>NC_090926.1:1174085538-1175285538 GCF_040938575.1 Ambystoma mexicanum | reverse complement strand
TACAATGTGACATCCAATCTATGATTTCTCACTTTTGACATTTACCTATGTGTCAATATCAGGAGTGAGGTATTATTTTGTAGTAGCAGACACAATGAGACGGGAGCCTCATCAATCACCCCCAGAGCCTTCATTTGAGGCGGTGAGCCGGCTACAGCTGTTTGGCGGGGTGCAGGAATTGAAAAGGGCAAGCAGGAAATCCCATAACAGATTGTTGCAACTGCAACTGAGCAGGTTAGGAGACTGTTGCTGAGATTTTATGTTTATATCTTCCTGTAAATCATTTGGGTTTGTTCCCATTGCTGCTGCAAAATGTGGTGTTTTGACTATGGGATGGGTACGGCTCCCTCACATCACTAGATGTGGGAACTGCTGGCCCCATGGCAAAATTCCAAAGCTGGCACCCTCTATGAATATATGCACAGTAAGTGCACATATCTTAAAGTGAAATACAAAAGTTTGATTAAATTGACCTCTCCCCTTAGAAAATAATGCACCAGTCAAAAGAGCCTTGGCATTTAAATTGTTTTAATCAATACCAGAAAATGACCAGAGAGGGGAGATCTTTAAATAACTATGCTGGCAGAGTGCAAAGGGGCCCACCTTCTAATCCCAAAAATCTATAGTGAAATATTCCAAGGAAAAACAAAATCCCATTAAGAGACATGTGGTTTGATGACGGTTTTATGTCGTCTTGTGGGTAAGCGCCTGTACTTGGACAGCCTGGAGGAAATCCTTGTAGCGAACACTTGAGCAAGTTTGTCGGACTCAAAAATACGCAAGCAGGGTACCGGCCACCCTCTGAAAAAAGTGTGCCCACCCACATATATCCTCTACTTATGCCGTAAAAAACAACACATGGGGCCTCATTACACTTTGTGCGGTAAGGGTTTACCGGTACCGGTAAGGGTACCGGTACCGGTAAACCTTTACCGCCTTACTACGAGGTCCCTTTGCGGGTCCTCCCTTAACGCCTGGTTTTTCCAGGCGTTAAGGACGGGACCCGCAAAGGGACCTCGGAGCTACTTACGGTACCGCAATTTGCGGTACCGTAATTAGCACCTTCCCCATTCCCATTATGCCCTATGGGGGCAAAAATGGGAATGGGGAAGGGCCTTGGTGAATGGGGAATTACCGCCCCCGCTCACCTTGGAGTAGGGCGGTAATTCCGCCATCCACCAAGGCGGACTCGGTACGGTACCGGCGGAAACCATGGCGCTAATAGCGCCATGGTTACCGCCTACCGTGTAATGAGGCCCATGGCCTCAATGAGGGAAAATAACATCTCCACGATTGCAACATCTGGGCATATATAAATGACTTGCTTGCCTGCTCATTGTTTGGCCTTACTTTCTTGTTTGGCTTTGAACAGTACTCTGTTTTTATAAGTATGACTTAAAAAGTACACAAACCATAGTAAGGTACTCACACAAATATTTAAATCCTCATAGAAACATGTAAAGCAAAACATTTTCAATTGTGGCATTATGCTCCTCTTTTGAATGGGAGACTACAAATAGCAGAATGCAATTCAGCAAAAGGAAAGCATGGCCTTTGAGTTTTTAAATTGTACTTTCAAGACTTAAGGGCCTCATTGCGAGTTGGGCGGTAGCCCTTAAATGCGGCAGTAACGCTATTACTGCCACATGTAAGGGTCTGCCCAAACATGAGCCCGGCAGCCATTTTTCGGGCACAATTAGCACCACGGTATTAGCGCGCGCTAATTGCACCGAAAATTCTCCATTGAGTCCAATGGACCCAATGTGGATGGGGAATTACAGTTACCGCCCAACCCGTGATCCCGCGGTAATACCGTTGGAGGGTTGGGCAGTAACGCAAATACAGTTGGGCGGTATCCCAGTCGGGATACTGCCCAACTCGTGAGGAGGCTGTTAGACTTTTGTGAGAAAGAGTTACTCATCTGTTTGTGTTTCAATGTTTGACAAATATAGGCTTAATATATATGGTGTGATGAAAATATTACAACTACCAAAAATAGAATAGTTTTGGTGTGTTAAATATGAACATCTGAAAATAAGGTAGTCAGTTTAAGGCTGCTCTGTGAGATATATTTTAAGTGACCTGGAGGAGGGTGTACATTTAGTCAGCTAACTAGTGCTTTGTGTGTGCTTTTACACAAAAAATTACCCTTTGCATTGTTTAACACGAAAAGCCTTACCCAATACAACAGTCTCTTAAATGAGCCATGACGTGTACATCGCTGTTGCTTTAAAAGCTAGGCCAGGGCAATGAAAGTGATTATCAGTAATTATGGGGCCTGCGGCGTCTGATGGGCCGCTGCGAGGGGGTATTTTTCTTAAGAGAAGCCTTCCTCTGGAATGGTCTTGCTGCCCCTCTCAGGCTTGGCCCGGATCCCCTTAAGTTGCATAAGCTCCTCAAGACCCTTCATTTCTCCTCCTCCTTCACTCTCCCCCTCCCCTGCTAACACCTTCTCTGCCTCATTGACTGGCTGCCTGGTTCTCTCGGAGTACAATAGGGCTCCAACCCCACTGGCCCAGTCCTCCCTCCCCTGCCCTTACCTGCCATCCCTGATACTTGCCCTCTGGCCGCCCCTTAGCACTTGCACTTCGCCTCTTTCCACCTTAGCACTTGTTTTTCGCAGACCAGCACCCCCACTCCCTCGGACTTCTTGGTCTGCACTTGCACGATCCGAATGTCACCAGGCCTAGTAGGACCATTATTGTTATCTTTCTCGCTTGTCCCTCGCCCCTCCTTTTTGTCTTGTGGTGACTTGAAAGACCATTTGTTGTATAGGCACCTTACAAATTTCCCATAAATAAAAAATAAATCGGAGCATCACAATGGCTTGGGAGGTGACACTGTGGCCTCGGCCGGAAAAAGCACGAATCGTCCAGTGAAGCGGAACATTGTGCTTTAAAATAATGTGACCTGCTATAGTCGAGGCAGGCACTGGCGCCTGCGACCATCCCACCCCCCCCACTCGAGAGCGGGTCCCTGTGTCACAACACAAAATGCACATGCTTCGTGTGGGCTCTGCCAGAACGTCCCATTGCATAGACTGCAATCAGAGAATCTGCAGGGGGGGTTGGTTGGACTGCGTCCCACTCTCCCAGTATATACTGGACTGGAAGGCAGGGTTTTAGTCTGTGTGCATCATAGTTCACGAGAATTTCCTGGAGCCAAAGCAACATATTTTTAGGTTTGGTTAGAGTGAGCTTGCTCTCCTGCAGACCTAATAATATGATATGATAAGGCATTTGTAACGCGCCTATACACAAGTGTTTCAAGGCGCGACGAGGCAGGGGGGGGACAAGGGGAGACAGACAACGATCTTACTAGGCCAGGTGTCATTCAGATCGCGCAAGTGCAAGGGTATGCAAGAGTATGCATGCCGATATCACATACACGGTTGTGTCAATCAGAAAACCTGGACAGCATGAAGTTGTCCTGAATGATCAACTCCAATGTTTTCAGATTGGAACGAGAAATTAGAAAAGTGTGTGAATTTTGGAGGGAGTACAAACGAGTAGTAGTGGGAGTTGAATATTTGTCTATGCCTTAGAGGTCCCAGGGCTGGATTGGTGGGGCCGGAGGCGTAGCATTTTCGACCTCGGGGAAATAAAGTCTTATGAGTGGGTGATGATGATCCACAGGCCCTCATTGGTGGATCCATTCCCCACCCTCCAGAGATGGACACGCCCCCTCTGCGCTGGAACACAAGCAGCCTCAGATAGATTGCCGAGGTCGCTCGCGTATCCTAGTACAGGGGGGCTTGTGTTCCCTTGCAGAGGGGAGGAAGGCTACCAGCTCAAGCTGGACTGCCCACCTCCCCACCCTCGGGGCTAAGGCCAAGACTGGTTTGCATACAGTTATCCACTTCTGTAAGAGCGGAGTCAGACTAAAAGTAGAAAAAGCTGCCTTGGCGAATCCCCAGTGGTTATGATGTTTTTCAAATGCTTCCATTCATCACATGTTGGTGTGTAATGCGTGGGTCCTAACATACGTAAGACAGTAGTCATTTATACGCGCGTGCTGCAGAACTCTGTAACTGTAGGCCTAACATTCCAATACCAACAGGGCAGTCCAGCGTGCCTGCTCAGCGTGCCTGCTCTGGGGGGCTCTGCTTACATGCAGGTAACGGGAGCAGAGTCAATCTCCATCGACCAGATGCACCACTTCCCAAATAGTATATAAAACATGTCATTGGGCTTTTATACAGCGCTTCATGCCAGAGAGCAGCTTCTAGGCGTGCACGGTTGCCCCTGAGCCATCCTCCCGGCCACGGGACACAAAGATCCTGACATCCATGTTTCATATTTTTGCCTGTTGTGCTATAGGATTTCGCTGCCTCTTTGTTTATTCCCTTTACACACTTGAGTTAGTCCTCACCTTTCATTTGTGTTCAATAGAGTGCATGCTTGCCACAGTTTGTTTCACCTACATGTTTATTTTTTCATACTTCTCTTTCGATTCCCCTTAGTTTAATTTAATTTCTTTACATGCAGTTTTTCTTCCAATAGCTTCACCCATGCGTGATGACGTGAGCACACTGTCATGTTTTGAAGTTACTCTTGTTATAGTTCCCTGTAATCATGCTTACAATAGAATGTATCAGTGGTCCAGCTCCTTGTACTACATTCCGCAATAGAGTGTATTAGTCATTAGAGTGTTTGGTTTGAAACGTTACTGTTATTGGGCCTCATTACGACCCAGGCGGTAAGTTACCGCCTGGGCCGTGACTTTACCACCATGGCGTAAACTACGCTTACGCCATGGTGGTTGGCGGACTTACCGCCCCATTCCGAGGTCGGCGGGGCGGTAAGTCCCCAATCCCCATTTACCCTTCCCCATTCCCATTTTTGCCCCATAGGGCATAATGGGAGTGGGGAAGGCGTTAATTACGCCACCGTAAATTACGGTGGCGTAATTAACTCCATGGTCCCTTAGCGCCATGGATTTTAACACCTGCTAAAAGCAGGTGTTAAAAGCGCCATGGCGCTAAGGGACCTCGTAGTTGGCGGTAAGGGGTCGGCGCAGCTAACGCTGGCGTTAACCCCTTACCGCCAGGGTCGTAATGAGGCCCATTGTGTTGGAGTCAGCAGCACAAGATGTGGCTCTGTGGGCTTCAATGAAGGAGCTTGTTTAACCTACCAAAGTGTCATCCTTTCAATGGCGATGAGGACAGTGGCTGCCAGTCGCACGAAAGGAGGTGGGACCAAGAGGACGGCGTCAACGAAAGTAACAAGATAAGTGAAGGAGCTTTTCCCCAGAAGGGAGATGCGCAGCAAGGAAACAGAGACTGGATGCGCGCAGGAAGACAAAGCGAGTGACTCGACGGGCACATGACCCGATCTGAGTAAAGGACCTTAGCGCATGCCGCACATGCCGCACATGCACACGCAAGCAAGGGAAAAAAATGTTGCCAAGGGAAGAGAGAGTACCGGAAGGATGCACAGAGCGCTGAAAGCTGAAATATAAGAATGGCACAACGCGCAACGGTTAGCCGGAAGCAAATCTGCAAATTAGCATAGCGCAGAAATCACCAGCAATAAAATACCACTTAGTCACCTCAAAGTCAAACAAAAATTAAACAAATATTAAAGCACTTTCTTGCATTACAGAACAATAAGTAAGCACCATGGCCACAGCAAGTATACCCCCACCACCACCTTTCCTAGCAGAACCAGGAAAGCCCCCAATAAGGTGGGAAAGGTGGAAAAGAATGTTTGACACTGTTGGGATGGAAATGAGCCCATCCCACCCTCCTAAGCGCTTCCAAATAAGGCGAACACGATATGAGGTGATATATAACATACAAGGAGGGAGCAATCCACATGATTAGGCAACTTGTAGAGGTCCTGTGGTGCTTAGAAGTAGATGCTTGGCGCTAGAAAAGCTCATAGTCCTTGACTCCATGTTGCATTAGGCCCAGAAGGGATAAAGCTGCAGGTCTGCGTTGTTCACATCCCCAGTTTACAAGGCCCAATTTCTGTATAACACACTGACTCCGCACAAGCCCTGTTCCCACGGAAGTCCATTTTCCTTGGTCCCTCCAGTTTTGAGAATATTTAGCATCTTCTAAAAGAATGTGCCCTGCAAGAGTGTGAGACAACACCAGGTTCCGCGCTGCGTCCATTCATCTGCACTAAACGGCCATTAGGCCTCTTAACCCCACCCAGCCAGGCCAGAGCTGGCCTCATGCCACTGACTCGACCCCCACACCGTTGCATTCCTTGATAAGCAAGAGACCCCCAGGTCCCAACCACCATCAAGTGTCCACACAAGATCTGAGCATGCGCGGCTGTATTTCTCCCTAACAGTAACACACATCCCTTGTAACACGAGGTACCAGGAGGGATGAATTAAAAATCAAACCCCAGGGGCAAGACCTCGAGTAGGCCAACTGCAGTATCAATGAAGTCCTGAATGTGTGGGGCAGCGCAACTATATTTTATCCTCCCTTCTCCCTGGACGCATTTCCCGTGCCGCCTAGGTGCCTGCACAATAAATTAATATTCAGTTTTAGCAAGTTTAGCTTAGATAGGAACAATGTATATCGTGAACAACCTGACCTTCACCGCGAGGATGAACCCAGCTGACCCACATGGATCCAGACCGACGGGGAAGAACCAGCCAATTACTGCTTGGCATCCCCTATGGAGCAAGCTCATGTGTAGGGGGGCCTCCAATCAGTAGCCCAGCATCGTACTATATGGCGTGACGCGTTTGGAGTTTATAATCCATTGTTTTTGATTGTACTAGTTAGAGAGCTCTAGAGCAGCAGAGTCCTTTGCTGATATTTGTATTCTGTTTGAATAAACCTTGCTATCCTTGCAACGCTATCTCCTGGCCTATTTCCCTAGTGGGTTGTCATTATTCTGGAGTGTGCGTATAGAGTGACTTGCCTTCAACACTTACCTTGTATAGGTGAGGCTAGATTTGCTAGACACTCCCCTCCACCAACTGAATGTAGATAACTTGTCGGGTTGATCAATAATTCCAGTATTGCGAAAATCAGAATTGTAGTGCCTGATGGGCCAACACAAGCACATTTAAGAGCAATCTATTTTTTTGGATCAGAATGCCTCATGCAGTGAATGGCATGTTGGATAACATATATTTATCATAATTATCAAAAATCTAAGTTTGAATCTGAACAGGAGCTAAGTTATAAGTAAAATAGATTGGTCAGTCACCTTGTAATTTGGTCGGCCATTTTGGTTAAGACAAAGGGCCTCATCACGAGTTGGGTGGTAACGTCGGCGCTAATAGCGCCAGCGTTAATAGCCCTACCACCAAACCCCCAGCGCTAATAGTGCCGGATCACGGGTTTGGCGGAACGGGTATTGCCCATTCCCCATTGAGCCCATTCGGGAATTCCCCATCGGGCTCAATGGGGAAATTTCGCGCTCTTACCGCTGGCGTTTTCAGCGAACTTTCAGCAGATTTTCCCCCAGCTAAGAGCTGGGGGGAAATCAGCCGAAGCCGTGATTTGGCAGACCCTTAAATACGGCAGTAATAGCGTTACTGCCGCATTTAAGGGTTACCGCCAAACTCATGATGAGGCCCAAAGTCAGGAAAACTCTAAGATGGATGCTGAAAACACAAAATGGTTGTGTTTTACAAAATCAGGCTGAAATAATTATATAATTCCCTCATAAACAGTTCATATTGATTTAGCTTTTGTTTCTTTCATTAATGTTTTCATTTTTTTTATTTCAATTGATTATTTGATTCAATTTGTATTTTATTTTGAATTCTTTTTTTCAATGTTATTTTGTCTATTGTGCATACATGTGACAGTGTGGTGCTTTGTGGCATCAGAAGGCCTCCACTGTGTGTTTCAGCTCGGCCCATTCAGGCGTGTCTTGTGTATGTGTTTTGCATGGGGTCCTGACACATATGCTACTCCTGCTTCCCTTTTCCATGGGCTCGCACGGATGGCTCGGTGTAACAGCATCTCACACATGGGCATTGGGCTTCCATCATATCTGTGGCCAGCCTGCAGTTCTACTTGTGTGTACACCCATAGTGGGTATTCCAGATAGGTTCTCCAATGCATGTCTGCACTTCACTTTGGTGAGTATTAAGCTGACTGTGCATTTCATCATGTTGCTTGAGATGTTTGTTATGTATTGACTTTCTATGTTGATGCACTTGCTGCTGTAGCTTTGGCTGCATACAACACACTGATGGTGGGAGGGGTCCATGTGCTGAGAATGTTGAATTGGGACAGTTTTCCCACAGTGATTTTGATATGCCACATGAAGGCTGCACGCTAGTTACCCATGTCACCACGCATTTCAACAACCACCCATTCCTTGCTAGCACCACTTTGGGCATTTCCCAGCCCTGGATGGTGTTTGGATGTGACATCTGAGTTATGACTACATTGTTCGTGATTAAAATTTCCTGTGTGTCCTGGACATGCTCCCCCCTCCCACTGTTTGCACTTGGCCCTTGTGACAATCCGGACAACCAGGATGCTTGAGCCTGCCACCACTATCAAAAGCCCACTAAGGTGGCCCTGTCTAGACCTGTCCACATGCCTTCTCAGTCACTTGAAGAACCCCCTGTCTCCCTTGCCCCTGTCAGTGTCCCTCTGTCTCCCCTCTTCATCATCACATCCCCTACTCTCCTGCACCGTCAGGTTTCCCTCTGCCCCCTGTGTGTGCTTTCTTTCACCATCTTCCCCATTAGTCATTTTGCGCTTGGCCCCCTCCTCCCTTCTCTCCCCTCTCTCCCTCTCCACCACCCTTTGGCCTCCTCCTTGTACTCTGGTTGTCATTTTCTACCCCAATTGCCATAGGTCATGGTAATGCATAGGCGCTTGTTCTTTGCAGACATTTGCCCTTCTGCCTCCGTCCTTCCATACCCCACCTTCGCCAGTTTAAGTATAGTTTTGACAGTTAATTTGATCATTAGTCCCTCCACCACTGATTACAGGTCATCTCTTCCCCCTTTCCCTTCTGTCTTTCTTCTCCGCCTCCCCAGCACTATGTTGATTCTTTGTAGACCTACCACAGTTTGTCAATTGTTTTGTTACTCTCCTCACCTCTCCCTCCTCTTCCATCACTCCCCTCCTTATGTGACTCCTGCACTGCGACTATTCCCGTCAGGCATAGGCATGTTGATGCTAGTTATGTCATCCAAAATTCCCTCCCTAGGCTCTCCCTTATTGGTCCAGGCAATTGTAATATGTACTTTGCTTTTCTAGTTCATTATCACACTGTGGACAGTTTGAAGGACATGTCGGAATGAACTGTTCTTCTCCCTTGTTCACTCCCTCATTGATGCGCTTTGATGAAGTTTGTGTGTTGGTCATATTATGGCTTTCTATGAATCAGTAATGGGTCACTGTCTGCCATTGCCAATGTGGTGTACTCTGTACATGCTATGTTCTGCTGGTCAATGGCTGATGCAATGTAGTGCTTTCTTTTGAGGTGTCAGGGGATGGGTTTGGTTTGACACACAGGGGGGTCCTTGGTGCTATGTTCATATGTGCTGTGTACGGGACACTGGCATCCACTTCATTTCACATACATGTATTCTAGGCATGTCCATCTGGACAAATACACTTAGGCAACAGCCCCCCAACTACATTGACACCATGCAAACGCGTGCACCAATATTGCCTTCTCATGCATGCTGTGTCCTGACAACCCATGTTCACTTCTGAGTCATTGATCGTGTACATGCATGACAGGGTAATATTTGGTTCAATGCCATTTTTTGAAATGATGCAGAAGGGTTTTCACCAATGCAATGCACGGTCACTGTGCTGTGCAGTGTGCAGTGTTTGATATGGCAATTTACAATTGTCCAATATGCATGGCAACAGGTTTCCTGACTTTTGTTGGTTGCAACGCTGGTGGCATGCATTTGTGCCACCGTTCTCAGGGTGTGAGGTTTTGGTCACTCATTTCTTCCGATTCCATGTCAGGTATAATTTTCTGGTGTCTATTTACATTTCTCACGTGGCACTTCATGACTATTGTTTCATGTGTGGTGCATATGGTTGGATGTTTTGCCGTTGCATGCCATGGTATGGTGTGCCAGTCAGGGTTCAGGAGTGTTGGGAGGGTTTGGGTGGCATACCAGTCCTTTCATGCCCTGTTTTGCAAGGGGACGGGGGGAATGACTTGCATGTGTTCCTTTTGGTCACATGGGATTGGTTGTGGTTAAGTAGATAGGGATGCACACAATGTGGCACTTCCGTGGACACATTCTCAGGGTGGTAAGGTAGTGACAGTTAACTGTCCCTTTCTCATCATCGATTGTGACCGGGTATGTGCCAGGCCTGTGTTCACTTCGCAGGGGTTGGAGTTTATGGGAAAAATGTGGCCACAAGCTGAGTACGGGCTGCCTCGCCACATGCCCTTTCCCCTCCCATGCGCAGCGGCCGTGCGTGTGATTGGGGATGTGGGGGCACCACCATGTCCACTGGTACGCCATGCCGTGTTGCAACGTTGTGCAGGACACATGCTGCCACAATGATCCTGCACACTACTGGGGGTGCATATAGTAGCTGTCCACCAGAGCGGTCAAGGGAGCGGAAACATGACTTGAGCACTCCGAATGTGCGCTCCACTATGGCCCTGGTTGCAATATGGCCTGAGTTGTATCTTACCTGGGGTGGTGTGGTGGGGTTCCGTATGGGCGTCATCACGTAGGTGCTCAGAGGGTAGGCACTGTCCTCTGGTAAGGTGATAATAGTTGTCATTAGTTGGGCTTGTGTATTTGTCTGTGTGTGACATGTATGCACAGGCATTTGTACTCACCTAGGAGCCATGTGTCACCATGCTTCCCAGCTTCCAGGGCCCGGCTCAGGGCGGACACTCTGAATATGAAACTATCTTGGGTGGACCCGGGATTGTTTGCATAGACAGAGGTGATGATTCCCTTGGCATTGCATACAACCTGTACGTTGATGGAATGCCAGTGCTTGCGGTTTTGATAGATGTGCTCAGTGGCCCTAGGTGGACGTAGGGCCACATGGGTGCAATCTATGGCACCAAGCACTTTGGGGAAGTGTGCCACCCTGTAAAAGTCCTGGACCACGGCCTGCCTTTCTGCAGGTGTTCTGTGGACTGAGGGGCGCGCAGTGATGATTGCCAACACCTGGTGTAGGCAGCGTGACTGCGTGGGCTATGAGATGCCCCCGGCTATGGCAGTTGTCCGCTGAAATGATCCAGTGGGCAAAAAATGCAGTACATTGAGCACCTTCTCCAAGGGGTTCAGTGCTTGGGAGCACAGGGTGGGTGATGTGAGTTCATCCTACCACTCAGTGACCAGCTCTAGGATGATATGAAGTGGAAACCTATACCTACCATAGGCCTGGTCATCAGGCATCCCAAAAAGGCTTGTCCTGGGGAAGAAAAAGCAGGGCCTGGCTATTCTCCTCTTCCTGCGGTGTCCCACGATCACTGCTGCGAGGAAGGGAACATTCATCGTAGCTGTATATGCTTGTTTGTTGTTTGCACGCACTTTTATGCTGTGCGAGGGCGCTTCCGCCTGCTTTCGTGTGGCGGACGTAATTGTGCGTGTGCGTGTGTTTTGACGTGTGCGGGTTTTCCGTATTCTATTCCATGAATACGTGTAGTTTGCGTGCATGTGGGCGTTCCGTGTACTTCCCAATGGTACTTCCCCAGTTACGCCCTTATTTTCATGCGTTGTTCCCCATTCCGCATGTCCCGCCCTTTGTTCCGCCCCCTTTTTGATGTGTGCGCTGACGTTGTGCGCTTTCGATGTGCTCGTCGCGCACCGCGTTCGGGATGTGGAAGTGACACGTGCACCGGTGTGAGCCACGAGCGGATTTGGCGCACATCCCGGAAAATACATGTGCAGGGCCTTCCATGAATCGCACATGTGCGATTTGCACGCATGCGCTGGTTTTTTCACGCATGCGCCAGCTTGCGCCACTGATTTCGGCGCACATTTATTCCATGAATTACCCCCTTTATGAGAACATTACACACTCCATTGTTTTATTTCCCTCATTATGTTTTAACTTTCCAATTTCTACAACTAGCCATTGAATCAATCAGACATCAGGTTACAGGGAACCAGCATTTTCTTTTCAATTTGTAAAATGCTAATTTCTGGACTATTTTTTAAATCTCGCTCTCTAGTTCAGAAACATCAGCTTCAACTGTTCATCCTCTGAAGCCCAAGTGATTGTGAGCGAATTTCACCAGAATATCTTTTGAAACAAAAATTCGGACACCCCTAGCAAGGGTTCAAGGGGTGATAAACCTAGAGATCTGAGATCTATTCCTAGCTTCTCCACTCAGCTAATTTTTGTGATCCTGGGCACATTTTATCTCGTGTATCTAAGTTTCACTACCTGCCAGTATTGGGAATACTTTAAAACATGCCAAAAAGCAACTAAGGGCCCCATTATAAGTACACAGTGTGGTATAAAGCGACAGTAACGTGGTGGTGATTCCATTACAGACGCATATCTGCACCACCCTACTACAGGATTGGTGGTGAGGTTGAGGATTTACTTTAAAAAAGCTGGAGGGAAATCTGCCACCTATCCTCAAAAAACGGCAGAATTACCGCCAGCAGTAATTCTGCAGAAATCCCCACGGAGTCCTATGGATTCCAAAAATGGGCACTTACACTGCCTACCACCACATGCAATCCATGCGGTAAATCTGCAGGACCAAGTGGTGGTAACGGTTAAATCCATTTGACGGTATTTCAGTGGCTTTAACGTCAAAATACTGCCAAACTTGTAATGAGGCCCTCAGTGTTTTATCAACAGACATTAAGCCCAGCCAACGGACCCACCGGGCTGAGGCTGTCAACAGCACATCACTGCTCTCTTGCACTTTTCCTGCTTCCTCCCACTAACTCAACCTTCCCTCCTCTTTCAGAGCCGCCAGAGCGCCAAGGGACCACTACGGTGGTGAAAGTGCGCGGTACAAATGTCCTTTAACATTAACATTAACATTGACAAAAACAATAGTTTGGTCCTTTGTGTAGGCATTCACAATTTGCCATTTATCATATGCTAAGGTGCACACGCCATTGGCCAGGTACTGTGAAGTTGGAATGGGAAACATGCTTTTACAGGTTGATGGACCTCCCACCAATTGTACAAATGGACAGACATTCGGATGACTCCATGTTATTGGGGACCACCCTTTTCAAGTCTTGGTATTTGCTTTTAATTCAGTTTGACTTTAGTCTATTGCATTCAATTAATATGATGCAAGACTGCACCTTATTGAAGTGAAACTGAACGAGCAGGGCTGTGGCAGGGTGCCCTCCAATGACAGGAAGTCCTCTTATAGCCGTATGCTCAGGGAGCATGTGCTCCACAGAATTCTGTGCTGTGTGTGTACTTTTGTGCTTCGTACACTACTTTGCATGTGGGGAGATACACACGGCATGGAATGTTTGCAGTATTAAGTCGGTCGATCTCCCCTAACGCGCCTGACCAGGAGTTTGGTGCCAGAAAGGCTGTGATATGACCAGACAACTCAAAGCCAAGATAGCAATTCAATGTCTTTATTAAATACAACAAATAAAAAGCATAGGATCTAGTTTGATTGAGCCCACTGTGGACCTCAGCCCTCCCCCCCCCTGAATAAATCTGCCTTGCGGCCAGCAAGCGATGCACACCAGAATAGCCGGGGGATAAGATGCGACTGAGCCTGCAGCAGTGGTCAGCCCAGCGGCGACGCCGCCTGACGTATGACGACATCTGACCGCCATCTTTGTTTTTCTTTCTGCACCGGGCGGTCAGCGCTAGGCATATTCTGCACAGCGTACAGTTCTTTCTCACAATGCACGCTTTTCACATTTTGACAAGTGCGCAGTGTGCGCGTGCTTCTTGGACCGCAGGGAAAACCTCGTTCCCTGGCTGCTGGCTTGCCTTGCCATTGGACGACACAGGGCTTCTTACAGTGGCAGTTCCACCGACTGGATAGCCTTGTATCTGCCTTTTTCTCTTAGTGACTATATTTACAGTATGGCAGGGAAGGCATGTGAGGCCCAGGTTGGACTGGTGGCACGGAGACACTCTGCATACCTCCTTCGGGGCCTGCATCACAGAGTGGGTGGTGGTCCGCAGTACCCAGTCAAATCCACCAGCAAAAGGCCATATCCCAGGGGTGGAGCTGGACTAAAGGGAACCCTGCTGATTTCCCTTGTAGGCCTCTGCAGCCTGGCACTCTTTTGTGTTGTAACCTATTTCATTCCCAAATGTTACTCCTAGGAAAAGGGCTGGGCTTGCTGAAAATGTGTGCTATGGGGCCACTTTCAAAATGATTTCAGCAGCGTGGAATGGCTCTCCAAGTTTGTGCCGCTTCTTCCCAAATTAAGTTCCAGAGCTGGATCGCCAGAGGTCAACGCCATTTATCGGCACTTGATGGCGCCGGCTGTAACCCAAGGAACTATATATGCCGTGTTGTTGTTACAAGAGAGCAGAGTTGGCCCGTGGAACTGTCAGTAGAAGGATATGCTGTTTCTCTGACATTGGCTACGGAGGGGATTGTGGGACTCCCCTCGGCGGGGGATTGCTCAGAGGAGTTAGGCAAGGTACGGGTGCACAGGGTGTCTATGTGGAGGGGCCGCTGACAAATGTACTTGCAGTTGAAATCGGGTGGCACCAGCATGATACGGTGGGGCGACTGCTGTTGATCAATGGGTAGGAGTAGGACTCCCCCATCCCGAGGGGGGTGTAATAGTTCTGAGGCTTCATGTACGTATATCTTAACATATGGTGTCTGGGAGACCGCTTTAGATACCCGGCGGTTCATGTTTATCATCTTTAGTGTAACTGGAATAAAGCTCACCTGTGGAACCTGACAGATGTGTGCAAGGAATGTGCATGTCTACAGGCAGCCACCCTAAAAATTGTTCACTGAACTGTTTTCAGCATAGGAGGCCCATCTTAAAGGCCAATACCACTAAGGACCCCAGAATAACAGGTATCCAGCCAGAAAGAATGATTAGAGCAGACCTGGGCTCCCGAACACAGTGCTGAGAAGCATTAAAGCAGCGCTTACTGCCTCGGAAGGCAAACAATCCGCAGGGGGAGGCAGAGAGGGATTGCACCGCTGCACAGTCTTGTGGTCTTGGACACAAACTAAGCACGCTAGCAGCGCTTACTCTGTGTCTCATCTTTTTGCCGTCCAGAGACCAATAGAGAATGTCTCAAAAGCTGCCTGTGAAGGCAGCGTTCAGCACTGGGAGGCGGAGCGATTGCACTGCAGCACAGACTTGTGATCTTGGGCAAACATTAAGCACTTAAGCAGCGCTTACTCTGTGTCTCATCTTTTTGCTTTCGGAGCCCCAGAGAGAATGTCTCAGAAACTGCCTGTGAAGGCAGCGTTCAGCACGGGGAGGTGGAGGGATTGCACTGCAGCACAGACTTGTGATCTTGGGCACATACTAAGCACTTAAGCAGCGCTTATTCTGTGTCTCATTTTTTTGCTTTCAGAGCCCCAGAGAGAATGTCTCAGAAACTGCCTGTGAAGGCAGCGATCAACACCGGGAGGTGGGGGGGGGAATTGCCTGTAGCATAGTTTTGTGGTCTTGGGCACACACTCCATAGCTCATCTTTTTGCAGTCTAGAGTCCCAGAGAGAATGTCTACAAAACTGCCTGGGAAGGCAAGCGATTAGCACTGCGAGGTGGAGGGATGTCACCACAGCACAGAAGTGTGATGTTGGGCACACACTAAGCACTTAAGCAGCGCTTGCTCGGTCTCTCATCTTGTTGCTGTCCAGGGCCACAGAGAGAAAGAGCCTCATTACGAGGCTGGTGGCAGCCGTGCCTCTAATAAAGGCATGGCTCCCGTCGGTATTCATTTTTTTCCGGCGCCCAGAAATGGGCAATTACCGGGTATTATGGCCTTAACGGACCCTGTATTTGGCCATCCCTGGGTGCCAGAAAAAATTCTTCCCCATTCCCATTTGAGCCCCAATGGGAATGGGGAGGTCGGATGCACTGGCACTATTTTGGTGCATCCGACATGCTGTGCTCGCCGGTGACTTTCATTCCGCCAGGTCGGACCTGGTGGAATGAAAGGCACCCACGAACACAACTCAGAGCTTGCCAGTCCGGATACAACGGTACCGTCATGCTTACTGGTACCGTTGTATCCAGACCAGCAAGCTCGTAATGAGGCCCAATGTCTCAGAAACTGCCTGGGAAGGCAAGCAATGAACGCTGGGAGGAAGGACTGAACCACAGCACAGACTTGTGATCTTGGGCACACACTAAGCACTTAAGCAGCACCTACTCTGCATCTCATCTTTTTTCTTTCAGGGCCTCAGAGAGAATGTCTCAGAAACTGCCTGCAAAGGAAGAAGCCAGCACTGGGAGGTGCAGGAAGTGCACAGCAGCACAGTATTGTGTTCTTGGGCACAGACTAAGCACTTAAGCAGCACTTCCGGTCCCTCATCTTGTTGCTGTCGAGAGCCCCAGAGAGAATGTCTCAAAAACTTCCTGTGAAGGCAAGTGACCTGCACTGGGAGGTGGAGGGATTGCATCGCAGCACATTATTGTGATCTTGGGCACACACTATTGGTCAGATTCACAGAAAATCGGGCATCTGAGAAGAGCGTGGAAGTTGCACTCAGATGCGTGATCCTCAAACATGCGCTTGTCAACATATGAACAATGAGGATCTGCACATTTTTAGGGGGCTGTGTTCCTGCACAAACGATGTGCTCTGCAGCCCTTTTGCATATATTAGTATTAGACATTATACGTACCCAGCACCCATTTTTGCACGACGGGCACAAAAAAGGGCCTTTCACTGTAAAATGTTCAACATATTTCTATCCCTGTTAGTAAGATAGAAATACATGCAGGACAGCAGCACCTCATACATCTTCCAAGTTGATAAAAACGAACAAAAGGGTGCGACATTAGCTTTCAACGCATTGTGGTTTTTCGCGCATTTCAATGCACATCCTGTTTGTGAATATGGTGTGTGTTTAAATGCAACGAAAGCACCTCCTCCTGCCAGGACAAAGCAGAAGAGCACATTAATGCCAAATAAAATCGCAGTACTTTAAAGTGGAAGAAATCAGGCATGAAGCGCTGTAAAACCAGGGCCAGCCTTAAGCATGGGCCGCCTGGGCAGCAGCCCAGGGCGCCGAGAGATATGAATGCTTTTTTCCACTTTCAATTCATGCTCTAATTCTTTTTTTCGCCCCTGGCAGCCTTGTGCTGGGTGTCAAGTCCAAGGGAGGCGCCATGAGCTGCTAATCCTTTGCCCCCCCCTCCAATTAATATGCAGCTATTACCCTCCCGTATGCTGGGTTCCCCTGCCAGGTGTTCTCACCTCATGATGGGGGCATATTTAGATGGAAATTAAGCTGTGTGCAGCTACAGAACCTGGGAGAAGTACTTTGCAACAGTTGTATTGTCAAATATTTCAATTTTTCTTCTTAATTGGAATCTAAACGTATCTATTGCTTAATTTATCATGTTTTAATCCAAATATTTCACTGCCCTGCCTTTTGGAGACATGCATGCTCTCACGCCCTCATTTCTCCTCTAAAAGGCAGCAGCCCTGTTGGTATTCTCTAACCTGCTTCGAGCTTCCTGTGTGTTGTTAGATTTTCTTAGGAGCCATTGCTCTGTCATTCAGAAGTCAGATCTGTTGCATTTCACAGGTTAAATGCTAATCATTTCTACTCAATGCATAATAAATGTTTGGAAGGAGCCCTGGTAATTCTCCTTGATGCATCTTGTTAGATAGTTCCTATTTGTGTCAAATTGTTTTAGGCGCATGTGTATCATTTATTACCAAAAGGATGTGATCCTGGGCATATCACCTTCTCTTGGCCCTTCAGTGGAAAAACTGGGCGTGCATAAACCAGTGACTACCGTAAGACGTGCTACATAATAATACAAACAAGCATTGGCAAAGCCAATGGTTTTTGCTTTGGTATAGGATTTGCCAAGATGGCCTGGGATGAGTCGACGAATGAGGGGCAGTGAAAAGTGAAGTCAGGGGGCAAAGGGAGGAGGTGTGGGTCAGCGAAAGAGATGCGGATGAGTGAGGGAGAGTGAATGATCATTAGCGAGTGACAGAGGGAGCCTGTGTGGCACTCTCTGTGGACGTACGGAGAGGGAGATAGAGGGTGGTGCGGCGCACATGGATGGACAAAGAAATGCCTAAGGTTTCTTCATGGCAGTTCAGGAGATGCACAAAACCCAATATGCCAGCAACTGGATCCAGTAGAAACCACTTGTCAAAGTCAAGAATAGGCAAGTTGAATATCCACAATCACACCCCCTCCTTCTTATCATCAATTAAAACACTAAGGCACCAAATGCAGGCATGTGACATAGAACGTGGTACTCGGGGGGATAGCTCAGGGGCAACGCGCTTGCCTTGGAAGCAAGAGGACATGGAGCAACACAGGTTCGATCCCCGGGTCCACGCTTAGAAACCTCTGGTGTTTAGCGCATTATAAATAACCTATCATATCATATCACGCCCTGGCAGCTGTGAGTAGCTCATCTTATAGAAAACTTGCAGTTCACATCTAAGACATAGGACCTTATTCACAGAGCGTTGGATTGCACCACATAAAACGTTTCTGTGAATTAGGCTCATAGTTTCTTCTGTATCCAGGTGTAACATATGGGTTGTAATAATGGAATGCACATGATGAAATAAAACCACTCCTGTGCCTTTATTGATAGAAATTCAACATATGTACAGACACATTTGTGAGCAACTTGATCCGTTAGACACCATTTGGAAATAATCCATTGAAGTGAATGCCAGATCACCCTGTCGTCAGGTAAAACGCGTGAGACAGCAGTGGATAATCATGTGTTATTTATAAAGCGCTTTCACCAAAGCACTTTACATAGAACATATTTACATACAATATCACCCAACCGAAGATGGGACTCATTTACCAACCTTGCAAAGATGAGGGCTGTGTTGGCCTTGCTGGGATTTCGCACCTGAAACCTGCAGATCACACAAAGATCACAGCAGCAAGCGCTCAACCCGCTGAGCTATCTTACCGAATAATCACAGCAAGGGTGGTATCTCTCAGTTGGTTTCTACTGGATCCAGTTGCTGACATGCAAATAGGGTGTTAAGATTGTTTTTGCGGTGGGCAGAGGGGCGAAAGAGGCGGAAAGGTGGGCAGGGGCCCGCCACACTTTGTTTTACCCAGGGCGCTGTCTGGTCGAAAGACATAATCTGTGGAGCTCAGAGTCAACTGACCACTCACCCTTGCTTTGTGTAATACAATGACAACAGAGACATTGGGTCTCATTATCACATCGTCAGTAGCCGTGCCTGTGTTACAGGCACGGCTGCCGCCGGTGTCTTTTTTTTTTCTGGCGCCTGCGAATAGGCAATTACCGGGACATTACGGCCCTGAATGACACCTGACTCTGACATCATGTTTATATGACTGTGCTATATATGTACCTTATATTAAACCCTCCTTGTTTCCTTGTATTTATATCTTTGTTAAGTATGTATTGTAATAACCATCTGTTGTAACTAAGCTCTAAATAATCTTGTAACTGTTGCGCCCTGCTACCTGAGGGTTTGGTGCGCATTATCAAATAAACAAACAAACAAACAAACATTACAAATGCAATATATAATAAATAAATAAATATATAAAGATAGAGAGATTGCATCGCCTGTGCGTTTAGAAAAGTTTGGTCAGTTGAGTCCCATATATTCTGATCTCTAGTGTTCAACATACCAGTGCAATTTGTCTCCAGAGGACAGCTCAGGGGCAACGACACGGAGCAACACCGGTTCGATGCCCGAGTACTAAGTGCGTTATAATTAATTATTATATCTTGCATGCATTACCGGGACAGTATTAATTCAAATTTAACACCATAGCCGACAGCCTTTGCCAATCTGAAAAACCACTAAATTGCAAGCAGCCGGTGTCCCTGCCCCTCTCTGGTTTAGTACTATTTTCAAGGCTGGCCCATCATCAGGCAGCCGGGCTGAGGTGGTTGTCCGGGCAGCTCTGGGGTTGCAGCCAGCCTTCACCCGCAGATAAGTAAACTTGATGTAGCCGTGTAACACAGCATCATTCCCGCATACAGCTCCCCGCCTAGAGGGGGGAGGGGGAAATTGAGCCCTCGCCCCCCTCCCAGCCCCGCAGGCAGACAATGAGGCCTTTCAGACTCAAGGTCCATTTGTATGCAGTCGCTATCTGCGCCTGCGGGGAAACCAGTGCCCTCTGCCAAGCAGGCCTGGCAGAGGCCAGTCCCTGTACCTGAGGTAGAGATATATGTTGTCATCTCGGACAGCCCCCTCCTCCCCACCAGCCCTCCCCCTTCCCAAGCTGTTTCAAAAGCCTCGCTCAACAGCTTGCAGTTTTCCTGCTCAGAAGGACGAACTCCCTCAACTGGAGAACTCACTGCCTTGGAGACGTCCACAGCCGAGTCCGCTCCGCGCAGCTGCCTAGGTAAGTCCCACACCGCAGGAGCGACAAGCTTCGGGAGGATAGCTCCGGGGCACCGCGCTCGCCTTGGAAGCAAGACGACGCGAGCAGCACAGGTTCCATCCCCACGTCCGCGCTTAGAAGCCTCTGTGTATTAAGAGTGTTATATATTTACAATGAAACTTTCCAAAGCAAAGAAACTCGACAAGATTCGTAATGGCCCTGCAATGCCTTGCACTAAAAAAAAACAGTTATGTATATTGCGCGTGTGCCCAAGTGCTCAAAATAGAACGCGCATTAACCCCCAAACAAGGTTTTTTATTTTTTATTTTATCAACCTCAGAAGGAAGAAAGGCTGGGTTGGCCTTTCTGGGATTCGAAACTGCGGCTCTCATACAGATATCAGCAGCGGGAACTAAACCCACTGAGCTATGTCACGCTTTCTTGGAGACGTTGCTAGTTTTGGTGCTTTTTGATATGTGTGCATTCGTTTTGTGATAGGGTTCTAACTCGATAAGCCCCTTGTGCTGTTTAGACAGCTCTTGCTGCCACCGCACTGGTGCGGCTGGTCCTTAAATGAAACTGCCTGGGTGCAGAGCCGGGGGGAACACGCGGATCCAGTATCCTGGGAGCCACGTGTAGTGTCTTGCCTCATTCAAGAGGTGGAGAGATGGAACCCAGGTGAGGATGGGGGGGCGGGGGCGTGCGGATCTTGGATGAATGAACTCGATAGAGAGCGTTTGCGCATGGCACGCCATCCCAGATGGAGCCAGAGCGCAGAGGCGAGGAGGCTGCCAGTCTCAAGCTCTGTCTTTGCTCTGACGCTCGATCGGCTCCGGGCTGTTCCTTATTGGGGCGGCTGCCTCTGCTGCTGTGCGGCGGGTCTGTGCATGTGGCACCCTCCCTCTGTGCACATCACCATATATCGGAGGAGCCCCTGAAGGCAGCCTCCTCCTGGGGGACTTGTATTTTACATCAAGCAGAGACCCAGCGGAGCGCCATGGGTAGTGGACGCCCACGGGAGATACGCGTAGGGCGTTAGTAGCAGGGGACCTGGGATGAGTGGTTTAGCAGGAGCAAGTCAGACATGTTAATAAAATAATGATTTTTACATGATAAAGCATACGTGCCACTTTCAGTTTTTTTGTATTTTATTAATGCATTGGCAGAACTGCTTTGATAGGAAACTATGCACTTGAACATGTGTGGGTGCCATGGAAACCAAAAGATCTTCTTCCTTACAATAGGAAATGAAATGTAAGCAGAGGCATTAAGTGAGGGGGGGCTGTTGGGACAACGTTGGGGCTGGCACTAAGAAACAGTTATTGCAGGAAAACAAAATTACAAGATTAACATGTTACGTATTTATTTATTGATTTGCAGTATTTACATCACTTCACAGATGAAAGGGCAAGAGAGGAGTTCATAGGGGCTGGAACGGATGGCCATAGCTAGACCACGGACTACCACTCCCATCATCCCTGACCATTTATTATGATGGCTCTGCCTAATGGAGGTTGTAATCTAAAGCATGTGGAGGGTGTTCCCTGAAGAGAACTTTAGGAACGTGAAATCATAATCACATGAGCAGAGGGCATGGACTTGAGATCAGAGGGGAAGGTGGGGGTTCCAGAGGTGGGGAGCGAGTAAGGTGAAGGAACGGAAGGGAGAAGCAGCATGGGGAGGGCAGAGAAGAGAGGCTGGGGGAGGGGGCTTGAGAACCCAGGGTTCAAGGGAGTGGGTAGCGAGGGATGGAATCCAAGTGAGGGGGCAGATCATGGATGGCTTGAGAAGAAGGAATTTAGCAAGTAAAGCCACCCCACATGGAGGCAGAACACAGAGGGGATCGGGGAGGTGGGTGCAAGCGGGGTAAGTAGCATGCGGTAAAGTACTACTGAGGTAGTCCCATGAGGAGGGTGGACAAGTATTCTAAGCTATTGAGGGAAAGTTAATGTTAATGGTAAAGGATATTTGTACCACGCACTATCACCACCGGAGTGGTCCCCTGGTGCTTTAGCAAATCTGAAAAGGAAAGGGGGTGGGAGTGAGTTAGTGGGAACGAGCGGGATAAGTGCAAGAGAGCAGTGATGTACTGTTGGCAGCTTCACTTCGTTAACACCATTCGCTGAGCTTGGGGGTGCTTTCCGGTCGGTAGCCTTCATGCGCTGTTGTGCAAAGCCATGTGTGGTTTGTTTTGTTGTTGCGGTGTAGTGAAGTTTGTGCGGTTTGCTGTGCTTTAGGGTTGTGGTTGTGTTTGGTTAGAGTTTGAGAGGTGTATGCAGAGGGGGAAATTGTTAGTGGGTCGGTTATTGTTGACAAGTGCGAGGAGGAACAGGCGAGCCTGTGGTGTAAACATAAACAGACGTCATTTGTGAAGCTTGCATACGGGTGTCAATTCATATTGTTTGTGGAAAGGCCACAGGCATTTAAAATACAAAAGCCACTCCAAGGCTGCTCTCCTTTTAGGAAGCAAACTAGGCAACACCTCACAAGGAAGAGACTGCGGAACAGCTTGTCAGCATTATAGTGAAGCAACCCAAACTGAAAATGAGCGAAGGGGCTGTGTTCAGGGGTGGGGCGCCACCGTGGAATGGTGGTGCGGGGATTCAGTGATCACTGTGGCACTGCTCTACGCCATGTGGTCCTGGGCGAATCACCATATCTCTTCCCCTGCCACAAGCAATAATAATATAATGAATTGACATTAGTATATATAGCGAAAATAGGGGCAGGGGTGGCCATTCCCTAGGCAAGACTTTGCCATGTCTGTAAGAAGGACATTGAGACTCAGAGACACTCGCCGACTGTGTAGGATCACAGGAACTGTATTGTAAAGGATCACCTGATCTGAAAAATCAATTGGTGACATTTTAAATCAGATCAAAGGTGGGCCTTTGGTATTCTGGTAATGATGCTATGTAACACATCTGGCTGAAGATGAAAGGACAATTGAGTGAGCTGAGGATTAGTTCCACTGAAGGAACGAAATGGATGCAATTGGTTTCATGAGGGAAATATTGTATTTTTAACCGGTTTCATTTGAATTATTTTAGATGTTTTATTGCTGTATTTCTGATCGTGATTGTTGTATGGAGATTATTTCTTTCACGGAAAATTGACTATTGTAATTTCAGTCTTATTTTGATAAATTGTAGTGTTAAAAGGTTTAATCAACCATAAAACACTTTAATTTTATATATATATATATATATATATCTATATATATAGGTATATATATATATATAGTAGGAAAGTCCATTTGAGCCAAGTCACACATTCCACAACGCCACCTAGTAACCATCCCTGGAAGGTCACCTCCAGTTCTGAGCCACAACAGCAAGGCATTGTGGGTATACACATTAGCTCAAATGTAAACCTTTTTCTCCAGGAAATTGTTTTTGTCTAAGAGGGTAGGGCTACTTTAAACATAACTTAATCAACCCAAGACTGACATTTGCAAGTCTTTGAGGACACCTATATACCTGGCTTCACCCTTGTTAGGGATCATCAGTGCAGTAGACACCTGAAAGCCTTGTGGTTGGAGCATTCAGCCATGTTTTCACAACACCAAGAAAGTTATGGTGGGTTTACTGCACGGATGATCCTTAATAAGGGTGAAACCAGGTATGTAGATCTCCTGGCAGTCTTGCAAATGTCTGTCTTGGGTTGATTAACCTATGCATAAAGTAGCACTGCCCTCTTAGACAATTTCCGGGAGATTTTTCTTTTGCATTTGAGCTAATTTGCATACCCACAATGCCTTGCTGTTGTGGCTCAGAACTGGAGGTGAACTAGGTGGTGACGTGGAATGTGTGACTTCGCTCAAATGGACTTTCCTACTTTCACATTTCAGGTGAAACGGTTTTTTCCAAACTTTTTAAACCCACCATAACTTTCTTTGTGTGTGTGTGTGTCTATGTGCATATATATATATACATATATATATATATATATATATATATATATATATATGGAAAGTGATATAAGCGGTTATTGCCTAACTTAATACTAAGCCCCTAAGGTGAGCACTCAACTCGCTGAGTTATCCTCCCAGCACCATTACTGTGTATGTCAAAGCAGAGCTGTCAGAAAGGCTAACATCCCGCAATTGATGCTATTTGAAGAAATGAATTTAGCTGCATGATATGATATGATGTACACGATGTGCATGATTTCGATAACCCTTGAACTGCCTTGCGTGTGATAACCTGCCTCTTACATGGAGAGATGCTGTCCACCTTCACAGGGAGAAAACACACAGCTTTGATTAGGGGCATATCTGAAAGCAATTTGAGGCGCAGGAATACTCATTGGGCGAGAAAGGCAAAAGTACATTCTACTTCCCTTTTTAGTTCTGGCTATCATATGGTGCATTTTCACCGCCTGCAAGCCAAAACTATTGCATTGGAACACAGATAGGAGGGGGATGGGATGAGAGGAAATGTATACAGCCTGTGGGCGTTGTTTGGTTATTCACCCAAGACCGCCTGTATTGATCCCTATGGCTACTCCCTCCCACTGCCTGCCCCTCCTTGCCCTAAGCGCACCCTCCTGGGATCTCTTTGAAGTAGCTCTATCATGCAGTAACATCAAACGGTGTAATGTATAGGATCTGATAGAATTATGTCTAAGCAGTCTTCTGGGTGGTAAGAGCCTAATTCCAGCTGTAAATGATCTCCTGGTTTGATGAACATTTCTTAAACAAGTGTCCATTAAGGCTCTTAATTCATAAGTAATATGTTTGCTCACATCTGTTCCTTGCACTGAACCCCTACTAAAACAAGCATTGGCAAAGCCAACAAGTTTAGTTTGTGTATAGGTATTGCATAGTCATTTGCCAGGCGCTGACATCATATGATCAATTTCACAATTTTCCAGCTGTTGCCAACCTACGGCCAGGTGTACCATTATGGCAATGTCTAGCCCATGCCTACAAAAAACAAAAACAGTTGGCTTTGCTAATGCTTGCTGCTGAAAATGACAGCCTTTCTGCCTCCAATTCACAGCCTGATGCTGTGCAGTCCGTAAAAATCCCAAATAGTTGACGTGGAAAAATATGTTATGACAGCACAAACATTGTGCACGATGTTTTAACTCCTAGCATGTCAAAAAGGGGTTCACCTGAAATGTACCCCAGATATGCCCTTCTGTGTGTGAAAAGAACGGGTTGGAGTTTGTGTACCTTCCCGAAAAAGGTAAGTGATAGAAAACGTAAAAACGATGAATAAAATACTTTAATCACAACAGATCAATTGTGATCATTAAGGAAAATATCAGGTTTTATGTAGCGCTTCATAGCAGATTACTCCCGTTTAGGAGCACTACACTAGTAGCTGTCACTGTTGCCTAATTCAATGGTAATCCACGTATCAACCCAAGAAGGATAAAAGGCTGAGCCCAGCCCCATCGGATTCGAGCTTGCGGAATGCAGACTAGCGCCACGTCGGAGGCGAGCACATAACCCCGAGCTATCAAACCCCTGAATCTGAGCGCGATGTCGAAAGCTGCGCAACACACGGCGTGCCTTGCAGACGGCAGTGGGTCATTGAACGCGCTGGGACGTGCACTCCTTGGAATTTGGCAAAGTGTAATCATTGGATAAAAGTGCAGTATTTACACCAATAGCTTCTAGGATTCCCGAAGGAGCATCGAACACTGCGCACCGCAGGGCCACCAGCATTTGAGAGCAGGGGAGCCGGGCACGTTCCCTTAAACAGCAGGCGCATTTGTTTAGGGGTTTGTATTGCGCATAGGACGGGGT
Organism: Ambystoma mexicanum; assembly: GCF_040938575.1. Classification (NCBI taxonomy): domain Eukaryota; kingdom Metazoa; phylum Chordata; class Amphibia; order Caudata; family Ambystomatidae; genus Ambystoma; species Ambystoma mexicanum. The sequence continues at coordinate 1,175,259,379 of NC_090926.1, read as the reverse complement.
GTGGCGATGGGCTTTGTGGGAGCGGGGGCAGGTCAGCAGGGAACATAGTTCCACTATGTCCACTACTATCTACGGGGTGGAAGGGAGTAATATTGTTTTCATAACTCTGCCTCGGGTGCAAGGGTGAGTGAGATTAAGAGGTTTTCACTCCTCCCTTCTAGGTGAATGAAAGCACGCTGATTTTACTACTGCCCTTTTCTAGGTGGAGTGGTTTCCTCTGCTCTCTCCAAGATGGAGTGGTTTCCGCTGCTCTCTCCAGGATGGAGTGGTTTCCCCTGCTCTCTCCAGGATGGAGTGGTTTCCCCTGCTCTCTACAGGATGGAGTGGTTTCCCCTGCTCTCTTCTGGATGGAGTGGTATCCCCTGCTCTCCTCTGGATGGAGTGGTTTCCTCTGCTCTCTTCTGGATGGAGTGATATCCCCTGCTCTCTTCTGGATGGAGTGGTTTCCCCTGCTCTCCTCTGGATGGAGTGGTATCCCTTGCTCTCTTCTGGGTGGAGTGGTATCCCTTGCTCTCTTCTGGATGGAGTGGATACCCCTGCTCTCTTCTGGATGGAGTGGTTTCCTCTGCTCTCTTCAGGATGGAGTGGATTCCCCTGCTCTCCTCTGGATGGAGTGGTTTCCCCTGCTCGCTCCAGTATGGAGAGGTTTCCTCTGCTCTCTCCAGGATGGAGTGGTTTCCCCTGCTCTCTCCAGGATGGAGTGGTTTCCCCTGCTCTCTCCAGGATGGAGTGGTTTCCCCTGCTCTCCTCCGGATGGAGTGGTTTCCTCTGCTCTCTTCTGGATGGAGTGATATCCCCTGCTCTCCTCTGGATGGAGTGGTATCCCTTGCTCTCTTCTGGGTGGAGTGGATACCCCTGCTCTCTTCTGGATGGAGTGGTTTCCCCTGCTCTCTTCAGGATGGAGTGGATTCCCCTGCTCTCCTCTGGATGGAGTGGTTTCCCCTGCTTGCTCCAGTATGGAGAGGTTTCCTCTGCTCTCTCCAGGATGGAGTGGTTTCCCCTGCTCTCCTCTGGATGGAGTGGATTCCCCTGCTCTCTCCAGGATGGAGTGGTTTCCCCTGCTCTCCTCTGGATGGAGTGGTTTCCTCTGCTCTCTTCTGGATGGAGTGATATCCCCTGCTCTCATCTGGATGGAGTGGTTTCCCCTGCTCTCCTCTGGATGGAGTGGCTTGCCCTGCTCTCCCCTGGATGGAGTGGATTCCCCTGCTCTCTCCAGGATAGAGTGGTTTCCACTGCTCTCATCAGAATGGAGTGGTTTGCGCTGCTCTTTCCAGCATAGAGAGGTTTCCTCGGCTTTCTTCTGGGTGGAGTGGTTTTTCCTGCTTTCTTCTAAATGGAGTGGTTTCCCCAACTCTCTTCTGGATGGAGTGGTTTCCTCTGCTCTCTTCTGGATGGCGTGGTTTCCTCTGCTCTCTTCTGGATGGCGTGGGTAACTCTGCTCTCTTCTGGGTGAGTGGTTTCCTCTGCTCTTGTCTGTATGAATGGTTTCCCCTCCTCTCTACTTGATGAGTGATTCCCCCTGCTCTTTTCTGGATGAGTGGGTTCCCCTGCCCTCTTCTGGATGGAGTGGTATCCCCTGCTCTCCTCTGGAGGGAGTGGTTTCCTCTGGTCTCTCCAGAATAGAGTGGTTTCCACTGCTCTCTTCAGAATGGAATTATGTGTGCTGCTCTTTCCAGGATGGAGTGGTTTCCTCTGCTCTTTTCTGGATGGAGTGGTTTCCACTGCTCTCTTCTGGATGGAGTGGTTTCCTGTACTCTCTTCTGAATTGAGTGGTTTCCACTGCTCTCTTCAGGATGGAGTGGTTTCCGCTGCACTCTTCTGGATAAAGTGGTTTCCCCTGTTCTTTCCTGGATGGAGAGGTTTGCCCTGCTCTCTTCTGGATGAATTTGGTTCCTTTGCTCTCTTCTAGATGAGTGGTTTCCTCTGCTCTCTTCTGGATGGCGTGGTTTCCTCTGCTCTCTTCTGGATGGCGTGGGTAACTCTGCTCTCTTCTGGGCGAGTGGTTTCCTCTGCTCTTGTCTGTATGAATGGTTTCCCCTCCTCTCTACTTGATGAGTGATTCCCCCTGCTCTTTTCTGGATGAGTGGGTTCCCCTGCCCTCTTTTGGATGGAGTGGTATCCCCTGCGCTCCTCTGGAGGGAGTGGTTTCCTCTGCTCTCTCCAGAATAGAGTGGTTTCCACTGCTCTCTTCAGAATGGAATTATGTGCGCGGCTCTTTCCAGGATGGAGTGGTTTCCTCTGCTCTCTTCTGGATGGAGTGGTTTCCACTGCTCCCTTCTGGATGGAGTGGTTTCCTGTACTCTCTTCTGAATTGAGTGGTTTCCACTGCTCTCTTCAGGATGGAGTGGTTTCCGCTGCACTCTTCTGGATAAAGTGGTTTCCCCTGTTCTTTTCTGGATGGAGAGGTTTGCCCTGCTCTCTTCTGGATGAGTTTGGTTCCTTTGCTCTCTTCTAGATGAGTGGTTTCCTCTGCTCTCTTCTGGATGGACTGGTTCCCCTGCTCTCTCCTGGACGGAGTGGTTTCCCCTTCACTCTTCTGGATGGAATGGCTTGGAGTGCTGGGGGAAGCGGAGGAGGCAGTGCAAGACATAGGATCAATGGTAAAGAATAAATATAATAAATAAAAACAATAGGTAAAAAGTGCGGCCAGCTTGTGGCAAGTGCAGGGGTAAGTGCAGACATCACGTGTCAAGAGCTGTGGGGACGTAGGTATACAGAAACAGCCCCCAAGTGCGGGGATTGCCCGGGAGGCAGTGTAGGTGTGTAGCTGGCGGGGGAGGGGACCTGGGCCCGAGATAAGAGGGTAGCCAGGTGACCAGTGCAGTTTCGGCCAGGAATTCAGCAGGGGAGAGAGGGAGAGAAAGCAGAAGCAAAGAGGAAGATCTTGAGGTGCTTCTGGATCCGGAGATGGTTCTCCTCAAGTTTCAGGGAGGCAGGGAGGCTGTTCAAGTGGGAGGCCTCAGCCGAAGAAAGAGATCTACCACCAACTCGTTGCTTGTGAAGCGACTGACCCTGAGGGAGTTGGAGGCAGATAAGCGAAGAGCTTGAGAAGGAAGATCTATAGGAAGAGGGAGTTGGAGGTATTGATGCCCCAGAAGGCCTTGTAGACAATGCAGAGGGTTTTGAACTTAATCCTTGCAGCCACTGGGAGCCAGTGCAGAGATTTCAGTCCTGGAGAGATACGATACCTGGGCTTGAGGCCGAGGACAAGTCTCACAGTCCTGTTCTGGATGAGTTGCACAGGGCGTAGAGTAGAAGCAGGCAGATTTAGAAAGATGCTGTTGCAATAGTCCAGCCTAGAGAGAACCATAGCTCTGGAGACAGTGAGCTTCTGGGGGAAGGAGAGGAAAGGAAGAATACCTCTGAGGGGGTGCAGCTGGTAGTGTGACTTATTAGAGACATCAGGGATGTGAGGAGAGAAGGAGAGAGTGGAGTCGAAGATGATCCTGAGGTTTTTAGCCTCACAGGTGGGAGAAGGAAGAGGGCCAAGAGAGGCCAGCCACAAAGTGACAGGAAAGGAGGGAGCGGGTGTGCCGATGAGCAGAATATCAGTCTTACCTGCATTAAGGCATAGATCATTGGCGACACACCACTCCTGAATAGTGGAGAGTCAGAGATGAGAGAAGGAGAGGAGGTGGCGGAAGGGAGCCTGAGAATGAGCTGAGTGTCGTCCACATAGCATTGAAAGTTGGGGCAGAGAGCGGCACTGCAGTGGGCAAGAAGTGCCAGGTATTGGTTGAACAGCCAGTGAGAGAGGTTAGACCCATGGGGAACACCACAGGTAGAGATAGAGATAGAGATAGATGAGAGGTAGGACCCAAGTTGGAGCTGGGAGGGTCGATCGGTGAGGAAAGAAGTCAGCCAAGCCAGGGCTTGATCGGTAATACCTAGGTTATCACAAAGACAGTTGAGCAGGATGGCATGGTTGAGCGTGTCAAAGGCAGAAGAGAGATCAAGTAAAAAGAAAACAGAGGGGTATTGGCATCAACCTTGGAGAGCAGGTCTTCACTGATGTTCAGGAGAGCAGTTTCCATGCTTCTGGTAGCTCTGAAGCCAGACTGATGGTCATGGAGACAACCAACCAATTCAGTGTGAAGATTAAGCTGGGAGATGGCCAGCTTTTCCAGGAGATTTCCCAGGAAACGAGTGACGGAGATGGGGCAGTAGTTAGCAGGGCAGAGGGCTCAGCTGAGGGTTTCTTGAGAAGAAGGTGCACAAGGGAGTGCTTTGGGGGAAGGGAAGACTCCAGTGGCGAAGGAGTGGTTGGAGACATCAGCCAAAGTGGGAGCCAGGGTTTCAATGTGGTCCTTGATGGTTTTCAAGGAACTAGGGAAAACCTGTTTCGACGAGACTTTCATAGATCGGACTTGTCTAGAAACCTCGTCTTGGGAGAACAGATGAAAGTCAGAGAAGGAGGGAGGAGAGGAGGCCACAGAAGGACCAGAGGAAGAGAGGGGATTAGAGGCAGGAGGAGGAGAGGAAAAGAGAGAGGACAGGATGTCCTGAGTTTTAGAGATGAAATGAGAAGCCAATGCCCTGCAGAGAGCCTGGGAGGGGACAGGCGAAGTAGAGACTGTTGTAGGATTGGCCAGCTTTTTGCAGATTTTAAAGAGTTTGGCCGAGTTGTTGGATGCTGCAGAGATGCAGGCTTAAATGAGGGATCTCTTCTTGGTGGGGACAGAGGGCCGGTATTGCCTTTGGAGCAGGCGGCAGGCCAGTTTGTCAGAGGATGTACAGGAAGCACGCCATTTCCTCTCAGCCACCCTGCACTTGTGTTTAAGGGTGGCGAGGTCTGAGTCGTGCCAGGAATTGCACTTGGCTTTGGCCTTCAAGCGGATCCTCATGGCAGGATCCATATGAACTCTATGCCACTGTAAAAAAACATGTACATTATGGCTGTGTCAATGTAGGCCAGTAAGCCAAGGTAAGAAGAGAACTAGTTCAAATTCTCATGGTGGTGCACATAATTCCAGTAAAATAATTCCATGCATTGGTAAGAAATCATGCCCATACTGGCGGCACCAATGTAAACATGTATGACCATATAAGATCACTCATCATGTTGGCTTTGCCTATGATGCCAGTAGACAGTGTCATGCCACTGTCAGAAAACATGCCCAGACTGACTACACCAATGTAAGCCAGTATTAGCTATGAATGAACACTCATCAATTTGGCTCTGAAAACATGAACATACTGGCTGCGCCAAAGTAGGCAAATATGTCCATGTAAGAACACTCAACCTGCTGGCCTTGCCTACAATGCCAGTAGAGTATGCCATGCCACAGTGAGAAAACATTTCTATACTGGCTGCACCAATGTGGGCCTATTTTGCCATGTAAACCCCTCATTATTGAGACTTGGGAAGATAGCTCAGGGGCAACGTGCTCGCCTTGGAAGCGAGACGATGCAGAGCAACACAGGTTCGATCCCTGGGTCTGCGCTTAGAAACCTCTGGGTATTAAGCGCGTTATGAATAAACAATTCGAATTATGTTGATTTTGCCAATAATGTCAGAAAGAAATGCTATACCCTCTGACAGAAAACATATTAATGCTGTCTACATGCATGTAGCCCCCTCACTATCATATAACAACATTTAACATCTTGGCTTTCTCATGAGGCTATCAAAAATGTATGCCATTGTAATGTTGGCTGCCACTGCAAAAATGTAGACCCTCTCAATCGGAGGCTAGCTTCCTAACCCAGCATGCATGCACACGCTCACACGTTCATTCACACACCATACATCATGAATACCATCAGGGACGTTATTTGACCAAAATGCCAGTGGTAGCGGAAGTGACATCACACGACCCTTGACCCATGGTGACATCACAGGAAGTGATGTCATTAGACCCCACCCGAAGTGATATCGCGGGAAGTGATGGAACACCCATTGACAAAACAGGAAGTGGCATCACATAGCATTGGGCACTACCAAAAATATGGTTACGATATCACTATAATGTGATGTACATTTCATACAAGAATGCATCACCATATGTATCATTAAGATCAGTCTGTATAGGCCCTTATTACCAAATTACTGTGAATGCAAGCAGACGTCCATGACCAAATGATAATGATGTGTTATTATATAGCACTTACGCTTAAGCGCTTTAAAAAGAAAAAATATACACTCAATATCACCCAACCTGTGTTGGTACTCATTTATCGACCTCAGAAGGATGAAAGGCTGTTTAAGAACAGACTAAAGCAGTGACTCACCCCCTGAAGTGTGCCTGAAATAAACCTTTAATGAGTCTAGCATTTATTGTATAGAATTCCAGAAAGGCACATTATTTGATATTCCTATTCTTTCTTATTTAGGGTCAGTGCTGAAAGTGTAAGACTTGTGGCGCTCCTGTTCTTATTTTTGTTCTTTTTTTTAAGAGGCCTGAATAAGAAAGCCAGCCACCCTAGAAGTAAAGAGCCACATGGTGCTGACCACAGCCCAGGAGCTTGCATTAAAAAAAAAGATTTTCTTTTTTGTAGAAGTCGCAAGGGAGACCTCAGAGGTCGCAGTTGCGACCTCTGGTGACCCCTAAATGACGTCCCTGAATACCATCTTATTCACACCCATACAGCATATACTCACATTTCCAAGGGTACGGCTGTCTCATTCACATTCAGACCCAAAAAGGGTACACGCTGCTACCTCATTCACATGCTCAGCCATACCCTGCAACATAAACAGACTGCACTTTCATTCACACAGGCACTTAGACAAACACATACCCTCACCTGCATACATACCTACATGAATATATACACACACAAACATGTTTTTTCTGACCTGCTGCGCTAGACTCCAGACCCACCTCTCATGCCACCTCAATTGCCCTCTGACCCCCTTAAACAACACAAACGGGTACCAAGAAAAAGGGGCACTTCCTGTTTCCTGACATGTGTAATGGAGTCAGAGCACCACCAGCTCACTGCCCCGGGGCCTCTAAATGTGTGCGGTACCATCTATACACATTATGCCATCCCCTCAGAACCCCAGCCTGCATCCCTAATGGGCCATGTAAGACAGAGGAAGCAAAATGCCACCGTCCTTGCATTGCCAGTTGGTCATGCGATCTGGGGAACTGCACTGTCAGAGGGACACCACATTTCCCTGCACAGTTAAAGAAAGCCCGGGGGCATGTGATCAGCTGCTTTCTGCAGCCCGGGGAGCTCTCAGTTTATTCACTGGGCTGGCCCGACTCCCTTATAATGGGTGGCGAGTCACCCATAATGGATGTTCCACCCTGAGTATCATCTGAAGTGCTCTAGTATTCATTACTTTCACCCACCTGGCCAGGTGTGGGTCACAAGGTCAGCATGGAGGCAAAAGTGGCGAGGCTGTCCCGGGCCTGTGGCCCATGGGGTTGGGGTAAACAGACAGATCATGTAGAGAAAGCATTGGACATGTGAACCTTGAGGTTAACACATTTGGGCACGTGGGCAGATCGTGTGAGGATCCTGCAGAAGGTGAACAGTGTAGGAAGCTTGGGTGCATATAGCGGCAGTTTGAGGGAATTGGGCTAGTGGACCAATATTGTGAGGAGACTGGGACACATGAATATACAGTGTAAGGCTCTAAGGCCTCAGTCTGCAACCTGTGACTTTCAAGATATTTTGGACTATGGTTCCCATGATCCCTCACCATAGACTATGCTGGTTAGGGATGATTGGAGATGTAGTTCTTAACATTCGGAGAGTCGAGGGTTGCAGACACCTGCTCTGGGGGGTGCATGGTTTGACAGTATAAGGGGCTTGGGGCACATGGGGAGCGCGAGGACCTTGTCATGTAGAGATAGTGTGTGCCACCTGGGAACACAGATGGAGTGAGGAGCATGTCCCGCTGCAGTGGGCTTAAATCGCCAGTGGTTCCAACCCACTCTCTTTAAAAGCAAATGACCTCCTAGCACTTAGAGGTAAGAAAAGATGACCCTGCGATTGGCTCCATGTGTACCCTTGCATGGTGACACTACATGTTGTAAATAATGCCATAGTTTCCAGTTGGATGAAAGAAGTGTAACCTACTTGCTATTATTTAAATGAAACGAGTCTGTGCTTTTATTTGCATGGATCAGTTGGCAAGATGGAAACATTGTTAAGATCTTACCGAGGCAATCATTTTGGTGTTGCCTGTCTCCCAAACTAATGCTCTTGGATAAACGATAGCTCGATCGTCATATCAATATATTAAGCACACATTGACAAAGCCAATACCTCTTGGGTTATTAGGTATTGTCCAATTTGACCTTATGCCAATTTGACCTACTCCCATCTGACCGCATCTTTTTGACCTAATTCGATAGGTCAAATGGTTCACTTTAATCAAAAAATAGTTGTGGGGTAAGGGGATAGGTTGAGGTGGGGGTAGTTGGGGGGTGGGGGGTCACCCCCCTCATTATGGGGGTTGCATGGGTCTCCCTCCGCAGCAGGTCAAAGAAATTAGGTCAAATGGGCAGTAGGACAAGTATTTTAGGTCAAACAACCCCCTATCCGTTTATGAGCAGTAAACTGCATGTGTGTGTTGAGTAGAAAGGGGGGGGTGTGTGTGTGTGTGTGTGTGTGTGTGTGTGTGTGTGTGTGTGTGTGTGTGTGTGTGTGTGTGTGTGTGTGTGTGTGTGTGTGTGTGTGTGTGTGTGTGTGTGTGTGTGTGTGTGTGTGTGTGTGTGTGTGTGTGTGTGTGTGTGTGTGTGTGTGTGTGTGTGTGTGTGTGTGTGTGTGTGTGTGTGTGTGTGTGTGTGTGTGTGTGTGTGTGTGTGAGAGAGAGAGAGAGAGAGAGAGAGAGAGAGAGAGAGAGAGAGAGAGAGAGAGAGAGAGAGAGAGAGAGAGACACACACATGGATAACTGTAGTAGCACGGTATGCAGCCATCCAGCGAGGTCCTCAGGCTGCTTCACAGTATGCAGCCATCTAGCGAGGTCCTCAGGCTGCTTCACGGTATGCAGTCACCCAGCGAGGTCATAAGGCTTCTTCACGGTATGCAGTCACCCAGCGAGGTCCTCAGGCTGCTTCAAAGTACGCAGCCACCCAGTGAGTTCCTCAGGCTGCTTCACGGTACGCAGCCACCCAGTGAGGTCCCCCAGTGAGATCCTCAGACTGCTTCACAGTATGCAGCCATCCAATGAGGTCTTCAGGCTGCTTCACAGTATGCAGCCATCCAGTGAGGTCCTCAGGCTGCTTCACAGTATGCAGCCATCCAGTGAGGTCCTCAGGCTGCTTCACAGTATGCAGCCACCCAGTGAGGTCCTCAGGCTGCTTCACGGTATGCAGCCATCCAGCGAGGTCCTTAGGCTGCTTCACGGTATGCAGTCACCCAGCGAGGTCCTCAGGCTGCTTCAAAGTACGCAGCCACCCAGTGAGGTCCTCAGGCTGCTTCACAGTATGCTGCCACCCAGTGAGGTCCTCAGGCTGCTTCACAGTATGCAGCCATCCAGTGAGGTCCTCAGGCTGCTTCAAAGTATGCTGCCACCCAGTGAGGTCCTCAGGCTGCTTCACAGTATGCAGCCATCCAGTGAGGTCCTCAGGCTGCTTCACAGTATGCAGCCATCCAGTGAGGTCCTCAGGCTGCTTCACAGTATGCAGCCACCCAGTGAGGTCCGCAGGCTGCTTCACAGTATGCAGCCACCCAGTGAGGTCCTCAGGCTGCTTCACAGTATGCTGACACCCAGTGAGGTCCTCAGGCTGCTTCACGGTATGCAGCCACCCAGCGAGGTCCTCAGGCTGCTTCACGGTATGCAGCCATCCAGCGAGGTCCTCAGGCTGCTTCACGGTATGCAGTCACCCAGCGAGGTCCTCAGGCTGCTTCACAGTATGCAGCCACCCAGCGAGGTCATAAGGCTGCTTCACGGTATGCAGCCATCCAGCGAGGTCCTCAGGCTGCTTCACAGTATGCAGCCACCCAGCGAGGTCCTCAGGCTGCTTCACAGTATGCAGCCATCCAGTGAGGTCCTCAGGCTGCTTCACGGTATGCAGCCACCCAGTGAGGTCCTCAGGCTGCTTCACGGTATGCAGCTATCCAGTGAGGTCCTCAGGCTGCTTCACGGTATGCAGCCATCCAGAGAGGTCCTTAGGCTGCTTCACGGTATGCAGTCACCCAGCGAGGTCCTCAGGCTGCTTCAAAGTACGCAGCCACCCAGTGAGGTCCTCAGGCTGCTTCACAGTATGCTGCCACCCAGTGAGGTCCTCAGGCTGCTTCACAGTATGCAGCCATCCAGTGAGGTCCTCAGGCTGCTTCAAAGTATGCTGCCACCCAGTGAGGTCCTCAGGCTGCTTCACAGTATGCAGCCATCCAGTGAGGTCCTCAGGCTGCTTCACAGTATGCAGCCATCCAGTGAGGTCCTCAGGCTGCTTCACAGTATGCAGCCACCCAGTGAGGTCCTCAGGCTGCTTCACAGTATGCAGCCACCCAGTGAGGTCCTCAGGCTGCTTCACAGTATGCTGACACCCAGTGAGGTCCTCAGGCTGCTTCACAGTATGCAGCCACCCAGCGAGGTCCTCAGGCTGCTTCACGGTATGCAGCCATCCAGCGAGGTCCTCAGGCTGCTTCACGGTATGCAGTCACCCAGCGAGGTCCTCAGGCTGCTTCACAGTATGCAGCCACCCAGCGAGGTCATAAGGCTGCTTCACGGTATGCAGCCATCCAGCGAGGTCCTCAGGCTGCTTCACAGTATGCAGCCACCCAGCGAGGTCCTCAGGCTGCTTCACGGTATGCAGTCACCCAGCGAGGTCCTCAGGCTGCTTCACAGTATGCAGCCATCCAGTGAGGTCCTCAGGCTGCTTCACAGTATGCAGCCACCCAGCGAGGTCCTCAGGCTGCTTCACAGTATGCAGCCACCCAGTGAGGTCCTCAGGCTGCTTCACAGTATGCAGCCACCCAGTGAGGTCCTCAGGCTGCTTCACAGTATGCAGCCATCCAGTGAGGTCCTCAGGCTGCTTCACAGTATGCAGCCACCCAGTGAGGTCCTCAGGCTGCTTCACAGTATGCTGCCACCCAGTGAGGTCCTCGGGGTTTCTCTGATTTTTCCACCAAGTGCAGCTGTCCACCAAAGATCTCAAGCACTCCCACAGAACATTTCATAAAGGTCCTCCCCTGGCAGGAAGTCCCATAGTGAGGCCACCCACCACTCCCCCCATGAACATCTCCTTCCATGCCTAAGGCCCTACAGGAGGGAAAGGTGTTGCAGGTCCATGTGTCACCTCAGGGTACCCACCACCACTATGCAATCCATCTCTGCAGCGCTAACTGCCATCCTGCAATAAACACAGTAGGTCCCGCCATGCTGCAGGATCTTGTCCAGGGGTACTGCCCAAAGATGCGGCCTGTCAGTGGTGGCACACCACTCACAACCACTTGTGCCAGTGCCGGTAACACCAGTGATTTGGGCCGGTAGGGTGTTCTTAGCTGGAGGTAATTCCTGGTGCCCCACCGGCAAACTTGTACTAAAATATTCTGCCCTTATTTAGATTAAGTCTAAACCAAGACGCCTGTGGTACATCATTTTCATAAAATACTATAAACCTGTAACTCTCTTGTTTCGTTGCCTAACCGCTGTGTCGAAACATGGAAGCCGCTCGTTGTGTTCTGAAAGATGCATAACCACATTAGATAAGCCTAGCAGGAAGGAAAGGAGACCAACCTAACCATTAAGATAGCTGTGGGTTGAGCGCCTGCCGCAGAGAGCTGAATGTGGCAGGTTGAAACAGGCGACCTAACAACCCTGTCTCACAGCAACCATATGACGCCGATCGTCAGGGTGGTTCAGACCACATCCCCAACACGAGTAGGACAACTGCTGAGAAGAGAGACAAGCCACCCTGCAAACCTGAGCCCAAGTGGCTGAACCCCTGAACCAATCTTACCCACCATGGTCGCCTCTTTACAATCAGATGGTCATGAGTCTGTGTCCCAACACTTGGGAGACAACTTTCAAACCCTGGTCACACCTTGGCCTCGAAGAAACTGCACACATTTGTAGATCAAGTTCTATAAAGTTTAAGGGGTCAGGGGGTCCCTTTACATGCTTACCTTACAGTACCCCATCCTTCTCCGATACCCTCATCCGAGGGAAATGTAGGGGTGAAATAAACAGGTAGATGTAATTTAAGTTCGTTTCCGGGTTCTGTGTTAAAATATCTAGGACACAGATCAGTAGCCATACGAAAAAGGTACACATACCCCAGCAGAGACAGCAGACTCATAGTGGCAGAATGTATAAGTGTTCATGCACGTGAACAGACAGGACGCAGCAGAGAAGGTGCACATCCCCCAGCAGAGACAGCAGACTCATAGAGGCAGAATGTAAAAGTGTTCATGCACGTGGATAGACTGGAAGCAGCAGAGAAGGTGTACGTGCCCCAGCAGAGACAGCAGACTCATAGAGGCAGAATGTAAAAGTGATCAAGCACGTGGACAGACTGGAAGCAGCAGAGAAGGTGTACGTGCCCCAGCAGAGACAGCAGACTCATAGAGGCAGAATGTAAATGTGTTCATGCACGTGGACAGACTGGAAGCAACAGGGAAGGCGCACATCCCCCAGCAGAGACAGCAGACTCATAGAGGCAGAATGTAAAAGTGATCAAGCACGTGGACAGACTGGAAGCAGCAGAGAAGGTGTACGTGCCCCAGCAGAGACAGCAGACTCATAGAGGCAGAATGTAAAAGTGATCAAGCACGTGGACAGACTGGAAGCAGCAGAGAAGGTGTACGTGCCCCAGCAGAGACAGCAGACTCATAGAGGCAGAATGTAAAAGTGATCAAGCACGTGGACAGACTGGAAGCAGCAGAGAAGGTGTACGTGCCCCAGCAGAGACAGCAGACTCATAGAGGCAGAATGTAAAAGTGTTCATGCACGTGGACAGACTGGAAGCAACAGGGAAGGCGCACATCCCCCAGCAGAGACAGCAGACTCATAGAGGCAGAATGTAAAAGTGCTCATGCACGTGGACAGACTGGAAGCAACAGATAAGGTGTACGTGCCCCAGCAGAGACAGCAGACTCATAGAGGCAGAATGTATAAGTGTTCATGCACGTGAAAAGACAGGAAGCAGCAGGGAAGGCGCACATCCCCCAGCAGAGACAGCAGACTCACAGAGGCAGAATGTAAAAGTGTTCATGCACGTGGACAGACTGGAAGCAGCAGAGGTGTGCATACCTCAGCAGAGACAGCAGACTCATAGAGGCAGAATGTAAAAGTGTTCATGCACGTGGATAGACTGGAAGCAGCAGAGAAGGTGTACGTGCCCCAGCAGAGACAGCAGACTCATAGAGGCAGAATGTAAAAGTGTTCATGCACGTGGACAGACTGGAAGCAACAGGGAAGGTGTACGTGCCCCAGCAGAGACAGCAGACTCATAGAGGCAGAATGTATAAGTGTTCATGCACGTGAAAAGACAGGAAGCAGCAGGGAAGGCGCACATCCCCCAGCAGAGACAGCAGACTCATAGAGGCAGAATGTAAATGTGTTTATGCACGTGGACAGACTGGAAGCAACAGGGAAGGTGCACATCCCCCAGCAGAGACAGCAGACTCATAGAGGCAGAATGTATAAGTGTTCATGCACGTGGACAGACTGGAAGCAACAGGGAAGGTGTACGTGCCCCAGCAGAGACAGCAGACTCATAGAGGCAGAATGTAAAAGTGTTCATGCACGTGGACAGACTGGAAGCAACAGGGAAGGTGCACATCCCCCAGCAGAGACAGCAGACTCATAGAGGCAGAATGTATAAGTGTTCATGCACGTGGACAGACTGGAAGCAACAGGGAAGGTGTACGTGCCCCAGCAGAGACAGCAGACTCATAGAGGCAGAATGTAAAAGTGTTCATGCACGTGGACAGACTGGAAGCAACAGGGAAGGTGTACTTGCCCCAGCAGAGACAGCAGACTCATAGAGGCAGAATGTAAAAGTGTTCATGCACGTGGACAGACTGGAAGCAACAGGGAAGGTGTACGTGCCCCAGCAGAGACAGCAGACTCATAGAGGCAGAATGTAAAAGTGTTCATGCACGTGGACAGACTGGAAGCAACAGGGAAGGTGTACGTGCCCCAGCAGAGACAGCAGACTCATAGAGGCAGAATGTAAAAGTGTTCATGCACGTGGACAGACTGGAAGCAACAGGGAAGGTGTACGTGCCCCAGCAGAGACAGCAGACTCATAGAGGCAGAATGTAAATGTGTTCATGCACGTGAACAGACAGGAAACAGCAGAGAAGGTGCACATCCCCCAGCAGAGACAGCAGACTCATAGAGGCAGAATGTAAAAGTGCTCATGCACGTGGACAGACTGGAAGCAACAGATAAGGTGTACGTGCCCCAGCAGAGACAGCAGACTCATAGAGGCAGAATGTAAAAGTGTTCATGCACGTGGACAGACTGGAAGCAGCAGAGGTGTGCATACCTCAGCAGAGACAGCAGACTCATAGAGGCAGAATGTAAATGTGTTCATGCACGTGAACAGACAGGAAGCAGCAGAGAAGGTGCACATCCCCCAGCAGAGACAGCAGACTCATAGAGGCAGAATGTAAATGTGTTCATGCACGTGGACAGACTGGAAGCAGCAGGGAAGGTGCACATACCCCAGCAGAGATAGCAGACTCATAGAGGCAGAATGTAAATGTGTTCATGCACCTGAACAGACAGGAAGCAGCAGAGAAGGTGCACATCCCCCAGCAGAGACAGCAGACTCATAGAGGCAGAATGTAAATCTGTTCATGCACGTGGACAGACTGGAAGGAACAGGGAAGGCGCACATCCCCCAGCAGAGACAGCAGACTCATAGAGGCAGAATGTAAATCTGTTCATGCACGTGGACAGACTGGAAGGAACAGGGAAGGCGCACATCCCCCAGCAGAGACAGCAGACTCATAGAGGCAGAATGTAAATGTGTTCATGCACGTGGACAGACTGGAAGCAGCAGAGAAGGTGTACGTGCCCCAGCAGAGACAGCAGACTCATAGAGGCAGAATGTAAATGTGTTCATGCACGTGAACAGACTGGAAGCAACAGGGAAGGCGCACATCCCCCAGCAGAGACAGCAGACTCATAGAGGCAGAATGTAAAAGTGTTCATGCACGTGAACAGACTGGAAGCAGCAGGGAAGGTGCACATCCCCCAGCAGAGACAGCAGACTCATAGAGGCAGAATGTAAAAGTGATCAAGCACGTGGACAGACTGGAAGCAGCAGAGAAGGTGTACGTGCCCCAGCAGAGACAGCAGACTCATAGAGGCAGAATGTAAAAGTGTTCATGCACGTGGACAGACTGGAAGCAACAGGGAAGGCGCACATCCCCCAGCAGAGACAGCAGACTCATAGAGGCAGAATGTAAAAGTGCTCATGCACGTGGACAGACTGGAAGCAGCAGGGAAGGCGCACATCCCCCAGCAGAGACAGCAGACTCATAGAGGCAGAATGTAAAAGTGTTCATGCACGTGGACAGACTGGAAGCAACAGGGAAGGTGTACGTGCCCCAGCAGAGACAGCAGACTCATAGAGGCAGAATGTAAAAGTGTTCATGCACGTGGACAGACTGGAAGCAACAGGGAAGGTGTACGTGCCCCAGCAGAGACAGCAGACTCATAGAGGCAGAATGTAAAAGTGTTCATGCACGTGGACAGACTGGAAGCAGCAGAGAAGGTGTGCATACCTCAGCAGAGACAGCAGACTCATAGAGGCAGAATGTAAATGT
This sequence comes from Ambystoma mexicanum, assembly GCF_040938575.1. Taxonomy (NCBI): domain Eukaryota; kingdom Metazoa; phylum Chordata; class Amphibia; order Caudata; family Ambystomatidae; genus Ambystoma; species Ambystoma mexicanum. The sequence goes on along the minus strand of NC_090926.1, from coordinate 1,175,243,692 downwards.
GTTCATGCACGTGAACAGACAGGAAACAGCAGAGAAGGTGCACATCCCCCAGCAGAGACAGCAGACTCATAGAGGCAGAATGTAAAAGTGCTCATGCACGTGGACAGACTGGAAGCAACAGATAAGGTGTACGTGCCCCAGCAGAGACAGCAGACTCATAGAGGCAGAATGTAAAAGTGTTCATGCACGTGGACAGACTGGAAGCAGCAGAGGTGTGCATACCTCAGCAGAGACAGCAGACTCATAGAGGCAGAATGTAAATGTGTTCATGCACGTGAACAGACAGGAAGCAGCAGAGAAGGTGTACGTGCCCCAGCAGAGACAGCAGACTCATAGAGGCAGAATGTAAAAGTGTTCATGCACGTGAACAGACTGGAAGCATCAGAGAAGGTGTGCATACCTCAGCAGAGACAGCAGACTCATAGAGGCAGAATGTAAATGTGTTCATGCACGTGGACAGACTGGAAGGAACAGGGAAGGCGCACATCCCCCAGCAGAGACAGCAGACTCATAGAGGCAGAATGTAAATGTGTTCATGCACGTGGACAGACTGGAAGGAACAGGGAAAGCGCACATCCCCCAGCAGAGACAGCAGACTCATAGAGGCAGAATGTAAAAGTGATCAAGCACGTGAACAGACTGGAAGCAGCAGAGAAGGTGTGCATACCTCAGCAGAGACAGCAGACTCATAGAGGCAGAATGTAAATGTGTTCATGCACGTGGACAGACTGGAAGCAGCAGAGAAGGCGCACATCCCCCAGCAGAGACAGCAGACTCATAGAGGCAGAATGTAAAAGTGATCAAGCACGTGGACAGACTGGAAGCAGCAGAGAAGGTGTACGTGCCCCAGCAGAGACAGCAGACTCATAGAGGCAGAATGTAAATCTGTTCATGCACGTGGACAGACTGGAAGCAACAGGGAAGGTGTACGTGCCCCAGCAGAGACAGCAGACTCATAGAGGCAGAATGTAAAAGTGATCAAGCACGTGGACAGACTGGAAGCAGCAGAGAAGGTGTGCATACCTCAGCAGAGACAGCAGACTCATAGAGGCAGAATGTAAATCTGTTCATGCACGTTGACAGACTGGAAGGAACAGGGAAGGCGCACATCCCCCAGCAGAGACAGCAGACTCATAGAGGCAGAATGTAAATCTGTTCATGCACGTGGACAGACTGGAAGGAACAGGGAAGGCGCACATCCCCCAGCAGAGACAGCAGACTCATAGAGGCAGAATGTAAATGTGTTCATGCACGTGAACAGACTGGAAGCAACAGGGAAGGTGTACGTGCCCCAGCAGAGACAGCAGACTCATAGAGGCAGAATGTAAAAGTGATCAAGCACGTGGACAGACTGGAAGCAGCAGAGAAGGTGTGCATACCTCAGCAGAGACAGCAGACTCATAGAGGCAGAATGTAAATCTGTTCATGCACGTTGACAGACTGGAAGGAACAGGGAAGGCGCACATCCCCCAGCAGAGACAGCAGACTCATAGAGGCAGAATGTAAATCTGTTCATGCACGTGGACAGACTGGAAGCAACAGGGAAGGTGTACGTGCCCCAGCAGAGACAGCAGACTCATAGAGGCAGAATGTAAAAGTGATCAAGCACGTGGACAGACTGGAAGCAGCAGAGAAGGTGTGCATACCTCAGCAGAGACAGCAGACTCATAGAGGCAGAATGTAAATCTGTTCATGCACGTTGACAGACTGGAAGGAACAGGGAAGGCGCACATCCCCCAGCAGAGACAGCAGACTCATAGAGGCAGAATGTAAATCTGTTCATGCACGTGGACAGACTGGAAGGAACAGGGAAGGCGCACATCCCCCAGCAGAGACAGCAGACTCATAGAGGCAGAATGTAAATGTGTTCATGCACGTGGACAGACTGGAAGCAGCAGGGAAGGCGCACATCCCCCAGCAGAGACAGCAGACTCATAGAGGCAGAATGTAAATGTGTTCATGCACGTGGACAGACTGGAAGGAACAGGGAAGGCGCACATCCCCCAGCAGAGACAGCAGACTCATAGAGGCAGAATGTAAATGTGTTCATGCACGTGGACAGACTGGAAGCAGCAGAGAAGGCGCACATCCCCCAGCAGAGACAGCAGACTCATAGAGGCAGAATGTAAAAGTGTTCATGCACGTGGACAGAATGGAAGCAACAGAGAAGGTGTACATCCCTCAGCAGAGACAGCAGACTCACAGAGGCAGAATGTATAAGTGTTCATGCACGTGGACAGACTGGAAGCAACAGATAAGGTGCACATGCGATTGAATAGAAGAGATTTTATTTTACTTTATTTGTTGGGTTTTTATAATGCACCTATACGCAATGTGTTTACAGGCACAGCAAAACAAGGAGGCGGGTGGTAGGGTCCTACTAGCCCTTGTGACCTTCGGATCATGCAAGTGCAGTAATAGAAGTGCAAGGGGAGGGGGGGAGTACCAGAGGGTTAAGAAAGAGCCCGGGGAGGCCAGATGGACGGAGCCCAGGGAGAAGAGAGTGCCGGCGTAGAAAGGTCCATGTGGTGTGAGGAATGGGCTAGAAGGGCTAGGGGTGCAGGCCCAGCCAGGCTAGTGCAGGGGGAGTGAGCCCAGAAGGCAAGTGTAGGTTTGGGGGGTCAAAGAGGACAAAGTGCAGGGGTAGACAGGGAGCGGAGGGCCTGGTGCCCTATAAGAATTGGAAGGAAACAGGCAGACAATCAAGCGGCAGATGGGGGGAAATATTAGTACGGGAGGGGAGGAGGAAGAGAAAAGGAGTGTCTTGAGAAGTTTCCAGAGCTCAAGGCGATCTGGCTCAAGTCTGAGAGGGGACAGGGAGCCCATTCCAGAGGGAGGAACCTGCAGAGAAGAGAGATCTACCCCCACTCTCTGCTTGGAAAAGCGTCTGATCTGCAGAGAGTTGGAGCTAGAAAACCAAAGGGCTCTAGTAGAGAGGTATTTAGGGAGAGAGAGTTGGATGTAGCGGGGTCCCAGCCCCCAGAATCCCTTGTGGATGATGCAGAGGTTTTGAACTTGATCCTCACATCAACTGGGTGTCAGTGGAGAGATTTTTGGGATGGGGACATTCGGTGCATGGGCTTGAGGCCAAGGGTAAGTCTTGCAGTCCTATTCTGGATTAGTTGAAGGGGGTGAAGGGAGGAGTTAGGTGGGTTGAGGAAGAGGCTGTTAAAGTAGTCCCGTCTGGAGAAGACCAGAGCTCTGGAGACATTGAGCTTCTGGGGGATGGGGAGGAAAGGAAGATTGCCTCTGAGGAGGTGCAGATGGTAGAGGGCTTTCTTGGTAAGGTCTGTGATGTGAGGAGAGAAGGAGAGAGAGGAGTCGAAGATGACAACAAGGTTTTCTGCCTCAGAGAAGGGTGAGGGTGTGGCCCCATGGAGTGTGACAAGAGTGTAGGGGGAAAGGAAGGAGCTGGAGTCTCAATGAGAAGGGTTTTGGTGTTACTTGTTGAATTAAGGTAGATATCATTAGCAGTGCAGACAGTCAGGTATGTGAGAGGAAGAGGAGAAGGCTGATATCAAATGGGCTAGGGGCCAAGGTAGATGTTGAAATGCCAAGGTGAAAGAAGAGAGCCCTGAGGTACACCACAGGTGGAGAATGAGATGGAGGAGAGAAAAGGGCCTAGTTGAACCTGGGAAGGCTATTCAGAGAGGAAGGAGGTCAGCCAGTCCAGTGCCAGGTCTGTGATGCTGAGGGTATCACGGAGTCGATTTATATGGGTGGAGTGATTGAGTGATTGACCACATCAGAGGCAGAGGAGAGGTCAAGAAGGATGAGAACGGAAAGGGAGCTGGAGTCGGGATTAGAAGGCAACTCTTCACAGGTTTTCAGGAGTGCTGATTCCGTTCCTCTGGCAACTCTAAAGCCAAACTGGTGGTCGTGAAGACAACCAACAAATTCAGTGTGGCGGATAAGCTGCGAGATGGCCAGCATCTCCAAGAGTTTACCCAGGAAAGGGGGTAATGGAAAGAGGGCGGTATTTAGCCAGAAAGGAAGGGTCGGCTGAAGGCTTTTTGAGGAGAGGGTGCACAAGGGAGTTCTTGAGGTGTGAAGGGAAGGATCCAGTGGCAAAGAAGTAATTGCAGAAATCTACCAAGGCTGGAGCAAGGAGACAATGTTGTCCTTAATAGTTCTCTAGGAGCAAGGAACCACCTGTTTGGATGATACTTTCATAGAACAGACTTGTCTAGAAAGAAGAGAGTAGGAGGGAAGGGGCGAGGGGAGGCCTGAGAGCAGGAATGGGGAAGGTGAGGGAGAAGGGTGGGGTGTAGAGGAGAGAGAGGACAGGATGTCCAGAGTTTTAGTAATGAATCTAGATGAGAAATGGAGACTGCAGTAGGATTGGCGAGTTCCTTGCTGATTTTGAAGTGTTCTGCTGTGTTGTTAGTGGATATAAATTAGAAGCTGCCAGAATGGTGCATGCATGCTAACATATACTGAGATTAGAAGAGAGTCATGATTTTTAGGTTGTATTGATATTAGTCAGTGAAGCAACACATGACTTTGTGATGTGCAATGTATCAAGGCTACTGTTATCATACATGAAGCAGTACTACAGCTAGTTAAATCATGAGAGACTTTTTTTAAGGGAATTCCCTGAGAACTGAATCAGGTTTAGGGGTTGACAACCTGAACCTTTTAGAACATTTCAATTTTGAAAGCTTAGGCACCACAAGATTAAATTAATTGCCTTGGATCACACACATTGATTGTGAGTTGAAGTTGGGATTTGAGACAATCTGCAATTTCTGCACTTGAGACATTGTTTCCCAGTTCTTATCATAGAGCAAGATACAAATATTTTCAAATCTTTGAAATGCATGAACTAAAATAATACCCTGCTTTTGCAGAACTTACTTGGAAAGTACACAAATCACATAATACTCTGACTTGACAATATTTAAAAACAAAACCTTGTAGAAGCATGTTATTCAAAAGGAGAATGATTCGAGATTCATGTTTTCCATCATCAAGATAACTATACAAGTACCAGAATATTAATTGGTGTGAGCTTCAAAGATTTAATCTGCGGTTTTCTGTTGTCTTTTAAAGTTTTCCACACAGCCAACACACAAACTTGTTGACTGTTACTTATGATTTGGGGAAATCTCTTTGAAATTGTACAAGAGAAGCCGACAATTTCTTGTGATAAATAGGCGTACTTGAACATATTCTCGCCAGAGACCGTTATCATTTGGTCAGCTCTCTCCTGCATATAGCCCCTTCACTCAAATGATCTACATAAAATAAAAGATCAGGAAAACAAAACAATTTTTTGCCATCTCACAAACGTGTTACTTTTTATATCTAGCGCCGTCTAATGAGGTACATTGTTTTGTGACCGAGCAGGTGTTACTATCACAAAGGTATACATAATGTGACGAATATGGACCATTTGTCCCATCTCTACAGAGGGAAGCCACCACTTGTGAGGCTAGGGAGCTGAGCCCGCTCCCCAACACACCCTCTAGCAACAAGGACTCCCAGTCCAATGAGGACCTCCCTAAAAGGACTAACCTGTCTGCATACAAGGGACTGGCAAGAACTGAGTGTTCTCACTTCTTTACTACAAGTACCAACAATCCTCCCTCCACCCTATTGGCTTATATAATGCTAACTGTTATCTGAGGGCCACCGTAAATGGAGTACACTCCTTTTCTAATCATGATGGCCACATAGAATAAGAACTGTGACTGGAGAGAGACTAGGGAAGCTATACGCGACTCCTACACAGGGAGGATTATCCACGGTATGCAGAGGTGAGCCTCTGGAAGCACTTCCTGGAGGGGCGGAGCTATCCACGCCCGCAGAGCTAGCGGTGACATAGCGGCAGCGGAGCCGGCTAGCTAGAGGCTACACAGCGTGTAGGCTGAGCATGGAGGAGAATTCTGGTGTAGAGACCACTAGAGCTCAGTGGAGGACCTGGTGTCCAGCAGCTGACACCGAAACCAGGAACAAGCAAGGAGCCCAGATCTCCGAGCTCAACACAGCGAGTGCCGGTCCAAGCGGAATGACCATAAACAGGGAGGCAAACGCTCCCGCCGTGAGGATGCCAATGAAGGCGATAAGCTGGGAAACTGAGACGAGCACCAGAACCAGGGAATCAGGAATGAAAATGTTGTGACCAACACAGCTCGAGGAGGTGTCCGGTCAAAGGATCGACTCAAAAGGGTCGAATGACAAAAGGGTCGAGTCAAAATGACCGAAAACAAAAAGGATCACATTTTTTTATAAAATGTATATTGTAATTTTTTGCTTTAGTATAGGTAAAAAAAGGTGTTTTTACACCAAAAACAGGGTTTTGGGGGGCGGAACCCCCAAAATAAAATAATAATAATATTCAACCCTTTTGTCATTCGACCCTTTTGAGTCAAACCTTTGACCTATAACCGCTCGAGGGTGGAGAAATCACTGTGAGCTTGAAAGCCTGAACGCATTTATTTGAAGAGTGAAAGAAACATGAACACTATCTATAAAGGCTGGGGAAGCAGTGTTCCATTTCAGAATAGAATTATATGAACACACATCTTGTGGACCTGGGGGTCAAAGGAAGATGCTTAAAGTGGATCCCTGGCAGAGTCCAAACACCTCAATCGAGCCAGGGCTCTGTGGGAGCTCACACTACCCCCACAGCCACCACTGCAGGGGATTCAAACCAACGCATTGCCGTTGACTAGCCAGTGTCATATTGCACTGTGCTATTTCATAGGTGTCGGATTTCGTTTACTTCATTTTATAAACTATGGCCCTGATTCATGGATTATTTGCGCCGAAAAAAAATGGATTTGTGCGCCATTCTGCCCGCAAATCCCAGTTTAACAAATGGGGATTTTCGGGCAGAATGGTGCACAAATCCCGTTTTTTTCAGCGCAAGTAATCCATTAATCAGGGCCTATGTGTCATGCAGTCTAGTGAATGAAGCAAAAGAAATCCAGCACCTACGAAACAGCACAGTGCGATGTGACACTGGTTTGTCAGTGGCAGGACTTGGGTTTGAATCCCCAGCCTGGGACACAAATAAAAATGATAAAGCTGTGTCAAGCAGTCTACTGAATGAAACAAAAGAAATCCAGCACCTATGAAACAGCACAGTGCGATGTGACACTGGTTTGTCAGTGGCAGGACTTGGGTTTGAATCCCCAACCTGGGACACAAATAAAAATGATAAAGCTGTGTCAAGTAGTCTGCTGAATGAAACAAAAGAAATCCAGCACCTATGAAACAGCACAGTGCGATGTGACACTGGTTTGTCAGTCGCAGGACTTGGGTTTGAATCCCCAGCCTGGGACAAAAATAAAAATGATAAAGCTGTGTCAAGCAGTCTGCTGAATGAAACAAAAGAAATTAAGCACACACGAAATAGCACAGTGCACTTCGTCACTGGAAAGGCTTGGGTTTGAAACCTGAGAATGGGACAGTAAAAAAAGAATGGAGGGATGTTTACTGCTGGTAAAAGCTGAAATTATCCTGGAGGAATGTAAACAGTGTATGATATAACGCTATAGGAATTGTCTTTTTTATCCCAGAGAAGTTGGAAGCAAGAACGGTCTAAAAGATGATGATATGTTAATGATAAACTTTACATGAGGAGTGGATACTGTGTAAGAAAATCCAAACACAACTTTAAGACGAAGATACATTCTCCATGAGTGGGGCCAGCAAGAAGCCCACGCAGAGGCTGCTGTGCAAGTCCCCTTTTATTTTCACGAGCAAGTTAGTACTTAGGTAGTTGGGCTCCAGACTCTTTATTTTGGATTCCTATAAGCACCCTTAGTTTTTCTTTGGAAGGCAGGCATTTCCCTCGTAGTGATGGGGATAATTAGGCGTTTTTCCTTTTATTTGAATAAACACGTATATGTCATGACCCACCCTTGTTCGGCTCTTCCTTTGGGTTCGCCACAATACACACAGGTTCTTCAACCACAGACATTGGAAGGGATAAGTTTACTTTGCAGAATATGGCACTTGAACGCAAATCTCTGTGATCCGTGTCAAACGCGCTCAGCGATCAGCTGAAAAATCGGGGCAGTCAAATGTAGCAATGAACATTTAAACTTTCAGTATTGCATGTGATCAATATATTCCCCAGAGAAAGGTGAGAACGCTGCAGCAGACGAGCTTTAGAGAATGGACAAACTGGGGCAGATTCTCAAAACTGAGTGCAAAAGAAAGAGGTGCCGAGGATGCACTTTGCTCATTTGCACTCCTTTCAGAAATGTGCAGGTCAGCATATTCTAAAATGCGCCTTGCGCATTTCAGAGGTGGCTGAACACTAGCTGAAAGATGCACTGCCCTGATACCTTAAACACATGCCTCTGACATTAATGTATTACAGGCTCCAGCAACCTCAAGGAGTCTTGGAGAGTATTTAAGAGCAACAGGCCCTCCTGTCACTGTGAAATGTGGTAAAAAATAAAGATGCATTTCTATCATTATTTGAAGGACAAAAATGCTAATGTCAGAGCAGCGGTTAAAACCACTGCGCTCCCACAACAAAGCATATGCATGACCGGTTCTGAAATGAACCTATCGTGCATTGGACCCTCCCCTGCACCGGCGTTATGGAAGACCTTTCATTTTTGCACATTCGAAAGCACACCCAATTTGTGGTTTCAGGATGCACATTGGAATGAGCAAAAATGCCCCCTTTATTTGCGCAAATGAGCAAAGGGATTGAAAAGGGCATCTAATTTTAAAGATAATTGACCAGAACAGAATGTAGTTCTGAAGAACAGTGTGGCAGCAGAGCTTTAGCAGAACGCCATAAAACACCTTAGTATGCTTTGTAAACCTTGGGCACTGACTTCTTTGAGGCTGGCCGCAATGTGGGACACCCCCCAGGCGGAGGCCCTGGGCCCAAGCCCCTTTGGCCCTCCCTTAAAGACATCTCTGCTCTCACATATATGCCGATGCTTGTATTAGGGGACACCGTGTGCAGAGGCTGAGATACGAGTGCACGGGATGGGCGTGTGGTATTGTAACAGGCCCTCTTGAAAAGATGAACGTTGATCTATTTTGGGAAAGCCTAGAGGTCCTAGGGGGTGTCACAGAAACTAAAGCCAGAATGTCTCTTCTGGCTACAGGCCGAGCAGGCAGTATTTGTGTTTTGTATTTGTTTTATTTATAACGCACAAACCATCAGGCCCGGAGGCATCAGGCGGCAATTTGTGCCGAGTTACAATAATGCATATATACAGACATAAACATTATATTAACAGAATACTAAGCAGTGTTTCTATCTACATATGCTACAAAGATTACAGTGCCGCTAGGCTTAGCAGTGGATATACCCATATGGTGTACAGAAAATGGTAACGGATGTCAGCGGGCTAGCGTATGTAAGACATGGGCGCAGAGCATGTCTTAGTGCTGGTGGAATAGCCAGGATTTGGTTTTGGACTTGAAGGTATTGAATGCGTCTTCGGTAGAAACTAAAGCATGCATGCTAGGCCAGTCCCGTTCTCTTTCGTTGCATTCTGGGACTAGCCGGTCTGTTTTTCCCTTTCTGAATGCAGGACTGCAAGTCCCAGGATGAAGAGAAAACTTCCCCAGAATAGGCCACCCTTCCTCCTGGAGCATGGAGTGGCGCGTGTCGCCAACATGTATGCAAAGGACAGGGTGAGAGTCACCCCGAGGTTGGTTTGCATTTTTGCCCGCATATTGGCACGGGCGTGGAATACATTCATTCGTATATTGCTGACTGTCTACAGTGACCTGAAGTCCGCATGTCCCCAGTAGTACACCACACTTACAGGTATGTGCGTTGATTTACTTGAACGAGTTAGTCCTAAGAACCTGACACCTATGATTTGCAAAAAGAAAGCAAATTACTGGAAAACGTGTACGCACCGCCATCTTCCGGCCGATATAAGAATTACGTATCACAGTGAATTCTGCACTTGGTAGCAGCATTCTACTTATTGAAAGCATTGCAGATACATTTATTTCCAACTTCTTGTTATCATTTGTGGGTCTCATATTTCTTGTTTCCATTTTATAACCCATATTAAAAGCTCGAGCATAGTCCTTATCGCCTTAAGTTGCTTTGTTTTCTCCAAAGTCCCGTGGTCCCTTTGAAGTCAAATCAATAATCTCCAGGAGGTGCATGACTTCCTCCTGATCGCATTCACTCTGCGTCCGACTTCGCCCCTAGAATCTCAGCCCAGCGCGGTGACCTGTCCTCTCGGTGGGGTGTCAGGTCAGAGTGCAAGGTCGTGCAGGCCGTCGGCGCTGCATGCATGCATAGAGGGTCAGGCCTCGAGACCAGAGTCACTGAACAACTAAAGCTGCTTCTGCGATAGGTCGGTGTGAGGGGAAGCAGCCCTCGCGTCATGCCGTCATTGGTCGAGCTCTGTATACCTTGGTTGGTCGTCCTCACAGAGCCACAGTGCCACAATGACGCAGCACGTCGACGTCATTGAACTTTCTCCAGCCAGTGGCCAGCTTGCCCTGTAGCCTGAAGAGACACCCTGGCATTAGTTTCTGTGGCACCCCTGAGGACCCCGAAGTGTGTCCTCTTGAACACATCACATGTACAAGCGAGCCTTCCTTTCACAGAAACGGGTAATCTTTAAATGGCAATTAGGTCCGGTTTCAACTAGACTTTTAAAGAAGTGGCCTTCTAGAAACCTCCCAGGTGAACACAACACTGCTCGAGCCATGATGCATCCTTTTGCGTAGGTCCATAAACCAGCCATATCCTGTGTACAATGGCGGCTGCGCCACTATGGGCCATAAACCAGCCATATCCTGTGTATACCATGGATGCTGCACCACTATGATCCATAAACCAGCCATATCCTGTGTACAATGGCGGCTGCGCCACTATGAGCCATAAGCCAGGCATATCCTGTGTAGGCAATGGCGGCTGCGCCACTATAGGCCATAAACCAGCCATATCCTGTGTATACCATGGATGCTGCGCCACTATGATCCATAAGCCAGACATATCCTGTGTATACCATGGCGGCTGTGCCACTATGATCCATAAGCCAGCTCCTGTGTACAATGGCGGCTGCGCCACTATGATCCATAAGCCAGCCATATCCTGTGAAGGCCATGGCGACTGCGCCACTATGGGCCATAAACCAGCCATATCCTGTGTATACCATGGCGGCTGCGCCACTATGGGTCATAAACCAGCCATATCCTGTGTATACCATGGCGGCTGCGCCACTATGATCCGTAAGCCAGCCATATCCTGTGTATACAATGGCGGCTGCGCCACTATTATCCATAAGCCAGTCATATCCTGTGTATACCATGACGGCTGTGCCACTATGATCCATAAGCCAGCCATATCCTGTGTACAATGGTGGCTGCACCACTATGATCCATAAGCCAGCCATATCCTGTGTAGGCCATGGCGGCTGCGCCACTATGGGCCATAAACCAGCCATATCCTGTGTATACCATGGCACTTGTGCCACTATGGGCCATAAACCAGCCATATACTGTGTATACCATGGCGGCTGCGCCACTATGATCCATAAACCAGCCATATCCTGTGTATACCATGGCGGCTGCATCACTATGGGCCATAAACCATCCATATCCTGTGTATACCATGGCGGCTGCACCACTATGGGCCATAAACCAGCCATATCCTGTGTATACCATGGCGGCTGCGCCACTATGGGCCATCAACCAGCCATATCCTGTGTATACCATGGTGTGTCTGTCAGTATGGGCCGTAAACCAGCCATATCCTGTGTATGCCATGGCAGCTGTGTCTTTATGGGCCATAAACCCGCCATATCCTGTGTATACCATGGCGGATGAGCCACTATGGGACCCTCTCGCCTGTGTTGCAGGCTGCCACCTCACCTGCGTGACAAGCAGCACAGTCCCTTGTGTGCTTTATTTGCACAAATTACTGTGCTGCCTGACTTTCAGCAGTGTTGCGACCCTGCATATGCATTCTTTGTTTGTTTGTTGCAGAATCCTTTTGGCTCCACAAAAAAGGTAGTGCACAATAATGGGAGGAAGTGGAGCATCAGGAGACTGGCTATGCCACCACAACTTATTGCATATGCAGCATTATTGTGCCATGACATTTTTTTACTTGCCACCAAGGGAAAAACAAAAATAAGTGTTAATACCTGGCTTGTCTGACCTAAATTATTGTAGGTCAGTTTAGCTAGTTAATAACACTTATCATGTTTGAATTACCCTTGATGTCATGTAAAAAATGACCTGTCACATTATTAAAGTATATGCAGACTGGCACAACTAGTGTCAGTCTGCATATTCTTTTTCAATGCAGCATTGCATTTCATACATGGCATCAAGGGAAAAGCAAACATAAGTGTTATCATTTGGCTAAACTGACCTACATTAGAAGCACCTGTCTGCACTTTCTCAATGTGGCATTACTTTTTTTTTAACTTTCATTAAGGGTAAAACAAACATGATAAGTGTTGTTAAATGGCTAGCTTGGCCTATGGTGTCAGTGTAAATTTACATTCTTAGTGTGGCATGGTATTTGTTACTTTTTACTTGACATCAAGGGTAAAGCTAACACAATGGGCCTCATTACAAGTGAGGCGGTAAGGGGTTAACAGCGCCGGTAAAGGTGCTGGCACCGTTAACCCCGTACCGCGTCATTACGAGGTCCCCTCGCGGTACTCGTTCTGGACGTCTGGTCAGACCAGACGTCCTTTGCGAGTCCCGCGAGGGGACCAGCATGCTAACAACGGGCCCGTCATTAATGGGCCCGTTGTTAGCATGCTCCCCATTCCCATTGAGCCCCATTGGGCCTCAATGGGAATGGGGATAGTCCGGGTTCCCTAAATGGGGAAATACCAGGCCCTCCAAAGTCGGAATGGCCCAGTATTTCCCCATTCAGGGACCACGGACCCGGACCCGAGTTTGGAGGCAGTCATGCCCTTATTAAGGGCATGACTGCCTCCAAACTCGTAATGAGGCCCAATGAGTGTTATTATGTGACTAGACTGGCAGCTACAATCTAGCCATGTATTATTTGTGTGTAATGGCATTTCTGTACTTTGGATCAGGGGTAAAAGCAAGCAAAGTGATTTACTGGTTCACTGACCTATCTTGGTATAGCCAGTCTGGATATACTTTCTGTGGAATGGCATTTTTACTGGCCAGGAGTCCTTATAAGGTAATACAGGCATATATTTGTTCAGCATGCAAGGACACATACAGGCACAGCCAGCATGAAAATATTTTATATGTTGGCATATGTTGTGGGCAAAGGCATAATAAAAATGGTTTGGAAAATGGCCCTGTGCACTGTTGGTAATTTACAGCTGATTTTTTCATGTGTTTCCATACAAAACTGATTGCAAACTGTGTTGAGGGCTACTATGTGCTTTGCATGGACAGAAATGGCACGATTCATGGAATATTTTCCCTGTTGAATGTGAATTTGCACTGCTGAAAGTAACTTTGCAAAGTCAGCGCATAGTCATTTTTGCAGTACAAAATGGCTTTGCCCGGACTTTGCACTTCAAAAATACCCTTTGTACGGTTCCATGAATCAGGGCTTGTGTCGGCAGTGCAAACTCATTTTTTAGCAGTGCAAATTCACTTTGAACCGGGCAAATATTCCATGAATTGGTCCCAAAGACTCAGAAAATCTTGCCAATCACAGCACCCTGGTCATGCGTCTCACGCCCAGTCACTGCACAGTCACACAAGGGTCCACCAAGGCGGTGTATGTCTGATGCTGTTGCAGTCATCACAGCTCACGCGCAGGGTTGGACAAATACATTGTGGGAGTAGTTGAAAGAAAATGTGCCTCTAACGTCACACAGCTGAGCTTCCGCGAGGGGATTTGGCAAATGCATTGTGGGAGAAAGGGAAAAAATCGCTGTGAATTTTTACAGTACAAAAAAACGACCTGACAGCGGGGGGTCACTCCAGACACAGAAACGTTGAGCGGAAGTAAAAAAAAAAAGAATTCCGCCCACCCCATCCCTCCGGGAGATCCCAGCATTATTGCTTGAAATCCAGAAAAGCCCTTTAAACCAACTGTTTCTCGGGGCAGCCTCTAGAAAGCCCATTGGGCCCATTTCAGAAAGGAATTTTCAAATGTATGTGAGCTAAATGTTTATGCACCCAAGAGTTGCAACAAAAGGCACACATTTTGTGGGTGTTCTGATTCACAAAAGCTAACTGCATGCACCTGTTCTCCCCCTGTTCGATTTACCTCCAGTTTCGACGTGGTTATTGCCTCACCACTAGAGAAACTGTATTAGTGTTTTTGCAGATTTTCCAATATAAATCCGCCAAGCTCGTAAGGGAGCCCAGTCTGTGAGAATATCTACTGCGTGGCAGCACTAAGGGTGTGTGCAGCACCGGCTCAAGGTGCGCTCAGAGGGTGCGTCTGCCCAAGAGAGCCAGCACAGCAAATACAGGGCACTTTGCCTCCGACTCAGTGTCATGTAAACAACGCCTATTAAAGAACCACAGCGTGATTCTTTAATAGGTACTGTTTACATGACACTGAGCTGGAGGTGAGGCGCCCTTAAACACGCTTTACAAGAACAGCAGGGGGCTCAGTTGCATTGTTCGGCTGATACTGTGCTGGAGGCAAGGCGCCCGCAGGGGACCCAGTTCCATTGTTCGGCTGATACTGTGCTGGAGGCAAGGCGCCCTTAAACACACTTTACAAGAACAGCAGGGGGCTCAGTTCCATTGTTCGGCTGATACTGTGCTGGAGGCAAGGCGCCCGCAGGGGACTCAGTTCCATTGTTCGGCTGATACTGTGCTGGAGGCAGGGCGCCCTTAAACACACTTTACAAGAACAGCAGGGGGCTCAGTTCCATTGTTCGGCTGATACTGTGCTGGAGGCAAAGCGCCCGCAGGGGACTCAGTTCCATTGTTCGGCTGATACTGTGCTGGAGGCAAGGCGCCCTTAAACACACTTTACAAGAACAGCAGGGGACTCAGTTCCATTGTTCGGCTGATACTGAGCTGGAGGCAAGGCGCCCTTAAACACACTTTACAAGAACAGCAGGGGGCTCAGTTCCATTGTTCGGTTGCTACTGTGCTGGAGGCAAGGCGCCCTTAAACACACTTTACAAGAACAGCAGGGGGCTCAGTTCCATTGTTCGGTTGCTACTGTGCTGGAGGCAAGGCGCCCTTAAACACACTTTACAATAACAGCAGGGGGCTCAGTTCCATTGTTCGGTTGCTACTGTGCTGGAGGCAAGGCGCCCTTAAACACACTTTACAATAACAGCAGGTGGCTCAGTTCTGTTGTTCGGCTGATACTGAGCTGGAGGCAAGGCGCCCTTAAACACACTTTACAAGAACAGCAGGTGGGTCAGTTCTGTTGTTCGGCTGATACTTGTCGAACTACAGCACTGAGCCCACTGCTGTTCTGCATTTGTGGTGGGTGGGGCAGAGGGAGAGGATAAAAATCTCGCACAGGACGCTGGCAGACCTGGGTTTGGCACTGGGTGTGTGCCTCGCATTTGGGAGGCCAAAAGCCACATTGCTTAAGATGATCATACATTCCTGTCAGTGAGAAACTTCCTCTAACAAAACACAGCACGTTGAGGCACGATTAGCTTAAGAACAAGAGTTTTCAAAAGAAGTTAATTCAACTCTTGACATCCAAGTCTTGCTCCAGTTTAAACGTTGCAAAAAACTCCAATTAAATGAGAACTTTATTTAAAGTTATGCATCTGCAGTTGAGAATGAACTGCAACGCAATATGCGTGCAAGTCTTGTGCGCTACAGACCTGTGAGAACCTTCTCCCCTTCCTGAAATCCCTGATGAACTGTACTCTTCCTGCAACTAGTGCCTAGAAGACCATGGGTTTTGCACGCTGCTACAAATGCAAAATAAAGAATTAAATAAACCGGATCTCTACATGCCACTGACTGTAGCCTGCAAGCAGTGGCGCTCTCACGTGCGTGTCTGAGACATGCTTCACTCGTGCCCCCTTTTTGTTTGCATGTCAGCATTGCAGAGGTGCATGCAATGAGGGTATTGCAATTATTGACTGAGCAGATGTTGGTCCTGGAAAAATGCACAGGCCAGGTCCCTCCTGAGCGTCTGATAGAGGTTTCATAAAGCAAACTGGCTGTGGTTCAGCCGGAGGCTGGCAGGATGCCCACCTACACGCTCCATTTATTTCATGCCAACGAACGCATCTCAAGCAGACGTCCTTCCTCCAGTTTCCGGCGCCACCATTGGAGGGGCGATGCCGTGAATTTCAGTAGCAAAAGCTGCTTAAACACATCCTTTTGATAGACACGCGTGTACCACTGCCACTTTTCTAATTTAATAACGTTTTCTTAAGCTTTCATTAAACTAGAAAAGTGGAGCTGCAGTCTCGGACATGCTATTTTCATAAAAGGAGAACGGTGTGCAGTAGAGTTTAAAGGTGCCTCGTGGTTGGCGTATTTTAACTCCTTCATGTGACGTGCTTTAGGCTTTTGAAAGGAGAATCTCTTCCTAGTGCCCGCCCTGCATTCCTCATGGTCACTAGGCGGTAAATCAGGCACATGCAAAAGTCGCAGCTTTGATGCCAGGCCGCCACATTATGACTTCAACAGAATATGGTGTTTTTAGGGAAAGTGTTCGTCCTTCGTTGAAGAGCACTTTCCTATTTTTGCATGTACCTCAGAATAGGGCCCTCAGTCAATTTCAAAATATGTAATCGAGAAAGAAACTCGATTGCTTTTCTGCTGCAGAATGGATACTTTTCCGTGCTCCTCCTTTGCCTCCGACCAGAGATTTAGATATCCATGGGTCTATAGACTTCGAAATATTTCACCAATGGGTTCCGAGTGACGTCTGATGGACAACAAGAATGACAGAAAGGAAATGCACTAGTCGGTGAAAGGTAAATCTACAATGTCTGTTGCGTATATCCCCTTATGCCCCCCCTTGCATGAGGGAACAATACACAGCCTACAAAATACCCAGCGTGTACGAGACCACCAATAGAGGCAGACAGGCGCTATACAAGACCACCTACATTGCATTATATGACATTACCTCTCCCCTCACACACACAACAACCCAAAGAAATCAAATTTACAATACAAAAAGTTCTTGTAAAATAAAAAAATCTATATCCCCTACTGTGATGTCAGAGCAGTTCAGTATTAACTCCTAATCATCTGCCTGGAAATCATAGCAAGAAGATGGATCGTCCTGAGCTAGCTAGCCCAGGGGCATCACGCTCGTCTTGGCATCACAGGTTCGATCCCCGGATCCATGCTTAGAAACCTCTGGGTATTAATTGTGTCTTAAATAACCCGTTACAATTCAGAGAGGGAAACACCTGGTAGTCGCTTTCTCTGAAGCCATGCACAACTGATAATTATGATTCAAAACTCTCTACACATATTGGAACCATGGCATCAAATTTCTTCTAATTTATTTTCTCACTTAAAATCCCCTCAATGCATCTGACTCCAACCAATCCTACATTTGTACTTATTGAAGACGTGACACGCTCATTTGGATACTTGCGTTGAAAGGTGTTCTTCATTATATATAAAATCATTAACAAAATAACATTGATGTTAATCCTTGAAAACTATGCTTTGTCATTCTGCTACATATCAGATGTGAAAAAGAACAGGGAGTTCACAGAATTTTGCACTTTAAATTTTCAATTTCATCCTATTGCAGAAGAATTATCTGCTGGGAGCAGCAACCTTACCGACGACTAGAGGAGCAATTCGCTAGGCACAACATGGGAGACACAGAATGCCCAACAGCTGTGCCACAAAGCCAAGAAGAGGCTGGTGTTTTAATTGAAGAACCCCAGGCCACCGGGGAGGAGGCAAAGACTTCACCAGAGTGCACACACTTACACGGTCATGACGGAGGTTCATGCGATGATGACAAAATTAACAAAGAGAACGTTCCAGTTGCGAGCACCGAAGACGAAGGGACAGAACAGGAGGATCTGTCCACAAACAAAGAAGAGGGTTCCGTGTTACTAGAGAATCCATACAAAGAAAAGCAAGAGAACGCCATAGAACAAGAAGTTCTTGCTCACACAGAAATGGCCGGATGCTCCACTGACGTAAACCTGAACCCTGAGGAAGAAACAGCGAGTGAGAAACAAGAATCAAAGCATGATCAAGTGCTAGAGAAAAAGTTGGAAATTTATTTGGTAGAGGAAACAGTCCAGTTGGATTGTACACCTAAGGAACATGTAGAATTGTCAGAATCTGGTGCCGAAGCATCAAGTGCAGGAGAAGGGGCTGTCTCTCCTTCAGAGGACCATGATCCCAAAGAACACTGTGATGAAACTCCAGAAGAATTACATCCCTCAGTTATTAGAGACGAATCACCGAAGGCAGAAAAGGACAACTCTCAAACATCAGAGGAGGCTCCGTGCCCTGAGCACGCGGGTACAGAGATCCCCGTCATCACAGTGGAAACTGCTGCTCCCACGCAGTCCGACCACAGCGCGGAGTCAGTGGAATCTTCCATTCCCGCACATGCCGATGAAGCTGCAGAACCAATCACAAGTGATACGAAGGATGAGCCCTGTTCTGAGAAAGAGCATGATGAATGTTTGCACCCTACAGAAGGTGAGGCAGATCCTCTGCCCGAGGGGAGCGAACAAGGGTCAATTACAGAAACACAGCAGGAACCAGCGAAAACAACAGAAACCCAAGAGGTGGTCCAAAGCTCTGAAGATCAAGGTGCAGCGGAAATAGAAGAAACAAAGACCGAAGACGGCGGTGGGAGCCATGCTGACGAACACACACAAGAGGTCAAGGAAGAGAAGGTAAGATTTAAATATACATGTCACATTCCTACTGTCCATAAAAATGAAACATCCGGGTCTCACCCTCACAGATTTGATGTTAGTCATGTTATAGGAGGTTGGCTACCCCTCCCCAACCCCAGTGACCTCCATTGAACCCAAAAAACAGTGTGTGACCCCAAATTTCTAAGCAAGTTACTTTTATGAACAATTGTAGATCAAAGCTTTGCTGAAAGAACCTGATCACGGCTGTTTATAAACATTGAGCCAAACACCCTCAGGAACCCTCTTCTTGTTCAAACCTGTTTTGAAAAAATCAAGGAGGGCTGCCTCATCATAAGACCCTGGTCAGGAAATATTTTCAGCCCAGCTTCCAGAGAGAAATGTGTCCTTTTCATCAGGCAGTGGCATACTTTGAAGAATGAAGTTATGTTTGCTTGGCCCACATCATCTTGCCTATTGTATATATATGTGATTGGATCTTGTCTAGTGTACTATACTTCTGACTTCCATCCATACAAACCTTTTTAGTTTGGGGTTTTAGAATTGGCATATTAGGACAGAGATACAGCTTTTAGGTGTTGTTTGGTTATTTGCCCACCCATTGACGGGCCATGGCCATGCTAATCCCTATGGCCGTTCCCACCCAGGTCCTACCCCTCCCTGCCCAAAACACCTTCTCATGGGAACTCTTTAAGCTCACTTTATTCAAGCCTTGCCATCAAACTTTGGACTCCAGCCAGTGTTTCTTCAAAGCAGTCCTCTGAGAGACGCCCTGTCGCCAATTATGGGTGAGCCATCACTGACTGGAGTCTACTGACTTCCATCTCTTTACCATCCAAGGATGAGTGCTCTGAAGCTCTGGGGATTTAGTGCTTTGCAAGACGAATAAATAAGTCAGGTACCATGATACATGCTTGATTCCTTTGAACTTCATTGACCCATGAAGGACAAATCAACTACATGGGCGCACCATCCTGTTAGAGATGCGTCTGTTATCACCGTTTGTTGAGAAGGGACCCCCAGAAGGGGAGTCCCTTTTATTACATCTAAGGGGTTGGCCCACCACTGGAGCTGGCAAACAAGGCCTTCTGTAACTGATTGAGACCAGCGGTCTGATAGAAATTCTTGCAACGGTCTCATGCGAGCCTGCATTGTGGAATTAATGGGATGCATGACGACATTGTTCCCAGTAGCTGCATGGCTTTCCTCACTGACATCATTTTCTGCTGGCTGGTACTGCCTAAATAAACGAGGAATCGAACCTGCTCTTTCCTGCAAGGGAAAGTTCAACACTAGTCCTTGCTGGTGTTGAACTGTGCCCCCAAGAACACCAAACTATTGGATGGCTTCATACACAGTTTCTCGTAATTTATTAAGAATCCTAACCACCTGAGAATGCCTATAGTATGATGGATTGCGCTCTCGGCTTCCTCTTTGGCGGTTGCTCTTATTAACAAACTGTGAAGATAAGCATACTCATGGTACCCCTCCCTCCGTAGGTAGGCTCCCACCGGGCCATGCACTTTCTAAAGGTAAGTGGGGCCGATTGAAGTCCTAATAGAAGTACGTTGAACTGATAATGGTTGTTTCCCACGGTGAGCCTGAGAAACCTTCTGTGTGCTGTGTGGATCAGTATGTGGAATTATGCATCCTTTAGGTCTAGTGATGCCTTTTTGCACTTCGTTGATTATATGTGTGTGACCATTTTGAATATATGTTACTTGATGGACTTGTTGAGAGCCCTAAAGCCTAAAATTGGCCTCGATGTTTTATCTTGTTTTCTTACGACAAAGAAACGTGAGTACGTACCCTTGCTCTGTTCATGCTTTGGGACCTTTTCAACAGTTTGTGTGAGTAGATTTGATATGACAAGATATTTATAACGCACCTGTACACACGTGTTTCTACGTGCCACAAAGACAAGGGAGGGGAGACAGAGGGAAGACAAGAAACAATCCTACTAGGCCTTGTGACATTCGGATTGTGCAAGTGCAGCAACGAGAAGTGCAGGGGGAAGGGTAGGGAGAAGTGTGATCAGGGCAGCATGGCTCTGAGTAAGTGCAGACAGGGCAGCGCAGCTCTGGGTAAGTGCAAGAAGTCAAGGGGGCTGTAGGTGTTACAGTTACAGGCCTTAAGTGGATGGTAGGCCAGGAGCCAGCACATGGAAGACTGGTCATGGGGAAGCCTGGAACCCAATATGGGCTCTGAGGGTACCAAGCAACCAGTTGGTGCAGCAGACAGGTAAATTAGCAAGAAAGCGAGAGAGAGAGAGAAGGCAGAGGAGAAAAGGAAGGTCTTGAGGCGCTTCCGGAAATTAAGGTGATCTGGCTCAAGTCTAAGAGGGGCAGGGAGGCTGTTCCAGAGGGAGGCACCTGAAAAGGAGAGAGATCTACTCCCACTCTGGTTGGAGAAGCGTCTGACCATCAGAGAGTTACAGGTAGCTGAGCAAAGGGCTCTAGAAGAAAGGTATTTAGGCAGAGAGAGTTGGATATAGTGGGGGCCCTAACCCCAGAAAGCCTTGTGGATGATGCAGAGTGTCTTGAACTTGATCCTGGCAGCCACCGGGTGCCAGTGGAGAGATTTTAGGGCTGGAGAGATGCGGTACCTGGGCTTGTGGCCAAGGGTACGTCTCACAGTCCTGTTATGGATTAGTTGCAGGGGACAAAGTGTACAATTAGGCATATTGAGAAAGAGGCGCTTATAGTAATCCAGCCTGCAAAGAACTAGGGCTCTGGAGACATGGAGCTTCTGGGGGAAGGTCAGAAAAGGAGAATACCTCTGAGGAGGTGCAGCTGGAAGTGGACCTTATTGGCAAGGTCCGAGATGTGAGGAGAGAAGAAGAGAGTGGAGTCAAAGATGACAGAAAGGTTTTTTGCCTCACAGGAAGGTGAGTGTAGAGGGTCCATGGATGGCGGCCAGAGTGAGAGAGGGAAAGTGGGAGCTGGGGGCTCAATGAAGGCATTGAAGCAGAGATCGTTGGCAGCGCAACACTCCTGAATCACAGATAGACAGTCAGGAATGAGCGAGGAAGGTTAGGAGGCTGAAGGAAGCCAGAATGAGAGCTGAGTGTTATCTGAATAACACTGAAAGTTAGAAGAGAAGGTGAAGATCAAGTTGCCCAAAGGGGCCAGTTAGACATTGAAGACACAGGGTGAGAGGATAGAGCCCTAGGAGACACCTCATGTGGAGAAGGAGGTGCGGAGAGAAATTACCCAAGTAGGACCTCGGAGGGTCAGTCCAGGAGGAAGGCCTGATCCGTGATGCTCAGGTTCTTGCAGAGTCGATTGATCAGGGTGGCATGATTGACCGCATCAAACGCAGAGGAAAGGTCAAGGAGGATGAGGACAAAGGGAGAGCTGGAATGAAGATTAGAGAGCAAATCTTCACTGGTGTTCACGAGAGCAGTTTCCGTGCCTCTGGCAGCTCTGAAGCCAGACGTATGGTCATGGAGATGGCCAACAGAGTGGCATTTTGTCTACTTTGCTTTGCAAGATGTGGTCTTTGTGGCAAGGGCAGGGGCGTATGGGGCAGAGCCTTGCCAAATTCTAGAATGTGTCTGTTCTGAATCATTTCTAATACTCACTTGTTCGTCATTATTTCCTGCCATTGTTTGAGATGGTATGGGAGGTCGCTTACCACTTGTGTTTTGTATTCTGTGTGGGACCCTGGTTTGTTCAAGTCAGGCCTGCTTCTGTTGTCTCCCCCTTTGGGAGGTTGCTGGTTAGTCTCCTTTGCAGAGCCTTGAATTCCTTAGCTTTGTAGGGGTTTGTATTTCTGTATGCCTCTGAGTTGTATGACCCAGAGTAGTAAGACCCTCCTTGATAGGGGTTGCCACCTCTGGCTTCACTCGCTGGATAAGGCTCATCTATTCAACATGGGTGTCCACACGAGTAAGCCACATGTAACAAGCGCATGAATTGGGAGAGGGATGCAGATGTAAATGCACTCAATTGCTCACGCAGACATTCATAACACATGAACTTGAACTTGTAGGGAAACTATGTACTTGTTCTCAAAATCCGGACAAGATCAATGCATTGGTGGGATGAAGGAAATTTGGGAGGGTCGCTTGGCATCTGTTCTTCATCCACGGTAAAGTCAAGGCGGCGCATTTTAAACAGCATGTGCAGGAAGATCAGGAACATTCCTGTGGTTGTCAATCACAAGAGGATGAAAGAGCCATAAGTAACTAAGCACTACAGAGACATTTAAAAGTCTGTCTGAGTGGTGATAGCTCAGGGGCAACACGTTTGCAGCACAACACAAGTTTGAATACCGATCCCGCACTTAGAAACCTATCTCTGGTATTAAGCGCATTATAAAAGAACAATTATAATTATTATAAAACAAGGAAAAAGATCAACAATGCAGTGCGGGGTTCAAAAGGCAGCAAGGCAACCCGTTGGAGAGCTGCAAAACACACCAGAGTCTAGCTGGCTGCATGAATCTGGAATCCCACCAGAATGCAGCGAGCCCACTGCAGACTAGATGGTTGATGCCTATGTCCTCAACAAATTCAGTTTGGTAGTGATGATGGCCTGCAGCAATTCCTACTAGGCAAGCAGTGCACGTGGACAGCAGATCACCCCTGGCCAGCATGCAGTGTGAACAGGTTTTGCAGCTGGGCTACTGCCTCAGGCCATTGACGTTGCCGCAATGGCAGAAAGACCAGGCCAATTGCTTTCCAGTCCACATAATAGATTTCTCGGATAATAAAGATTAGAATGCAACTCAGCTACAGTCAAGCGGGTGGAGCGGCATGGGGGAAAGGTCATTTAGACAGACACAAACTGAAGGTGCTGCCTGATTTAATTTGGCACTATTACATAGCATAGCTACACAACAACCTCTACTTAGTGAAACAATCTTGACTTCCTCAGTCCATCTAACACAAATATTCAATTCATTTAGTTCCCTTTTATTTGCCAACCAGAAGAGCAACTGTCTGAGTCCTAGTACCAGGCTCACAAAATAAAGTCTGCCACAACTCATTTTGCTCGACCAAACAGTTGAGCAACTACTGCCTTTTTGTGCTCTCTCCCAGGCCCACATGTGCCCCCCTTTTAATACCCTCTAGACCAGTCAATCAAGCTTAGCATATTTTGGATGAAATCCATAAAACCATCAAGCAGTTGATAAAAATCACAGATCAACATTGTCAAATTAATACAATCACTATACAAGCACACACTAAAACACAAACATAAATATACAGTGAAATGCTACAGCTATAACACACTGATTAATACAGTTTCACCAAACACAATATGCCCATTAAAGTGATGAGCAAAAATATGAAGTTTCTTTTTATTCTCAGCACTTGTATGATCGGTGCCAGGGCCAACCTATGTTCCCTTGTTTTTTATTAAAGATCACTAGTATAAGAGCGATTGATCCAATAGATCAATTAAGTTAAGGAAGATGGTTTGTGTCTATTTGACCTAAAACATTTGACCTAATCACATTTGATTGAATTTATCTGACCTTTTTTTCAGTCTAAAAAAGATATCTGTAAAATGTCTCCATCTTTTTTGTGTCGTGATAGGCACCAACCATCCTGCTCTCAAAGGCCTATACCAGGGCAAACAAGTAATCCATATAGCGTAATCGCAGGCAACCACATGCTACAGGGACACAGGCTTGCACTGGCCATTTTCTAACCAACATGCAACATTCTCCAAAAGTTGAAGATGGACAAAGGTATGCCATGTAATACATGTTCTCTTTGCAAAGCTCTGTATTAGGTCAGATAGGGTTTGAAAATGCCTAGAAGCATACAATGTCACTGTTGACGGATATTGGCTGAGTCCATCTTTCATCCCACCGGTCAGGAATCCCTCAAATTTGCTTAATCCCTTCACTGCAACGCCATAACCGACTAATAGGGAGTTGCTTGTGTATATGATCTTATTGGTTAGTAGGAAAAACATCAAAACTCCCTGCCCTGCTAAGACTGACCATAGTGTGTGCCTTGAAATGCTACTAACGACCATACACATGTCTAGGAATCCCAGAAATTACGTAACCTTCCTCAAATTAGCGCTTTTCATCACTTGCTCACTCATCTCGAAGACGGTAGGGTGGTGCGGGAGCATGCATTTCTCTGCGGCATCCACTACTAGCGTGTCATATAACTCACACACAATGCAT
Source organism: Ambystoma mexicanum (assembly GCF_040938575.1). Taxonomy (NCBI): domain Eukaryota; kingdom Metazoa; phylum Chordata; class Amphibia; order Caudata; family Ambystomatidae; genus Ambystoma; species Ambystoma mexicanum. The sequence goes on along the minus strand of NC_090926.1, from coordinate 1,175,218,823 downwards.
GCAGTATGTGGTTACATTCAATTTCACCCTGTCTTGCTTGCTCTGCCAAAGTGGCACTGCAGGGTGACACCCCCAATAGAAGAATGCACTGCCAGCGATGGTAAACCAGCCTTGTTAGTCGATGGCAACACTTGGTCAGGTTGTGCTGGGCCAGTCATGGGGCTTGGACGATCGGGGAGACAGCTGGGCTGAGTGAAGAGTGACGGATGCTTCTTGGTAGAGCATGATTGGTGATGAGCTTCGGACACTCCCTTGTTGGCACAACCACCCAAGCAGGGGGGTGCGGCACTAGCTGCTTCTGGGGCACATAACGTTTCCTCCTTGAACACCTCGGTGTGCCAGAGCCTAAGGGCTACCCCATGGAACTCCCTTCTGTAAAATGTTCTATATTACACTGACAGTCACATCCTCTGGCAAGATGAATGAGGCTGACACCCATGCGCAGATGCGTAGTGCTCCTACACTTACAAATAATGCTAGTTTCTGATGCTTGTTAATCTGCTTAGAATCACATGCTGTGCATATAGTCCGACATCCAGTGGTAACCGCGGAGTATTGCATCTTGTCTTTCGGGGGACCGAAAGGGGACAACGGCATAGGTGTGTCTGAAACACTATCCCTATCGTGACGTGTGTAGTACCCAAAATACCTCACGCGCCGAGGTCCCTCAGATTGTTTTTTTCCGCCTAGATAACTGGTCGCCCTGTAGCAGAGCTCTTCATGAGACATTGTTTATCTTACCGAATTGTCGGTTATTCCCCGTTAAGTCACTTCGCCCATCAAGAACATCTTCAACGAAGAAAACGGGGGAATCGTCTACGGCTGTGGGTTCACGCGCCTAAGATCCGGTGTTCGGACTTCCACGTGGTCGGGCCTTCAGGCCGGCCTACACAGTAGGGAGAGTGGGCTCGGGGTTTGCCATACTGTTATTATGTCTTTCCTCTTTTCCACTGCTTTCCTTTTTGGTCTGGTCACCCTTCCCTTCTGCTATGGTATGGAAAGGACTCTGTTTAGATTCTGCGCTGTGTGTAGGGTGAGATATCCGTGGAAAGACGAGCACACGTCGTGTAACGCTTGTCTCCCCCTAGAGCACGACGAGAAGCAGTGTTCGGCGTGTAAACTCCTTAAACCTAAAACCCTTAAGGAGCGCCGGTTGAAGCGGTGGGCCGCATACAGAATGTCACGCGTGGAGCCTCCCTCCCCTGCCGCGACACCATTCGAAAGTGACGGGGGTACATCGGGTGACCCAACGTCCAACGCGGACGTTATAGACCTTGAGGCGGACTATTCTAGGGCCGCCACGCCCATCCCCGACCCTTCCAGGCTCGACTCCGGTCTTGCTACAGAGACCACACCCGGTGACAGGGGCGTACAATCGCACCGCACAAAGCACACAACCCAGGCGCCCTCCTCGACGACTTCGTCGAAGAAGGCGAAAGTGCCAACGGGCCCACCGGAAACTTCGGAGGCACCCACGGATCGGTCTGATCCGAAGCCTTCCCCGCATCCGCAGCAGCGCATGACGACTGGGCATAAGAAACATAACAAGGGCGCTACTCCCCAAACTACACGCGCCAAAGTTTCAGAACAAGAAACTTCGACGGATTCCAAGGTTTCCAAGGCCCGAAAACTACGAGTAGGCCTCTACCCGAGAAGCCATCCGCTGGCCCTTCTGTAGCCGCGGAAGACATTTTCACTGCCGACACATCATCGGAGGCGTTGTCTCCCGAAGATTCGGTGACTATCCGTAAGAGCATCAATAGGATTGCTACGGCGGTGGGCCTAGTACCGGTTCCGCCCACAGTTATGGGCCAATCCACCGAAAAGTTTTCCACTGATTGGGAAGACGATCCCGAGGACTCTTACGAAGAAAACCAGGTTCCCCTCTCAAGCACCCTGAGGAGATCCTCTCAACGCCTTAGGACGGAGAACCCGGTTCCTACTCAGATAGGTCCATTTGGGTCATTCAAGTGGACCACGGAGCAATTCGAGGGTTGTGTGGATCGGCTGGAGCAGTTTTTCAGGGCTTCTGATCAACCTCCGCCGAAAAAAGCTCGGGTAGACCCTAACCCTCAAACAGAAGATGTCCAACACCTAGATGTCCAACACCAAGTTCACTATCAAGAAGATGTCCAGATGGACATGTATAGAGACATCTATACAGAAGAAGAGGAGTCTTCTTTTCTGGACAACTATGGGGAAGATCAATGGGCAACGGACAACTGGGAGGACACCCAGCTGAACGATCACAAATCTGATATCGTTTGCCTCAACTCTCCCCCATCCACCCCGATTCGACAAGCTTCCCCGGTGGATGATCAAATGACTTTCAACAACATGTTGAAAAAGCAGCAGAATTCTTTAAAATTGCCATGCTGGAAGCCTTGCCCGAACAAGATTTCGCGGAGGACATTATTAATGGAAAGCCTCCGGAAAGCCCGTCTATCCCTCTCTTGAGCTCTGTAAAGAGACGGCTGGCCCCTTCCTTACTCACACCCGCTGAGACTAGGGCTGTGAACCCAAAGGTCGAAAAACCTTTCCGACCCTCCCCCACCGACCCGCTTTATATCAAAGGACACGCAATCCCAGACTCGCTGGTGGTGACCAACACTCGCAAGAGAGCAGGGGTTCCCCTTGCCACGGGAGAGTCACCCCCGGACAAGGAGTCCAAAAGGTTGTATGCCTTAGGCAAACGGGTTACGTCGGCGGCGGGCTATACTGTCCGGATTGCCAATAACACAACGTTACTGGCAAGCTACGTCGACGCCCAATGGAACCTACTCCAGGAAGGCCTTCAAGAGGTTCCGGAACCAACCAGAGCCAAGCTTCTCGCCATTGTCTCGGAGGGCAAACTTGCCAATCAGAATGTTGTAAAAAATACCCTGGACACCGCAGAGACAGCAGGCAGGTCTCTCGCACAGGGTACTCTCCTAAAGAGGCATGCGTGGCTGCGCATGTCAGGCTTCAGACCTGAGACCCAGGCATCCATTATCAACAAACCCATCGAAGAGGCCAACCTCGGGAAGGCGGTAGACGATGCGTTGGAGACAGCCAAGAAGGAGCACGAGACTAATAAGTCGCTGCACCAAATTTCTCAGAAACCCTCTTCACAGAGGGGCAGTAATTCTCGGCGGTCCTTTCGAGGACCAGCCCGCGCGTCTCAAAACAATTTTGGCATGGGCAACTTCAACTCAAGTCAACCTGCTGCAAGCCCCACTTACTACCCTCAGAGGGGTCAGAAGCGCGGTGAGAATAGAGGCAGAGGCCCCAATTCCAGAGGAGCGTCAACTTCGGGTCAGAAATGACCACCAAGTCCAGGTCCCCTCCCATGTCACTCCGGTCGGGGGGGCGGTTAACATCTTTCATCAAGGCATGGTAGGGGATAACTTCAGACCAGTGGGTCTTAAAGACGGTCGCCCATGGTTACTGCGTGGAATTCGCCCAACCTCCACAGTTCAGACCGCCGAAACATTGACGCTTTTCACCGGAACATCTGCAGATCCTGATCCAAGAGGTGCAAGCACTGCTGGGAAAGGACGCCATAGAAGCCGTCCCGATTCTTTAGGTAAACGAGGGTATCTATTCAGTGTACATCCTTGTACCCAAAAAGGATCTCACCATGCGTCCTGTTCTAGACCTGCGCACAGCGAACAAGTTCATAAAGCCCCAGAAGTTTTGCATGGTAACACTGCAAGAGGTGATCCCATTGCTAAAATAGGGCGACTTCATGACAACATTGGATATGAAAGATGCATACTTTCATATTTCAATGCTGCCAGCGCACAGATAATTCCTAAGGTTCGTGATTCAGGACAAACACTACCAGTTCAAGGTACTCCCCTTCAGCATAGCCTCGGCGCCAAGGGTGTTTACCAAGGTCCTGGCAGTGGCAGCGGCACACCTGCGCAGACTTTTAGTTCCAGTTTACCCTTACCTCAACGATTGGCTCATCACGGGGGACTTGTTCGACGTTTGTTTTTGGAATTCCCAAAAAACAGTAGACCTACTGTTCAGCCTGGGATTTTCTATCAACGAAAAGAAATCCAGTTTAGTCCCCAGCCAAGTAAAACAGTTCCCGGGCTCTCTTATTCGTACGGAAGACGCTCTAGTCTTCCCTTCCAGCGAGAGGGTTCAGAACATGCTCTCTGTGGTTCCTCAGTATGTAGCCAGTCGAGAGGTGATGGTACGCAAAGCTATGCGTTTGCTAGTGATGATGGCGTCATGCATATACTTGGTTCCCCATGCGTGTCTGCGCATGCGACCCATGCGTCCCATGCTCAACAGCCAGTGGTGTCAGGCCAGCGGACAATGGGAAGATCTGTTAGTTGTCTCACCAGCCCTCGTTCTCTCTCTGCAGTGGTGGTCGAGGGAAAACCTCTTGAAGGGGAAAACCTTCACCACCCCTGCAGTGGAAACCACTCTCACGACAGACGCATCTCTCACGGGGTGGGGGGCTCACCTGCTTCAACCGACAGCTCACGGAGTGTGGTCCCCTCAGGTAGCGTCCAACCATATAAACCTACTGGAGCTACTAGCAGTGTTCAAAGCATTGAAAGCCTTTCAGGAGCAACTGCAAGGGAAGACAGTGCTGGTCCTAACCGACAGCACAACAGCATTGTATTACCTGAGCAAACAGGGGGGCACTCAATCTCCAGGGCTATCCAAGCTGTCCCAAAACATCTGGATATGGGCTCTCAAACACAAGATGTTCCTGATATCCCAACATGTTCCAGGGGAACTCAATCCTCTGGCAGACATACTCAGCAGAGATTTTCCTCTGCCAGAAGAGTACGAATGGCGACTGCACAAAGACATTGGGCCTCATTACGACCCAGGCGGTAAGTTACCGCCTGGGTCGTACCTTTACCACCATGGCGTAAACTATGTTTACGCCATGGTGGTTGGCGGACTTACCGCCCCATTCCGAGGTTGGCGGGGCGGTAAGTCCCCAATCCCCATTTACCCTTCCCCATTCCCATTTTTGCCCCATAGGGCATAATGGGAGTGGGGAAGGCGTTAATTACGCCACCGTAAATTACGGTGGCGTAATTAACATCAAGGTCCCTTAGCGCCATGGATTTTAACACCTGCTAAAAGCAGGTGTTAAAACCTCCATGGCGCTAAGGGACCTCGGAATCAGGCGGTAAGGGTCGGCGCTGTTTACGCCGCCGTAAACCCCTTACCGCCTGAGTCGTAATGAGGCCCATTGTATCCAATGTCTTCGCAGAATGGGGGTTTCCAGAGTTCAACCTGTTCGCTACTCAGGAGAACGCCCAATGCCAAGATTACACCTCCAGGTACCCCCAGAACCGATCCAAAAGGAACGGTCTCTGGATAACTTGGTCGGGGAAATTTGTCTACGCTTTTCCCCTGACTCCCCTTCTGAACAAGATCGTACACAAGATGAACCAGGAACCAGTCACCATGATTCTGGTGGCTCGCATGTGGGCTCGCCAACCTTGGTTCGCGAACCTGATGGAAATGTCCCTCTCCCCACCAGTCAAGCTGCCCTGCCCATACAACATGTTGTCTCAGGACAGGGGGGAGACTCTGCACCCATGCCCACAAACTCTGAAGTTAGCAGCTTGGCTCCTGAGGTCATAGAGTTTGGACATCTGCAACTCCCTCAAAGATGCATGTACATACTGAGGGAGGCAAGAAAGCCTAACACACGTTATTGCTATGCCAGCAAATGGAAACGTTTTGTCATCTGGTGCAGTTCCAAAGGCGTCAATCCCACCGATTGCTCGCCTTCACACATTGTGTTATATCTAACCCATCTGTTGGACTCTGGTTTAGTCTTCAATTCCTTAAAGGTTCACCTAGCGGCGTTGACAGCCTACACCACGTCACAGCAGAAGGTGTTGTGGTGGAAAATACCTGTGATTAAAGCCTTTATGGAAGGGGTTAAAAGAATGTATCCCCCCATCACTCACCAGCCCCTGGGTGGGACCTAAATGTGGTTTTAACTAGGCTCATGGGACCCCCTTTTGAGCCTATGCATAAAGCTAGTCTGAAAGACCTGACCTACAAGACAGCCTTTCTGGTAGCTATCACTTCTATCAGAAGAGTTAGCGAACTACAGGCCCTCTCGGTTTTGGACCCCTTTGTTACAGTCCACAAAGATAAGGTAGTTCTGCGCACTCATCCCAGATTTGCGCCAAAATTTATTTTCGAAGTTCCATGTGAACCAGTCAATCGTACTACCCACGTTCTTCCAGAGACGTACTAACATGGCCGAAAGAAGCCTTCACACATTAGATGTGCGCAGGGTAGTCATGTTCTACATGGATAGAACTAAACCACTGAGGAAAACTAAACAATTCTTTGTTTCAGTGGCAGCTGGTAGAGAAGGGGACCCTGTCTCTAAATCAGCAATATCAAGGTGGATTGTTAAATGCATCACACTATGTTACACTCTTGCAAAGAGAGAACTGCCATTCAAGCCTAGAGCACATTCTTCTCGAGGCACTGGGGCATCCATAGCATTCATTGCAAATGTTCCCCTAGAGTCCATTTGTAAAGCGGCAACCTGGAGTTCTGTACACACCTTTGCAAAACACTATTGCCTAGACACTCATTCTAGGTCTGATTCTCAGGTGGGACAAGCAGTACTAAGACATCTTTTTACTACTGTTCCTTCTCACAACCCACCTCCAACTCCAGGTACTGCTCGCTAGTCTATGCGCAGCATGTGATTCTAAGTACATTAACAAGCATCAGAAGACATGCATTACTTACCGTAAAAGCATTTCTGATGATTGTATCTGCTTAGATTCACATGCGCCATCCCTGCCTCCCCGCTCGGGGTGGAAGGAACATAGACTTCTTACTACTTTCTCTCTTCATGTACTCACTCACTATAGCCTTGGGCTCCCTCATTGCAGAAAAAATACAATCGGAGGGACCTCGGCGCGTGAGGGATTTTTGGTACTACACACGTCACGATAGGGATAGTGTTTCAGACACGCCTATGTCGACGTCCCCTTTCGGTCCCCCAAAAGACAAGATGCAATACTCCGCGGTTACCACTGGATGTCGGACCATATGCACAGCATGTGAATCTATGCAGATACAATCATCAGGAATGCTTTTACGGTAAGTAATGTATGTTTTATAACGTGCGACAATACAAGAAAAGGGAAGACAAAGGGGAACAAAACTAACGATCTTACTAGGCCTTTTGCCATTCATATCGTGCAAGTGCAGGGGGAAGGGAGAGGATAAGTGCCAGGGGGAGGGAAAGGGAGAGTGCAGTAAGCAGAGCTCAAGTAAGTGCCGCCGGAGTGGCTGGTTCAAAGTAAGTGCAAGGAGGCAGGGGACTGTAGGTTTGCAGATACAGTCCCTAGTGCGCTGTAGGGGCGGAGGCAGTGGAAGGGGCTACTGGTCATGAAGGAGCCTGGTCCCCATAAGGATCAGAGGGAGGCCAGGTAACCAGTTAGTGCAGCAGACAAAAACAGCAGACAAAAACATCAGCAAGGTAGAAACGGAGAGAAAGCAGAACCGAAAAGGAAGGTCTTGAGCTGCTTCCGGAACCTGTGGTGGTCCTGCTCAAGTTTGAGAGAGGCAGGGAGGCTGTTCCAGAGGGAGACACCATCCGAGGAGAGAGATCTACACCCCACTCTCAGCCTGGAGATGCATCTTACTCTCAGAGAGGTTGATGTGCGGAGGGCTTGAGAAGGAGAGTGCTTAGGATGAGAGAGTTGGATGTAGTGTGGTCTCTGGCCCAAGAAAGCCTTGTGAACAATGCAGAGGGTCTTGAACTTGATCCTTGCGGCCACCAGTAACCAGTGGATAGATGTCCGGGCTGGAGAGATATGATCATCCCTGGGCTTGAGGCCAAGGACATGTCTCGCAGTCCTGTTCTGGATTAGTAGTAGAGGCAGGCAGATTTAGAAAGAGGCTATTGCAGTATTCCAGCCTAGAGAAAACCAGGGCTCTGGAGACAGTGAGCTTCTGTGTTAAAGTGAGAAAAGGAAGAAGACTACCTTTAGCAAAGGTTTCAGTTCATCACAAAATGATACTGCACCTTCATCAGGACCAATATTGCATGTGATATATCCTGTTTGTTCTTGGCAAAAAACAATGCAGCATTGGACATTACAATCCTAGAGAAATTACAGAAAACATCAAAATTGCTGTAAATCACAACGAATGTGATGAGGGTGAAGATAAAGAGTGATTTACTTACTATGTCTGCATAAGGGATATGAAGAACACTAAAGGAGTGTGTTTGCAAAGATATAAGAGCATAAAGGTGGGGTGCATTAGGTAATCCTATACACTCATACCTAAAGTGTCTGATATGTGTAATCAACAAGATAGATAACCAATTGCACAACTTCCTAAATAGTTAAAAATGCCTTTAGATTTGTGGAGATAGCCATCATGTACATCAAAAACACATTTGCATAGCTTTATTAACAATCTGATGAATTTGGCTAGATTACAAAGTTTATTAAATGTGTTTTTACAAAAGGATTCACTAAAACAAATTGGTCTGTTTGTTCCCAGGAATAATGGCCTACAGGTGTTGCGTTGTTGCTGCAAGCTTCCCAAGGGCCAAATGACATGAAAAAACCCTTCATTGGTAACATTTTAATAGAGCAAATGTAGTATGTTGAATACAATGGAGATCATTTTGGGCTCTGTGTAATGTAAACAGAATGTGTCAAAACCTTGCTTAAGGATTTTACACATTCTGTTCATGTCACGGTCCATTTTCATTGATTTGTGTGGCAGCAAGGATGGTCTCCCTTCCTCGCTGCCATACAAATACTCCATCATTTGGCCTGGCAAGAATTTTCACGCCGGCCCAAATGCGTGGGATTCCTTGAGTATGCTGGCTATTAGAGGTCACATAAAATCTGTTGTGGATAGGCAGAAGACTGGTGGGCCCTCTGGAGCAATATATGACTGGGGCACTTAAGCTAAAAAATAAGGAGCATAGAAGGAGGCGGTGAAAACTAATAAAGGAAATGGTGGGTGCAGGCTACCTCTGAGAAAACCAAAAAACGGAAGCAATCTTTTAAGAACTCGATTAGGCGTCAGAAGGCGCGGTTGTACCAGCTGCAGGGGGAAAAAGTTCTCCAAATTGTAAAGAGATATGGGTGCCTTATAGAAACCTCTCAATGATAATCCTGGGAGAAAGGAAAGCTTACAGGTGAATCCAATAGGGGAATTGGAATGGAGGTAATATGTGGTCGGTGTTGGGGACAAACTCCCAGGTAAGTTTGAGGGCTACTTGAGTTCGTAGACTCTAGGAACTCGTGGAAGGCCTAACTCCTCCCTGCAAAAGGAAGGCAGGTCCAGACAGACAGCAAGTTCAATCTGCAGTTTATTACAGCCACAACCAACAGGGATGAGTACACGTTCCCTGGCTTGCAGGCCAGTTTTGACATGGGGTTACGTCAGAGTGATGCTACAACCTTGGCCCTTCTCTAGAAAACCTATCATCGTCTGGGATTGGCCACTGAGTGATAGTCCACCTATAGTGGACACTATACATGTTAGTCTACTGGCTCTTGCATGTAAGGTGGCTGGCCTGGTCTATCCCAAATTAAATTATTCTACACAATGTTGCAGTGTGAGGGTCTTACCATTGGTTCTTGCCCGCTGCTACCCACCCGTAAGGGCATGAACTGTGATTGGCTAGAACTGATCTCCCCAGGCCTCGGGTTCCGCATGTTACTCAGCTCTTGATGTACCTTCTCAAGTTAATAAGAGTGACTATGTGTCAGCATTTTAACTTGTGTTCAACACCTTAGACTATGAGAGTGCTCGTTCACATTGTGCAACACTTGTCTCTCGTTGTACCAACTTTGTTGCAAGCTTCTGTCTGGCGCGTGAGACTGACTATCTTTCCCAGCTTCTGGTTTTGATTCGTCATCGGAGTCGGCAGGGTCCCATGTTCAGAGACCATGATTTGGGCCTCTGAAGCTCTGAATTATGAGGAATTATTTGCTTGTACTCTGGCCGGTGTTACTGTTGTTCAGGGAATGGAATGCCACTCGTATCTAGTGTCCTTGGCTGTGGGTCCCGTCTCATACACGTGTGTTCTTGTCCAGCCTGAATTCACCTTAGCTCAGCTCCTGCTGAGGACTTGTGGTTTGCTGTAATTTTCCTAAGCCATACCATGGCTTCAACATGTTTGTGCTATTCTATATTCTCCATACGTTAGTCACACTGGACTGTGAGGTCCCCTAGGTGCTCCTGCGCGTTCCATAAGGTTAATGGCATATAAGCATCTGCAAGCTGTATTGAGGATCTCGTGCTTCTTGCGGTTTCTGCATTGCTGCGTTTAAGCTAGTGACAAAATAATAAAGTAATGACAGTATGTACGTGTAGCTGTCCTCTAACTATAGAACTGTGCATCCGTGTTCTTTGTGTAATCGAGTGCGTGTTTGTGTTTCACTGTGTGGATGGCACGTGTGCTTCCTGTCTAACGCTATGTCGTGGTGTCTCTAACGACATCAGTGACATATGCTTCTTGGCGCTTTAGTCAATACTGTCAATTGAAGTCTCCTTAGTGGCTGTCTGAGGGTCCTCGTCCACCCTGGGTAGGATTGGAACCGGACCTGGTCTGTAAGGTTGGCTGAGTGGGTACCTCTCAACATACTTATCTATGATTGGAACACTAGGAATTGGTCCGAAATAGTATGGGCGTTCATGATATCTTCTGTTCCTCTTCTGGATAATATTTCTTATTGGAGAAGGAGGAGGGGGCGATATGCCCATCCCTCTTCACCGGGATTTACACCACAAAGGGATACTCTCAGTGGTGGCACCAATCAGGGCGGGCATGAATTGTGATTTGGACCTGGATAGAACTTAGAACATCTGATTAGAAGGACCAATCCCTCTAGGGCCGGAGGCCTGGATGGTATCGCTAATCATATAATGAAGAGAGATATTTGCCTCTGGGCTGAGATACTTTATGTATTATTCCAAGATATTGTTAAAAGAAAGGCAGTTCCTGAATTCTGGAAACATGCAATTGTAGTACAATTGTGGTGCCCATCTACAAGAATGGCGATAGGTTTTCTCCTTGGAATTAGCGTTCCAACAATTAATGGCTGATGGCAGTGGTTTAGTTTTTCCTACCATTGTGTGTTTTTACCGCAGGCTGCGTTCACAGCTGCAGTATAGCACCCATGGGTGCCCATTTAAAATGGCCCGGTCTTCTTTTTTTGCCATTTCTTGTTGGAAAGGTCCTTCTTGAGGTTTACTCTGTGTGCCAAACCAGGTTTGGTTCCTTTGTTCATTTTGTCTTCGGCGGGATTCACTGCAGAAGCCCGCCTCTAGCTCCAGCGTGTCTGGCAGGGCAGGAAGCAATGGAGGTGCCTGAAACTCCCTGTGCCTAGTCTCCTTGGTAACAGAAATGCACCCAAAGGTGATTGGCCAGCTGGCTGTCCTTGAAGGGCAGACACCCTGCTGTGTGAGTGACAGCTAAGCTGTGAATGAACGGGAACGCCTTGCATAAAAGGCGAGGTCTTCTGCAAGGAAGGCAGAGTCGACCACTGGACGCAGGAACCAAATAAATTAACTGGAAGAGAAGCTTGCTGCGCCTCCTGGACCGTTGGTTTGTCCAGTGAAGCCCTGCTGCAGTGCTGAAGCTCCTATGTTGACATCAACTAGAGAAGCCCAGAAAGGACGACTTCTCCCCTTGGATTGGTGGGACCAATCCACCCCAAGACGAACTGGACTGAAACCCCTCTCTCTGTTGGCTGTGCTTCCATTGCTGCTGCAGGTACCGAGTGCCAGGGGACAGGAACACAAGAATCGAGTGCATCGTTTATAAGCCGGGCTCGAGCTGCAAGAAGATCCTCCAGACTCCCTCGAAGCAGGACTGACCAAGCCTGAGCCACCTCAACAGAGTGCTGGACCCCAGAAGCAAGGAAAGCCCACAAGGTGTCCAAGAACTGCGGTGGTGCTATTTGCGAATAGCAACAATGTTATGGGTGGGATGTCTTCTGAGTTGGCTTCACCCGCTGGAGGAAAGCCAGAGTAGCCTTGTCCCGCCCCTTCCCCCTCTGCACGGGCATGCAGTGTTGCATTGGCCCTTGTCTCTTCCTCCTGAGCCATCAGCAAAATAACTATCTTTGGATCCTCATCCTGATGCTTTTGGGACTCCTGCAGCACCATAAAGTCCTCTCCCATCTGCCCATTGTTGGCTCACACTTCTGTGGCTACCTCTCCTTGCTGGCCCTGGAGTACTTCCTCCATCCTGACAGTTCAGCGTACTCACCCACCTTCTGCAGGAACACATAGAGAGAATCTGTCTCTACCCTGTGGTCAGAAGGAGGACACAGACTCTCAGGGGACATGCTATACTTGTGTTTATTAAAGTAAAGGTAAAGGCCTTACTTTCACTGCAACTATGGGTGGACCTTGCCTATTTTACTAACTAAGGTGTTTGTCAGTCATGAATGTTCAAAGAAACGACTGTTGTCCAAATCTACCGGGAGGATAGCTCAAGCATTAACGTGTTCGCCTTGGAAGCAAGATGACACAAAGCAACACAGGTTCGATCCCCGGGTCTGCGCTTAGAAACCACTAGGTATTATAAATACGCAACTAAGAAAAAAAACAATTATGCAACTAAAAAACAAAACAATTCATGTAACAGCGCCTCGATGCCCGCGGGCTGTGTGAGCGCTTTAAAAATCCAAAATAAATAAATACCTTATCTGACCCTACCACTAGGAGAATTACTCCCATCTCCTGCGGGTACTGCTTCTACCAGTCTTTAATATAAAATCTTCAAATAGTCTGTTTTAATTGTTTATTTGTAAAGCGCTTATACACAAGTAAGGCGCTTCAAGGTGGGACGGGAACAAGGGGATATCAACGTCATTCTTATGCCTTGAAGATTCGGAATGATCTAACAGCAATAACTAGCAAAATGGGTTTGGGGGGCATAAAAACACAAAAGGTTGGTCGACCTATGGGAAGGGGGCCAGCAAGGGAGGGGAGAAAGAGGAGGACATGATAGACTAACATACTAAGCATAGTGCAGGCGGGGACAAGAACGCCCAGTCCAGCATGGACCAGGGTTAAGTGCGGGGTAGGTGCCCCTCTTATGGAACGTATTCCAAGTGCAGTAGTGCAAGGCAGAGGAGGCCCGGGGGCAAGTTCAGGACTGGTGGGGGTGGGGAGAGGGGAGGCTGGGCCCTGTGAGTCTCTGGAGGTTCACCAGGTGACCAGTCAGCTGACTGAGCAGGTTGTGGATGAGAACAAAGGAGGGAAGCAGTAGAGAGGAGGAAGGAGGTTAGCAATTGAGAGGGAGAGAGGAAGAGAAAAGGGAAGTCTTGAGGTGTTTCCGGAACTTAAGGAGGTCGTCAGGCTCAAGATGGAGAGAGGCAAGTAGGCTGTTCCAGAGGGAGGCACATGCAGAGGATAAGGATCTACCCCCAAATCTGAAAAAATGGCTCACCCGCAGAGAGTTGGAGGAGGCTGAGTGGAGGCCTCTGGAAGGAGAGTATTTAGGATGAGAGCATTGTAGATAGTATGGGCTCAGGTCCCAGAAAGCCTTGTGGATTATGCAGAGGGACTTGAACTTGATCCTTGCAGCCACAGGGAGCCAGTGGATGGATTTCAGTGCCGGAGAGATGCGGTCCCTGGGCTTGAGGCCAAGGATAAGTCTCACAGTTCTGTTCTGGATAAGTTGAAGAGGTCGAAGCACAGAGGTAGGAAGATTGAGAAAAGGGACTGTTGCAGTAGTCCAGTCTGGAGAGAACCAGGGCTCTGAAGACAGTGAGCCTCTGGGGGAAGGTGAGAAAAGGTAGAATACCTCTAAGAAGGTGAAGCTGGTAGTGGGACCTTTTGGACATGTCTGAGATGTGGGAAGAGAAGGAGAGAGTAGAGTTGAAGATGACCCCCGGGATTTTTGCCTCACTAGTTTGTTGGGGAGCAGGACAAAGTGTGGTCGGCCAGAGTGAAAGTGCAAAACAGGAGCAGGGATCCCAATGAGGACGATCTCTATCTTACAAGCATTAAGGCAGAGATAATTAGCAGCACACCAGGACTGAATTGCAGACAGTCAAGGATAAGGGGGGAAGAGGCCGAGGGTAGCCTTAAAGAGAGCTGTGTCCTCCTGAAAGTTGGAGGTGAAGACAGAAATAATGTGAGCCTAAGGGGCCCATTGAAAAACCAGGGGGATAGGTTAGATTGCTGGGGGACACCACAAGTAGAGAGAGTGATAGCGGTGATAAAGGAACTGAGTTCTATTTGGGAAGGACGGTCAGAAAGAAAGGATGATAGCCACACCAGGGCTTTATCAGTTATGCTCAGGGTCTCATGGAGTCTGGAGATCAGGATGTTGTGGTTTACCATATAGAAATCAGAGGCGAGATCAAGAAGAAAGAAGACGGAGAAAGAGTTAGAGTCAAGGTGCGTGAGCATGTCTTCACGGGTGACTTCTTGTATTCTTTAATTTCCGAAGTGCGATGTTGCAGTTACTTTCTTCACTTTGACTTTCTCGGCCGGTTTAAAGTTTTTCTAGACTTTTACTTTCATGTCAAAACAATTCCACTTTTCCTGAATCACTGTAGTCTATATCTGGTTTATGTCTGTAGGCTCAAAACCCTGTCCTTCAATTTCTTTAATATTATACTGTTTTTATGCAGGATGGTACTACGTTTTTCTCTTTTCCAGGGTATTTTGTCACATTGGTTTTCGCTCTTATCAGCCTTTTCTCTTGATTCGCAATATTTGTTTCTATTTGATCTCCCAGTTCGCCCGGTTTCATGTCTTCTACTGCGACGAGTTTACTGCATTATAATGATGATCTCTTGATTCACAATATTTAAATCCATTTGCCTTCACAGCTAAGTCTGTTTCAAATGTTCTACTGTGACGAGTAAGCTGTGTATTATAATGACTTTCTCTTGCTTTGCAATCTTTATATCCATTTGTCTTCAAAGCAAACTCTGTTTTATATCTTCTAATGTTGGGTTAGTTGGGTGTTATACTGATCCTCTTGAATCTCCCTGCACCTCCCGTCCTCCCGGTTACCTTCTTTCTTGAAGGGGAACGTTGTCAGAGGGTTTCGGTCTCTGGGTTTCTCTCTCTCGATCTCTCTGAGGCGCAGATGCCGCCTTCTCCCCACTGTTCGCGTCTTCAGTTTCTCTCTCCTTCTTTCTGTGTCCCTTTGCTCACCTGCACTCTCAGACACCTTTTGATCCTCTGCTGTTGGCGGTCGGTCCACCACACATGGGTCTCTGTGGTCCCGCCACCGCCTGGGTTTGAGACTCCGCCCTGTCTGCTTCTCGCCTCTCGGGACTGCCATAGCTTTAGTATCCCGTGTAGCAGCAGTAAGTGAGTTGAATCTCGCGGGTTTCCTGATTTAGGTTCTCATCCAGGATTTCACAGCTTGGGACCTCGTGGGAGTTCCTCATGCAAACGTAAGTCCTTGTCCTTTAAGGGGGAGTCTCGCAAGGTGATGTCCCACTTGCTTCTCCCCCTAGGGATGGTATTGCAGTGCGAGCGCACCTCCCTAGCCTCATGGGGAGGGGGAGCATCACCCTTGGGGAGAAGGGACTAATGCCCTTGATTCATCACTACCCCAACCTCCTCCTCAAGTTCCATCTCCCCAACTAAATGCTTCGTCTTAACCGGTCTATCCTTCCTCCGCAGGCTGCATCTCCCCCTGATAGCTGATTTCTTCAACTTCTGAAACAGAGTTGAGGTGTAGTCTAGCTCCTCCTCCACTGTCCCAGCACAAAAAGGAGCTACACAAGGGATCAAGGAACAGCAAACGACCCACTAAGTACTACTCCCAAAAACTCCTTCACAACCTTCCTAAACTTGACCAAAGCACTCCAAAACAACCAATTTTGAGCCTGGCCACTCCTCTCCTAACTCGACAGCCAAACAAAAACTCCAACGCAAGCAGGAAGAAGACCTTTTAAAGGACACCAAATCTATTTTAGAATAACGCAGGTACCCTCACTGGCTGGTCAAACTCCCTGCTCATTTTCAGGCCTTGCAGCTCAGTAGGCCTTAACCCCCACAGTGGGCCATGCAGCAGGGTCCAACTCTCAGGAAATACTGCAGGAATGCCATGGGGTGAGTTAAACCCGCACCAGCTCCACTAATCCCCTAATATTGGCTGGTCTGGCAAGAACTGATGGGTGTTGTAGTACAAAACATCCCGAGAGCCAAACGTTGCAGGCCCCTGGAAAGTCCTTTTAGGAATAGCATAGAAATGGACTTAGTTAGGAACATGGAACTGGCTTCCAGAGTGCCCTCTCCCTTGCAAATTTAACATAGAAGCATCCAAAAGGAGTATCAGGGTACAAAGCGAAGTGGTGCAGTTTTGAAATAATGTGCAGGACTCATATTGTGTAAAGTATGTCCACCTACCCAACCCCCAGCCGCTTTGAAAGTTCACCTGCTGCCACTGAGGCCGACTACGGAAACCAGCACGTTGCAAGGTGGTGCTAGCAAACTAATAAAAACAAGCAAAGTTTTTTTTTTTTTTTTATTTTTTTATTTAGGCATCGCAAAGGCACTTGCCAGGCACAGCTGTATTGTTATTAACTGCGCATTGATGATAAAAGCTGCAAAATGGTGCGATTACCTGGGCATCTAATAGCGGTGCCTGGCAAAAGCTTAAAACGTATGCACAAGCAAAAAATATTGGCTTTGCCAATGCTTGTTTTTAACAGGACTTCAGTGAAGGACATGCATAGTGCTTATACATCGAGTAGCTGAAGGCTGCCTGGTTAAGACATTCTTTTTTTTACACCAGTAGCAGGTTTACATCTAAGTCCTTGACTCTCAGAAAACTGCTTTGAAAAAACAATAGCAGTGCATTGTTTGATTGTAAGGCCTAAATAAAGTGAGCTCTAAAAGTTCCCATGGGGAGGTGTTTTTGGCAGGACTGGGTGGGAATGGCCATAGGGATTAGCATGGCCATTTCTCCCTATCTGTACTCTAATGCAATAGTTTGGGCTTATAGAACCAGACCCTTAATCCACTAAACAAGCACACCCTTCTACACAAGAGAAGGCTTCAGGGAGAGGGACCAACGGTTTGGAAAAAACAGTGCCGGCCCCAGGTCTACCAGTGCCCTCTGCACAATCTTTGAAGGTGCTGGCGCCCTGCTTCAGTCACTCGCTGTCATGTAAAGAGTCAGTCAATGACTTTCTATCAGTGAGAGACTAACTGACTCTTTACATCGGGCGTTGCCGATAAAGGGTGCCGCCAGATCACATGACACTTAACCTTGTGTGAGCTGGCGGTGTCCTTTTATCTGCAGCACCCCTGTGCCACTGCACCACTAGTTCGCCCCACCCCTCTGTTGTGACCAATTAACTCTATGTATAAACATGCAAACAAGTTACATGAGAGGTCGTCCCAGGACATGCCATTACCCAGAATGCATCATAATTAAGGTTTCCATGTTTATGGTATATATTTTTCTGCCATTTCTGTCTGTATTTATCTATATTTATTTTTGGGCCTTTTTTCTGTATTTATCCACATTTATCTGTCATATAAAAAGATTTGCAACCAGTATTTTTTGCCATTTATTATAATAAAAAAATGCATTTATTAAAGCACACATGCAGCCATATAGGAAAGACACACTAGCTCAATTTTTCCATAACAACAAATGGTTGCTCCTGTGACTGCTGCTGCCCTAAGATATATGCTGGCAGCAATTGGAAGAACTTTAATGTTATTTTCATACAACTTTTACATTCTCTGTGCTGCCAATCTGCAATGCGATTGGCCTGCGATGTATGAGTGACATCATAAAGAACCAGACAGAAAGACCTGTTTTTCTATTTTCTTTCAATTTTTATTAATTATTACAGAGAGAAATTAGACTGATTTTCATCTGTATTTTTGTGTCAAAATCAGTAAAAACAGAAATCTGGAAGCCTTAGTCATAATTCATTCTTGTGCAACAAACACCCCCTGGGTTCAGGAGACATCAACACATTAAATGGGAAAGATGTGAATGAAATAAATATGGTTCTGACATACAGTGGTACATATATTAATGCCTGCTTCTTTGTTTCCCTAGGGAGCACCAGACATTTGAAGCACGGATTAACGCCAGAGGAGCCTTCGATTCGAAGTGACGTCAGATGAAATAACCCACACTAAATCTGCTCTTGCAGCCATTGGACATTCATAGTTTAGGGGTTTCCTCAACAGCTAAATATTTGCACCCACGTGCAAAGGTAATGGAGGGAACAAGGAGGGGAGCAGCCGATCAACGCCTGCCGGCTGCTTGAGTTTGAGGCGGGGGGAGGGGTGCACAGCTGCATTTCTTTTAAGGTTCACTGTATCCAACATGTCTACTCCCATAAGGGCTTTCAACATGTCGAAGTGATGGCTCGCTTTGTGCCAGGCTATGCAGGGCAATTATAAGACTCTAGGCCAGGTGTCTGCAGCCTGTGGCTCTCCAGATATTTTATACTATGACTCCTATTGATTATGTTGGCCAAGGCCGACGGCAGCTTTAGTTAAAAACATGTAGAGAACCAAAGGTTGCAGGCCACTGTTTAAGGCTTACAGAGCCCAAGAGGTGAATTCATCCAATATAAGTGTAGTAAAGCATGCATACACACACACAAATATTTAAGGCTATGATACTGGGATTGCAAGGTAGAGTTGTGATTCGAATCACCTATTCTGCACCAGGCAGCTTTGGCATCTTCTGTCTTCTATCTCTGAGCTTTTCTCCCCCTCCACCGATACTAATAATCTCCCGTGGATAAGGGTTTCCTGCAGGCATTTATCCTATAGAAATGCTTGACCTCCTCCTAGCACTGGAGTCACTGCTGAAAACGCTGGGGAAGGTGGGGGGTGGGAGTATGACATCTAAAGGAAAGGGGCCCCAGCCCAATGAGGGGGACAAAATGGTGTGCCACAAAAGTGGGGGGGGACAAACACCCTTATTCCCCTCCCACCCCCCTGAAATTATGCCCATGCCTCCTCCCCCCCCCCAGAGCATCTAGACTTCTATGTCATCCACATCCACAGGCTTCTGCATGTCCCAGTTCCCTGCTGTCCCAAAAGTGATGTGTCAGTTCCCCGTCAGTGCAACCTGCTGTACTTGGTGTTCCCCAATCCTAGATTGCTAGATTCACCTCGTCTGTGCTTGTGATATCTTATTCACACAACCACGAGCAGTGACAACCCAGAATGTGCACTTTCAAAACTTTTCCCAAAGACACATGAACCCCTGTTCGGTCAGCCAAAATGTCGACAACCCAGTAGAATCCCTTGTTCCTCCTAACCTTCTACAAACACCAGCTCATTTGCCTTACCTTCTAAAATGACCAATTCCCCCGGCACAATTTTTACAAAATAACTACTGCCTCACTGATAGAAGCTGCTAACGTGCCAAGCCCGTGTCCTGGTTGACAAATATGCCAATCGTGCCTCACCGCGCGTGCACATATTTTTCAAGTTCTACCTGATCTGAGCTTCAAGAGATTTATATTTCAACTTGTTAAAAGATATTTTATTAAAGCGCTCCACAGAAATCATGTGCCGTACGTCCATATTTTTGATTCCGTAATCATTCTAGTGTGCTTGGACCAACATCTGGGCATTCTCCCCAACTTCCCGAGCCACGACCGATGCTGGTTGACGTCTGCGCTGTACTTCTTTCCCTTACACATTTCCATTTTAAATAGCAAATATTTTCCAGAAAGCATTGCAAACATCCGAGTGGTCAACAATGTATGATCATTGGAGAGCAAGGGAAGCCGCACAAAAATTGGACGCTACCACAGATAAGCGACAGTGTACAAAAAAGTGTGCTACGTTGAGGGAGAGACGGCGACGAGCTTGAAAGAGGAAGCAAAGGTTCCACATGTAGGTTGAGGGACTAACTAATCCTATCCAAAGCAGACAATAGTTGTCTTTCTAGATATCTTCAAAAGTCAAAGTTTCTCTCAATTAAGATTTACTTTCAATTAACAAGGAAGAATTTAAGAACGAAGCACAGCACGCTTGTATGCGTGAGCCTCAAAGGCAGGTAAGAAAATCACAGTGTAAAAACAAGTATGAAGATATGTGTAGACTTCTGAACCCAGGATAAGACTTCTCTAGCCCCCACGAAGAAGGTCACTAGTGCTCTAAGAGCAAAACAAGACTTTTGCCCGCTGTATTTCTAAGCCGCCCGCTGGAGCTACTGTAGCAGATCTGTGATGCACTCTTCCTGGACCTTCCACCTTTCCTTTACCCCCAGCCCAATCCTTTAGATTGCTGTGTGCACCATTACTACCACAGCAGTAATGAGACAGCCACATAGGTCACCGCATTTCTGGTATGGTCAAACCTGGTTTATTTTGGAAATTGGTTGCACTTGTTGCTGATCCCAGGTTACGGGGTTGCCCGCGCCTGAGTTATCTTTGAAATCCCAGTTAAACCCTAGTCAATCCCCCATTGCAAATATATATTATATCTAGTGCCTTGGATGCTCTACGAGGAAGTCCCTCCACCTGTTCAATTGGGTAAACAGGGACCCACAAAACAACCTGTCAAGTTAGGAGAGAACCCCAGTTATGGATCGAATCCATGGGCGTATCTGAACTGAGCATCATGGAGTCCACTAAGCAAACAAGAACTATATTACGAATGGTTTATTTCTTGAATGGTCTTTCTCTGGTTAGATATTACAGTATGTATCTAGAGCAGACCCCTATCATGATTACAGGCCACAGATGGGTCAGGGAATGGTGGTTGGTCCAGCCTAAAGAGCCTTAATAGCTCAAGGTGGGGGGTGATTGGGATATTCCTTGCAACCAGAAGAGAATCCCAGCCGCTTAAAGACCCTGGTGGGAGGGTCACATAGACTGATCCAGACACAAAGTGGCTTCCAAAAGACGGGCATTGCCGCATTGAGATTACTGTCGGGGAGCTGTAGGAGGAAAGAGTTGGGTCTCTGTGGGAGATCTAGAGCAGACATGTTTAGGGGGTACAGATAGTGCTGGTTGCTCACAAATCACACTTCTATTCTCTGTAGCACTAGCCTGCGGCCTCGCAGCACCATGAACTCCCATTTTCTCCAAGTCCAGAACGTTTATTTGTTCCCTCATTTCAGGAAACTCTCTTGGGCACGGTGCCTCCAACCACATTCCAAGACGGCGCCGCCTGCTCTGCCAGGCTGTGGCAAGTGACCTGTCCTACTCAGAAACTGACGTGGCGCTCGGATACAAGTAACTCAAAGAGGAAGGCCCGGCGAGCAGAGCAACATTTTACTCCCTTTCAGACATTAGTAGCAACCACCTGAGGGCGGTTACAGGAGTGACATTGGGATTACAATTATTCTGCCAGGCACAAAAAATATATAGATTTACAAAATGTCCATAGAACTGTGGAAACTCAGCCTGTTTGTAGATCTGGCTGGTGGCCATAGCTAATACTTGGTGGGAGCACTCTGTGCCTTATCCCAGACCCTAATTAAGGGAATAGCTCCCTACGAAGAAAAATTGACGAGGAGACCCCAAGACACTGTCAGAACTGGGGGGGGGACACAATTCTATACTTTGGCGCCAAGAATCTCGATGCATTCAACGCACCCTTCCGACTACAAATAATTATGCTTGTAGATCACTGTCCTTGCCTCTAATGTCAAAAGCAAACTTATATTTCTATGTGTAAATATAGGTTGGGATCACAAAGCACCCGCGCGTCCGCAGGCTGAGGTTGGTCCAAGCATGAGAGTGTTCGCCACGGATTCTTCACCTGGGCTTCATGCTGGTCTCCACCTGGAGTGGAATTTCAGAGACTACGATTTTCACGAAATCCAGAAACCTTGGCTACTAATATGAAGACAACTGGTGCCTCCAGGAAAGGGTCACATATTCAGAACCGTGCATTATCGTGCAGTGCATTCATCAAAGTAAAAATAAAAGATGTTTTCGTACACTAAAAGACCCTAGATAGCTGGCAAAAACAAAGAAAAAGCAAAAAATATTTAAAGGTAAAATATATTATGAAATATCATAATTGTTTAATTACAATGTTCCCTTTAAAGAGTGGAGCCCATACCTATTAATAATCTAAATAAAATTGACTCTTAACATGGATTTTATTTTGAGTGATTACTTTAATGCACGCCTTAAAAAATAATGATGCTGCTCAATCGGTTCTGTATGGTCCAATGAAAGATCTTGGGGCGGTTCTAGTCCTGGATGGTCCAATGAAAGATCTTGGGGCGGTTCTAGTCCTGGATGGTCCAATGAAAGATCCTTGGGCGGTTCTGGATGGTCCAATGAAAGATCTTGGTGTGGTTCTAGTCCTGCATGGTCCAATGAAAGATCTTGGGGCGGGTTCTGGATGGTCCAATGAAAGATCTTGGGACGGGTCTAGTCCTGGATGGTCCAATGAAAGATCTTGGGGCAGTTCTGGATGGTCCAATGAAAAATCTTGGGGCAGGTTGCGTTGCAGGACTAAAGGAATTACGTCTGCAATAATAAAGGTAATGTCAAGACATTGGTCATCAAACATGCACACATTTTGGGTTGAGAAGACGACTCCATGTCAACAGAACAACACAACTCCCGTCATTCACTTAAACAAATGCATCATGGGAGTTGTAGTCTTCGTTAACTTTAAAGAAAAAATAAATAACTTTAACCACTTGAGGCCAGTGATTTGTAAAAAGAAAGCCTTGGACTGAAAAGTGGCCTGCAGGTGAAATGGAGACATCTCGCCATTCTAATAGAAGTACTAACATGTTAAGTGAAGAAAACTCAAAGTCTTTTGCCCAATTTCCGTTTTATTCAATCGGATTATGATCCCGGTCAGAGGGATGGGTACACCACAGGAGCAGTGGGAAAATTGAAGGTTTCATTTAGAAAATCGGGAGTAACGAACTAGGTGGTGGCAGTTCAAAGTTAACACAGCTGGGACGGATAGCTCACAAGTAAAGTGCGACCCTCAGACATGAGGGCAGCCTGCACATTGCAGGCTAGAATCCTTCAGGCTGACTTAGCCTTACAACCTTCTGAGGTCGATGGATTCAGTATCCTAAAACGGGGTCAAAATAGCGCCTGTTATTACAGCACTTCGAAGGCGTAGGAACCCAGTATATGGTATAAATAAATTAGGTTCTCATATTTCGCTGTGTACCATAGTCCAGCCTCCAAGCATGGGACTGGGTTTGAAACCTAAAAAATTACAAACACAACAAAGTTCAAGAGTTTGATGTTATTGTACTGGAATCCTGGAGAATAATGAAGGTCTCAAAACAGACCTTAGAGTTATTCATTTAAGAGAACGATGGACTTCTACACAAAGTAGAGAAACAGGATAGGGAGTATCTCCTATTAATATGTACTTTGCTGCTGAAGAGCATTGGGTCGTGTTTTGAGGAGTATACCTGGACCTTAGTACCCAGTCCGGATGCCCGGTCTGGAGCCTTGTGCCCACTTCTGGCTGCCCCGTCCATGGAAATATAAAGAAACGCTGAAGTGAGTTCAGTCAGAAGCCCCCACAATGGAGCAAGGCTGCAACTACAGGACCTATCAGAGGTCTGCAACCTTTGAATCTCCAGATGTTTTGGACTACATCTCCACAGCTGTAGCCAGTGGCATGAATGGCAAGGGATCATGGGGGGCTGCAGTCCAAAACATTTGGAAAGCCACAGGTTGCAGACCCCTGGACCTAAATGCTACGGCTGAAGAATTGAGCTATCTACATACCAAGGGCTTGGGGATAGGTTGTAACCTAAATGAAAACAGCATGCTAGGTCGGCATTTCTCAGACTATTCCTGGACCTAGCACTCATGATAGGAAGGGAGAAGGGGAGACCCGGGAGTAACCTTAGGAAGGAATATGGAAGAAGCGGGAAGTGCATGCATGCAAATCCCCATTTGTTAAACAGGGATTTGCAGGCAGAATGGCGCACAAATCCCCGTTTTTCGGCGCACAAATTCCATGAATCAGCCCCTAAAACAGTAGAAAGTACACACCGCAGCAAATCCACCTCCCACTGCTGGCGAGGACCAGAAGCCTCGGCCGGCAGAGTTCTCCCAACAGAAGAATGCTGGGGGCAATAGTCTGTAATAGCTGCCCGTACAATCCAGTGGCAACAGCCCAGGCTTCCGCTTTGCAATGGACCCTGCGCTTATCGCAGAACTCAGGCTGCACCTGCTATTGATGGGAAGATCGCAAGCGTTCATGCATATCACGATGGAAGTATGGTGCTGATACAGCACTTGTAATGCCTGGACCTCCAACCACCGAAAGGGAGTAGTGCCTCTTTTCACTCACCTTTGCCTCCACTCTCCCCCATCCCTCAACTCCCGTGTTCTTTCCTCATATATAGAACCTCATTTGTTCTTTCCATGTATATAGAATGAAGCATACTGTCTATATGGCACACCTTGGAAAGCAGCATTACCATAATGAGGGAGTGAAAAGTCAGCTGGAAAGAAAGTCTGCTGATTAATAACAGATGAAACTAATCTACACAGTAAATTACCAATAATCAACCGGAAGTTATCCATAGATGCTAGCAGACGTTCACAGTCCCATAAAGCAGAAAGGATTCCTGGATAAACCTTTAGAACTCGTCCAGGTGAACTTTCAGACGGGCAGTCTGGAACCCACAGAACTTGCACATGCCCCGGGCAATACTTCACCGCACTGGGAGGGCCAACACCAAGTTCAAAGGAGTCAGCAGAAGGGGCATTGTTTCTGTCTTCCAGATCCCCCTCAGGACCCCGATCCCTTCATTTACAGCATTCTGCCAAAACCAACACGTTATGGAAGAAATATGTTAAAATCTCAGAATTCTGGACTTGTAATTAGTGGATCACATTGGTGATATGGGATTGTAATCAAGGAGTGCAAAAAAGAAAATAGGCGAAAATACCTTAAATAGAAAAAATTACAAATATCTTTTTTAAAAGCTGTACTTTAGTCAATAGAATTAGAATTCTAGCAGGAGCTGTTGGCATTTTGGCAAAATAACACTACAGATTGCAATGGACTTGTAGCACGAGTACTTCCTTCACCAGCCAAGGTAACTGCAGTGGTCATGATGGAAGCCAAGGAGTTTGGATAATGTTTTCTGCACTTTCACCCGTCGAAAGAACACAGGACAGAGAGCGGTAGACCTAGCGCCAAGAAGTGTTATTCCTCACAGGGGCCAGAAAATGTTGTGAAATTGATCAGCATAATTTGCCTTTCTACCAAGAAAACAAAATTGCCAACAGCACCAATACAGCGAGACCAGTAAACGTCAACAACGTGTAACCCAACATTCGCAATGGTTTCATTTTCAGAGAAAGCATTTGCAGAACCTTAAATCGCATTTCAACTTTTTGTTGTGCATGGCATTTAATAAAAATGCTTCTACTTTTGAAGTGTGGATTCTGTTTTGGGTCTTACAGTGTTTGAAGTTCAAAAGGTTTTGGGAAGCCGTGGGTTTATCAGAATGTGTGCATTATTTTTGTTCCAGGTATAATGACGGGTGTTATGTTGGAGCAGTGGTTGCAGGAATTGCTCTGGATACTTAAAGCTTTCACCACTAACTCTCACTATGCCGGCTTCGATCGAGACAGGGGGGGTGGGGGGGACACAAATGAACCTAAAGCATAGAACAAGGTCGGGACTACACAGCCCACCAATTGAAAGAAAAAAACAATTGAATAAAACGGAGCAGCCCACCACCCGAAAAAAACCCGGATGAGAGCGTTGACGAAATATCAATAGTGCCATATGGCTCCTGAACTCTCAACCCTAAAATGTTACAAATATAGCAGTCAATAACGTAAGAAGGGCATACTACCACTTTCATACCACCAGTGACTGTAGAACTTCACTGTGAGAAACAGAGGGTGTCTGACCCACTAGGCCCCAGGGATCACTCTCTCAGATGGCCAAGGCACGGCCATCGTCTTTGTATCCAGACCTTGGCAGTGGACCAGTGCAGGAGGATAACCTGGGTGAGGGGTCTTCGGGGAGTGGGAGTGAGACACAGTATTCCCCCCTTTTTTGTTCATCTACCTATCCTATTTTGTAGGATTGTCGAAACTCCACCCCCCCCCCTTTTTTTTTCTTTTACACACACACACTGGGCCAAAGAAGAGGGTGACAGAGTAACCAGACTAACTCACTCACATCGTACTGGACATGTCCCATTAATCGGGTCAGGCAAAGTCAGGCACTTTACACCGAGAGCATACACCTGATCCCAGTTAACTCTCCTCACACAAATAAAAGGCAACTAAAGACACTCTGAGCAAGGCAGAACATGATTACAAGCAGAACTCCTGGTACAATGGCAGACCTACTGGAGCAGAGCAACAGACCAAGGGACGAGAGCAGCAGGCCGAAAACCCTAAGGCGTCCGTACTGGAGGTCGTTGCCTCCGACAGACCACAAAAGACACATGAAGAAGGCCAGATCCCACAAATGAAGATTGCATTGTGTTTCAAGTATGCCAGTGACCCTCCTGGGTGACCGGCAGAGTTGGGGTGGGAAGGCGGGGCCAAGCCTTTGATACTAACCTTGACTCATACATTGGAAATCGCAAAACAAGAAAGAAGCGCACACAGTCGCTGAATTGGCAAGCGACCTGAGTGACTGGTGTGTGTTAAAGTGAATGAAGTAGCAACATCATATCACAACTAAAGGCAGGACACGTGTGGATGAGACGCGAAGAAAGGCAGACCTGTGAATGACCTTTAAAGTAAAATGCAGCTGCAAGAGCAGCAATACTAAGTAACGGAGTGGTCTGGTGAAAGGAAGTAGCATTTTCGAAGGTCTCAGTGAAAGGTAGATTGTTTGAAGCTAAAAGGCGAACAAACAGTAAGAGTGAAAGTAAAATAGTGAACGTTGTGTTAAAGTGGCCCTGCTGTGGTCTGTAAAGAAAGCTACGCACATTCAAAAGACTTCGACATCCGGAAGTGGTCCAAGCCCGAATGAGGGAGACCTGAAGTATAATAAGCTTGGGGAAGAGTGCCACCTTGCAACTTTGAGTTGAACTTTGTCGTGAGAGGTCTAAACCCAACAGAGGGGGATCTTAGTGAACGTTTTGGTTGAAACATTATTTTGGAAGTCAGAGAAAGAGACTTTAACGTGGAAGGCCAGGGGGTCTTCGATCCACGGTTTTGGTTATTGTGTTGGAAACTGAGCCAGAGGATCGCTTTACTTTGTGAGACCTGACATGGGGAGAAGAGCTTGTTCAGCCACATTATCATTTGAACACTGATTCTCCCTTTTACACTTTTTTGTAAAAGAGATAGGGCAGGCATTAGGTTTTATTAGCATAGGCCATTTTGACTTGACAGACTCCACTAGGACTGTTTTGTTTATCGTTTGATGGTCGAGACTACTCCCATCTTAGTTACAGGGCAAAACAGGAGTTTCTCCAACCCCAACATTTTCAATGAAGGTTTTACAAATGGTGTCAGTGTCAATACTTGCTGAAAGATGGAAATCAGAATAGGGCTTCACGTTGTTTTTGGCAGTGCAAGGACTGTGCCAACTGAAAGCTCTCTGTGCATGTATTCAGCCCGAGTTTGGGTGACTGGGTTGTATTTTGCCTGGGTGAGGAAACTATGTGCAGATTGAGGCTGTGATAGGGTCAATATTAGTCCCATTGACCCAGAGTCAAGAACAAATCATGTCTTTTCTTGAATGGCGAAAAATGAAAGGATAACGTTAACAACATTGAAACGAATGAGACGCCTTTATGGAAAAGGACCTGAAGGGATCTGGTGACAAGGCAGCCCATCTGCGGGCAGGAGTCTGCCACGGAGCACCATCACAGGGAGCCCCAGGACCACAAAACACCCTTGGATGTAAAGCCAGTATGTGTAAGAGGGATAACATCTCTGTATGCAGACAGTCTCTGGGTATAGAAAAAAAATACTGGGACCCTTTAAACCCACAGCCGAGGAAAGAAATATAACCAACACTATCAGGCTAGCTAAAGTATTATGATGATATGATATGATATGGCATTTATAACACAACTATACACAAGTGTTTCAATGCGTGACGAGGCAAGGCAGCGGAAGAAAGGGAGGACGGACAACGATCCTACTAGGCCAGGTGTCATTCAGATCACGCAAGTGTGTGGGAAGGGGGCAGGGAAAGTGCAGTACATGGCAAGATGATAAAAACAAGTACCGGCCAGCATGTGGCAAGTGCATGGGTAATTGCAGATATCGGCTGTCAAGGGCTGGGAGGGGGACTGTAGGGATACAGAGACAGTCCCCAAGTGCTGGGGTTGCCAGGTGGGCAGTGCAGGTGTGGCAGATCCTCAGAGACAGCAAGCAGGGAGGCTTGGCTAGAAATAGGAGACAGACCTGCGGAGAGCTGGCAGGAGAGTAGCACACCTGGGAAACCTAGGACTGGGAGTGTCCACAAGAAGAGGCGAGCGCAACAGCGAAGTAGTGCAGGGAGGAAGCCCTGGAGAGTGGTATGTTGGGAGAAGTGGGAAGAAGGATAGATAGAGTGGATCAATTATAAGGAGGGATACAGAGTAAAGAGGGAGCCAGTTTGGTTGCGAAATCAATGGTACTATTTGGGAAGCAGATTGGAACATGGAACAGCACTCAGATTTGGACAAGCTATGAAAAGAGAAGAACAAGACACTTACCCTGGTAACATTATTTCGATTGGATGGTCCTCCAACGCATTCTTCACCTTTTGATATATTTGTCAACAGCTTCAGCTGCTTCAGAAAAATTGTTGCACCAGATGGCACTGTGCGTCAATGCAGTCAACATGATGTCCCTCGAGGGCCTCCGTCTCGGTGTCAACGTCATCACCGGGACATGTAGCATGCGCATCGCCCGTTCGCTTCAGTTCTGTTTTTACACCCCTTTTCTTCTTGCAGAATTACTGGCATAAGAGTACCCATGGCAATGTAAAAGATTGAAAGAGTGTGAAGTGTAATACATGGAAATTATACTACGGGTAGGTTGGGAGGGGCAATGAGGAATACGTGGGAGGAACATCTAATCAAACGAATATTACCAGAGGTAAGTAACTTGATCTTCGAATGGATTGTGTCCTCCCACGTATTCCTCATCTTTTCATAGACTCCCAAAGCAGTGACAGATATAGAGGGAGTTATAATTTTAGAAGTGCTCTTAAGATTTGTCATGGACAAAAGAGTAAAACCGCCTTCCCGAGATCCTACTTCCTGGCCCGAGGATGAAACCAGACAGTAATGTTTAGTAAAAGTATGCGCAAATATCATGTATCAACAACTCCCTTTGTAAAACAGAAGACGTTGCCATGTCCCTTGTGGAATGGGCCCTAAGGCCTTCCGGGGGATCTTTCTCAGGCAATCAGTAGCATTCCGTAATGCACAATAAAATCCATCAAGACAAAGTTTGTTTTGTCACTGCAAGTCCCAACTTGTAACCTGTATACCAAACAGAAAGTTGGTCATTTTGACGTAACATAGCCATCCTAGATCTGTAAAAGCTAAGAGCTTTTCTTAGATCAAATCTATGTAGCCTTTCCTCATCCTTGTCAGGATGTGGAGGTGAAAAAAAGATAGTAACGCAATTTTCTGGGCTAAATGAAAGTCAGATACAAATTTCGGCAGAAAAGTTGGGTTGACTTTAAGAACTACCCATTCCTTAAAGAAACTAGTAAACAGAGGATTACAAGATATTGCCTGCGGGGCGGATATTAGCGCAACTAGAAAGATGGTCCTAAAGGTCAGCAATCTTAATGGACTCAACTGGAGTGGATCAAAAGAAGCGCACATAACATGTTTAGAAGATTATGGTCCCAAATCTGAACCTGAAATGGAGATGGAGGGAACACATTAGTAAGTCCCTTTAGAAATTGTATGACTAATGGTATCTTGAATTATGATACCTCTTCCGATGTGCACTTGAAGATTGAAAGCACAGTCAAGTATCGTTTAATGGTCCCAATATAGAGCCCCAGATTTGCTAAATGTAACAAAAAGGACAGCACCATAGGTGTACCGCACATAAAAGGGTCCACATCCTTTTACCTACAACAGCTGCAGAATATTTTTGCAACGGCAGCGGTACAAGGATTTTGTGGCTGGCCTGCTGGCTGAAAGTAACATTTCCATTACGTCATCCGGGAGGTCCCAATCCTTATATCTCAACCTCTCAGAAACCATGCATGAAGGTTGAGTGTCTTGACCTCTGGATGGAGAACCCAACCCTCCTCTCGTGAGAGAAGGTCCTCTCTTTGAAGAAGATGCATTGGAGGGCTGATGGACATGTCCAGAAGGTCAGGGTACCACATCCTCCTGGTGTCATGATGCCTGCCCCCGGAAGACCAGACCAGGCCCAGCAGCCCCGGAAGCTGGCATCATGCCACTTGGAGCATGCCCAAAAGCCCCAGTTAGGGGCTGTTTGGGTACAGTCCTGGCGCCAATGGCGCCAGGCTCATAAAGATAAAGTCAGGCCTGGCGCCATGGGCGCCAGGCTCATTATTGATAACTTACCTGAAGCAGACCATGCTGCATACTCACCTGAGGCAGACCATGCTGCATGAAGACCCAAGCCAAATGAGGCTTAGGAGGGACTATTTTACTGAAGGGACTATTTTGTTACTTGGGTGGGGCTGTGGAAGAATACTTACCTGGATCTTCTTCCAAGGCTATTTAAACCACGCTCGGACAGCCACACATGCTTCGCGTTATTCTGCTTGCTGCAGCGGAACGCTCACCATGTTTTCAGCAGCTCCAGTCTTCAGCCACGCCCGCTTCAGTCCTGGGACTCCTGAAACAAGAAAACAAAAAGGATAAAGGTTAGAACAGGAGTTTTAACTTTAATCCTTACCTGAATCCTGATCCATTTTGCCATGGAACTGAAAGACAGAAGTCTTTGAAGCATCGCTTTGCATTCCTACGGCGCCGCGCTGAACTCACCTGCTTGGCGGTACTTCAGCATTCCATCACGCTCTCTCCATCTCGTGGCCGCCCTCCGACACCTAAGGAGACAAAGACAGCAAGGTGAGCAAGGGGACTCTCTAAGGCCATACAAGCTACCCCCAAGGACTTACCTGATTTACCACGGGAGGTACTCACCTCATTTCGGGTCGGCGCTGTCAACTCTGCTTTATCGCCGTACCCCGGCCCCTAAGGGGAAAATCACAATAGACTTACCTGAATCTTACCAAGTGCCATTTGGAAATCTTCGAGTGGATTAATCGGCAACCTGCAAGGAATCGGACAGAGTGAAGAGCAGACATTTGAACTCTTATGAACATTTGGACTTTAGAGTCAATACTGGAACTCACCAATTCCTCTACGCCAGTGAAGTAACTGGTCATCAACGCGCCCCTGCGGTCGACGCAGGATGGAGAGCTCATCCTTCCAACACATCAGGTGAGACTAAGGAGGGGACATCAAGAGTGATCAGTGGGAAGACAACGGGAGAGGGGAAGGTGGGTTGACACTCAATTCCACGGGTGGTTAATTCCTCTTCTCCTTTGCAGAAGAATATTCTTGCGAGCCAGACAAACTAGGCTGAGCGGGCCAGTCCAGTCAGTCATCTCGGCGCTACACGTCACGCTGGTGGAAATAACAGCGGCCCAGTTCCGGTCGACGCCCCCGTGGGAACCAGGTGAGCGTAACACCTGGCCCAATCCGGGACAATTAGGATCATGCATTTCCCAAACTTTCTCAACCTCCTGATCACGTGATGACTGACGGGGACTGGAGGAAATGTGTACAGGAGTGAAAACTCCAAGTCCACCACAAATGCGTCTCCAAGAGCTCCTCTTGGGGGAAATTCCCTGGAGCAGAAAAGTTTGCACTTCAGGTTGACACTGCTCTGTCTGCTCAGAGCGTCCACCGCCATTTTCTCCTGTAGTTGAAACTCTGATCAGGAGATTCCTTCTTCAATTGCCCAGAACCAGAGCTGCAGCACCTCTCTGCACAGTGGTAGTGAACCTACGCCTCCTCTTTTGGTGACGTAGTGCATGGCCACTGTGCTGTTCGTAATTATCAGGACATTCTTTCCCCATACAGAGGGCGAAAAGGATTTCAGGGCTAGTCTGATTGCCCTCAGATCCAAAATATTTTGATATGTAGTTTGGACTCCGGTGACGACCAAAAATGGCTGATTGTCAAATCGTTGATGTGGGCTCTCCACCCCGTGAGTGAGGTGTCCGTCTCTACTGTTACTCCGGCCATGGTTGCCAAAAAGGTTCTCCCTTCAGAAGATCCTGTGCGACTCTGCTTGGAACCTGAAGGTCTGACATCTTGCCTGAGAATTGAGACCACTGAGTCCTTAGAGCCCAGTGGAGGGATCTCATTCTCAAGCGAGCCTGTGGCACCAGGAAAATACAGGATGCCATGGGGCCGAGCAACCACAAAACGTTGAAGGCCGAAATACGCTGGGCACTCTGAAATTTGGTGACCATCTGCAGAATGTGCTGAGCCCTCACCTCAGGTGGCTTGGCTTTTTCCAAGGATGCATCTCGTACTGCTCTAATGAACTGTAGTCTTTGAGATGGTGTCATGTGGGACTTCTTGTAATTGAGGGAGAAGCCCAGTCTGTGGAGAGAGTGGCAGGTGATGCCGAGATGTTCCAGAGCTTGTTTTGTAGCACATGCCCTGATCAGCCAATTGTCCAGGTAGGGGTAGATGTGAATCCACCGCCTTCTCCTGAGACTCGCTGCTAACACCGCCATCAGCTTGGTGAAAACCTCAGGCAGAGAGGTCAGCCCGAAAGGCAGATCTCAAAACTAATGTTGAGAACTGCCAATGGTGAACATCAGGGACTTTCTGCGCTTGGGATGGATAGACACATGAAAATAAGCATCCTGAAGGTCCAATGATACCATCCAATCCTGGAGCTGGAGGGCCTGAAGGATCTGGGAAAGTGTGACCATCTTGAACTTGTCCTTCCTGAGGAACTTCAAGATGTTGAAGTACCTCAAATCTAAGATGGGTATCAATCCTCAGTCTGTCTTCGGGATTAGGAAATAGGGAGAGTGCCACCCTTTGTTCTTCTCCGTTACAGGTACTGGTTCTATAGCACCTTTCTCCAGCAGGCTCAAAATGTACTGCACAAGGAAAAGATCTAGAACTTTGAATGAGTGGCTCCTCAGTGGATGGTCCTGAGGCCTTGTTTTATAAAGGGGAGGCAGTAAGTAACTCTGGGCTACTGTTTCCAACACCCACACATCTGAAGTAATAGCCCACCATTCTTGCAGAT
The DNA here is from genome assembly GCF_040938575.1 of Ambystoma mexicanum. Classification (NCBI taxonomy): domain Eukaryota; kingdom Metazoa; phylum Chordata; class Amphibia; order Caudata; family Ambystomatidae; genus Ambystoma; species Ambystoma mexicanum. The sequence continues at coordinate 1,175,185,665 of NC_090926.1, read as the reverse complement.
GCAGTGAACCTGCCTCCCACTGGGGTCTTGTGGATTAAGGCCTCAGAGAGGTTTTGAGGGGGCCGAAGCAGCGTCTGATTGTAAAGTAGCCATTGCTTGTCCCCTTTGACTTGCCAGTCCTCTCACTCTTCCAACTGAGTAGAAACAAAAGGACCTACACCTACAAGATGATCCGCTGGGGTAAGATGGTTGTGGCAGTCGGATAGAAGCACCAAGGAATTTGTTGTTGAGGAGCCTGGCCTGCACACCTGGTGAAAATCCTGACTTCAACTACGCAAACCTGCATTTTATCTGTGCTTGCTGCCATGGCTCTGCTGATACGGTCAGCAGAGTCCAGTTGTGACTGAAGAGACTCACACATAGCCTCCTTTCGCTCTCTTACAATATTCAGGAATCTGTCTCTTTCTTCCCCTAAGGGAATATGCCCAGCCACCATGGCTATACAGTCCCACAGGGTGAACATAAATGTAGCTAAGGCACAAGTGGCATTTGCAGAATTAAAAGCCATGCCCCTAGGAGAAGACGCTTTCCTTGCCCAAGCATCGACACACTCTCCTCACACTCTTCATCCCTGTCTGGGAGAAGATTTGGATAGGCTGCTTGTTTAGAGGTAGAAGTCGGAGCCTGAACTACCAGGCTTTCTTGCGTAGGATTCTTAGACAAATAGTCAGGATCGCTATTGGATGGCCTGTATATCCTGGTGAGGTTCTTATTCACCGCTGGACTTACCTCAGGGGCCTGCCAGTTTGCCTTTAACCTTTTTTGCAGGGCAATATGAAAAGGGAGTAGCGGATCCTTCCGAGGTCCATTATCTAAGACATTGGTCAGGTCATCTTGCTCGAATAGGGGATCAGGCCTGCCCCATCCTAGAAATACCCTAGACATAAGATGTCTGTATGGGGCATCAGTGTGTTCTGCCGGGTCCAGTTTACCAAATTCAAGTTTTGGTGAAGTGTCAATTCCACTCACGGACTGAAAGGTTTCATATAAATCCTCTAGCCTCGACCATACCGAGATCAGGGCTTCTGGGACGTTTGGCATACTATACTCCAAATCAAAAGGAGGGGTATCTGGGTCTGAAGGTTCATTTCCTTCATAAATTGAAGACAAAGACTTGAAGAAATCCTTCCTTGGAAAAGGTTTCAAAGATTTGTCAACCTCCTTAGTGACAATGGCAGGTTTAGAGAGCAAATGTGGCTATGGCCTCAACTCCGATGGCTTCGATACACATGGCATCGATGGTTTCAACCCTGATAGTGTCGATGGTATCAACGCCAATGGTATAGATAGGTTTGACGCTAATGGCGTTGTTGTCTTTGAAGACCTTATAGAAGACCCCGAGTGGCTCTATGTCCAACTCGATAGAGTTTTCGACGATTTCTTGTCACGGCAAAACATTGAAGGTATCTCGTAGGGTTTGTGGCCTGCGTCCTGGGCTGAAGGTCGCAAGGATTTTGCCTTAATCCTCTCCTTGTCGGCCTTCAATGACATGACAGGAGCATGACTCTTGGTCTTCTCTTTCGAGGGGGTCGGCCTGATTCTTGAAAAGGTTTAACATTTCCTGTCTGAATGCCTCCCATTCAGCATGAGTAAACGATTTGGTCGGGCAAGATGTTGTTCTCTGAGGAAAAGTAGTGGATGGTGACCTATGGTGCCTCTTCTTCATCTTCTTGCACGAAGATGAAGAATGGTGCGACCCAATCTTGGATCGAGAGCATTTTGGCGATTTTTTCCTTTGAGGAGAGTCGCCTCTCGACTCGTCAGATGAGCGCTTTTTCTACAATGTTGTCGAGGTGTATTTAGTTGGGGATCCTACCCACTCCACTGCTAATTTCCCTTTTCGCTCTTACAACACCTTACCGGTCATTGCTTCACAAGATCAACAGTGTGCCCTCTCATGCTGAATGCCAAGACACCACAGACACACTTGATGAGGGACCATGAGCGACATCTTGGCACTGCATTCTTGGCATTTTATTTAACCCGGTTTTCGGGGTTGATGGTGTCGATGACGAAGCCATAATTTTCAAGTATGTTGCAGTTTATAACTGGAACTGAAGTACGCCGTAATTCTCGAAGTGTTAGCTATTGTGGAAAAACAGAACTGAAGCTAATGCGTGCTATACCAGTGATGAGGTCTACATCGAAATGGTGGGCACATCGAGTTGACTGCATCGGCGCACAGCACCCTCTGCCGAAAAAAGAATTCCGAAGCAGCTGGAGACGAATATATCAAAGGATGAGGAATACGTGGGAGGACACAATCCACTCGAAAAGGTTTCTGGGAGAATGAAGAAAATATGGCAGGAACGTAGGAAGAGTGGACTGTAAAGAAAGTGAGTTTACACAGCGTCAGAGGTGGCCCCAAGAATCCGATGGATGGTTCAAGGGTTTTTATTGAAAACTCATAACATCTGATTTAATTAGATTGTAGGTCAGTTCGACTAATGGGTCTCTCTGACTGGTCTCTCAACCTGCCCTGGGCTCCCTCTACTCAGGCTTTATTGTCTCCCAAGGTTATCATAAACTGTTGAACCCTATTGTATAATCTAGCTTCACTAACATGATAGGGCCTAAAGGCCAGAGCCTTATCGATCTTATTCTTCTGGGGTTTCCTAATGGATTCCCGTGACAAAATGACTTATGCCCACTAGAGTAGAAAGGATGAGTAGTGGCTAAAATGCCCACTCAGCCCTCCCACTTCTACAAAACAAGAGTGATTATATACCTCCTTCACCCTTTGTGGTAAGGTGGGCTGATGGAAGGCTATACTCAGAAGGGGTGTGAATGTGAGCCAGCAAACAGCAAAGTATACCAGTCCAAAATAAAGGAATGTCCAATCAAGGTCCTATAAATGAACAAGTTACTTCTTACCTTGTAACGTTCTTTCGATGGGATGTTCCTCCGATGTATTCCTTATCTTGATAGATTACATCCCAGCTTGCTGGCCTCGGAAATTTCTTTCAGTAGAGGGCGCATCGACGTCCCTCGAGCTGGTGTCCCTCGACAGCCTCCGTCTCGGTGCCGACGTCATTGTGCGTATAAATAGACCGGCACAGCGACCGTTGCTCAGTTCCGTTTTGAAGCTTGAAATTAGCTGTGCATGAATTGGTTATTGACCTTGAAGGAGCGTAAACTGCAACTACAAGGGAAGTTTTACTGCGGGGATGGATGGGAGCTGTGATAAGGAATACGTTGCAGGAACATCCCATCGAAAGAACGTTACAAGGTAAGAAGTAACTTATTCTTCGAAGGGATTGTGTCCTCTGATGTATTCCTTATCTTGATAGACTCCCATAGCAGTGGTGTGAAAGAGGAGGTGGGAGTAAAATTGGAATATTTCCCTTTAAGAATGAACAGGATGTAACACAGCTTTGCCAAATCTTGTCTCCTGGCTAGAGGAGGAATCCACACTGTAAAATTGTGTAAAGGTATGTGCGGACGACCATGTGGCAGCCGCACATATGTCCCGAATCGGCACCCCTCTTTCGCGAGCCGAAGAGGCTGCAATACCCCTGGTTGAATGAGCCGTAAGGTGTTGAGGGGGCTCTTTCCCTGCCAATTTGTAGCATTCTAGAATGGCTAAAATAGTCCATCTTGAAATGGTCTGTTTTGTGATTGGCAATCCTAATTTGTGTCCTGCATAACCTACAAACAGTTGGTCTGCTTGCCTTATCCTAGCAAGTCTGCTGATATAAAAACTCAAGGCACGCCTTGGATCCAGCCTATGTAGCCTCTCTTCCTCTTTTCCTGGATGGGGAGGAGGACAGAATGAAGGTAAGGTTATTTTCTGAGTGATGTGGAATTCAGAGACCACCTTTGGGAGGAAATTAGGCTTCACTTGTAAAACATTTTTGTCTTTGTGAAAAATTGTATGACAAGGTTTGCAAGATAGAGCTTGTAATTCGTTCACTCTTCTGGCAGATGTTAGAGCCACTAGGAAGACTGTTGTAAGGGTGAGAAATCTTAATGAACAAGAATGGAGTGGTTCAAAAGGAGTACCCATCAGAAAATGTAAGACTAGATTTAAGTCCCACAAGGGAACTTGGAACAGCTTTGGGGGATAGACAATAGTTAACCCTTTCAGAAATTGGATTACTAGGGGTAATTTGAAATATGATGGCTCCTCCACAGTGCGTTTAAAGATTGACAGCGCTGCGAGGTAGCCCTTGATCGTACCAACTTGAAGACCTGAATTCGCCAAATAGAGCAAAAAAGATAACACCATTGGTGTACTGCATGAAAAGGGTTCGATATTCTTTTCTCTGCACCAGCTGCAAAATCTGTTCCAACGTCAGCGGTATAAAGTCTTTGTTGCTTTGCTAGCCTTCTAGCTGAAAGCAACACCTCCATGACGTCATCCGGGAGGTCCCAATCCTTGTATCTCAACCTTTCATAAACCAAGCGTGAAGGTTGAAGGTTCTGATGTCTGGATGGAGAACCTGACCTCCCTTCTGCGAGAGAAGATCCTCTCTTTGCAGAAGACGAATCGGAGGGCAGATGGTCATGTCCAGAAGGTCCGAGTACCACGTTCTCCTGGCCCAATCCGGGGCAATTAGGATCATAGTCTTCCGGAATTTTCTCAACCTCCTGATCATCTGAAGAATGACAGGGACTGGAGGAAACGCGTATAGAAGTGGAAATTCCCAGTCTACTACGAACGTGTCCCCTAGAGCTCCTCTCGGGGGAAATTCCCTTGAACACAACTGATGGCACTTCCTGTTGATACTGGTGGCAAACAGATCCACTGAGGGGTTCCCAAAAGGGTGAAGATCGCTTGAAGGACTTCCTGAGCTAGCTCCCACTCGTGAGAGACTGTGTTTTCCTGCTCAGAGCTTCCGCTGTCAAGTTATTCTCTCCGGCTAAGTGAACTGCCGATAGAGAGATTCCTTTTGAATTTCCCAAAACCAGAGCTGCATCACCTCTCTGCACAGTGGAAGTGATCCTACACCTCCTCTTTTGTTGAGGTAGTGCATGGCCACTGTGTTGTCCATCATTATTAGGACAATGTTCCCCTGTACAGATTGCAGAAAAGCCTTCAGCGCTAGTTTGATTGCTCTCAGCTCCAACAGGTTGATATGTAGTCTGGACTCCGATGGAGACCAACGACCGCTGAGGGTCAAGTCGTTGGCATGGGCTCCCCACCCCGTGAGTGACGAATCCGTGACTATTGTTATCTCCAGCCATGGTTGCCAAAACTGTTCTCCTTTCAAAATGTTCTCTCGACAGGCCCACCACTGAAGGTCTCGAGCCACTCTGTCCGGGACTTGAAGGAGATCTGTCATTCTTCCTGAGAATTGCGACCATTGAGTTCTTAGCGCCCACTGGAGAGATCTCATTCTCAGGCGAGCCTCTGGCACTAGGAAGATGCAGGATGCCATGAAGCCTAGCAACCTGAAAAAGTCGAAGGCTGGAAGAAGTTGGGCATTTTGAAATTTGGAGACCATCTGCAGAATATCTTGGGCCCTCACCTCTGGTGGCGAGGCTCTCCCCAGGGAAGTGTCCAGGACCACTCCAATAAACTGGAATCTCTGTGATGGTATCATCTGTGACTTCTTTAAGTTGAGGGAGAAGTCCAGTTTGTGAAGAAAGTGGCAGACATAATCTAGTTGGATCTGAGCTTGTTCCGATGATACTGCTCTGATCAACCAATCGTCTAGGTAGGGATAGACATGGATCCCTTCCCTCCTTATACTCGCCGCCACTACCGACATAAGCTTGGTAAAGACCCTCGGGTGGAGGTCAGCCAAATGGCAGAACTCTAAATTCATAGTGAGAGTTGCCAATTGCAAACCTCAGGTATTTCCTGTGTTTGAGATGGATTGGCACATGGAAATAAGCATCCTGAAGGTCTAGAGATACCAACCAGTCCTGAAGCTGGAGGGCCTGAAGGATCTGAGAAAGAGTTACCATCTTGAACTTGTCCTTCCTGAGGAATTTGTTCAATTCTTGTAAGTCCAAGATGGGTCTCAGTCCTCCGTCCTTCTTCGGTACTAGGAAGAAGGGGGAATACCAACCCTTGTTCCTCTCCGCTGCAGGTACCTGTTTTATGGCACCTTTCTCTAGCAATCCTGCATAAGGAGCGGATCTGGAAACTTCAAAGAGTTGTTCGCCGGTGGATGACTCTGAGGGGTGTGTAGAAAAGGCAGGCAGTAACCTTGGGCAACTGTCTCCAATGCCCAAGCATCTGACGTGATAGCCTGCCATTCTGCCAGATGCTGAGTTAACCTGTCCCCTACTGGTGTCTTGTGAGGGGAGACCTCAGAGGGGTTTAGAAGAGGCTGACGCAGATGCCAAGGGTAAAGTGGCACCTGCTGCTGCGGTTTTTGTACCTTTTCCCCATCCACCACGGGTTAATCGTTTCTGGCCCCTTTGAGCTGGCTGTCCTCTGCCTTTTCCAAATGCGGAGTAAAAGCGAAAGGCCCTACCCCATCAGGAGGTTCCTGAGGGGCGATTCAGAGTCTGTCAGATTGCAGCCCCAAGAGATTCCGCTGCGCCTTGGATGTTTGTAACTTCTCCAGGCTGTCATCAGCCTTCTTACCAAATAAAGAAGTGCCGTCAAAGGGCATGTTCAAAAGTCTGGCTTGTACATCTGGAGCAAAACCAGACTTCCTCAACCACGCAAATCTGCAGATTGTGGTACTTGCTGCCATGGCCCTGCTGATACTGTCAGCAGAATCAATGCATGTTTGAAGGGACTCGCACATTGCATCTTTCCCATCTTTGATGATGTTTAAAAATGCTTCCCTTTCCTTTCCTTCTGGGAGACAGTCAGCCGCAGACGAAGCACACTCCCAAAGTGTATAGCTGAATCTTGCAAGCGTGCAAGTGGCGTTAATAGATTTAAGCACCATGCTACCGGCCGAAAATACTTTTTTTGACAAAGCATCAAATCTTTTATCGTCCCTGTCCTGTGGAATAGTAGGGTATGCAGATCTACTATTTGATGAAGTTGCTGCTTGTACAACCAAACTCTCTGGAGTTGTATGTTTGCTATAGTATTCAGGATCTGTAGCAGATACCCTGTATTTGGCAGATAGTTTCTTGTTAACTGCAGGGATAACTTCAGGAGTTTCCCAATTAGCAGAGATCTTTCTTTGCAGAGCTGTATGAAAAGGAACAACAGGATCTTCCTGTGGACCTTTAACTAAAATGTCAGTAAAGTCATCCTGCTGAAAAGAAGGGGTAGGTGTAGACACCCCATAAATTCTATTATTCTAGCCATCAGAACCCTATAAGGGGTCTCAGCATGCTCCCCAGGGTCTGGTTTAGCAGACTCTACTTCTGGAGAAGTATCTAAACCACTTGCCTCATGTAAAGAGTCTTGAAGATCTTTTAACCTGTTCTCTTCAGAGATAAATTCCTCTGGTATGGGTGTTGTTGTCCTTTGTAAACCAAAAGGTCTCTCATGGTCGGAATCCTCCACTTCCTCATATATAGAGGACAAAGCTCTGAAGTAAACAGACCTAAGATATGGTTTAAAACCCATTTCTAGAGCAGAAGGGGCCAAATTGGTTGTCACCGGTTGAGAAAACGTCAAAGTTGTCGACGTGGAAGTCAAAGGCTTCGACAAATCCAAAAAGGGCATCGAAAAAGTTAGAAGAGGCCTCGAAGTACTCAAGAGGATCGGAATCCTACTCGGAGTCATCGAAGTTGTCGACGGCATCCTCGAGGTCATGGTCGAAGTCCTCGACACCTCTACTGTCTGAGATGTAGTGACAGTTGTAGGTCTGTCTTTTATCGGCATTGGCGTCGAAGACGGTGTCGATGCAACCGATTTATGCTTCGACGGACCCTTCGACAAAGGGGTTGATGACGCAGATTTATGAGTCAAAGAAACCTTCGACGACGGTGTGGATGACGCATACTTACTGCCTTTACTCGAGGGTTCATGATGCTCTTGGGTAGTTTCTTTCGCCGGGCGCAACGACTTGCATCATTTTGATTTTGTGGGTCTTTCACCAAGGGTATCACCTTTAGCTGTCTCAGAGGGGGTCGAGGCCGCTTTCTCGAAGACGCTAAGCATTTTCTTATGGAATTCCTCCCACTTAGCCGGAGAACTGTGTTTCGTGGGGCAGGTTACCTTTTCCGGGGAGACAGAAGAAGACAAAGAAGAGGGAGATCTACAACGCCTCTTCTTAGAGTGTTTCAATCTCGAAGACTGATGGGAACCGCTTCGAGACCTTGAACGGGAATGTTTCCTGTGACGACGAGGAGACAAATGTCTCGACTCTGCGGAAGAAACTTTCGAGGGAGTAGAAGTTTTAAGAGTCTTACCTCTTTCTAGCTTCCCCTTACACTCCTTCAAGGCTTTCGCCGTCATGGACATACAGTCCTCGCAATCCGAACAGTGATGCTCCGATCCCAGGCACCACAAACAGATCCTGTGAGGATCCGTCAACGACATTTTCTTCCCACAATCACAACACTTTTTGAAGCCAGACCGGGGGGTCGACGGTTCGGATGAGGAAGCCATCGAATTAAGATATCTTCAAAGAATAAGTTGAATCTTCTTGAAGAAAGAACTGAGCAACACGATTCCGAGGCCCACGAAGCACGGAAAAACAGAACTGAACAACGGTCGCTGCGCAAGTCTATTTATACGCACAATGACGTCGGCGCCGAGACGGAGGCAGTCGAGGGACACCAGCTCGAGGGACGTCGACGCGCAGCGTCCTCTAAATTTCCGAGCCCAGCAAGCTGGGTTGTAATCTATCAAGATAGGGAATACGTCGGACACAATCCCTTCGAAATATACTTTCATTAAACATGTCAACATATAAATAACCATTAAAAACTATAAAAACCCACATCTGTAAGAGAGAACATAGAATATGCAAAAATAGAACGACCCAGCACATTGTGGGCGTGAATTGCACAAGTGAATTGCAAAGTGTATTGCTGTCTCGCTGGGTTGCCAGAGGATTCTTGCCGAACAGATTCGCCTGCCCAGCTGAGACCTGCTGGACACGCCCTTCTGCCTTTGATGGACTGATCCTATTGGGTAGGCGCAGCCAGAGTTGTTTTTTGGGCTGCGAACTGCAGAGTTTTTTTGAATTCTAGACTGTGACCCATTTTTTTGTTTCTTTCTGCTTAGATAACTGAACCCGCCCATCACGCAAATCCTGCAGTTTTCTTTAAAAACACTGCGCATGCGCGAATGCGTGCGCGAATTGCACAAGTGAATTGCAAAGTGTATTGCTGTCTCGCTGTCTAGCGGGAGAGCAGGTTCAGGTTCCAAAGTAAGATTTGTTGTTTGCCGTGTTTTATTTAATTTTTGTTTTTGTTTTCTTTTTAATTATAATACACCTGTGTTCTTTTCTGTAGATTTCTTCAACCTTTCCCTATGTTACGTCAAATCAACTCGTTAAAAACGGGAATGCCTGAGTCTGTAGCTAACACGTATCACCTGGTGCCCCCTTTGACTAAAAAGACCCTAATCACTAAAAGAATTAAAGAAACTAAAGAGAGGAAACAAGCGATCTCCCTTAATGTGGATATTCGTTCCTATTGTACAGCAAATGCTGCGGGGACCGAAAAGATTTCATCAATGTCCTTACAAACGGAGACAACTCTGGCGTCAATAAGCATTCCCTCAGCGACAGAGTTAGCTAGGGTTCACAGGTGATTTGTTCTAATGTGTCTGAGACGGCCATTGGTCATCAGGCGGTCTGTCCTAACACCACAGCTCTGCCCAGGGTCCCTTTGCCCCTAATTCTTGCCTCTAAGGAGTCTGTGACAAACTCTGTGACTTCAAGTATTAATTCATAGAAGGATGTAATTGAGCCTAAAGCATACTCTACCAGTGTTCAACCAAAACACGTAGGAACAGAAGTAGCAGATGCTACAATTGCATTAGCCTATACATCAGGGGAAATATGCACATCACAAGCAGCATTCACCGCCGCGGCTAAATCGAATGAACCCCCCCTGTGTCATTGTGCTCTGTTGCAGCTCAGCAGTTATTACGAACTAAATATGCTAAACTAACAGCGGTAGGTGAATTTGGAGATGATACCTTAGCATCTATTCTAGCGTCCAGTCCTCATGAATCTGAAACACCGGACATAATGTATATTTGCTCAAATACGGGCGATCTGATCCAATTGGCTGATCACTCGCATGTTCATACAAGTGAATGCATAAACCATGTTCAAAAACTAAATTCCACTTTACCAGCTGAGTCCGAGAATCCTGACTTATACAAATCTCCGGTATTATTTGACAAATCTCCATCATTAATCTCAAATACATCTTTCGTAGCTCCAACACCTAGACGTACCAGGTTTATAGAACCTGATACTAGCCACCCATATTTCATTTGTGATAGTCAGATGCCATTTAAAGAAAATAGGTTTTCTTTTCCTGAGGCACCAGCCTTAAACAGTACATTGAGTGCCATTAACACCGCCTTATTGTCTTTGGCCAAGCTCTATGAATCATTAGACGAAAAGATGCTGTACCAGAATAGCGAGCTACATATGCTCCACATGCTCCTTAAAAAAGAACAGAAGGCACGCATATTATTATCTGGTTCTACTATACATAAGATGACAAATCAATCCATACAAACAAACATAAGCCACGCACCAGATGTGATGGTAGATTTGCCGTTAAATTTAATACCTAATAAAAAATCTGCTCCAACTACCATCCTGGATGATGGAGTTCAACTAGTGCCTATCAATCCCTCTGAGGCAGTCCTGAAAGATCAGGGTACTCTGCTTCCAATTCAAGAAGCTTCTACGCAGTCAGCTCTTGCTATGACGATCGGGATAACCCCGAAAGTACAAGGTGTAACATTTGCACCAATGTTTAGTAATTTGAAACTTCATCACGTGACCATCCTGAGTCAAACCCTAGTTGAACCAGAACCAATAAAGCGTCAATGATTTGGCAATGCTAATACTAAATTAAAAGCAAAAAAAGCCGCCAGATTTATGACATCTGCCAAGAAAAAATGAAAATTGAGCGCAGATATTGAAAATCAGCTGACTAGACAAGAAGCTTTAAAATATCAACCACTTGATGATTTACTCGACAGTGAAACAAATTCATCCCTAAATCCATTATATCAGGGTAATCAGACTCAAAGTGGGGCTACTACATCTCAGTCTATAACCGTAGGGGGTCCTCAACCACCATCTGTTGAAAATCGGACGTCGACCAAAAGTTTATGTGGTGATCGAGTTAAATCTGCTGTTACTTTTGAAAATGCTTCAAATACTACTGGTGATATCTTACAAGACTTATGTGCTGAACTACGAGCCTCATTTGTCGTTACATTGTTCCACCTACTGAGAATAAGGTTAAACAAATGAACATCACCCATTTACAAGAAGCTAAAACACAAGTACCTCACTCTGATGTGGTACTACAAGATCTGCGTGAGGAGATACAAGCTTCGTTCGCAAGATACACCAGAGAAAATGAAGCTCTTACGCAAACTATTAGGTCAATTAATCAGGGCTCACTGAATAAAATCGATCTACCCACCCAGGATTTTCGAAGGGACATACCCTGTACTGAACCCTTGTTTCTCGGACCTAAACAATTACAAAAAATTACTTCACAGCAGCGTGTGGATGTGGGAAATAGGGGTTCATCATCCTCTATCATGCTCCCCATGAGACAACAGAGTGAGCATATTTCAGGGTCGTCTAGGTATCTTGGTAATGCTCAATTTAAAAATCACCATCGCCTTCGTATAAAATGTCGTGGTCATCCATTATCCACTTATGACCTTAATCGAGCTAGCCTTTTGAATATCTGTGCTGATATTACCGCTCTTGAATATATAACATCAGCTGATATTAGTTTGGTTGAATTTATTAATGACCAAGATCTAACAGAAGCACGTTTATACGTACAATCAAGAGTGGTATTAAACAGGTTGTGGCTGGCTCGAACTGCATTTTATAATTTGGGTTTCTCATTAACACAAGATGTGATTCATGACGATCAGAAACAAACCAACATTCAACATCCTAAAAGTCGAACGTATGGTGATAACGTAACCTCCACGATATCGGAGGTAGGAACTACTTATGATGCAAGGACCTGTGACAGTGATAATCCGAGATCGTAACCATCCCAGAAGATGGAATCAGTTAGTCTTCTCTCATGGAACACTAGAGGTCATAGACATTTTATTAATAATGGAAACAAGGACCTCCTTCAGTTTGATATATTAGTGTTCCAGGAGACATGGCTTCGTGATACACCAACATGGGATCAGTACAATATCTTTGTGGTACCAGCCATTGAGCCGGTGAAGGGACGCCCCATGGATGGGCTCCTTATGGCCTTCCGAAAGAATAAGAATATTGAAATCATTTGGCATAGGTCACCGTCACCCTGCTTCCAGTATGTGAAGCTCCATGTTGGAGAAACCTTCTGTGCCATGGTAAACATCTATTGGGGGAAAAAATATATATCCTCTAAGGTATTTTTTGAAACTCTGACTATGATCCTTGATCAATTATCATTTGATGTCTCTATCACCAACACGTTCATAATGGGGGATTTGAATCTTCATCTCTTAGCTCCCAAACATTTGAGTCCCATGTCTGATGAACGCCGCTGGTTAACCCTAATGGCTGATCGCAATTTTGTAATGGTTAATGGTTCAATACATGGGGATGTTCCTCCTAAACCTACATGGAACAATGCTAATAGCCATGTAACGTTGGATTATATCTTTGTTAATACTAATCTTTTGAATAATATAACTATGTTCTCCATTAAACCAACTATTTGAGTGATCATAGTCTATTACATTTGAAATATGATTGGCCTGAAATGAAGAAACTTCCGCAGAATATGAATGTGACTAACCTACAGATTAACAATGCTGGTAATCGATTAAAATGGACTCAATTTTTCCATAACAACAAATGGTTGCTCCTGTGACTGCTGCTGCCCTAAGATATATGCTGGCAGCAATTGGAAGAACTTTAATGTTATTTTCATACAACTTTTACATTCTCTGTGCTGCCAATCTGCAATGCGATTGGCCTGCGATGTATGAGTGACATCATAAAGAACCAGACAGAAAGACCTGTTTTTCTATTTTCTTTCAATTTTTATTAATTATTACAGAGAGAAATTAGACTGATTTTCATCTGTATTTTTGTGTCAAAATCAGTAAAAACAGAAATCTGGAAGCCTTAGTCATAATTCATTCTTGTGCAACAAACACCCCCTGGGTTCAGGAGACATCAACACATTAAATGGGAAAGATGTGAATGAAATAAATATGGTTCTGACATACAGTGGTACATATATTAATGCCTGCTTCTTTGTTTCCCTAGGGAGCACCAGACATTTGAAGCACGGATTAACGCCAGAGGAGCCTTCGATTCGAAGTGACGTCAGATGAAATAACCCACACTAAATCTGCTCTTGCAGCCATTGGACATTCATAGTTTAGGGGTTTCCTCAACAGCTAAATATTTGCACCCACGTGCAAAGGTAATGGAGGGAACAAGGAGGGGAGCAGCCGATCAACGCCTGCCGGCTGCTTGAGTTTGAGGCGGGGGGAGGGGTGCACAGCTGCATTTCTTTTAAGGTTCACTGTATCCAACATGTCTACTCCCATAAGGGCTTTCAACATGTCGAAGTGATGGCTCGCTTTGTGCCAGGCTATGCAGGGCAATTATAAGACTCTAGGCCAGGTGTCTGCAGCCTGTGGCTCTCCAGATATTTTATACTATGACTCCTATTGATTATGTTGGCCAAGGCCGACGGCAGCTTTAGTTAAAAACATGTAGAGAACCAAAGGTTGCAGGCCACTGTTTAAGGCTTACAGAGCCCAAGAGGTGAATTCATCCAATATAAGTGTAGTAAAGCATGCATACACACACACAAATATTTAAGGCTATGATACTGGGATTGCAAGGTAGAGTTGTGATTCGAATCACCTATTCTGCACCAGGCAGCTTTGGCATCTTCTGTCTTCTATCTCTGAGCTTTTCTCCCCCTCCACCGATACTAATAATCTCCCGTGGATAAGGGTTTCCTGCAGGCATTTATCCTATAGAAATGCTTGACCTCCTCCTAGCACTGGAGTCACTGCTGAAAACGCTGGGGAAGGTGGGGGGTGGGAGTATGACATCTAAAGGAAAGGGGCCCCAGCCCAATGAGGGGGACAAAATGGTGTGCCACAAAAGTGGGGGGGGACAAACACCCTTATTCCCCTCCCACCCCCCTGAAATTATGCCCATGCCTCCTCCCCCCCCCAGAGCATCTAGACTTCTATGTCATCCACATCCACAGGCTTCTGCATGTCCCAGTTCCCTGCTGTCCCAAAAGTGATGTGTCAGTTCCCCGTCAGTGCAACCTGCTGTACTTGGTGTTCCCCAATCCTAGATTGCTAGATTCACCACGTCTGTGCTTGTGATATCTTATTCACACAACCACGAGCAGTGACAACCCAGAATGTGCACTTTCAAAACTTTTCCCAAAGACACATGAACCCCTGTTCGGTCAGCCAAAATGTCGACAACCCAGTAGAATCCCTTGTTCCTCCTAACCTTCTACAAACACCAGCTCATTTGCCTTACCTTCTAAAATGACCAATTCCCCCGGCACAATTTTTACAAAATAACTACTGCCTCACTGATAGAAGCTGCTAACGTGCCAAGCCCGTGTCCTGGTTGACAAATATGCCAATCGTGCCTCACCGCGCGTGCACATATTTTTCAAGTTCTACCTGATCTGAGCTTCAAGAGATTTATATTTCAACTTGTTAAAAGATATTTTATTAAAGCGCTCCACAGAAATCATGTGCCGTACGTCCATATTTTTGATTCCGTAATCATTCTAGTGTGCTTGGACCAACATCTGGGCATTCTCCCCAACTTCCCGAGCCACGACCGATGCTGGTTGACGTCTGCGCTGTACTTCTTTCCCTTACACATTTCCATTTTAAATAGCAAATATTTTCCAGAAAGCATTGCAAACATCCGAGTGGTCAACAATGTATGATCATTGGAGAGCAAGGGAAGCCGCACAAAAATTGGACGCTACCACAGATAAGCGACAGTGTACAAAAAAGTGTGCTACGTTGAGGGAGAGACGGCGACGAGCTTGAAAGAGGAAGCAAAGGTTCCACATGTAGGTTGAGGGACTAACTAATCCTATCCAAAGCAGACAATAGTTGTCTTTCTAGATATCTTCAAAAGTCAAAGTTTCTCTCAATTAAGATTTACTTTCAATTAACAAGGAAGAATTTAAGAACGAAGCACAGCACGCTTGTATGCGTGAGCCTCAAAGGCAGGTAAGAAAATCACAGTGTAAAAACAAGTATGAAGATATGTGTAGACTTCTGAACCCAGGATAAGACTTCTCTAGCCCCCACGAAGAAGGTCACTAGTGCTCTAAGAGCAAAACAAGACTTTTGCCCGCTGTATTTCTAAGCCGCCCGCTGGAGCTACTGTAGCAGATCTGTGATGCACTCTTCCTGGACCTTCCACCTTTCCTTTACCCCCAGCCCAATCCTTTAGATCGCTGTGTGCACCATTACTACCACAGCAGTAATGAGACAGCCACATAGGTCACCGCATTTCTGGTATGGTCAAACCTGGTTTATTTTGGAAATTGGTTGCACTTGTTGCTGATCCCAGGTTACGGGGTTGCCCGCGCCTGAGTTATCTTTGAAATCCCAGTTAAACCCTAGTCAATCCCCCATTGCAAATATATATTATATCTAGTGCCTTGGATGCTCTACGAGGAAGTCCCTCCACCTGTTCAATTGGGTAAACAGGGACCCACAAAACAACCTGTCAAGTTAGGAGAGAACCCCAGTTATGGATCGAATCCATGGGCGTATCTGAACTGAGCATCATGGAGTCCACTAAGCAAACAAGAACTATATTACGAATGGTTTATTTCTTGAATGGTCTTTCTCTGGTTAGATATTACAGTATGTATCTAGAGCAGACCCCTATCATGATTACAGGCCACAGATGGGTCAGGGAATGGTGGTTGGTCCAGCCTAAAGAGCCTTAATAGCTCAAGGTGGGGGGTGATTGGGATATTCCTTGCAACCAGAAGAGAATCCCAGCCGCTTAAAGACCCTGGTGGGAGGGTCACATAGACTGATCCAGACACAAAGTGGCTTCCAAAAGACGGGCATTGCCGCATTGAGATTACTGTCGGGGAGCTGTAGGAGGAAAGAGTTGGGTCTCTGTGGGAGATCTAGAGCAGACATGTTTAGGGGGTACAGATAGTGCTGGTTGCTCACAAATCACACTTCTATTCTCTGTAGCACTAGCCTGCGGCCTCGCAGCACCATGAACTCCCATTTTCTCCAAGTCCAGAACGTTTATTTGTTCCCTCATTTCAGGAAACTCTCTTGGGCACGGTGCCTCCAACCACATTCCAAGACGGCGCCGCCTGCTCTGCCAGGCTGTGGCAAGTGACCTGTCCTACTCAGAAACTGACGTGGCGCTCGGATACAAGTAACTCAAAGAGGAAGGCCCGGCGAGCAGAGCAACATTTTACTCCCTTTCAGACATTAGTAGCAACCACCTGAGGGCGGTTACAGGAGTGACATTGGGATTACAATTATTCTGCCAGGCACAAAAAATATATAGATTTACAAAATGTCCATAGAACTGTGGAAACTCAGCCTGTTTGTAGATCTGGCTGGTGGCCATAGCTAATACTTGGTGGGAGCACTCTGTGCCTTATCCCAGACCCTAATTAAGGGAATAGCTCCCTACGAAGAAAAATTGACGAGGAGACCCCAAGACACTGTCAGAACTGGGGGGGGGGACACAATTCTATACTTTGGCGCCAAGAATCTCGATGCATTCAACGCACCCTTCCGACTACAAATAATTATGCTTGTAGATCACTGTCCTTGCCTCTAATGTCAAAAGCAAACTTATATTTCTATGTGTAAATATAGGTTGGGATCACAAAGCACCCGCGCGTCCGCAGGCTGAGGTTGGTCCAAGCATGAGAGTGTTCGCCACGGATTCTTCACCTGGGCTTCATGCTGGTCTCCACCTGGAGTGGAATTTCAGAGACTACGATTTTCACGAAATCCAGAAACCTTGGCTACTAATATGAAGACAACTGGTGCCTCCAGGAAAGGGTCACATATTCAGAACCGTGCATTATCGTGCAGTGCATTCATCAAAGTAAAAATAAAAGATGTTTTCGTACACTAAAAGACCCTAGATAGCTGGCAAAAACAAAGAAAAAGCAAAAAATATTTAAAGGTAAAATATATTATGAAATATCATAATTGTTTAATTACAATGTTCCCTTTAAAGAGTGGAGCCCATACCTATTAATAATCTAAATAAAATTGACTCTTAACATGGATTTTATTTTGAGTGATTACTTTAATGCACGCCTTAAAAAATAATGATGCTGCTCAATCGGTTCTGTATGGTCCAATGAAAGATCTTGGGGCGGTTCTAGTCCTGGATGGTCCAATGAAAGATCTTGGGGCGGTTCTAGTCCTGGATGGTCCAATGAAAGTTCCTTGGGCGGTTCTGGATGGTCCAATGAAAGATCTTGGGGTGGTTCTAGTCCTGCATGGTCCAATGAAAGATCTTGGGGCGGGTTCTGGATGGTCCAATGAAAGATCTTGGGACGGGTCTAGTCCTGGATGGTCCAATGAAAGATCTTGGGGCAGTTCTGGATGGTCCAATGAAAAATCTTGGGGCAGGTTGCGTTGCAGGACTAAAGGAATTACGTCTGCAATAATAAAGGTAATGTCAAGACATTGGTCATCAAACATGCACACATTTTGGGTTGAGAAGACGACTCCATGTCAACAGAACAACACAACTCCCGTCATTCACTTAAACAAATGCATCATGGGAGTTGTAGTCTTCGTTAACTTTAAAGAAAAAATAAATAACTTTAACCACTTGAGGCCAGTGATTTGTAAAAAGAAAGCCTTGGACTGAAAAGTGGCCTGCAGGTGAAATGGAGACATCTCGCCATTCTAATAGAAGTACTAACATGTTAAGTGAAGAAAACTCAAAGTCTTTTGCCCAATTTCCGTTTTATTCAATCGGATTATGATCCCGGTCAGAGGGATGGGTACACCACAGGAGCAGTGGGAAAATTGAAGGTTTCATTTAGAAAATCGGGAGTAACGAACTAGGTGGTGGCAGTTCAAAGTTAACACAGCTGGGACGGATAGCTCACAAGTAAAGTGCGACCCTCAGACATGAGGGCAGCCTGCACATTGCAGGCTAGAATCCTTCAGGCTGACTTAGCCTTACAACCTTCTGAGGTCGATGGATTCAGTATCCTAAAACGGGGTCAAAATAGCGCCTGTTATTACAGCACTTCGAAGGCGTAGGAACCCAGTATATGGTATAAATAAATTAGGTTCTCATATTTCGCTGTGTACCATAGTCCAGCCTCCAAGCATGGGACTGGGTTTGAAACCTAAAAAATTACAAACACAACAAAGTTCAAGAGTTTGATGTTATTGTACTGGAATCCTGGAGAATAATGAAGGTCTCAAAACAGACCTTAGAGTTATTCATTTAAGAGAACGATGGACTTCTACACAAAGTAGAGAAACAGGATAGGGAGTATCTCCTATTAATATGTACTTTGCTGCTGAAGAGCATTGGGTCGTGTTTTGAGGAGTATACCTGGACCTTAGTACCCAGTCCGGATGCCCGGTCTGGAGCCTTGTGCCCACTTCTGGCTGCCCCGTCCATGGAAATATAAAGAAACGCTGAAGTGAGTTCAGTCAGAAGCCCCCACAATGGAGCAAGGCTGCAACTACAGGACCTATCAGAGGTCTGCAACCTTTGAATCTCCAGATGTTTTGGACTACATCTCCACAGCTGTAGCCAGTGGCATGAATGGCAAGGGATCATGGGGGGCTGCAGTCCAAAACATTTGGAAAGCCACAGGTTGCAGACCCCTGGACCTAAATGCTACGGCTGAAGAATTGAGCTATCTACATACCAAGGGCTTGGGGATAGGTTGTAACCTAAATGAAAACAGCATGCTAGGTCGGCATTTCTCAGACTATTCCTGGACCTAGCACTCATGATAGGAAGGGAGAAGGGGAGACCCGGGAGTAACCTTAGGAAGGAATATGGAAGAAGCGGGAAGTGCATGCATGCAAATCCCCATTTGTTAAACAGGGATTTGCAGGCAGAATGGCGCACAAATCCCCGTTTTTCGGCGCACAAATTCCATGAATCAGCCCCTAAAACAGTAGAAAGTACACACCGCAGCAAATCCACCTCCCACTGCTGGCGAGGACCAGAAGCCTCGGCCGGCAGAGTTCTCCCAACAGAAGAATGCTGGGGGCAATAGTCTGTAATAGCTGCCCGTACAATCCAGTGGCAACAGCCCTGGCTTCCGCCTTGCAATGGACCCTGCGCTTATCGCAGAACTCAGGCTGCACCTGCTATTGATGGGAAGATCGCAAGCGTTCATGCATATCACGATGGAAGTATGGTGCTGATACAGCACTTGTAATGCCTGGACCTCCAACCACCGAAAGGGAGTAGTGCCTCTTTTCACTCACCTTTGCCTCCACTCTCCCCCATCCCTCAACTCCCGTGTTCTTTCCTCATATATAGAACCTCATTTGTTCTTTCCATGTATATAGAATGAAGCATACTGTCTATATGGCACACCTTGGAAAGCAGCATTACCATAATGAGGGAGTGAAAAGTCAGCTGGAAAGAAAGTCTGCTGATTAATAACAGATGAAACTAATCTACACAGTAAATTACCAATAATCAACCGGAAGTTATCCATAGATGCTAGCAGACGTTCACAGTCCCATAAAGCAGAAAGGATTCCTGGATAAACCTTTAGAACTCGTCCAGGTGAACTTTCAGACGGGCAGTCTGGAACCCACAGAACTTGCACATGCCCCGGGCAATACTTCACCGCACTGGGAGGGCCAACACCAAGTTCAAAGGAGTCAGCAGAAGGGGCATTGTTTCTGTCTTCCAGATCCCCCTCAGGACCCCGATCCCTTCATTTACAGCATTCTGCCAAAACCAACACGTTATGGAAGAAATATGTTAAAATCTCAGAATTCTGGACTTGTAATTAGTGGATCACATTGGTGATATGGGATTGTAATCAAGGAGTGCAAAAAAGAAAATAGGCGAAAATACCTTAAATAGAAAAAATTACAAATATCTTTTTTAAAAGCTGTACTTTAGTCAATAGAATTAGAATTCTAGCAGGAGCTGTTGGCATTTTGGCAAAATAACACTACAGATTGCAATGGACTTGTAGCACGAGTACTTCCTTCACCAGCCAAGGTAACTGCAGTGGTCATGATGGAAGCCAAGGAGTTTGGATAATGTTTTCTGCACTTTCACCCGTCGAAAGAACACAGGACAGAGAGCGGTAGACCTAGCGCCAAGAAGTGTTATTCCTCACAGGGGCCAGAAAATGTTGTGAAATTGATCAGCATAATTTGCCTTTCTACCAAGAAAACAAAATTGCCAACAGCACCAATACAGCGAGACCAGTAAACGTCAACAACGTGTAACCCAACATTCGCAATGGTTTCATTTTCAGAGAAAGCATTTGCAGAACCTTAAATCGCATTTCAACTTTTTGTTGTGCATGGCATTTAATAAAAATGCTTCTACTTTTGAAGTGTGGATTCTGTTTTGGGTCTTACAGTGTTTGAAGTTCAAAAGGTTTTGGGAAGCCGTGGGTTTATCAGAATGTGTGCATTATTTTTGTTCCAGGTATAATGACGGGTGTTATGTTGGAGCAGTGGTTGCAGGAATTGCTCTGGATACTTAAAGCTTTCACCACTAACTCTCACTATGCCGGCTTCGATCGAGACAGGGGGGGTGGGGGGGACACAAATGAACCTAAAGCATAGAACAAGGTCGGGACTACACAGCCCACCAATTGAAAGAAAAAAACAATTGAATAAAACGGAGCAGCCCACCACCCGAAAAAAACCCGGATGAGAGCGTTGACGAAATATCAATAGTGCCATATGGCTCCTGAACTCTCAACCCTAAAATGTTACAAATATAGCAGTCAATAACGTAAGAAGGGCATACTACCACTTTCATACCACCAGTGACTGTAGAACTTCACTGTGAGAAACAGAGGGTGTCTGACCCACTAGGCCCCAGGGATCACTCTCTCAGATGGCCAAGGCACGGCCATCGTCTTTGTATCCAGACCTTGGCAGTGGACCAGTGCAGGAGGATAACCTGGGTGAGGGGTCTTCGGGGAGTGGGAGTGAGACACAGTATTCCCCCCTTTTTTGTTCATCTACCTATCCTATTTTGTAGGATTGTCGAAACTCCACCCCCCCCCTTTTTTTTTCTTTTACACACACACACTGGGCCAAAGAAGAGGGTGACAGAGTAACCAGACTAACTCACTCACATCGTACTGGACATGTCCCATTAATCGGGTCAGGCAAAGTCAGGCACTTTACACCGAGAGCATACACCTGATCCCAGTTAACTCTCCTCACACAAATAAAAGGCAACTAAAGACACTCTGAGCAAGGCAGAACATGATTACAAGCAGAACTCCTGGTACAATGGCAGACCTACTGGAGCAGAGCAACAGACCAAGGGACGAGAGCAGCAGGCCGAAAACCCTAAGGCGTCCGTACTGGAGGTCGTTGCCTCCGACAGACCACAAAAGACACATGAAGAAGGCCAGATCCCACAAATGAAGATTGCATTGTGTTTCAAGTATGCCAGTGACCCTCCTGGGTGACCGGCAGAGTTGGGGTGGGAAGGCGGGGCCAAGCCTTTGATACTAACCTTGACTCATACATTGGAAATCGCAAAACAAGAAAGAAGCGCACACAGTCGCTGAATTGGCAAGCGACCTGAGTGACTGGTGTGTGTTAAAGTGAATGAAGTAGCAACATCATATCACAACTAAAGGCAGGACACGTGTGGATGAGACGCGAAGAAAGGCAGACCTGTGAATGACCTTTAAAGTAAAATGCAGCTGCAAGAGCAGCAATACTAAGTAACGGAGTGGTCTGGTGAAAGGAAGTAGCATTTTCGAAGGTCTCAGTGAAAGGTAGATTGTTTGAAGCTAAAAGGCGAACAAACAGTAAGAGTGAAAGTAAAATAGTGAACGTTGTGTTAAAGTGGCCCTGCTGTGGTCTGTAAAGAAAGCTACGCACATTCAAAAGACTTCGACATCCGGAAGTGGTCCAAGCCCGAATGAGGGAGACCTGAAGTATAAGCAGCTTGGGGAAGAGTGCCACCTTGCAACTTTGAGTTGAACTTTGTCGTGAGAGGTCTAAACCCAACAGAGGGGGATCTTAGTGAACGTTTTGGTTGAAACATTATTTTGGAAGTCAGAGAAAGAGACTTTAACGTGGAAGGCCAGGGGGTCTTCGATCCACGGTTTTGGTTATTGTGTTGGAAACTGAGCCAGAGGATCGCTTTACTTTGTGAGACCTGACATGGGGAGAAGAGCTTGTTCAGCCACATTATCATTTGAACACTGATTCTCCCTTTTACACTTTTTTGTAAAAGAGATAGGGCAGGCATTAGGTTTTATTAGCATAGGCCATTTTGACTTGACAGACTCCACTAGGACTGTTTTGTTTATCGTTTGATGGTCGAGACTACTCCCATCTTAGTTACAGGGCAAAACAGGAGTTTCTCCAACCCCAACATTTTCAATGAAGGTTTTACAAATGGTGTCAGTGTCAATACTTGCTGAAAGATGGAAATCAGAATAGGGCTTCACGTTGTTTTTGGCAGTGCAAGGACTGTGCCAACTGAAAGCTCTCTGTGCATGTATTCAGCCCGAGTTTGGGTGACTGGGTTGTATTTTGCCTGGGTGAGGAAACTATGTGCAGATTGAGGCTGTGATAGGGTCAATATTAGTCCCATTGACCCAGAGTCAAGAACAAATCATGTCTTTTCTTGAATGGCGAAAAATGAAAGGATAACGTTAACAACATTGAAACGAATGAGACGCCTTTATGGAAAAGGACCTGAAGGGATCTGGTGACAAGGCAGCCCATCTGCGGGCAGGAGTCTGCCACGGAGCACCATCACAGGGAGCCCCAGGACCACAAAACACCCTTGGATGTAAAGCCAGTATGTGTAAGAGGGATAACATCTCTGTATGCAGACAGTCTCTGGGTATAGAAAAAAAATACTGGGACCCTTTAAACCCACAGCCGAGGAAAGAAATATAACCAACACTATCAGGCTAGCTAAAGTATTATGATGATATGATATGGCATTTATAACACAACTATACACAAGTGTTTCAATGCGTGACGAGGCAAGGCAGCGGAAGAAAGGGAGGACGGACAACGATCCTACTAGGCCAGGTGTCATTCAGATCACGCAAGTGTGTGGGAAGGGGGCAGGGAAAGTGCAGTACATGGCAAGATGATAAAAACAAGTACCGGCCAGCATGTGGCAAGTGCATGGGTAATTGCAGATATCGGCTGTCAAGGGCTGGGAGGGGGACTGTAGGGATACAGAGACAGTCCCCAAGTGCTGGGGTTGCCAGGTGGGCAGTGCAGGTGTGGCAGATCCTCAGAGACAGCAAGCAGGGAGGCTTGGCTAGAAATAGGAGACAGACCTGCGGAGAGCTGGCAGGAGAGTAGCACACCTGGGAAACCTAGGACTGGGAGTGTCCACAAGAAGAGGCGAGCGCAACAGCGAAGTAGTGCAGGGAGGAAGCCCTGGAGAGTGGTATGTTGGGAGAAGTGGGAAGAAGGATAGATAGAGTGGATCAATTATAAGGAGGGATACAGAGTAAAGAGGGAGCCAGTTTGGTTGCGAAATCAATGGTACTATTTGGGAAGCAGATTGGAACATGGAACAGCACTCAGATTTGGACAAGCTATGAAAAGAGAAGAACAAGACACTTACCCTGGTAACATTATTTCGATTGGATGGTCCTCCAACGCATTCTTCACCTTTTGATATATTTGTCAACAGCTTCAGCTGCTTCAGAAAAATTGTTGCACCAGATGGCACTGTGCGTCAATGCAGTCAACATGATGTCCCTCGAGGGCCTCCGTCTCGGTGTCAACGTCATCACCGGGACATGTAGCATGCGCATCGCCCGTTCGCTTCAGTTCTGTTTTTACACCCCTTTTCTTCTTGCAGAATTACTGGCATAAGAGTACCCATGGCAATGTAAAAGATTGAAAGAGTGTGAAGTGTAATACATGGAAATTATACTACGGGTAGGTTGGGAGGGGCAATGAGGAATACGTGGGAGGAACATCTAATCAAACGAATATTACCAGAGGTAAGTAACTTGATCTTCGAATGGATTGTGTCCTCCCACGTATTCCTCATCTTTTCATAGACTCCCAAAGCAGTGACAGATATAGAGGAGGGAGTTATAATTTTAGAAGTGCTCTTAAGATTTGTCATGGACAAAAGAGTAAAACCGCCTTCCCGAGATCCTACTTCCTGGCCCGAGGATGAAACCAGACAGTAATGTTTAGTAAAAGTATGCGCAAATATCATGTATCAACAACTCCCTTTGTAAAACAGAAGACGTTGCCATGTCCCTTGTGGAATGGGCCCTAAGGCCTTCCGGGGGATCTTTCTCAGGCAATCAGTAGCATTCCGTAATGCACAATAAAATCCATCAAGACAAAGTTTGTTTTGTCACTGCAAGTCCCAACTTGTAACCTGTATACCAAACAGAAAGTTGGTCATTTTGACGTAACATAGCCATCCTAGATCTGTAAAAGCTAAGAGCTTTTCTTAGATCAAATCTATGTAGCCTTTCCTCATCCTTGTCAGGATGTGGAGGTGAAAAAAAGATAGTAACGCAATTTTCTGGGCTAAATGAAAGTCAGATACAAATTTCGGCAGAAAAGTTGGGTTGACTTTAAGAACTACCCATTCCTTAAAGAAACTAGTAAACAGAGGATTACAAGATATTGCCTGCGGGGCGGATATTAGCGCAACTAGAAAGATGGTCCTAAAGGTCAGCAATCTTAATGGACTCAACTGGAGTGGATCAAAAGAAGCGCACATAACATGTTTAGAAGATTATGGTCCCAAATCTGAACCTGAAATGGAGATGGAGGGAACACATTAGTAAGTCCCTTTAGAAATTGTATGACTAATGGTATCTTGAATTATGATACCTCTTCCGATGTGCACTTGAAGATTGAAAGCACAGTCAAGTATCGTTTAATGGTCCCAATATAGAGCCCCAGATTTGCTAAATGTAACAAAAAGGACAGCACCATAGGTGTACCGCACATAAAAGGGTCCACATCCTTTTACCTACAACAGCTGCAGAATATTTTTGCAACGGCAGCGGTACAAGGATTTTGTGGCTGGCCTGCTGGCTGAAAGTAACATTTCCATTACGTCATCCGGGAGGTCCCAATCCTTATATCTCAACCTCTCAGAAACCATGCATGAAGGTTGAGTGTCTTGACCTCTGGATGGAGAACCCAACCCTCCTCTCGTGAGAGAAGGTCCTCTCTTTGAAGAAGATGCATTGGAGGGCTGATGGACATGTCCAGAAGGTCAGGGTACCACATCCTCCTGGTGTCATGATGCCTGCCCCCGGAAGACCAGACCAGGCCCAGCAGCCCCGGAAGCTGGCATCATGCCACTTGGAGCATGCCCAAAAGCCCCAGTTAGGGGCTGTTTGGGTACAGTCCTGGCGCCAATGGCGCCAGGCTCATAAAGATAAAGTCAGGCCTGGCGCCATGGGCGCCAGGCTCATTATTGATAACTTACCTGAAGCAGACCATGCTGCATACTCACCTGAGGCAGACCATGCTGCATGAAGACCCAAGCCAAATGAGGCTTAGGAGGGACTATTTTACTGAAGGGACTATTTTGTTACTTGGGTGGGGCTGTGGAAGAATACTTACCTGGATCTTCTTCCAAGGCTATTTAAACCACGCTCGGACAGCCACACATGCTTCGCGTTATTCTGCTTGCTGCAGCGGAACGCTCACCATGTTTTCAGCAGCTCCAGTCTTCAGCCACGCCCGCTTCAGTCCTGGGACTCCTGAAACAAGAAAACAAAAAGGATAAAGGTTAGAACAGGAGTTTTAACTTTAATCCTTACCTGAATCCTGATCCATTTCGCCATGGAACTGAAAGACAGAAGTCTTTGAAGCATCGCTTTGCATTCCTACGGCGCCGCGCTGAACTCACCTGCTTGGCGGTACTTCAGCATTCCATCACGCTCTCTCCATCTCGTGGCCGCCCTCCGACACCTAAGGAGACAAAGACAGCAAGGTGAGCAAGGGGACTCTCTAAGGCCATACAAGCTACCCCCAAGGACTTACCTGATTTACCACGGGAGGTACTCACCTCATTTCGGGTCGGCGCTGTCAACTCTGCTTTATCGCCGTACCCCGGCCCCTAAGGGGAAAATCACAATAGACTTACCTGAATCTTACCAAGTGCCATTTGGAAATCTTCGAGTGGATTAATCGGCAACCTGCAAGGAATCGGACAGAGTGAAGAGCAGACATTTGAACTCTTATGAACATTTGGACTTTAGAGTCAATACTGGAACTCACCAATTCCTCTACGCCAGTGAAGTAACTGGTCATCAACGCGCCCCTGCGGTCGACGCAGGATGGAGAGCTCATCCTTCCAACACATCAGGTGAGACTAAGGAGGGGACATCAAGAGTGATCAGTGGGAAGACAACGGGAGAGGGGAAGGTGGGTTGACACTCAATTCCACGGGTGGTTAATTCCTCTTCTCCTTTGCAGAAGAATATTCTTGCGAGCCAGACAAACTAGGCTGAGCGGGCCAGTCCAGTCAGTCATCTCGGCGCTACACGTCACGCTGGTGGAAATAACAGCGGCCCAGTTCCGGTCGACGCCCCCGTGGGAACCAGGTGAGCGTAACACCTGGCCCAATCCGGGACAATTAGGATCATGCATTTCCCAAACTTTCTCAACCTCCTGATCACGTGATGACTGACGGGGACTGGAGGAAATGTGTACAGGAGTGAAAACTCCAAGTCCACCACAAATGCGTCTCCAAGAGCTCCTCTTGGGGGAAATTCCCTGGAGCAGAAAAGTTTGCACTTCAGGTTGACACTGCTCTGTCTGCTCAGAGCGTCCACCGCCATTTTCTCCTGTAGTTGAAACTCTGATCAGGAGATTCCTTCTTCAATTGCCCAGAACCAGAGCTGCAGCACCTCTCTGCACAGTGGTAGTGAACCTACGCCTCCTCTTTTGGTGACGTAGTGCATGGCCACTGTGCTGTTCGTAATTATCAGGACATTCTTTCCCCATACAGAGGGCGAAAAGGATTTCAGGGCTAGTCTGATTGCCCTCAGATCCAAAATATTTTGATATGTAGTTTGGACTCCGGTGACGACCAAAAATGGCTGATTGTCAAATCGTTGATGTGGGCTCTCCACCCCGTGAGTGAGGTGTCCGTCTCTACTGTTACTCCGGCCATGGTTGCCAAAAAGGTTCTCCCTTCAGAAGATCCTGTGCGACTCTGCTTGGAACCTGAAGGTCTGACATCTTGCCTGAGAATTGAGACCACTGAGTCCTTAGAGCCCAGTGGAGGGATCTCATTCTCAAGTGAGCCTGTGGCACCAGGAAAATACAGGATGCCATGGGGCCGAGCAACCACAAAACGTTGAAGGCCGAAATACGCTGGGCACTCTGAAATTTGGTGACCATCTGCAGAATGTGCTGAGCCCTCACCTCAGGTGGCTTGGCTTTTTCCAAGGATGCATCTCGTACTGCTCTAATGAACTGTAGTCTTTGAGATGGTGTCATGTGGGACTTCTTGTAATTGAGGGAGAAGCCCAGTCTGTGGAGAGAGTGGCAGGTGATGCCGAGATGTTCCAGAGCTTGTTTTGTAGCACATGCCCTGATCAGCCAATTGTCCAGGTAGGGGTAGATGTGAATCCACCGCCTTCTCCTGAGACTCGCTGCTAACACCGCCATCAGCTTGGTGAAAACCTCAGGCAGAGAGGTCAGCCCGAAAGGCAGATCTCAAAACTAATGTTGAGAACTGCCAATGGTGAACATCAGGGACTTTCTGCGCTTGGGATGGATAGACACATGAAAATAAGCATCCTGAAGGTCCAATGATACCATCCAATCCTGGAGCTGGAGGGCCTGAAGGATCTGGGAAAGTGTGACCATCTTGAACTTGTCCTTCCTGAGGAACTTCAAGATGTTGAAGTACCTCAAATCTAAGATGGGTATCAATCCTCAGTCTGTCTTCGGGATTAGGAAATAGGGAGAGTGCCACCCTTTGTTCTTCTCCGTTACAGGTACTGGTTCTATAGCACCTTTCTCCAGCAGGCTCAAAATGTACTGCACAAGGAAAAGATCTAGAACTTTGAATGAGTGGCTCCTCAGTGGATGGTCCTGAGGCCTTGTTTTATAAAGGGGAGGCAGTAAGTAACTCTGGGCTACTGTTTCCAACACCCACACATCTGAAGTAATAGCCCACCATTCTTGCAGATGCAGTGAACCTGCCTCCCACTGGGGTCTTGTGGATTAAGGCCTCAGAGAGGTTTTGAGGGGGCCGAAGCAGCGTCTGATTGTAAAGTAGCCATTGCTTGTCCCCTTTGACTTGCCAGTCCTCTCACTCTTCCAACTGAGTAGAAACAAAAGGACCTACACCTACAAGATGATCCGCTGGGGTGAGATGGTTGTGGCAGTCGGATAGAAGCACCAAGGAATTTGTTGTTGAGGAGCCTGGCCTGCACACCTGGTGAAAATCCTGACTTCAACTACGCAAACCTGCATTTTATCTGTGCTTGCTGCCATGGCTCTGCTGATACGGTCAGCAGAGTCCAGTTGTGACTGAAGAGACTCACACATAGCCTCCTTTCGCTCTCTTACAATATTCAGGAATCTGTCTCTTTCTTCCCCTAAGGGAATATGCCCAGCCACCATGGCTATACAGTCCCACAGGGTGAACATAAATGTAGCTAAGGCACAAGTGGCATTTGCAGAATTAAAAGCCATGCCCCTAGGAGAAGACGCTTTCCTTGCCCAAGCATCGACACACTCTCCTCACACTCTTCATCCCTGTCTGGGAGAAGATTTGGATAGGCTGCTTGTTTAGAGGTAGAAGTCGGAGCCTGAACTACCAGGCTTTCTTGCGTAGGATTCTTAGACAAATAGTCAGGATCGCTATTGGATGGCCTGTATATCCTGGTGAGGTTCTTATTCACCGCTGGACTTACCTCAGGGGCCTGCCAGTTTGCCTTTAACCTTTTTTGCAGGGCAATATGAAAAGGGAGTAGCGGATCCTTCCGAGGTCCATTATCTAAGACATTGGTCAGGTCATCTTGCTCGAATAGGGGATCAGGCCTGCCCCATCCTAGAAATACCCTAGACATAAGATGTCTGTATGGGGCATCAGTGTGTTCTGCCGGGTCCAGTTTACCAAATTCAAGTTTTGGTGAAGTGTCAATTCCACTCACGGACTGAAAGGTTTCATATAAATCCTCTAGCCTCGACCATACCGAGATCAGGGCTTCTGGGACGTTTGGCATACTATACTCCAAATCAAAAGGAGGGGTATCTGGGTCTGAAGGTTCATTTCCTTCATAAATTGAAGACAAAGACTTGAAGAAATCCTTCCTTGGAAAAGGTTTCAAAGATTTGTCAACCTCCTTAGTGACAATGGCAGGTTTAGAGAGCAAATGTGGCTATGGCCTCAACTCCGATGGCTTCGATACACATGGCATCGATGGTTTCAACCCTGATAGTGTCGATGGTATCAACGCCAATGGTATAGATAGGTTTGACGCTAATGGCGTTGTTGTCTTTGAAGACCTTATAGAAGACCCCGAGTGGCTCTATGTCCAACTCGATAGAGTTTTCGACGATTTCTTGTCACGGCAAAACATTGAAGGTATCTCGTAGGGTTTGTGGCCTGCGTCCTGGGCTGAAGGTCGCAAGGATTTTGCCTTAATCCTCTCCTTGTCGGCCTTCAATGACATGACAGGAGCATGACTCTTGGTCTTCTCTTTCGAGGGGGTCGGCCTGATTCTTGAAAAGGTTTAACATTTCCTGTCTGAATGCCTCCCATTCAGCATGAGTAAACGATTTGGTCGGGCAAGATGTTGTTCTCTGAGGAAAAGTAGTGGATGGTGACCTATGGTGCCTCTTCTTCATCTTCTTGCACGAAGATGAAGAATGGTGCGACCCAATCTTGGATCGAGAGCATTTTGGCGATTTTTTCCTTTGAGGAGAGTCGCCTCTCGACTCGTCAGATGAGCGCTTTTTCTACAATGTTGTCGAGGTGTATTTAGTTGGGGATCCTACCCACTCCACTGCTAATTTCCCTTTTCGCTCTTACAACACCTTACCGGTCATTGCTTCACAAGATCAACAGTGTGCCCTCTCATGCTGAATGCCAAGACACCACAGACACACTTGATGAGGGACCATGAGCGACATCTTGGCACTGCATTCTTGGCATTTTATTTAACCCGGTTTTCGGGGTTGATGGTGTCGATGACGAAGCCATAATTTTCAAGTATGTTGCAGTTTATAACTGGAACTGAAGTACGCCGTAATTCTCGAAGTGTTAGCTATTGTGGAAAAACAGAACTGAAGCTAATGCGTGCTATACCAGTGATGAGGTCTACATCGAAATGGTGGGCACATCGAGTTGACTGCATCGGCGCACAGCACCCTCTGCCGAAAAAAGAATTCCGAAGCAGCTGGAGACGAATATATCAAAGGATGAGGAATACGTGGGAGGACACAATCCACTCGAAAAGGTTTCTGGGAGAATGAAGAAAATATGGCAGGAACGTAGGAAGAGTGGACTGTAAAGAAAGTGAGTTTACACAGCGTCAGAGGTGGCCCCAAGAATCCGATGGATGGTTCAAGGGTTTTTATTGAAAACTCATAACATCTGATTTAATTAGATTGTAGGTCAGTTCGACTAATGGGTCTCTCTGACTGGTCTCTCAACCTGCCCTGGGCTCCCTCTACTCAGGCTTTATTGTCTCCCAAGGTTATCATAAACTGTTGAACCCTATTGTATAATCTAGCTTCACTAACATGATAGGGCCTAAAGGCCAGAGCCTTATCGATCTTATTCTTCTGGGGTTTCCTAATGGATTCCCGTGACAAAATGACTTATGCCCACTAGAGTAGAAAGGATGAGTAGTGGCTAAAATGCCCACTCAGCCCTCCCACTTCTACAAAACAAGAGTGATTATATACCTCCTTCACCCTTTGTGGTAAGGTGGGCTGATGGAAGGCTATACTCAGAAGGGGTGTGAATGTGAGCCAGCAAACAGCAAAGTATACCAGTCCAAAA
Source organism: Ambystoma mexicanum (assembly GCF_040938575.1). Classification (NCBI taxonomy): domain Eukaryota; kingdom Metazoa; phylum Chordata; class Amphibia; order Caudata; family Ambystomatidae; genus Ambystoma; species Ambystoma mexicanum. The sequence continues at coordinate 1,175,154,409 of NC_090926.1, read as the reverse complement.
TAAAGGAATGTCCAATCAAGGTCCTATAAATGAACAAGTTACTTCTTACCTTGTAACGTTCTTTCGATGGGATGTTCCTCCGATGTATTCCTTATCTTGATAGATTACATCCCAGCTTGCTGGCCTCGGAAATTTCTTTCAGTAGAGGGCGCATCGACGTCCCTCGAGCTGGTGTCCCTCGACAGCCTCCGTCTCGGTGCCGACGTCATTGTGCGTATAAATAGACCGGCACAGCGACCGTTGCTCAGTTCCGTTTTGAAGCTTGAAATTAGCTGTGCATGAATTGGTTATTGACCTTGAAGGAGCGTAAACTGCAACTACAAGGGAAGTTTTACTGCGGGGATGGATGGGAGCTGTGATAAGGAATACGTTGCAGGAACATCCCATCGAAAGAACGTTACAAGGTAAGAAGTAACTTATTCTTCGAAGGGATTGTGTCCTCTGATGTATTCCTTATCTTGATAGACTCCCATAGCAGTGGTGTGAAAGAGGAGGTGGGAGTAAAATTGGAATATTTCCCTTTAAGAATGAACAGGATGTAACACAGCTTTGCCAAATCTTGTCTCCTGGCTAGAGGAGGAATCCACACTGTAAAATTGTGTAAAGGTATGTGCGGACGACCATGTGGCAGCCGCACATATGTCCCGAATCGGCACCCCTCTTTCGCGAGCCGAAGAGGCTGCAATACCCCTGGTTGAATGAGCCGTAAGGTGTTGAGGGGGCTCTTTCCCTGCCAATTTGTAGCATTCTAGAATGGCTAAAATAGTCCATCTTGAAATGGTCTGTTTTGTGATTGGCAATCCTAATTTGTGTCCTGCATAACCTACAAACAGTTGGTCTGCTTGCCTTATCCTAGCAAGTCTGCTGATATAAAAACTCAAGGCACGCCTTGGATCCAGCCTATGTAGCCTCTCTTCCTCTTTTCCTGGATGGGGAGGAGGACAGAATGAAGGTAAGGTTATTTTCTGAGTGATGTGGAATTCAGAGACCACCTTTGGGAGGAAATTAGGCTTCACTTGTAAAACATTTTTGTCTTTGTGAAAAATTGTATGACAAGGTTTGCAAGATAGAGCTTGTAATTCGTTCACTCTTCTGGCAGATGTTAGAGCCACTAGGAAGACTGTTGTAAGGGTGAGAAATCTTAATGAATAAGAATGGAGTGGTTCAAAAGGAGTACCCATCAGAAAATGTAAGACTAGATTTAAGTCCCACAAGGGAACTTGGAACAGCTTTGGGGGATAGACAATAGTTAACCCTTTCAGAAATTGGATTACTAGGGGTAATTTGAAATATGATGGCTCCTCCACAGTGCGTTTAAAGATTGACAGCGCTGCGAGGTAGCCCTTGATCGTACCAACTTGAAGACCTGAATTCGCCAAATAGAGCAAAAAAGATAACACCATTGGTGTACTGCATGAAAAGGGTTCGATATTCTTTTCTCTGCACCAGCTGCAAAATCTGTTCCAACGTCAGCGGTATAAAGTCTTTGTTGCTTTGCTAGCCTTCTAGCTGAAAGCAACACCTCCATGACGTCATCCGGGAGGTCCCAATCCTTGTATCTCAACCTTTCATAAACCAAGCGTGAAGGTTGAAGGTTCTGATGTCTGGATGGAGAACCTGACCTCCCTTCTGCGAGAGAAGATCCTCTCTTTGCAGAAGACGAATCGGAGGGCAGATGGTCATGTCCAGAAGGTCCGAGTACCACGTTCTCCTGGCCCAATCCGGGGCAATTAGGATCATAGTCTTCCGGAATTTTCTCAACCTCCTGATCATCTGAAGAATGACAGGGACTGGAGGAAACGCGTATAGAAGTGGAAATTCCCAGTCTACTACGAACGTGTCCCCTAGAGCTCCTCTCGGGGGAAATTCCCTTGAACACAACTGATGGCACTTCCTGTTGATACTGGTGGCAAACAGATCCACTGAGGGGTTCCCAAAAGGGTGAAGATCGCTTGAAGGACTTCCTGAGCTAGCTCCCACTCGTGAGAGACTGTGTTTTCCTGCTCAGAGCTTCCGCTGTCAAGTTATTCTCTCCGGCTAAGTGAACTGCCGATAGAGAGATTCCTTTTGAATTTCCCAAAACCAGAGCTGCATCACCTCTCTGCACAGTGGAAGTGATCCTACACCTCCTCTTTTGTTGAGGTAGTGCATGGCCACTGTGTTGTCCATCATTATTAGGACAATGTTCCCCTGTACAGATTGCAGAAAAGCCTTCAGCGCTAGTTTGATTGCTCTCAGCTCCAACAGGTTGATATGTAGTCTGGACTCCGATGGAGACCAACGACCGCTGAGGGTCAAGTCGTTGGCATGGGCTCCCCACCCCGTGAGTGACGAATCCGTGACTATTGTTATCTCCAGCCATGGTTGCCAAAACTGTTCTCCTTTCAAAATGTTCTCTCGACAGGCCCACCACTGAAGGTCTCGAGCCACTCTGTCCGGGACTTGAAGGAGATCTGTCATTCTTCCTGAGAATTGCGACCATTGAGTTCTTAGCGCCCACTGGAGAGATCTCATTCTCAGGCGAGCCTCTGGCACTAGGAAGATGCAGGATGCCATGAAGCCTAGCAACCTGAAAAAGTCGAAGGCTGGAAGAAGTTGGGCATTTTGAAATTTGGAGACCATCTGCAGAATATCTTGGGCCCTCACCTCTGGTGGCGAGGCTCTCCCCAGGGAAGTGTCCAGGACCACTCCAATAAACTGGAATCTCTGTGATGGTATCATCTGTGACTTCTTTAAGTTGAGGGAGAAGTCCAGTTTGTGAAGAAAGTGGCAGACATAATCTAGTTGGATCTGAGCTTGTTCCGATGATACTGCTCTGATCAACCAATCGTCTAGGTAGGGATAGACATGGATCCCTTCCCTCCTTATACTCGCCGCCACTACCGACATAAGCTTGGTAAAGACCCTCGGGTGGAGGTCAGCCAAATGGCAGAACTCTAAATTCATAGTGAGAGTTGCCAATTGCAAACCTCAGGTATTTCCTGTGTTTGAGATGGATTGGCACATGGAAATAAGCATCCTGAAGGTCTAGAGATACCAACCAGTCCTGAAGCTGGAGGGCCTGAAGGATCTGAGAAAGAGTTACCATCTTGAACTTGTCCTTCCTGAGGAATTTGTTCAATTCTTGTAAGTCCAAGATGGGTCTCAGTCCTCCGTCCTTCTTCGGTACTAGGAAGAAGGGGGAATACCAACCCTTGTTCCTCTCCGCTGCAGGTACCTGTTTTATGGCACCTTTCTCTAGCAATCCTGCATAAGGAGCGGATCTGGAAACTTCAAAGAGTTGTTCGCCGGTGGATGACTCTGAGGGGTGTGTAGAAAAGGCAGGCAGTAACCTTGGGCAACTGTCTCCAATGCCCAAGCATCTGACGTGATAGCCTGCCATTCTGCCAGATGCTGAGTTAACCTGTCCCCTACTGGTGTCTTGTGAGGGGAGACCTCAGAGGGGTTTAGAAGAGGCTGACGCAGATGCCAAGGGTAAAGTGGCACCTGCTGCTGCGGTTTTTGTACCTTTTCCCCATCCACCACGGGTTAATCGTTTCTGGCCCCTTTGAGCTGGCTGTCCTCTGCCTTTTCCAAATGCGGAGTAAAAGCGAAAGGCCCTACCCCATCAGGAGGTTCCTGAGGGGCGATTCAGAGTCTGTCAGATTGCAGCCCCAAGAGATTCCGCTGCGCCTTGGATGTTTGTAACTTCTCCAGGCTGTCATCAGCCTTCTTACCAAATAAAGAAGTGCCGTCAAAGGGCATGTTCAAAAGTCTGGCTTGTACATCTGGAGCAAAACCAGACTTCCTCAACCACGCAAATCTGCAGATTGTGGTACTTGCTGCCATGGCCCTGCTGATACTGTCAGCAGAATCAATGCATGTTTGAAGGGACTCGCACATTGCATCTTTCCCATCTTTGATGATGTTTAAAAATGCTTCCCTTTCCTTTCCTTCTGGGAGACAGTCAGCCGCAGACGAAGCACACTCCCAAAGTGTATAGCTGAATCTTGCAAGCGTGCAAGTGGCGTTAATAGATTTAAGCACCATGCTACCGGCCGAAAATACTTTTTTTGACAAAGCATCAAATCTTTTATCGTCCCTGTCCTGTGGAATAGTAGGGTATGCAGATCTACTATTTGATGAAGTTGCTGCTTGTACAACCAAACTCTCTGGAGTTGTATGTTTGCTATAGTATTCAGGATCTGTAGCAGATACCCTGTATTTGGCAGATAGTTTCTTGTTAACTGCAGGGATAACTTCAGGAGTTTCCCAATTAGCAGAGATCTTTCTTTGCAGAGCTGTATGAAAAGGAACAACAGGATCTTCCTGTGGACCTTTAACTAAAATGTCAGTAAAGTCATCCTGCTGAAAAGAAGGGGTAGGTGTAGACACCCCATAAATTCTATTATTCTAGCCATCAGAACCCTATAAGGGGTCTCAGCATGCTCCCCAGGGTCTGGTTTAGCAGACTCTACTTCTGGAGAAGTATCTAAACCACTTGCCTCATGTAAAGAGTCTTGAAGATCTTTTAACCTGTTCTCTTCAGAGATAAATTCCTCTGGTATGGGTGTTGTTGTCCTTTGTAAACCAAAAGGTCTCTCATGGTCGGAATCCTCCACTTCCTCATATATAGAGGACAAAGCTCTGAAGTAAACAGACCTAAGATATGGTTTAAAACCCATTTCTAGAGCAGAAGGGGCCAAATTGGTTGTCACCGGTTGAGAAAACGTCAAAGTTGTCGACGTGGAAGTCAAAGGCTTCGACAAATCCAAAAAGGGCATCGAAAAAGTTAGAAGAGGCCTCGAAGTACTCAAGAGGATCGGAATCCTACTCGGAGTCATCGAAGTTGTCGACGGCATCCTCGAGGTCATGGTCGAAGTCCTCGACACCTCTACTGTCTGAGATGTAGTGACAGTTGTAGGTCTGTCTTTTATCGGCATTGGCGTCGAAGACGGTGTCGATGCAACCGATTTATGCGTCGACGGACCCTTCGACAAAGGGGTTGATGACGCAGATTTATGAGTCAAAGAAACCTTCGACGACGGTGTGGATGACGCATACTTACTGCCTTTACTCGAGGGTTCATGATGCTCTTGGGTAGTTTCTTTCGCCGGGCGCAACGACTTGCATCATTTTGATTTTGTGGGTCTTTCACCAAGGGTATCACCTTTAGCTGTCTCAGAGGGGGTCGAGGCCGCTTTCTCGAAGACGCTAAGCATTTTCTTATGGAATTCCTCCCACTTAGCCGGAGAACTGTGTTTCGTGGGGCAGGTTACCTTTTCCGGGGAGACAGAAGAAGACAAAGAAGAGGGAGATCTACAACGCCTCTTCTTAGAGTGTTTCAATCTCGAAGACTGATGGGAACCGCTTCGAGACCTTGAACGGGAATGTTTCCTGTGACGACGAGGAGACAAATGTCTCGACTCTGCGGAAGAAACTTTCGAGGGAGTAGAAGTTTTAAGAGTCTTACCTCTTTCTAGCTTCCCCTTACACTCCTTCAAGGCTTTCGCCGTCATGGACATACAGTCCTCGCAATCCGAACAGTGATGCTCCGATCCCAGGCACCACAAACAGATCCTGTGAGGATCCGTCAACGACATTTTCTTCCCACAATCACAACACTTTTTGAAGCCAGACCGGGGGGTCGACGGTTCGGATGAGGAAGCCATCGAATTAAGATATCTTCAAAGAATAAGTTGAATCTTCTTGAAGAAAGAACTGAGCAACACGATTCCGAGGCCCACGAAGCACGGAAAAACAGAACTGAACAACGGTCGCTGCGCAAGTCTATTTATACGCACAATGACGTCGGCGCCGAGACGGAGGCAGTCGAGGGACACCAGCTCGAGGGACGTCGACGCGCAGCGTCCTCTAAATTTCCGAGCCCAGCAAGCTGGGTTGTAATCTATCAAGATAGGGAATACGTCGGACACAATCCCTTCGAAATATACTTTCATTAAACATGTCAACATATAAATAACCATTAAAAACTATAAAAACCCACATCTGTAAGAGAGAACATAGAATATGCAAAAATAGAACGACCCAGCACATTGTGGGCGTGAATTGCACAAGTGAATTGCAAAGTGTATTGCTGTCTCGCTGGGTTGCCAGAGGATTCTTGCCGAACAGATTCGCCTGCCCAGCTGAGACCTGCTGGACACGCCCTTCTGCCTTTGATGGACTGATCCTATTGGGTAGGCGCAGCCAGAGTTGTTTTTTGGGCTGCGAACTGCAGAGTTTTTTTGAATTCTAGACTGTGACCCATTTTTTTGTTTCTTTCTGCTTAGATAACTGAACCCGCCCATCACGCAAATCCTGCAGTTTTCTTTAAAAACACTGCGCATGCGCGAATGCGTGCGCGAATTGCACAAGTGAATTGCAAAGTGTATTGCTGTCTCGCTGTCTAGCGGGAGAGCAGGTTCAGGTTCCAAAGTAAGATTTGTTGTTTGCCGTGTTTTATTTAATTTTTGTTTTTGTTTTCTTTTTAATTATAATACACCTGTGTTCTTTTCTGTAGATTTCTTCAACCTTTCCCTATGTTACGTCAAATCAACTCGTTAAAAACGGGAATGCCTGAGTCTGTAGCTAACACGTATCACCTGGTGCCCCCTTTGACTAAAAAGACCCTAATCACTAAAAGAATTAAAGAAACTAAAGAGAGGAAACAAGCGATCTCCCTTAATGTGGATATTCGTTCCTATTGTACAGCAAATGCTGCGGGGACCGAAAAGATTTCATCAATGTCCTTACAAACGGAGACAACTCTGGCGTCAATAAGCATTCCCTCAGCGACAGAGTTAGCTAGGGTTCACAGGTGATTTGTTCTAATGTGTCTGAGACGGCCATTGGTCATCAGGCGGTCTGTCCTAACACCACAGCTCTGCCCAGGGTCCCTTTGCCCCTAATTCTTGCCTCTAAGGAGTCCGTGACAAACTCTGTGACTTCAAGTATTAATTCATAGAAGGATGTAATTGAGCCTAAAGCATACTCTACCAGTGTTCAACCAAAACACGTAGGAACAGAAGTAGCAGATGCTACAATTGCATTAGCCTATACATCAGGGGAAATATGCACATCACAAGCAGCATTCACCGCCGCGGCTAAATCGAATGAACCCCCCCTGTGTCATTGTGCTCTGTTGCAGCTCAGCAGTTATTACGAACTAAATATGCTAAACTAACAGCGGTAGGTGAATTTGGAGATGATACCTTAGCATCTATTCTAGCGTCCAGTCCTCATGAATCTGAAACACCGGACATAATGTATATTTGCTCAAATACGGGCGATCTGATCCAATTGGCTGATCACTCGCATGTTCATACAAGTGAATGCATAAACCATGTTCAAAAACTAAATTCCACTTTACCAGCTGAGTCCGAGAATCCTGACTTATACAAATCTCCGGTATTATTTGACAAATCTCCATCATTAATCTCAAATACATCTTTCGTAGCTCCAACACCTAGACGTACCAGGTTTATAGAACCTGATACTAGCCACCCATATTTCATTTGTGATAGTCAGATGCCATTTAAAGAAAATAGGTTTTCTTTTCCTGAGGCACCAGCCTTAAACAGTACATTGAGTGCCATTAACACCGCCTTATTGTCTTTGGCCAAGCTCTATGAATCATTAGACGAAAAGATGCTGTACCAGAATAGCGAGCTACATATGCTCCACATGCTCCTTAAAAAAGAACAGAAGGCACGCATATTATTATCTGGTTCTACTATACATAAGATGACAAATCAATCCATACAAACAAACATAAGCCACGCACCAGATGTGATGGTAGATTTGCCGTTAAATTTAATACCTAATAAAAAATCTGCTCCAACTACCATCCTGGATGATGGAGTTCAACTAGTGCCTATCAATCCCTCTGAGGCAGTCCTGAAAGATCAGGGTACTCTGCTTCCAATTCAAGAAGCTTCTACGCAGTCAGCTCTTGCTATGACGATCGGGATAACCCCGAAAGTACAAGGTGTAACATTTGCACCAATGTTTAGTAATTTGAAACTTCATCACGTGACCATCCTGAGTCAAACCCTAGTTGAACCAGAACCAATAAAGCGTCAATGATTTGGCAATGCTAATACTAAATTAAAAGCAAAAAAAGCCGCCAGATTTATGACATCTGCCAAGAAAAAATGAAAATTGAGCGCAGATATTGAAAATCAGCTGACTAGACAAGAAGCTTTAAAATATCAACCACTTGATGATTTACTCGACAGTGAAACAAATTCATCCCTAAATCCATTATATCAGGGTAATCAGACTCAAAGTGGGGCTACTACATCTCAGTCTATAACCGTAGGGGGTCCTCAACCACCATCTGTTGAAAATCGGACGTCGACCATGTGGTGATCGAGTTAAATCTGCTGTTACTTTTGAAAATGCTTCAAATACTACTGGTGATATCTTACAAGACTTATGTGCTGAACTACGAGCCTCATTTGTCGTTACATTGTTCCACCTACTGAGAATAAGGTTAAACAAATGAACATCACCCATTTACAAGAAGCTAAAACACAAGTACCTCACTCTGATGTGGTACTACAAGATCTGCGTGAGGAGATACAAGCTTCGTTCGCAAGATACACCAGATACACCAGAGAAAATGAAGCTCTTACGCAAACTATTAGGTCAATTAATCAGGGCTCACTGAATAAAATCGATCTACCCACCCAGGATTTTCGAAGGGACATACCCTGTACTGAACCCTTGTTTCTCGGACCTAAACAATTACAAAAAATTACTTCACAGCAGCGTGTGGATGTGGGAAATAGGGGTTCATCATCCTCTATCATGCTCCCCATGAGACAACAGAGTGAGCATATTTCAGGGTCGTCTAGGTATCTTGGTAATGCTCAATTTAAAAATCACCATCGCCTTCGTATAAAATGTCGTGGTCATCCATTTCCCACTTATGACCTTAATCAAGCTAGCCTTTTGAATATCTGTGCTGATATTACCGCTCTTGAATATATAACATCAGCTGATATTAGTTTGGTTGAATTTATTAATGACCAAGATCTAACAGAAGCACGTTTATACGTACAATCAAGAGTGGTATTAAACAGGTTGTGGCTGGCTCGAACTGCATTTTATAATTTGGGTTTCTCATTAACACAAGATGTGATTCATGACGATCAGAAACAAACCAACATTCAACATCCTAAAAGTCGAACGTATGGTGATAACGTAACCTCCACGATATCGGAGGTAGGAACTACTTATGATGCAAGGACCTGTGACAGTGATAATCCGAGATCGTAACCATCCCAGAAGATGGAATCAGTTAGTCTTCTCTCATGGAACACTAGAGGTCATAGACATTTTATTAATAATGGAAACAAGGACCTCCTTCAGTTTGATATATTAGTGTTCCAGGAGACATGGCTTCGTGATACACCAACATGGGATCAGTACAATATCTTTGTGGTACCAGCCATTGAGCCGGTGAAGGGACGCCCCATGGATGGGCTCCTTATGGCCTTCCGAAAGAATAAGAATATTGAAATCATTTGGCATAGGTCACCGTCACCCTGCTTCCAGTATGTGAAGCTCCATGTTGGAGAAACCTTCTGTGCCATGGTAAACATCTATTGGGGGAAAAAATATATATCCTCGAAGGTTTTTTTTTTGAAACTCTGACTATGATCCTTGATCAATTATCATTTGATGTCTCTATCACCAACACGTTCATAATGGGGGATTTGAATCTTCATCTCTTAGCTCCCAAACATTTGAGTCCCATGTCTGATGAACGCCGCTGGTTAACCCTAATGGCTGATCGCAATTTTGTAATGGTTAATGGTTCAATACATGGGGATGTTCCTCCTAAACCTACATGGAACAATGCTAATAGCCATGTAACGTTGGATTATATCTTTGTTAATACTAATCTTTTGAATAATATAACTATGTTCTCCATTAAACCAACTATTTGAGTGATCATAGTCTATTACATTTGAAATATGATTGGCCTGAAATGAAGAAACTTCCGCAGAATATGAATGTGACTAACCTACAGATTAACAATGCTGGTAATCGATTAAAATGGACTCAGAGGAAACTATACCAGCTCAGAGATACCTTGTGGGAACAATATGCTGGTGACAATGAATGTCTTCGTGGTTGCTATGTACATGCCATCCAGCGCTTTTCAATACGGAGGGCTTGTCCAAAAAGATCTACCCAGGTACATCATCATGCTTTTGACTTAGAAGTAAAATACAAGAAAAGCGAACTAAGAAGGCATGTCAAGAAGCTATCTAATAGGTACACCCTTGTCCCAGGGTCTAATCAAGAACAGATCAAACAAATAAAAAAGGAGTATAAAAACTGGATTAGACATTGGCGTGCCTCCCAATACCAACTCGATGGGGAGGCAATGTTGAAACAAATCATCCTCAAGTCATCTGCAGGCATATGGGCTTTGTTAAACAACACCACGTTTAAAAACCAACATTCACTGCAGGTGAATTCCATCTCCCAAGAATCTTGGAATGATTTCTATGGTAATATATACACCTCACCTTTTCTAGATCTTGGTATAACCTGGGACACCATCACAGCCAATCATAATGTTAATGTTGATTGCGAGGATATACTGTTTCGTATATCAAAATTGAGTGTATCAGAGCTGCTGGACCAGATGGGCTACATAATGCCATGATTAAAAAAAATAAACATCTGTGGTCGGACATTTTATTTTAAATGTTCAACCACATCATGTTGACAGGTCTAGTGCCCACGAATTGGAAAACATCTATTATTCTCCCCATATTTAAGAAAGGTGATGGGACAAACCCAGCGTCTTATAGACCTATTGCCTTGCTGGACTGTCCGGGAAAAATCTTTGCCCGCCTGACCTTGGGTGAGTTTAATCGCTGGCTAAACCAACTGAATCATAGAGACCCCTTTCAAACAGGGGTTGTCCCCGAGTTAGGCACTGCCATCAACTTGATTACTTTAAAGGCTATTAGTTACTTGAATAAACAACGCAATCAACCAATTTATATGATCTTTGTTGATTTTAGGGCAGCTTTTGACCTTGTCCCAAGGGAATTGTTATTTAAGAAATTGATGGAACTAAGATGCCCCTGGTATATACTTAAATGGATCATTCAATTACACTCAAACACCTCAATTTCTATTCGCCTGAACAACAAGGGCCTCTTGTCTGAACCCATACAGACTACTCAGGGTCTGAAACAAGGATGCCTGTTAGCGTCCGCCTTGTTGAATTGCTTTCTTCTAGATTTTGGCTCCAGCAATGAGGGGCTGATTGTTGATCCACCCAAATTGCAAGGTGTAGCCATTAAGTGGCTTTTGTACGCCGATGACATGGTATTACTGTCCAAAACACCTATTGGCCTATGTAATATGCTAAATGCATTGGATACATATGCTAAACGTAATTGTATTAGCATTAATACTAAAAAAAAACAAATAATGCAATTTGGTGTTAACAAAGGTCAAAAAACATGTCACTGGCAACTTCAAGGCAACGACCTGCTGCTTGTAAGATCATACATCTACTTGGGGGTCTGTGTGGCTAGTCAATTGTCCGATAAAACGCAGGAACATTATTTGCAACTAAAACATTTGAGTGCGTTATCCCAACTACGAATAATCCGGGAAAAATATTGCAAATTTACCATTGACCCTATGATCACATTTTATAAGCAAAAATATGTGCCCATTATCCTGTATGGGTCTGAAGTGGAGATATGTCATTCATATACATACTGGGTTAAATATGAAAGCAAATTTTGGAAAAGATCGCTCATGCTTCCAAAGTCTATTTCAATCATCAGACACGAATTGGGGCTTACATCCCTCTATGCTGCGTATAAATGGAAGCTTTGTCTATTATATAGAAAATGCATCATGACAGACAGCACTAATGGGCTACTTGACATCATATCTAGCTATTTTTTGTTATCAGATGACAACTTTCCAAAGAAATGGCGTACATGTGCTAGAAAATTTTTGAAAGGAGCAGATGTCTCTGAAATCTTGCTTATCGAAAATACCAATAAAGGCAAAACCAAATTATGGGAATCCGATTGGATCAAAACCCGTGATGCGTCATATAGAAAATTATCTAAAACAATCCCCGCATCCTACACATCGTACTGATTTCATGCGCTTCAGATTGAACATTTGGCCTACGAGAGAGATTTTGTTTAGATGGAAGAAGACATCTGCTCAAACCTGTATATTCTGTCATCAACAGGTGGAAACGATGAAACATTTGGTGGTGGAATGTGTTAGTCTTTTATCAACAAGAATAATTTACTTTAAGCACTTGATTAACAAGACGGTGGTCATGCATGATGAATTATGGACAATATTATTTGAAGGACATTCAAAACAAATAAGGTTTGCGATCGTGAATTATCTAAATTCATTGAAAATTAGGTTACCGGAGATTAATGATGTTAAAGTGGAAGAGATGTGACAACTGTATGCATATCATGTTGAATTATCTTGCGACTGAAGTATGTCCCAATTGTGTCTAAAATCATCGAAACTCAAGTCATCAGAGCTCAAGAAAGAGTGGTGTGATAAATTTATTTATATCATGTTGAATAATGTTGAGAGTGATTTACGTAACAATTGTATAAAAATGGATGGTATTTTATTATGAATTATTGTTTTATCATGAATTATTGTTTGTTAAAAAAAATTGAATGTAATTTATTTTTATATACCTAATTTATTTTTTTTCTCTTCTTTTTTCTAAATTTGTAATGATATGTTGAAAGGTCAGGTTTTACTGATCAAAACAACAATAAAAAATAAAAACTGTGGGTAATGAAAACAGAGCTGAAAGGAAATAAGCAATCAGGAGCTCAAAAGGCTAGATTGTTCAGTGGACAAACAGTGGGGAAGTTATGAGTCAATAGTACCTTTTTGCTGTTCTTAGATGGTTCAAAAGTGTTACAGGTCGATCCCGATTCAGTGCAGTGATTTGCACTGCATCAAACGACGAGTTTGCATCTAGTCAATTCAAATCAGAAACTTGATGGGGTTCAAATGAAGCAGACGGGTTGTGCAGTTCGGATGGTTCACCATAGTCATATCGGAAGTCGAGGCGGCTAAAGACGTTGGTAACTACTTGTTCAGATTGGTGAGTGACACAATGCCCCAGCGGTATGAGCCAAGGTCTGTCTGTTTGATGTAGTGACCTTGATGATCTGATGCAGGGTTCGAAAAAGCTGCAGTTTGAATTTGGTCCGTAGCAGCGAGCAGGTGGCTCTAGACGAATAGGTGAGAAGCCCCGCTTAGCACAATGCAGCAGTGAGCCGGTTTAACAGGTGGGATGCAGCAGTAGTTTGTGTTTGATGCAGTGTCAAAAGCAGCCCTGATGAGCCCCTTTGTTTACAGTGCAGTCAACATGGTTCAAGTGAATTTCGATGCGGCAGAACAGGAATATTTGGCTAGTCTGGCCCTCCAGATGCTTTGAGACACATTTCCAGGGCTCTAGGTCAGCACGAGTCCATTAAGTGTGTCTCTCCCAGCCTTGGGAGCTTTGGTGCAGAGTGGCAGGTCCTGGTCATCAGCAGGTCACCCCCAATGTGCCCTGGGAGCGCGTGGTGAGCAGAGCCTGCCTATTCTTCGTCACCTCAGTGATTGAAGGTTTTGGCAAGATCCTCTCCCAAAAGAGGTCCAAATTAATTCCTTATCAGGCGTTTATTCAAGAGGGTGCGGGAGACGCCCTCATTTATAGGCAAAAACCCACAGGTGATTGAAGCATGCCTGCTTTAAGGGGTCTGACTCCTGTCCTTGTGACAATTGGTCTTTGCCTTCTTCATCAGAACTCAAGTGCTTTCTGCTAAAGGAAGTGGAAGGGACAAGAATGAGAGAGATCTAGAGAGAGATTAAGATAGTGGAATCTTCTTCCAACTATGCTGAGCTCCTTCTTTCTACACCAACGTTACCCCCTTCTTCCTTTATCAATAGCATCAAAGGCCGTTTTGGTATGCAGCAACCTAATGTGAGGCTAGTTCTTTTGGGATGAATGTAACCTATGATTCCCGTTTCCCAGGACAACCCCAGCTGTGAGGCTGTCCTGCTGGAGGGAGGTGTTACCAGACCTCACAAAGGAACAATCAAGCCCTTCAGTCCCCCACCTCGCAGGGCCACGTTGTCCAACCATAATACACACAATCCTTCCACAGCTGGCCCGGGCTTGCAGTGGTCAGCTGTGGAAGGACTGGCACATGTAAGGCGTGGCTTCTTATAGTAATGTAAATTACATTCCACTATACACTAAACTAAGGTGTGGCTTTATGTTTAAAGATTAAACTACACCCAGAATAGTAACTCCTCACGACTATATGGTTCTAGAACAGAAGTGTAAGCCCTGCGCTGATGTAACTTGGCTGTCAAGGGACTTGGCTGTTGTGCATCTGTGACTTATGGGCCTGACCTGTGCCACCGGGGAGGAGGCGCTGCAGATCAGAACACCGATTAGCAATGCACAGGTGTACACAATGCTTTCGGCATGGAGCTTTTGAGAGGAAAATATAGTGGGCAGATCACCCTTTCTGTGGTGGAATTACCTGCATAATTATATCAATAAAAATTAAAAAAGAAAGGGATTCTACACCCTTACCTCTCTCTCAACATCTCTACCACAAACTCTAATCCCATCGTATCTACTGAATCCTCTTTTCCCTCTCTCCACCTCTTTCCTGATCTTTTGACACTGCTCTGCTCCCTATCGCCACCACTTCCCTTCCCCCACTGACTACTCTGTTCTACCTCTAATCTGGTCTTCTCCAACTCCCCCCTATCCCTGTCATTTGCCCTCTCATTGTCTTTCAACTTCCACACTCTCACAGGCTTTACACCCTTCATCCCTCTACCCTCTCCCTCTCAGTATGCTCTCCCTCCGCCCCCTTACATTGCACACTTCCCCAATACCACTCACGATACCACTCACATACTCTCCCAATCAGACCATTACTCTTTCCACTTGGTACACCTCTCTCTCTCACTCGCAATACTTCTCCAGTCCTATTTATGCAGCTCCTCAATGCATACTCCACACCTCCTGATCTCACTGAACACCTTTTGCACTGACTTGCTTCTTTGGGCCATTTATACCAATTCATTCCTTTCTTCCTCCAGCCATTGGCTCCACATGCCACCTGACTCTAAGCCCCATTTCTAGCTGTTATTTTTCTACAGGGTTGCATTAAAGCATCCCAGGTTCCTCGTGATATATGCAATATAAGGAACAAGTTACTTACCTGTAACTATTGTTCTCCAGCATGGGTCTGGCATGGATTCATATGCTCATGAATATTGCCTGTCATCAGGCTGGGAATCCTCAGTAAAAGAAAAAACTGTTTCACGATCACTTACAAACTGTATTTCTTCTTTAAACCAATCACTGTCCTCTGGATCATACTGCACCCCATCCAATGACAGCCCTCTCCCTAAGCCCCTCCTCTGGCAGCCATCTTCAGATTTGGGTAGCACATAAAGTGGCAGTATGGGGTCGGAGGTAGGGTTTGCATGTGAGTCCATGCCAGTCCCATGCCGGAGAACAACAGTTACAGGTTAGTAAATTTTTCCTTTGCCAGCATGGGGTCTGGCATGGATTCACATGCTTATGAATAACAAATACATAGCAGTACAACATTACACAACCATGTTAGGCGGCCAGGCTTAACAGAAGCAATTAACTCTTATCTCTAGAACAGACTCACCTCAAGCGCAGAGGTTGCGTAGCACTACTTGGCTGACTCTGGACTCCTCCCTGGAATCCCTGTCATAGCAGTAGAACCTTGTGAGGGTGTGCGAGGACCTCCACGTAACAGCCCTGCAGATGTCCAGCAGGGGCACACCAGACAAGAACGCTGTAGTCGCAGCGATTGCTCTGTTGGAGTGGGCTCTCGGACAGCCGGGCAGCGGTAGGTTCACCAACCGATGACAATGCATAATGCACCCAGAGAGCCACCTTGAAATGGAAGCATTGGACAAGGCCTTCCCATTGTCCACAGGACCAAAGTTCACAAACAGTTGTGAAGTCTCCCGAAACCCTTTCGTGTGTGTCATCCTGCATTGGCACTGGCTGAGTGTGTTGATGACTCACAGCAGGAGAGGAAACAGAGGAAATGCATAATGGAATAGGCCTTCCCACGGGAAGGAGAACACATCCCCAAAGCTCCTCGGTTGGTGGAATCTGCTGGCAAACATCTGGCATTTGGAGTTCACCGCTGTCACAAACAAATCTGGGGCCTGCCCCACTTGACAAAAATATGGTCCACCTGGTCCTGCTGAAGTTCCCACTCATGGCAGGAGCGCAACTCCCTGTTGAGGGAGTCTGCAATGGTGTTCTTCACTCCCGCTAGGTGAAGAGAAACTAGGAACATCTCTTGTCCGACGGCCCAGCGCCACAAGTCCTGCACTTCCTTGGAGAGCGCTGGGGATCGAGGGCCCCCTTGTTTCCTGATGTAGAACAATGTGGTGGTGTTGTCTGTGAAGATACTCACCACCTTGCCTTTCAGAGACAGAAGGAATGACTTGAGGGCCTAGAAAACTGCCCCTAGCTCCAGGATGTTGATATGGAGATCCTTCTTCTGCAGCAGCCAAAGGCATCTGGCGTGCAGACGTCCGGTGTGAGCTCGCACCCTAGAACAGGGGCCAAAATCAAGCTTCAGAATTATGCAACATGCAATACTGAATGTATCATCTACTCCATCAAAGGTCCCTGTGGTCTATTGTACATAGGCCAAACTAGCCGTAAAGCCAGAATCAGGTGGAATGAGCACACATCCAATATTAGGACTAACAACCAACAATCTCCAGTGGCTTGACACTTTCAACAAGAAAGACACCAAGTATCACAAATTACATTCCAGATCTTGGAAGTTATTAACAAAAAAAAGCCGCAATATGAACATTGTTAAAAAACTACAACAAAACGAGGCTTTCTGGATAGATAAACTTGACACAGTTTCTCCCCAAGGTTTAGTTGGATATTTTCTGTTTTCTTTAATGGACAATCCTTGCACATGTATGCAACAATGACTAATATGTCAAACTAATGTCCTATTAGCTGAATTCGTCTAATATGTATGCACGGACCACAAGGGTGCATTGTCTGCTTGAAGATATATGAATTTGGTTATCAACAACAACCTTTTATGTGAATCATTTGGGACATTGTCTGCAAGACGTAGTGAACATATCCAGTACAGGACATTAAGTGTAAATGAATGAAGTTGCAAACGGTCTAGAAAATTGGCCTACTTGGCACTTCTTGTTACATCTTGTTCTGTATTTACCACTTCAGTCCAGGACTGTGATGCTTTTGTCATGTAATTTTGTTGTGCACTAGCATGATAATGCAACCCGTTTCTGGGATCATTTAAATTTGAATTTCTGAACATCAGTCGTACGACTCGGAAGTAATCAGTGACGTTTCTACTGTATTCTAGTGTGTAATCTGCCTTTTCAGCTGTTTGTACTTGTTTGTGATGTGATGGTTCCCGTTACAGGAACCCTCTCCAGCAACTAGATTTCCACACTCACACGTTTTATATAATTAGGTCAAACTTCCAACAGCACCGCATTGCCACCATTGCACAGGTTGACCCATTTTGTCACCCCCGTTCATTTTTATGACCTTGTCCATAACATAGCCCGCCAAATTGCTCACTCACTGAAGTGGTTGTCATGACAACCCCCAGTCCTAGCCTCTCATGTCAACGTCACCACATTACTCGCACACGTATGTGCAGTGTAGTCAAACAGAGCGTTCCTGGCGTCTGTTCCTTGCTACCACGGTTACCAAGGCAACCTCATTTTCAATGGCAGTCCGCCGCGAGTTTGTTGAACTTTTCTGCTTTCCCACATCAGACACAGCCATTTGCCAGCACAGAGACAGTCTACCAACTTTTCTCCTCCAAACTCTTTCCACTCCAAGGATCCTCACGAGAACAGAACACTAGAGGTCCTAAGTTTACCAACTTCAATTACTGGCCGCTCCCAATATTCGGATTCCTACACTCACACGGAAGGTAAGAGCCATCCAACCCAACAGCTACGGCTCCTTCGTTCTTCACCATCCAGCTGTTTAGACAGTATCCAGAGCCACATTTAGAATTTAACTCTATATGTTTTTCAGAGTTGAGACCCAGTATGTGAGGCAAGCAACGCTGAGCACTAGCACCATTGTGCGCACAGCTATTTACCACAAGTGGTTTTATTGTGGTAAGCTACCCCTAATTTCTGATCCACCTTTATTATTACCATGTTTTGAGCGTGCACACCAACATTAGGTGGGATTGAAATTGAATATTCTTTGTTGAATCACCTTAGCCTAAACTCTTACAGATCCGCTTCCCATGGCAACATACAGTACACAAGTCTCACGCACATACTTTTCTTTTGCAGGTCACATACCATGAGCTCTTCACACAAAGAAGCCTAAGGATCAGAGGTTTCTCAGAATCTTCCGATAGAGATCAGGTACTATGGCGCCACTTTGCCCATTCCGAGTCAGAGTTTATAATCTGTGTGAGAACTCATAACATTCCGTTAAATATTTGCTAAAATGAATGTATCAAATGTATCTTGTAGAGAGAGCCCTAATGAAGGACTGAGTTCCGAAATACATCTGCGACGTTGGCCTCTGTGTTATATTTAAAGCAAATGAAGATTAAAAGGAAGATTTCCACAAAGTATTTTTTCTCTTGAAGATCATTGTTCTATTCTTAATATGTACCAAATGAGAAATGTTATAAGTTACCAATAGTAATGCCTTCTACCCTCTTTGGCGTCAACAGGTCCGGTGAAAGTTTCACCAGACAACATTTTGCATCCAGTGTGGGCTCCCCAGCCTTCCAGGGAAGAGTCCGTGGTGACCGTCTCGTGGTATGGAGGGTTTTGAAACCCTGTGCCCCGGGCAATATTGGAGCAGACGCCCCACCGCCCTCTCACCCGACGGAACTCCTTGTCGAGGGGGATCTTGTCTGCGAAGCTTCCAGACAACTGTATCCAGCAAGCACCCAGGAACTCCTGAAGAGGTTGCATCTGTAACCTGCGGAGCCAGATGAGGTAGATGCTGGACATCATGCCGAGCAATGACTTGATGTTAAGCCCCGTGGCAGTTCTCATCGACAACATCGGATGCACCTTCCCTTGAATGGCTGCTACCCTCTCCTACGAGGGTGACGCCAGTTAGGACACCGTATTGAGTCTGGCTCCTAGTAACAGCGGGTTCTGCTATGTTGTCAAGCAGAACTTTGGATAGCCAGTCGTCTAGGTATGGGTATACGTGTATGCCCCGTAGACGTCGATGGCCACCACCGGTGCCAGGCACTTCATGAGCACTCTGGGGGACGACTTCAATCCAAAACGTAGGGCCTTGAACTCGTAGTGCTGGCCCTGCACTACAAAACGCAGAAACCTTTGATGTGCCTTGTGAATGAGGACGTGGTAATAGGCATCCTCCAGGTCCAGCGACGTCAAGAAGTCTCCTTCCGCCAGTTGGCCGAGCAGGTGCTGCAACGTGACCATCCTGAACTTTTAGGACTTATTTGTTGAGATGTTGCAGATCTAGGATGGGCCTCCAGCCCCTGTCTTCTTTCTGACCGTAAGTATCTGGAATAGACTCCAGAGCCCCGGAGTCGTTGGAGAATTAGCTGTATCGCGTCTTCCCGCAGCATTGCCCGTACCGCTTCCAGGAGCTGAGGAATATGCTGCTCCTGACGGGTAACCGGAGGGATCCATAGACACCTGTGCTGGAACTCCAGGGTGTGTCCCAAGGCGAGAGCATCCAGCACCCATCTGTCAGTGATATTCTTCCACTCGCTGACTAACCTCATCAGCCGGCCACCCACTGGGGTGCACGCGTGGGGTCCCTACGCCCCGGCCGGTTCAGGCCTGTTTCGGAGCTGCCATCCTGCACTACGGGCGACGGCGATGCTGTCCTCCACTAACGTAGGCCTGGGAACAACCTCTGTAGGCTTCCTGGGTCATGGATCAGGAGCGCTGACGGTAAGAAGAGGATAATCTTTGGAAGACCTGCTCAACTTTACCCTGGAGGAGCAGAAAGAAGAGCACTGCTGCTGGAGAATGCCAAAGGAACGGGCCATATTTGTATCCACCTTGATGGCCTGGAGGGACTCGTCAACGACCTTCCCTAACAAGTTCTCTCCATCGAAGGGCATGTCCAACACCTTTGCCTGGACTTCCTGCTGGGAATTCGTGGCCTTCATCCATCCTTGGTGCCGAAGGCAGACACTGTTTCCGTCTGCTGGGACCCTGTTTCAGCGACATCAAAAGCCACTATAATGACATGATCAGACACAATTTCACCCTCTTTGAAAAGAGTAATTGCCTCCATCCTCTTATCGTTTGGGAGGAACTCCATACTAGGGCCCAGCTTGTACCACAGCTCCCCGTCGTACCGGGATAGAATCACCAGTGCATTGGCCACCTTGATCGTGAACACTGCAGTGTAAATCACCTTCCTTTCCATGGCGTCCAGCTTCTTCCCCTCACTGTCCGGAGGGTCCGAAGAAGACTAGGACGGGTTATCCGACCGTTTCCTCGCGGCCGCTGCCACCACCACCACCGAATCCGGCAATGGTTGCGTACTCAGGCACTTGGGTGCAGAGTCCGGCACCCAATGCTTCTTCTCCATTTGGCTCGAGCCATGCAAGGGTTATTCATGAGGGCCAGGCCCTCACCCCACACGTTGTCTAGAAGTGGGACCACCATGATTGTCTTCTTCCTGGACTCGTGTCTCTAGTACAAGAAACCCTCCTTACTGGTTTCTTCGGGCGCACGCTGAAAAACCTCAGAGGCACTAGAAAGCATGGAATGGAATGAGCCCACCTCGTCCGATGGGGATGCTCTAGGTGGAGCATCCAAATGCGGAGACTCGTCGACCCGCTGCAATGATATCGTCATCTTCCGTGGCCATATCTGTCCCTGTGTCTGGGTCTACTGGCGGACGAGGGGGTCCAATGCGGATGTGGAGGCTGAAATGGGGGCATTGAATGACGCTTCCTGTTCTTAGTTGGTGGCTGAACGGGAGGGCCTGGGGGACCACAGGAATCAGGGCCGGTGGCATCCTCTTCAGTCTCCGACATCTCTGATCTTTGCCAATGGCACTGCGGCTGTGTCATGCCTAGGAGGCAAGGGTACCTTCTGTGTTGTGGGGGCTGCCTTCACAGGGTTAGTTCCCTTAGCAGTCGTTAGAGCAGCTGCCAACAACTCTATCATTGACGAAGTTTTAGCCTGCGCCGATTGGGCCTGCTTGGGCAGTTCGGCCTTCTTTTTCTCCTCAGTCTGCAGCCTATGAGATTTCTCCTGCAGTTTAGCTGGGGTAGATGATTTCCTTTTTGAGGAGGAGCTTGATTGCCAGCTGGCAGAGGGTGAAGTCGATCGCGTCCTATCCACCTTGAGAACCGCTTCATCGGCGACCCTGGTGGACTTGGACTTGCGGTTCTTGGCCTTATCTTGGGCCCTCATGAATGAGTTGCCCTCAAAGGACTTAGAAGACCGTTCCTCAGACCGGCCGGTCCTGGGAGGAGGTATGACCCTGCTCGGGGCAGAGGCCTTAGCGTTAAGCCATGCCACCAGTCTACTGTGCCTGTCCGTCGTCTTCATGGAGAACCCCAGGCATATCTTGCACTGCACCTCCTTATGGTCCAGATCAGGCAGCAGAGGTATTGTAGGTGCTCGACTTCCACAAACATGTTCCGTAGCACTCACTTGGTGCAGGGCTTGAATGGGGACCTTCCCAACTCCTCCATCATGGTTAGAGGGCACGAAGTAGGACAGATAGCCTTCTGGAAACTTCGATGATTTTCACTCTTTAGGGGCAAAGAAATTCCCCAACAACAGATCCCAAGTGTCGGCAGATGGAGAAAAGAGCACACAGGCTCTTTTGGAACAAAAATAGAACCGTTTTACATCGAAAACACAAAAAAAAACAAAGTATCTCGCAGAGCAAACTCGAGGACTACCGACACTGAAGCGTGAAGTAAAAATCTGAAGGTGGCTGCCAGAGGGGCTTAGGGAGAGGGCTGTCATTTGATCGGGGCAGTATGACCCAGAGGACAGTGATCGGTTTAAAGGAGAAATACAGTTTGTAAGTGAAAGTGAAACTGTTTTTTCTTTTACCGAGGATTCCCAGACTGACAGGGGAATATTCATGAGCATGTGAATCCATGCCCAATCCCATGTCTACCACTGGATGTCTTTTCATCAATGTGTGGTTTTCTCTTCTGTGTTCGAACCGGCACCGGAGTGTACAAGCCTGTCTCAAGGACAGCAGCATTCTTCCGCCATCAACTGGCTACCCCAGTAGTATATTGCATTTCAGTCCTTGTAGTTCTGAAATGCAATAAAGACAATTCTGGCCACAATTGTGATTCATAGTGGTACCAGATTCAACAATGAAGGCACAGAAGGGCTTCAGTAACTATGGCCCACCCAACTCCATTTCCCAGTCTCTAGCATATGCTCTGGTAGGTCACCTACCGCAAGTTGGGAGGGATCCCTGTCAAACTTGCCACAAAAGGTTAGGGAGATTATGGACAAGGTGACAGAGAAGGATAGCTTGAGGTTGAAGGGGAAAGAAACTGAAGATCATGGAGAAACTACAACGAGAGAGAAGTAGACCAAGGGAGAGAAAGTATTTGGAACATAAAGAATGAAAGATTTTAGAAAAGGAATTTGGTGAAAACCAAGGTGCAGTAGAGATGGATAGACCAGGTAAGACCAAGAGGTAAAGACAGTATGCTATCAGAAGTAACACAAGGTAACTGTCAACTGGATGGTCCCCAACCGGCCCATAGGACCGGGGGTCTTCAAAAAGCCCTTTAAGATGAGTAGCAGCACCCTCGAGATAGATGGGGATGCAGATTCGTATTCTTGTGCCAAATAATTATGACCACTCAATAGTTTGGCAAAGGGAGTCTGTTTAATGACAAGTACAGAAAACAGGGAATTCAATGAACATCAGTAACCGCTTGATCTTCCTTCTCGCCTCAACTCCACTTAATTTCAGAAAAAACACAGTATTTATATCAAAAACTCGTCATCGCTGATGCGCAATCTTAAAAACCTAACAGGCAATGTGATTGGTTATAGGAAGGTGACATTGGTACTAAAACTGTGTGTGGTAATGGGGAAAAGGGATTGGATAATCAAAATTGTCATGATGCCTACCCCCGGGCATCAGGACCAAGCCCATCAGCTCCAGAAGCAGGCATCCAGATACTTACTAAAACCCCAACAGACCGGCTTAGGCGCCAGGCTCATCATGGAAATCAGTCCTGGCGCCATAGGCGCTAGGCTCATAGACTTTACTTACCTGA
Organism: Ambystoma mexicanum; assembly: GCF_040938575.1. NCBI lineage: Eukaryota > Metazoa > Chordata > Amphibia > Caudata > Ambystomatidae > Ambystoma > Ambystoma mexicanum. The sequence continues at coordinate 1,175,131,058 of NC_090926.1, read as the reverse complement.
TGCAGACCATGCTGCTAGTGAGTCCAAGCCAACGTGAGGCCTGGATGGGACTATTTTTCTACAGGGACTATTTTTTACTCGGGCGTGGTTCTAGGGAACTTCTTACCTGGAACTACTTTGAAGGCTATTTAAACCATGCCTGAACAACAGCACACGCTTTGTGTTATTCTGCATCCAGCAGCGTAACGCTCACCGTGCCTGCAGTCTGCATCCAGTCTTCTGCCACGCCCGCCTCGAATCTGGAGCTCCTAAAACCAAGAGGAAAGAAAAGGACAAGATTAGAAAACGAACTATTATGAATTCCTCACCTGATTTGGGATCCATCTCGCCTCCGGACCTGGAAAGAACATCATTTCAGTACGCGCCGCATCTCCAGCTGCAGCGCCGCGCCATATTCACCAGTCCTCGTAGCATCTTTCGATTCGGTGCTGCCTCTATCATTTCTTCGCCGAACTCTGGCACCTTAGGGACAAAAGAAAACAACAAGGTGAGCCGAGAAAACCAACAAATAAAACACTTCTCATCATAGACTTACCTGATTACCACCGGAGGCATTATTCTACAACTCTCCACATCTTCATGTGCTGCACCTGCAAAGAGAGAGAAAACAACACGTTAAACACCGGCAACATTTACTGGACGGCGTCGGGTAATACAGACTCTTACCTGAGCGCCACCAACTGTTACGCTCACCTGACTCCCACGGAGGCGCAGGTCTGGTTTGGAGTGTTGTTGCTTCTTTTGGTGAAGCGCAGGACCCGGAAGATGGACTGGACCGGACCTTCGAATCTGGCTTGTCTGGCTCGCAGGAATATCTTTCTGTATGTGAAAAGGAAGTATTAACAATCTGCGGGAGAAAGTATAAGCCTCCCGCTCCCTTCTCACCCCTCTACGAAAGTCTCCTGTGACCCCCAAGTGAAGTCTCACCTTAGGGTTTGAAAGGTTGAGCTCTCCATCCTGCTTCTCATGCAGGGGCGCGTTGTATCCAGTTACTTCACTGGGATTTTGATTGTAGAGGGTTCAAGTTTTGTTTTCCCGGTACAGTACCGTAAGGATTCTGTTAATGAGTATGATTCCGCAATAATAATTGTTCGTTGTCTCTTTTTTAGGTGCGGGAACTATTCCGAGAAGAGCTGTGGAACCAAAGAATGAGACTCTGGTGAGCTTGATGAGAGTTCTCTCAGTGTCCTTGTATCAATGCGCTCACTAACGCTGATGTCTTTTTTCCCCATAGGGGCAGGGGTCCGGAAATGCCTGGATGCGGCACCGACCCGAAACAAAGATCAATCCAGAAGAAATCAGGTAAGTCTTTAATGGGCGTTTGGGCAATGTCTTTTCATGCGCCCCCTAACGCTGATGTCTTTTTTCCCCATAGGGGCCGGGTTCCGGAAATGCCTGGATGCGGCACCGACCCGAAACAAAGATCAATCCAGAAGAAATCAGGTAAGTCTTTAATGGGCGTTGGGTAACGTCTTTTCATGCGCCCCCTAACGCTGATGTCTCTTTTTCCCCTTAGGGGCTGGGGTCCGGAAATGCCAGGATGCGGCACCGACCCCAAATGAAGTTGGAATAACCCAACAGGTAAGCTTTGTAATGGAAATTAAGGTTTTCTTCCCCCTCTCACCTTTATTCTTGTCTTTTTCTCCCTAGGCGCGGTGATGTGGCTGCGAGTCCAGATGTCGCCGTAGAACGTGGTGGTACCTTGTACAGGTGAGTGAGATGCGGCGCTGCAGCGATCGATGCGATGTGCTTTTAAATGGATGTCTTCCTTTTCAGGACCGTCGGCGAGATGTCTCCGGAATGCGGTATTTAGCAGGTAAGGACTCTTCTTTACCCTTTTCTCTTCTCTTCTCTCTTTGCAGGTGTTCCAGGATGCTGGCAGGAGTGGTAGAAGACAGAATGCAGGAGCAAACACGGTGAGCGTCCAGCTGCTAGATGCAGAACAACGCGAAGCGTGAGTTGCTGCTTGGGCGTGGCTTAAATAGCCTTCAAAGTAGTTCCAGGTATGTATCCTTCCTCTCAGGTATGTATTCCTCCCCTGACCACACCCGTGTGGTTAAGTAGTTCCAAAGATAAAGTAGTCCCATTCAAGCCTCAGAAGGCCTGGATGTTGCAGCATGGTCTGCATCAGGTAAGTTAACACTAAGCACCTTTAACACAAAGTCCCCTTTTATGAGCCTGGCGCCTATGGCGCCAGGACTGTGGCCCGATATGAGCCTGGTGCCAAAGGCGCCAGGACTGAGTACAAAGAGCCCCTACTTGAGGCTGTTGTGACTTCCCTTGAAGACATGATGTCTGCCTCTGGGGTAGCTGGGTCTTGTCTGGCACCTTGGAGGTAGGCATCATGACACCAACTGCCACGAGGGGTATCTTCTCACGATCTTAGTTGCAAGACAAGGAAGGAAGGGGGGAACAAGAGTGAATCATCGGACATATTGAACTCTATGAACTTGATACTTACCGAACCTTGCCAGGAACCTCAGAGTCAATACTCTCCAGAACTCTCCCACGCCTTTAAACCAGTGAAGTAACTGGCATCAACGCGCCCCTGCAATCCACACAGAATGGAGAGCTCATCATTTAAAAACATAAGGTGAGGTTCCTAAAAGGGGATATCGGAGGTGACAAGAAGGGAGAACGAGAACAGTGGGAGGGGGCTATCACTCATATCCACGGGTGGCTGAATCCCTTTCTCCACTTGCAGGCGAATAATTCTACAGGTCAAGCAGACTAGATTAGGCAGTCCAGTCCAGACAGTCATCTCGGCACTACGCATCACGTTGGTGGAGACCGCAGCTGTCTGGGTCCGATCGATGCCCCTGTGGGAACCAGGTGAGCGTAACAAAACGCAAAGCCTATGACCACTATAAATGTCACTAAAAGTACGACGTCTCATTGGTTCTACTCACTATAGGTCCCTAGATTACACGGTCGACTATGATTGGGTTGGCATCAACCCCACTCATACTTTTCCACTTGCGCCTAGAAGCATGCAGAATAACCAGCCAGGTGCAGGGAGCTAGTCTGCACCCCAGATTTCCTCCAATTATGTTACAATCATTCATCACCTCAGTGGTCATATGTCAATTACGTCCTTGTAGTTTGGCCTTGAGTCTGCTCTTGGTCTGAGAAAATTAAGCAGTATGGGTATGGCAGGGAGCCATGCATAGGTGTGAAAGTCTCATCACTTCCTGCCTGCCTTGTCACATGATTCAGACACTGTGAAATCAGCCTCTTCTTAATGCATTTCGTGTATTTGATTTTGATTCTACCATCTGTGATTTATCTTGACCTTTCTGAACAAGATATTCTGTTCTTTTTCTCTTTAATTGTATTCACTATTGGCCTCTTCCAGCCCGATACCACCTTGGCTTCTTGGCATGGTAAATCTAACTACTGCGTCTTCGAACCTAGGCAAGACAGCGATATATTATCTTCACGTCTGCCTACCCTCTGACCCATGAAAAGTGTTGTTTTTGAAACCTGAAACAAGTCACCTCCTCGGGTGTAGAGATAACATCCGGTTTGTGTTTTTTGGGCTACACTGACCTACATTTGAGGTTAAAGAGAATGTCTCTCTTGCCACAATGATGAAATAGAGCATCCTACATCAACATGCACGGATCGTTCATCCAATAGATATTAGCATGCTGTTTGGAGTTATCAGTGATGTTGTGTACATCATACTCTGGGGTAAATCATTCATTTGAAGCAACTTGGAAGAAATACTCTGTCCTGAAGAAGGCCTGTATACTTGTTTTGAAAAGACACTAGGGATAGTGTCCTATATAAAATCATGGCCGAAACATGTCGACGATCTAAACAAAGACTACAAATAATAGTAGTCTGTTGTTATTCCTGTATAGTAATGTTTATTTTGTGACTTACACCCCTTGTGATTATGTGTTTTAGTCCCATGTCAACTGTGACAAATATGTATTAAATATGTTCAGTTTCTTAATAATCATTTTAAATTCTGTTTAACAACCAACAATAAATTAAGTATAGTTGTGGTTCTACTTTGTCTTTTCCGTGAACATGTCAAAAAAAGTGTTAATGTATCAAACATGTTTGTCTGTATGGTAAAGACAGTGTAAAAACTTAACCAATCTCTAACCTTCAAGCAGTCTAGAGAGGGGTAATCAATTCTCTGTTCTCTGCTCATTTAGCTTTTGTAACCCTCCCTTTTGAGAACTGATCCCCCGAGACCAAAGAATAGGGAGTGTACCTTTCTGTATAGGAACATTTCTTGGCATGGTTATCTTCAGCTGGGTTTCTCTCCGTCTTAATTCTCGATTTGTTTGCTGCAGCACTCTCCTCTTGAGACCTTTAGTAACCTTTGTTCAATTCTGCTCATGTGCGTAGTGGATTTACACTCATCTATAAAGTGCTTTTGAGGTACATATCTGTATAGTTGGCGCTTCCCGCAATCTATTGTACTACTAAGCATAAGCAAGCTTCACAATTTCTTTGCTTCTTGCGGTTTCCTGCATCTGTACACATTTAAACTAATTTAATATCTTCATCATGCACCATCCATGGTATCTCGTCTTCTTGTCAGTATTCTTAGGTCATTATATCTTCTATATGTACATTAGTCTGATTTCTTGTGATGTCACCATTCGTCTTCCTTTATTATCGCCTTGGCTCCATTCTGACAGCCGTCATTTCGTCTTGCCTGTAGATATGGTTTTCTCAATGGGTACCTTACTGTCCAGGTTTTCTTAGGTGTCGGTACTTCAATAGGTGCTGTTATTCTTATAGGCACTGGGCAGCGCCCAGCTGCGGCTCTCTGCTGGTTTATCTGTTCATCATACGTCACATATATTGGTGTGAACATACCTGGGACTTTGAAGTGGTGGCTGGGGTGTGGATGGTGCTTGGCACTTCCTATTCACTCCCCCCTCTGGGCGATTCATCGACCACTCTGCCTTCTTTCTTTGTATTCACTTTTATTTCATCCTCTGGATCTAGACATCTAGGTCTGAAGAAATATTGCTTTGGGGTCCATATCTTTATGACTCCCTTCAAGCATCCCGCTGTTCTTACATGCTCATCTTTGTTCCATGTCATTAGTTGACATTCTCCACTTGTATTGCAATAGATCAATTTTCCCATATATTTTCTATGTTTCTTCGGATACCGAAACTTTGTTCCTTCTGGTGCATAAATGCTGGCTTTCACAAAGTCTCTTATTTCTGCATCAGTCTGGTCTTTGGGCTCCCATCCTGACTCGACATCAACCACAATTTTTATCCGTATGGCCTTTTTTGCAGTTTTCTGGCACTTAGAGATTATTAGCTTGATTATACATAATCCAAGCAATATCATCACCAACAGGGCTCCTAGGAACATGAATGCATCTGCCATCCATTGTGGAACCCATGAAAACAGTAATCCAAACCAACAGTCATCATCAACTTCGTCAACTTCATCTATCATCTGGTTCTGTAGTTTTGTCAGCATACCTATGGCTTCTGTTAAGATCCATTTTCGTCATCATGTGACGGTCGAAATGTGCAACATGATTCTCTGATTTATGCACAAACACCTCCATCCATAGCTGTGATCATGTCTAGGGCATATCTGTTCTGGAGCGTCAGTAGTCGAATTGCTCTTAACTCGCATTAAATCCATTTATGGTTGAGTTGATCGTCTGTAGTAACTCCCATCTGGATATCTGCAACCATTTAGTATTTGCTCCAACCTGAATTCTTGGCATCAGGATTGTCGTGAACACTGATGAGGTTAAACTGAACAATCTATGTTCATATGGAATTGCATCAAAGGCTTCTATCGATTTGGCAGACAAGTAGGTTTCTCTCTTCATCTTGGTTATCAGTTCCACAGATCTCTTCTTCCTCAGGTGAGCATCTGCTTTCAGGAAACTGTCAATCTTCAGATCACTTCTTGGCATCACCAATGCTGGAACATGGACATTTACCAATGTACATATACCTCCCCAATTCTTTGGCAATCTGATATATTCTTTGGATCCACATGCCCAATAATGATCTATGATCACTGCTGTTCCATGCATCATTCCTGTAGCATCGAAGATTCATCCACAGTTCTGATTTTTCTTGTGCCATTGTTTCTGAAGCACAGTTTGGAATGGCACTATCTGTAGGGGCCCTCCTCTGTCTTCGACCCATGTTAGCAATCTTGCAAGTCTTGGCCATAATGGTTTGCATATCATTGTGCATTTTCAATAGTTTCTTTATAGTATCCAATGATCATCCATGCTCTGCAGATCACTACTCCTTTCTCCCATCCTTCTGGAGAAAGCACTGTTCCCCAAATTTGCATTTGACCTCTGCCTTTCCATTTTTGAGCTTCTTCTGTAGATTTCCCTTTGACGTTCAGCTTTTTGTTTGTTTCTCTTCTGGTCTCCACTCCTTTAACTCCAGGCTTCTCATATCTAATCACAATGTTCTTTGTTTTGCCATTGTTTCTCATCTTTATGTCTTGGACATAATCATCTTCATCTGGGTCAGTTGCTTCAGTTGCCCATTTGAGTGAAGCATCACTTCCCATGAACTGGCCTCTGCTTGTGCACATTGCTACATGTGATAGGCAGCGCACTATCTTGACATCTATTTTAACAGCTGCGAAGACGTTTGACTTCCCCATGCTGTAGGGTAGGAGTGCACACACAAAGCATTCTTCCTCTGAAGTTCGTCTTACAATTTCCTTCATATGTTGGTACCATATGTTGTTTCCCAAGTGTGCTGTGCTCTCCATGTAATCATTCAATTCGATATTGTCTTCTTGTGTGCTTCTTCTAATTCTTAAGGTCCTGTAGTTCGCTATAACCACATCCTCAAACACATCCATATAGCTTCTTCTTGCTGGAGGATTCTCAGGTATCTCCATCAATGATCCTGGCATTTTCATCTGTACCATTTGAGTTGGAGGAAGTCCGGTAAGTCTTTCCTTGCCTTCCGGTATCTTTTTGGCTCCGTTTATGAACGTCCATATTGATTCTACCATTATCTCAGCACCTGATGGTATTGCAGGACTTAAGCTTGACCCTTTCATCATTGGATCAGGTGTGGTTGCCAATGTTGTCTGTTTGTTCATTCTCTAGAGTCCTTTGTCTCCTTAAGAGTTTCTTTTCCATGTGTCTTGTGGCACCCTTTGGTAACAAGCTTCTTGTTGAGATCTGTCCAAACTCTCCCCATGTTCTGGAATGTGATTCTGCAGTCATTGACACTAGACCAGGTGTATATGTACTCATTATTTGTGTGCTTGTACCTTTCATCAACCCCTTCTCGGGTTTACTTTGCCGACCCCGTCACCGGCGTTTCAATTCATTTGTTAATCACAAGTGTTGCATGTGTGTCATTGTTTATCACATCCATCTCAAGTTCAGTTACTCCATCATTCTTTCTAGGGACTGGATTGAATATGTAGGGTCTGGGTACCTTTGTAGCTTTCATGTGTACATCATTAGGCGGGTGCACGGGAATAATCTGAACGCTTTGTGCACCAATGAAAAACGCAGTTCTAATTGTCATTGACAGTAATATGATTATTAACACAATGCACATGTAAATGATACATTTATTAGTAAGCTTGCAGCATTTGTTCCTGGGCCAATATGAAAGCCTTTCCTCATGAGGGAGGACAACGCTGCTATTCTGGTTTCCCATCTCGATCATCTAAAGAAACAAAACATATTCTTTAATACATGCTGAACTTTGCCACTTTATCTGGATTCTGCTGTCTGCTTGCAGGTCACCAATGCTGGACTGATTATCCTCTTTGTCGGAATAAAAGACTGTCTCTTGTCTCTGGAAACAGTTCTTTTCCATTAACGAAAGTTCCAAATGAGGCAATAAGTCCAGTAAGTCTTAATTTGCATGTTCCATGTAAACCAATTCCCAGTCTATGCCTCTAATCGGTTTCACTCCAAACAACTTGTTGCTTCTTTGTCAGCATAATCAAAAGTTAAGTCCTTTGCAACACCTTTACCATCTGTCCCTCGAAGGAAAATTTACACTCTTCTCCTGTGATTCTGATGCTGACTAGAAAGTTCGACCTGCATTATGATACCATGCAGGAGCATACTCAGATGTATAGTGTTCGCTGGGTCTCTGATGAACGTGAGCACGACCACATTGGCATGTCTCCCCACAGGTTCTGGAAATTCTTCAATTAAGCAAAACAATACATTACCGACTAGTCTGATGTCCTCCGGTGACAGGGATATTTGTCTTGTCCTCGCTGTCCCCAGGAGCAAAAGAAACTGCTCTGCAATCACTGTGAGCAGCTTCTTTATTGTCTTTTCATTTTCAGGATCTTGAAGAAACTCTGTTATGTTCGTGAGCCTTCCCACCAATGACGGGTATGACCTCAATTCTAATTCGAAATAGATCAGAATGTCCTTGGTGAGGTCACTATTGCTTGACACCATAAGTAAGTCCAAACAGGGATTCTGTGTCAAAAAGAATCAGGATACTGTATTCTCTTCCAATTTATCTATCCTCGATCAAAATGTGGCATCTCTTTTCTTATCAAGGCTTCAGTGTGCCTCAGTCCAAAGTTCAAAGTCAACAAGCTATTTTGTGGCTTATACGTGCAATCCTTCTTCTTCACCCTGCAACTAGGCTGCACAGTGTGTCTGTGTTTGTATGTCCATTTTACCTTATTTTGCTCAAAGGAAGTGTCCAGAACTAAGACACAACTGTGCACAAAAGTTCTTTATCTTTGCTGGTCATGCGTCCTTCTTCCTCGTCATGGATCTCATCAGCACGTGCTGTGGTTCTTCCCCCTCGTCTGTAGTCTCTACGCGTTGGGGTGCACGCAGAGGGTTTTCTCTGATGTATGGCTTGATATCACCTAAAAAGATCCAAGCTCTTCTTCCTTGTAGCTTCACTGCAGAGGGTGCGACGTTCTCCACTCTAAAGGGGCCGTTGAACCTTGGCTCGACCCACTTTTTCCTCACCAGGACCGTGTCCCCAAGGAATATTGGAGGAACACTTAATTCTGGAACTTGGTTTGTTGCAGTATCTCCTTCAGTGATCTGTACTGCCCTACACCCTTCTTGTCCTCGCTACAGCTGTCCTGAAATTACAGTAAGACAAGAAGTCATACAATTCAAGTAATTTTGCATTTCCGATCCTAACACTTCTCCTGTTGGCTGAGCATCACACCTAGCTCTATTTCGAGGTGTTAATGGCGTGTGCATCCTCCTGCCCTTCATGATTTTGTGCGGTGTGAGATGATGGTCAGAACCAGGCTGGTATCCGAGTGCATACAGTGCCAGTGGAAGACAGTGCAGCCATCCCTTCTTCAGAGTAAGCTTCAACTTGGCTACCCTTTCCTTTAATAAGCCTTTGAGCTTTTTGCATATCCCATTCCCTTGAGGATGATACACTGAAGAAAACCCCAAGCAACAAGCTAATCTGTTCAAATACTGCATTAACAAAATGAGGACCATTGTCTGACCTCATGCCACACCTCCCTCACCAAGAATTTGACCGCACAGGTAGAGTCTGGGTGTGTACATGGACCTTCTTCTATCCATCTAGAAAATGGACACACCACAAAAATTAGATACCTGCACCCGTTACATCAATCATGTCGACATAACCGATATGCAAGTGCTGAAAATGCCCATTAGGCCTTGGGATAACTCCTCTAATCACACGTAGTGTTTGCCCAGCCGTGAACTGCTGACAGATCATACAGTTTACCATAAAAAATGCAATGTTTTCTGCTAAGTTCGGTATGAACCAGTCTTCGGCAATGGTTGCTGCTAGATTCTCCTTTGTCATGTGCGCTGGATAGTGTAACTGTTCCAGTACTATTTTCAATAGGGCTATAGGCATCACCGGTTTGACAGTGCTGTCTTGTCACCACAAGCTCTCGGAGGGGTTTAAAGAACACCCTTGTTGCTACCATACATTCTTCTCCTCCTGTGGTGCTTCTCCTTGGAGCTCCGTTAACTGAGGTTTTGCCATATTGCTATAGCCTTCCGGCTTGCTTCATGCAACAATCATTCTCTTATGCATATCAGGTATTTCCACATTCGTTATTATTTCGTCATTGGTTTCCACACGCTTAGTTTCAGTGTCCGCTGCTTGATTTCCTTGCGAGATAAAATCTGTCCCTTTTCGTGTGCTATGCCCACTGGGAGTTGTAGTGCCTTCATTAACCAGTCCAATAAGGTTGTGTGTTGTACTGGCATGCCGTCCGCTCAGAGGTAGCCCCTCCGTTTCCAGCGTGCAAGCCTGCGTGCACTGTCGACATCACATAGACAGAGTCACTGTACATCGTTACATCCTCGTCTGCGTGATTCTCGATAGCGTGTATCAATGCCAGTTTTTTTGCAGCTTGTGCTGAATAATGCAAGGGTAATCGTGCAGTAATAAGTACTCAAAACTCCCCATTTGCAATGTGCTTTACCACAGCGGCGCCTGTATATCTTTGTCCATCATTTTCATCGATCCTCGAAGAACCATCAATGAAGACGTTTTCTCCTTCAGCCAATTCATTTTCTTTCACTCTGGGAATCTCATCATAAAATTCTTCATAGTTTGCGCAATCATGTATCAGTTCTCCTTCAGTGACTGGCTCTGCTATAAACATAGCTGGGTTGACTATTTTACATCAAACTATTTTAATTGTTGGATTTGATATGACTCATAAACAAAATAATCAGGATGGGGAGATCCAAAACAGAGGCACAGAAGTGCTAAATGTGAATGTTTATTATATACTCACACAGGAAGTAGTAGGTAACTCCACAATTTACTTTACATTCCTTCCGATAAGCACGGAAGATAGTAGAAAGACACGAACAAGGTTGGTTATGCAGTGGTGACAGGAATAGGTGTAGGCCTCTGGAATATAGAGGTCAACACTACATTTAGATACATGTTTCCTCTTATATCGAGGGGGTATAAGAACCCGCTGTTACAAAAAAACAGAAAGTGCACACAACATTCATTGAATTTTGGCAGGTGTAGGGTAGTGATGCAGTTGTGACACGTAGTTCGACACAGGGTGTGACACAGGGTGTGTTTCGGCCAAAGAAAGTGGCTTGATTGTAGCCGTCTTTGTGCTGGCCTTCGTCAGGAAAAGGCACCAGTGGTGGTGCTGTTCGTGGTATCTGTGGGTAAAATAGAACTATTTAGGATCTCGGGTAGTTGTTCTTTAAGTACTAAATGTATTTAATACGGGCCAAACTTAAGCCCAGGCGATACACCATGTGGAGTATCTAAAAAACAGCTTACCTACTGCTAGGAGAGCAGGTGGGTGCTGTCGGGAACTCCACGAGGAGTGTGGGATAACCGGTGCTGGGTTAACACTTGGTGGAAAGCTGCAGTTTCCTAAAGGCTAACACCCTGTGTCACACCCTAAGAGGAAACATGTATCTAAATGTAGTGTTGACCTCTATATTCCAGAGGCCTACACCTATTCGTGTCACCACTGCATAACCAACCTTGTTCGTGTCTTTCTACTATCTTCCGTGCTTATCGGAAGGAATGTAAAGTAAATTGTGGAGTTACCTACTACTTCCTGTGTGAGTATATAATAAACATTCACATTTAGCACTTCTGTGCCTCTGTTTTGGATCTCCCCATCCTGATTATTTTGTTTATGAAACGTATACCCACCTGGGTAAATCGGGACCTAGCCAGGTGCCCTAAGATTTAAATATATTGAGCACAACCCACGGTTGAAGGGCCACTCAAGATATATAGGAGTAGTCACTCGGACTTCCTCCTATCTCCAATAAACATGGACAAAGTCAATATCGTGTCATACACGGATGAATATTTTCGGAAATTAATGGGCACAACCACTACCCTAGGTTCGGAAGGTGGACCCATCGCGCAGGGTGCCAACAGAGATGAATTGGACACCATTTTACAAAAAAGGAAAAAACTTGTACGAACAGAAATGCATGGAACTTTCATGCTAGAATACCTAAAAGCAGGAATCATCCCCGAAGGCCTACAAGTAAAGAACATCCCCAGGGTCTTTACCGATAATCCGAAATTCAAAGTCAACTTTAGCGGCGTGGGCAATAAATGCAGCCGCGACTGGATAATCCTCATAATCGACACCGCCCAGGAAGAATGCAAGAAACAGGGAGAAGATCTGGCGACCCTGGAGAAGAAATTCGTAGATGACAAAACTATCAATGACGCCAAACAAAAACTACAAAAACTAGAAGAAGAGGTTATTAAGTTTAACCAACTAACGGTAGAACGAAAAGTACAGAAATTTAGGAAAGATCTCAACAATTACGTAGAGGAGAAAACCTACCCCTACCTCAAAGAAACATACTACGAGGAACTCCAGCAACAACAAAAAACGAACTACAACAGACGGAACCGGGTAGTGAATTTCTCAGGAAGCTCCGGATCTTCCAGCGGGAGTACTCCAGGCTCCCCCGGAAGCGGTAGGAATCAGGGCCCCCTGCCACAACATCCGTTTTTTCAGAGAGGGGGCCAACGAGGCCGCCCGAGGAGGCGCCCTCAACAAACCGGACAATACATGAGGACGCGCCAGTGGTACTCGAACCAGCCCTAGCAATCATTCCTATCTTTAACCTATCCTCGAGGCCCGTAGCCCAAGCTGAACAGACACTCCTCGAGAGGGGCCTCTCTTTTGTTCCAGCAACCAAAGCGGACCCCTTCAACACAGAAGCAGAACTCAGACGGTTTTTCCGTACCCTGAGGTTAAAATATTTTTTTGAGGTGTATTTACCCAGCAAACAAGATTCTATCAACCAAGGATCAGAGAGGAGCAAAGAAAACATCACTGGTTTCAAACCCAAATCAACCTTCTCACCCCCTCACCATACTATCCCGAGTGAATTTGAGACGTTTGAGAAAATCGTGATGAAGACGATAACGGATGGAATAAAACGAAAAAACTACTACCAAGACAACTTGTTACCAACAGAGAGACAATCCCTGAAGGACCTCAACCTGGACATTACCATCACCATAAAACCAGCTGACAAAGGAGGCGGCATCGTGATCATGAACACCACAGATTACAACCAGGAATGCCTACGACTCCTCAATGACAAAACCTCGTACAGAATGCTGAACAGGGACCCCGACACCACGTTTGCAAGAAGAGATCATGAGCCTTACGAAGCATGCCGAACATGAAGGGTGGATTTGTCAAGAAGAAAGGATTTTCCTCAACAAAACTCACCCGAGAATTCCGGCTTTCTACATTCTACCCAAAATTCACAAGCATCCCACCAAACCTCCGGGCAGACCTATAGTCTCTGCCTGTGATTCACTGTTGGAACCTCTCTCCTTATATACAGATTTTTTCATGAAGCCTTTCGTGGGCAAGATGGCCTCTTACTTGAAAGACAGCACAGAAACAATCAAGATTTTAGACTCTATACATTTGACTGCCCAGTCTATATTGGTCACCATGGATGTCGAGGCACTATACACCTCCATCCCACAAACAGAGGGCCTACAGGCTTTGGCAACATGCCTCGAAAAAAGAGCTGATACCTCCACCATACCTACCAACTTCCTGGTTGAGTGCATCCGGATTGCTATGGGCGAGAATTTCTTTCTGTTCGGCCAACAGATGTACCAACAAATCAAAGGCGTGAGTATGGGTGCTACATTTGCCCCAGACGTGGCCAACCTATACATGGCACAATATGAAGACGATCATATTTACCATAATACGAACCCCTACAGAACACACATAAAGGTGTGGCGTCGATATATCGATGACGTACTACTCATTTGGGAAGGAAGCGCGGAAGAATTACTAGCCTTTCACCAATGGCTCAATGCTCGGAATGAATACATCAAGTTCACCATTGAATGGGACTACCAAGATATCAATTTTCTTGACTTACACATCTATCGGTCCGGAGTGACGCTGAAGACAGAACTCTTTAGGAAACCCACCGATAGGAACACCTTACTCCATTTCACCAGTTACCATCCGCAAGGTTTGAAATATAATCTCCCCTATGGTCAATTTCTGCGTATTCGGAGAAATTGCTCTGACAGAGAGAAATTCAACCACCATGCACAACAACTGCAGATACGCCTTGGAGAGAGAGGCTACCCCAGGAAGTCCATCAAGACAGCTAAAAAAAGAGCAGCCAACACCGACCGCTCTCTCTGCCTAACGACCAAAGAAAAAGACCCCAACAACAGAACGGTGTGCGTAACCACGTATAATCCAGTCAGTAACCTCATTAAAAATACCATCAACAAACACTGGTATTTGGTCAAAAATGAAGGCACCCTTGCAAAGAAGCCACTGTTCGCTTTCAAGAAGAATAGAAATTTAAGAGACTCCCTGGTCCACACCTTCCTAGAACCCACAAAACCAGCTACCACGCTGTGGAATCTGCCGCCGGTAGTCGGCCACTTCAGTTGCGGACAATGCGTCGCCTGCCGTTACACTACTAACAGCAAAATTTTCACTCACAAGAATCTGGTATGGAAACAGAACAGCCACACCAACTGCGAGAGTAAATATGTGATTTACGCCATCAAGTGTCCCTGTGACTTAATCTACATTGGCAAAACTATTAGACCTGTCAAACAAAGAATCAATGAACACAGATCATGTATTAAAAACCAAATCGAGGACAAACCTTTGGTTGAACACTTCACCAAGAAGAAACACACCCACGAACAATTCACATGGACTGTAGTGCAACAACTTCTACCGCAAAGACGAGGAGGTGATATCAATATTGCCCTTACTAAACTCGAGCAAAAATGGGTCCACAAATTGAACTCTGTCCAAGACGGTCTAAACATAACCGTTGAATGGAAACACTTCTAGAGAACAACCAGCCACTGTCACATCCCTCTGGCGACAGATCAGTGTCCACTACGCTCGATTGACCTAAATGGACCACCTCTTTTGCGTACATTGGACATCTATGTTTTTCCACCTTGTGAACACCATTATACACTAAAAGTCCACCTTGTTTTACTATCCGCAGTGTTCTCCGGATACTTTCCACCCTTGGAGTACCTATGATTGCAACCATATGGCCAGCCTTTTCTGTCTGAGCTATCCTCCAATAGCAGTGGACCTTTTACACCTTACCGGACTACATTACCCAACATCACATACGTAGTACCGCTCTTGCTTCGATGGCGCACAGCCATCTGTTTGGCCCCGCAGGTTGCCGTCCTGCCAACGCGGGATCCCTTTAGCCTGTCCTTTGTTACCGGCCGTTCATAAAATAGTCTTACACGGCTTTCACGCTGTCTAAACCAATCTGGCTCCGTGCAGTCCACGTCGACCAATAGCAGTGGTCAATTTATACCTCACCGGACTACATTACCCAACACCACACACGTTGTACCGCTCTCTCATTGGTGCATGGCGCATAGCCATCTGTTTGGCTCCCACAGGTTGCCACCCTGCGAATGCGGTATCCCATTGGCTTGTCTTTAGCCACCGGCTGTTTATCATACAGTCTTACACGGCTTCTATGATGTCCGACTTATCCGGCTCCTAGCAGTCCTCGTCCAGCACGTCAGCATACCACCATGACCACAGTAAGTCCTTATTCGCACGCGGAAGAGCACACCTTGGACGACCTCACCAACACGCTCTGCTTTTTCCACGCAGCAATTATTCGCACTGGAGGCTCCCACCCACCAGTTCACGAGGGTTTTGTGCTCAGCTATCAGCAGCCGCCATCACACGTGCTCTCCATTTGGGCACCGCTGCTTTTCCTTCCCCCCCTGTTGTTTAGCGGTTTCCACCCTCACGCTAGGCACAATTAACCACTAAGGCACCATTGAAGACACATTACTCCAGCGTCACACCTGAGTCATTTTGGCCAACACTAGCCCTAGGCACCGTCGCTTAGCCGACTTCGCCTCTCAGGTTCCCCAGAGCCGTTACAGCTCTGTCTAGCTCGTTGCCTGCCGTCTATGTTTCCCGACATATTTGATCCCCACAGGTCACCTATACCTGTTTTTACTTTCATTCCAGACTTGGGTCTATTTACGTCCCACTCCGGCACCGTGAGACTGTGTACCACGTCGGCCTTTAGGAAACTGCAGCTTTCCACCAAGTGCTAACCCAGCACCGGTTATCCCACACTTCTCGTGGATTTCCCGACAGCACCCACCTGCTCTCCTAGCAGTAGGTAAGCTGTTTTTTAGATACTCCACATGGTGTATCGCCTGGGCTTAAGTTTGTCCCGTATTAAATACATTTAGTACTTAAAGAACAACTACCCGAGATCCTAAATAGTTCTATTTTACCCACAGATACCACGAACAGCACCACCACTGGTGCCTTTTCCTGACGAAGGCCAGCACAAAGACGGCTACAATCAAGCCACTTTCTTTGGCCGAAACACACCCTGTGTCACACCCTGTGTCGAACTACGTGTCACAACTGCATCACTACCCTACACCTGCCAAAATTCAATGAATGTTGTGTGCACTTTCTGTTTTTTTGTAACAGCGGGTTCTTATACCCCCTCGATATAAGAGGAAACATGTATCTAAATGTAGTGTTGACCTCTATATTCCAGAGGCCTACACCTATTCGTGTCACCACTGCATAACCAACCTTGTTCGTGTCTTTCTACTATCTTCCGTGCTTATCGGAAGGAATGTAAAGTAAATTGTGGAGTTACCTACTACTTCCTGTGTGAGTATATAATAAACATTCACATTTAGCACTTCTGTGCCTCTGTTTTGGATCTCCCCATCCTGATTATTTTGTTTATGAAACGTATACCCACCTGGGTAAATCGGGACCTAGCCAGGTGCCCTAAGATTTAAATTTAAATGGATTTGATATGACTACCTCATAAGCAGAAGCTCTCCGACATGTCAATGTGCCTTTTGGTTTCTCTAAAATGGCAAATAATGCGTGCTCAACGAATAACGTCATTGGGCATCCCATCACAATGGTTGTAGCCTTTTCTATGGTGAACGCTTTGGCAGCCAAACTTTGTTCGCACGGGAAGTGACCCCTCATCACTGGGTCTAGATTTCCACTGTGGAATGCAAGCGCCTTGTATCCCAGCATGGTTTTCTGTGCGAGTAATGCTGTCATAACACTGCTATTCATGTGTGAAAAAAGGTAAAATTCCTCTGCAAGACTGGTGCCATGCAAATGGCTTTTTTTAGTTCAAGAAACCCTTCTTCCATGGTCTCGGTCCACACATTTATTTCTTTTGTTGCCTGCGCTTTCTTTAAGGCTTGTAACAAGGGCCTGGTATAAGAGCTGTATTCAAAGGCCCATGCCCTGATATAATTACATAATCCTAGAAAACTCTGCATTTGTTTTATTGTGTGTTGCTTGGCTGTTTTTGAAATGGCTACAGCTCTTTCAGCCTTTTTTCCTTCATCTGAGATCAGCTGGCCTATGTACAGCACTTCTTGTTGATAATACTGTAACTTCTCTTTGTCAACTTTATATCCTTTCTCAGCCAGTATAGTTAATAGCTGAATAGAATCGTGTCTGCACTTTTCTCCTGTTGTTCTGCAAATTAGAATGTCATCCACGTATTGCAAGACAACACTCTCTAATGCAATATTGCTTAAGTCCATCTGCAGGAATCTGTTGAAAATCGAAGGAGACTCACAACCTTGAGGCAGCCTCGTGCTTTTCAGACCAACTTGTCTGAACGTGAACAATGTCAAATCTTGTGAGTCTTTGTGCAATGGGATTGAGAAAAATGCATTTTTCAAGTCAATCACAGTGAAATACCTCGCTTCAACAGGTATATTAGATAGAATTGTGAATGGGTTCGAGACTAGAAGGAGCTCGGCCGCGACTATCTGTTTTATCGGGCGAAGATCTTGCACTAGCCTCCAAGACCCCACTTCCCTTTTTTCCCGGGCAAATCAAAGTATTGCATGATGACTCTGACGTCACTAAGATGCCCTGCTCCATCATGGCAGAAATTGTCTTAAAAATCCCTTCATCTGCATCCCTAGACATGGGATACTGTTGTGATTTTGGTAATATGGCTCCTGGTTTCAATTTAATCTTCACTTCTCTGACTCCTTTCAGTAAGCCTACGTCATAAAGGCCCGTAGTCCGTACTGAGACAGGCACCTTTGCTATGTCATCATCAAAATATTCAGGACGTTTTTGTGCCAGCATCATTCTCTGAGGCTCCTCTCTTTTGATCATTTTCACCCAATTAATGAGATTAACCTCAAGTGTCATCTCATTTTCACCTATTTGCTCTTCAAATAAATTGTCATCAGTGACGTCAGTCAATCTGTAACCTTCCCCAATGGTGATTACTGCGCACCATTGTCTGCCTTCATCATCACAACCATCAAGCAAAGCCATCTCTCCTGGCACTATGGCTGCTTGTATTTTCAAGGGAAACCCTCATCCCTTTTCCTCATGCATAGGTATTCTTGGCCTGAACAGACACTCATCTGAGGTTCTCATTGTTTTGTCTACAAGGCCTGGTAACCATGACATTAATATACACACTCCATAAGCGAATATTTGGGGTTCTAGTGGAATAGCTCTCATAGCCATTTGTCCTGCGTATGCTCTAATCATTTCGTACACGTTCAAATAATGCATTCCTGGAGTTGAACATACTATGCCCTTTTGTGTGAACAAGATTGTCATGTTTAACTTTGCCATTAGGTCTCGTCCCAATATATTCTACGGTGTCTGCCTTGAATATAGCAGTGGCACGTTCATGACATATTCTCCTATGGCAACTGGAAATTCTTTCATAAAAGGAGCATAACTTGTTGCTCCTGTGAAACCCTGAGTATTTATGGCATCGCCAGACAAAGAAAACTCGCCTGCACGTATACATGAGCATGTCGCACCCGTGTCAACTAAGAAAGAATATCCCTTTTCCCCTATGCAGACATCTACCCTTGGTTCCTCGTGAGGGTTCGCCGTCACTGATAGGATAGAACACATCAGGTCTTCCAGTGAGCTGTCCTAGTCCATATATAATATAGGTCTGGTTGATCAGGGCGGTGTCGGAGCCGTCTTGTTACTAGATCTTTCGGCAGCTTTCGACACCGATGATCATTCTACCCTGATTGCCCGATTATCGGCTGCTGGCCTGCCAGGCCAAGTTCTTAGCTGGTTCTCAGCGTTCCTGGCTGACCGTTCTCAATCCGTGTTCCTTCCCCCCTTTCGTTCTGCTCCTGGCTCTGTCAGTTGTGGGGTCCCCCAAAGCTCTACACTGTCCTCCATTTTATTTAATGTCTAGATTCGACTCTTGTAGGTTCTCCTGCAGTCACACGGATTCCATTTTTATTCCTACGCTGACGACACCCAGATTCTGGTGCGCCTGGATCTATCTCAACCGGACACTGCAGCCCGGTTGAGGAACTGCCTGGAAGAGCTAGGATGCTGGATGACCTAAAACTTGCTCAAGCTGAATGCGAGCAAAACAGAGGTTCTAGTTGTAGGCACGGCCTCCCCTCTCTTGTATTGGACTAACGATTTCTGGCCTCCCTCCTTGGGCTATCTTCCTACGCCTGTTGCTTCAGTGAGAAACCTGGGCATAAAAATAGCCGCCTCTTTGACCATGGAGGACTAGATAGCAGCGGTATGTAAGATCGGTCACTTTAAAATACATACTCTAAGGAAAGTTCTTCCTTTCATTCCTACTACTTTCCAAGCGCCTGTGGTGGCTGCCCTGGTTTTGAGCGGAATCATTACTGTAATTCACTCTACTTAGGTCAGCCCCTCTACTTGCTCAGGTGTCTGCAGCTTTTTCAGAATGCTGCAGCAAGATTGGTTCTTCGTCCTTCCTTTGGCACACATATGTCCCCATTACTTAGACAACTCCATTGGCTTCCTGTTGAGGCTAAAATTATGTTTAAGTGTATGTGTATGGATCACTGGGCTTTCTACGGCATTGGTGCTGAATATTTGCAAGCTAGGTTTGTTCACTATACTCCTACTCGCCCTCTTCGCTCTCAATCTGCTCATCTTCTAGTTGTCCCCAGGTTCAGGCGCACTCGCATTGGTGGGTGCGCGTTCAATGTTGTGGCAGCAAAGGCCTGGAATAAACTTCCTCTTGATCTCCGAAGACTGCTGATCACCTCCTCTTTTGACTGTCATTAAAAACACTGCTATTTTATATCCTTTTCTACTGTTTTTATTATCCTGGTTCATCACAGTGCCATGATGCCCTCGGGCATTCATGTGCTCTATAAATCCTATTAACATAACATAATCGTGTCCCATTCTGATTTCCCCAGTCACTTGTGGCATCTTATTCCAGAATTTAGTACCTGACCTGTGCCTGTTTGTATCAGTTGCATTTACGACTGTTGAGACTGTCCCTTTGGAAAATGTGTCACCTTCTGCTGTGGTTGCAAGCTTTGATGTACTCCCGGCACTTGCTGCTGCACCGTGTGATTCTGTACAAACCCATTTCCACCCTGTTCCGAGAATGCAGATGGGTGGGATTCACCATCCCTCCTTGTGAACTGGTCATTTTGCACCATTCCTTGACTTGTGCACGTGCGTGCTAGATGCCCTGTCATCCCACACGTCCAACATGTTGGCGGAGGTCTGATTATTTGCCCATTTTGCATATCCTGGTTTCCTCTTTGCATATTTCGAAAACCTCCTTGATTGTTTTGAAAAGCTCCCCGATTACTCTGCCATCCTCTTCCTCGAAAGCCTCATCCCCTTGGGAAAAGCCCGTTATTGCTTTGATCAAACTGCCTTTGATTATTGATCTGCTGTGTATTAGATCGGTCTGTGTTAGTTATCATTGCCCCTTCAATGGCATATTTTGATCATTTTTTTCTGCACTAATTTAACCTTTTCTTGCAGCATCCTTTTTGCGATTCTTCTCTTGCAGCAATCTGCAATAGTGCACAATGGTCAACTGTAATGCAGACCATGGCTTAGCCTAAATCCCTACCAATTTCTTGAGCTGCTTCTGTACCTGTTCTGACAGCCCTTGGCATAATATATGGTAAAACACAGGTATAGATTTCCCCCCAAGATTCACAAGTTTCCAATACCCTTGGAAATTCTGAATGTAAAGCAACGGATCATCTGACTCCATCTTACGTGTCATTATTGCTCCCATATCAGAAGTGTCTGGGTATAGCACTCGAAGCGCTTTCCATACCACAGTTCTGCAATTGTTAAACGATGCACCATCATGCGCAGTATTAACTGTGGTCACCCCAGGGTAACCTGCATGTTTCCACACATCGTCAGCTCTATCACCAAGTATGACGATTAAAAGACCCTTAATATCCCCTATAGCTAATGTGTTCCCTTCTGTCATTTTTTCTAACTCATGTATCCATTTTACGGCTCCCGATGTCAACTTATTTTTCAGGTTTTCTCTATCCATGTGTGGCCAAGGGATATATTGTGGCCTCGTTCCTCCTTTTTCTAGTAAAGGGAACTGTGACACATGACACTCCTTTTCCACTCATCATTTTTCTGCCTACCACAGGGGTAATATTCCTGCATCGCCGTCTACCTGGCTATGTCCTTAATCTTCTCACATAGGGTGGTGGAGACACCCCCTTCTGACCGTATGATATTTCTTCATGCCGATCTGATTGTATGGCTAACTCCGATGTCTTAGGTACAGACCCACTAGAATCCGACCATCTTATTCCGTTTCCCCTAGAGGAGCGTTTTTTGTGTCTTCTCTCATCTTCTTTCTTCACATTCTTCTCTTTCTGCATCGGATATTGTTTGTGCCCAACTCGTACAACTTCTCTCATCCTCCTCATTTCTATTCTATTTAGAGTTAGCCTATCTAATGACAGCTCTACATTTCTGCTACTTCGGGAGGCATCCGCAGTATCGTACAGCTGAGTGCTCTCAAGACGCTCATCCTCTCCTTTCCCTTGGGATACCTTTTCTAGTCCCATCTCATCATATATTCTATCGATCGTCTCTCCGATGCGCCTGGTGTCGAAGTCATCTTCGATATTTTCCCTAGATGTGCCTGGTACTGAATCGTAAAGGAAATAATTCTTCTATATCTTCCCAGTCTACTAATGGATTGGGTTTTTTAACCTCTCTTTCCAGAGATTCCAGATCCTGTGCTCTCTGTCTTCGATTGCGTTCTATGTCTTCATCAAACTTCACATTTCCTCATCTGTTTGTCTTTTTATTCTCTTCTCCTGTATCTTTTGTTCTTCTTCTATTCTCCTTTGTTCTATTCTATCCTGATCATCAGCTGTTCTCTACTTATGATCGCGTTTTTTTTGTTATTCTGCCTTTTCCAGTTTTCTGACCTGCTCATCACGATATAACTGCTCTCGTTTCTGGCTATCTTTTTTCTTAGTCCCTTCGTCTCTTAATCGTTTTTCCTTTTCCTTCTTTTTCCTTTCTAATTCATCTTGTTCTCCCCTTTGTCTCATATCCTCAATGCCTTTACCATCGAGTTTCAATAAAATCTGACCTCCCATCCATTTGTTCTGTGCGAATGCCGTCTCATCAGTCCTATCATCATCTCCTTTCCATCTCTTTCAATCTCTTCCCATAACTAGAGGTGTACTTGCTTGTGCTTGGTCTCCCTTTTCCTCTTTGCGCCTCTCCTTGTCCTTCGGGACTTTGCAGGTAATGTCTCTTTCTCTGTCTTTCTCTGGGCTTTCGTCACTACTTCGCGTAGGCGACTCATGCCGGGTTGCTATATCCCATGGCCGCTTTGAGTTCCCTCAACAGGTATAATCATTCGTCTTTACTAGCTACACATTTTAATTTCAGAAGGCTCTTTATCCCCGTCTGTGCATATATTCAGTATCCAATCTAACGGTGGCTCCTCCTCCTTTTCCTCTTGGTGCATTTTCCAAAGCTCTAAACTAGTAAGGCGTTTGTCTAACCTTTTTGCCAGTATGCGTGGCGTGCAAATATGTAGTCATTTGCTGCAGGACCGTTTTAGATAGCGATCCACCTTGTGGCCATGGCATAAACATTTTGTTTGTGGTCCCTTTAACCCATTCTGCACTGTACTGTTTAAGCTAGGGTGCATGCTTCGCCAGCTGTTTGCACATGTGTATCAATGGGGTAATGTCTTCCATGCTTAACCTGTTTATCCTATCCTCTATATAACACTTTCTTATGCTTTACGTTTCACAAACAAGATCAACAATATGAACGAGCACCAATCGTCGCAAGCTCCAATCCCATTTTTTCAACAACAATTTCACTTTTGTTAACTACAACCATCAATCCACGGCATGCAACATTTTATCATGACAATTGTGGAATTTTTGTGCTATTTAAAGAAATATTTTACCTTATGACATCATAGATCTACTAAAACACATAAAACAGACAAACTCCGGCAGGCTACACAAATGTCATGCCATCTGCTTCCTCAGATGCATCCTGCCCCTAATTTGTATTGTGACATGGAATTTAAGCCAATTTCTTTCAGATCGTCTTTCATCGATCTGGTCATCTACGTCATCCTATCAATTCAGGACTTTAAATGAAGGCTTCTGCCGGCACCCTTTAAAACCTAGGAATTTGGGCATATACTCTTATCTCGGTCACTCCCGGTATCCCTCTATATTGCTCGGCCACCCTCGAGTCAATATTTTCCCCTAATATATCTATTATACTCTTACTCTGACGTTATTTTTGTCCCATCTCCCTCTGTTACCTTCCCTTAACTTGTTTTTAAGGCATGCAACTTATTGCTAAAGCATTCAGTCTTTTCACTCACTGTTCACATGTTTTTCCTCTCCGGACGTTCGGGATCACTGCCTTCGTTACCGCCTTCCTGTGGCGCTCATTCGATCAGCTGCTCATAGATGTGGGAAGGTGTTCTTGGGGGGAAAGCAAAGGTCCCTTCACACCTAACCTGCAGGATTTTCAATTAAACTAACCACTATCTACGGGGAGCTTCTCGTTCTTTCAGCCGAATGTCAAAGGATATTGCCGAGGGCCCGAAGTTACTTATGTCGATGGTAAATGGGTGTCTTATCTAATCTTAACCATCCTCTGTTACCAAGTGAACAGGATGGACCCCAACCGGCCCATAAGACTGTGGGTCTCCAAACAGCCCTTTAAGATGAGTAGCAGCACCCTCGAGATAGATGGGAATGCAGATTCGTACTCTTGCACCAAATAATTATGACAACTGAATAGTTTGGCAAAGGGAGTCCGTTTAATGAAAGTACAAAAAACAGGGAGTTCAATGAACATCAGCAACCGCTCGATCTTCCTTCTCGCTTCAACCCCACTTAATTTCAGAAAAAACACAGTATTTATATCAAAAACTCGTCATCACCCACGTGCAATTTAAAAAACCTAACATGCAACGTGATTGGTTATAGGAAGGTAACTTTAACATAGGTACTATAACCGTGTGTGGTAACGGGGAAAGAGGATTGGATAATCAATGTCAGTTGGGGCAACTAAGCCCTTCCCTCAAAATGGCCACTATAGACATCACTAAAAGTACGTCTCATTGGTTCTACTCACTATAGGACCCTAGATTACACAGTCCACTATGATTGGATTGGCATCAACCCCACTCATACTTTTCCACTTGCGCCTAGCAGCTTGCAGAATAACCAGCCAGGTGCAGGGAGTTAGACTGCACCCCAGCTTCCCTCCAATTATGTTACAATCATTCATCACCTCAGTGGTCATGTGTCAATTACTTCTTTGTATTTTAGCCTCAAGTCTGCTCTTGGTCTGGAAAATCAAGCAGTATGTGTATGGCAGAGATCCATGCGTAGGTGTGAAATTCTCATCCCTTCCTGCCTTCCTTGTCACGTGATTCAGAAACCGTGAAATTGGCCTCTTCTTCATGCATTTTCGTGTATTTGATTGGATTCTGCCAGTCTTCTACCATCTGTGGCTTATCTTAACCTTTCTGTACAGGATGGAACAAGTTACTTACCTGTAACTGTTGTTCTCCAGCATGGGTCTGGCATGGATTCACATGCTCATGAATATTCCCCGTCATCAGGCTGGGAATCCTCGGTAAAGAAAAATCAGTATCAGTTTCGTTTCTGATCTGTCTTTCTGATCTATCTTTCGTAGTAGTAACCAATCGCTGATCTCTGCGTCATACTGACCACAGCCAATGACTGCCATCTCCCTAAGCCCCGCCTCTGGCAGCCATCTTCATATTTGGTAGCACGTGAAGTGGCAGTATGACCAAGTGAAGAGCCGCAGAGGGGAAGGCGGGAGGGTTCGCATGTGAATCCATGCCAGACCCATGCTGGAGAACAACAGTTACAGGTAAGTAACTTGTTCCTTCTCCAGCATGGGGTCTGGCATGGATTCACATGCTCATGAATAAAGAATACATAGCAGTACACACACGCACAACCACGGGAGGTGGCAACAGGCTCAACATTAAGCAATACAACAACTCAACATTAAGCATTTCTTACCTTCTCACCAGGCTCACCTTAGGCGAACAGGTTGCGTAGCACTATTTGGCCGACCCTGGACTCCTCCCTGGAATCCCGGTCGACGCAGTAGAATTTCGTGAAGGTGTGCGTCGACCTCCACATAGCAGCCCTGCAGATGTCCAGCAGGGGCACACCAGATAGGAACGCCGTGGTAGCTGCAATCGCTCTGGTGGAATGGGCTCTCGGACGGCCGGGCAGCGGTCGGTTTGCCAACCGATGACAGTACATGATACAGCCGGAGAGCCATCTGGAAATGGAAGCCTTTGAGAGAGCCTTCCCCTGATTGACAGGTCCAAAGTTCACAAAAAGTTGTGACGTCTTCTGAAAACTCTTTGTGCGGTCCACGTAGAACTTCAGCACTCTAGCCACATCCAGCGAGTGCAAAGTCCTTTCAGCCGGCGACGAAGGCGACGGGAAGAAAACAGGCAACACCAAGGGTTTGTTGAGGTGGAAGTCCGACGGCACCTTGGGCATGAAGAAGGGTGCGTCCTGAGCACTACCCTCGTGTCGTGAAAAGTCAAGTACGGGGGCTTGCAGGAAAGGGCCTGGATCTCTCCCACTCGTCGTGCGGAGGTGATGGCCACAAGAAACGCTGTTTTCCACGACAGGAACTTCAACGGAGCTGAGTGCAGAGGCTCGAACGGGGGTCCCATGAGCTTGGTCAGCACCACGTTGAGCTCCCACGCCGGGGCCGGAGCCTTCACCGGCGGGAACGATCTGAACAGTCCCTTCATGAATTCTTTCACCAGACGATGAGACCACAAAGACGTCCGTCCCGTGGTTCTGGTGTATCGGGAGATCGCAGCAAGATGAATCTTGATGGAAGCGGGCGCCAGTCCAGCCTTGGCCAGCGTCAGTAAGTACGGCAGTACTTGAGGAGCCGTAATCCGTAGAGGGTTAATCTTCTGTGCATGGCACCAGACAGAGAACCTCTTCCATTTGTGTCCGTAGCATTTAAGAGTTGAGGATGCCCTGGCCTTTTCAAGAACCTCTCTGCAGTCGGCTGGTATGTCGTAGTCTCCAAACTAACGCTGCAGGAGCCATGCCTGCAAGTTCAGCGACTTCGGGTCGTGATGGAGGATGGCGCCTCCTTCCCTGGAGAGAAGATCCGCGTCCACTGGCAGCTTGATGGACGGGGACGCTGACAAGTCCAGAAGGTCCGGGAACCAGATCTGCTTCGGCCACGCAGGTGTGACGAGGATCATCCTGCACCGTGACCTCTTGAGCTGGTTGATGAGCCAGTGCAGCAACGGCAATGGAGGGAACGCGTAAAGAAACAGGCCCTCCCAGGGGAACGAGAAAGCATCGCCCATGCTCCTCGGCTGGAGAAACCTGCTGGCGAACCTCCGGCACTTGGAGTTCGTCGCCGTCGCGAACAGATCGATCTGGGGAGTGCCCCACCGTCGGAAGAGGCGGTCCACTAGATCCTGTCATAGCTCCCACTCGTGGCACGAGCGCAGCTCTCTGCTGAGCGAGTCGGCGATGGTGATTTTTATTCCTGCCAGATGAAACGGCACCAGAAACATCCCTTGGGCGATGGCCCAATGCCACAGATCCTGCGTCTCCTTGGACAGGGCTGGGGATCTGGTACCGCCCTGCTTCCTGATGTAGAACATGGTGGTGGTGTTGTCGGTGAAGATCCTCACCACCTTGCCCTTGAGGTATGGAAGAAAGGACCTGAGGGGCAAAAACACTGCCCAGAGCTCCAGGACGTTGATATGGAGGCACTTCTCCGTCGGGAGCCAAAGGCCTCTCGCGTGAAGATTTTCGGTGTGCGCTCCCCACCCTTCCAGGGAGGCATCCGTGGTCACTGTCCTCTGGTGGCCCGGGGTCTGGAAGTCCATGCCCGCTGTCAGATGCGCGCGGGTGCCCCACCACCGGATCGCTCGTCGGAAGCTCTCGTCGAGTGTGATCCTGTGCTCGAAGCAGCCCGTCGTCTGAATCCAGCGAGCGTCCAGGAACTCCTGTTACGGGCGCATCCGAAGCCTGCACAGGCGGATGAGATAAATGCAAGAAGACATCATTCCGAGGAGGGATTTGATGGACCTCACACTGGCCGCGTCCGCAACCAGCATCCGCTGCACCTTGCCCAAGATGGCCCTCGCCCTTTCCTCCGACGGAGAGGACAGAAGCGCCACTGTGTCGAGTTTCGCTCCAAGAAACAGCACGTCTTGCACGGGCATCAGGTGTGACTTGGTGTAGTTTATGGAGAATCCCAGGTGCGTGAGTAGTTGGACGGTCCTCGCCGTGTGCTCCGAGGCGAGTTCCCTCGTCTTTGCTCGGATGAGCCAGTCGTCCAGGTAGGGGTAGACGTGGATCCCCTCCAGGCGCAGCCGCGCCACCACCGGTGCGAGGCACTTGGTGAACACCCTGGGTGCCGACCTCAATCCGAAGGGAAGGGCTCTGAACTGGTAGTGACGCCCTTGGACCACGAATCTGTGAAACTTTCGGTGTCCCTTTAGGATGGGGATATGGAAGTAAGCCTCCTCCAAATCCAACGAAGACAAGAAATCGCCCTCCTCTTGCTGACCCAGGACATGCTGGAGGGTGACCATCCGGAACTTCTGTGCCTTGATGAATTTGTTCAGTCGTCGTAGGTCCAGGATGGGACGCCATCCTCCTGTCTTCTTCTTCACGAGGAAGTATCTTGAGTAAACTCCGGAGCCCCGAAGCCTCTTTGGGACGAGCTTGATGGTGCCTTTCTTGAGCATCGCCTTTACCTCCAAGAGAAGTTGAGGGACGTGATGTTCCTTCCTGGCCACGGTGGGGCCGCGCGGGCACTTCTTTAGAAACTCGAGCGCGTGACCCTGGGCCAGGGCGTCCAGCACCCATCGGTCGGTGGAGATGGACTCCCACACGCTGACGAAGCTCGCCAGCCGGCCTCCCACCGGGGTGCTTCGGTGGGGGCCCGACCCCACGGCCGGTTCAGTCCTGCTTCAACGAGGCTTTGACACCTTGTCCTCCCTGGCGACGACGGCGGGGTCCGCCCGACTTGCCTCGTCCCCTGTAGGCTTCCTGTGATGACGAACGGGCCGCTTGACGATAGGTGGAAAATCCGCCACCGAAACCTTTGGAGGCACCCTGCTTGCCTCCGCCGCACCGAAAGGGCGGCCGTCGTTGCTGGAGAACACCAAGAGCCCAGGCCGTCTCCGTGTCCGTCTTGATGGCTTGTAGGGAATCGTCCACTGTTTTCCCAAACAGGTTGCTCCCGTCGAACGGCATGTCCAAGACTCTGGTCTGGACGTCCTGCCGGAAGTCCGTTGCCTTGAGCCATCCACGCCGTCTAAGGCACACGCCGTTGCCCAACTGGCGAAATCCAGCGTCAGCGATGTCCGTCGCTATCGTAATGGCGTGGTCCGATGCCACTTCTCCTTCCTGCAAGATCTCTAGGGCCTCCACCCTTTTGTCGTCTGGTAGGAAGTCCAGCAGGGGGGCGATTTTGTACCACAACTCCCTGTCGTAGTGGGCTACGATAGCCAAGGCGTTGGCAGCCTTAATCGTCGTCGCTGCCGATGAGATGATTCTGCATCCCATCGTGTCCAATTTCTTTCCCTCGCCGTCCGGCGGGGAGGTTGACGTAGAGGCCGAGGCCCCCCCGCTTTCTTCCTGGCTGCCGTGGAGACGACCGAGTCCGGGGTCGGCTGTGCCCGAAGGCACAAGGGGGCCGCGTCCGGGACCCGGTACTTCTTCTCATACCATCCATTCTCGCAGGCGTTGTGGATGGGTTCTTGAGGAGGGCGAGACCCTCATCCCAGATATCGTCCAGTAGAGGTACGGCGAGGACCGTCTTCCTCTTGGTCTCGCGCCGTTGAGAAAGGAAACCTTCCTTCTTCTTCTCTTCCGGGCAGAGCTGTAAAGCTCGGATGCCCTGGCGATCATGGCATGAAACGATCCAATCCCGGCGTGGCGGGGAAGCCCGGGGAAGAGATGACGACGGGAGATCCTCGTCGTAAACCTCGTCGTCTGTACCCGTTGCAGCCGTGTCCATCCCCGTATCATCCCCACGGGTCGTGGACGGGGAGGAGGGCTGAGCAGGGCACGATGGTTGAAAAGGAGGTGGAGGATGAATCCTTCTTCTCTTAGGAGGAGGGCTCCCAGAAGGGCCTGGCTCCGGGTCCCCCCTTCGGGAGCGGTTCCTCCGTTGGTGGTAACGGCAATCTCGTGCTTATCTCCGAGCATAAGGACTGTATAGCCAACAAAATGGCCACCGAGTTGTCTTGCGGCACTGGTTCAGGGGATTCCGACGGGCGGTCAGGAGCCCCGTCGGCACCCTCGACGTTATCGTCGTCTCCGACGTCGGGGTCCCTCCTGACGGGCTGGTCGTCTTCTTCCACGCCAACGCCGTGGCTTAAGACTTCGATCAGCTCCTCTTCAGAGGTTGAGGCCGAATCCACGACGACCTCCTGCCCCCCCTTTTTCTTCTCCGTCGGAGGTTTCACGGGGGTCCCGTCGATGGGCATGAAAGAGGACTCCCTCCGCGGTGGCAGGGAGACTCTGGGCCCCGAGGCCGCCACCACTGGTGTAGCCTCCACAGGCTGAGCCAGGGCCGCCGCGACTGTCTCGGTAGAGGCCTTGGCCGGGTGGATCAAGGCTTTCACCACCTTAGGTGCGCTCACCGCCTTCTCCTTGGGGGGAGGGTCACCGCCTCGCTCCCCCTCCAATGGGGCCTTCGAGCTCGACTGGGGTCTCTCCAGGAGATTCGCCGGGTGCTCGGCCTTCCTCTTACCCGAGCCAGAGCATTGGCTCGTGGTTGATGGTGCCAGGGAGGATGCGCCCTGCCTGGCACCCGTAGAGCCCGACCGTTCGGCACTCCCGGTGCCAGCGGACTCGCGGTGCTTGTCCTTCTGTTGGGCCCCCGTCGCCGGGGCGCCCTCAAAGGTCTTAGAAGACCGCTCGGACTTCTTTTTCTCGCCTGACGGGCTCTTCCCTTCCAGCAAGCTAGCGATATATTGCCGCAAAACGCACAGTCCTTCTCCACGTGCGTCTTGTCCTCATGCAGGCCGTAGAGGCAAAGGGAGTGTTCATCCTCCTTAAAAACATTCTGAAGCTGGCATCCAGGGCAGACCCTGAACAGCTTTCCGGGCGTCGAGCTGCCCTTCTCCTGGGCCATGTCCGAGATGGGCCTGAGAAACTTCTGGAGTCCTCCAAAAGCGTGGCTCGACGAAATCTTCAACCTTGAGGGGCATAGAAGAATCCGACACGTGTCCCCGTTGATCGGATAAAGAAACGGTGGAGCTTGAGGCTCTTTTGACCAAAAAAGAGAACATTTTCCTATGAAAAAAGCGTGAAAAAAAGCACTAAAGCTCGAGAGCAATAGCACGAGGATCCCAACACTTGAACGTGTGGTAAATATCTGAAGATGGCTGCCAGAGGCGGGGCTTAGGGAGATGGCAGTCATTGGCTGTGGTCAGTATGACGCAGAGATCAGTGATTGGTTACTACTATGAAAGACAGATCAGAAACGAAACTGATACTGATTTTTCTTTACCGAGGATTCCCAGCCTGACGACGGGAATATTCATGAGCATGTGAATCCATGCCAGACCCCATGCTGGAGAAACTCTTCTTTTTCTCTTTAATTGTATCCACTGTTGGCCTCTTCCAGCCCGATACGACCTTGGCTTCTCAGCATGGTTACCTTCAGCTGGGTTTCTCTCCATCTTAATTCTCGATTTGTTTTGCTCTTGAGACCTTTAGTAACCTTTGTTCAATTCTGCTCATGTGCGTAGTGGATTTACACTCATCTATAAAGTGCTTTTGAGGTGTATATCTGTATAGTTGGCGCTTGCCGCAATCCATTGTACTACTAAGCATAAGAAAGTTTCACAATTTTTTTGCTTCTTTGCTTCTTGCGGTTTCTTGCATCCGTACATGTTTAAACTAACTTAATATCTTCATCGTGCATATGGCATAAGTTTCTGCATCTGGACATCAAATTCTTCATCTTAGGCTCAAGATGTCACTTATCCATGGTATCTCATCTTCTTGTCAGTATTTTTAGGTCATTATATCTTCTATATGTACATCAGTCTGATTTCTTGTGACGTCACCATTCGCTTTCCTTAATAATCTCCTTGGCTTCTTCGGGTATCCCATTCTGACAGCCGTCATTTCGTCTTGCCTGTAGATCTGGTTTTCTCAATGGGTACCTTACTGTCCAGGTTTTCTTAGGTGTCGGTACTTCAATAGGTGCTGTTATTCTTATAGTCACTGGGCAGAGCCCAACTGCGGCTCTCTGCTGATTTATCTGTTCATCATATGTCACATATTTTGATCACAGACCTTTGGGGCTTTTTGGACACCATACTTTGCATCGAGGAACACCTATGATACAAGGGGTTAAATCAAGTTCCTATTTATGAAATCCATTGCCCCTTTCCTCACGTTTGAAGTGGACTCCATGGAAAATATTATAAAGCACTCTATTTGTGGCCATACTTAACCTGAAACTCTTTATTTTGGAGAGAAAAATAAAACGAACACTTTGTTTTATTAAGCATTGGCCTCATCACAAAACTCAGGCAAGGACAATGGGGAAAGCGTTACTAGTAGAACACAACTGGCAGGAAATGGTCCTAGACCTAAAATGTGCAAAACAAACAGACAGGAGATTGGACCACAGGTAAGGATATACCAACAAGAACTCCTCAGGCACATTTTAGACATGGAGGAGAACTTACAGACACTAAATATTCCCATCTTTAAAATCTCAATAAGAAAGAGAGGAGAGTGGTTTCCAAGTAGCTGTCTTCCCTACTAATCCTGATATCACCCTTAGACTGAAAATGAAACTGACAGTACCTTCTAAAAAGGCATTTTTAAAGTGTGCCGTCTTTCAAAGAACATTGGGACAAAAAACAGATACAACATTTGTACCTTTAGATCAACATATGTACCAAAAAGATTCTTTGAGTCCCACATTTTACTTTAGTCTATAAATCACTTTACCCATCAAAAAATCTAAACAAAAATCAATAGCCATTCATTCATAACTTAATCACATCAATATGATACTGCTCTCACTGCTAAGTCATCAAAAACATTACATAATCCTTGCAGGAAAAACTATACGTGAACTCAGAATTAAGATTCAGTACAAAACCAGCCAACTATATGGCAAAAACAATCAGCACTCAGTATTAGCACTAATACAGGACACCCAGGATTTTATTTTTTGCAGAAAACTGATAAAGACCTATTAAAAACACCTAAGCGCTCACTGTATCGGAGTGTGGTTCCAGAATGGAATCCTTATGTAAATATGTGGACTTTATTTTTTAACACCTGCAGCATTTCAAACACTTGGCAACTTCACGATACACAATATTTGACCAACTTGACAGAACAACCTAATTTTGGTCCATCCACAGAAATTCTTGTGAGCTTTGACACTGGAGCTTTGTACACCAATATACCAAAAGATAGTGCCATTTAAGCTATTTCAGAAATTCTTCATGTAAGATTTCCCCCTCATCCTTTCCTCCTCACACATTGTATTATAATAGGCTGTAAATAATTGGCACGCTTAATACTTTCTCCAGTTTTAAGGACACTGGTACAGCCATGGGGATTAGCTTTGCCCTTAATTCAGCAAATGTGCTCATCCTATCTATTGAAGCAATATAGGCCTCATTGCAAGTTTGGCGGTGCAGTAAAAAAAGTGGTGGAATTCCTTAAGGTAACAGAATTATCACTGTTTTTACCTCACCACCAAACTACAAGATTGTCCTTGAAGCCCAAAACACAAGCAGAATGTTGTGGGTCTTGCGCCTGATCTCCCGTATTAACGTAGATGTTTTTATGAGAGACTGGCCTCTCATCTCCTACTATGCATGGTGCAAACGGTCCACGCAATCCGGTCTGGATTCATACATGTCTGATCCACTCGGCTGAATCTTTGCCAACTTTCCATGTTCTCTCTCAGATTGAGAGGGCCCACACAGCGTCTACCAAATTAATGCCAAAAAGACATTTCACTCAGTCTAATGGACCTTTCTATTGATGGTGATGGAACAATGTGGTCTCCTCTCCCATTTCTGGTCATGTGCAAGGCTCCTACACATTTACCGGATATGCCAGAGTATATATCAAAGTGTGTGTGTGTGTGTGTGTGTGTGTGTATATATATATATATATATATATATATATATATATATATATATTAAAATTATTTAGAAAAGTCACAAAATCCAGTATATGTCCATACCTTACCATCCCTCATGTGCCACAACAGAGGCATGAAAAAGGACTGCCTTGAGTCACACTCTTTTTGCACTTCTGATGGAGCCAACAGCAGGCCTGGTCGGTCTGTGACATGGCCAAAGGGTAATTCACCTTGGGTGCACACCAGAAATCATCTTGATTTAAGCAGATGGCATTCTTTTTGTTAAAGATCCTGCTACCAACTTCAAGCTTATAATGCACGGATCAAGTCTGAATTGTTACCGCTCACCAGTTCCACATCACCTTTATGCCACAGACTTGAGTGTGCTCCAGTGGGCAACAGACTCAATTGTATAGCTGGTTATTGTATCCAGAGAACAAGATTCACTCTATAATAACAATCTGGGGCCACTGGTAACTGCAGAGATGGACCAAGGTTTCCATGTCATCGATGGGGAGGCTTGCCGTAGTAAACAGAGCCAACACGGTCAAATGTATTGCACTTACCAACCCTTCTTAACGGCGTTAAGCATTTCTGCACTTTATAATAGGGATATCTCACTTTGGTGCCTTACAATGCGCCAAACGCGGATATAGCAATCCAACCGCGGAAAGAACAATTGTGACATTTTTGGAAAAGGCGTGGATATGCACGTTGGATGATAGATCTGTGGAGGGATCAGAAGAATCTCTTTAGTTTATCATGTAGGACTGGGTAGGTGGTGTTATGACCATCTTTCAGTGCCTCTGTATGTTGGCTGCATAGTGATATGGGTGCCATTAGAGCTCATCTAGACAACCTGCTTAGCGTTGCATTCTATATATTGTTTGCAATTGCCAATATAATGCAGCTATGAAAAGCCAGATCAAATTATTAGTTTAGATAAAATAAAATATCCAACATCAGAAGGCAAATCAATAATTATTCCCTTGACGACAAATACATTGATCTAAAATGCACATACATAAGATAACTTTGTTAAAGTAATTTCAAAAAGTTAAAGTTAAAACTGCATAGAGAGGAAAGACAATACTACTAGTATTGGAATAGTTTCTGATGATCTGGGTATCTGGGTAAAACCTTTGAAATGTGATTGCAGAATAATTTTAAAGCCAAAGTGCATGTGCTCGATGAAAGGGAAGAGCAACAGATTTAGGAGTCATTTTCTCACAATCTTAGGGCTCCAGATACAGTGGAGTAGCTTTTCAGAAAATGTTGGGGGGGGGGGACATGACATCTGAAGAAAAGGTGCCCAAGCCAAATGAATGGGGACAAAATGGTGTGCCTTGAAAGTTGGGGGGGACAAATACCCATGTCCCCCACTATAATTACACCCATGTCCAGATACAAACAATTGTAAAGCACATGCCACTGAATAAGCAACATCTGGAATAAGCTTAGAACGGAGGAGGACTGGTGTCGAAAACTGCATGATCTTAAGAGCAGAGTCAGGGTTGTGGATCAAAACTTTGCATATTCAGGGCAGAAAACCAAACCGAATTACAGTTCCCCCAGGTCCGAACAGAAAGGGAAATGTTTCAGAATTAGAGCAGACAGCTAGTGTATGCCTTCCTTTAAGAAGGTTCAGAAATTAAGAGTGAATAGCTCTCCATCTGGCCCATTGCCTTATGGATGTAATGTGAGAACGTGCTCATGTGCTCAGTTCGTTTAATTCATCAGTCTACCTTCTCTCTTCATTCAAGGACAGCAATCTCTTGACAGCTTTCTACGTTTCCTAGATGTGTCAATAGGTGACGTAAACCACTTGCAACAATTACATTGAGAATAAAGCTTGTTTAATGTAAGCAAGCCTGGATATCTACACAGCCCAATCTGGAGAGCAGATATGTAGCATAATTTCCTACAAAAGCTGGCTACAGGATTGCTTCAAATAAACATCCAGGCCGACTCTGGTCCTGATTTGAAACCATAATGTGCCTCTGGTTTAGTATGCGTGTTGCAACGTTTGGGCAAATAAAGCATGCTTTAAAAAAATGAAACTTCTGGGGTACCTCCGTCTTCTCATATCCCCAAAATTCTGAACCATATAGTTCATTTACCAAAGAAAGTGGTAGACCTGCATCAAAATATTGCCTGCTCAAATAGCTGGTAAATTGCATTTGTGCCCCATTAACCTGGGAGGAGCAGCTATTTTATTTTTCAGTATGGGTAGAGTCTTCAGGAATTTCGAGCAAGGACACAGAAATATGTGAATTATTTTACTCTCCCTCTAGGGTGTCCCCATTTACATATAAATACCGTGAACAATGTTTTGCGGAACAACCTTTAAAACCTTAGGTGCAGCAACCTTCACGGGCAAAGTAATGAGCAACGTAAACTGTGGATACTTAATCTAGGAGTCACTAGAGTGCAAAAGGAATTCAACAGACGACAAACAGCTCTTTAACTTCCTCCCATAAGTTCTTCTTTGTGCACCCACTCCTGAAAAAAAACCTTCAACACATCCTACCTGCTCTGCCAACTACCGCCCTATTTCCATCAGCCCCTTCCTGGGGAAACTGCTGGAGAAGTTAGTTTTGCCCCAACTCAACTCACACACTGAACTTGTTGGTGGTCTCCAGGACCATCAATCTGGATTCCAGCATCCATCGCCACAGAACCTGCTCTTCCGAACACCCATGAAGCACTGCTCATATGTCTGGACTCCAACTCCCCAGCTGTCCTTATCCTTCTCGATTTTGCCTCTGCCTTTGACACAGTCAACCATTCCATCCTCATACAAAGGCTCCACAGTACTCTTGGTAACTCAGAATGGACACTGGACTGGCTGACATTCTTCCTTACCGACTGCTCTCCCCAAGTCATCCTGGATACTTTCTCCTCTCCTACTTCCCCCTCCACCTGTGGTGTCCCCCAGGGTTCTATCCTCTGAACCTGGCTCTTTATCATCTACCTTGCTCTGCTTGCATGCCTCATCTCCTCCTCTTCCAGCTTCCAGTGTTACGCAGATGACACACAGCTCTATTTCAAACTCCCTGCTGACCCTCTTGCACCCTCCATCATCCCCGACTGCCCATCTGCCATCCAGTCCTGGTGCACCGACAATGATCTCTGCCTCAACGTCTGTAAAACTGAGATCTTTCCCATGAGGACCCCTCCTCCCTCCTTCTTCCCTTCACTCTGGCCTTCCTCTTTGGGCTCTCCCCTCCTTGCACACTCTTCTGAAGCCACAAACCTTGGAGTCATCTTTGACTCCTCTCTTTCCTTTCTCCCTCACACTCAGGACATTGCCAAGAAGTCCCACATTCAGCTTTTCCTTCTCAAAGGAATGTTGTCCTTTACTCACTTTCCCTCAGAGGCTCAATGTTACCCAAGCCGTGGTTCTCTCTAGGCTTGACTATTGCAGTAGCCTCTTCCTGAATCTACCATCTACACTCTGCGACCCCTCCAGCTTATCCAGAATAGGGCAGTGACTTATCCTTGGCCATAAGCCCAGGGGCCGCTTCTCTCCTTCACTAAAAAGTCTTCACTGGCTCCGGGTTGCTGCACAGATTAAATTCAAATCCCCCTACATCATCCACAAGGCACTCTGAGCCCGGGGACTACACCATCTTGAACTTTATCTTACTTAATACTCCCACTCTAGACC
Source organism: Ambystoma mexicanum (assembly GCF_040938575.1). NCBI lineage: Eukaryota > Metazoa > Chordata > Amphibia > Caudata > Ambystomatidae > Ambystoma > Ambystoma mexicanum. The sequence goes on along the minus strand of NC_090926.1, from coordinate 1,175,093,917 downwards.
ACTACACTCCTCTGGCTCTAACTCTCTGTTAAGTGTTTGGCTAAACAGATGGCAGGGGGTTGTTTGTTTTCCTCAGTTGGCTCTCGCCTATGAAACAGCCTCTCCCTCCCTCCCCCTCTGCACCTTGAGCAGGATCTTCTTAAATTCCAGAAGCTCCTTAAGACTCTCCTCTTAACCTACTCCTTCTCTTCTCCCCCCTGCTAAACCCAGTTGCTGCAATTGGTTTCCTGGGCCATTATGCATCCTCTGGGCCCTGACCTCCTGCACCCAATCGGCCAAGCTCCTGTCTATCTGCACTTGCACTTACACCCTCCCCCCTGGTGGCACGCACTTACACCCCTTGCGGCTCCAGGCCATGTAGCACTCAACATTTCTAGCACTTCATCTGTGGCTCACCCATGAGCTCAGACTCCACAGCGCTGACCCCCTGCCTTCTTCCTTGCTGCACCTGCACGTTCTGAATACTCACAAGGCATAGTAGGTTCGTCCTGTTTTCCTCTTCTCCCCACTGCTCATATACATTGTGTTATTAATGTACTTTAATATTTCCCACGCCTCCTCCCTTCCTTGCCATGTGGGCGCTTTGAAACAGTATTTTCTTTAAGCGCCTAACAAGCGAACAAAAAAATACAAATAAATAAAATCAGCAGGATGGTGTCATCTGCATAATTCAGTGGCACTGGCACCCCCTCAATGATGTACGATTCCTCCCATCAATTCCTCTTGTAAGGGAAGGAGGCCAACATACAACCCTGGTAGATGCCCTGCATCGTAGGAAAGCCATCAGTACATTCTCCATTGAGGATAAACAAAACTTTTTTTTGTGTTCCTAGTGACAAATCACTATGCACCGGGGGAGCCCCTTCTCACAAGGCTATGGAGGTGAGGTTGTTACCCAATAGCCCCCCCTAGGGGTGGTCGAATGCCGGTTGACCGCATGGGGAGGAACACCCCTCCTGGGGACCGTGATAACCACCTAGGTTACAGGCCCTATAGTCACAAGCCGTGTCCAATCACACAGTAACCACACTGGTCACACCACCCCACAACCTATTAAGCACAAACCTTAATACTGGTCGCCAAATCACATTGTGAGGGTTGCAAGGCCTAGATAGGGGCCAACGAGGGTCTGGGACCCTGTAAGACTTTGAAAACTGAGCGCAGGCCCGTAGGGGGTGGGGAGGCGGGGCAAACGAGGGTGTGGGACCCCATCAGAACTGCAGAGTACAACTGAGGTGGACTTCCTTGTCACAGTGAAACCATGATAAAGCATATAAGGGTCTGGGACACTGAAGTTCAGCGAAGCAATTTTAAGAGGAAAGCTTCCTCCTTGTCTCAGCGAGAAGACCGCTGACCACCAGAGAAGGGTCTGGGACTCAAGTGAAGCCAAGGTCAGGGAGTCATTCCCCCTGGTACTATTGGAAACTACAAAAGTATAACCCAGGAAAAGGAAGTCATTGACCTGGATATTTGATAAAAGACTGGGTGAAACCCTTAAGCCAGGGGAAGGGAGTCAATGCCTCTGTCCTGCTGTTGAATTGTATAAAGTGACACGAAGGGAAGCGTCATTCCCCCTGGTTCCATTGGAGAATAGCCAAGAACACCTCAGGGAAGGTAGTCATTCTCCTAGGTATAGGATAAAATACTGGGTGAAACCCATGAGCAAGGGGAAGGGAATCATTCCCCCTGGTATTTTCTATTGAGAACAATTGTTGGATACTGTTGAAGAACCAGGTGAAGGGAACCGTTCTTCTGAAGAACTTTTTCTTTGTTTAATCTTTAGTTATAGTTTAAGTGTTAGGATAGGGTTTGGCACAGGACAGTGCAACTTTGATTTGACAGCGATTCTGACAGTTCCTTTAATTTTAGTTTGAGGTAGGGCACCGCCTCATAGAAATGGGGACAGTGAGGTTTTCAACCCAGGAAATAAAAAGTCTATAACCAAAACCATGCCACTCTTCTACACCCTTACACTTTGTGAAGCAATTGTGAGATGTTCAGGAGGGGTCCTTTATTCCCTTCAGGGCCTCCACTACTTCAGCTTATTGACCATGTCAAAGGTAAAGGTTGGGCTGCCAATGGAGGTCTAGTGCACAGGCCTAGGTTTTAAACAGAAGTATTTGGCAATCAAAGAGAGATTTATTATTTATTTGTTAATACTTAGTCCCCTCACTGAATCCCCCCTCCCCGGACCCAACTCCCATTTCTCATCCAAGATGATTTAAGTGAGAATCAAGTCAGCCAACTAGAGTGTAGCAATTACCTTAACACTCTTGTGGTTGAGTCACAGGGGGAGCGAGGGTGATGGGATTTATGGAAAATCACATTGCCCTGCTTTGAAATCGGAACAAACTGAGTGCAGTGCCAATCAGATGGCATTGCATACACTTGCTAGTGTAAGAACACCTCAGTCTATGTTGTACTTCAGTAGATCCACTCGAATTATATCCAGCCCTGGCTCTGCTAGAGATCCTTTTGCTAATAAGAATTTGAATGACTCCAGATAGCAGAACTCCTAAAATTCTCTCATATGTTCCACTGGGGACTTTGACCAATGGGATCTGAATGGTTATATGTGATCTTACCGACCACATAAACAGAGTGGTACATAACAGAGTGGACAAAACATCGAAAACCATTTTATCTATTTTTTTTAAATTTGGGGGTCCCCCTCAACCCTTTCTTTTCCCACGCTTTTAAAGCCACCCCAACCCCATCCCGAGCCATTTTAACTCCTAACACCATCAACATTTATATATGTATTTAAACATTTCGGTGTTTTTGTCCACTCTGAAATGTACCACTCTATTTTGTATCTGATAAAATTACTGGATACCATCTGAATTAATATCAAACATTGTTTATTCGGAAATATATTTTCAAAAAAATAAATGCTGCGCCCATACACATTTACAAATCAGTCAACAAACTTGCCCTAGTGAATTCTATGATCTGGTGGACATAATGCTGCCTGGATCTGGGTACACACTTTACAGATGTGCATCGGCAAAACATCTTACAAAGGATGTTTTTCTCAAATTGTAGAGTGCACCTGATACAGTTCCAACTACAAAATAGACTATACCAATAGCACTACTTCCAAAATTACGAGCGTCAATCCAGATAGCAGGGGCTGGAGCTACAAGGTGCTATGTGCAAACAGCGGGAAATTGACTTGTCCTGCACTGGGTGATTATTACGAGGGAGTGCATGTCAATGTGTCTGAAAGCTTAGGAATTGCCTTACTAATTGGGCCACAATGTAGCATCCTTGGCAACTATAGCGCCCGCCCACCGTGAAGCAAAGGTGTATTAACATCTGCTTCCTAACAGCCAAGCCCTGCATGCTTAGAAAAAGGTCAGCCCCAATGGACTTAATATGTGCTAATAAAGTTTATAATTCTTCAGTGTCCACTAAGTGTTACCTGGAGGACAGTTGGAATGATTTTAGAACTCCACCTTCTGAGCAGAATTCACCAGGACGCAACTTAAGGGATACGCGATTACTGCTCTTCGTGGATAATGTTCCTGCCCTATTCATCCTCCACTTGAATCTGGGTTTCTCCCTTCTCCCTCTACTGAAGCAGCTCTTTAAAACGTCACCAATGTATTAAAATTCCACCTGTCACTCTTAGCAACCATCTCTTATTCTCTTGGCCCTGCATGCTGCTTACGATATTGTGGGTCACACTATTCTTCGTGTATCACTCATCCTTTGGTATCTCTGGTTCGGATTCTCTTGGTTTGCCATCTTTCCAATTGTTCATATTGAATGTCTTTGGCTGGCATTTCTGCCCGGGCTCTTCCTTACACTTTCGTGTTATGCAAGGATGAGTTTTTGGTCTTTTGCCATTTTCTCTCTATACTATTGCTCTCTTCTGGCATTCTTTTGGTCTAGGATGTCATTTGTATGCTGACGATTCGTCCTTCGCTCCCTTCTTATACTGATTCCAGGTTTCCATGTATTTCCCCCTCTTCTTATTTATTTATTTATTCAAATTTGTTGAGCGCACATCAGCCCAGAGGCATCGTGGCGCTTGTTACAGACATCTTAGTTGCAGAGGAAACCGTAGTTACAAGCAGTACATAAATTACAGGGGAAATATATACAATAGCAAGGCAGTATAATTACATGGCTTCCTGAGAGTTTGCTAGTTATTTAGCAGGAACGAGGTTTTCAGTTTCCTGCGAAAGATGGGAAGTGAGTTTTCCGTTCGGATGTCTGAGGGGAGAGCGTTCCATGTCTGTGCTGCAATGTAGGGAAAACCTAGACCTCCAGCTTTGGCTTTTTTGATGCGTGGGGTGCAGAGTAGGTTAGCGTATTGCGTCCTAGTGGGACGTGTGGAGGAAGGTTTGAGGATGGCATCTGAAAGATAGGGCGGGGCGGAGAAGGAGAGGCATTTGTGAGTGAGGGTGAGGATTTTGAGGGTGATCCGTTCTTTGACTGGGAGCCATTGGGCTGAGAGCCTGGCCTGGGTGATATGCTCTCTTCTTGGGATACTGAGAGCGGCCCGGAGAGCGTTGTTCTGTGTGATTTGTAGTCTATTTATGTTTTTGGCTGATGTGCCTGCTAGGAGAGCATTGCAGTAGTCCAATTTGGCTCCAATGGTTGCCCTTGCTATGGAGAGGCAGTTAGGTTTAGAGAGGTAGGGCTTGATGGCGTTTATAAGTTTGGTGGTGTGTGCGGATGCGGAAGTGATAGCGCTGACTTGTCTAGTCATAGATAGCGAAGAGTCAAGGTATACTCCAAGTGTCTTGACGGCCGTGGACACGGGGATGATGGAGTTGTCAATTGAGAAGTTGGTGTACAGTTTGTCCAGTTTGTCTAAGGTGTTCTGTTGACCTAGTATCAGGATTTCGGTCTTGTCACCATTAAGGCAGAGGCCATTAATTGCCATCCATGCCTTGATGATGGAGTAGATAGTGTGGAGTGCCTTTGCGTCTTCGTTGTATGAGCCTGAGAGGGGTAGAAGTACTTGTGTGTCGTCCGCGTAGTTCGTGTAGGTGATGCCGTATGAGTCAAGTTTGTCAAAGAGGGGCTTGGTGAACAAGTTATAGAGTGTGGGTGCAGTGCAGGAACCTTGAGGGACCCCGCAGTGGATTGTCGTCGGTGTGGCGTTAGCGATGTCCGAGAAGACTTTCATGGCCCTACCTTCGAGGAAGGAGGTGATCCAGGCGGCTGCTTCTTTGGAGAAGTTGGCTGAGTGCGTGAGGTGGGAGGTGAGAGTCTTGTGATCGACTAGATCAAACGCGGCTGAGAGATCTAGAAGAAGCAGAAGAGCCGGTTTGCCTTTGTCCATGATTTGGGTGATCTGGCTCTTCAGATCTACCAGGGCTGTTTCTGTGCCATGTCCTTTCCGGAAGCCCGATTGCCTCGTCCCGAGGATGGAGTGGGTTTCCAGAAAGTGTTGGATTTGGCAGTGTGCGGCTTTGTCCAGTAATTTCAGCAAGAATGGCACAGTGGTTATTGGTCTATAATTGTTGGGTTGTGAGGGGTCAAGAGTTGGTTTTTTTAGGAGAGGCCGGACCCAAGCCTCTTTGAGGTTGGCTGGGATGATGCCTGTTTTAAAGGACGCATTGATAAATGCCGTGAGGAGCGGCGCAAGGCAGTCTGCGCAGTCTTTGACTAGTTTAGGTGGGCAAATGTCGCCTTTGCATGGGGAGGGTTTGAGGTTTGTTAGAAGGTTAATAACTTCTGTTTCAGTGACATCTCTGAAGGAGAAGTCAGGTATGGTGGGCTTGGAGGAAGGGGGTGGGGTGTTAGTCGGTTTGGTTCCTGTCTGGTGAGGAAGTGCTTTGCAGTGGTCTTTGATTTTCTTTTGGAGAAGGTCAATTTTGTGAAGCATGGCAGCTTGAATGCTGGTACACCAAGCTTCATCTTTGATTATTTCATCTGGAGTGTTAGGGGGGGAGATGAGCTCGTTAAAGATTGCGAAAATCTCTTTGGAGTGTGACTTGGCATTGGTGATACGAGTGTTGAAGGCGTTGGCTTTGGCAATGGTGATAGCTCTCTTGTATTGGTGGGAGATTAAATTGAATATGTTTTTGGTATTGGTGCAGGGGTCAGATTGCCAGTTTTTTAGTGCTGCTCTTTTGTGGGATCGCATTGAGTGCAGTTCTTCAGTAAACCAGGAGTTGGAGTGTAAGGATTTCTTTTCTTTTTTCCATTCAAGTGGCGCTATTAGATTGATGGCTTTGGTGAGGACATCTTTATATATGTCTGCTAGGATGTTGGGGTCACTAGCGAATGGGGGGGCTAACACTGGGGTATTGAGGTATGGGCGTAGGTTCTCCTCTGTGAGTTTCTTTGAGCTTCTGACTTGGGCAGCGCTGGCAGGGGTCAGAGTCTTAAGGTTTTTGGTGATAGGAATAGAGAACTCTATGCAGTTGTGGTCAGTCCAAGGCAGTGAGGAGTTGGAGGTGATAGAGGAGAGGCAGTTATGGTCTGCGATCCAGTCAAGTATGCGGCCTTTGATGTGAGTAGGACTTTCTACTTTTTGGATGAAGCCCAGGTCATTGAGTTCCTTGGTGAGAGTGGCTGCAGATTTGTCCTTGGGATCATTAAATCCGAGGTTGAGGTCCCCTAGTAGAATGGTTTTGGTGGAGCTTTTGATGTTGTTGCTAAGGATGTGTAAGATGTTGTCCTGGGAGTCTGGGGAATTGCCTGGGGGGCGGTATAGTAGGTGAATGTTGATGGTGCTGTTGGGTGACAATGTGAGTTTGGCCGATAAGAGGTCAGAGTTGTTGGTTGAAGGGTGACTGATAGGTCGGAGCTGTAGGTTCTCTTTGTAGATGAGGGCTACTCCGCCTCCTATTCGATCTGGCCTATCTTGTCTGAGTATGGAGAAGCCCGGTGGTAGTGCAAGTGTAACGGCAGGGCCTGATGCTTCATGTAACCATGTTTCGGTGATGGCTAACAGGTCAATGTTATTACTGGTTATAATGTCATGGATATCAGAGGCATGAGCTGGGAGTGATCGGACATTGAGGAGTGCACATTTGATGTGAGGTGTGTGATGTTTGCTTGTGGAGGTGTGAGTGATGGTCGTGTCTGGTATGTTCTGTGAAGTGGTATTGCAGGGTGTGGCTAGGTTAGTGGGTGGTGGACTGTGGGTGTGTGGGTATTCCGTGCGGGGGCAGCGTGTGGAGGTGGTGCGGGAACTCAGCCTATAGTTTCTGAGTTCCGTGGGAATGGCTAGTGTGCCAAGTTCTGGGGTCTGTGTGCGCGCTCTAAGTCTTTCTAGTCTGTGCAGAGTTACTACACAGGGTGTACAATCTGTCATGGCAGGTGTGATATCCTTAATAGCGAAATGCTTGTGGTAGAAGAGTGGGCTGGGTGGTGTGTGGATGAGGGGATGGATGGGAGGATAAAGTTTGAGAGTAGTGAGTGTGGAGAGGAGGGTGAGCAGCGTGGTGGCGGCAGCGGTGAGCTTGCAGGACGCTATGGGCATGATTGTGTACTTGGTGGTGCTGTGAACGGGGGGACTCAACACAACTTCAAAGGTGGTCTGTAGGCGACCATAGGGCACAACACAACTTCAAAGGTGGTCTGTAGGCGACCATAGGGCACAACACAACTTCAAAGGTGGTCTGTAGGCGACCATAGGGCACAACACAACTTCAAAGGTGGTCTGTAGGCGACCATAGGGCACAACACAACTTCAAAGGTGGTCTGTAGGCGACCGTAGGGCACAACACAACTTCAAAGGTGGTCTGTAGGCGACCGTAGGGCACAACACAACTTCAAAGGTGGTCTGTAGGCGACCGTAGGGCACAACACAACTTCAAAGGTGGTCTGTAGGCGACCATAGGGCACAACACAACTTCAAAGGTGGTCTGTAGGCGACCATAGGGCACAACACAACTTCAAAGGTGGTCTGTAGGCGACCATAGGGCACAACACCATGCACAGCATGAGCCAGACCCGTGTGACGATCAAAAGCACAGCATCGGACAGTGGGTGGCTGAGCTTGGCCATAGGGCATAACAAGTGATATGGGTAACAGGAGAGCACTATAGTAACTAGTATAGATTATAGTATAAATTAGCGCTTCTAGCGCGCTCTGAATGTTTGCCCAATTCTCGTCAGCTTAATTCAGCAAAGATGCAAATTCTCTTTGTTCCTGCAGTATCTTCTTCCGCTGCAACATCAGCATTATTTTCGATTCCCCTCTTTAACCTCACATTTCTTCTCTTGCTTATTACTGCCATTTGACCTGAAAACAGCTGCAAAACGTGTCCTTTTCTAACTTCCCCTGATATAATGACGTTCACCCCCGGGTGTAGCTCATGGAACGGGTTACTAACGTCATTAGCACCCCGGGTTACCAAAGCGAGAAACCTGGGTGCTGATAGCGGGGTCTTTTCTATGAATAAACAGGATGCACTGTTCCAAGATGGCCAGCACGGAGATGGGGACGGGGGTTGAGAATATACAATTTTAAAACAAGGAAAGGAGGGAGGGTGGGGCGAAGAACGCGGACTGGAGTGGGGGCGGCAGTTTGTGGGTTCAGTGGAACATGGGATGAGATCAGCGGTGCCAGGCCGTGATCAGCAGTAGATTGGCTGCTCCCCTCACCCTATGTGCTAATAAAAGTTGTTCTTATACTAGTCTTTTCCTATTCTTGGCTATTAATCCTCACTTATTTGCCTTCCTTCCTATGTTCATTCCACTTCATTCGATGTTTAACTCTGTTATTCGCCTATTTTTGCTCGCTCCCAATTCTTATCTTTCCATCTCTATCTGCACTCAGTTGGCTTCCTTTCCTTGTATGCCTTCAGTTTATCTAGTTTTGTATTTGCTAAGAGTTCATGGACTGGCACCCTTTTATGTCACTTGTTTTTGTTTACTCTCAAACTCGCCCCTATTCGGTCCCAGTCTCTCTGTTTGCTAGCTGTTCCCAGGCATCCTTGAGCTCAGTCCAGTTCCTGTTTGCTCTCCTTCCTGGCACCCAAACTCTGGAATGCATTTTCTTGCTATTTTCAAAAGGTAAACGAAGGATGCATAAAAGACTGAACACAGCAAAGGCAGCACACACAAATATTGGTAAACATGCTAACCAAAAGGGTTTTGGTAACACACCTTCCCCACTGGGTGTGATGGGGGGGGGTCACCACCATAAGGCATTGCAAGGTTCCCTGGGGTTCCCAATCCCTTGCTTTTGACTTTGTTCCCCCAAATGCAAACACTCTGTTTCAGCTATGTCTCCTGAACCAGATAATAGTGCACATGCACGGTTTGCCAATGTGAGGCTTCCTCTGGGGGGAGGGGGTTACCGTTGTCTGCTAGCACAATATCTTTCCTCGGTTCTGGGATCCCTCCTTCCTCCAGTCTCAGGCAACTCTCACAGGTATCCCAAAACTCCAACTATTTCTGCCCTCCTTGTCTGGGTATCATTTCTTGTCCCGCCTCCTCTGCCTCTGTTGGGCCAACTTGGTCTCCTCGTGCCTCTCCGTCCTTTCTGGTTTGTGGGATTGCCTTTCTCGATAGTGGTTATTCCACTACCACCTCATTCCCATGCCCACCACCTTCTTTGCTGTTACTATCCCCTCTGCCTCTCTTGTGGTCACCTCTGCCCCTCTTGTGTACTCCAACTAGTCAAGGGAGGATAGTTCAGGGGCAACATGCTCGTCTTGGAAGCAAGACGACACAGAGCAACACAGGCTCGATCCCCAGGTCCACGCTTAGAAACCTCTGGGTATTAAGCGCGCTATAAATAACCGATCATATCATATCATACCTTCACTCTTATTGCCACCTGCTCCTCCAGCACTACCTTATCCCTCCTCATATTGAACACAACCTTCCAACTGCCTGTCACATCCTTCTCCAATAACATACTGACCAACTGGGGGAGGAGGTTTGGGGGTGTTTTTATACTGTGCTTGTAAATCTTCTTGGGTGGTACTCTTAGTGAGGATTCACACCTGTGGCTTTTATAGGGGTGAGGCTGGGACTGGTTGCTTTACCCAAGCCCACCTAGGGTGCTTTGCGCTCCAGGAGCTGGACAAAGCCTGTAACAGCCCAGTCTGCCATCTTGGAAGTTGGTATTTCCCCTCTGACCCTCCCTGGTGCTGTTTGTGCTGCAGTAACCTGAGCTTCCAGCATGTATTTTAATGCTCGGAACACCAGATAAGCAGTTTAGTGAACTGGCAACATTGTATCCAGCTGTGAGAACATTGTGTCAGGGAACTTTTTTCTAACTTCGTTACTTTTGATGCATGCTCCGCTTTCCTGAAGTCGACAAATTGCAACATTATATCCACAAACATTCTCTGTTCACAGGGGGCTCCCCAAATCCTGGGAAATGGCTTCTCTGATATTATGTGAGAGGGTTCCAACTATCAAAAGCATTTTCTTTAAAAGTACCTGTGCTGGGTCTTTAAGTCATCTAAGAGAGAGTGTCATACTATCTCCGTTGAGGCGGGACTGCCTTATTGGTGGTTCTGACACAGTCACCCTGCATGTCCTGGGTGCCAAGTTATCAGGGGATCCTCCCCATACTTCCATCAGGTCCATCATCCACAGGCCCATTGAGAGTACCTAGCCCACAAAGTCACCACTCTTCTGGTTCCAAGAGCCAAGAAAGGTACCTAGTTACAATCTCTAGGTCAGCACTACTTCTTTCGGTTCCCAATTATTAAAACTGAAACCTTGCGATTGCATATTTTACTCTTGTATTTCTGTTACTGTTTGTTTTGTCAATCTGTACAGTGAATACACTTCTCACTCTATCGAGGGAGCTAGCACCCAGCTCGCTATACATTGGACCATGATAGGGTGCCTACAGGTGGATAAGAACATATCGTGCACCCTGGGCATGCATCTATTCTTGCAACTTGCCTTTCAGGGATATGGCACCCAGCTTGCCTTCCAGGGACAGAACACTCACCTGTCTCTGCAGCAGACAGTGACACGTAAGCTTACAGCTCTCCATCAGCATTGGGTGCTCTCAAAGGTCTCTTATACGTCACACCTCCTCCACCATCACTCCAGCACCAAGAGTTTCCTCGCTTCTCTGGCTCGCACTGTTCGCAAGCCCCCTTTCCTGTCCAGCCCCTTCACTCAAAACACTCATCTTTTGCTTTACTTGGCAGCTGCAAGGTTTTATATACATTTGCTAATGTTAAGGATTTCAATCGGGCGACACACACCGGACCAGGAGCCTTGCCCTTAGCCTTGGATGTAGCGCGCAATTGGAATGCTTTCACTTTTTTCCTGCAAATTCAAATTGAGCTAGCACTCAACCCATCTCACACCCCCTTTTTCAAATACCCCGGGTCACAATGGACCTTGACCAGAAAGATGAAGGATTTCAAAATAGGTGAACGAGTATGGACTTTCTCATTTTACCAACTGTAAAACCAAGAATGTTGTTTTACCGCATTGAATGTCCGTGTGGACTAAGGTACTTTGGACAAACAAGCAGAGCAGCACATATTAGAATTGCGGAACATCGATCACGCATTAGATGCAAAACGGTCACGGCACACTTGGTCAATCATATGGCTCTGAAACATTCACCAAATGACATGTTATGGTGGATATTGGAAACAGTTAAAAAATCCATCAACACACACAAAAGACTGTTGGATGTGGGTACCTAATCGGAAAATCCACCGTGCTTCTTTGTCCATGGACTGAATGAGGAATTCATTCCACCTCTATAACTCTGTTACACTCTTAAACTATATTCCCTCTATAGGCATAACAAGAGGGGTTCCTCGAGTCCGGTCTCTGTAGGATCGGTAATTGTGTTAGCATACTATCATTTTCTTTGCACACATTATTACATCATCCCCCTTCTTTTTTCTACCATCCTACAAACTGTTAGCAAACAGTTTGGCATTTTTTCGCAGTCATCTTGACTACAATTCTGAAATGACATCAATATCCTTTCAGGCACCGCTTCACGCGTCAGATTACATCTCTTGTTTATTTACCAACACTCACGACGTGTGCTTGATCGTGGATTTACTCTTTTTCAAGAGGTCAGGCACATCAGTTGGTCCGTGCAGTTTTTTGTTCCCGCACCGCCGTATGGCTGCAGGTTCAGCTGTCCGTTCGGGTGGGTTTTACCGCTCTGAGTTTCTGCTGCCACTCGCACGCGCCTGCATTACTCGGGCAGAGGACACTCCCCATACAAAGGGTGTGTCACCGACACCCCTTTTGGGATTGGCCAAGTCCTGCGAGCGAATCCGCTGGGGGTGTGCCGGTCTCTAACCGAGGCGTCCTCGCCGTTCAGCAACAGGATTTTTCCACTGAGCGTTGCTTCCGGGTGGGACGTCATCACGTCATTCCTAATACACCAATAGGAATGCCTGCCAGACCTCCGCTGGCACTTGCACCGACTCTCGCGTAGCTCCTATTCGTCTAAGGGTAAGTGTATCTGCTCTGTAGATCAGCTTTTTATAAATCATGAGCACTTGGAGAAGCATGTACTTTAGCTCTCGTACATGCACTCGGAATGCTGAATTCTCGAGCTCTATTAGTTTGAATGGGAATGGCTCATTTTTTAGAATTCCGTCAGATTCTTAACTTGGCTGTTATGCACTCGTGTCATTGCATTTCATTTTTATCACGAGCACGATTATTTCCAACTGAAAGGACTTCTGTTGTCTTTTTCGGCAGGTTTTCATTACCGCCCATGGAACTAACCATTGTTCTTCTAAGGGATACCTTTTGTTAACTTCAACAAGCAATTCTTGGCATCCATTTTTCCATTGAAGATTTACAAGTTCATCTTAAGCAAGCATTTCTTCTTTCTTATGCCTAGGAAGTGTACTACACCAATAACATAATAAACACCCCCTATTTCCATTGTTTCATGATTTTTTCATGACCCGTTTTCATCAACAGACATTGCCATTACTAGATGACTCTGGCCTTGATCATTTCAGGACTTCTGCCAGTGTTCGGAGTTTAAAGTTATGTTTTCACTCAGGTATACTCAATCCTGCCTTCATTTTCTTATTTTTTTATGACATTCCTTGCAGATCAATTACTCACCAACACTACTTGATCCTTAGGCTTTTTGACTTTAGTGTGGGTCTCTGGTCCCACACTAGATACCGCTGCCCATGCCCGACACCGAGGTGACTGACGTCTCAAAACCCTGTCTGGAAGAATTTCCCCCCACATTAATTTTGGGTAAGGTTCCCCTTCTAGGCAGAACTACTGAGTAGTCTTTTCTAAATATTTTTTCAGCTTAAATAGCAATTGTTTTGATAACTTGGCAACCCAATATTTTCATTAGAGAAGTATCTAGCAAGTCATATTTTTATTCATACACTCATTTTTTGATGGTTTGTTCTGTCTGCTTCCCTGCAGGGATTATTACTGCTCACTCTGTCCCGAGGAAGGCATTTCTTTAACATCAGTGGCCTTACAGGTGGCCCGCCAAAACGTAAATATGGTCTTTTTCTGTTGGAACTTTTACTTTGTTTCCTACATCATCCTTTTTTTTAGACCCCCTTCTTTTCAACCTGAATATTGTGAAAAGTTTACTTTGGCAGACCTGTACAAATGAATTAATATTTTTGTATAACTAATTGAATTGAATTCTTCTCTCTGTTCTATACAATTTTCTTGTTCTTATTTAAATGGTAAACCATTACAGATTTGTCAATGTACACCTAGGTTTACTTGTACTGAAACATTTCATTGATGTGTTGTTTTTTCGTATTTTTTGGTCTTCAAAGAAAATGAATTTTGTTAATTCCATGCATTTGTTAAATGCATTTATCTTTCACTGATAAAATCTTTATGTCAGCTTCATATCACAACTTTCCCCTTTTCTTTCTATGTTTGTGTAATAAAATGTTTTGAAAATGTCGTTGAGTTTGGCATTATATTGTGCTAGACCTCTCACTGTTATCTTGGGTTGCTTTAAGTAAGAATAATTAGGATATCGTTCTGTGGATACCATGTAAATTAGGACTATAGTCTATTAATTCATTTCTCTTATAGCTTTTGAATTTCTTTGTGCGACTATTTGAGACCCCTTCAATAGCTGTACCACTTTGTTGGGGCAAACCCCTATATGTAAATGCACAATGGACCTTGAACCAGGCCGGTTGGTGGGAATGCAATATTTATTTATTTTAAAATTCAAAGGAAATCATACTATCAACAAGAGGCATACAGTTCAAAAAGCAAGTGGAAAGCAAGAACACGATGCAGCCAAATTGCATGTTGGAAAGTTGCATTTTTTATCATTTGCGGTTTTAAAATGTCAAAAACTTTTTTTAATGAAAAACGGGTGAAATACTCAGAAATGTAATGCGGTTTTTAGGCTGGGTGATAGATGCACATCACAGGGACAATATAGAAGTGAAATAGTGACTATAGCTAAGGAACTGCATGAGATTTGCCAAGTGGAAGAAGGTTCAATTTTAGTAAATTAAAGCAGTTAAAAGATAAAAATCGGTTTGGAAAGAAAAAGACAAAGTTTGCTTGTACTAGATTTAATGGCTAGAAAAGAGGAACGCCACCCGTGACTCTAAAAGTTACACTGCAGTTGTAACGCTTCACGCAGTGTACCGCTTTCCTTTAGGGAAAATTAATTTATTTAACCAAATATTACTAATGACGTACAAGATGGGTTGAATGAAAGAATGGCGCTAGCACTAGGAATCAAGGACAGGATGAACAGAGAATTCTGACAGTTTTTGGACAAGTTACCAAGGCATGGATAGGGTTGCTTAGAGAGTGGAACAAAGACAAAGGGTCAAGATGGGGTAGGCTATGTTGCTATGGGATGGGGGAATACTCGCAGTCCGCTCTTGAATTTGGGATTAGGAACAGTCAAGCGGGTTCTGGACTCAAAGGCTCGGGTCACCAGGTAACGGCAGACTCTCCTAGCAGAAAAACAGCTGGGCCTGTTTGGTCACTGGATAGAAAGTACAGCTGGATGGCAGGGGTACAGCGGGCATGCAGTTAGTGGTTAAAAAGCCGGTCTGGTCACAGGATACTTCCCAAAGGGTACCACAGCTTTTCTCCTTTGTTACTGGGGTTTCTAGTGGAATTTCTGTACCAAGGCCTTGCTGGGATAGGGTCAGCTATGCTTGGGCCTGGCAGTAGAGTCTGGAATCTTGCAAAGGCGGATCAGGAATGTCTGGATACGCAGGCACTGGAAATTCAGGAAAGAGTGTAGAGTTCTTTCAGCCTCCCTTATTTATAAGGCATGGTGACATCGTAGGATTATATGGTGGGACAGGCTTAGGTTGGGCATGCCTCTAACAACTGGATTGGTCAGGGGTGATTGTTACTGCCTTGCTGTCAGATGGTTGGATCTTTAGGGACATGACATCAGATTTATGATGTGGCTTTACAATGCATGGGATTATTCCCATACTTACTTTTTCTAAAATCAATCTTAACATAAAGCACATTTATATATACTTGTGGCATTTTTACAAATTACATAGACAGATTACATATTTCACGCAGAGCACGACAGTCCAACTCTCCAGTTTGTAAGAGCATGTTTCGTCCGCCTAATAATTTTGCATCATTTTGAGTGAGAAATATTCAACCTAAAATTCTATAACTTTATACATGGGTATAGAATATCATAAGGCATGCCAGTATTGAATTTAAAAGTGGCACCATATACGCTTTCCTCAGAATATCCAATTCTCTGCCATTTCTGTTCCCAATATGCCAATGAAGGCTACCATGTCTTAAATTAAAGCCATCAAAATTGCATCTAGATTGTGATACTTTCACATTTCTGCATTGTCCAATTGCGGAGTTAAAGTCTCAACGTTTTATTAATAAATTAATCTTAAGAACCAAAATGGGCTGGCCTTTGTCCTTCACCAGGACCATTTCTTTAGGCTGCCAGCAAATGGCATTTTAGCCCAGAGTTGTCATGGAGTTTTTCTTTGCAACCCCTTGGTTTTAGTGAATGATTGGTGTCACTGCCCAGGCCACATGTAGGTGTCCCAGATCTATTGTCCCAAGCTGAAGCCCAGACAGAAGTCTGGGAGCGTGTGATATTTATTTCTCTTGGTCCATTCAAAGATTTTAAAGGGCGGCAGTTAACATGCATATGTCTCAGAGGTTTATGGTGGCTCCTTTTGGGGTAAGGCCTCAGTTTAGCCAGCAGAACCACCTGTTCTGGAGCTTTCAGTCCAGGCAATGCATTTAATTCTTTATTTTATTTTGTTCTGAATCAGAAGCAAGTCTGTAGAAATAACACATCCCATATATGTTTCTCAGCAAACCCCCTTTACATTGCTAGGCAAGGACAGGGCCTTATTCAACATTACACTTTGAAAACAGGTATTTTTCTTCTTTGCAAAAGCCCATTTTACAGGTGTTGAAGTCTACTGGGATGTCTCTTTTAAAAGGTTTTCTCTACTATCTGACTTCCCAATATAGTTTTGC
This sequence comes from Ambystoma mexicanum, assembly GCF_040938575.1. NCBI lineage: Eukaryota > Metazoa > Chordata > Amphibia > Caudata > Ambystomatidae > Ambystoma > Ambystoma mexicanum. The sequence continues at coordinate 1,175,077,525 of NC_090926.1, read as the reverse complement.
AGCCCTAGTCAGTTTTTCTTATACAGCAATTTGTTCAAAACACAGGTTCACTGATATTGGCATATGCCCATAGAGCTGGGGTTTCTTTGAAGCATTGATTTTTGACATTTTGTAACACAAAAGACAAGCGTTTTCCCGTGCGGCCGAAAGTCAACCTTCCTGTTGATTTCCCAGTTCTGGCCTAACACGGCCTGTCATTAAGGGATAATGCTCTCTTCTGCTGGACCACAGTCTGGATATAGATAGGCATGGCAGAGCCTCATTGATACAAGCAATTTGATGTTGAACAGATGAAAATAGCGTCAGGGCAGCATCCTTTTCAATGTAAAATATTCCCTTTTTCGATGGGACCTTTTAACAGCAGAGCAGCGCTGTTTTTCAATTTGCTTCTTTTGATGCACACATGAACACACGCTGGCGGCCTTTCTCAGTGTGCTCCCAATTCCAACTTGCCCAACAGTTGTTTGGCAAGAGGGTGCAGCCATCATTTTGTAGCTGCAAAACACAGTTTTGATGCAGAGCAATGGTGCTCCAAGGAGCCAGCGCAGCCATTCTGCTGTTAACTGATGAAGTGCAGCTTGATCATGGATGGGAATTCTGCTGAGTGGGTCAATGTACCCCACACTAATAAGGCAAACCTGCATGTGTTCGCTCCATGCTACTCATGTGGCTTCAAAAGGTCTGCTTGCTATTCTGAAGGCGTGGGGAAGCACCACACGCCATTTGGCACCTAGGTTCTGCACAGCATTATGCGGGCATCCATGTCTGGGTTACCAAAGCTGGTTTGTTCATGGGCCACTTTGCCTATTATCATACAGATTCAATGTCAGCCTTTCAATCATCAGTAGAACCCAAATATCCAAATGACAATAGTACAATGTCAGACAGGGCCGAATGGCCAAAGAAAAGCTTTTGGGTCACATGTGGAATGTTAGGCAAGGAAGGTCTCAGTCTTGCAAAGATAGTTTAAGGTTTAAACCCTGTCGATACGCAAGCCCCATTAATGACTATGGGGGAACGACCACCACACTACCCTATTTTGCATGCAAATGACATGCATTACTCACCGCAATAGGATTTCTGATGATTATATCTATTTAGATTCACAAGCTGTGCATATAGTCCGACATCTAGTGGAAATCGCGGAGTATTGCATCTTTCTTTCGAAGAACGAAAGTGGACGTCGACATGGGCGTGACTGTAACACTATCCCTACAGTGACGTGTAGTGTACCCAAAATGCCTCACGCGTCAAGGTCCCTCTGGTTGTGTTTTTCTGCCGTGAGGTAGCCTTATAGTCAGCATGAGCAATCACAGAAGAGAGAAGGTGTAAGAGGTCTATGTTCCTTATACTCCACGAGAGGAGGAAGGGTGGGCGCATGTGAATCTAAGCAGATACAATAATCATAAGTAGCATTCAGTGAATGTCTTCTGATGCTTGTGAATCTGCTTAGAATCACATGCTGTGCATAGACTAGCGAGCAGTACCCAGAAATGGTGCCGGGATATGTGAAGGAATAGTGGCAAAGAGATGCTTGTCCCACCTGAGAATCAGACCTAGAGTGTGTATCTAGGTAGTAGTGCTGTGCAAAGATGTGTACAGAAGAACAGGTTACATTCTTACCTGGTAACGTTCTTTCGATGGGATGGTCCGACGACGTATTCCATATCTATGACAGGTAATGCCCACAGCTGTGCTGCTTCAGAAAATCTTCGGCGTCTGCGTCCTGCGTCGATGCGCCGTCCCCGAAGACCTCCGACGGCCGATGTCACCCGATGTGATAAGTAGGATGCACGAGCCTGTAGCCTCAGTTGTAGTTTTTTCCCCCAGAACGTGTGACACCAGTTTTCTGCCAGTCAGACACACAAGGCCTTGCGCAACGCAAGCAGCAATCGCAAAAGAAATTCTGCAGCGGGGAAGGTAGGGAGGGAGCGATATGGAATACGTCGTCGGACCATCCCATCGAAAGAACGTTACCAGGTAAGAAAGTAACTTGTTCTTCGAGGGGATTGGGTCCTCCAACGTATTCCATATCTATGACAGACTCCCAAAGCAGTACCAAGCAAGGCGGCGGGAAAAGGATTTAGAACACAAATTTAGCATGCCCAATCAAATTGCGGAATAAAGGACTGCCTTGCCAAAGGCCAGTTCCTGCCCTCGGATGGAATCGAGGGAGTAGTGACGTACAAAAGTATGTACTGAAGCCCAGGTGGCTGCATCACAGATTTGACGAATAGGAACACCCCTCTGCAGGGCAGTAGACGCAGCCACTCCCCTGGTAGAATGGGCCCGCAAGCCAGCCGGAGGGTCCTTACCCGCCAAGCGTTAACACTCGGAGATAGCTAAAACAATCCAACGAGACAAAGTCTGTTTCGTCACAGCTTGTCCCAAACGCTTTCCAGCGTAACCAATGAAAAGTTGATCGTCCACTCTGACCCAGGACATGCGCAAAATATAAAAGCTCAACGCTCTCCTAGGATCAAGCCTATGGAGCCTCTCCTCTTCCTTATCAGGATGTGGAGGAGGATAGAACGCCGGAAGAACAACCTTCTGGCTCAAATGAAATTCCGAAACCACCTTCGGAAGAAAGGAAGGACATACTCTAAGGACAACCCTGTCCTTATGAAACACAGTGAAGGGTGGCTTAACTGAAAGTGCCTGTAACTCACTCACTCTGCGAGCGGAAGTGTCCGCAACCAAAAACGCAGTTTTCAGAGTTAACAGTCTCAAAGAATGCAAAGGCTCAAACGGAGCACCCATAAGAAACTTAAGAACAAGGTTCAAATCCCAACCGGGCACCAGAAAAGGTGACGGAGGGAACACATTAGTGAGCCCTTTCAAAAACTGAGAAATTAAAGGAATCTTAAAATAGGAACATTCTTCAGACGAGCGCTTAAATATGGACAGCGCCGCCAGGTAACCTTTAATGGTCCCCACTTGCAAGCCCCTCTGGGCCAAGGAAAGCAAAAAAGACAGAACCATGGGAATGTCACACTCAAAAGGATCCACATTCTTAACTCTGCACCAGTTGCAGAACTTTCTCCAACGGCATCGGTACAGAGACTTTGTTGCCGGCCGCCTGGCCGAGAGCAACACCTCCATCACGTCTTCAGGGAGGTCCCAATCCTTATACCTCAACCTTTCAGAAGCCAAGCGTGAAGGTTGAGGGATCTGACTTCTGGATGGAGAACCTGACCCCGTCCTGTGAGAACAGATCGTCTCGGTAGGGAAGACGACGTGGAGGGCAGATGGACAAGTCGAGAAGGTCCGGGTACCACGTCCTCTGGGCCCACGCCGGAGCAATGAGGATCATCCAGGAACCGAACCTCTGTAACCTCTGCAGTACTTGCGGGATGACGGGGACTGGAGGAAACGCGTACAGCAGTGGGAATGACCACTCCACCACGAACGCGTCTCCTAAGGCTCCTTTTGGAGGAAACTCCCGCAAGCAGAACCTCTCGCACTTCCGGTTGACACTGGAGGCTAAAAGATCCACTTGAGGGGTCCCGCCGTCTCATTGTCGTCTCCGGCCAGATGAACAGCCGAGATCGAAACTTCCTGCTGGATGGCCCAGAACTCGAGCTGCATCGCCTCCCTGCACAGAGGAAGTGACCCTGCCCCCCCCTTTTTGTTGAGGTAGTGCATAGCCACCGTGTTGTCCATTAGAATCAGGGCACTCTTTCCTCGCACAGTCGGCAGAAAAGCCTTCAGGGCAAGCCTGACCGCCCTCCGCTCCAACAGATTGATATGGAGTCTGGACACCCACAGAGACCAACGACTGCTGATTGTCAACTCGTTGGCATGAGCTCCCCATCCCGTAAGGGATGCGTCCGTCACGATCGTCACCTCCGGCGAGGGCAGCCAAAATGGAGCCCCCTTCATCAGATTGCCTTCAACGGCCCACCACAGAAGGTCCTGGGCGACCGAGGGCGGCTCCTGAGCAGGGTCCGACAGCCTGCCGGAGGACTGAGACCACTGGAGCTTGAGTGCCCACTGCAAAGATCTCATCCGCAGACGAGCCTCTGGCACCAGAAGAATGCAGGATGCCATGAGGCCGAGCAGTCTCAAGAACTCGGACGCTGGGAGATTCTGGGCAAGTTGAAACTTGTGCACCATCTGCTGAATGTGAAGACCCCTCACCTGGGGAGGAAAACACTGCCCCAGGGATGTGTCGAGCACTGCTCCGATGTACTGGAGCCGCTGTGTTGGCGTCAAATGGTACTTATTTAAATTGAGGGAGAAGCCCAGCTTGTGAAGGGAGTGGCAGGTGACGGACAGATGATCCAGGACTTGCTCGGGAGAGCTCCCCCTGATCAACCAATCGTCCAGGTAGGGGTAGACTTGAATCCCCCCCTTTCCTGAGATGCGCTGCCACCACCACCATGAGCTTGGTGAAAAACCTCGGGGCGGAGGTCAATCCGAACAGCAGGACCCGAAACTGAAAGTGCGCCAACCGTGAACCTCAGGTACTTCTTGTGCCTGGGATGGATCAACACATGGAAGTAAGCGTCCTTGAGGTCGAGGGACACCAACCAATCCTGAAGTTGAAGGGCCTGGAGGACTTGAGAGAGAGTAACCATCTTGAACTTGTCCTTCCTGAGGAGTTTGTTTAAACCGCGCAAGTCCATGATGGGTCTCAATCCCCCGTCTTTCTTCGAAATCAAAAAATAAGGGGAAAACCATCCCTTGTTCCTCTCCGCTACAGGCACCAGTTCTATGGCGCCTTTCTCCAGCAAGGCTTGAACTTCCTGCACAAGGAGTGGATCCGGACTCTTCAAAGAGAGGTTCGCAGGTGGATTGTCGCGAGGCCTCTGCCGAAAAGGAAGACAGTAGCCGTGGGTTATGATCTCCAGAACCCACACATCTGAAGTAATGGCACGCCACTCTACAAGATGCTGCGCCAGCCTTCCCCCAACCGGCGAACCATGGGACCTGGCCTCATGACTGAGTGGTAGCGGCTGCGGTGTTGCCTGAGGGCAAAGAGGCAACTGCCCGAGCGGCCTTGGCACCTCGAGTACCTTGTTTTCCAACTCTGGCACTCTTACGGTGGCCTCTTTGACTGACCGCTCCTTTTGCTTTACTGAAGGACGAGTAATCGCGAAAGGAACCTCCCCTCCATTGTTGTTCCCTAGGACGAAAAGGCAGTTTGTCGAACTGCAGTGCCCAATGACTTCGCTGCAGCTTTGGAGGTCTGCAACCTCTCAAGGCTCTCGTCAGCCTTGCTGCCAAAAAGATGTTCACCGTCAAAGGGCATGTTGAGGAGCCGGGACTGCACATCAGGAGCGAACCCAGACTTCTGCATCCACGCAAACCTGCATATCACAGTGCTCGCCGTCATGGACCGGCTGACACAATCTGCCATGTCCAAACCCGACTGTACGGCCTCACACATGGCATCCTTGCCATCCTGAACCATAGCAAGGAAACCATCCCGTTCGTCCCCTTCGTGAATATGTTCAGCCGCTAATGCAACAGTTCCACAGAGTGTGTGTGAAACGAGACAAGGCACATATGGAGTTGGCAGCCTGAAGCGCCATACCGAACCGAGAAGAATACAGCAAACTCCAAAGAGTCGAGGCGTACCGAGATTCACGAAGCGAACACGTTTGCGGAAAAAACGGAACTGAGGCTACGGGCGTTGTGCGTCCTACTTATCACATCGGGTGACGCCGGCCGTCGGAGGAGGTCCTCGGGGACGGCACATTGATGTCATCGACGCAGGACGCAGATGCTGAAGATTTTCCGAAGCAGCACAGCTGTGGACATTACCTGTCATAGATATGGAATACGTCGGACGACCCAATCCCCTCGAACTCAAGTTGCTGCTTTGCAAATGGAATCAAGAGGAAAATTTGCAATTAATGCTATGGTAGCTCCTGTGCCCTAAGTAGAGTGTCCTCTAGGCATGAAGGGTAGTTCTCTCATGGCAAGAGTGTAAAACAGTGTGATGCAGTTTACGATCAAATTAGAAATTGCTGATTTAGAGACAGGGTGCCCTTCTCTACCAGCTGCCACTGAGACGAAGAAATGATTTGTTTTTCTTAGTGGCTTTATTTTTCCAGATAGTAGATCATTGTTCCCTACATCCAGTGTGTGGAGGCTTCTTGAAAAAGGTGGGTAGTTCTATGGACTTGTTCTCATGTAACTTTGAGATAAATTTGGACGCAAAGCAAGGGTGTGTGTGTAAAACCACCTTGTCTTTGTGAATCGGGACAAATGGGTCCTGAACTGAAAGCACCTGCAGTTCACTAACTCTCCTTATAGAGGTGATAGCCACCAGAAAGGCGGTCTTGTAGGCGAGTGCTTTAAGGCTAGCCTTGTGCATGGGGTAAAAGGGAGGTCCCATTAGTCTGGTAATAACATTCAGGGCCCACCCAGGAGCTGGGTTGGAAATAAGGGGATGAAGACTTTCTACCACTTCCATAAAGGCTTTGATAACAGGAAATGTCCACAATGTAACCTTGCTCTGGGGCGCGGCGTATGCCGAAAGCATGGCTAAGTGGACTTTAAGAGAATTGAAAACCATTCCTGAATCTAACAGGTAGGTTAGGTAAAGGACAGTATCTTTAGGTGAGCATTCAATAGGATTGATGCCCTTGCCATAACACCAAATGACAAAGCGCTTCCATTTGCTGGAGTAGCAATGTCTGGTGGTATGTTTCCGTGCCTCCCTGAGTATGTCCATGCCTCTCTGAGGGAGCTGAAGGTGTCCGAACTCTATGTCCTCAGGTGCCAGGTTGCTAAATTGAGAGTTTGAGGACATGGAAGTAGTGTTTCCCCCTGGTCTTGAGACAGCATGTTGTATGGGCATGGAAGCTTCCTGGGAGGGAAGACTGACATTGCCATGAGATGGGAGAACCAAGGTTGACTGGCCCACATAGGGGCCACCAGAATCATTGTGACTGGTTCTTGGTGCATCTTGTGCATTATTCGGTTGAGCAGGGGAATCGGTGGGGCGGGGGAAGGGGCCAGAGTGACAAATAAGTTGATCTCTGGCAAGCCCCATTCTGCGAAGACATTGACTACAATGTCCCCCTGTAGCCGCCACTCGTGCTATACGGGTCGGGGGTGGGGAGTCTCTGCTGAGTACATCTGCCAGAAGATTGAGTTCCCATGGAACATGTTGTGAAAGGAGTAATGTGTTGTGTTTGATAGCCCACTTCCATATGTTCTGGGACAGTTTGGACAGCCCTAGGGAGCGGGTGCCCCCTTGTTTAAGTAGTACATAGACGTAGTACTGTCCGTGAGGACTGGAACTGTTTTCCCCTGGAGGTGTGTCTGGAAAGCCTTCAGGGCCTTGAACACTGCTAGCAGTTCCAACAGGTTGATGTGATTGGATGCTACTGCTGGAGACCACACGCTGTGCGCCGTCTGTGGAAGGAACTGAGCCCACCACCCCATCAGAGATGCATCTGTGGCAAGAGTGGCTTCTACTGCAGGGTGGTGAAGGATTCCCCTGCAGAAGGTTTCCCCTTGACCACCACTGCAGAGACTGAATGAAGGCTGCCGAGACAACCACTGGATCGTTCACTGGCTACTGGCCTGACACCATTGCCTCGAGAGCCACTCTTGCATGTGACGCAAGCGCAGACGAGTGTGAGGAACTAGGTTGATGCAGGAAGCCATCATCCCCAACAGTCGCATGGCTTTGTGTGCGGTCACCTGGTGACTGGCTACATAGTGAGGGTTCTGGAACAGCATGTTTTGAACACTCTTGTTGGAGGGAAAGACGAGGCCGTCTTAGGTCCAGATTAGAGCCCCCAGAAAATGTTTCACTTGATTGGGGTCTAGCTTGGATTTTTCTCGTTGAAAGAGAATCCTAGGTTGAAGAGGAGATCTACCGTCTTCTGGGTTTTTGTTTTTCATGTTCCGTACAAATCCCTTGTTATGAGCCAGTCGTCGAGGTAGGGATAGACTGGGATGGATGCTTGCGCAGGTGAGCAGCTACTACCGCCAGTACCTTCGTGAATACCCATGGTGCTGAGGCAATGCCGAAGGGGCAAACCATGAACTGATCGTGGGCGTCCTCTATCATGAACCAGAGGTACTTTCTGTGCACTGGCAACATTGAAATATAAAGTATGCATCTTTCATGTCCAATTTGGCCATGTAATCCCCTTCTGCAGCAGTGGGATTACCTCCTGCAGTGTGGCCATCCTGAATTTTTGAGGTTTGACATATTTGTTCGCCAGGCGCTGGTCTCGAACAGGGCGCATGATGAGATCCTTTTTGGGTACAAGGAAGTACACTGAATCAATACCCTTGTTAACTTGGAGAAGGGGAACGACTTGTATTGCACCCTTTTCCAGCAGGACGTGAACTTCTTCCAGCAGGATACGCAGGTGTTCTGGCGACAGGCGTCTCCTTCTCGGTAGGTGGTATTGAGGTGGCCAGAGAAACTCAATACAGTACCTGCGGGCAATAGTCTTTAGTACCCACTGGTCTGAGTGGATACCTTCACAGGCGTGGATGAATGACAAGCGACCACCGACTAGGAAAGCGTGGTAGGGTACCCGAACAGGCGAGTTAATTTGAGGTGGAGGCCGGGGAGCCTCTACGAGTAGAGTTCTTGTCTCTACCCTTGCCCCTACGAGGGCCTCTTCGTTGGTATTGAACAGATGAGCCTTGGCCAGAGAACCAAGGGTTATTCCCTGAACATTATTGTCCTTGGGGAGAGTAGGAAAATGATAGACCACGAAAGGACGGTCTTGAGTTAGAGCCTCCGCACTGGTGGAAGGGTTAAGCCATGAGCTGGCTAAGCAAGGTTAGTGTTTCATGTGTTCTTCAGTATGTTATGTGCTACTTGTCTGCCTACATCCTTTGCTGTCTCTAGGGCGTCATCAACCGCCTTCCCAAAAAGGTTGGAGTCCTCCACTGGCTTGTTGATTAGAGAGGTCTCAGTTTCGGGTTTAAAGCCAGAGTTTTTCAACCAGGCATGTCTTTTAAGTAAAGTCCCCTGGGCTAGGGTGCATCAGCGGTTTCAGCCGAGTCCAGAGTGTTCTTCAGTATGCTATGTGCTACTTGTCTGCATTTAGCCACGACTGCCAACAGGCATGATATGGTGGGCTCTGGAACATCTTGAAGAACATCCTGAACTAGGCCCCATTTGACATCACTGTAACTTGCCAGGAGAGTCGTGTTCTTTGGGATCCTTGCGGAGTAGGCCGCAGAGGCGGTAACCCGCTTACTCAGGGCATAAAGCTTCTCACAGTGTTTGTCTGGAGGGGATCCGCCGAGGACAGTGGAACCCCCGCCCTCTTCCGAGTGGTAGTAACCACCAAGGAGTCCGGTGTAGCATGACCCCTGATGTAGAGGGGGTTGGACGGTGATGGCTGGAATAATTTCCCAACCCAGGGGTTGACCGCCCGTGTGAGATGGGGACAGCAAGAAAGTGGCCATGAGCCTCTTTATAGAGTTTAGTAAGGGGATGGCTTGACTAGTCGGTGCCTTCTCCTTGAGGATATCCTCCACGAAGTGTGGAGCAGCTTCATACGTTGCAATTACAATATGAAAATGATCGGTCGCTCTTTTTAAAATGGCATTAAACAACATCTGGCCGTCAACAGGTGACAAATCCCTCTGTGGAGGAGAAGAAGGGGGATCTAAGCAAATGGCGTCTGGGTCAGGGCTATGCGTTGGCAAAAGCCAAGGGCCCTGATCCTCCACCTGTTCCTGATACTAGTCTGGGTCCTGCTGGACAGTACACCTCTTTTGACTGGAGAATTAACACCCATGTAGAAATGACAACCAATTGCTTAAAATCCCTATTTACTGAACCTCTGAAACACCATTTCCATCACTTGGTTATTGGGACTGCATCCTGAACTACCAAGCTAGCTGCACATTACTGAACTTCAGATAATATTCCATAACCATTTAGGGTCCTTGTGTTACCCCCACTGCACAAGAGTATTTGCCTACACCCCTTTTGTTGAATAGTGCCTTGTTTCGTCTCTGGATTGACGTCTCCTTTCCCCAGAATTGCAAAGCATTTTTTAGGATTTCTACCATTGTATAAAACACTGGGTTTCTTAACAGTTTAAAACACAATGCCCAAGATGGTTTTCTGGACAGAAGAACAGAATTCCTGATCAGCTGGGTGATTTCTGCTAATGTCACTGCCCTGAAATCCTATAAAGTTACTTGCCCGCTACACACAGCATTTGCCATATCTGAATAGGTATATATAAAGAATATAATTCACTATATTCTATGGATCTTCTCCCATTGTGCGTTTTACTGTACATCGGTGCCACCCCGCACTGAGAATGAAGCCTGGTCTAGCTGGTCATATCTACTCCTAGGAGAGTCAATCAAGCAAGGTCAGTCTTTCTTTGTACACAGACCTTAGGAAAATCCACCTCATGGTTTTGCCCCTTACCACCATAAGGCTATAACACTTCTCACTAGGCACCAAAATATACAGCTTAAAAATGTGCTTGGAGAATGACTTTCTCTCAGCCAGGCCCCAATCTGATGTGACCACCCCTGAAATCCTGACTATTGTAAATAGTCTATCTCTATCCTCTTTACAGACCAGTGTAGGCTGCAACCAACTGCCAGCAATCCCATAATCTTTTTTAAGCCTTTTGTACAGTTCTCTTTGGCAAGTACTCTACACACCTCCAAATAAACTATATGAGAATGCATTACTTACCGTAAAAGCATTTCTGATGATTGTATCTGCTTAGATTCACATGCGGTGCATAGGTCCGACATCCAGTGGTCACTGCGGAGTATTGCATTTTGTTTTTCGTAGTCGAAAAGGGGACGTCGACAAGGCGTGTCTGAAACACTATCCCTATAGTGACGTGCGTTGTACCCACAATCCCTCACGCGTCGAGGTCCCTCTGTTTGTATTTTTCTGCCCTGAGGGAGCCTTCTAGACGTGAGTGAGTACAGAAAAGAGAGAGAGAGATATATAAAGGAAGTCTATGTTCCTTCGATCCGAGCGGGGAGGAAGGGCGGGCGCATGTGAATCTAAGCAGATACAATCATCAGAAATGCTTTTACGGTAAGTAATGCATTCTCTTCTGATGTTTGTTAATCTGCTTAGAATCACATGCTGTGCATAGACTAGCGAGCAGTACCCGGAGTTGGCGGTGGGTTATGAGAAGGAACAGTAGAGAAAAGGTGTCGTAATACTGCCTGTCCCACCTGGGAGTCAGATCTAGAGTGTGTATCTAGACAGTAGTGTTTTGTAAAGGTGTGCACAGAACTCCAGGTAGCCGCTTTGCAGATGGACTCAAGGGGAACATTTGCAATGAATGCTATGGATGCTCCCGTGCCTCGAGTAGAGTGTGCTCTTGGCCTAAAGGGCAGTTCTCTCTTAGCAAGAGTATAGCAGAGAGTGATGCATTGAACAATCCATCTAGAAATAGTGGATTTTGAAACTGCATCTCCTTCTCTTCCTGCTGCCACCGAGACGAAGAACTGATTAGTCTTCCTCAGTGGTCTGGTTCTTTCCATGTAGAACATGACCGCTCTGCATACATCTAGTGTGTGCAGAGTCCTTTCTCCCAAATTGGAAGGATTTTGAAAGAATGTTGGTAGTTCTATAGATTGGTTTACGTGGAATTTAGAAATAAATTTCGGAGCAAACCTAGGGTGAGTGCGTAGAACCACTTTATCTTTGTGAACTGTAACGAAGGGGTCTAGAATAGAAAGAGCCTGAAGTTCACTTACTCTCCTGATGGAGGTGATAGCTATTAAAAAAGCAGTCTTAAGCGTGAGGTGTTTAAGAGATGCTTTGTGCATGGGTTCGAATGGAGAGCCCATGAGTCTGGTAAGTACCACATTAAGGTCCCATCCGGGAGCTGGGTCAGCTATCGGGGGGTGTATTCTCTTTACTCCCTCCATGAAGGCCTTTATAACAGGGATCCTCCACCACGACACTTTGAGTTGGGAAGTGGTGTATGCAGAAAGTGCAGCTAGGTGGACTTTAATGGAGTTAAACACTAGACCTGAATCCAATAGGTGGGTCAGGTATAGGACCACATGTGTGGGAGAGCAGTCAATAGGGTTGATGCTTTTACTCCTGCACCAGATGACAAATCTTTTCCACTTGCTAGAATAGCAGTGGCGAGTGTTCGGCTTTCGGGCTTCCCTGAGGATGTCCATGCATCTTTGCGGGAGTTGTAGATGTCCGAACTCTATGATCTCAGGAGCCAAGCTGCTAAGTTCATGTTCTGGGGGCATGGATGCAGAGTCCTGCCTTTGTCCTGAGACAGCATGTTGTACGGGCAGGGGAGTTTTACTGGGGGGGATAGAGACATCTCCATCAAGTGAGCGAACCATGGTTGTCGTGCCCACATTGGGGCCACTAGTATCATGGTCACTTGTTCCTGGTGCATCTTGTGCACCACTTTGTTGAGAAGGGGAGTCGGGGGAAAAGTGTAAACAAATTTCCCTGACCATTGCATCGACAGACCGTTCCCCTTGGATTGGTTCTGGGGGTACCTGGAGGCGTAACTTAGGCATTGTGAGTTTTCCAGGGTTGCGAACAGGTCTATATCTGGGAATCCCCATTGTGTGAAGACGTCGAAGACGATGTCTTCGTGCAGGCGCCATTCGTACTCTTTGGGCAGGGGGAAATCTCTGCTGAGACTGTCTGCTAGCAGATTGAGTTCCCCGGGTACATGTAGTGATAGTAGGAACATGTCCTGTTTGAGAGCCCACTTCCATATATTCTGGGCCAGCTTGGACAGGCCTGGAGAGTGGGTGCCCCCTTGCTTGTTGATGTAGTACATGGCTGTGGTGCTGTCTGTAAGGACCATTACTGTTTTGCCTTGTAGGTGTTCCTGGAAGGCTCTTAGCGCCTTGAACACAGCTAGTAGCTCCAGTAGATTTATGTGTTTGGATGCTACGTTCGGAGTCCACACTCCGTGAGCAGTCTGATGGGATAGGTGCGCCCCCCATCCTGTGAGGGATGCGTCTGAGGTTAGAGTGGCTTCCGCCGCGGGTGTGGCAAAGGGTTTCCCTTTTTCCATGTTTTCCTTTGTCCACCACCGTAGCGAGAGAACTAAGGCCTGCGAGACCACAACTAGATCCTCCCATAGTCCGCTGGCCTGACACCACTGGCTGTTGAGCCACTCTTGCATTGGGCGCATGCGCAGGCGCGCGTGAGGTACCAAATAAATACACAACGCCATCATTCCTAGCAAGCGCATTGCCTTGCGTACCGTCACCTCTCGACCGGTTACATATTGAGGGATTTGAAACAGCATGTTTTGGACCCTCTCTTTGGAGGGGAAGACGAGGCCGTCCTTTGTTTGAATTAGAGCCCCTAGGAATTGCTTGATTTGACTGGGGTCTAAATTGGACTTCTTTTCATTGATGGAGAAGCCCAACTGGAACAAAAGGTCTACTGTCTTTTGGGTATTGGAGAAGCATGTTTCGTAAGAATCCCCTGTTATGAGCCAGTCGTCGAGGTAAGGGTAGACTGGGATGGACAACCTGCGCAGGTGGGCCGCTGCCACTGCCAGCACCTTCGTGAATACCCTTGGTGCTGATGCTATGCCGAAGGGTAGCACTTTGAACTGGTAGTGTTTGCCCTCTATCATGAACCTGAGGTATTTTCTGTGCGCTGGCAACATTAAAATATGAAAGTATGCATCTTTCATGTCCAATGTTGTCATGTAATCTCCCTGAGAAAGCAGTGGGATTACTTCCTGTAAGGTTACCATACGAAACTTTTGGGGTTTGATAAACTTGTTCGCTGGGCGCAGATCTAATACAGGGCGCATGGTTAGATCCTTTTTGGGTACAAGGAAGTACACTGAATAAATACCTTCCGTTACCTGAGATAGAGGCACGACCTCTATGGCTCCTTTTTCCAGCAGTAGTTGTACTTCTTGGAGAAGGATGGCAAGATGTTCCGGTGTCATGCGACGTCCCCTCGGGGGTCTGTAGGATGGGGAACTGTTGAATTCGATACAGTATCCGTGGGCTACGGTGGACAGTACCCAACGGTCTGACGTTATCTCCTCCCATGCAGGAAGAAAGGATGTTATCCGGCCCCCGACCGGTGTTGCATGGGAGGGGACGCGAATCTTGGCGTCACTTGGAGTTGTTGGGGGCTTGGGAGCCTCTGGGGGTGGATCCCCGACCCCTCCCTTTGCCCCGGCGTTGGCCTCTTTGGCTGTACTGCCCACTATTGGTTTGGTAATTGGTGGCAGGGTATTGCTGATGTTGATTTTGTTGTTGGTGTTGGCGTTGGCCACGAAAAAAGCGTTTGTTGCCATAGCCGCGCCTGGTAGTGGGCTTAGAGATTTGGTCAAGAGTCTTGATAGTGTCGAACTCTTTTTTAGCCATCTCTAGGGCTTCATCTACCGCTTTTCCGAAGAGGTTAGCGTCCTCGACAGGTTTATTTATCAAAGACGCCTGTGTCTCTGGTTTAAAGCCCGAGTTGCGCAGCCATACATGGCGCTTTAGGAGTATTCCTTGTACCAAGGAACGTCCTGCTGTTTCTGCCGCGTCCAGAGAGTTTTTAACAATGCTCTGGTTCACTTGGGTTCCTTCGCCAATAGTTGACAGTAGGCGCGTACGTAAAGGCTCCGGTGCTTCCTCGGCGTCTTTTCGCAGTTTGGCCCACTGCGCGTCTGCGTAGCTTGCAAGCAATGAATTGTTGTTGGCAATTCTTGCTGAGAAGGCAGCCGAGGAAGTAACTCTTTTTGCAAGGGCATATAGCCTCTTGCCCTCCTTGTCAGGGGGTGCCTCACTGGTGGAAAGTGGTACCCCTGCCCTCTTTCTAGTATTAGATACCACTAGGGAATCCGGAATGGAATGTCCCCTAATGTAGAGGGGGTCTGAGGGTGAAGGAGTGAAAAGTTTTTCAATCCGTGGATTGACCCCTCTGATCATTGCGGGAGTGGACAGCGAAGGTATGATCCTTCTCTTCACTGAAGCGAGGAGTGGAATGGTCTGGCTGACCGGGGGTTTTTCTTTAATCACTCTTTCTACAAAGTCCAATTCTGGAGAGAGTTCCCCGGTGTCGAGTTCGAAATGCGCTGCTGCTCTGCGCAACAGTGCATTGAACGTGGGCTGATCGTCAATTGGAGACGTGTTCCTAACTGGAGAATTGTCCGGAGGAGTTAGGTTTAGGACATCAGTGTCGGAATACACTGATGGTGATTGCCAGGGGTGTGAAGGTCCCTCTTCTGGGTTAACCCCGAAGCCTTCTTCTATAATGTCTGTTCTGTCTTCCAGACATTCCTCCTGGTTCTGTTCTTCATTGTCCATGAAATCATCTTCCTCCTCGAAGTCTTGTTCCTCCCCAGTGAGGTCATATACATCTTGGAAGTCTGAGGCTGTGTCCTGCTGGGGATCGACTAGCCTCGGATTTTTGGCCCTGGGGTCCTCCTGAGGCCCTTCTCTGGTCCTCTTGTGAGTTTGAGAGGCCTGGGTGGTCATGAACCTTTCCATCCTCTCCATACAGAGGTGGAGTCTTTCCATTGTTTCATGGGGTACCCCAGAGCGGTCTGGCGGGGGAAACATAGGGTTATCTAACTCGAAATGGCTCGACCTCTCCCAAAGCGTCGAGGAAAGTGTCCCGTCGCCCTCCGAAAAACCTTCAGGTGAGTCGGGAGACTCCCTGACTGAAGGGGGTAGTCCCTGCTTCCCTTCGGGCTTTTTCGGCGTATCCTTTAACTGATGCGTAACGCTCGACGTAATCTTCGGCGTACGCTTTTGGGCGTCGGCTACAGCGATCCTTGCTAAGCTATCTGCGACTCGATTGTCGGCGACTCGTTTGCCGGCGGAAGCTTGAGTTTTCGACGCTATGGGTATCGAACGCTCTACGGCGGTCTGCGCTTTCTGTTGGTGCGCACCGGCCGATGGTTTGGTGGCAGCGCCCTTGTTTGCCGAAAGCCCAGTCGCAGGTCGCGGCTGCGGTTGCGGTTGCGAGAGGGGCTTCGAACCCGAACGGTCCGAGGAGGCCGCCGGTGGAACCTGCGTCTCCTTGGGCGCCGAAGGTCTTTTCGACTTCGTCGAAGAAGAGCCGTGGGTTGTGTGTTTATGTGGATCTTTGTGTGCGTCTGTGTCGCCGGGGTGTTCATCCCCATAAGCAGGGCGTGAGCCGAGCCCGTCGGGGTGGGGACAGACGACGAAGCGCGTAAGCGCTCCTTAGAGGGGGTTTCGACTTCCGTAGCGGAGGTCGTGTTATCGCGTTCCTCGTCACTGTTGGTGGTAGCAGCGGCGGGTGAACCTTCGGCCTTCGACATCGCGTAGGCCGCCCACCTTTTAACCCTTCGGTCTTTTAGAGTTTTAGGCTTAAGAAGCGGACAAGCCGCGCACCTTTCCTCCTTGTGATCGAGGGGCAAGCAGCGGTTACACCGTGAGTGCTTGTCCTTCCAAGTGAATTTGCCTTTACAAAGTGGGCAAAACCTAAACGGTGTCCTCTCCATAGCCGAGGCAATAAATCGCGATAAACACCCCAAGGGAAAGGAAGGGGAAAGGGAAAGGCATTCTCAGAAAAGACCCAGAGATGTCCCACGACCCCACTCTCCCTACTGTATATGGCCTGCGAGGCCAGGCCACGTGTTCGGCAGCGCCGAAGGATTCCTTCCGCTCGACCCTCCGTCGAAGATTCTTTTCGGCGGAGAACAGCTTACAACTGCGTCGAGGGAGGGATTATTAATATTAGAGAAAAAACGACCAAAGGTCGAGGAGTTGCAATGTCTCTCGAGGAGCTCCGCGTGAAGGCGACCAGAAGCTGGGCGGAAAAAAACAATCTGAGGGACCTCGACGCGTGAGGGATTGTGGGTACAACGCACGTCACTATAGGGATAGTGTTTCAGACACGCCTTGTCGACGTCCCCTTTTCGACTACGAAAAACAAAATGCAATACTCCGCAGTGACCACTGGATGTCGGACCTATGCACCGCATGTGATTCTAAGCAGATTAACAAACATCAGAAATATATATATACACACACACACACAGACACACACACACACGCGCGCGACGTTGGCAACAAAATACATGCAGACGGGCCACATTAAGTTCAGTCACCTGAAACATATTTGGGCTACAGTGCTCTCAACTGCTACTCAAGAACTGTGCAAAAACATATTACAAACGGTTTTAATACAAAAATCAATATTCAAAACCAACATGATGCTTAATATTTGCAAGGGGTTCTTGGATATGAAAGAGTCAATGGGAGAAGTTGAAAGCATTTATTATATTATCAAATAGGGAAAGTATACTGCCATCTTCTGAGTAAACCTTTTGAAAAAAATAAAGGGGGTGTAGGCGGAAAAAGAAAAAACAGATTGAAGTCCCGCAGAATTCTATTGGTAGTACAATTCCAGGTTCATGCCATCGTGGATTTCATCTGGGAGAAAGGATGTAAGGAATCAAAAGATCAGATGATGGTGCGCTGCACAAAAGCCTAAACGCATCGTTTGCCAAAATTAGCATGCCAGATTTTGATGATGCATAAGAATTCTGCAATGCAGAGTACAGCCAAGCCCAGCTTGAGCAAACAGGAGGACCTTCTCTTACTAACAGAATATTCTGGAAGGTTGTCGAACAAAGAAGTCGTCTCCCAGGACCAATATGTTCATAAATATGTAGGAGTTTGCATCCCTCCAATTGTCGTATGACTTGAAAACTACAGTTTGAAATGCTCTGGCTGTTCTGTCACTTTCTTATTCTTCCTTCATCATACAACATTAATTGAGCCAAGTGTTTGCAGAGCCTCGGTTTATCAATAATGGTAAAATAACTTTGCAAACACAAAATATTTATCATAATTTAATTTTTAGTCCAGTAGTCCAGTCAAGCACACACTAAAGCAAAGCAATTAAAACTGGAGCCCAAGTAGGGCTTATTAGAAGTAGGCAAAGTAAAGTGCAAGACGCCGGATAGTGACTATACAAAGACAAATTATGTTTCCTTCCTTTCACATCTCAAGTAACTGCATTAAAAAAAAAGTTTCAGAACAAATGATGATGATTTAAAAGAAAACAAGTTGTACTTCATCCAGGTAACATGTATTCACTGCACCGTTCACTGAAGCAGACAGCATTGCCATGCGCAGCTCAAACCAGTTTATTACTGCATGAGTGAAAAACAGATTTAATGATTGCAAACAAAACATAACAAAAAGGTAGAAGAAAGGATCGGAAGAGGGTTTTTCAAAAACACTACCTGGGGAAGGAGTTTGAGAAGCCAACCTGGTCTTACCCACTCTTTTGATGGTAGCAAGGATGAGCAGTCGGGCCGAACTAAGACGGGGTGTTGAGGGGCCGCAGTAGGTTTGGGTGTACAACATCACACCATAGCACACGTTACCCTTTCAAGGGCAGGTACAAATCCCCAATAGTACGGAGGCTCTGCACTATAGTTAAATTGAGATATATAGGAAATTGAAAAAATTAATTGGTAAAAACATTTGACTTGAAGGACGGATTTAGCTGACATTTTCCAGACAAAATTGCGCTGACAAGCGCAGCCAGACTGAACATTTTGGGAAAGATCTGTTAAAAAATAAAGAAGTATTAAGAAAACAAACACACCGTTTTGGCCTAGTCCCCATACATTTTCCCATTGACAAAAAAGTTAACTTTTTGCTTGAGCGCACAGCGAAAAGCCCTGGACGGAATTGGGCTAGGTACGAAACAGCGCAGACTCAAGTACCGGGAGAGCAGGAGCGGGTCTGGGGTTTTGCGTCCAATAGTTTTAAAAATATTTGACAAAGAAGGGGGTGTCTCCTCTAAAATTAAAGCAAAATCTCCCATGGTGCATTGTAGCAGACATGCTTTCAGACGTGACAAGTCAGCATTTGTTTGGTCAATGCTAGAGATAACCGTGGGTATACCCCACAGCTGCCCGGAAAGGCAGAAAAATGCCATTTCGATGTGAAAAAACAAAGAAATGTCATGCTAGAGGTGTGCAGTGAAGAGGACACACCATGTGCGAGTTGGAGGGGATCTAGGCACCAAGTTTAGAGCACACACGTTTTCTTGTTGCTGCGGTTATTCACCGGAATAAGCGCAACTATCAAAGAAAACTAGATCGGGAATTGAAGTGCATCACGGCAGACCACAAGTGTTTGGAGAGAAATGGTGCGCAGGGAAGGTGAGGACGACTTATTTGGTGTGGGGTGGACAGTGCTAGGAGGAGGGTGGGGGTGTTAGGACTAAGGGCTTCATAAAACCATACATCTGAGACAGTGCATAAGCTCCACTCTTATTATAAGGCTGTACCACCCGAGAATGTTTTGGTAGCATGGACAGAGCAGCTAGGCTCATCTTTAGGAGGGAGAGAGGGATGTAACTTGGTACAAAGAAATTGTAGCATACATATGGTCCAAAGAAACACTGAAACACTATGTATTGTAAAAATAAATGGTTTACAAGTGGCCCAGACACATCTATCACATATGATATGAACACAATTATAAAAACCAACTCAATACTTGGGGGATACAAAGTAAAAGTATAACATTATTCAGAATAGCAATAAGCAGTTCATGGCGAGTCAAACCTAGAACACATTCAGCTATTCTTGGGGAGTAAACCAGGTTAGATATAGGTTGTGTTGTGCCTGTGCCATGTGTATGGGTATATTGGTAACGGAGGGAGGTGTGTTGTGTAGTGCCTGTGTGTATGTGCTGAGGCTGGTGATGTCATGTGGAACGTTGTTGGGTTAATGGTGGAATGTTCATGGTGGAGGTTCTTTGTGCTGGCAGTTAGGTCGTGCTGGCCTGGGTGATGGGAGCCGGTGTTATATGTACTTTCCTCCTTATGTCCGATCTGTAACTAAGTCAAAAGACTGGTAATACACCTATAAGAAGTAAGCTTAATGAGCCTGGAACCTGCTTCATTTCATTGCCGACAAGTCGTTCTACAAAAGTTAACCTACGTGCATGAAGGAGGGAAGGAAGCCTATGGAACTTGCTGCGGGGGGTGCTGGAAGACAAAGGAGTAGCAGGAAGGGGAAGGACGGTCGCTAGATGTTTATGATCAAAAGCGGGCAAGACTGTGACATGGTGTGCATATTAAAGTGTTGGTGGAATGTGGAACTTACGAGGTTGGGACTGCACAACTGGGACTGCAAAACTGTATCCTTTCTCTTGTGGGGCATTCAAGTAATGGAACGCGTTAGTAGGGATTTACGATTTTATTACTTGTTGGAACCCTTATGGGGATGTGCTTTGGGGTATTGTTGACATTGGTGGGGAGTATGGTAGATGAGTGCCACATAGCATTTGGGCATTTAGGAGTGGTTGAGGTGCTGAGTATGGATATGGATGGTTGAGCGTGGGATTTGCTGTTAATGGTTTTAACAAGAAAGTATCTATATTTAACTTCTTTTGAGGACTTGCAGCAATTTACATTCCAGGAAGGCAACATGGACTTCTAGGTTTGGGAAACGTCTTACTAATATTTGCTTAGGTTTGAGCAAAGCCTCCGACAGGCTATGGACTTGTAGGAACTCTTAGTGTGGTCTAGACTCGTTTTGAGGTATATTTTTTTTACATCAAAACATATTGTTATGCATTAAGGATGATACAGTGCATATGTATTTTATCTGTCTCGGTTAGTGACATATTATAATGTTAGCATGGAGTATTGTGTGAGTCAGAGAAGCTGGAAGAGGGGTAGTGCTCACATGTGTATGGTATGTAGGTGAGTTTCACCATGTTCATGGGAGGTAGCGCCTCCGGAGTTGATGTGAGGTTTGTCTGGCATTGTGGGGGCAGGGGGGTGAGTGTCATGCTGGAATGACATGCTATGATGCGATGGTTATTGGGAGGTAGCGCCTCCACACGTGGTGCAAGTATTTAGTGAGGTAACGTCTTCAGGGCTTGCATGGTGTTTGGAGGAGTCCGAATTGCCACATTGTGTTTTAAATGAGTTAGTGCCTCTATTTTATTAGTACGGGGAGGTAGACTCTCCAGGGGTTGTAGCGCCTCTTCTTGGTTTAGTTATCTCGCTCGTCACTAGGGACAGGTTGTTTGTTAGACAATAGAATTGGTTTTAATGGCAGGGGACGTCCGCCATGGATCCATATGAAAGGTGTGGGATGGAGTTCTAGAGTAATGAGCTTTGGTTTTTGTTTAGTTTTTCTTAGTATCTGGACCTTGCCTCTACCGGTTGGTGCAGAGGAGAGTGAGTGTGAGTATATGTGTGTGTGTTGCATATTTATTTGAGGGGTTTCCAGAAGTGTGTAGGTGTAGATTCTCGTTGTTGTGTTGTTAGGGTTTCTGCTGAGAAAGTGGTGGCCAGTCAGGGTGTTGTATGAAATGCATGATGTGATGTGTCACTTGTATGTCTGTATTGGTAATGGAGGGAGGTGTGTTGTGCCGGTCTGTGATGTGTCATCTGTATGGGTGTATTGGTAACGGAGGAAGGTGTGTTGTGTAGTGCCTGTCTGTATGTGCTGAAGGTGGTGATGTCATGTGGAACGTTGTTGGGGGAATGGTGGAATGTTCATGGTGGAGGTTCTTTGTGGTGGCAGTTAGGTCCTGCTGGCCTGGGTGATGGGAGCCGGTGTTATATGTACTTTCCTCCTTAGGTCTGTAACTCAGATACTGGTAATAAACCTGAGCCTGGAACCAGCTTCATTTCAATATACCTTTCGAATACAGTCAGCAATTCAAGGGTAGTATACCCCAGTTAGTCATGCAGTGCTACTCATTTATGAAATCACATAATAAACCAACCCCGTTACAAGTATACTCATGGCAAATATATATATATATATATAATACATTACTCACCGTAATCGTATTTCTTATGCTTGTATCTGCTTAGATTCACATGCTGTGCATAGGACATCTAGTGGAAGCTGCGGAGTATAAGTCTGTTTTTCGAAACCCGAAAAGGGGCGTCGAACCAGGGCGTGCCAGTAATACTATCCCTAGTGTGACGTCCACTGTACCAATGATCCCTCACGCGTGTAGGACCCTCAGATTGTATTGTTTCTGACATGAGGTAGCATAAGGAGTAGCGTGAGTACAGAGTATCCAAGCAGATAAGATAGATAAGACTACAAGCATCCATGCGCCTTCTCTCAGAGGGGAGGAAGGGCGGGCGCATGTGAATCTAAGCAGATACAAGCATCAGAAATACGATTATGGTGAGTAATGTATCCCTTCTGAGGCTTGTGGAATCTGCTTAGATCACATGCTGTGCATAGATTAGCGAGCAGTGTTAGAAGAAGGAGGTGGGATGTGAGAAGGGTCATGAGCAAACAAATGTCTTAGAATGGCTTGTCCCACTTGAATATCTGTATTGGAATGAGTGTCAATGCAGTAGTGCTGAGTAAAGGTGTGAATAGAGCTCCATGTAGCTGCTTTGCAAATGGTATCAAGGGGTACATTTGCAATGAAAACCAGAGTGGCTCCAGTACCTCTAGTAGAGTGGGCCCTCGGCGTAAAAGGCGGTGTTTATCTGGTATGATGATAGGTATGATATGGCATTTGTAACGCGCCTATACACAAGCGTTTCAAGGCGCGACGAGGCAGGGAGGGGGGGAACAAGGGGAAGACAGACAACGATCCTACTAGGCCAGGTGTCATTCAGACCGCGCAAGTGCAGGGGTAGGGGGAAGGGAAAAAGTGCAAGGGGGAGGGGGGGAGAGTGCAGTACAGATAAGTAGAATAGAAATAAAATAATTAATAAATAGGGCCAGCTGGTGGCAAGTGCAAGGTAAGTGCAGACAAGTGCTGGGGGGGGGAGGGCTGTAGGGATACAGAGACAGCCCCGCATGGCAGGGGTTGCCAGGGAGGCAGTGCAAGTGAAGAGTGACTGGGCCCAGGACCAAGGTCGGTGAGAGTGGCCCTGTTGCAGAATCAGTGCAGTTTAGGTGAAGAATTTAGCAGGGGAGAGAGAAAGCAGAAGTGAAGAGCAAGGTTTTGAGGTGCTTCCGGAACCGGAGATGGTTCTCCTCAAGTTTCAGGGAGGCAGGAAGGCTGTTCCAGAGGGAGGTCCCTGCCGCGGAGAGAGATCTACCCCCAGCTCGTTGCTTCGAGAAGCGGCTGACCCTGAGGGAGTTGGAGACGGATGAGCGTAGGGCTCGGGAAGGAAGATATTTAGGAAGAGAGAGTTGAAGGTATTTAGGCCCCAGGCCCCAGAAGGCCTTGTGGACAATGCAGAGGGTTTTGAACTTAATCCTCGCAGCCACTGGGAGCCAGTGTAGAGATTTCAGTCCTGGAGAGATACGGTCCCTGGGCTTGAGGCCAAGGACAAGTCTCGCAGTTCTGTTCTGGATGAGTTGCAGAGGGCAGAGAGTGGAGGCAGGCAGATAAAGATAGAGGCTGTTACAGTAGTCCAGCTTTGAGAGAACCAGGGCTCGGGAGACAGTGAGCTTCTGGGGGAAGGAGAGGAAGGGAAGAATACCTCTGAGGAGGTGCAGCTGGTAATGTGACTTCTTAGAGACGTCAGATATATGAGGAGAGAAGGAGAGTGTGGAGTCGAAGATGACCCCGAGGTTTTTTGCCTTGCAGGTAGGAGCAGGAAGAGGGCCAAGAGAGGCCGGCCAGAGCGCTGCAGGGAAGGAGGGAGTGGGTGTGCCGATGAGTAGGATCTCAGTCTTACTAGCATTAAGGCAGAGGTCATTGGCAGCACACCATTCCTGGATAGCAGACAGACAGTCAGAGATGAGGGAGGGAGAGGAGGAGGCCGAGGGTAGCCTGAAAATGAGCTGGGTATCGTCCGCATAGCACTGAAAGTTGGGGCAGAGGGCGGCGATGCGGTGGGCAAGGAGTGCCAGATACTGGTTGAACAGCCAGGGAGAGAGATTACATCCCTGGGGAACGCCACAGGTGGAGAAAAAGATGTCAGAGAGGAAGGACCCAAGTTGGACCTTGGAGGGTCGATTGGAAAGGAAAGAGGTCAGCCACGCCAGAGCCTGACCAGTGATACCCAGGTTATCACGGAGACGGTTGAGCAGGATGGCATGGTTGACAGTGTCAAAGGCAGAGGAGAGATCGAGCAGAATGAGAACACACAGAGTGTTGGAGTCGAGGTTCAAGAGCAGGTCCTCACGGATGTTCAGGAGAGCAATTTCCGTGCTTCTGGCCGCTCTGAAGCCAGATTGATGGTCATGGAGACTATCAACAGCTTCAGCATGGAGGTTAAGCTGGGAGATGGCCAGTTTCTCCAGGAGCTTGCCCAGGAAGGGAGTGATGGAGATTGGGCGATAGTTAGCCGGACAGGAGGGGTCGGCAGAGGGTTTCTTAAGGAGAGGGTGCACAAGGGGGTGCTTGAGGGGGGATGGGAAGACTCCAGAGGCGAAGGAGTGGTTGCAAAAGTCAGCCAGGGCAGGAGCCAGGGAGTCGATGTGGTCCTTGATAGTTTTGGAGGAACAGGGGTGAATCTGTTTAGACGAGACTTTCATAGATCGGACTTGTCTGGAAACCTTGTCAGCAGAAAAAAGGGGAAAGGCAGAGAAGGAGGGAGGAGGGGTGGCTGCAGAAGGGCCAGAGGAAGAGCAGGGAAGAGAGGGGGGGGAGGTGATAGGAGGAGAGTGAGGACAGGATGTCCTGAGTTTTAGAGATGAAGTGGGAGGCCAGTGCAGTGCAGAGGGCCTGGGAGGGGACAGGAGAGGTAGAGACTGCAGCAGGGTTGGCAAGCTCCTTGCAGATTTTAAAGAGTTCAGCCGAGTTGTTAGATGCCGCAGAGATGCGGGCTTGGATAAGGGCTCTCTTCTTGGTGAGAACAGAGAGACGGTATTGCCTTTGGAGCAGGCGGCAGGCCAGTTTGTCAGAGGATGAACATGAAGCACGCCATTTCCTCTCTGCCACCCTGCACTTGCGTTTTAGGGTGACGAGATCCGAATCATACCAGGAGTTACATTTGGCTTTGGGCTTCAGGTGGATTTTCATGACAGGGGCAAGGATATCAAGAGTATCAGATATAGCAGAGTGGAGCAAGGAGAGGGCTGTGTCAGGGTGAGAGTCAGCCGAAGGGGGAGGGGGGGGGGGGAGGGGCGAGAAGGTGGCAGCGAAAGCCGCAACTGACACGCGCTTCATGGGTCGGATGACCGAGAAGGTGGGTGGCAATGATGAGGGTGGCTTTGCCTGTGGGGTAGGGAGGGTGAGGTGGGAGGATAGGAGAAAGTGATCACTCCAGGAGAGTGGAGTGGAGAGAGGGACAGAGAGGGGAAGGTCAGAAGAGATCAGAGCATCAAGAGTGTGCCCTGCAGAATGAGTAGGCCCAGACGGGAGAATAGAGAGTGAGAGTCGCAGAGGTCACGAAAGAGTCCAGTGGGGGGACAGGAGGCATCTAGGTGGATGTTGAAGTCCCCAAAAAAGAGGAGTTAAGTGGTAGAGGACAGGAGTGAGGAGGAGAGGTCAGCCCACTCGGAGAGGAAGGAGGAAATTTGACCAGGTGGCCGATAGATAGTAGCCACGGTAAGGGAATGGCTAGGAGAGAGAGTCGGCAGACAAGACATTCGAAAGAGGAGTAGGTCTGCGTAGGAGTGACAGTGGCAGGAATCCACTCAGGGAAGATAAGGGCAACGTCCCCCCCCTGCACGGTTGGGCCTGGGCACAGAGAGGATCTTGTAACCTTCAGGTAGGAGTGTGTCAAAGCTCGTGACAGAGCTGGCTGTGAACCATGTCTCAGTGAGACCGAGGACGTCAAGGTCCAGTTCCTCAAGAAGGCGACAGATATCGGAGGAATGCTTGATGGCAGAGCGAAAGTTAAGAGTGGCAAAGTGGAGAAGGTTGCCATCCTTGAAGGACTTCTGGGGAGGGGTACAGATCAGAGGTATGCCCTGCGGAGGTGTAGAAGAAGGAGGTGAAGAGGGAGTGCGAGAGGGGGCAGGGAGGGAGGGTAGAGGCAAGGTAGCCGAAGACAGGGGGGGGGGGACAGCAGGGGAGGAAAGGAAGTTGATGAGGCGAGGGAAGCGTCTATCAAAGAGGTGAAGGTTGGCCTGAGGGCCTTGGACCAACACAGTCCCATTAGCGTAGACATTAATGATGGCCTTAGAGAAGCGGAAGGGGGCCAAGAGGACATCCCAACGGGTGCCACCATTAATGGGAGAAGAGGAAAAAGGAGAGAGCACAGAGACCATATGAAGGGTCCATAGGTCAGGTGAAGGCACGAAAAAGAGGATGTCAGTGAGAGTTTCCTTAGAGCAGGCACTAGTGTAGGTGTCAGCGATAGGGAGGCCTGGGTTGGAGACCAGGATGTCCTTTTTAAACTTTTTCCTACCAGATTTAGTGAGGAGAGCAGGATAGTCAATAGAGAAGCAGTTAGAGAAGATAGGCGAGATAGAGAGCACCATAGAGTGGGAGGGGGGGGGGGGAGACAGATGATGCGAGAGCCCACAGACAGGAAGGAACAGCAAGACAGGTTACCACATTTCAGAACAACAGCAGTATTGTGTTTTAGGAACACAGTGGAGAGGCCACCTAAGTTTGAGAATCCTGCGAGGAGAGAAAACCCTAGTTACCACAACTGTGGAACACAGTGAGGTGAAGACACCGTGCAAATGCAGTGGCTAGGCGTGGGTGGGGGTGGGCAGGAAGAAGGTGGAGAAGGCGAAATTTACTTGCGCCTTGCGTCCCCTGCGGACACCTGCAGACACACAGGGAGCCGCAACTGCAGGAGTCGGCCTTGGCCTTGGGGCCCTTAGCCACAGGGGGCTGCCGGGCAGAGGGCTGCCCAGGAGCGAGGTGGTAATAGAAGAGGGAGGAGAGGAAGGGGAGGGGGGAGTGGGCGGGCAGTGAGGCGGGAGGGAGAGGAGGACCAGGAAGTGGGAGGGGAGAGCAGGCACAACAACGCGCTCGGAGCGCAATGCACAATTCTTTTTTCTTTTTTTTTTTTAAAAGCACAGAAAACACTCACAGAGGCCTGCTAGGGCCAGGCAGGGCTTCCTGGCCTGCAGTTCCCTCTTGGCTACCGGCGACCGCTCTCCCACGCTCAGCTCAACAAAGAAGCGAGCAGAGGGAGCGGGCGTCGAGTAGCCCAGAAGGGAGGCAACCAGACAGCCAATCAGAGGGGGGGGGGTGGGCGGTCAGGGAGGCGGGAGGGAGAGGAAGACCAGGAAGTGGGAGGGGAGGGGAGAGCAGGCACAACAACGCGCTCGGAGCGCAATGCACAATTCTTTTTTCTTTTTTTTTTAAAAGCACAGAAAGCACTCACAGAGGCCCGCTAGGGCCAGGCAGGGCTTCCTGGCCTGCAGTTCCCTCTTGGCTACCAGCGACCGCTCTCCCACGCTGAGCTCAACAAAGAAGCGAGCAGGGGGAGCGGGCGTCGAGTAGCCCAGAAGGGAGGCAGCCAGACAGCCAATCAGAGGGGGGGGTGGGCGGGCAGGGAGGCGGGAGGGAGAGGAGGACCAGGAAGTGGGAGGGGAGGGGAGAGCAGGCACAACAACGCGCTCGGAGCACAATGCACAATTCTTTTTTCTGAAAGTGAATAGCACAGCTGGATACATCCGACTATCCACCTAGAGATGGCATTCTTAGAGACGCGATCTCCCTCTCTGCCTGGAGCTATGGAGACTAACAGTTCATCGGTCTTTCTTAGCAGCTTGGTCTTGTCTACATAGTAGAGGACCGCCCTCCTCACATCTAGTGTGTGGAGTTTCACCTCAGCAGAGCTTTTGGGTTCCTGGAAGAAGGGCGGTAACTCAATAGACTGGTTAACAGGGAATTTGGAAATGAACTTAGGTGAGAACCTAGGGTGAGTGGGTAAAACTAGTTTATTCTTATGAACAGTAAAGAAAGAATCCTGCATTCAGAGCTTGAATTTCACCGACCCTTATGGATGTGATGGCTACTAAGAAGGCAGTTTTAGAAGTCAAGTGTTTGAGACTAGATTTGTGTATGGGCTCAAATGGGGGTCCCATGAGCTTAGCAAGTACCACATTAAGGTCCCAACCTGGTGGTGGGTTATAAATTGGAGGGTGGAGTCTCTTTACCCCTTCCATAAATGCTATGACAACTGGAATTCTCCACCATGACACCTTGTTATAGTAAGTGGTGTAGGCTGATAAAGCTGCCAGGTGTACTTTAAGTGAGTTGAACACTAACCCTGCATCCAATCGGTGGAGCATATAGGTGACGACATTAGAAGTACAACAATCAACAGGGTTGATTTGCTTATTCTGGCACCAAATAACGAATTGTTTCCATTTGTCATAGTAACAGTGCCTTCTGTTAGGGGTTCTTGACTCTTTCAAGATATCCATACATCTCTGGGGTAAATTGAGATGTCCAAACTATGACTTCAGGAGACATGCTGCCAAGTTCAACGAGTTGGGCTGAGGATGCACTGTTAGTCCCTCGTGCTGGGAGAGTAGGTTGTACCGGGACAGGAGTTTGATGGGGTCGCATACTGCCAATTTGCATAGATGTGGGTACCACGGTTGTCTCGCCCACATAGGAGCAACTAGGATGAGCGTCATCGGTTCCCTGGGGATCTTGTTGACCTCCTTCTTCATCAGAGGGGTTGGTGGAAAAGCATAGACAAACGTCCCTGTCCAAGGGCGTTCCCCTTGGAGCCTGGCTGGGGGAACCTGGATGTGAAGTCTGGGCATTGCCTGTTTTCGCTTGTGGCGAATAGGTCTATAGTGGGGAAACCCAACTGAGAGAAGAGGTCTCCTATGACTTCTTCCTGTAGTGTCCACTCGTGTTCTGCTGGAAGGGGATCCCTGCACTCAGAGCATCTGCATGCGAGTTAAGATCCCCTGGATCATGTTGGGATGACAAGTAAATCAGTGCCCATCTCCACATTTTCTGGGCAAGCTTGGACAGATTTGGTGAACGAGTGCCCCCCTGTTTGTTTAAGTAAAATATCGCTGTTGTGCTGTCGGTTAGGATCTGCACTGAAAGGTTGGATAGGAGGGGTTTGAATGCCCGAAGCGCTCAGAAGACTGCCAGAAGTTCTAGCAGATTGATGTGGTTCTGAGCCACTGTGTGAGACCAGAGACCCTGAGCTATGTGGTGAAGGTAGTGAGCTCCCCACCCTGCCAGCGAGGTGCTGTTGCAACGACGGCCTGTATCTCTGGATCGTAGACGGGTTTCCCCTTCGTAAGATTCTCTCTTGTCCACCAGCGAAGACTCGGTACTAGTGTTGGCGAAACGAACACTAGATCGTCCCACTGACCACTTGCTTGAGACCACTGTTTCGCCAACCATTCCTGCATGGGTCGCATGCGCAGGTGTGCGTGGGGAACCAGGGAAATGCAAGATGCCATCATGCCTAGCAAACGCATCGCTTTGCGCACCCTTATTTGGTGACCGGACTGACATTGAGGAATTTGCAGCAACAGATTTTGAATTCTTTCCTCTGATGGAAAGGCCAACCCCTCTTGGGTGTCTAGGACAGCTCCTAGGAACTGTTTTGAGGTGCTTGGCACCAGGCTTGATTTTTTCTCGTTGATTGAAAAACCCAATTGAAAGAGGAGGTTGATTGTTCTTTGAATGTTTAATCTGCAAATTACGGGGGTTTCCCCTGTGATGAGCCAGTCGTCCAGGTAAGGGTACATTGGGATTGCCACCCTGCGTAGGTGCGCCGCCGCCACCACCACCAGTACCAGTACCTTGGTGAATACCCTTGGAGCCATGGCTATACCGAAGGGCAGCACCTTGAACTGGTAGTGCTGGTTGTCTATTTTGAAACGCAAGAATCTTCTGTGCACTGGGAACATTGAAATATGAAAATAGGCATCTTTCATATCCAATGTTGCCATGTAATCCCTTTTTTAGTAGGGGGGATTACCTCTTGGAGTGTAGTCATGCAGAATTTTTGTGGATTGACATACTTGTTTGCAGGGTGCAAATCTAATACTGGGCGCATTGTTAGATCTTTCTTTGGCACAAGGAAGTAGGTTGAATAAATACCCCTATTTACCTGGTTGCCCGGGACGAGTTCTATGGCGTCTTTGCAAGTAGAGTGGCGATTTCCTTGAGAAGGATTTTCTGGTGTACCTTCTGTCTTGGAGGATGGTCGTGGGGGCGCGGTAATTGTTCTATACAGTATCCTACGGATACTGTGAACAGCACCCATCTGTCCGAAGTGACCCCCTCCCATGCGTGGGTGAAGGTGGAAATGCGCCCCCCTACTGGGGATGCATGGGAGGGGACCCGAAGCGGAACGTCATTGTTTACTAGGTGGCGTGGCACCTCTGGCGGGGCTGCCACTACCCCTAGTGCGGCCCCTGCACTGGCCTCTGGTGAATCCCTGTGATGTTTGGAATGGATTGTTTGCCCATGAGGTTCCTTGATTTTGGTAGTATTTGGAACCCCTCTGGGAGCTTTGGCCGCGAAAGCGACGAAAACTATTATTTCCCCTTTGACCTGGGGGTTTATTTGTGAGGTGGCCGAAGATTTTAGGGTCTCGTACTCATCTTTAGCTGTCTTTAGTGCCTCTTCCACTGCCTTGCCGAATAGAACATTTGGCTCTACCGGCATATCTATAAGCATGGCTTGGGTCTCGGGTTTAAACCCCCGACTGCCTGAGCCAAGCGTGGCGCTTTATTACTGTGCCTTCAGCTATTAATCTTCCTGCATCATCTGCTGCATCAAAATTTGTTTTAAGAATGCATCCAGACGCACATCGTCCGTCTGCTACAATTTGGGCCAACTGGCCTTTTATTGGTTCAGGTGCAGATGCTACCAGAGCAGCTACTTGTTCCCATTGGTGGCAGTTATAGCTTGCTAAAAGAGTGGTACCGTTATCAATACGTGCCTGATAGGCTGACGTGGATGCAACTTTCCTACCCAGAGCATATATCCTTTTGCTCTCTTTATCGGGAGGTGCTTCTGAAGAAGCTAGTGGTGTACCTGCTATCTTTCTGGTGGTTGTTACTACCAGGGAGTCAGGTTTTAATTGACCCCTTATGTACATGGGATCGGAGGGTGCAGCCCGGAATAATTTTTCCACTCGTGGATTCACTGCACAAGTAAGATTTGGGGTTACCAGCGAGGGATCAATTCTACGCTGGATTGATTTTAATATTGGGATGGCTTGGGTAATAACTCTCTTGTCCTCTAGAATTTCTTCCGCGAAATCCCTATCTTCTTGGACACCCTGTGTGTATATTTGAAAATGAGCTGCTGCTTTAGCCAGTACCTCACTGAGGAGTGGCTGATCATCAATTGGTGAGTCATTCACCGGGGGATCCTTAGGAATAAGGGAGTCAAGATTGTAGGCTTCCGCCTCATCTTCCTCTTCATCTTCCTGGTCCTCCTCATCCCCATAATAAGAAAACCCTGTCTAGTCTTCCAGCACCTGTGCCTCTGTCTCCTCACCATACGAGTCTGGATGGTAAGTTTCAATTAGCAAAGGGTCTGAAACCAATGCCTGCGCTGGAGCCTCAGAGCAGAGCCTTTTAGTAGGGGGTTGATAGTCCTTAGATCCCGAAGGCGCAGAGGTAGCTGGTTTGTTTGCATGGCTATGGAAATAATTAGGTTCTTTCTCGTAGAAGTCTGCAAAAAAAGACATCCTTCTCATTACCCTATCAATATCGGCTGAGTTCCATTCCCAGGAAGTTGGAATAAACCTCTCTTGCTCTGGTTCCTCATCCATGCCCATATCATGAGGAGTGGAAGGGACAATTTTACCCTTAAGAGTAGTGTCAGGGATCTTGGACTTTTCTATCACTTAAAGGGCCATCTGTTTTTCTTTATGGTGTTCTGAAGGTCTCTTGTGCTGTTTATCCCCCTTCCCGTGACTAGAGGAATGTTTTCCGGAGGTTTTAGGAGATTTGGAGGTGGTAGAAGGAGGGTGTCGAATCTCGGGAGTAGACGCTACACGCTTAGACTTGGGAGCATAGAGTACGGAATCGTCTTCTGACGACGGAGCCTCTACAACTATTGTTAGTGCAGCACTTTTTCCAACCGTGGACGGTTGATCGTTGTCATGTGGCGATCGCAAACGCCCAGAGGGGACAGAATCGTTAGACCGCTCTCTGGGCCCCTTCCTTTGCCGATCGCTCGACACACGTGTCGAGTCACAGCTGGGGCTGATGTGCTTAGTGGGAGTGGTGCGAGTTGCGCTTTTGCCGCCTCGTCTTGTCCCCATAACTGGACCGCTGGCCAGTCCTTCGAGGTCGGGGGCTTGCACGTGGGTGTCTGAAGTCACCCTTCTGCCCTTGCCATCTGATACATCAGCGTTGCTGCCATCGTTAAAGGTCCCTTCGGCGTCCATGGCCTCTCGTTGCCTGCCGTAGTGGGCCAAGCGTTTAGTCTTTAAGTGTTTTTTCAGCTTGAAGAGCTTACAAGCTCGACGGGTAGCCTCGGGATGGTCTCGTGGGAGACACAAATTGCACGTATTGTGCTCATCTACCCAGGGGAACTTCCTGTTACACTTCAAATTCTGCCCGGAGTACTCACCATATGTATTAATTTGGCAGCGGGCAAGTATATGTAGGAAATAAATGTGGGAGCCTTTATGACCACCCTCCACTCTCCCTACTTGTACAGGGCCAAGGCCCAAAGTCTGTCGTGGAATTTCGACGGCTGATGTCCTCGATCTTCACTGGCGTCGATCTTCGGCATAGGGTGGAAAGAACAGGGAATTTTTTACAATAATATAAGTATAACTGGCTATTGCGAATGAAACTCCGCAATATGCGTCCGACTGGAATGGCGCGAAAAAACAATCTGAGGGTCCTACACACGTGAGGGATCATGGGTACAGTGGACGTCACACTAGGGATAGTATTACTGACACTCCCTAGTCCGACGGCCCTTTTCGAGCATCGAAAAACAAACTAATACTCTGCAGCTTCCACTAGATGTCAGCCTATGCACAGCATGTGATCTAAGCAGATTCCAAAAGCCTCAGATATATATATATATAACTCACCGTAATCTTTGGCAATTGTATATGCTTAGATTCACATGCTGTGCATATCATCCAACATCTAGTAATAATCGCAGTTTATTGCATCTTTCTTTCTAAGATCGAAAAGGGACGTCGACATGGCCGTGACTAACACTATCCGTGACGTGTAGTGTACCCAAAATAGTGTACCCAAAAAAGGAGAGGAATTGTCTGACCAGGACTTTCTCATCTCATTGATTTTGTCATTGCAAGACATGCAAAATTTAAACGGTGTGCCCTCCATATCGGAAGGAAAAGGCAACCAGACGAAAGTAAAGGTAAGAGAGGGGGCAAAGAAAAGGCATTATCAGAAGAAAGTCAGTAAAAGGGGCCCCCACTTTCCCTACTGTCAGGCGGGCGGCCTGAGGTGTAGCGTTGGCGATGCAGGATCGGTTGTCAAAAGGATGTCGTAGTCATCTAGATGCCGTTGAAGAAGCTTGGTGATAACGCGCTAAGCAAAGATAAGGCAATATAAACTCCAACTAGCTCTGCCATATGGGACCAAATAGATAGGCGGAAAAAAACCATCTGGTGGGACTTCGACACGTGAAGGATTTTGGGTATACTACACGTCACATTAGGGATAGTGTTACAGTCACGCCCATGTCAATATCCCTTTTCGAAAGAAAGATACAATACTCTGCTATTACCACTAGATGATGGACTATATGCACAACATGTTATGCTAAGCAGATTCACAAGCATCAGAAATATATAACATACAATAAGACAATGCATTACTTACCGGAAAAGCATTTCTGATGGTTGTATCTGTATCCAGTGGTCACTGCGGAGTATTGCATTTTGTTTTCGTAGTCGAAAAGGGGACATCGACAAGGCGTGTCTGTACCACTATCCCTATAGTGACGTGCATTGTACCCACAATCCCTCTCCTGTTAAGAGTCTAACACAGTGTGATGCAGTTTACGATCCACTTGGGAATAGCTGACTACGAGACAGGGTTCCCTTCTCTACCAGCTGCCACTGATACAAAGAACTGGTTGGTTTTTCTTAGTGGCTTTGTCTTTTCCAGATAGTAAATTACCGCTCTTCTCACATCTAGTGTGTGGAGGGTCCTTTCTGCCACGTTAGTGGGTTTCTGGTGAAAGGTGGGTAGGTCTATGGAAGTTTACATGGAACTTTGAGATAAATTTGTGCGCAAAGCGTGGGTGTGTGCACAAAACCACCTTGTCATTGTGAAAAATGGGCCCTGAACTGAAAGGGCCTGCGTTCACCAACTCTCCTTATAGAGGTGATCGCTACTAGGAAGGCGGTCTTGTAAGTGAGTGCCTTAAGGGTAGCCTTGTGCAATGGTTCAAAGGGAGGTCCCATTAGTATTGTAAGAACAATATTCAGGTCCCATCGGGGAGCTGGGTTGGAGATAGGGGGATGAAGTCTCTTTACCCCCTCCATAAAGGCATTAATCACAGGAATATCCACCACAAAACCCTGCTCTGGGACGTGGTATACGCCGAAAGAGCGGCTATGTGGACCACTCTTTCTGCTCTAGGGAATTGAAAACCAGTCCTGAATCTAAAAGGTGGGTAAGCTACAGGGCAATATCTTTAGGGGAGCAATCAGTAGGATTGATGCCCTTGGTATTACACCAGGTAACAAAGCGTTTCCACTTACTTTGTAGCAATGTCTGGAGGTAGGTTTCTGAGCCTCTCTAGTAAGTCCATGCATCTCTGAGGGAGTTGATGCCTGAAACTCTATGACTACAGGAGGCAGGCTGCTAAATTAAGTGTTTTGGGGCATGGATGTAGTGTCTATCCCTGATAGACAGCATGTTGGGCATGGCAGCTTCCTGGGAGGAGAGACCGACATTGCCATGAGATGGGAGAACCAAGGCTGGCGGGCCCACAACGGGGCCACCAGGATCGTGACTGGTTCCTGGTGCACTTTTCAGTTGAGAAGGGCAACCTTGGGAAAAAGCGTAGGCAAAATCTCCCGGACCATGTTATCCAGAGACCGTTCCCCTTGGAGCGGTTCTGTGGGTATCTGGAGGCATAGTCGGGGCATTGAGCATTTTCCAGGGTGGGGAATAGGTTGATCCCTGGGAAGCCCCAATCTGCAAATATGTTGTGTAGCCGCCACTCATGCTCTACGGGTTGGGGGGAAGCCTCTGATGAGTAAGTCTGTCAAAAGATTGAGTTCCCCTGTAACATGTTGTGAGAGGAGGAACATGTTTTAAGAGCCCACTTCCCAATGTTCTGGGACAGTCTGGACAGCCCTAGAGAGCGAGTGCCTCCTTGTTTCTTTAAGTAGTATATGGCTGTGGTACTGGCTGTGAGGACTACAACTGTCTTCCCCCGGAGGTGTGACTGGAAAGCCTTCAGGGACTTGAACACTGCTAGCAATACCAACAGGTTGATGTGATTTGATGATACTGCTGGAAAACACACGTTGTGCGCAGTCTGTTGCAGATGGTGAGCCCATCACCCTGAGAGATGAGTCTGTGGTGATAGTGGCTACTACTGCAGGGGTGGTGAAGGTTTTCCCCTGCAAAAGGGTTTCCATTGACCACCACTGCAGAGAATGAATGAGGGCTGCCGAGACAACCACTACATTGTCCCACTGGCTGCTGGCCTGACACCATTGGCTCGAGAGCCACTCTTGCATGGGGCGCATATGCAGACGAGGAACTAGGTAGACGCAGGAAGCCATAATTTCCATCAGTCACATGGCTTTGCGTACGGTCACCTGGTGACTGGCTACATAGTGGTGGTTCTGGAACAGCAGGTCTTGAACCTTCGCGTTGGAGGGAAAGACGAGCCAGTCTTCTGTTAGAATTAGATCCCACAGAAACTGTTTGACCTGGCTGGGGGTTAGACTGGATTTATTCTCTTTGATAGAGAATCCTTGGTTGAAGAGGAGATCTACCGTCTTCTATTTCTCTGGCATGTTCCGTACAAGTGAGATAGATTGGGATGGACTGCCTGCGCAGGCGAGCCACCACTGCCTTTGTGAACACCCTTGGGGCTGTGGCAATGCAGAAGGTGAGAACATTGAACTGATAGTGGGTGTCCTGCATCATGAACCTGAGGTACTTTGTGCGTTGACAACATTGAAATATGAAAGTATGCATCTTTCATGTCTGGTGTGGCCATGTAATCCCCCAGCTCAGCATCGGGATTACCTCCTGAAGTGTTATCCTGAACTTTTAAGGTTTGATATGCAGGGCGGAGGTCTAGAACAGGGTGCATGGTGAGATCCTTTTTGGGTAATAGGAAGTACACTGAATAAATACCCTTGGTTAGCTGGAGAAAGGGGACAACTTTGATGGCACCCTTTTCCAGCAGGACCTGAACTACTTCAAGCAGCATGCACAGGTGTTCTGGTGACAGGCGTCGGCTTCTCGGTGGGTGGTAGCTAGGTGGTCAGAGAAACTCGCTACAATACCCATGGGCAATGGTCTTTAGTACCCACTAATCTGAAGTGATCCCCTCCCAAGCATGTATGAATGAAGACAGGGGACCCCCGATCGGGAAGCATGGAGCCGACCCATACCGGCGAGTCACTGGAGGTGGAGGCCGTGGAGCCTCTAAGAGTTTCTGCATTTACCCTTGCCCCTAAAAGAGCCTCTTTGCTCGTATTGGAAGTTGACAGAGGAGCCCTGAGCGAAGGACTGGGAAAGACCCCCCCCCTTTCATCCCTGAGCCGTATTGACCTTGGGGGCAAGCGGGAGAAGGATTGTCCACAAAAGGACCGGCAGGCGATGGAGCCACCACGCTAGTGAAAAGGTTTAGCCGTGATCTGGATAAGTGACTTCAAAGTCTTGTGCTATTTTTTTGCCGTTTCCAGGGCATCGTCAACCGCCTTTCCAAATGGGTTGTATTCCTCCACAGGTTTGTTAATTAAGAAGGCTTGAGTCTCAGATTTGAACCCAGAGTTCTTTAATCCGGCATTCCTCTTAAGTAGCGTTCACCGGTTTCAGCCAAGTCCAAGTGTTCTTGAGGATATTCTGGGTCACTTGACTGCCTCCTGCCACGACATACCCAGGCATGATTGGGTAGGCTCTTGGACTAAGCCCGACTGAACATCACTGTAGCTTGTAAGGAGCGTGTTGTTATTGGAGATTCTTGTGGTGTAGGCCGCAGGGGCCCTAGCCCTCCGCCTGATCCCAGTCTGGGTCTTGATAGACTAGGTTTTGAACATCAAGGCTAAACCCTTGTTAGGCAGAATCCTGTGCAGTTCCCATAGGGACCACTACACACAATTAAAACTACAGGTGGCAATACAAGTTTTACCTTTGTTACAAGCCTGTACTACTATGTTAAAGTGGTAGCAGTAGCGAAGCAGCCAGGCTAATCTCAAGAGTATATGAGCGGCAGTAGAGATTACACAAAGGGACCACAATTACTGTGACTCAAGCAAACACCGACTCAAGGTTTCAGGTAGAAAAATATAAGTATATTTATTTTTAAACCAGTTATAAACACAACAATTCTATTAAATTCAAAACCACACGTAAAATATACTACCACTAACCAATTCACTTGGTACAGTATGACTCAAGGTAAGTAACCTGTGTTTGAATGGACCGGTGTTACAAAACTAGACACGTTACCGCGAATACGATTGCGATCACTTTGACGGTTCGGTCTACTAAATAAACGCGTATCCGTGACAAGAAATGCTACCGGGGCAAAAACACACTTAGCACCTGAGATACCCAGAGGGAGTTGGAGGCAAACATCATAGGCAATATTATAGTTAGGCAGACAGAATCGAAGAACACTCAAGACAGGAATTCAAGAGTCAAAGGGCCGGAGCCAGGGTCAAGTGACACCGGGTGCCTGTTGTCGAGGATCACACAGTCAGACAGTTCACGATTCCAAGTAGCCAAGAGTACTTTGATATTGTCAATGTTCGGAAGCAAATGTTATAAGGAGGGAAGACAAGGGCACGCCTTTGAGATGAAAAGGGATTTGCCCTAATTCCTCAAACAGAACACAGTACCTTGTTCAGTGGAGAAGCTGGTTCCCTGGCAGTTGTTGCTGTTGGTTTCCCGCAGACCCACGGTTCCTGGAGCTTCGAGGTGAAGGAGGACGTCTGAAGGGGTCTGCACCACACAGGGATGAAGCCGGCAGCAGCGACGATGAATAAAAGGTGCGCTCCTTAAAAAACAGAAGGCTCTTCAGATGGCTATCCGGACCACTACAGCAGTGTGTAGCGATTTCGACAAAGGAAGAGGATCCTCTGGCTGTAGAAGATGAGCTGGTTATCCCCACCAAGCTCAAGGGAAGAAGACTCCAGACTGGATCTTCTCTAGTCGTCGAAGGGTAGATCGCTCAGGACTGCCGCAGGGCTTCACCGGGATGGGGTAGTTGCAGCAGCCAACTTCTTCTCCGCTTCTCTTCGGTTCCTTGTAGTTCCAGTGGCGACTCTCCGACTTCTAGCCCAAGAGACCTGCCTTTTATGCGAAAAACCCCCAATCACAAAGCCTGGCTGTCCATCACGCAGCAGGGGGATTGACCAGCCCGGACAACCACCTCAGCCAATCATGGCAAAGTGCGACTTGATTTTCCTAGGATACCCTGTGCAGGGGGCGACTACACCCCTCCCTCACATTCAGCCCACCTAGACACCCAGGCGCCTGGAGGAGGGCTTCTGAGCAGAAGCCCGCCAAAAGACGGTGAACAAAGGACGCAAACCTGGTTTGCCACGCAAAGTAAGACAAAAGAAGGACTTTAACAAAAAGAAAAGGACGAATAACCCCGACCGGAGCCAAAAGAAAAATATTTGGTCAAGCGGGTTTAAGTTCAAGGCTAATATAATAGCCTAATACAATACCACTTTTATCTAATATAATCGCAGTAGAAAAGTTAGGATAGATACCACTGCCACCAGCCAACTCTAAATGTTAAAAGAGCAAAACAATGCCCTAGGATGTACAGATACAAAGGGATACGAAGTAACCCTTTCCAGCACTCCATGGAAGATGGGGTGTACTGGATCTGTGGTAATTTGACTAAGTAAAGTCAATGGCAACTTTACCCTTTTCTGGGGGACTGTAGTCAGCCCCAGAAATGGAGTCGGTGGGAAGTCTAAAAGAAAACCGTGTCACTGCACTGAAGGTGCTGTGTAACACACAAAAGAAGGGGGCTACTGAAGTGGTGTAACTCCAGAGTCCACAATCATAAAACAGGTAAAAGACACATGGCAATACATGGGTAAGAGTGGGGGGGAAAAGCTCACACTCTTACCAAGTGAAAGAAATTAAACTCCAGAAGTCCAGCAAAGCTGCTGGGGGACTCACTAGGTGAGGGAAATAAGCCATAAATGAGAATTCTCTCTAACATCCCTTCATAAGAAACCTCCTTGGTCGGGTCATCAGGGACGTCCCCAAAGATGATATCGTGGTGTCCCTGTGGTTCCTCCAAAGGGGATGGAAGTTTCTGAAATTTAGAGGGGATGAGGCAAGAGTCCACTTCCCTAGGTCTCTTCAAGGCTGTCTCATGAAACGTTGAACTCAGCCATCTTAGCCATACACTGTTCAAACCTCTCCCTAGTCCATTTTGTGGAAGCTGAAGGGTCAGGAGGTGGGAAGGGCTGCCTAGAAGGGGATAAGCCCTTATGCAAGGCCTTAGGGGGCCTCATAATAGTCCTCTCGGTGAGAGGGGGTGCCTTTGTAATCCCTGGCCGCCGAAAGTCTATCCGAAAGCTTCTCAAGCTTCGGAAGCTGTATTGACGGCGTAGAGGTTTTTGGCGCACCTGCAGGCGTTGCCACGGTCGGCGACACCAGAGTCCTTCAGTGTTCGAGCGCCCTTGGACGGCAGGTCACAGTGGACTGCCCATTCCAGAATGAGTCTTATGCCCATTTGCATGGTACGGTTGCAGGGATTCAGAGGGTACCGTCGAAATTTATGCCGGCCCTACGGGCATTGCAGCCTTCCTAGACAACCACGTGGAAGAGGCCTTAGGGGGTGTGTGCTTAAGTACATGTGGTGCGTGGGTGCCCTTGTCGCCAGTGTTTGACTGCCCCATAACAGTGCCAACGGCCTGCCTATTGGGGGCGGCGGCGGGCACTTGGGAGTGCATAGGCTCCCCAGAAAGGTCCATGGCTTCCGAATCGGAGCCATGGCTGTCGACCAATTCCTCGGCCGAAACGCCTGCGGGGAAAGGCATTTGGCCTCCATAGCGTAGGCCACCCACCTCTTAGTCCGCCTGTCTGTCAGCATCTTAGGCCGAAAGAGTTTACAGGCCTTACACAAGCGCTCGTCGTGGTCACGAGGAAGACACTTAATGCATCGGCGATGGGTGTCTTTCCAGGGAAATTTTCCATTACAAGACGGGCAGAATTTAAAAGGAGTCCTCTCCAGAGAAGAGGTTAGCGGCAGCCAGACCGAGCAGAGAAAGAGTACTCTCCCTACTGTAAAGGCCAGGCCTGAGTGCCGTGGCCACACGGTCAGTCACGAGCAGTTGTAGTCCGCAGCGGCAGGAAACACACAGCCGTTGAGAAGGTGGGCGAAAATTGACTAAACCACCATTTGCGGGAAAAAATCTTGTGGCACCTCGACGCTGGAGGGATTTTGGGTGCACTACACATCACGTTAGGGGTAGTGTTACAGTCATGGCCATGTTGACAGCCCTTTCGATCTTCGAAAAAGATGCAATACTCCGCAATTAGCACTAGATGTCAGACTATATGCACAGCACATGATTCCAAGCTGATCCACAAGCATCAGAAATTATGTACATATATAAAAGTGAAAATGTTTAGATTTGTGACTTCGCATATGTTCCCTATACAATT
Organism: Ambystoma mexicanum; assembly: GCF_040938575.1. Taxonomy (NCBI): domain Eukaryota; kingdom Metazoa; phylum Chordata; class Amphibia; order Caudata; family Ambystomatidae; genus Ambystoma; species Ambystoma mexicanum. The sequence continues at coordinate 1,175,036,972 of NC_090926.1, read as the reverse complement.
CAACACTTTCACCAATCTGCACTAAATGTTGCACAGTCACCTGATATGACCCTCCAGACATTACTGGCTCTATGACATCTGGAAACAACAGCCATTTCCACAGATTTCAGCAAAAGTCTCTGGGTTTGTGGCTTGGTAAAGCATTGTTCCACAATTCCACACCATTTCACCATTTCACCAATCTGCACCACATTCTGCACAGTCACCTGTTAGGACCTTGCTGGACATTACTGGCTACTTGACATTTGTACACCTCAACCTGTTCCCTGTATTTCAGCACAAGTCAAAATAGGTTTCTGGGTTTGTGGCCAGCCGACGAAGCCGTAAACCATGTTCGACGAGAAAGGAAACAAAAAATGTATGAGAGGCGAATGGACCTGAGAGGCGAAGGAAGGTAGCATTGCAGAAGTTTCCTCATTTTTGCTCCATCAGGTGAAATTACTTTTCCAGAGGATTTTTGCGAGATGGTGCCTATCGACGAAGCCATAAAGCATGTTCACCGGTAAGGGAAAGAAACGTTTGTTTCCAAACAAGCCTCATCGCCATCATGTCACCAGTCATGCTTCTCACGTAATAACCTGGCCAACGCCGGGTATATCAGTTTGGCAACCCAAATATGGGTTATCACTACTTTTGTATTTCACACATATTGCAGACAAAAAAAAGAAACTGCTCAAAATGGGAAAAGCTGTATTCAAACATAGGCCTTTGTGGTGGGTCAGAAGGAGGCTGACAAAGTGGTGGCGTTCTTACCAAGTTTTATTTCAATAATATGGAAAAAGGATGCATCGCTAAAGTGTTTGACCTACCCAACACAAAACTAACTATGATGCTTGTTGTCAATGGTGCAGTCCGAATCAACAGTCTGTCATATGTCCAAATACTAACCTATGCTGTCCCTACCACTATTCAAATCATCTAAAGAAAAGAAAGGAGATGCAGAAGCCTTCCTTGCTTCCATCCATCCATCCATCCATCCATCCATCCATCCATCCATCCATCCATCCACCCACCCATCCATCCATCCATCCATCCATCCATCCATCCAGATGGTGTCACTTCTCCCCAGGGAAGCCCCTTTCCAAGAGGCAAGGGACGTGCAGTGGCTAACCAATGGTCTCCCTAAGGGTGTTAAAATGTGAGAGGACCTCCTGGGGAGGAACTCCTCTCCTGTGGATAAGGACCAGAGTCCGGGCCACGGCCCCTTTAACTCCCGACCCCACGGGGTAATAACACCTACTCTACCTATGATACAGTCTCAAACCATGAAAACTATCAGACAATCTTGCTGTAATGAGTACAGGAATTAATATCCCAAGCACGTTACAATCAAGTAGGAAGAGTGCACAACCAGCTGTTGTCAATCGAACTGTATTACAATGAGGCAGTCCTCGCTATTTAAACCAAACAGCAAAGAAGGACTCTGTTCTGAATCCAGAAGGAAACCCAACGAGCGAGGACACCGTCGAGAAGCATGCAAGGTGGAAACTGGGCTTCGGGAGACTGCAGCGAGGCAACTCTTCAGTGTAGCAGAGACAAGCAGCGGGACATCCGGACTGCGTCTTGCCGGCCCACTTGAAGTGGAGAAACGGAGGTGGTGGTGTGACCTGTCATGGGTGTACCGTGCGGTCCGAAAAATGCGCCGGGACCACCTAATGTGGCATACTGCAGAGCCGCAGAGGCGAATGAATGGGGAGCACACAAAACTGTGGTAGTGGCGTGACCTGTAAAGGGTGGACGGCCCGGAACCTGCACCAAGACTGCCAGCAGTACCTGGCCGCTAAGACAAGCGCACCCAGGAAGAGAAGACCAAGTAGAATTCGGAACAACAAACCCGTTGCCCCTGGCAAAACCGGTGAAGCATTCCCAGAGAGAAGGTACGGAAATAAGAGGGGCCAGGAACGTTTGAGACCGAGTCTAGAAGCAGAAGAAGGTAAATTTGCGAATGACAAAGGTTGGCCATTTATGAAGTGAAAAGGGGTTAGAAACGCCCATCTTTCCCTATCCTAACGAGGATGTCCCTACATACAAAACTAAAGTAAAGAAAGATGACCTACTGTTCAAAGTCTTTGAGTCTCACACGAATACATACAACAAAATAACACCACATGGAATATTCGGCAGTGTTCAATTCAAACAATAGAATAAGAGTTCAAACTTACTGGTTTTTGAAAGGACTCCTTGCAACCAGGGTTGGTTTCCCTTCCCCTGAATAAATGCAGGAATACCTGAGAAATTCTGATTCAACGAAGTTCTGTTCATTTCAACACAAAAGATCTTTCCCTTCAAATGCAACCTTCCACGGTAAATATCGGTCATAAAGACTTGTTCCACAAATCACAGCAATAGGCATCCCAATGTCCTCCTTCGTAAAGCAAGAATGTCTTTCTCTCAAAACACAAGTTCATAAATCAAAGAAATTATCAGCAGATCACATTTCTTCTTCGAATGGAATACCTTTACTAGGATGAACAGTAACTACTTCCGGTCGGCTCCCGCAAACTCATGGTCTGCACAGCTTCTTCCCAGAGCTCCAACAGCTCTGGCGTATCCTGGCACACTGATGAGATGATCGTCCGGTCGAGAGCACGTCTCCCTCTGAGCTGTGCTTTTTTCCCCGCCCAATACAGTTTCCCGCAGCGCTTATTCTGCCACACCACCGGCCTTCACGTCTCACATCGGCATCAGCTGGTGGTGTTCTTTCTGCTTCTGTGACCGACCCAGCATTCAGTCCTCCTCCTCCTCCCCTCTCCCCAACCTCCCCCCCCCCCTCAGCTGCAACTCATTACCGAGTTTAAATGTCCCATTCGGGTGTTGTGGTCTATAACAACTAGACCGAACATTCTAGTTAACAGCATTGATGCTTACTAACTCTGGGTCCCTCTTTTTCGTTGCAGTACCAAGGGCATTATGGATCTTGAAGTCCATAATGGTTTTGGGATTTTGATGTTCCAATTATTTTGGATTGCATAGCAGTTGCATTGGTTTGCTGTATTTTACAATATGCCATCAGTGCTTAAGGAATGATAGGGGGAATCTTGGATTAAAGAGGATATCAATTCCCCCTGATATGAGTCCCCTCCCATATAATACCGTCCCCCCCCAGGGTCAGGATCAGGTAGCGGCTGCCTTCCACTGGCAACGTGAGAGGAGGCCCATTCCGGGGTTTCAGTGATGATCTCACTAGATTCATCACAGTAAGTAGTGATACACACTGTGAGGATAATTACCTGGCCAGTTTGGAGATATATATATATATATATATATATTCAGTGAAAAACTTTGTTAAAGGGACATTATGGTTCAAAGGAAAACCGAAAAACCCCTGAAATTCGGCAGTTATGGTAAGATAAGCAACCATAACTCGCGCCACCGTGCACTGCTAACACTAACACCCAGGACATCAAAGATGACATCACAAATGTAATTGATGACATCACATGTGCATTTACTTTTCATGAAAACTCTGTACAAGGGATTCTTATAATGCTGACCAAAAACTGTCAAGGATCATTGGGATAAATATCATGAGCCAATTAGTGCATTAAGCAATACATTGATATAAATAGCATTCTATTATGAAGTTCTATCCAGTATACTAAGCTACTCATGCAGAAACATAGGCAGTGTGTGCAGCATAGATGATGAAGGTGCCATATTCATAATCTTGCCATGTTGAATAGTGAAATGAAAACTGCTTTCTTATTAGAGTTTTGCGTACTGTGAAAAATGTAATAAGTAGATAATAAAACCCACTTAATACATAATTATTACAGACAAAACACAGAGACAACACATACAAATATGAGTATATACAGGGACAGTGAAGTAAACAAAAAAGCAGACGTAGTAGCAGAAAGAGTTCATAACCTAACTGATTGTCTTTATGCAGAGAAACTATTGCTGTTTCAAAGCTGCTACTTACCATATGTATGTGTATTACATGATGTGACTGCACCCAAAGGAAAGGAGAGTGAGTACAATGTATACAAATATGAGCATATACAGGGAAGGTAGAGTAATAAAAATATGAGAAAGTGCTGATAACCCTAATGATTATCTTCATGCACAGAAAGGATTGCTCTCTTTCAAGCCTGTGTCTTCCGCTATGTATATGTTTCATATGATGTGACTTGACCCTAAGTCTACAAATATAGTACCTTTTCAATTTTTACTTCCTGACTGTTACTGAAGAAAACTATGTGGCCTAGATATGTCAGTAAAGGGAAAAAGGGAGAGCCAGACATGTGATGTCATCAGTGATGTCATCTTTGATGTCCTGGGTGTTAGTGTTAGCAGTGCACGGTGGCGCGAGTTATGGTTGCTTATCTTACCATAACTACCGAATTTCAGGGGTTTTTCGGTTTTACTTTGAACCATAACGTCCCTTTAACAAAGTTTATTTTACTGAATTTCATAGGTTTTTAGTAGCACAACTTAACCATAATATCCCTGACTTTATAAACACGTAACATAGAACATACTGAACCCCTAGCTAGTGATTTCGATGTCCGCGGACTACTGCCATGTCCGCGGACATATCGTAAATCTGAGCGTGGTGAATGTAAATTTAAATAGTGTGTCCCATTTCCCCTTTGAGGTTGGCTCTGAAAGGAGCCGTTTTTTGGGGGTTTTTTGCAGATGCTTGACAGACACCTGTTATTTTGTATTTGATTTTTTTTTCTTACTTTACTCCTAAAATCTTCACATAACCTTCTCCAAAGCAACCCTTACATTCCAAAACAGCATGGCATTTCCCATAAAAGATAAGGAAATTCCATCTTCTTTAAAATAAACAGCATTACTGGAATCAATATTCTCATTATTACAGATGAACATACCAGCTCTAAGCATGAAGGCACACATGCCTCGGTTGATTACACACCTAGCATTGTTTTCTGAGGACAAACAACTGAACTATTGTCCCATATTGCCCTAGGTAGTAATCCAGAAAAATGACTTTGGCATTTGGAAGGATGTTCATTACCGCTTGAACCAAGTGTTCCAAATCTGCTAACAAAGTAGGGGCACTGACATAGCCCAAATGGAAAGCACCATAGTGCAAAACTACCACATGGGGACTGTTCATCCTGCCCATATATTCACAAACTTGTACAATTCCCTGTACATTGCAGTCAGGCACAGTGCTCCACACCACCTCCACTCCTTTAACATTAAAATTATTTGCAACATGCCTGCATTGAGCATACTGTTGTAAACCATGCACAAACATATCTCCAAGCAGCAACACCCTGACTTTCTCCACTTATGCCATCTTCACTACACACAGTCTCTTTCAACACAAATCCACAACCTCAACATCTGATTGGCTGATCCCTAGAGTCTTCTTTCCATGCTGGATTTGCTGGAAAACCCCGGATGCAGCACGCCCTGTCCACGGACAGCCATGGTGTCCGCGGACCGCGTAACTCTTGCACAGCCCTTCTACCATTTCCACTTCACTCTCTGTGCCATTCCCTCATTGCATACAGCTAAGCAGTCACACAATACGGAGAACTTCCTCATAACACCCCCATTTTGTTAATTTTCGAACATTTCAGGACACCGCAAGTGTTCTTCTGGCTCATTCTTTTTTTGTTTGCTGACATATCTAGGCCACATGGTTTTCTTCAGTAACAGTCAGAAACTAAAAATTGTATTTTATTCGTAGACGTATCCTACAAGTAGGTTTTATATCAATTCCCTTAGAGTCCAGTCACATCATATGAAACATATACATAGTGGAAGACACAAGCTTTAAAGACAGCATTATTTTCATGCAAATAAATGATGATTTCTCGGTTTCAAAGCTGCTATTTACCCTATGTATGTGTATATTAGTATGTGTTCTTGTCGCTTTGTGTTTTCTCTACAGTAATGCAATTATGTAATACATGGGTTTTAATAGCTACTTATTACATATTTCACAGTACACAAAAATCTATTAAGAAAACAATTATCATTTTATTATTCAACATATTAACATTACGAATATTATACCTTCATCTTGTACACTGCACACAATGCTATGTTTCTGCATTAGTAGCTTAGTATACTAGATAGAACCCCATAATAGAATGCTATTTATATCAATGCATTGTTCAAAGCACTAACGTATGATATTTGTTGCAATGCTCCTTGACACTTTTTTCGCAACATTATAATAAGAATTCCTTGTACACATATTTCATGAAAAGTACATATACATGTGATGTCATCAATGGCATTTGTGATGTCATCTTTGATGTCGTGGTTGTTAGTCTTAGCAGTGCACGGTGGTGGCACGAGTTATGGTTGCTTAGCTTACCATAACTGGCGAATTTCAGGGGTTTTTCGGTTTTACTTGGAACCATAACGTCCCGTTAACAACGTTTTTTTATTAGCACGCAAACAATATACAAAGATGGAGTGTAAAAAGCAATTTCTCAGAGATGGCTGTACACAGAATGTTGCAAACTAAGAATTTATGGTCGTTTACAGTGAAGGTCAGCCGCTTCCATTTTTTGCTCGCGTGCCGGAGAGGCCCACGACTCGCACTATAAGGTTCTATTGTTTTTTTACCTTGACAGACAGAGATCGTGCTAAAAGACTTCTTTTGAAGGAGTGTTGCAAAAATGTAAGACACGATAAGGATGAAATTTCTGAAACAAAACCACTTTTATATATTATATCATTATGAGAAAGATCTTTGGCACAGACGGAGTCGTATTATGGGACTGCACTACACTTAGACAATGGAAAATGCCAATATAATGTAAGTAACCCTTTAGATTATTTTATACCGGAATACAATAACAATAGCATGGCGTTAAAGCCCGGTTAAGTTGTACTTGTTCGTTCAATGTGGCATAGTGTTTACTACCGCGCACTATCACCGCCAAATTGGTCCCCTGTCGCTTAGAGAGCTCTGAAAAAGGCAGAGGACAGAGGGTGGGTCAATGGGAATAAGTTAACATACTCCGTTGCACTATCCTAGCTAGCAAATAGTTTCACACCCTAATAAATAAAATGAATATTTTTAATGAAGATCAGCTGGTGAGACTAATTTATGTTTTTTTAAAACAGGTACGTCCTTCCGTATTGTCAATGCCACGATTTTCAGACCCCAGCCGATGGTTTCTTTAACTGCCAGGTGCAGCTCCATGTAAGCAACTTCATGACCCGCACCATTTTATGGGACAATCGCCAATGACCAATATGCCCTTACGCAGTACTAGCGGCTAGAAGCCACATACCAACCATTATGGTGGTCTAATGCCTCGTTGTTGAAGCAGCCTTCCGATTATCAGTGCATTTGCTTCTTTTATCATAAACCAACAGCCTGTGTACCGCAACGGAACAGCACGTGGCTCAAGATGAACTTTTGCTGATCGACAGCAAAGACAAATGCAAATCGCTGAATATTCTCTTAACATTTGATGTCAAATAAATGTACTTTACGAACTGTACAATCTTGCTGTTTGCTTTTAAATCACAGTTTCATATTCCGAATTGTGGCGCGCTGTGTTGTGAGATGAGGAACAAGTTACTTACCTGTAACTGTTGTTCTCCAGCATGGGTCTGGCATGGATTCACATGCTCATGAATATTCCCCGTCGTCAGGCTGGGAATCCTCGGTAAAGAAAAAATCAGTATCAGTTTCGTTTCTGATCTGTCTTTCATAGTAGTAACCAATCACTGATCTCTGCGTCATACTGACCACAGCCAATGACTGCCCTCTACCTAAGCCCCGCCTCTGGCAGCCATCTTCAGATTTGCTAGCACGTGAAGTGGCTGTATGAAGAGCCGCAGAGGGGTAGGCGGGAGGGTTCGCATGTGAATCCATGCCAGACCCATGCTGGAGAACAACAGTTACAGGTAAGTAACTTGTTCCTTCTCCAGCATGGGGTCTGGCATGGATTCACATGCTCATGAATAAAGAATACATATCAGTACACACATGCACAACCACGGGAGGTGGCAAAGGCTCAACATTAAGCAATTCTTATCTCCTCACCAGGCTCTCCTTAGGCGAACAGATTGCGCAGCACTGCTTGGCCGACCCTGGACTCCTCCCTGGAATCCCGATCGACGCAGTAGAATTTCGTGAACGTGTGCGTCGACCTCCACGTAGCAGCCCTGCAGATGTACAGCAAGGGCACACCAGATAGGAACGCCGTGGTAGCTGCGATCGCTCTGGTGGAATGGGCTCTCGGACGGCCAGGCAGCGGTCGGTTTGCCAATCGATGACAGTACATGATACAGCCGGAGAGCCATCTGGAAATGGAGGCCTTTGAGAGAGCCTTCCCCTGATTGACAGGTCCAATGTTCACAAAAAGTTGTGACGTCTTCCGAAAACACTTTGTGCGGTCCAGGTAAAACTTCAGCGCTCTAGCCACATCCAGCGAGTGCAAAGTCCTTTCGGCCGGCGACGAAGGCGACGGGAAGAAAACTGGCAACACCAAGGGTTCGTTGAGGTGGAAGTCCGACGGCACCTTGGGCATGAAGGAGGGGTGCGTCCTGAGCACTACCCTCGTGTCGTGAAAAGTCAAGTACGGGGGCTTGCAGGAAAGGGCCTGGATCTCTCCCACTCTTCGTGCGGAGGTGATGGCCACAAGAAACGCTGTTTCGACAAGAACTTCGTTGGAGCCTCTGCACTCGGCTCCGTTGGAGGTGCCATGAGCTTGGTCAGCACCACGTTGAGCTCCCACGCCGGGGCCGGAGCCTTCACCGGCGGGAACGATCTCAACAGTCCCTTCATGAATTCTTTCAACAGACGAGACCACAAAGACGTCCGTCCCGCCTTGGCCAGCGTCAGAAGGTACGGCAGTACCTGGGGAGCCGTAATCCGTAGAGGGTTAATCTTCTGTGCGTGGCACCAGACAGAGAACCTCTTCCATTTGTGTCCATAGCATTTAAGAGTTGAGGACGCCCTGGCCTTTGCAAGAACCTCTCTGCAGTCGGCCGGTATGTCGTATCCTCCAAACTCTAACGCTGCAGGAGCCATGCCTGCAAGTTCAGCGACTTCGGGTCGTGATGGAGGATGGCGCCTCCTTCCCTGGAGAGAAGATCCGCGTCCACTGGCAGCTTGATTGACGGGGATGCTGACAAGTCCAGAAGGTCCGGGAACCATATCTGCCTCGGCCACGCAGGTGCGACGAGGATCATCCTGCACGGTGACCTCTTGAGCTGGTTGATGAGCCGGATCAGCAATGGCAATGGAGGGAACGCGTATAGAAACAGGCCCTCCCAGGGGAACGAGAAAGCATCGCCCATGCTCCTCGGCTGGGGAAACCTGCTGGCGAACCTCCGGCACTTGGAGTTCGTCGCCGTCGCGAACAGATCGTTCTGGGGTGTGCCCCACCGTCGGAAGAGGCGGTCCACTAGATCCTGTCGTAGCTCCCACTCGTGGCACGAGCGCAGCTCTCTGCTGAGCGAGTCGGCGATGGTGTTTTTTATCCCTGCCAGATGAAACGGCACCAGAAACATCCCTTGGGCGACGGCCCAATGCCACAGATCCTGCGCCTCCTTGGACAGGGCTGGGGATCTGGTACCGCCCTGCTTCCTGATGTAGAACATGGTGGTGGTGTTGTCGGTGAAGATCCTCACCACCTTGCCCTTGAGGGACGGAAGAAAAGACCTGACGGCCCAAAACACTGCACGGAGCACCAGAACGTTGATATGGCTGCGACCGGTGCGAGGCACTTGGTGAACACCCTGGGTGCCGACCTCAATCCGAAGGGAAGGGCTCTGAACTGGTAGTGACGCCCTTGGACCACGAACCTGAGAAACTTTCGGTGTCCCTTTAGGATGGGAATATGGAAGTAGGCATCCTCCAAATCCAACGACGACAGGAAATCGCCCTCCTCCAGTTGACCCAGGACATGTTGGAGGGTGACCATCCGGAACTTCTGTGCCTTGATGAATTTTTTCAGTCGTCGTAGGTCCAGGATGGGACGCCATCCTCCCGTCTTCTTCTTCACGAGGAAGTATCTTGAGTAAACTCCGGAGCCCCGAAGCCTCTTTGGGACGAGCTCGATGGCGCCCTTCTTGAGCATCGCCTTTACCTCCAAGAGAAGTTGAGGGACGTGATGTTCTTTCCTGGCCACAGGGGGGACGCGCGGGCTCCTCTTTAGAAACTCGAGCGCGTGACCCTGAGCTAGGGCGTCCAGCACCCAACGGTCGGTGGAGATGGACTCCCACACGCTGACGAAGCTCGCCAGTCGGCCTCCCACCAGGGTGCTTCGGTGGGGCCAGACCCCACGGCCGGTTCAGTCCTGCTTCGACGAGGCTTTGCCGCCTTGTCCTCCTTGGCGACGATGGCGGGGTCCGCCTGACTTGCCTCGTCCCCTGTAAGCTTCCTGTGACGACGAACGGGCCGCTTGACGGTAGGTGGAAAATCCGCCGCTGGAACCTTTGGAGGCACCCTGTTTGCCTCCGCCGCTCCGAAAGGGCGGCCGCTGTTGCTGGAGAACCCCAAGAGCCCGGGCCGTCTCCGTGTCCGCCTTGATGGCTTGAAGGGAATCGTCCACTGTTTTCCCAAACAGGTTGTTTCCGTCGAACGGCATGTCCAAGACTCTGGTCTGCACGTCCTCACGGAAGTCAGTAGCCTTGAGCCATCCACGCCACCTAAGGCACACGCCGTTGCCCAACTGGCAAAATCCAGTGTCAGGGATGTCCGTCGCAATCGTAATGGCGTGGTCCGAAGCCACCTCTCCTTCCTGCAAGATCTCTAGGGCTTCCGCCCTCTTGTCGTCTGGTAGGAAGTCCAGCAGGGGGGCCAGTTCGTACCACAACTCCCTGTCGTAGCGGGCTACGATAGCCAAGGCGTTGGCCGCCTTAATCGTCGTCGCTGCCGACGAGATGACTCTGCATCCCATCGTGTCTAATTTCTTTCCCTCGCCGTCCGGCGGGGAGGTTGATGTAGAGGCCGCGCCCCCACCGCTTTCTTCCTGGCCGCCGCGGAGATGACCGAGTCCGGGGTCGGCTGTGCCCAAAGGCACAAGGGGGCCGCATCCGGGACCCGGTACTTCTTCTCGTACCGATCCCTTCTAGCCGGCGCTGTGGATGGGTTCTTGAGGAGGGCGAGGCCCTCATCCCAAATATCGTCTAGTAGAGGTACAGCGAGGACCGTCTTCCTCTTGGTCTCGCGCCGTTGATAAAGGAAACCTTCCTTCTTCTCTTCCGGGCAGAGCTGGAAAAGCTTGGATGCCCTGGCGATCATGGAGTGAAACGATCCAATCTCGTCGGGCGGGGAAGCCCGGGTGGGAGGTGACGACGGGAGATCCTCGTCGTAAACCTAGTCGTCTGTACCCGTCGCGGCCGTGTCAGTCCCCGTATCATCCCCACGTGTCGTGGACGGGGAGGAGGGCTGAACAGGTCGCGATGGCTGAAAAGGAGGTGGAGGGTGAATCCTTCTCTTAGGGAGAGGGCTCCCAGAAGGGCCTGGCCTGGCTCCGGGTCCCCCGTCGGGAGCGGTTCCTCCGTTGGTGGTAACGGCAGTCTCGTCATGATCTCCGAGCCCAAGGACTGGATAGCCAACCCAATGGCCGTCGAGTTGTCTTGCGGCACTGGTTGAGGGAGCCCCGTCAGCATCCTCGACGCCCTCGTCGTCTTCCACGTCAGGGTCCCCCCCCCCCGACAGGATGGCCTTCTTCCACGCCAGAGCCGTGGCCTAAGACTTCGATCAGCTCCTCCTCAGAGGCTGAGGCCGAGTCCACGACGACCTCCTGCCCCCCCCCCTTTTTCTTCTCCGGAGGTTTCACGGGGGTCCTGTCGATGGGCACGAAAGAGGACTCCCTCCGCGGTGGCAGGGAGATTCTGGGCCCCGGGGTCGCCACCACTGGTGTAGCCTCCACAGGCTGAGCCAGGGCCGCCGTGACTGTCTCGATAGAGGCCTTGGCCGGATGGATCAAGGCTTTCACCACCTTAGGTGCGCTCACCGCCTTGGGGGGAGGGTCACCACCTCGCTCCCCCTCCGATGGGGCCTTAGGGCACGACCGGGGTCTCTCCAGGAGTTTCGCCGGGTGCTCGGCCTTCCTCTTACCCGAGCCAGAGCATTGGCTCATGGTTGATGGCGCCGGGGAGGATGCGCCCTGCCTGGCGCCGGTAGAGCCCGACCGTTCGGCGCTCCCGGTGCCAGCGGACTCGCGGTGCTTGGCCTTCTGTTGGACCCCCGTCACCGGGGCGCCCTCAAAGGTCTTAGAAGACCGCTCGGACTTCTTCTTCTCGCCTGACGGGCTCTTTCCTTCCAGCCAGTTGGCGAGATGTTGATGGCGGTCCTTCATGGTCCGCTCCGACATATTGCCGCAAAACGCACAGTCCTTCTCCACGTGCGTCTTGTCCTCATGTAGGCAGTAAAGGCAAAGGGAGTGTTCGTCCTCCTTGAAGACATTCTGAAGCTGGCATCCAGGGCAGACCCTGAACAGCTTTCCGGGCGTCGAGCTTCCCTTCTCCTGGGCTATGTTCGAGATGGGCCTGAGAAACTTCTGGAGTCCTCCAAAAGCGTGGCTCGACGAAATCTTCACCCTTGAGGGGTGTAGACGAATCCGACACGGGTCCCCGTTGATCGGATGAAGAAACGGTGGAGCTTGAGGCTCTTTTGACCGAAAAAAGAGACATTTTTGAGAAAAAACTTGAAAAATAGCACTAACGCTCGAGAGCAATAGCACGAGGATCCCAACACTTGAATGTGCGGTAAAAATCTGAAGATGTCTGCCAGAGGCGGGGCTTAGGTAGAGGGCAGTCATTGGCTGTGGTCAGTACGAAAGACAGATCAGAAACGAAACTGATACTGATTTTTTCTTTACCGAGGATTCCCAGCCTGACGACGGGGAATATTCATGAGCATGTGAATCCATGCCAGACCCCATGCTGGAGAATGTGTGTTGTTTTCCGGGTTCTGTGTAAAGTCGCGTAGGACTGGAGACGACTGAGCGCGTTTGGCTACGCACCCTGTAACGTCACCGAGAGAGGTGGGTAATATGAATGCTTCGATAATGTCAGGCTTAGGGGCGGGACATATGATTTAGTGTTGCAAAAGCAGGTCAGCCAGGTCGATGGCGCAAGTGATAGGATTATCACAATGTCGGCGCACAGCAGCCTGATTTATCGTTTCTTTAGTGGGCAAAAAGTCGGGTAAGGCCCATAGGAAATTGTACTATCAGCGGACATGAGGAGGGTTCTTAGAACACTTTCAACCTGACAACGAACAATACGAACAGCGTTCTCAGAACACCCCCATTTTGTTTAATTGGAAACATTTCGGGACACCGCGAGTGTTCTTAGAACACATTCAACTTGCCAGAGTGCAATACGGACAGCGTCCTCAGAACACCCCCATTTTGTTTATGTACGAACATTTAAGGACACCGCGAGTGTTCTTAACTCAATTTGAGCTTGCTTGCGAACAAAACGGACGCATACTCTGTCCTCTGAACAACCCACCATTTAGTTTATTTACAAAATTTCAGAACAGCGGTGTTGTCCGCAGACAAATCGAACACAACAAAAGCGTCTAGCACATAAAAAAAACAGAACATTGAACCTATCTCATACTCCCCCACCCTCCCCAAACACTCAACACACTCCACTAAATACAATTTTTAATCCAAGTTTCACTGCTCTGTCCGCGGTCGACGGCGAATGCAAGATGGCGGGCGCCACAGAAAATCTGACACGCCCCACGCCATCCAATCAGCGAACACGTTGCATGTCCGCGGACATCACGCAAGCTGCTCGGCCAATTGGGGCGCTGTCTGCGGAGCGAACCGGGAAGTCCGTCCGCGGAGCGAACAGAGATATCACTAATTTTTTTGCCTTACGTTTTGGTCATTTTAAAAAAACTACTGGACAGATTTACACCAAATTTGCAAAAGCACGCTTTTGGGACCAAGTCCCCACTCCTGGCGCAAATTGGTGTAAATCCGTCCAGCGGTTTGGGCTGTAGGCATGCGCAACGTTTTTTCCCCATTATGTCTATAGGAAAAAACACACGTTTTGGGACCCCCCTATAACTTTGCCCCCCTCTGGACCAAACCTCTCCAAACTTTGCAAAAAAAATCAGAGTGGGCCATATACTGCAAAGTTTGGTGAGGATTCGTCCAGAGGGAGCAAAGTTATAAGCCGCCCAAAAAATGCTCTTCCTATGGAAACATCAACTTAATATATATCATTTTAAAAAATGATAATAAATAGGCATTTTAGGCTGTCTGACTTCTGGGAGTCGCAGTAATGACATAGATCCGCCAATTCCACAAGAGTGTGGAACTGGAGAGTCAAGGACAAACTCAGGCAGCCTCTTCATTGTCCCCGTGTGGGCAAGTTAAAGAAAGTAGAGAGCGGAAGAAGGTTTTGGAAGGGATCTAAAAGATTTGTCCAAGAAGTTCAAGATAAGACAGCCTGAAGAGGCTTACAGAGAACTGTGGAGCATGCAAGGAAAGAGATAAATTCTCCTAGCCCCATCTGAAAATTGTGGAACGTTGCTTCTTTTGGTAGTGAACTTTGGAACTGCTACTTTGTTTGTGGACCTTCGAACATTTCCTGAGCTTCAGAATGCTGCACCTTAAGACTCATACCCAGAAGAAGGGAGTCATTCTCCTGGGTTGTAGAAATAATTCTTAGATTAGGATTTGTGTTTAAGTGGTAGGGATAGAAGAGGAGTTTGGACGGACTAGGACAGGGAACTTTTTATTTGGACTACACAAACTTCCCAACTGTCTGAAATTTGGTTTGAGGTAGGGAAACCACTTTCAGTTATGGATAGGTAGGTTTTTTTTATAAGTCTATAACAACCACAATGCAACTGTTTGTTCAAACTCCCCATTCCATTCCACCAAGGCATACAGGGATTGGGTTTCTGCCCTCTGTGCGACACCTTCCCATCTCGGTTGCCAGCGTTCTCTCGACTTAGGACCTCCCAGTCTCCCATTGTTTCTTTCTCGACAGCTTTCAAACTCCCTGGCTCCACTAACACTGTATGTTGGTCTTTCCTTCCTTTTTATTGGAAAGTGCTGGGTCCTCCCCAACATATACGTGAACTCCTTTGTCTCTCTTCCTGGAGCGTTCTTTATTGCTCGCTCGATCTTCTTCGTCCTAGTATGGTTGGCTTGTAACCATGGGTAATCTTCATGTTTTGCAGACTCTTCTTCCCTGACATGGGTTGGATGGTTCTCAGAAGTCCTGATGATATTGTGGACTATCCCATTGTGGGGCTTTGAGAGTTCTTTGACGGAATGGGAGTCCTTGTCCCCAAGAGGGTAGTCTCTCCCTGAGAGGTCCTGCATGCTGCCACCCCTAAGGGGAATGTGCCGTAGCGGGATCACCCGCCTTGCCTCACAGGGAAGGGCTCTAACTCTGGGGAGAAGTGACGATATCCCGTCAATCATCACACCTTACACTTACAAGACAGCTCAAACAGGGTAACCACATTCTTCGGACCAGTCCCTATATAGTAAGAGTCGTAGGAAATCATAGGTCACCCGAAGGTTCTTCAGAGTCACAGGTAAGAGTGGTAGGAAAGGCAACCCACAGGGAAGCCTAGAAAAGGAAGGCAGCAAGATTAGAGCCAAACCTAATATTTGGAATGTGACTTAAGTGGCTTAAGTCAAATGGTAGGTGTTGTGAGAAGCAGCCGCAACGCCTTGGGTAAACATCGACTAGAATTATTGGCCCAGTCACCACCAACCTGGGTCAGCGTCGGATTGCGCCAAGGAAAACAGGACGTGGAGCCCAATGGAGATACGGCAGGTTAAGAGATAGAATAGACCTCAGCCCATGATCTCAGCCATCAGCCCCTAGGACCTCCCACAAAAGGTAGGTTCACCTTAAAAAGAGTAAATCATGGCGGAAACCTCGTCTCACCATCACTGAAGACAATGTGGTTTCTCGGGTTGGGTGTTAACGGTGTCCACAAGCGGTCTCTTTTGGTTCCTCCGGAGACCTCAGACTGGCAGGGAGTAATGCTGGATTTGTCAAACGACAAACCAGAGAACGTTGCACATGATTGGACCAATGCACTGCTTGCACCGACTCCGGTAAAATCGGCAGTAAGATTTCAGGCTCGTGGCAGGGTCCTCTTCTGGTTAAGGGTGGCACATCAGGCTTCCTTCCAGCTTTGCATCAGTGCACACAGGATGCCCAGGAAGATTACAGCCGCCAGGCTCTGTAGAATTGCAGCAGAGCAAAGCAGATTATAGGTGATGCCTGTGGATCAAGACTTGCAAGCTCCTTGGGCCTGGGAATGGCAATGCGCGTCAAGCAGTACATTTAACTGGTTAGGCACAGCAGTCAAAGAAAGGGAGGCATCTTGCAAAGGTCACCCCTGTCAAGCAGAAGGTTGACGTCTGAAACACAGAAGTCGGCTGAGCAAAAGCAGTTTCCTGTAGCACTGCTCCAGCGTCAATCAGTCATCTGCTTCGGATTTCTTTAGGTTCCAGGGGTAGGCTATTTTTATGGGTCCATGTCTCCTCTTTAAATCCAGAAATCAAGCTGGGTATTACACCTGCCGTCCAATAAGGCACTTTGAAACATTCCAACTCAGGAGGTGGCTGTACAATAGTGGCCCGCAATCCTTCCAGAATCTGCCCAGCAACAGCATAAGTCTCTCCCTGTTGCCTCCCCGCCCCCTCCACTTACCTGCAGGACTGGAGATGGGCGCTCCTGCCCAGCGCTCCTCCAGTTTGGCTGCCGCCATAGACATGGAAAAGACTCAATCCATTTTCCATATGGTGGCAGCCATCTTATTTTTTCTCTATTTAATGTTTAATCGGGAGATCAGTTACGCTAGCAGTGCGGATCTCCTGATGAAAAATTCCAAAAGCCATTTGCACCCTGGACGAACCCAGGGGTGCAAATGGCTTTCATGCGCTACGAGTTGGGGCAGACATGGCCTTTAACAACCCATAGCTTTCGTAGTAGGGCATAAAAGCCACAATAGTTCTTAACATATAGAGGATCTGCCTGAAAAATACCTCTATAACAATTGCCATGACTGATCTAGCAGCCCTGAAACGCAAGTGCTGAGCTGCTAAACTGAAGTGGCAGAACTCGGGCTCATCCTCTGATAAATTGTCCTGTCGTCTTCTCCAAAGGCAATATCATCTTTCTATTCGCTCCAAGAAGAGGGCTCACATCCAGGCCCGGGACTCTGGAGCTACTAACATGGCTGAACTCTTTAAAATCTGCAAGGACCTAGCCAATCCATCTGCAGTCTCTACCTCGCCTCTTCCTTCACAGGCCCGCTGCAATGCACTAGCCACCCACTTCACCACTAAAACTCAAGACATCCTGAGTTCTTTCTCTTCCTTTCCTCCCCACCCCCATACCCCTGGCACCCTTGGCCTCTCCTCCTCCCTCATCCACCCTCTCCTCCTTTTCACTAGAGTTGTCTGCTCTATGAAGGTCTCTTCCAAAGAGGTCTCCCCTGTTCGTCCAGAACCATTAAGGACAATATTAGCTCTTACTCCTGCACTCACGGACTTCTGCAATCACTGCCTTACCACTGGGTCTTTCCCCTCTTCCCTCAAGCACTCCCTCCTGTGCCCCTTCCTGAATAAACCTTCTGCTGATGCCTCATGTCCAGCTAACTACCGCCCAATCTCCATCACCCCCTTGAGAAGGAACAAGTAACTTACCTGTAACTGTTGTTCTCCAGCATGGGTCTGGCATGGATTAACAGGCTCATGAATATTCCCAGTCAGGCTGGGAATCCTCGGTAAAAGAAAAAACAGTTTCAGTAACTGGTTCAGTAAACCCCTCCCCAGGCAGTCATCTTCAGATTTGGTAGCACGTAAAGTGGTAATAGGACCAAGAGAAGAGCCGCAGAGGGATAGGCGGGAGGGTTTGCATGTAAATCCATGCCAGACATGCTGGAGAACAAATTACAGGTAAGTAACTTTTTCTTTCTCCAGCATGGGGTCTGGCATGGATTCACATGCTACTGAATAAAGAATACATAGCAGTCATACATGCACAACCACCGGAGGTGGCAAGGCTCAATAGAAGCAATTACTCTATCTTCACACCAGGCTCACCTTCAAGCGAACAGGTTGCGCAGCACTGCTTGGCCGACTCTGGACTCCTCCCAAGAATCCTTCTCGATGCAGTAGAATTTTGTGAAGGTGTGCGTCAACCTCCACGTAGCATCCCTGCAAATGTCCAGCAGCGGCACACCAGACAAGAATTACGTCGTAGCAGCGATCGCTCTGCTAGAATGGGCTCTCGGACTGTCAGGCAGCAGTCAGTTTGCCAACCGGTGACAATGAGTGATACAGCCAGCGAGCCACCTGAAAATGGAATCTTGGACAGGGCCTTCCCATGGTTCACAGGACTAAAGTTCACAAAAAGCAGAGAAGTTTTCAGGAAACACTTTGTGTGAGCCACATTCAGCACTCAAGCCACATCCAGTGAGTGCAAGGTCCTCTCAGCGGGCGACAAAGGCGTCAGAAAAAACACAGGTAACACCAAGGGCTCGTGGAGATGAAATCCCGACAGAACCATAGGCATAAATGAGGGGTGCGTCTGAAGCACCAGCCTCATCTCGAGGAAAGTCAAGTAAGGTTGCTTGCAGGACAGAGCCTGAATCTCACCCACCAGTCTTGCAGAGGTGATGGCCACGGGGAAAGCGGTCATCCACGACAGAAACTTTAGCAGAGCTGAATGCATAGGTTTGAATGGAGTTCCCATGAGCCTACTGAGCACCACGTTGAGTTCCCATCCCGGAACGAGCGGAACAGCCCTTTGATGAATTCCTTGACAAGACGATGCGACCACGGAGAAGACCGGACCTGGTATAGCGGGAGATAGCCTCCAAATATACTTTGGATGGAAGCGTGAGCGAGCCCCGATTTAGCCAACGACATTAGATACGGAAGTACTTGAGGGGCCGTGACCCTTAGAGGTTTGATCTTCTGCGATCGGCAAAAGATCGCAAAACACTTCCATTTGTGTCCATAGCATTTCAAAGTCGACGATGCCCTGGCCTTGGCGAGCACCTACCTGAAGTATGCCGGAAGAGCATAACCACAGAAGTCTAATGCTGCAGGAGCCAGGCCTTCAGGTTCAGTGACCCTGGGTCGTGGTGCAGAATCGCGCCTCCTTCCCTGGCGAGGAGTTCCGCGACCACTAGCAGCTTGAATTGCGGGGACATTGACAGGCTGAGAAGGTCCGGGTACCAGATATGCCTCGGCCATGCTGGGGCGACGAGGATCATCCTGCACCGGTACAGTCTGAGTTGACTGATGACACAAAGTAGCAGCGGAAACGGAGGGAATGCATACAAAAACAGGCCATCCCAAGGGAAGGAGAATGCGTCCCCCATGCTCTCCGGCTGGAGGAACCTGCTGGCGAACCTCTGGCACTGGGTGTTTGTCGCTGTCGCAAACAGATCGATTTGAGGACCTTGAAGAAAAAGGTTGTCCACTTGATCCTGCCGAAACTTACACTTGTTGTAAGAGCGCAGCTCCCTGCTGACAGTCGGCGATGATGTTCTTTGCTCCTGCCAGGTGAAGTAGAATGAAGAACATCCCCTGGGCAACGGCAAAGTGCCAAATGTCCTGCGCCTCTTTGGAGAGTGCCGGGGATCTGGTGCCCCCCTGCTTCCGGATGTAAAAAATTGTGGTGGTATTGTCCGTGCAGCCCCTCACCACCTTGTCCTTGAGGGACAGAAGGAACGATTTGAGGGCTCAAAACACTGCCCTTCGTTCCAGTACATTGATGTGTGGAGCCTCTGGCGTGAAGACGTCCTGTGTGGGCTCCCCATCCTTCCAGAGAAGCATCCGTTGTGACCATCTCCTGGTACGGGGGGGGGCTCTGGAAGTCCGTGTCTCCAGTGATGTTGGAGCGCATGCCCCACCATGTTATCGCCCGACAGAACTCCTCGTAGAGCGCAATCCTGTCCTGGAAGCCTCCGGACACCTGGACCAAACAGGCAATGAGGAACTCCTGGAGTGGACGCATCCGCAACCCGCAGAGCCGAATCAGGTATATGCATGATGACATCATGCCGAGCATCGACTTGATGGTTCTCACCGTGGTGATCTTCAGTGCTAACAGCCGTTGCACCTTGCCCAAGATGGCCTCTATCCTCTTCTCCAACAGAGCCGCCAGGCAGGACACCGTGTTGAGCCTGGCACCCAGGAAAAAGAGCGTCCTGCGACGGAGTCAAGCAGGACTTTGCATAATTCACCGAGAACCCCAGCTCTGCCAGCAGCTGGACGGTCCTTGCCATGTGATAGACGGCGATGTCCTTTGACTTGGCTCGGATGAGCCAGTCATCCAGGTATGGGTACAAGTGAATCCCCTGTAGTCGCAGATGGGCCGGCGCCAGGCACTTGAAGAACCTGGGCACCGACTTCAGTCAGAAGGGAAGGGCCTTGAACTGGTAATGCTTCCCTTGGATTACGAAGCGCAGGAACTTGCAATGCTTTTCTAGTATGGGGACGTTGAAGTACACGTCCTCTAGGTCCAACAATGAAAGAAAGTCTCCCTCTTCCAGCTGGCCAAGCACGTGCTGCCGTGTGACCATCCTGAACTGGACTTTATGTACAGTCGTCGTAGGTCAAGAATGGACCACCAGCCCCCGGTCTTCTTTCTTACGAGAAAGTATCTGGTGTAAACTCAGGAGCCCCAGAGTCGCTGTGGGACCAGCTCCATCACCCCTTTTCTTAACATGGCCTGGACATTCAGCAGCAGCAGAGGGACGGGTTGCTCCTGCCGGGCCACTAGTAGTATTCCAGAGCACTTTTGTTGAAATTCTATGGTGGGTCCATGGGCGAGAGCATCCAGGACCCAACGATCGGTGGAGATGGTCTTCTATACGCCGATGACGTTCTCCAGCCTGCCTCCCACCAGGGTGCATGGGTAGGGGACAGACATCCTGGCAGGATCAATCTTGCTTGGAGGTCGACGTGCCGCCCCTATGTCCTTGACAATGACGGCGTCCCCCTCAGAAAGCCTTGGAGCAACCCGTTAGCTTCCTGGCTCAAGGAATGGGAGGGTTGGCGGTAAGAGGATGAGACCCCGCCAAATCCCCTCGAAGACCTGTTAGACTTCCCTCCTGAGGAACAAAAGGACGGTCGTCGTTGCTGCAGAGTGCCCAGGGCACGTGCCAACTCTGTGTCAGTCTTGATGGCCTGGATGAATTCATCGACGGCCTTCCTGAACAGATTTGTCTCTCCGCGGCATGTCCAAGACCCGCATCTAAACCTCTTCTCGAAAGTTGGTGGCCTTGAGCCAGCCACGACGGTGAAGGCAAACCCTGATTCCCATCTGGCGGAAACCTGTGTCCGCGATGTCCAGGGCCACCGTTATGGTGTGGTCAGGTGCCACCTTGCCTTCCTGGAGGATCTCCAAAGCCTCCACCTGTTTGTCATCGGGGAAGAAATCCAAGAGAGGCGCAATCTTATACCAAAGTTCTCTGTCGTATCTGGCCACGATCGCCAAGGCATTGGGAGCTTTGACAGTTGTCGCTGCCGAGTAGATGGCCTTTCTACCCATGGAATCCAATTTCTTCCCCTCGTTGTTCGGGGATGAAGACGACGTCCGGCACCCTATATTTTTTTTCAAGTCCATCTCTCTTCGCCGGGGCTGAGGCAGGGTTCCTCAGCAGCGCTAGCCGCCACAGGAAGAGAACCAAAAGAATGGTCTTCCTCTTGGCCGCCAGGTTCTGATACAAGACACCCTCGTTCTCCTCCGGTATGAGCTGGAAAAGCTCTGATCATGGAGTGGAAAGATCCACTTCATCTGGTGGAGAAGCTCTCGGCTGTCTCCCGCCGTCGTCATCATCATCAGTGCCCGTCGTTGCTGTGTCCGACTCCGTCCCCTGGGGGCGAGTGCAGCAGCCGGAATGGAGGTGTAGGATGTCTCCTCCTCTTCTTTGCCGGAGGTCCCCCTGGTGTCAACGGGGTCAGTGGCAGTGGCACCACTGGGGGCACTGCCGGTATCCTCCTCTGGATCTCCGACACCAGCGTGTGGAGGGTCGAGAGGATGTCGTGAGAAAGGTCTCTCTGAGGCACTGGGGGGGAGGGGGTCGCTGGGGCCTGGTCGGTGTCACTGTAGTCGTCCTCGCCTCCGGCAGGCGTCGTCTAGATGTTTCCCTCGTCGTCATCACCCTGAATGATGAAATGTCCGGTCCTTGGAGTTCGGGTCCTGAGGAGTTTGTCTCAGGCTGAGGTCTGGCATCCTCTTCTCCGGAGTCTGCTCAACCGGCTTGGCCGAAGCCTCTATCCTGTGTGAAAGAGCCACTCTGCCCATCATCAGGGTACCCTGGCCCGTGTCAGTCATTAATGCCTTCAAGAGGGAGGCCACCACCAACTCAATGGAGGACAACTTGGCCTGGTGCACCTGGGCCGTCATCGGCAGGCCGGATCCCTCCTCCTGCCTGGCCTTCTCCTTCAGGGCTGGGTCAGACCTCTTGTCCTGCTTGGCCTTCTCCTTCACGGCCAGGTCGGACACCTTGTCCTGCTTGGCCTTTTCCTTCACGGGCAGCTCGGACATCCTGTCCTGCTTGGCCTTCTCTTTGGCCTTCGTCTGCGTCTCCCGCAGATTCCCTGCAGTAGCTGACTTCCTCTTGGACGAAGAGCTGGAGCGGTGGCTGGAGATCGATGCCGACGGAGATGATGAACGCGCCCTGACCGTCGCGGGACCCGCAGCAGCGATGACCCTGATGGAAGCGGGCTAATGGTACTCTGCTTTGTGTTGGGCCCCCACGGATGGAGCGCCCTCAAAGGACTTAGACGCCCGCTCTGGTAGGCTGGACCCAGAAGAGGCATGCCCCTGAAACCACCCGGGGTAGAGGCCCTGGCCTTGAGCCACGTCTTCAACCGGACGTGCCAATCCTTCATTGTGCGCTTGGGGAAGGCACGGCAGATCTCACCATCTTCCTCCTTAGGCGTCGGGTGTAGGCAATACAGACACTGGGAATGCTTGTCCTCCGTGAACACATTCCACAAACCGCGGCCAGAGCAAAGCTTGAAGAGGGAAGCGACGTCCTTCTCATCTGACATGATCCGCGCAGTTGCAGTGTAGTCCTGAAGAACTTCTGGAAGCTTCCAAGAAGAACACTCAATGTTTTCTGCCCTTGAGGGGCGTGAAAGATGCCGAAAAACGGATCCCTGTTAACGGATGTATAATCGATAAGAGCACACAGGCTTCATTGACCGAAAATAGAGTTTTGATATCCAAAAAGTTAAAAAACGCAGAAAAGCTTGAAGAGCGAAACACAAGGACTCCCAACACTTAAAAGTGCGGTAAAAATCTGAAGATGGCTGCCTGGGCAGGGGCTTAGGTAGAGGGCAGTCATTGGCTGGGGGCAGTATGATCCAGAGCTCAGTGATTGGTTTATAGGAGAAAGACAGTTCAGAAACGAAATACACAGTTTTTTCTCGAACCAAGGATTCCCAGCATGACAACGGGGAATATTCATGAGCATGTGAATCCATGCCAGACCCTCTGCAGGAGAAGCTGGTCTTCCCCCAACTTACCCAGCATACTGAGCTTGTCGGTTGCCTAAATGAACATCAATCTGGATTACGTGCATCCAGAGGCACGGAAACTGCACTCCTGAACACCTGTGAATAACTGCTTGCATCTCTTGACTCTAACTCTCCAGCTGTTCTCATTCTACTTGATCTCTCCTCTGCATTGATAGTCAACCACTCATCATCATAAACGGCTCCACGATACCTTTGGTATCGCAGAGCGGGCACTGGACTAGCCAACCTCCTGCCTCACTGACTGTCCCTCCTCTCTCCCACCTCTATCTCCAACTGTTGCATTCCCCAGGGTTCCAACGTTTCTCCCTGGCTCTTTAACATCCATCTTGCTCTACTTGCAAACCTAAGTTCCACTTTCTCCAATTATTTCCAGTGTTATGCAGATGAGACAACTCTTCTTCAAACTTACCTCTGATCCTCTCCTTACTTCATCCATCATTCCTGACCATCTGCCATCCAGTGCTGCTGTGCCTCCAATGATCTCTGCCTCAACGCCAGTAAGACAGAGATCCTTCCCACTGGGACTCATGCTCCCTCTTTCTTCCCTTCACTCTGGCCACCGTCTATGGGCTCTCCCCCTTCTCCATCGTCTGAAGCCAGAAATCTTGAAGTTGTCTTCGACTCCTCGCTTTCTTTCCTCCTTCACATCCAGGACCTTACCAAGAAGGCCCACTTTCAACTCCACCTCCTCAAAGGAACCCTTCCTTTCTGCACTTTCCCCTAGAAGCTCAAGGTCTCTAGAGCTCTGGTACTCTCTAGGCTGGACTACTGCAACATCCTCTTGATTAATCTACCCTTTTCCTCTCTACGCCCCCTCCCGATTATCCAGAATAGGGCTGCAAGACTTACCCTTAGCGACAAGCCCAGTGACCGCATCTCTCCAGCCCTACAATCTCCCCACTGGCTCGCGGTTGCTGCAAGGATCAAATTCAAATCCCTCTGCATCATCCATAAGGCTGTCTGGGGCCGGAGACCACTCAATCTACAACTGACTCTCACCAAATATGCTTCCTCCAGATGCATATTCTAGCTCCTCTAGCGCCAACTCACTGCATGTCAAGCGCTTCTCTAAACAGCAAGCTGGTGGCCGATCTCTTTCCTCGGCTGGCTCCCTCCTCTAGAACAGCTTCCCCCTTCCTCTCAGCCTTGAGGCAGATCTCCGCAAATTCCGGAAGTTCCTCAAGACTTTCCTGTTATGATGTGCTTGTCTTAGTCTGCTGAAGCTGGCCATGTGCTTAGTG
Source organism: Ambystoma mexicanum (assembly GCF_040938575.1). Taxonomy (NCBI): domain Eukaryota; kingdom Metazoa; phylum Chordata; class Amphibia; order Caudata; family Ambystomatidae; genus Ambystoma; species Ambystoma mexicanum. The sequence goes on along the minus strand of NC_090926.1, from coordinate 1,175,012,260 downwards.
ATGTCATGCCAGTGTCAACTGGAATGTTGATGTAGGAGTGTGAGAATGCTGTGTTGAGTGTTGTGTAACCGTTCAGTTGCTCCCTCCCTCCCTGGGTGATGGGTGCCGGTGATCTCTGTCTTATACCTGATGTCTTAGTCATGTAACTTGTAACTTAAGAACTGGAAGTAAACTTATTGAGAAGCAACTAAAGCAGGTGGGGACATTGCTCTGATATAACATTGGCGACAAGGATCTCTGGAAAATACAGCCTGGCTGCACAGCAAGATGAAAAAGAGAAGTCAAAGTGACAAAGAGAGGCTTAAGAGGACTGCTGCGGGGGGGGCGGGGGGGGGGGAGGGTGCAGTGGACTTCAGGACCAGAAGTGAAGAAAAAGACACCGCCCCCAAGTAAGAAAACCCATCACCCAGGGGGATAAAGGAGGGGGGTTATATGGACCATGACAGTGCACCAATCATCAGCCCTGTGAAACATTGCAGATGGAATTACCAGCCCCAAGGAGGTCGGGTGGGCTGGGTCCCAGGGCAAACGGTCACTTGGCATCTGGTTAAGGGTATTTGATGCTGTGACTGGGCTCCTGACTTATGCTCTGCAAGATAAGCATATGCCACATGAGTGGAGTAGTTGTTTGGTCCCTGCGGTCGCAGAAATGGACTGTATGTGCCGCCTTCAAACATATTGAAACATAGATTGGTCGCTTTTACTGTGAATGAGTCGCGGCTGTAACGGTAATTCCAGGAAGTGACCGTTCGAACAATGTTCGGCATAGGAGCTCTGAAGTGCCCTGTGTCTTAGTTGGGAGTGATGACGTCGAGCAACTGACACGGGGAGTTTGGCGAAGCAGTAGAATGCGATTTCCCCAGTGTTCGGCGAAGCAACTGCGGATGCAATATGAGAGGAGCCATTAAAGGCGGGTAACACTTGAGTAAAGGACCATACAGGATTGACGCAGCGTGGACTTATCACGTGTCCGCGTCATTTAAAAAAAAAGACTGTGTACGGAAGCCGATGCCACCCGTCCCAAGCCCATGAGGAGGACGGCAGTGCATGGGATGCAGCTATCCCGCTCCGCCCATTATGAGGCGTGTGATGGCGGTCAACAGTTGGTTGAAGTGCAGCAGATCGTGTTATGGGATGCCGCTCCATCCTATGCCGCTCCGTTCTATGTTATTGTGGCAGCCAACGTGGGTAAAAGCATGCTGCAGTTAGGATGTAACGATGCCGCTCCGTCTACTAGAGGCGTTAGATAGCGGCCAACATTTGATAAGTATAAAGCATAGCATGTTCTGCTAATGCTCTAATGTGTTTCATTTGTGAGATAGCTAATTGAGGTGATGTACTGCCCCTAAACACTGTGGTTTAATATGATGTGAATTACCATACAAATGTATTTTATTCTAAAATGAATTATTTAGTGTGTAATGTGAAAGTGGGCACATGTGATGTAAAATTCATTTTGTATGAGTGTGTGTTATATTAATGTAACGCATGTTGTGTGTGTGTAACCCGTTCTTCACTACATGAATGAAGTATAGTTTGGTCAAATGTGTCGTGATCATTAAGTAAATCGAAGATCTAAAGTTAAGAAATTAACTTGATGGTGTTAGGGTTGACTTGAGCTGTGACCGGTATGTAGTAAATATGCAGTGCGTCAGGGATTTAACATTTTGAGAATTTGCAGGTAGATGGATCTTTGAGTTTAAAAAAAAGGGCAATATTGTGCAGATTAATGCAATGCGAAGTACCCATGCAATGAGGTGCACATTTTAGTATGATTGAGCTAGTTTAACCTTTTGAGGATGTTTAGGTATATGGACTATAAGTAAAAGTCTTCAATCTTATAGGTTTGAATGTTATCTAAAATATAGCATATGTTTTAGAGTGTAGGTCTATAACATATGTGCCTTATTGCATTACCGTAACGTTTTGAGGAATTATTAGGTGTTATGGTTGTTCAATAGACAACATGGACTTTTAGGCATAGGTGACCATCTTATCGTTGATGTGAAGGACCATTGCATGTGCCAAGTATAAATCTTAGAGTTTTAAATTGTAAATGATGACGAAGAAAAATGTTACATGTTTATTCTTGGAGTTAACAAGTATGGAAGTCAAGGAGAGAATGAAGTGTGGTGACTTTCGTTTTAAATATAGACTACTGAGATTACGGAGGTGGCACCTCTGTTCAAGGTCACAGTCGTGTTCTCCTTTTGTGTTTAGGTTATAGTGTGGTATGCACTATTAGGTTATGGAGGTAATGTTTTGATTAATTAACTATTGTGAGGTAGCACCTCTTAGTTTATTTGTGGGCAAAGTGAATTCTGGGGGGTAGCGCCCTTGTCAGGAATTTTAGTGAGTGGCAGAGAGAGTTGCACTAAGGTGAATGGGAGTGGTAAGTTTAGTGTCCTTTGTTTTGGAAGTAGTGCACTCTTTGGAGAAGCCGATTCTTATCTTAAGGGACAGCTTGTTAAGTTGGATGAAGTGTGTTGCTGGTAGGGGACGCCCTCTAGTTGATGCTATGTTCAAGTTAAGAATGCTGTTCAAGATGAAGTCGCATGGTGATTTGTTATCTTTAAGTGTTATGTGTTAATCCTGGCTATTGTTATCTGGTCAGGGTTTGTTTATGGGACTTGTTAGTGCTGTCATTGAGATAAGTAGTTAGGTCAACCCCATGTTTTGTTGGTGGTCTTGGAGATGGCTGGCCAGCATCTTCAAGTTGTTGCAGGATCCATATATCTTGGTATGGTTGGGACGGCTCTATTGGCATAGTCCATATATGTATCTGTTTGTATGTTTGTGATGCAGGCATAGTTGGCGATATCTGGTAGCAGTGTTTTTAGCGGTTTTATGCGGTTTTATGGGGTCTCTTAATAGGTATGGTGATTCTGTTGTCATCCTGGATGACTAGTATTGCGTCAGGATGGCAAGCTGTGCTTTAGGGTGGCAGCCTGGAGGCTCGCCTGTGGCGGGGGCGGGCGGAAGGAAAGAACAAGTTACTTCTTACCTTGTAACGTTATTTCGATGGGATGTTCCTCCGACGTATTCCTTATCTATGATATTTGCATCTCCAGCTTGCTGGCCTCAGTAAAAATGTTCCCAGTAGAGGGCGCTGTGCGTCGACGTCCGTCGAGTAGGTGTTCCTCGACGGCCACTGTATCGACGCCGACGTCATCATGCCTATAAATGGCCACGGGCAGCGACCGTTGCTCAGTTCCATTTTGTAAAGTAGTTATTGTATGAATGGTTACTACCCTTGAAGGAGCGTAAACTGCAACCACAAGGGAAATGTTACTGCGCGGATGGATGGGAGGGGCGATAAGGAATACGTCGGAGGAACATCCCATCGAAAGAACGTTACAAGGTAAGAAGTAACTTGTTCTTCGAAGGGATTGTGTCCTCCGACGTATTCCTTATCTATGATAGACTCCCATACCAGTGGTATGTGACTGGAGGCGGGAGTAAGAGATGCCATAGAGATGCCATATTACCCTTTAAGAATGAACAGAGTGTAATACAGCTTTGCCAAATCTAGTCTCTTGACTAGAGGAGGAATCCAGACTATAAAATTTGGTAAAGGTATGTGCGGACGACCATGTGGCAGCCGCACATATGTCTCTAATTGGTACCCCTCTTTGAAGAGCTGAGGATGCTGCGATACCCCTGGTCGAATGAGCCCTTAGATTTTGAGGGGGCTCTTTCCCTGCCAGTTTGTAGCATTCCAGAATGGCTAAAATAATCCATCTGGAGATGGTTTGTTTGGTTATTGGTAATCCTAACTTATGTCCTGCGTAACCTACAAAGAGTTGGTCTGCTTGTCTAATTTTAGCAAGTCTACCGATATAAAAACTCAAGGCTCGCTTAGGGTCCAGCCTGTGTAGTCTCTCTTCCTCTTTCCCCGGATGGGGAGGAGGATAGAATGAAGGTAGAGTAATCTTCTGAGTAATGTGAAATTCCGAAACTACCTTTGGGAGGAAGTTAGGCTTCACCTGTAGCACTACTTTGTCCTTGTGAAAAGTTGTATGAGGAGGTTTACAAGACAGGGTTTGTATCTTGCTAACCCTTCTAGCAGAAGTTAATGCTACCAATAAAACAGTTTTGAGGGTGAGAAACTTCAATGAGCAAGAGTGGAGTGGTTCAAAAGGAGCACCCTTTAGGAAGTTTAAAACTAGATTTAAGTCCCATAAGGGAACTTGGAATGGTCTTGGAGGGTAAACATTAGTTAGACCTTTCAGGTATTGTATTACCAATGGAATTTTGAAATACGACGGCTCCTCTGCAGTGCGCTTAAAGATCGATAGCGCTGCGAGATAGCCCTTGTATGCCAATTTGAAGGCCCGAATTTGCCAAATAAAGTAAGAAGGATAACACCGCAGGTGTACCACATGAAAAGGGTTCGATATTCTTTTCTCTGCACCAGCTGCAAAATGTATTCCAACGGCAGCGGTATAGAGTCTTAGTTGCCGGTCTTCTGGCCGAAAGCAACACCTCCATGACGTCATCTGGAAGGTCCCAATCCTTGTACCTCAACCTTTCAGATACCAACCGTGAAGGTTGAGGGTCTTGATGGCTGGATGGAGAACCTGACCTCCCTTCTGCGAGAGAAGATCCTCTCTGTACGGTAGACGAATGGGAGGACAGATGGACATGTCCAGAAGGTCCGGGTACCACGTTCTCCTGGCCCAATCTGGGGCAATTAGGATCATGGTCTTCCGAAACCTTCTCAACCTCCTGATCATTTGAGGAAAGACAGGGACCGGAGGAAACGCGTACAGAAGTGGGACCTCCCAGTCCACTACGAACGCGTCTCCTAGAGCTCCTCTCGGGGGAAATTCCCTTGAGCAAAATCTGTCGCACTTCCTGTTGATACTGGTGGCGAACAGATCCACTTGAGGGGTCCCCAAAGGGCGAAGATCTCTTGAAGGACTTCCTGAGCTATCTCCCATTCCTGGGAGACTGTGTTCTGCCTGCTCAGAGCGTCCGCTGTCAAGTTCTTCTCTCCGGCTAGGTGAATTGCCGAAAGAGAGATTCCTTCCTGAATTGCCCAAAACCAGAGCTGCATCGCCTCTCTGCACAGTGGCAGTGACCCTACGCCTCCTCTTTTGTTGAGGTAGTGCATGGCCACTGTATTGTCCGTCATTATCAGGACGTTTCTCCCCCGTACAGACGGCAGAAAAGCCTTCAGTGCCAGTCTGATGGCTCTCAGCTCCAACAGGTTGATGTGTAGTCTGGACTCCGATGGAGACCAACGACCGCTGATGGCCAAGTCGTTGGCATGGGCTACCCACCCCGTGAGTGAGGCGTCTGTGACTACTGTTATCTCTGGCCATGGTTGCCAAAACAGTTCTTTCAAGATGTTCTCTGGAGAGGCCCACCATTGAAGGTCGTGGGCTACCTTGTCCGGAAGAGATCTGTCATCCTCCCTGAGAATTGTGACCACTGAGTCCTCAGTGCCCACTGAAGGGATCTCATTCTCAGGCTAGCCTCTGGCCCAAGGAATATGCAGGATGCCATGAGGCCTAGCAACCTCAAAAGGTCGTAGGCTGGGAGACGTTGGGCATTTTGAAATCTGGTGACCATCTGCAGAATATCTTGAGCCCTCACCTCTGGTGGCGAGGCTTTTACCAGGGACGTGTCCAGGACTGCTCCAATGAACTGGAGTCTCTGTGATGGTATCATCTGTGACTTCTTTAAATTGAGGGAGAAGCCCAGCCTGTGAAGGGAATGGCAGACAATCTAGTTGGATCCGAGCTTGTTCCGAAGAAAGTGCTCTGATCAACCAATCGTCCAGGTAGGGGTAGACGTGAATCCCTTCCCTCCTTAGACTTGCAGCCACAACCGACATTAGCTTGGTGAAGACCCTCGGGCGGAGGTCAGCCCAAATGGCAGAACTCGAAATTGATAATGAGAGTTGCCAATTGTGAACCTCAGGTACTTCCTGTGCTTGGGATGGATTGGCACATGGAAATAAGCATCCTGAAGGTCCAGAGATACCAACCAGTCCTGAATCTGGAGGGCCTGAAGGATCTGAGAGAGAGTTACCATCTTGAACTTGTCCGTCCTGAGGAACTTGTTCAATTCTCGTAAATCCAGGATGGGTCTCAGTCCTCCGTCTTTCTTTGGTATGAGAAAGTAGGGGGAGTACCAGCCCTTGTTCCTGTCCGCTACAGGTACCGGTTCTATGGCACCTTTCTCTAGCGGGTCTACAACTTCCTGCAAGAGGAGCGGATCCGGCACTTTCAGAGAGCTGTTCCCCGGTAGATGTCTCTGAGGGATGCGTAGAAAAGGCAGGCAGTAACCTTGGGCAACTGTCTCCAATGCCCAAGCATCTGACGTAATAGCCTGCCATTCCGTCAGATGGTGAGTTAACATGCCCTCTACAGGTGTCTTGTGATGGGAGACCTCAGAGTGGTTTGGGAGCGGCTGATGCAGTTGCCGAAGGTAAAGCGGCTCCTGCTCCTGCGGCTTTCTTTCCTTTACCCCGTCCACCACGGGTAAATTTTCCTTGGCCTCTTTGAGTCGGCCGTCCTCTGCCTCTTCCATATGAGGAATAATAGCGAAAGGACCTTCCTCTCCAAGAGGATCCTGAGGGACGAAAATTAGTTTGTCGGATTGCCGCTCCTAGTTACTTAGCTGCTGCTTTAGATGTTTGTAGTTTTTCCAAACTGTCATCCGCCTTTTTACCAAATAGGGAAGAGCCGTCAAAGGGCATATTTAAAAGTCTGGCCTGTACGTCAGAAGCAAAGCCGGACTTTCTCAACCACGCATGCCTGCGGATTGTGGTACTTGCCGCCATGGCCTTGCTGATACTGTCAGCAGAATCAATGCCAGTTTGAAGGGACTCACACATGCATCTTTACCATCTCTGATGATATTTAAAAATGCGTCCCTGTCTTCTCCTTTCCGGTATGCAGTCAGCCGCCGATGAAGCACACTCCCAAAGAGTGTGGCTGAACCTAGCGAGCGTACAAGTTGCATTAATAGATTTTAAAGCCATGCTACAGGCTGAGAAGACTTTCTTAGCCATGGCATCATATTTTTTATCATCCCTATCCTGAGGTGCAGTGGGGTAAGCAGAAGTACTGCCTGATGAAGTTGCAGCCTGGACCACAAGACTCTCTGGAGTAGGGTGCTTAGATAGGTATTCAGGGTCAGCAGCAGATACCCTATATTTCGCCGACAACTTCTTGTTAACCGCAGGGACAACATCAGGAGTTTCCCAGTTAGTTAAAATCTTTCTTTGCAAAGCAGAATGAAAGGGAACCACAGGATCCTCCTGTGGACCTTTATCCAGAATATCTGTGAGGTCATCCTGTTGAAAAACAGGTGAAGGCGCAGACCAACCCATAACCTCCATAATTCTAGACATTAGGGTTCTATAAGGGGTATCAGCATGTTCCCCTGGGTCTAGTTTGACAAATTCCACTTCTGGGGAAGTGTCTAGGCCACTTGCCTCCTGTAATGCATCCTGAAGGTCTTTCAAAGAGGCAAAAGTCTCTGGTTCAGGTAATGTGGTCCTCTGCAGCCCAAAAGGCCTTTCTTGGTCAGAATCTTCCCTTTCTTCAAAAATTGAAGTTAAGGGGGGATGCTCTGGTCTGTGAAATGGTATAAAACCCATCTCTAAGGCAGAGGGAGCCATCATCAGAGGCCTTGAAAAGGTCGATGTCGTCGACGCTGATGTAAAAATCCTCGAAGGCGCCGACAAAGGCGTCGAGAAAACTGGAAGAGGCCTCTAAGAACTCGAGAGGACTGCAATCCTGCTCGAGGATGTCGACGACATTCTCGACGTCATGTCGGAGGCTCTCGGTGTAACCTTTGGCTGTGGAGTAGCCGTGGGTCTTTCTTTTATCGGCGTCGACTCGATCGATGGATGCGTCGAAGAACCCTTCGATAACATGCCTCGATGGCGCCAAGCTATGCTTTGAAGGGGCCTTCGACGATGGCGTCGAAGATGCTTTACTTCCCGATGGCTCATGGCGATTTCGGGTCGACTCTTTCGCCGGGTGCTTCGACTCGCGGCGTTTAGATTTTTTGGGCTTTTCACCCGGGGTATCACCCTCAGCTGACTTCGGGGGGGACGAGGCCGCTTTCTCGAAGACGCTTAGCATCTTTTTTCTGAATTCCTCCCACTCAGCTTGAGAGCTGTATTTTGTGGGGCAATTTACTCTTTCAGGGGAACTAGAAGACGACGATAAAGGGGATCTTCTTCGTCTTTTTTTCGAGTGTCTAGACCTCGACGAGTGGTAGGAGACACTTCGAGACCTAGACCGAGAATGCTTTCGACGGTGAGGAGACGAATGTCTCGACTCTACCTCGGAAACTTTCGAGGAAGTTAAAATTGACTTACCTCTCTCGAGCTTCCCCTTACGCTCCTTCAAGGCTTTCGCCGTCATGGAAAGGCATTCCTCACACTCCGAATACTGGTGTTCGATTCCCAGACACCACAAACAGATCCTGTGAGGATCCATTAACAACATTTTCTTCCCACAGTCTCTGCATTTTTTGAAACCGGACCGAGGAATCGTCGGGTCGGAGGAGGAAGCCATTGAGTACGAGTTGGTTTTCTCGAGGAAATATGAATATATATCGACTGATAAACTGAGCAACGGTATTCCGAAGCACACGAAGCGCGGAAAAACGGAACTGAGCAACGGTCGCTGCGCGTGGCCATTTATAGGCATGACGACGTCGGCGTCGATACGGTGGCCGTCGAGGAACACCTACTCGACGGATGTCGACGCACAGCGCCCTCTACTGGGAAAAATGTTTCTGAGGCCAGCAAGCTGGAGATACAAATATCATAGATAAGGAATATGTCGGAGGACACAATCACTTCGAAATGTTATTTTAGTGGGTGCATGGTTTGTAGGGTAGTCTTAGCCTTGTGTATGGGCTGGCATGTGTCTAGAGAGTGAGTCTAGAGTTTGTTTGTGGCAGGGACAGACAGAAGGTGATTTGTGTTATTATTGAGGGTGACCTGGATTTTTCGGTGAAGTTTGGAATCGCATAGCTGTGAGAGTATCTTGTGAAGTTTGTATGGTGGATGGTGGTGTGACTTGTCTGTATGTAAAGTGCTTGTTGTTTGTGTAAGTGTTTCGGTAAGGAGGGAGATGTGTTATGATGTGCTTGTCTTAGTCTGCTGAAGCTGGTCATGTGCTTAGTGATGTCAAGCCAGTGTCAAGTGGAATGTTGATGTATGAGTGTGAGAATGCTGTGTCGAGTGTTCTGTAACAGTTCAGTTGGTCCCTCCCTCCATGGGTGATGGGTGCCGGTGATCTCTGTCTGATACCTGATGTCTTAGTCATGTAACTTGTAACTAAAGAACTGGAAGTAAACTTATTGAGAAGCAACTAAAGCAGGTGTGGACATTGCTCTGATATTACATTTCCTTTTCACCACCTCCTTCCCCCTCTCCCACAATTACTACATCCCACAGTTGCTGAGATTGGTGGCAGGGCCTTATGTGCCTTTTCTGGGGCCTGCCCCCCCCCCTCCAAACCCTCCAATAGCATCACCGCCCACTCCAAGCACTTGCCTTTGGGCGCTGTGAGAGACCAGGTGGTGTCTCACCCGTGGATATCTCTCAGGTGGCCAGGGCACGGCCATCACCTTTAGATCCAGACCCTGGGGGTGGACCAGTGGGGGAGGATCACCTGATGGCGAGACGCGGTATCCCTCCCCTGCAACACCTTTACCCCATCCTGCCTGGTAAGATACATGGGAATTCTGCCTCCCCCTTTCCCTACACAACACTTCACACAGACAACCCACTCTGGGAGAAAACAGACTAACACCCGAGCAGTATACCTGATATGTCGCACTACAATGGTCAGGCGAGGTCAGTTAATTACTCACACCCAACTTCCATTAAACTTTCCCACGTGGAAAAAAGGCAGAGCACGAAATCACACTGAGCGAGGCAAAGCACACAAAGCAACAGCGAGTTTCGAGTCAGCAGCTGAACGAGGAGAGAAAGAAGGCACACCCAGAAGGGCTTGTAAGAAGGGAAATACCCTTGACCTTGTCGGCAAGACGCCGTTACGTTCAAGAAAGCAAGACAGAATAAGGCCAGGAAACCAGGCTGAAGAATCCTGCATTGTGTGTCGAAGATACAGTGGGCCCTTAACTAATCAAGGTGGGGAGGAGCAGCAGCTGTGGTATCATCCATGGCTCCATGAGCAAAAAAGCAACAGATCAAAACAGCCAATGAATCGGGGAGACCGATGCAAGACCGGTCTGTATTCAAGTCAAGGTTACAAGCGGTAACATTGTATAAAGAGCGCTGGAATTAACATTATTAAACGCGTGGGATGAATTACGCGAGTAAAGCTAAACTGCTGATGAATTTTTGAACTTGATAAGGCAAGATAAGATATCGCTGACAGTGTGGTATGGCACCGTGAATGTGCTCAATCAAAGGTCTCTGTAAGTTATCCCACCAAGAGAAATGAAAGTAGAAGATTGATGAAAACAATTGTTTGAACTGATGCAAAGTGGTACTGTGACAGTTCAAGAAAAATCCATCGCACATTCGAAAGTCTTCGATTTGATACTAAGATGATCCGAGGGAAATCCATATCCAGAGGATCCGAGCACGAACAAGGGAGATCCATATCAAGAGAATCCGAACGAGGGAGATCCATAGTCTGAGCCCGAATAAGAGAGAGAAAGTGTGAAGTATGTGATAAATGGGGGTCTCAGCCTGAAGAGGGAGACCCATGATGAACATTGAAAGCGAAAACTTGTGCATGTAAAAATCCTGATAGGAATGGAACTTTGCAACTTTTGTTACAACAGACCCTCTGCAGTAAGCGACTGTTATTGGAAAAGAGGCTTTGGTCTAAGGCCCTAAGGGCTGTGGTTTGAACTGCATCCTCGTGGCCAAAAAGCCAGAGTGTGCGAAGCTCAACTGTGCCGCCTTCCAGATCGCGATCGCGGCACCAGATCAGGCTATTCAGCCCCACTGGCACCCGGACTCGGGAAGACCAGCTACCAGCCCTATTCAGAGCTAATCATACTACTCAACTGGCCCTGAAAAAGACTTGGGTCGAAACGTGCGTCGGCTGTTTGCACTCACTAATGTTTAAACAACTGTTGGTATCTGCCACTATGATTTTTCAGATTTGCCTTGTGGAATTGCAAAAGCAATAATTAGGAATAAGTTTTAAGCACAAATACAACTGCTCTAATCTGACCATGAATCTATACCTAAGCATAATCGCTACATTCCTGGGCCATGGAAGCCCCCCAGCGCCCATCATTATCCGCAGTTTTGTCATCCCATATAACCATTCGGCCCTATACTAATAAACCTATTGCCAAGCCTTACTTCTAAGGAACAAGTTACTTACCTGTAACTGTTGTTCTCCAGCATGGGTCTGGCATGGATTCACATGCTCATGAATATTCCCCGTCGTCAGGCTGGGAATCCTCGGTAAAGAAAAAACCAGTATCAGTTTCGTTTCTGATCTGTCTTTCGTAGTAATAACCAATCACTGGTCTCTGCGTCATACTGACCACAGCCAATGACTGCCCTCTACCTAAGCACCGCCTCTGGCAGCCATCTTCAGATTTGGAAGCACGTGAAGTGGCAGTATGACCAAGTGAAGAGCCGCAGAGGGGTAGGCGGGAGGGTTCGCATGTGAATCCATGCCAGACCCATGCTGGAGAACAACAGTTACAGGTAAGTAACTTGTTCCTTCTCCAGCATGGGGTCTGGCATGGATTCACATGCTCATGAATAAAGAATACATAGCAGTACACACATGCACAACCACGGGAGGTGGCAAAGGCTCAACATTAAGCATCACATCAACTCAACATTAAGCATCTTACCTCCTCACCAGGCTCACCTCAGGCGAACAGGTTGCGCAGCACTGCTTGGCCGACCCTGGACTCCTCCCTGGAATCCCGGTCGACGCAGTAGAATTTCGTGAAGGTGTGCGTCGACCTCCACGTAGCAGCCCTGCATATGTCCAGCAGGGGCACACCAGATAGGAACGCCGTGGTAGCTGCGATCGCTCTGGTGGAATGGGCTCTCGGACGGCCAGGCAGCGGTCGGTTTGCCAACCGGTGACAGTACATGATACAGCCGGAGAGCCATCTGGAGATGGAAGCCTCCGAGAGAGCCTTCCCCTGATTGACAGGTCCAAAGTTCACAAAGAGTTGTGACGTCTTCCGAAAACCTTTCGTGCGGTCCACGTAGAACTTCAGCGCTCTAGCTACATCCAGCGAGTGCAAAGTCCTCTCAGCCGGCGACGAAGGCGACGGGAAGAACACAGGTAACACCAAGGGTTCGTTGAGATGAAAGTCCGACGGTACCTTGGGCATGAAGGAGGGGTGCGCCCTGAGCACTACCCTCGTGTCGTGGAAAGTCAAGTACGGTGCCTTGCAGGAAAGGGCCTGGATCTCTCCCACTCGTCGTGCGGAGGTGATGGCCACGAGAAAAGCTGTTTTCCACGATAGAAACTTCAACGGGGCCGAGTGCAGAGGCTCGAACGGAGGTCCCATGAGTTTGGTCAGTACCACGTTGAGCTCCCACGCCGGGGCCGGAGCCTTCACCGGCGGGAACGATCTGAACAGTCCCTTCATGAACTCTTTCACCAGACGATGAGACCACAAGGACGTCCTGCCCGTGGTTCTGGTGTATCGGGAGATCGCAGCAAGATGAATCTTGATGGACGCGTGTGCCAGACCAGCTTTGGCCAGCGTCAGCAGGTACGGCAGCACTTGGGGAGCCGTAATCCGTAGAGGGTTAATCTTCTGTGCGTGGCACCAGACAGAGAACCTCTTCCATTTGTGTCCGTAGCATTTAAGAGTCGAGGACGCCCTGGCCTTTGCAAGAACCTCTCTGCAGTCGGCCGGTATGTCGTATCCTCCAAACTCTAGCGCTGCAGGAGCCAGGCCTGCAAGTTCAGCGACTTCGGGTCGTGGTGGAGGATGGCGCCTCCTTCCCTGGAGAGTAGATCCGCGTCCGCCGGCAGCTTGATTGGCGGGGACGCCGACAAGTCCAGAAGGTCCGGGAACCATATCTGCCTCGGCCACGCAGGTGCGACGAGGATCATCCTGCACCGTGACCTCTTGAGCTGGTTGACGAGCCGGATTAGCAGAGGCAAGGGAGGGAACGCGTAGAGGAACAGGCCCTCCCAGGGGAACGAGAAAGCATCGCCCATGCTCCTCGTCTGGGGAAACCTGCTGGCGAACCTCCGGCACTTGGTGTTCGTCGCCGTCGCGAACAGGTCGATCTGGGGTGTGCCCCACCGTCGGAAGAGGCGATCCACCAGATCCTGCCGTAGTTCCCACTCGTGGCACGAGCGCAGCTCCCTGCTGAGTGAGTCGGCGATGGTGTTTTTTATCCCTGCCAGATGAAACGGCACCAGAAGAATCCCTTGGGCGACGGCCCAATGCCACAGGTCCTGCGCCTCCTTGGACAGCGCTGGGGACCTGGTTCCGCCCTGTTTCCTGATGTAAAACATGGTGGTGGTGTTGTCGGTGAAGATCCTCACCACCTTGCCCTTGAGGGACGGAAGGAAGGACCTGAGGGCCCAAAACACTGCACGGAGCTCCAGGACGTTGATATGCAGGGACTTCTCCGTCGGGAGCCAGAGTCCCCTTGCGTGCAGATTTTCGGTGTGCGCTCCCCACCCTTCTAGGGAGGCATCCGTGGTCACAGTCACCTGGTGGGCTGGGGTCTGGAAGTCCATGCCCGCCGTCAGATGCGCGCGGGTGCCCCACCACCGTATCGCTCGTCGGAAACTCTCGTCGAGCTTGATCCTTTCCTCGAAGCTGCCCGTCGTCTGGATCCAGCGCGCATCCAGGAACTCTTGCAACGGGCGCATCCGGAGCCTGCACATGGGAATGAGGTAGATGCAGGAAGACATCATCCCGAGGAGGGACTTGATGGACCTCACCTTGGCCGCGTCGGCCACCAACATCCGTTGCACCTTGCCCAAGATGGTCCTGGTCCTCTCCTCCGACGGGGAGGCCAGAAGGGACACTGTGTCGAGCCTCGCTCCCAGAAACAGTGCGACTTGCGCGGGCACCAGGTGGGATTTGGCGTAGTTCACGGAGAATCCCAGGTCCGTGAGGAGTTGGACGGTCCTTGCCGTGTGGACCACGGCGAGCTCCCTCGTCTTGGCGCGGATGAGCCAGTCGTCCAGGTAGGGGTAGACGTGAATCCCCTCGCGGCGCAGCTGCGCCGCCACCGGTGCGAGGCACTTGGTGAAAACCCTGGGTGCCGACCGCAGTCCGAAGGGAATGTGGAAGTAGGCATCCTCCAAATCCAACGACGATAGGAAGTCTCCTTCCTCCAGCTGACCCAGGACGTGCTGGAGGGTGACCATCCGGAACTTCTGCGCCTTGATGAACTTGTTCAGGCGTCGCAGGTCCAGGATGGGGCGCCATCCTCCCGTCTTCTTCTTCACGAGGAAGTAACGCGAGTAGACTCCGGAGCCCCGAAGCCTCTTTGGGACGAGTTCGATGGCGCCCTTCCTGAGCATCGCCTTCACCTCCAGGAGAAGTTGAGGGACGTGAAGTTCTTTCCTGGCCACGGGGGGGACGCGCGGGCACCTTCTTGAAACTCGAGCGCGTGGCCCCGGGCCAGGGCGTCCAGCACCCAACGGTCGGTGGAGATGGACTCCCACACGCTGACGAAGCCCGCCAGCCGGCCTCCCACCGGGGTGCTTCGGTGGGGGCCCGACCCCACGGCCGGTTCAATCCTGCTTGGACGCGGCCTTGCCGCCTTGGCCCCCTTGGCGACGACGGCGGGGGCCGCCAGACTTGCCTCGTCCTCTGTAGGCCTCTTGCGACGACGAGCGGGCCGCTTGACGGTAGGAAGCGAAACCGCCGCCGGAACCTTTGGAGGCGCCCTTGCCTCCGCCGCTCCGAAAGGGCGTCCGCCGTTGCTGCAGCACTCCAAGGGCCCGGGCCGTCTCCGTATCCGCCTTGATGGCCTGAAGGGAATCGTCCACTGTCTTCCCAAACAGGTTGTTCCCGTCGAAGGGCATGTCCAGGACCCTGTTCTGGACGTCCTGCCGAAAGTCCGTAGCCTTGAGCCATCCGCGCCGTCGAAGGCAAACGCCGTTGCCCATCTGGCGGAACCCAGTGTCGGCGATGTCCGTCGCCACGGTGATGGCGTGGTCCGAGGCCACCTCACCTTCCTGCAGGATCTCAAGGGCCTCCGCCCTCTTGTCGTCCGGCAGAAAATCCAGCAGGGGAGCTATCTTGTACCAGAGTTCCCTGTCGTAGCGGGCCACGATAGCCAAGGCGTTGGCCGCTTTAATCGTCGTCGCCGCCGACGAGATGACTCTGCGTCCCATGGCATCCAATTTCTTTCCCTCGCCGTCCGGCGGGGAAGTCGACGTGGAGGCCGCACCCCCCCCCGCTTTCTTCCTGGCTGCCGCGGAGACGACGGAGTCCGGGGTAGGCTGCGCCCGGAGGCATAGGGGGGCCGAGTCCGGGACCCGGTACTTTTTCTCGTACCGGTCTCTTTTCGCTGGCGTCGTGGAAGGGTTCTTGAGGAGGGAAAGGCCCTCATCCCAAAAGTCGTCCAACAGAGGCACTGCGAGGACCGTCTTCCTCTTGGTCTCGCGCCGTTGGTAAAGGAAGCCCTCCTTTTTCTTCTCCTCAGGGCAGAGTTGGAAAAGCTCGGATGCCCTGGCGATCATTGAGTGGAACGATCCAATCTCGTCGGGCGGAGAAGCCCTGGGGGGAGGCGACGACGGAAAATCCTCGTCGTATGCCTCGTCGTCCGTACCCGTCGCTGCCGTGTCAGTCCCCGTATCATCCCCTCGGGTGGACGGGGAGGAGGGCTGGATGGGGCGCGATGGTTGAAAAGGAGGCGGTGGATGGATCCTTCTTTTCTTGGTAGGGGGAACACCAGAAGGTCCCGGTTCTGGATCCCCCGACGGGAGAGGTTCCTCCGTCGGTAACGGTAGTCTCGTCCTTATCTCGGAGCATAAGGACTGTATAGCCAACAAAATGGCCGCTGAGTTGTCCTGCGGCGCTGGCAGAGGGGAATCCGACGGGCGAGCAGGGGCCCCGTCGGTATCCTCGACGATGTCGTCGTCGTCACCTGCGTCGGGGCCCATTCCGACGGGCTGGTCTTGTTCCACGCCTAGGCCGTGGCTTAAGACCTCGATCAGTTCCTCTTCTGAGGTTGAGGCCGAATCTCCGACGACGCCCTGCCCCCCCTTCTTCCCCACGGAGGGTTTCACGGGGGTCCTATCGATGGGCACGAAAGAAGACTCCCTCCGAGGAGGCAGGGAGATTCTGGGCCCCGAGGCCGCCACCACTGGTGCAGCCTCCACAGGCTGGGCCAGGGCCGCCGCGACCGTTTCGATAGAGGGCTTGGTCGAATGGATCAAGGCCTTCACCACCTTAGGTGCGCTCACCGCCTTATCCTTGAGGGAGGGGGCACTGCCACGCTCCTCCTCTGCCTTAGAGCTCGACCGGGGTCTCTCCAGGAGCTTCGCCGGGTGCTCGGCCTTCCTCTTACCCGACCCAGAGCGTTGGCTCGTGGTTGATGGTGCCGGGGAGGGTGCGCCCTGCCTGGCGCCCGTAGAGCCCGACCGTTCGGCGCTCCCGGTGCCAGCGGACTCGCGGTGCTTGGCCTTATGTTGGGCCCCCGTCGCCGGGGCGCCCTCAAAGGTCTTAGAAGACCGCTCAGATTTCTTCTTCTTCTCGCCAGACGGGCTCTTACCCTCCAGCCAGCTGGCGAGACGTTGATGGCGGTCCTTCATGGTCCGTTCCGACATGTTGCCGCAAAACGCACAGTCCTTCTCCACGTGCGTCTTGTCCCCATGAAGGCAGTAAAGGCAGAAAGAGTGTTCGTCCTCCTTGAAGACGTTCTGCAGCTGGCATCCAGGGCAGGCCCTGAACAGCTTTCCGGGCGTCGAGCTTCCCTTCTCCTGGGCCATCTCCGAGACCGGGCCTGAGAAGCTTCTGGAGTCCTCCGAAGTGTAGCTCGACGAAATCTTCACCCTTGAGGGGCACAGATGAATCCGACACGGGTCCCCGTTGATCGGATGTAGGATCGGTGGAGCTTGAGGCTCTTTTGACCGAAAGAATCGAAGTTTTTGTGAAAAAGCGCGAAAAAATAGCACTAACGCTCGAGAGC
Source organism: Ambystoma mexicanum (assembly GCF_040938575.1). Taxonomy (NCBI): domain Eukaryota; kingdom Metazoa; phylum Chordata; class Amphibia; order Caudata; family Ambystomatidae; genus Ambystoma; species Ambystoma mexicanum. Next base: position 1,174,995,147 of record NC_090926.1, on the reverse strand, counting down.
AATAGCACGAGGATCCCAACACATGAACGTGCGGTAAAAATCTGAAGATGGCTGCCAGAGGCGGTGCTTAGGTAGAGGGCAGTCATTGGCTGTGGTCAGTATGACGCAGAGACCAGTGATTGGTTATTACTACGAAAGACAGATCAGAAACGAAACTGATACTGGTTTTTTCTTTACCGAGGATTCCCAGCCTGACGACGGGGAATATTCATGAGCATGTGAATCCATGCCAGACCCCATGCTGGAGAAATACAAAATGGTGTGGGGTAACAAAGTGTTCAAGAAATAATATGTCAGGATAGTTGAGAAGTTGACTCACCTTGCCCACATTTTCCGCACGGGACAAGGCGGCACAGTTGAGCTTCAGAGTAAAGCACACGTAAGTGTTATTACTTTGCTAGACTGATATTCATTGTTCCAGCCAGTTTGACTATAATGGGTTACTGTGGCATAGCAGTTGTTACTGGCAAAGTCAACAGGAATAAGCTCCTACATGGTAATACGGATATAGACGGGTGCAGCCTGTATGGGTTCAGCGAGCATGAAAATATATATACTCACCGTAATCGTATTTCTGATGCTTGTATCTGCATAGATTCACATGCTGTGCATAGGCCGACATCTAGTGGAAGCTGCAGAGTATTACAGTTTGTTTTGTTAAACTCGAAAATGGGAGTCGGCGCAGGCCATGCCAGTAATACTATCCCTAATGTGACGTACACTGTACCCATGATCCCTCACGCGTGTAGGACCCTCAGATTGTATTTTTTCTGACATGAGGTAGCATGAGTACAGAGTATTCAAGCAGATAGATAGAAAGATAAGACTACAAGCATCCATGCGCCTTCTCTCAGAGGGGAGGAAGGGCGGGTCGCATGTGAATCTAAGCAGATACAAGTATCAGAAATACGATTACGGTGAGTAATGTATCCTTTTGAGGCTTGTGGAATCTGCTTAGATCACATGCTGTGCATAGATTAGCAAGCAGTGTTAGAAGGAGGTGGGATGTGACAAGGGTCATGAGCAAATAGATGTCTTAGAACCGCATGTCCCACTTGAGTATCTGTCTTGGAATGAGTATCAATGCAGGAGTGCTGAGTAAAAGTGTGAATAGAGCTCCATGTAGCTGCTTTGCAAATGCTATCAAGGGGTACATTTGCAATGAAAGCCAGAGTGGCCCCAATGCCTCTTGTAGAGTGGGCTCTTGGCGTAAAAGGCAGAGTCTTTTCAGAAAGGGAGTAACATAGATGGATACAATTGACTATCCATTTGGAGCTGGCACCTTTAGAGACGCGATCTCCTTCTCTGCCTGTAGCTACGGAAACAAACAGTTGGTCTGTTTTCCTTAGCGGTCTGGTCTTGTCTACATAGTAGAGGACCGCTCTTCGCACATCTAGAGTGTATAGTTTCACCTCAGCAGAGCTTTTGGGTTCTTGAAAGAAGGCCGGAAGCTCGATGGACTGGTTAACATGGAATTTAGAAATAAACTTAGGTGAGAACCTAGGGTGCGTTCGTGGAACCAGTTTATCCTTATGAACAGTAAAGAAAGGATCCTGCACCTGCATTTCACTGACCCTTCTTATGGATGTAATGGCTACTAAGAAGGCAGTTTTATAGGTCAGGTGTTTGAGACTGGCTTTATGCATGGGTTCAAAGGGTGGGCCCATGAGCTTAGCAAGCACCACATTAAGGTCCCAACCAGGAGGTGGGTTTGAAATTGGAGGGTGGAGTCTCTTTACCCCTTCCATGAAGGCTTTAACCACTGGTACTTTCCACCACGAAACCTTGTTGTGGGAAGTGGTGTAGGCTGACAGCGCTGCCAGGTGTACCTTGAGTGAGTTAAATACCAGCCCTGCATCCAGCAGGTGGAGCATGTAAGTGACAATATTAGAAGGAGTGCAATCAACCAGGTTGATTTGCTTATTCTGGCTCCAGATAATGAATATTTTCCATTTATCAAAGTAACAGTGCCTCGTTTCCTAGATTCTTTTAGGATGTCCATACATCTCTGTGGTAAGTTGACATGTCCAAACTCTATGACTTCAGGAGCCATGCTGCCAGGTTCATTGAGTTGGGTTGAGGATGCACTGTTTGACCTTGGTGCTGGGACAGTAGGTTGTACCAGCACGGGAGTCTGATGGGTTTGCACACCGCTAGTCTGCGTAGGTGTGGGAACTACGGTTGCCTCGCCCACATGGGAGCAACTAGGATGAGCGTCATCGATTCCCTGTGCATCTTGTTGACCACCTTCCTCATGAGAGGGGTTGGTGGAAAAGCGTAGGCAAACATTCCTGACCAGTTCATCCACAGGGCGTTCCCCTTGGAGTCTGGCTGGGGGAACCTGGATGTGAATTCTGGGCTTTGCCTGTTTGCGCTTGTGGCAAATAGGTCTGTAGTGGGGAAACCCCACTGTGAGAAGATGTCTTCTATGACTTCTCTGAGTAGACACCATTCGTGTTCTCTTGGGAGGGGATCTCTGCGCAAAGCATCCGCTAGCGAATTGAGATCCCCTGGAACATGTTGAGATGACAGGTAAATGTTCCGTCTGGAGGCCACCAGGGGGCGCGCAGGCAATGGCTGCCTGAACGTGCTGCTCTCCCCGAAGCCAGGCGTCCAGCGGGATTCGAGCCCCCCCGAGACCCCCCCGGCGGGCCCGACACGGCGGACGAAGCGGGTGAACCCCCGGGGCACCCCGCAGGAAAAAGAACGGAGTCCGCAGACCCCGGGGTTCCCGAGAAAGGCCACTGCGGAGGAGGACGCGGCCCGGACACGTGATCGCGTCCGAGCGGGCGCCGCAGCTGAGGTCCCTTCGCCGCGACGAGGAACCGGAGGTCCGGAAGCCCGGCGGCGGCCTGGGAGACAGGCTCCCCCCCCGCCCCACCACACGGAACAGAGGTACGGAGGCTCGGCGACCGGCCGGGGGCCCCCGTGGCCGGTCCCGCTCGAACGGAGAGGACCGGCGCTCGGCCTCCCCCCGCCCCCATCGGGCTGCCGCGGTCCGCGGGGTCCCGGAGGAGGGGGACAAGAGGAGTGATCGGCAGCGACGCGGAGGGGTCCGGGCCTGCCCCCCCCCCGCCGGCGCGAGTGGAAACACCAAGAACACCGCGGGGAGGACCCCCGGGGAGCATTGATTCCGCCCTCCCCCTCCCCCCCTGCGGAAGGAAGACCTCGGGGCGGACGGGGTGAGAGGCCCCCGCCCGCCGTTGGCGGGGCGTGTGCCCGCCCCCACCCCCCCCCACACACCACAACACCACGGGCCCAGGCCGCACGGGCCAGAAGAAGCGGACCGCTGGGCCCCGGAGGAGGGGGGCGAGAAAAGTGAGCAGTAGCAACGCGGAGGGGCCCCCCCCCCCCAAGAACACCAGGGGGAAGACCCCCGGGACGCACCGATTCCGCCCTGCCCCCTCGTGGAAAGGAGAAACCGGGGCGTGTGCCCTCCCCCACCTCCCTACATTAGCCACAGAAGCCCTCGGGCGCGGCGCCGAGGCAGAGGTGCCCTCCGCGCCCACTGGACCAGGCCGCACGGGCCGGAAGAAGCCCCGGAGCACGGGGAACGACATCGAGAGGGGTGTGAGGCCCCCACCCAGGAACGGGTGGGGCGTGTGCCCGCCCCCCCCAGGCAAAGGCTAACCCCCAGGAAAGAGCCAAGCCCCCAGCTGAACCGCTGAGGGAGGTCGGACACTGACCCGGATCGGGGGGGCTTCGACACCACAAGTCGCAGGAGATTATCGGATGAATTGGCGGGAAGCCCTACAGGGATACCGTTTCCAGGAGACCCCCAGAGGCAACATGAGCGCGGACCCCAGGGAAACCATGGCCCGACAGGAAGACGCGGCCCCCTCGTCGGCAGCAATGGAAAGAGGCTTTGCCTCGATATTGCAGGAAATCAGGGACATGCGTTCAGATATAGCCCAGAAATTCGAAAAAATGGACCAGAGGGTGGACAAGGTCGAAGATAGACTATTACAAGTGGAGGCCAACCAATCATCGACAGCAGCCCAGGACATACAACTATGCATGAGGTTGGAAGCCCTGGAGAAGAGGGACGAGGAAAGGGCTCGACAGATGGATGACTTTGAAAACAGAGAGAGGCGGAACAACCTCAGAATTTTCGGCGTGCCTGAAGCGGAGGGGGAGACGGAGAGGGACGTCATTCGAATAGTGAAGGACATCATCACCCTCCTATTCGCAGAGGCAATGACAACCGAGCCAACATTTGACAGAGTGCACAGGGCGGGGGGCAGAGCGGGGGCCCCCCGGTCGATCTTGGTCCGATTCCACTATTACTCCGAGAAGACAAAGGTGCTGGAGGAGGCCCGAAAGACCAGAGAAATTACCTACAACAACGCCCAGGTCTCCATATATCAGGATCTTTCCTCCTACACGCTGGCCAAGCGCAGATCATGCCGACCCCTCACACTACTATTCAAGGAGCAGGGCGTGCGCTATAGATGGGGCTACCCCTTCTCCCTGAGCTTTGAATATATGGGCCGACGCTCAACCCTGATCACGGAAGAAGACATCCGGAACGCAATTCAAGAATATACAGCGGAACCGCACCCCCGGAGGGGTCCAGTGGGACCAGAAAACCTCAGAACGAACAGCCCCGGTCCATCCGGGGAGAGGAGAAGGCGCACCGGCGCAAGGAAATTTCGGAAAATGAACACTCCATCTCCAGCAAAAGAGGGAGAACGGCACGACTCCGAGGACTGAGAACGGGGGTGCCCCACTGAATCCGAGACGGAGATGCGCAGATTTGGAGTCTACCACTACCACCGTCTTCACGAACAGCAAGTACAGGGGTCACACGGTCGGGTTACGACCGGGGGGGAACGTTAGGGGCTCGAGGGGATGAGCTTTATGGGTGAAATGCCTGGCCGAGGTGGGCAGGCTGGTGGTTCGGCCAAAAGCCAGCAGTGGCAGAACTAATTGGCTGGACGCCGGGGAGGGGGGTGGGGGAATATTCGGGAGCAGGGGTTGTTCAGACACTGTTGGGACACGGTGGGCAGTTGGGGAGTTTCAGGCCCACCGGGGGGGGGAGGGGAAGAGATCCGTAAAGTAGAACCAAGGGAGCATGCGAAGGAGAGAGATGCGTGGGTAATGACCGAGAGGGAGGGAATCTGGGACTATGGCTGACAGTCTACCTGCCCTGGGAGTGGGATCCCTCAATGTACGAGGCTTGAACACACCCACAAAGAGATCCCTGGTCTGTAGAGAGTTCAGAAGGGCCAACGTCGACATCCTCTTCCTGCAGGAAACCCACTGGCCACGGGGGAAGGAACCCAAAATCCGGGGAGGAGGTATCGGGGAGGTCTTCAGTGCATCCCATAAGAACAAAAAGAGAGGGGTGGCCATCCTGGTTGCGAGGAACGTGGGGCTAGAGAAAGAGGCAGTGCTGAAGGACCCTGAGGGGCGCTACCTGATGGTGCGGGGAACCCTACAGGGTGCCCCACTCACCCTAGCCGTCGTCTACGGCCCAAATGAGGGCCAAATCCAGTTTTGGGAAGAGGTGAGGGATAAACTTAAAGGCTTTGTCCAGGGGACGGTGGTGGTGGGGGGGGATTTCAACATGGTCCTGGACCCAATACGGGACAGGAAACGGGTCGGTCCCCAGGCCCCCAGGGCACTCGATGAGACCATGGCACGGGGCTTCCAGAGGGTCAACTCGGAGCTGGGCCTGGTGGACACGGTCCCGTCCCCTAGAACGGACACCCCCATATTCACTTACTACTCGTCCGTACACACATCATTTTCCCGGATAGACTATGTCTTGGTGGATGAAACCTTGCACCCATTTATCTCTGGCCATAGGGTGGATCCAGTCCCCTGGTCCGACCACGACCTGGTGCGAGTCACCATAGCGAGAGGGGGCTTTAATGAACACAGGGGAAGATGGAAGTGTAACGATGCCCTCCTGAAGGACGAGGTCCTAGCCCAGGAAGTCCTTGACGCCATTACAGAATTTTTTGAATTCAATGACAACGGTGAGGTGTGTACACACACCTTGTGGGACGCGTTCAAAGCAACCCTGCGGGGAGTCCTGATCCGACTGGGAACCCGGAGGAAAAGAGAAAGGGAAGCCCAGGAGAGGCATCTGAGGGGAAAAATTGCCCAACTTCAGCCGGGAGGCTCCCCCACGGAGCCCTTAGACCGGGACCGGGTGGCTGCCCTGGACGACTATAGGCTCCAACTAAAAGACCTTCTCCTCCACAAAACAGAGAGAAGCCTCCACCTGGTCAAACAAAAGTACTATGAAAAGGGGGACCGGGCGGACAGGATTCTAGCTTGGAGGCTGAGGGAAGTACAGAAGAGTAGAATGGTGAAGGCGGTAAAGAACGAGGTGGGGGAGCTGGGACACGATACTTCTCACATTGGAGAGGCCTTCCGCCGATACTACGAAAGGCTATACTCGTCTGAGTACAGAGGGGACGGGGGGGGAGATTGAGGAATTCCTAAACTCCATACAGGTCCCGTCTCTGACCAGGGAGATGGCAGAGGGGTTGGAGGGTCCGGTGACTGAGGAGGAGGTGGAACATGCGATCAGCGGCATGAAGGTGGGCACTTCCCCGGGCGAAGATGGATACTCAGTGTACTTTTATAAAAGGTTTCGGTCGGCCCTCGCCCCCCACCTGGTCAGGGTGTTCAATGCGGTCCTGGAGGGTGGTCCTCTCCCGGACTCCATGATGGAGGCAATCATTGTAGTTCTCCCCAAGGACGGCAGAGACCCCTCGGAGTGCTCCTCCTACCGCCCGATCTCCTTGCTGAATATTGACGTTAAGATCCTGGCCAAGGTCATCGGGAGCCGGGTGGAGGGGGTCCTACCGAAGCTGGTCCATGGGGACCAGGTGGGATTCGTTAGGGGGAGACAGGGCTCGGACAATATTCGCAAGTCCATAGACTTGTTTCATTATGCCCAGGTGTCGGACCTAGACGCGAGCGTCCTCTCCCTGGACTCAGAAAAGGCATTCGACAGGGTCGAATGGAGGTTCATGGAGCTCACTCTTCGGAAGATGGGCTTCGGGACCCACATTAGGGACTGGGTGGCCGCACTGTACAGGGCCCCTAAGGCCAGAGTCCAAGTGAATGGTAGACTGTCGGCCCCACTCCCTCTATCGCGAGGAACAAGACAGGGATGCCCACTATCCCCGTTGATTTATGTCCTAACTATGGAACCCCTGGCAATAGCAATCAGATCACACCCAGACATCAAGGGGATCAGGAGAGGCGACGTAGAATTCAAGCTCTCCCTGTTTGCAGATGACATTCTGGCCTATCTGGTGGACCCAAGATCCTCACTCCCACCTCTCCTGTCCCTGTTGTCCGCATTTGGGAGGTTCTCAGGCCTAAAGATCAACACATCTAAATCAGTCCTCCTCCCCATGAGAACTCAGGACCCAGGGCTAGACTCCCGGGACAGTCTGGGGGGAATAGCGGTGGGGAAGACCTCAATCCGATATCTGGGGATCCTCCTGACCAGGGACCTGCACAAACTCGCCCCTGCCAACTACGACCCTGTTATGTCACAGATCACCGCTGATTTACGGAGATGGGGCTCCACGATCCTGTCCTGGTATGGCCGCATGACGGCAGTGAAGATGAATATACTCCCGCGCCTACTATACCTTTTCACCGCCCTCCCCACCATCGTCCCCGACCAAACATTCAGGGTCCTCCAGAACGCGGTGCGCGAGTTTGTATGGCAGGGCAGGACCCCGAGAACCGCGAAGGCCGTTCTTACCTTACCTAGAGAGGAGGGGGGGTTCGGGCTCCCTGATTTTCACCTCTATTTCCGCGCCGCTCAATTGCGCGTCCTCTTGGAACACATGAGGGAAGGGATGGGCACATACTGGTCGTATCTGGAGGATATGGATGCGCACCCACTCAAGGTACGCGACCTCTTATGGGCCCCACCAAAATTCATCCCGAACAGACTCAAATCCCACCCAACACTGGGTGTTCTCTGGGCAATATGGAGGGAGGGCCCCCAAACGGCACATCTGACATCATGGCCGTCCCCGATGTCCTCCCTTTGGGGTCACCCACTCAGACTGGGAAACAAGGGGTTCCGTAATGCACAGTCCTGGTCGGACTCAGGGTTGGAATGGGCTGGACAATTGTTCAAAGAGGGAGATTTCCTACCATACGAGGACTTGCAGGCCGCCCTCGGCCCGGAGACAATCTCCATATTCGAGTACCTCCGATTGAAGGGTATCCTGTGCGATCAAGCATGGGGCCAGCGGCTCAAGAGGCAGATGACCCCCTTCGAGAAACTACTCGATACTGCAACCTCCAGGAAGGGGGCGGTATCTGCAATGTACAGAATCCTCAACACGGTTGACCTGGAGAAAAGGAGGGGGTTCCGCACTTTCTGGAACGAGCTGGCCGGGGAAGAAATATCTGAGGACTCCTGGTCGAGGATATTCAAAATAGCATTCCACGGGAACCTGTTCACTGCAGACATGGAGCACAACTTTAAAATTCTACAGGGGTGGCACAGAGATCCCGTCAAACTGTCAAAAATGTTCACGGGAACTTCCCCCGCCTGCCCGAGGGGATGTGACCAAGCAGGCACGAGGGGCCACATGTGGTGGCACTGTCCGAAAGCGCAAACATACTGGGAGAGGGTAAGGGGCTGGATCGCCGAAGTCACGGAGGAATCGCTTCCCCACAATCCCCTAACAGTACTGCTGGGCCTCCCCCCAGAGGATACGGAGATACACAGATACCCGAGGATGTGGGAAACAATGCTGAGGGCCGGGAGGGTGGCATTGGCCCAGAAATGGAAGAGCAGGGAGATGCCCACGAAGGAGGATTGGACACACAAGGTTAAAAACATGTTCTTGATGGACAAATTAACAGCGATGATGAACAATGATATGACCTCCTTTCAGACTAACTGGTACGGAGTACAGCAGATCTGGGGATGGGAGGTCCACTGAGGCTCAAGGAGGGAAGGTGGATGGAAATGAGGACCCACGTCCCGGGGGAGAATGGACGACATACAGCCTATCACGCAGTTGGAATTTTCTTGCTTTTTTCCCGAACTCCGGTCACACAAAGGTTGCAACGCATCTCCCTGCAAAGGGGGTTCTACTGGATCCAAGTTAATGGGGGGGAGGGTTTGTTTTTTCCTTTTTTCTCTTCTTTTCTTCCTTTTTCTTATCTGGGTGGGCGGGGGGGGGGCTCCTCTTCTTTTCTCCTTTTTTGGGGGCTGACGACATGTTGAATCTATGGTAATGCTTCCAGCCTGTTTGTTATATTATGAAAATGTTAATAAAATAAAGTTTAAAAAAAAAAAAATGTTCCGTCTGAGTGCCCATATCCAAATTTTCTGGGCAAGCTTGGACAGATTTTGCGAACGAGTCCCTCCCTGTTTGTTTAGGTAAAACATTGCTGTTGTGCTGTCCGTCAGGATCTGCACTGAGAGGTTCAACAGGTGGGGTTCGAAAACCTGAAGCGCTCTGAATACTGCCAGAAGCTCTAGCAGATTGATATGATTCTTGGCTACTGTGTGAGACCAGAGACCCTGAGCTGTGTGGTGGAAGTGGTGTGCTCCCCACCCTGACAGGGATGCGTCTGTAGTGACTACAGCCTGTACTTCTGGATCGTAGAAGGGTTTCCCCTTTGACAGGTTCTCTCTTGTCCACGAGTGAAGACTTTGAACAAGTGTTGGCGAAACAACCACTAGATCGTCCCACTGACTATTTGCCTGAGACCACTGTTTCGCCAACCATTCTTACATGGGTCGCATGCGCAGGTGCGCGTGGGGGACCAGGTAAATACAGGACGCCATCATGCCTAGCAAACGCATCGCTTTGCGCACCCTTATCTGGCGACCGGGCTGGTAAAAAGGAATTTGCAGTAGTAGATTCCGAATTCTTTCCTCTGATGGAAAGGACAACCCCTCGAGTGTCTAGGACAGCTCCTAAGAACTGTTTGGAGGTGCTCGGCACCAGACTTGATTTTTTCTCGTTTATGGAGAAAACCAATTCGAAGAGGAGGTCGGTCGTTCTTTGAATGTTTGACCTGCAAATTACTGGGATCTCCACGTGATGAGCCAGTCGTCCAGGTAAGGGTACACCGGGATTGCCTCCCTGCGCAGGTGTGCCACCGTCACCGCCAGTACCTTGGTGAATACCCTTAGAGCTGAGGCTATACCGAAGGGCAGCACCTTGAACTGGTAGTGCTGACTGTCCACCTTGAAGCGCAAGAATCTTCTGTGCGCTGGGAACATGGAAATATGAAAATAGGCATCTTTCATGTCCAATGTTGCCATGTGATCCCCCTTTTTTAGGAATGGGATTACCTCTTGGAGTGTAGTCATGCGAAACCTTTGGGGCTTGACATACTTGTTTGCAGGGCGTAAGTCTAATACTGGGCGCATTGTCAAATCTTTTTTTGGCAGACAAGGAAGTAAGTTGAATAAATGCCCTTGTTTACCTGGTTGCCCGGGACGAGTTCTAGCGCGTCCTTTGCTAGAGGATTGACGATCTCCTCGAGGAGGATCTTTTGGTGATCCAAGGAATGTATCTTTTGACATGGAGGGTGGTTTTGGGGACGCTCGACCAGTTTTATGCAGTATCCAGCGCCCATCTGTCAGATGTGATCCCTTCCCAAGCTTGGGTGAAGTTGGAAATGCGTCCCCCTACTGGGGATGCGTGAGAAGGGACCCTGAGCACGGCGTCACTGTTTTGCGGGAGGCATGCCGCCTCTGCTGGGGCTGCCTCTACCCTTACCACGGCCCCTCTTGTTTCCTCTACTGTAACTTTGGGTAGACTGCTGGTTGTTACCCCATGATGTACCCTGTCCCTGTAAATAATTGGAGCCTCTGTGAATTTTGGCCACGTGGCCGACGAAAATTACTATTGCCTTTTTGATTAGGGGGCTTGTTGGTCAACTGTCCCAGGGATTTCAGAGTATCATACTCATCTTTGGCAGTCTTTAATGCGTCCTCTACCGCTTTGCCAAACAGTAGATTAGGTTCCTCCAGCATGTCTATTAAGGATGCTTGTTTCTCGGGTTTAAACCCTGACTGTCTTAACCAAGCATGCCTCTTAATGACAGTGCTCTCTGCTATTAGCCCGCCCGCGTTATCTGCGGCATCAAAGGTTGCCTTAAGGATGCAACCGGACACGGCTCTCCCCTCCGACGCGACCTGGGCCAACTGGCTCTTTAAAGGTTCCGGTGCGGAGTCGATGAGGGCAGCTACTTGCTCCCACTGGTGACAGTTGTAACTAGCCAGCAGAGTGGTGGAGCTGGCAATCCTTGCCCGGTAAGCGGAGGTGGAGGCTACCTTCCTTCGCAACCCGTAGATTTTCTTACTCTCCTCGTCGGGGGGAGCCTCAGATGATGATAGAGGTGCTCACGCCCTCTTCCGGGTATTAGTAACTACCAGGGAGTCAGGCTTCAGTTGACCCCTTATGTAAAGCAGGTCTGATTGGGCTGCCCTGACCAATTTCTCGATTTTGGGGTTTACTGCCCTTGTGAGGTTAGGATTGAGAATGGAAGGATCAATTCTCCATTGGATGGACTTCAGAATTAGAATGGCTTGGGCAATGGTTTTCTTTTCTCCCACTAGTTCCTCGGCAAAGTCCCTCTCCTCCTGTGCTCCCCGAGTGTCTATGCAGAAGTGTTCTGCCGCTTTAGTTAAGACCTCATTTAGGAGTGGCTGGTTGTCGACTGGAGAGTCGGTAACTTGAGGTTCTTTGCATACAGGGGAGTCTATTCTGTAGACTTCTGGGTAGTCTTCTTCCTCCTCCTCCTCTTGGTCCTCGTCACCCCTAGAATAGTCCACCCCAGTTTGGTCGTCCAAGGTTACCAAGTCTGGATCCTCATCTTTTAGTGCATCCTCACTATACTGGGTGTAAGGTTGGATGTAAAAAGGGTCTGAAGACAGACCTTGCGTTGGGGTCTCAAACCGAGGTTTCTTACCAGGGGGCTGCGGGTCCCTAGATCCTGAGGGAGTAGCACCATCAAGGGTATAGGTGAGGAAGTGTTCTGGGTTCTTGGAGTAGAAGTCTGCTAGGGCGGACATTCTAGTCATAACCCTGTCTATATCCTCACTTGTCCATTTCTTAGAACTGGGAATGACCCTTTCTTGAGAGGGTTCCCCTTCTATGACTTGACTGGACCTATGGGCCTGTGCATGGGTCTTGGCTAGATGCTTATCAGAAGACTTAGAGCTGTCTTTATGTAACTGTGGCGCAGAAGAAGGGGGAGATGGTTTATTCTGCTGTTTCCCCCCCTTCCCCATGAGTGGAAGAGTGTTTCCCTGGTGTTTTCACCCTTTCAGTGCTTTTCGACACCTGGCGTCGAGATTCGGGGGTAGTGTCCCTTTCCTTAGAGTGAGGACGTTGGGATTCGGAAGCAGCCGAGGAATGTCTGCTGTAGCAGACTCCTAGTGAGCGGCCTGTGGCTGGCGGTTGGCTTTGTCTTCTGACGGGCGTACCTCCATGACTTTGGTGAGTGAGGCACTTTTGGCAACTGTGGATGGTTGCCTGGTGTCGTGAGGCGATCTTGACCGAGAACGTCCAGAGGACACCGATTCGGTGGACCGCTCTTTGTGTGCCTCTTTCCGAGAACTCGACACGCCGTCAAGTCTCGGTTGGACTTGAGTGTTTGGTGGTGTGGGTAGCGCTTGTGTCGCCGGGTGTGTTCCCCATAACTGCCCTGCCGGACAGTCTTCCGAAGTAGGGGATTTGCGCTTGGGCGTCTTTTGACGCCTCGTTGCCCTCGCCTTCCGAATGTATGGCGTCGCTGCAGTCACTGAAGGTGCCTTCCGCTTCCATGGCCTCGCGTTGCCTGGCATGGTGGGCCCAACGAGCGATCCTTTAGTGTCTTAAGCCTTGAACTGGCTACACGCTCTACAGTTCGCCCTGGGGTGGTCCCTCTGCAAGCAGAGGTTACAGGTGGCGTGTTTGTCAACCCAAGGATATATGCGGTTGCAGTTGGGGCATAATTTGAAAGGGGTACCCCTCCATACGCACCCTGTGGCAGCGGGCTAATGTGTGTAGGAAAATATATACGAGTGTAGAGTATGTTTCCACCCCCCACTCTCCCTACTTGCAGGGCCGAGGCCAGAGGCCTCCCAAGGCCCAGGCCGATGCCAGAGGCCTTCCGAGGCCCAAAGTCCGTCGTGCAGCTCTCGGCGGTTGTTTCTTCTCCGGGCCGGCGTCGAACCTCGAACTTCGATGACTCGACGTGGGAGTGGAAGAAACGGGGAAATAATGTATTTAGCAAAATATGGCTGAAAGCCAGGGAACTCCGCGAAATGCTTCCGTCAATTATGGTGGAAAAAAACAATCTGAGGATCCTACACGGGTTAGGGATCATGGGTACAGTGGACGTCACACTATGGATAATATTACCGGCACGCCCTGCGTCGATGCCCCTTTTTCAAAAACAAACTAATACTCTGCAGCTTCCACTAGATGTCGACCTATGCACAGCATGTGATCTAAGCAGATTCCACAAGCCTCAGAAATATATATATATATATATATATATATATATATATATGAGAATGCATTACTTACCGTAAAAGCATTTCTGATGATTGTATCTGCTTAGATTCACATGCTGTGCATAGGTCCGACATCCAGTGGTCACTGCGGAGTATTGCATTTTGTTTTTCGTAGTCGAAAAGGGGACGTCGACAAGGCGTGTCTGAAACACTATCCCTATAGTGACGTGCGTTGTACCCACAATCCCTCACGCGTCGAGGTCCCTCTGTTTGTATTTTTCTGCCCTGAGGGAGCCTTCTAGACGTGAGTGAGTACAGAAAAGAGAGAGAGATATATAAAGGAAGTCTATGTTCCTTCCATCCGAGCGGGGAGGAAGGGCGGGCGCATGTGAATCTAAGCAGATACAATCATCAGAAATGCTTTTACGGTAAGTAATGCATTCTCTTCTGATGTTTGTTAATCTGCTTAGAATCGCATGCTGTGCATAGACTAGCGAGCAGTACCCGGAGTTGGCGGTGGGTTATGAGAAGGAACAGTAGAGAAAAGGTGTCGTAATACTGCCTGTCCCACCTGGGAGTCAGATCTAGAGTGTGTATCTAGACAGTAGTGTTTTGTAAAGGTGTGCACAGAACTCCAGGTAGCCGCTTTGCAGATGGACTCAAGGGGAACATTTGCAATGAATGCTATGGATGCCCCCGTGCCTAGAGTAGAGTGTGCTCTTGGCCTAAAGGGCAGTTCTCTCTTAGCAAGAGTATAGCAGAGAGTGATGCATTGAACAATCCATCTAGAAATAGTGGATTTTGAAACTGCATCTCCTTCTCTTCCTGCTGCCACCGAGACGAAGAACTGATTAGTCTTCCTCAGTGGTCTGGTTCTTTCCATGTAGAACATGACCGCTCTGCGTACATCTAGTGTGTGCAGAGTCCTTTCTCCCAAATTGGAAGGATTTTGAAAGAACGTTGGTAGTTCTATAGATTGGTTTACGTGGAATTTAGAAATAAATTTCGGAGCAAACCTAGGGTGAGTGCGTAGAACCACTTTATCTTTGTGAACTGTAACGAAGGGGTCTAGAATAGAAAGAGCCTGAAGTTCACTTACTCTCCTGATGGAGGTGATAGCTATTAAAAAAGCAGTCTTAAGCGTGAGGTGTTTAAGAGATGCTTTGTGCATGGGTTCGAATGGAGAGCCCATGAGTCTGGTAAGTACCACATTAAGGTCCCATCCGGGAGCTGGGTCAGCTATCGGGGGGTGTATTCTCTTTACTCCCTCCATGAAGGCCTTTATAACAGGGATCCTCCACCACGACACTTTGAGTTGGGAAGTGGTGTATGCAGAAAGTGCAGCTAGGTGGACTTTAATGGAGTTAAACACTAGACCTGAATCCAATAGGTGGGTCAGGTATAGGACCACATGTGTGGGAGAGCAGTCAATAGGGTTGATGCTTTTACTCCTGCACCAGATGACAAATCTTTTCCACTTGCTAGAATAGCAGTGGCGAGTGTTCGGTTTTCGGGCTTCCCTGAGGATGTCCATGCATCTTTGCGGGAGTTGTAGATGTCCGAACTCTATGATCTCAGGAGCCAAGCTGCTAAGTTCATGTTCTGGGGGCATGGATGCAGAGTCCTGCCTTTGTCCTGAGACAGCATGTTGTACGGGCAGGGGAGTTTTACTGGGGGGGATAGAGACATCTCCATCAAGTGAGCGAACCATGGTTGTCGTGCCCACATTGGGGCCACTAGTATCATGGTCACTTGTTCCTGGTGCATCTTGTGCACCACTTTGTTGAGAAGGGGAGTCGGGGGAAAAGCGTAAACAAATTTCCCTGACCATTGCATCGACAGACCGTTCCCCTTGGATTGGTTCTGGGGGTACCTGGAGGCGTAACTTAGGCATTGTGAGTTTTCCAGGGTTGCGAACAGGTCTATTTCTGGGAATCCCCATTGTGTGAAGACGTCGAAGACGATGTCTTCGTGCAGGCGCCATTCGTACTCTTTGGGCAGGGGGAAATCTCTGCTGAGACTGTCTGCTAGCAGATTGAGTTCCCCGGGTACATGTAGTGATAGTAGGAACATGTCCTGTTTGAGAGCCCACTTCCATATATTCTGGGCCAGCTTGGACAGGCCTGGAGAGTGGGTGCCCCCTTGCTTGTTGATGTAGTACATGGCTGTGGTGCTGTCTGTAAGGACCATTACTGTTTTGCCTTGTAGGTGTTCCTGGAAGGCTCTTAGCGCCTTGAACACAGCTAGTAGCTCCAGTAGATTTATGTGTTTGGATGCTACATTCGGAGTCCACACTCCGTGAGCAGTCTGATGGGATAGGTGCGCCCCCCATCCTGTGAGGGATGCGTCTGTGGTTAGAGTGGCTTCCGCCGCGGGTGTGGCAAAGGGTTTCCCTTTTTCCATGTTTTCCTTTGTCCACCACCGTAGCGAGAGAACTAAGGCCTGCGAGACCACAACTAGATCCTCCCATAGTCCGCTGGCCTGACACCACTGGCTGTTGAGCCACTCTTGCATTGGGCGCATGCGCAGGCGCGCGTGAGGTACCAAATAAATACACGACGCCATCATTCCTAGCAAGCGCATTGCTTTGCGTACCGTCACCTCTCGACCGGTTACATATTGAGGGATTTGAAACAGCATGTTTTGGACCCTCTCTTTGGAGGGGAAGACGAGGCCGTCCTTTGTTTGAATTAGAGCCCCTAGGAATTGTTTGATTTGACTGGGGTCTAAACTGGACTTCTTTTCGTTGATGGAGAAGCCCAACTGGAACAAAAGGTCTACTGTCTTTTGGGTATTGGAGAAGCATGTTTCGTAAGAATCCCCTGTTATGAGCCAGTCGTCGAGGTAAGGGTAAACTGGGATGGACAACCTGCGCAGGTGGGCCGCTGCCACTGCCAGCACCTTCGTGAATACCCTTGGTGCTGATGCTATGCCGAAGGGTAGCACTTTGAACTGGTAGTGTTTGCCCTCTATCATGAACCTGAGGTATTTTCTGTGCGCTGGCAACATTAAAATATGAAAGTATGCATCTTTCATGTCCAATGTTGTCATGTAATCTCCCTGAGAAAGCAGTGGGATTACTTCCTGTAAGGTTACCATACGAAACTTTTGGGGTTTGATAAAGTTGTTCGCTGGGCGCAGATCTAATACAGGGCGCATGGTTAGATCCTTTTTGGGTACAAGGAAGTACACTGAATAAATACCTTCCGTTACCTGAGATAGAGGCACGACCTCTATGGCTCCTTTTTCCAGTAGTTGTTGTACTTCTTGGAGAAGGATGGCAAGATGTTCCGGTGTCATGCGACGTCCCCTCGGGGGTCTGTAGGATGGGGAACTGTTGAATTCAATACAGTATCCGTGGGCTACGGTGGACAGTACCCAACGGTCTGACGTTATCTCCTCCCATGCAGGAAGAAAGGATGTTATCCGGCCCCCGACCGGTGTTGCATGGGAGGGGACGCGAATCTTCGCGTCACTTGGAGTTGTTGGGGGCTTGGGAGCCTCTGGGGGTGGATCCCCGACCCCTCCCTTTGCCCCGGCGTTGGCCTCTTTGGCTGTACTGCCCACTATTGGTTTGGTAATTGGTGGCAGGGTATTGCTGATGTTGATTTTGTTGTTGGTGTTGGCGTTGGCCACGAAAAAAGCGTTTGTTGCCAATGCCGCGCTGGTAGTGGGCTTAGAGATCTGGTCGAGAGTCTTGATAGTGTCGAACTCTTTTTTAGCCATCTGTAGGGCTTCATCTACCGCTTTTCCGAAGAGGTTAGCGTCCTCGACAGGTTTATTTATCAAAGACGCCTGTGTCTCTGGTTTAAAGCCTGAGTTGCGCAGCCATACATGGCGCTTTAGGAGTATTCCTTGTACCAAGGAACGTCCTGCTGTTTCTGCCGCGTCCAGAGAGTTTTTAACAATGCTCTGGTTCACTTGGGTTCCTTCGCCAATAGTTGACAGTAGGCGCGTACGTAAAGGCTCCGGTGCTTCCTCGGCGTCTTTTCGCAGTTTGGCCCACTGCGCGTCTGCGTAGCTTGCAAGCAAGGAATTGTTGTTGGCAATTCTTGCTGAGAAGGCAGCCGAGGAAGTAACTCTTTTTGCAAGGGCATATAGCCTCTTGCCCTCCTTGTCAGGGGGTGCCTCACTGGTGGAAAGTGGTACCCCTGCCCTCTTTCTAGTATTAGAAACCACTAGGGAATCAGGAATGGAATGTCCACTAATGTAGAGGGGGTCTGAGGGTGAAGGAGTGAAAAGTTTTTCAATCCGTGGATTGACCCCTCTGATCATAGCGGGAGTGGACAGCGAAGGTATGATCCTTCTCTTTACTGAAGCGAGGAGTGGAATGGTCTGGCTGACCGGGGGTTTTTCCTTAATCACTCTTTCTACAAAGTCCAATTCTGGAGAGAGTTCCCCGGTGTCGAGTTCGAAATGCGCTGCTGCTCTGCGCAACAGTGCATTGAACGTCGGCTGATCGTCAATTGGAGACGTGTTCCTAACTGGAGCATTGTCCGGAGGAGTTAGGTTTAGGACATCAGTGTCGGAATACACTGATGGTGATTGCCAGGGGTGTGAAGGTCCCTCTTCTGGGTTAACCCCGAAGCCTTCTTCTATAATGTCTGTTCTGTCTTCCAGACATTCCTCCTGGTTCTGTTCTTCATTGTCCATGAAATCATCTTCTTCCTCGAAGTCTTGCTCCTCCCCAGTGAGGTCATATACATCTTGGAAGTCTGAGGCTGTGTCCTGCTGGGGATCGACTAGCCTCGGATTTTTGGCCCTGGGGTCCTCCTGAGGCCCTTCTCTGGTCCTCTTGTGTGTTTGAGAGGCCTGGGTGCTCATGAACTTTTCCATCCTCTCCATACAGAGGTGGAGTCTTTCCATAGTTTCATGGGGTACCCCAGAGCGGTCTGGCGGGGGAAACATAGGGTTATCTAACTCGAAATGGCTCGACCTCTCCCAAAGCGTCGAGGAAAGTGTCCCGTCGCCCTCCGAAAAACCTTCTGGTGTGTCGGGAGACTCCCTGCCTGAAGGGGGTAGTCCCTGCTTCCCATCGGGCTTTTTCGGCGTATCCTTTAACTTATGCGTAACGCTCGACGAAATCTTCGGCGTACGCTTTTGGGCGTCGGCTACAGCGATCCTTGCTAAGCTATCGGCGACTCGCTTGTCGGCGACTCGTTTGTCGGCGGAAGCTTGAGTTTTCGACGCTATGGGTATCGAACGCTCTACGGCGGTCTGCGCTTTCTGTTGATGCGCACCGGCCGATGGTTTGGTGGCAGCGCCCTTGTTTGCCGAAAGCCCAGTCGCAGGTCGCGGCTGCGGTTGCGAGAGGGGCTTCGAACCCGAACGGTCCGAGGAGGCCGCCGGTGGAACCTGCGTCTCCTTGGGCGCCGAAGGTCTTTTCGACTTCGTCGAAGAAGAGCCGTGGGTTGTGTGTTTATGTGGATCTTTGTGTGCGTCTGTGTCGCCGGGGTGTTCATCCCCATAAGCAGGGCGTGAGCCGAGCCCGTCGGGGCCGGGGACAGACGACGAAGCGCGTAAGCGCTCCTTAGAGGGGGTTTCGACTTCCGTAGCGGAGGTCGTGTTATCGCGTTCCTCGTCACTGTCGGTGGTAGCAGCGGCGGGTGAACCTTCGGCCTTCGACATCGCGTAGGCCGCCCACCTTTTAACCCTTCGGTCTTTTAGAGTTTTAGGCTTAAGAAGCCGACAAGCCGCGCACCTTTCCTCCTTGTGATCGAGGGGCAAGCAGCGGTTACACCGTGAGTGCTTGTCCTTCCAAGTGAATTTGCCTTTACAAAGTGGGCAAAACCTAAACGGTGTCCTCTCCATAGCCGTGGCAATAAATCGCGATAAACACCCCAAGGGAAAGGAAGGGGAAAGGGAAAGGCATTCTCAGAAAAGACCCAGAGATGTCCCACGACCCCACTCTCCCTACTGTATATGGCCTGCGAGGCCAGGCCACGTGTTCGGCAGCGCCGAAGGATTTCTTCCGCTCGACCCTCCGTCGAAGATTCTTTTCGGCGGAGAACAGCTTACAACTGCGTCGAGGGAGGGATTATTAATATTAGAGAAAAAACGACCAAAGGTCGAGGAGTTGCAATGTCTCTCGAGGAGCTCCGCGTGAAGGCGACCAGAAGCTGGGCGGAAAAAAACAATCTGAGGGACCTCGACGCGTGAGGGATTGTGGGTACAACGCACGTCACTATAGGGATAGTGTTTCAGACACGCCTTGTCGACGTCCCCTTTTCGACTACGAAAAACAAAATGCAATACTCCGCAGTGACCACTGGATGTCGGACCTATGCACAGCATGTGATTCTAAGCAGATTAACAAACATCAGAAATATATATATTACATGGCCACGGTAGTAGTTATGGTTAAGTTGCTGTTTCCATAGGAAGAGCACTTTTTGGGCGGCTTATAACTTTGCTCTCCCTGGACGGATCCTCACCAAACTTTGAAAAAAAAGTATATGGGCCACTCTGAATTTTTATGCAAAGTTTGGTGAGGAGTCGTCCTGGGGGGGCAAAGTTATAGGGGGGGTCCCAAAACTTTTTTTTTTTCCCATAGACGGAATGGGAAAAAACTTTGCGCACGGCCACAGGCCAAACCGCTGGACGGATTTACACCAAATTTGCGGCAGGAGCGGGGGCTTGGTCCCGAAAGCGTGCTTTTGCAAATTTGGTGTAAATCCGTCCAGTAGTTTTTTATAAAATGACCATAACGTAAGGCAAAAAAATTAGTGATATCTGTGTTCGCTTCGCGGACGGACTTCCCTGATCGCTCCGCGGACAGCATCCCGATTGGCCCATGGGCTTGCGTCATGTCCGCGGACATGCGACGTGTTCGCTAATTGGACGGCGAGGGGCGTGGAGCGCGACAGTTTTTCTGTGGCGCCCGCCATCTTGTATTCGCCGTCGATCGCGTACAGCGCAGTGAAACGTGGATAAAAAAATGTATTTAGTGCCGTGTGTTGGTGTGTAAGAGTGTTTGGGGAGGGTGGGGGAGTATGAGATAGATTCAATGTTTTGTTTTTTTATGTGCTAGACGTTTTTGTTGCGTTCGATTTGTCCGCAGAGAACACGGCTGTTCTGACATTTTGTAAATAAACTAAATGGTGGGGTGTTTAGAGGACGGAGTATGTGTCATTTTTGTTCGCAAGGAAGGTAAAAATGAGCTATGAACACTTGCGGTGTACTTAATTGTTCGTAAATACACTAACTGGGGGTGTCCTCAGGACGCTGTCCGTATTGTAATCTGTCTAGTTGAATGTGTTCTTAGAACACCTGCGGTGTCCCGAAATGGTTGCAATTACACAAAATGGGGGTGTTCTGAGAACGTTGTTTGTATTGTTCGTTGTCAGGGTGAAAGTGTTTCAAGACCACTCCTTTTGTCCGCTAATAGTACAATTTCCTATGGGCGTCAACTGACTTTTTGTCCACTAAAGAAACGATAAATCCGGCTGGTGTGCGCCGACATTATGTGATAATCCTATGACTGGCGCTATTGACCTGGCTGACTTGCTTTTGCGACACTAAATCATATCTCCCGCCCCTAAGCCTGATATTATCAAAGCATTCATATTCCCCGCCTCTCTCCGTGACGTTACAGGGTGCGTCATCAAACGCGCCCAGTCCTAAGTGACTTTACACAGGACCCGGAAGACAACACAGCGCGCCACAATTCGGAATATGAAACAGTGATTTAAAAGCAAACAGCAAGATTGTAAATTTTGTAAAGTACATTTATTTGACATCAAATGTTTAGAGAATATTCAGCAATTTGCATTTGTCTTTGTTGTCGATCCGCAAAAGTTCATCTTGAGCCACGCGCTGTTCCTTTGTGGTACAGAGGGTGTTGGATAAGCTTACAACACAATGCGCCACAATTTGGAATATGAAACTGTGGTTTAAAAGTAAACGGAAGGATTGTACATTTGGTAAAGTACATTTATTTCACATGAAATGTTTAGTGAATATTCAGCGATTTGCTATTGTCTCTGCTGTCGATCAGCAAAAGTTTATTTTGAGCCACGCGTTGTTCCTTTGCGGTAGATAGGCTGTTGGTTTAAAAGATAAAAAGCAGTAAATGGTCGCTCTGATAATCGGAAGGTTGCTCCAACAACGAGCCATTAGACCACCCTATTGGTTGGTATGTTGTTTGTAGCCGCTAGTACTGCGTAAGGGCATATTGGTCCTTGGCGATTGTCCCATAAAATGGTGAGGGTCATGAAGTTGCATATTTGGACCTGCATATGGCAGTTGAAGACCCCATCCGCTGGAGTCTGTAAATCGTGACATAGGCAAAATGGGGCCACATACCTGTTTTAAAAAACATAAATCAGTCTCACCAGCCGATCTTCATTAAAAATCATCATTTTATTTATTAGGGCGTGAAACTATTTGCTATCGAAGATAGTGCAACGGAGTATGTTAATAATTAAATAATATTTTCCCATTCATATAGCGCTAAGAACCGTGAGGTATCTAAGCGGTGCTTATTATTAACCACGGTGTGTGGTGCTCATTTATCGACCACGGAAGGATGAAAGGCTGAGTTTGGCCTTGCTGGGATTCGAACTTGCGTTAGCAAGGTGTGCACGGATGTCAAAGCGAGCGTTGTACTCGCTGTGCCACTTGACAGGCTACAGTGAAGTGGCACAGCGAGTACAGCGCTTGACCGCCTATAGACCGGTTAAATTATTTCTATGAACCCACCCTGTGTCGTCTGCCTTTTTCAGAGCCCTCTAAACGACAGGGGATCAATTCGGCGGTGATAGTGTGCGGTAGAAAACATTATGCCACTTTCAACGAACAAGTTCAACTTGAGCGGTCTTTAATGCTACGCTATTGTAATTATATTTGGTATAAAATAATCTAAAGGGTTACTTACAGTACAATTGCAATTTCCATTGTCTACGAGTAGTGCAGTCCCAAAATACGACTCCGCGTGTGCGAACGATCTTTCGCATAGTGATATAATATATGAAAGTGGTTTCGTTTCAGAAATTTCATCCTCATCTTCTCTTACGTTTTAGCAACACTCCTTCAAGAGAAGTCTTTCATCACAATCTCTGCCTGTCAAGGTCAAAACACAATACAACCTTATAGTCCGCTTCGTGAGCCTCTCCGGGGCCCGAGAAAAAAAAATTGAAGCAGCTGACCTTCACTGTGAACAAGCATAAATTCTTACTTTGCAACATTCTGTGTAAAGCCATCTGTGAGAAGTTGGTTTTTGCACGCCATGTTTGTATATTGTTTGCGTGATATTAAAAAAAGTTTGTTTAAGGGACGTTATGGTTCTAAGTACAGCCGAAAGACCCCTGAAAATCGCAAGTTATGGTAAGCTATGAAAAATAACTCGCGCCACCACCGTGCACTGTTAAGACTAACACCCAGGACATCAAAGATGACATCGCAAATGTCATTGATGAAATCACTGATGACATCAGGTGTATGTACTTTTCATGGAATTTGTGTACTAGGGATTTTTATTATAATGTTGCGAAAAAAGTGTCAAGGATATTGCAATAAATATCATCCCTTTATTAGTGCTTTGAACGATACATTGATATAAATAGCATTGTATTATGGGATTCTATCTAGTATACTGAGCTACTAATGGAGAAACATAGCATTGTGTGCAGAGTACAAGATGAAAGTATATTTGTAATGTTAATATGTTGAATAATGAAATGATAATTGTCCTGAAATGTTCGAAAATTCACAAAATGGGGGTGTTCTGAGGACGTTATTCGTATTGTGTGATTGCTTAGCTGTATGCAATGAGGGAATGGCACAGAGAGTAAAGTGGACGCCGTCCACAGACACCGCGGCTGTTCGTGGACAGGGCGTGCTACATCCGGGTTTTTCCAGGAAATCCAACATGGAAAGAAGACTGTACGGATCAGCCAATCAGATGTTGAGGTTGTGGATTTGTGTTGAAAGAGACTGTGTAGTGAAGATGGCAGAAGTGGAGAAAGTCAGGGTGTTGGTGCTCAGAGATATGTTTGTGCATGGTTTACAACAGTACGCTCAATGCAGGCATGTTGCAAAGAACTTTGATGTGAAAGGAGTGGAGGTGGTGTGGAGCACTGTGCCTGATTGCAATGTACAGGGAATTGTACAAGTTTGTGAGGATATGGCCACGATGAACAGTCCGCATGTGGTAGTTTTGCACTATGGTGCTTTCCATTTGGGCAACGTCAGTGCCCCTACTTTGTTGGCCGATTTGGAACGCTTGGTTCAAGCCGTAATGAAGATCCTTCCAAATGCGAAAGTAATTTTTTCTGGATTACTACCTAGGGCAATATGGGACAATAGTTCAGTTTTTTGTCCTCAGCAAAACATTGCTAGGTGTGTCATCAACCGAGGCATGTGTGCCTTCATGCTTAGAGCTGGTAATGTTCTTCTGTAATAATGAAAATATTGATGCCAGTAATGCTGTTAATTTTAAAGAAGATAGCATTTCTTTATCTTTTACGGGAAATGCCTTTCTATTTTGGAATGTAAGGGTTGCTTTGGAGAAGTTTATGTGAAGATTTTAGGAGTAAGCCAAGAACAAAAAACAAGAAAAAAATACAAAATAACAGGCGTCTGTCAAGCATCTGTAAAAAAAACAAAAAAAAAGGCTCTTTTCAGAGCCAACTTCAAAGGGGAAATGGGGCACACTATTTAAATTTACATTCACCAGGCCCAGATTTTCGATATGTCCGCGGACATGGCGGTAGTCCGGAGACATGAAAATCACTACGAGGGGGTTAGTATGTTCTATGTTACTTGTATATGAAGTCAGGGATATTATGGTTAAGTTGTGCTACTAAAAACCTATGAAATTCAGTGAAAAACCTTTGTTAAAGGGACGTTCCCGAGACAATATAGTAACATGTGCTACCATTAAATAAATAACTAAAGCTGTGTGGCTTTTTACCTAATTTGTCACAGGAAATTCTGCAAAATACACAATTTTAACACATCATTTGTAAAATTGTCTTCTTGGTTGGTTCGGGCTCCCCTGCCACTATACTCTGTCACTCTTGCATATTCAAGAAAAATATTTACAACCCTCCAATTAAAACATTCACCAGCAGTTACTGTTCCCAACAGAAAAACGCAGTACCTCAACTGAGAATGAGGGCACAAAGCAGACCAGCTGCAATTAGAAAAGGTAGAGAGGACCCAGAAGGGTTCACAGGCAGTCCCAGAGGTCAGCCAGGAACCAGGAAAAGACCAATTAACAACACACGGCTGGTAGAGGTAACAAGTAACTCCCACAACAAGTAAGATAAGGAGATGCTCCAGCAATGTACTCCGGTCTCGAGCAAGCAGCAGCAGCTCCCAAACTCGGGAATCCAGCAAGTACGTGGGCTTCTGGGAAACACCAGAGGTGTTAGCACAGAGATTCTTGCAATGAAGGCTCGAGAAAAGCAACAAAAGGAACTCAGCAGTTTCCTCCAACAAGGCAGTGGCAAGACGCTTTCAAAAAAAGGACAGGACCCAGCCTATACAGCAGTTCACAGCAGCCTCAGGAGTCATCCATCTCTACAGCAGAGCATCCAGATAGGTGAAAATCAAACACTTGAATATCCAGTCCCTCCCACTGAAATACACTTTCACCCAGGTGAAATAACTCAGACATGCATTACATTTGTGGTTTGGGAAGTTTGAAAGACCCCCAATCCAGTAAGAACTGAATCATACTCAGAGGATGCCCTTATTGGTTTAGGATTGGTTTTACCTCTGCAAAACAGCCATTCTGACTATTACTTGTGGTCCACAAAGACAGAAAACAAAAGGAAAAACAGGTCTTAAATGTCTTGGTACTCAAACGGCCACCATCTAAGCTCATTCCGCTTCAAAGCTGGTGTAGCCAAAAACAAAACAATTGTACAGCTGCTAACAGCCTACTTCCCAATCTAGATCTATATGGCCCTGTGGACCATCGCAAAGCTGAATGTGCACAGTGAATGCATGGTAAAGCAACTCGATTAGGCCCCGTTAGGAGAATTCTCAGAAATGTGCTAATTACCTTCTACCTTAGAGACCCCCAGCACTTTTGCTGGATTCTAGGACTTTAATTTCTAACCTGAAAAGGGTGAAACCTTTTTCCCACCCTCTCATGTATTTTTCTGTGATTTGAAATCTGTTTCCCTTTTGGCTTTGGAATCCGACAACTCCATAGGCATCATCTTTCTACACTGTGGCACACAGCACCTTCAGTGCAGTGGCACAGGGAAGTCCTTCAGATTTCCCCAAGGTTTAAATACCTTATCTTGGATAACTACTGTTTCCAAGAGCAGTGAAGTGAAATTGACTTTACTTACATTTGTAACTTTCTAGACCCAGCACACACTATCTTACAATCGGGTGCTGGAAGGGCTACTTCGTATCCCCTTTGTCTAGTTTCTCATGTAAAATTTGTATGTTACCCTTTCTACAATTAATGGCTTGTGGCAGTGGTTTACTTTACCATTGTGTGCTTTTACTGCGGGCTGCATTCGCAGCTGCAGTAAGGCACCCACCAGTGCCCATTTTGTCAAAATGCCCCTGTCTTTTTTCACCATTTCTTGCTGGAAAGGTCCCTCAGATTTGGTCCCTTAGTTCGTTGTGTCTTTGGTTGGATTAACGAGTGAAGCCCACCTCTGGCTCCAGGGTGTCTGGCCGGGGCAGGAAGTGAGGGAAGTGCCCGAAACTCCCTGTGCTTAATCCCTTTGGTTACAGGAATGCACCCAAAGGGGATTGGCCGGCTGGCTGTCCTTGGAGGACAGCTACCCTGCTGTGCGATTGACACTAGGCTTGAATGAATGGGAGAAACCTGCATAAAAGGCGAGGCTTTTTGGCTTGAAAGGCAGAATCAACCACTGAACGAAGGAATCCGAAGAAGAACTTGGAGGAGAGGCCTGCTGCAACTCCTGGACCGTTGGTTTGCCCGGTGAAGCCCTGCTGCTGTGCTGAAGCTCCGAATTCGCCTGGACTAGAAAAGCCCTGCAAGGACGAATTCTCCCCTTGGGTTGGTGGGACCAGTCAACCTAAAAGTGAACTTATATGGACATCCTCTCAGATCTGGCTGTACTTCCACTGCTGCTCCTGCTGGAACCGAAGTGCCAGGGAGAGGACACCAGATTGAGTGCATCACTTTTAAGTCAAACCCTAGCTTCAGGAAGATCCTCCAGACTCCCAGGAAGCAGGAATGACCAAGCCTGCGCCACCTCAACAGAGTGCTGGACCCCAGATGCTGGGAAAGTCTAGAGTGGTATCAGAGAGACCGCAGTGGTGCTATTTGCTGGAGACGCGAGGAGCTGAAACCGCGAAGTGCAGCTGAAATTAAGTTTGCCCATTGCTGCTGCAAACCTTCAAGTTGTAGTACAGAAGTCACCAGATGTCCTCCCTCTTGTCCCCAAGACTGAGACCCAGGAACAACAGGATCTGCAGATCTACACAGGAACAGAAGCCAGCTGGAACCATTTCTTCTAACCAAGGGTACTGTGAAACTAAGGGGACTTACCCATAACTGTTTGTAGCCTTACTTGTCTCAGTTGAGACTTGTCTTGGTTACTTTGCAGAGTTGCTTGCAGTTTTGCACCTCACAAGCCTCCCAGCTTGTGGCCCTACATTGATTCTACTTTTTCTATAAAGACTTCTAAAACATTGTGCAAGACTTTTACTTACCTTCAAGAAGTGCTTCAGCTCACCTAGACTTTTGCTAGCCAACATTGGCTGTACTGACTCCCTGAAAGACTCTTCTTACCTCTGACTTTGTGCTTCATCTTCCCCCCAGGAAAGGGTTAAATTACTTTGCATTGGGGGTTTAAAAGTACTTACTTGCTTCACAATATTTGTTTAACCTTTGCTTTCTTTCCAAACCTTTTCTTTGACAGCAAACTCAGTATTGCTCTAAATGTACAGTGACATATTAATGTCCACAGTGTCCTAGTTAAGACACCTGAGGGTGTAGGAAGTGTCTGTGTGCCATACCCAAAGAGTACCAACTTTTGGTTACTGAAAGTGAGTGTGTATTTTGAAGTATATTTTTGTGTTATATATTTGCTCCCTTCAAAAGAAGGCCTGTTAAACGGACTTAAAATAATTATTTAAGCAAGAAACCTTGTGTGTAAGAGTGTATTTGAATACTTGTCACTTTAGACCTCTGTGCAAAAACCCTACTGCACACAAGGACGCCTCTCGAGATAAGCCTGGCTGCTGAGTCACACTACTAACCCGTGTAGTACAGACTTACACCAAAGGTTGGGTTTCTAATGCGAGGTGGTCAAGGTTGCTGTAGTCTCCCAAAGGGTACTGGACACAATCTTGCCTAACAGACCCCAACCATCTTTCACACCATGCACAGCATCGCACAGGAACCCATTGGCATGTGTGGCACGAACCGAGAAGCCAGAGGTGAGACAGGGAGGGTAGGTAGCAAGACATATATTGGGGACCCACAGGAAACCTCCGACTTTCTAGGTGATATAATTACACAGGGGCTCAAATGTGCTGCTTAACAATCAACCCGGTTATGGTAGTTATATCGCCTACCAAAGGACAACACCTCTAAAAGAGCTGCAGCAACAGTGGGACTTGTGTAGAGGTGCCTCTAAACAAAATGTTGAAAAGCCAAAATAAATCTAGAAGAGGATTGGGTGTATTCAGAGACAAAAATTGGAGTTCTGTCCTTCAACATTCCAGGTTTCATGCCTTGAACACGGCTCTCATAACAAACCAAGGAGAGAATAATGCCGCTGAAAAGGATACAGTCTCCCAACGACACATGGTCCTTGAAAATTGTGTACCTAAAAGAAGAAATACAGGTTACATTGACATAAATAAAACATAATAATTCAGAGCCATTATCTGAGTTCACACTAACGCACATGTACTCAAAACAATTAATCGAACTGGAAAAGCAAGGTAAGTGCCAAAAACCCACAATGTTGTATGCAGAAAATAATATAGGCTATATTGGAATGGGTAACCAGACCCTGCAATGTGCCAGTTACAGGTCTGGATGTTATGATGAAATTAAACGGTACTACAGGAATTGAAAGATTTGAGGCGTAGGAGGTTGGTCTTAAAGCTGAAATGACTTCTGCAGTTTCTACAGCAGTGGAAATAGTTAGACCATAGGCAATACCATAATCAATTACATCCCAATGAGGTCAAAGAACACCTGCATAAACTTGTAGAAAATACCTCCGTTGGAAAATGGCGTTGCCAGCATTCCAGCATTTGCCCATTAAAGCGACTATTATTAATCTTTAAAAACATCCTTTACATTCCAAACAGATGTATATTAGCTAAGGTTGGCTACCACATCACTTGTTCGAGGTCTAAACTCACATTAACAGCGCACTGCAGCACTTTTTAAGGCCTAGCTAAAGAGAGCTCTATCTTTTTGTCCGAGTTCTTTACAGGTACATCTCAATCAATCCTTGATGTAAAAATCGGTTCAGATTGCCTCACTGAAACATGCAGAACCCTTCTGTTCTTGTATTTTCATGTCAGCCATATTGCATAAGGCAGGGATGATTTTGTTGGCTGTTTCTCTTCTGCCCACTACCAACACTATGCACTGACCAGCTAGCCTCAAAAGCAGCTACACGTTATTAATGCAAGTCCATAGCCCAACCCAATGTTGACTCAAGGAGAGTCTATCTCTACCCATAAGGAGAGGGAAAGGAGAGAGTGACTGAGGGAGCGAGGGGGAAAGGAACGAGTGACTGAGGGAGCGAGGGGGAAAGGAACGAGTGACTGAGGGAGCGAGGGGGAAAGGAACGAGTGACTGAGGGAGCGAGGGGGAAAGGAACGAGTGACTGGGGGAGCGAGGGGGAAAGGAACGAGTGACTGAGGGAGCGAGGGGGAAAGGAACGAGTGACTGAGGGAGCGAGGGGGAAAGGAACGAGTGACTGAGGGAGCGAGGGGGAAAGGAACGAGTGACTGAGGGAGCGAGGGGGAAAGGAACGAGTGACTGAGGGAGCGAGGGGGAAAGGAACGAGTGACTGAGGGAGCGAGGGGGAAAGGAACGAGTGACTGAGGGAGCGAGGGGGAAAGGAACGAGTGACTGAGGGAGCGAGGGGGAAAGGAACGAGTGACTGAGGGAGCGAGGGGGAAAGGAACGAGTGACTGAGGGAGCGAGGGGGAAAGGAACAAGTGACTGAGGGAGCGAGGGGGAAAGGAACAAGTGACTGAGGGAGCGAGGGGGAAAGGAACAAGTGACTGAGGGAGCGAGGGGGAAAGGAACAAGTGACTGAGGGAGCGAGGGGGAAAGGAACAAGTGACTGAGGGAGCGAGGGGGAAAGGAACGAGTGACTGAGGGAGCGAGGGGGAAAGGAACGAGTGACTGAGGGAGCGAGGGGGAAAGGAACGAGTGACTGAGGGAGCGAGGGGGAAAGGAACGAGTGACTGAGGGAGCGAGGGGGAAAGGAACGAGTGACTGAGGGAGCGAGGGGGAAAGGAACAAGTGACCGACAGGGGGGGGGGAAGGAACAAGTGACCGACGGGGGGGGGAAGGAACAAGTGACCGACAGGGGGGGGGAAGGAACGAGTGACCGACAGGGGGGGGGGAAGGAACGAGTGACCGACAGGGGGGGGAAGGAACAAGTGACCGACAGGGGGGGGAAGGAACAAGTGACCGACAGGGGGGGGAAGGAACAAGTGACCGACAGGGGGGGGAAGGAACAAGTGACCGACAGGGGGGGGAAGGAACAAGTGACCGACAGGGGGGGGGAAGGAACAAGTGACCGACAGGGGGGGGGGGGAGGAACAAGTGACCGACAGGGGGGGGGAAGGAACGAGTGACCGACAGGGGGGGGGGAAGGAACGAGTGACCGACAGGGGGGGGGGGAGGAACGAGTGACCGACAGGGGGGGGGGGAAGGAACGAGTGACCGACAGGGGGGGGGGAAGGAACGAGTGACCGACAGGGGGGGGGAAGGAACGAGTGACCGACAGGGGGGGGAAGGAACGAGTGACCGACAGGGGGGGGGAAAGGAACGAGTGACCGACAGGGGGGGGGAAAGGAACGAGTGACCGACAGGGGGGGGGAAGGAACGAGTGACCGACAGGGGGGGGGGAAGGAACGAGTGACCGACAGGGGGGGAAGGAACGAGTGACCGACAGGGGGGGAAGGAACGAGTGACCGACAGGGGGGGAAGGAACGAGTGACCGACAGGGGGGAAGGAACGAGTGACCGACAGGGGGGGAAGGAACGAGTGACCGACAGGGGGGGAAGGAACGAGTGACCGACAGGGGGGGAAGGAACGAGTGACCGACAGGGGGGGAAGGAACGAGTGACCGACAGGGGGGGGAAGGAACGAGTGACCGACAGGGGGGGGAAGGAACGAGTGACCGACAGGGGGGGGAAGGAACGAGTGACCGACAGGGGGGGGAGAAGGAACGAGTGACCGGAGGGAGGGAGAAGGAAAGAGTGACCGACGGGGGGGGGGTGAAGGAAAGAGTGACCGACAGGGGGGGGGGTGAAGGAAAGAGTGACCGACAGGGGGGGGGTGAAGGAAAGAGTGACCGACAGGGGGGGTGAAGGAAAGTGACCGACAGGGGGGGTGAAGGAAAGAGTGACCGACAGGGGGGGTTGAAGGAAAGAGTGACCGACAGGGGGGGGTGAAGGAAAGAGTGACCGACAGGGGGGGGTGAAGGAAAGAGTGACCGACAGGGGGGGGGTGAAGGAAAGAGTGATCCACAGGGGGGGGTGAAGGAAAGAGTGACCGACAGGGGGAGGTGAAGGAAAGAGTGACCGACAGGGGGAGGTGAAGGAAAGAGTGACCGACAGGGGGGGGGGTGAAGGAAAGAGTGACCGACAGGGGGGGGGGTGAAGGAAAGAGTGACCGACAGGGGGGGGAAGGAAAGAGTGACCGACGGGGGGGGAAGGAAAGAGTGACCGAGGGAGGAAGGAAAGAGTGACCGAGGGAGGAAGGAAAGAGTGACCGAGGGAGGAAGGAAAGAGTGACCGAGGGAGGAAGGAAAGTGACTGAGGGAGGAAGGAAAGAGTGATTGAGGGAGGGAGGAAAGAGATTGAGGGAGGAAGGAAAGAGATTGAGGGAGGAAGGAAAGTGATTGAGGGAGGAAGGAAAGTGATTGAGGGAGGAAGGAAAGTGATTGAGGGAGGAAGGAAAGTGATTGAAGAAGGAAAGAGTGATTGGGGGATGGAGAGAGTGATTGAGGGCTCAGAAAAGGGGGTGGAAAAGGGATAGAAAGAACATAAGTATAGCAACAGGCATTGGAAGTAGAGTGGGACGAAGGAGGGAAGGGAAGATAACAGTATCCAGTGATTTTACCGAATACATTTACCGAAAACATGAACAAAAATACAGAAATTTGGTAAAAATGTATGTGGGGGGGGGCCGGGTTGGGCTTAGGCTTATAGAGATACAGGGGGGCAAGGGTACTCCAAAAAAAAATACTTGGTATTTTTGTCATTGTTTCGGGTTTGGTAAAAAAGCATTCGCTGTAATGGAAACTGTTAAAATCACAGACGCGAATAGAACGGCAGGGTTAGATGTAGAAAGATAGTTGAAGCTAAGATTGACAGCAAGATCAGGAGTGCGACGGAAGATCAAAGGGAGGAGTGTTATTTGTTCATTTCTGTGCCAGTTCCCATTAACCTTAGACACCCCAGCTCTTACTACTCCTGAGTGAGTGGGACTTTCCCCCCCCCCACTCATGTGTTTTTCTGGCTAGTTTTCTGTGTTTCTTACTGTTTAATAGAGTCTGGTAAACTCAAAAAGCATCTGCGTTTTGCACTGTGACACAGCACTTTTTGTGCAAAGCCACTGAGAAGCCTTTTGGACTTCCCTTAATGTGCAACTACATTTTCTTGGGTGAACTACTGTTCCCAAGAATAGCAAGATGGCGTTTGTCTTACCTTTTCTATTGTGGGTCCAGCACACACCACCTTATGTGGTAACCCCTTATTCCACTTCTCATGTAACATTTTGTTACACTAACTAACTTGAATGGCTGGTGGCAGTGGTTTCATTTTTACTACCTTTGTGCCATGTATCTGCAGGCTGATTTTTCTCAGCTGCAGCACACACCCAAGGGTGACCCTTTTCCCAAAATGGCCCCCGTCTTTTTTTTTTACACCATTTCTTGTCAATCAATTCCTTCTGGGCTTTTTGTTTGAATCGGGTTTGAGTCAGGTTTGAGTCCTTTGTGCATTTCAGCGCTGGAGCCCAACCAGGCTCCATTGTGTTTGGAAAGACAGCAAGGGAGGGAGGCACGGAGGGTCCTGAACCTTCCCTGTCCTTTGTCTCTAGGTGTATCTGAGTGAAACCAGTTCTGATTGGCCGGCTGGCTGTCCAGGAGGACAGCCACCTTGCTGGGTGATTGACAGCCTAGGGCTGTGAATGAATTAGAATTTGCATAAAAGGTGAGGTTTTTGGGACTAAAGGCAGAGTCGACCGCTAGAGAACAACATCTGATGAAGACGTGAAGAGGCGCCAGCAGCACCCTCCTGGACCGCGAAGTGCCAGGTGAAGCCCTGCAGCTGTGTCGAGCCCATTTTTGTTTCGACTGGGAAGACCTGCAAGGGACGACTTCCTCCCTTGGGCTGGTGGGACCAATTAGCCTTGCGACAAGCTTCATTTTGGCACAATCCCCGTCTTGCTGTGACTTTGCAGTTCAAGTGTGTTTATTGAACTTTCACAAGGGGGTGAAAAAAGCCTATCAAAACCTAAATCTAAAGATAGGAGCAAGCTGCAACCATCAAATAATAATGCAGTCCTAGTGGAGTCTTGTAAAAATAAAAGGGCCTATATTAAAAAACAAATATTGCCAATCCTTACTGCTACTTTACAAATACTGTGGGTGAATGTTCATTAAAAAGAAAGAAGTGTTCATAAAATGATAAGTCAGCAATTTCGGGCCATTGGTCTCCCTTCCCCACGTTTTCTGCAGGGGACAAGGCAGTTCACTCGAGCCAAGCACACACTCTGGCTTCTTCGACACAAGGATACAGTTCTAATTCCAGTATCGGGGTCTTCCGTGCCCAAGTCTCTTTTCTCATCAAAATTCTCTTGATTCAGTGGGCCTGATGTACAAAACAGATAAGTTCTTTTCTTCTTACGATTATGTGATTCGGGTGTCTCACCATGCATCCCCCCTCTTCCGTGCTCAGATCCCTTTATTTTAAGGTTCCAAAAATATTCCCTCTCTGGGGACTCATGGGTCACCCGGGATCCCCCTCAGCCGGGCTCAGATCTCTTCTTTGCTTTCAATTAGTCTCCCCCAGCGGGCTCGGATCAATTGCACTTCATTTTATACTCACCGAAGACTTTCGAATGTGCATAGGGTTTAGCTTGACCTGTCGCAGGACCCCCAATACCAAGAGATCTGATTCCCATTTCGAGTGCAAGGTTGTGTTAAGGTTGAATCCATCCAAATCTTTGCTGATCCCTCAAGGACCATTCAGAGATCTGATCCAACTCACCCAGACACCCTCATCAGCGTTTGTGACTGTAAGAAACAAAGACGACTGACTGGCCAAATCGCAGCCTTTGTTGGTGCTGCAGAAAAGATGCCAAAACCGCATAGTACCAGAGAAGTTGCTGAAAGCCGTGCAAGAGGTCCTTCCTCGAGACTGCTGCTGAGAGATCCTGTCCATTGTCCAGCTTTTTGTCAGAGCAAGGAATCCGGAGGTCGGTCCAGAGCTGCAACATCGCGGAGCATCCAGCACAAACGGATTAGTCAAACCTAAGGTACTGTGGGGGGGGGGGAAAGGGATTGCTTACCTTATTCCAGAAAGTTGCTCGAGAGCGTTGGAGTGCATGTAGAGGTGTTCAGGGGAACCCCCTCTTACCTCAGACTCAAGCCGCTGCTTGTGTCCCATTAGCAAGTACTTTAATAGGGTCTCCAACGTTGGTTAATCCTTCTTATATCTTCCCAAGTATCCACAGGAACTTCTGCTGCTCTTCAAGACTAAGCCTTTCCGAACTGCTTTTAGCTAGGGTTGCGTTTTGGACTTTAAAAGACTTTCTGTGGAGGGAAACTGCCTCTAGAACCTGAAGCT
Source organism: Ambystoma mexicanum (assembly GCF_040938575.1). Lineage (NCBI taxonomy): Eukaryota > Metazoa > Chordata > Amphibia > Caudata > Ambystomatidae > Ambystoma > Ambystoma mexicanum. The sequence goes on along the minus strand of NC_090926.1, from coordinate 1,174,960,685 downwards.
CTACTGGGATAAGACTAACCAACTGTTTTCATTCCCACAAATCATTTTATATGTGTATGCTGACTAAGTGCAATTTAACAAAGTTATTCACCGTAGTGACTATCTTACTCCTAGTCCATAGTCCCTTTCCACCATACTTTTGGGACATTCCGTCCTGTGGTATGGGACCAAAGCACTTTTGTAAAAAAGCATAACATTGAAAAATGTGTCGTCCTCTTTTTATGCGGGGTGCCGCACGTGGCCGTAACCCCCGCCCTCCTTAGCTCCGCTCCACGCATTGCCCTTCAGTCCTTTTCTATCGTCAGGTCAGAGACCTTTTAAGCAATAATAGAGGATACTTATTAGAGGGGATGGCGGGTGTATGGAGGAAAGGGGACTATGGACTAGGAGTAAGATAGTCACTACGGTGAGTAACTTTGTTATACTCCTACGTCTCATCCCCTTTCCTCAATACTTTTGAGAGATTACCAAGCACTCCTCACAGGAAATACGGGTGGATGGAACCCCCTTACTGAAAAAGATTTTTAAGAAAAGCCTGACCGAATTGAGCATTGGCTCTGGAGCGCAGATCTAAGCAGTAATGCTTACAAAAAGCTGATGGGGAAGCCCACATAGCTGCTTTGGCAATGGTTTCCCAAGGAACATATTTCTGGAAGGCAACGGCAGCCGCCTTGCCCCGCACAAGATGAGCATGAATTCCTTTCTCAGGCTGTAGGCCCTGAATGATCTACGCCTCTGATATACAGGAAGCGATCCATCGGGAGATAGTTACCTTCGAGGCCAGCTGTCCTTTCGGATCTCCGGAGGTCACAAAAAGCTGGGAAGAGTTCCGAAGTTCAGATGTTCTGTCCAAATAAAACTTAAGAGCTTGTCTTACATCCAAATTGTGCAATACCCTCTCAGCATCTGGTAAAAAGATGGGTAACGAAATAGACTGATTTAAATGAAAAATCGCATACCACCTTTGGAAGGAAAGAAGGATTAGTCCAGGACAACCTTATCCTCATTAAAGGTGAGGAATGGATGTTCTATAGACAAGGCCGGAAGCTCACTTACACGCGTTGCCGAAGTCACCGCAATCAGAAAAGCCATTTTCCACAAAACGAAATTTAACTCCACCGTAGCCATGGGCTCAAAAGGCTTATGGCATAAGGCAGTGAGGACCACATTCAGATCCCATTTTGGATGCGGGTTGCGAACAGGTGGATAAAGATGCAATAGACCTGCAAAGTGCTTTCTAATGACAGGGTTTGTCAATGAAAAAGAGCAAGTGTCCGTGGACAGGTAAGCGGCAATCGCCAACAAATAAGTCCTACAAGACAAGACATGAATGCCTGAAGTTGCCAGATGAGAAACAAAAGACAGGACTGTGTCAATGGAAGCATCTCTGGGGTCCAGCTGCTTAGCTAAACACCAGTGGCAGAACCAGAGCAACTTGCTCCTATACTGAGACCTTGTTGAAGGTTTTCTGGCCGCATGGATAATACACATTATCTACAGACAAGTTGAAACGTTCTAAGGATTTGAACTCCGGCACCAGGCCGCCAAGCTGAATGATTTTGGGGAGGGGTGCCACATAGGCTGATCGCTCTAGTGAAGTAGGTCAGGATCTGATGTGTGAAGCCTGTAACGGGCGTCGATTCTCTTATTGACATGCAGCTCAGTGTGGGGTTTATCCCAGCCCTTACGGGCCTCGGCCAGACGTCCCTCTGAAGGAACAGGCCAGTGCGCTCCTGTGGAGACAAGGTGAACGCCCCCGAAAGCACCCCTTCAGAAATAATGTCCAGGACCCGGTCATGGAATGCTGTGACAGAGCGGGGCTGGTCCTCACTATCCTGATCTGCCCGAGGGTCGTCCAGCATGTCAGGTTCAGATGGCTGCGTTGCAACCGGCGTCAAAGTGTTGTCTTGTCAACCGGAGACAATGGATGCAGAGGCAGAAGAGTTGGAGGCGAGCCGGGAGGAAGAGGTGGAACCGCTGCCAGGGCGACTGGTGCAGTGCTGGAACCGTCAGTGCAGGATGCGGCTCAGGAGGGTAGATCTCCCTGAAAAGACCCTTAAAGTACTCCCTCATGGGGCCAGAGTGCATAAGTCTCTGAAACTCCCCGACAAAAGCATCCTTTGACAAAGTTTTAGGCACTGGAGCGGGCAGAGGCCGCTTAGAAGGGGCATACTCCCACAAATGTAATGAGGAAGGCTGCCAAGAGGTACCGCCAACAACCAGGTCTACATGGGGGAGAAGCAGGAGGAAGCGAGACCGTATGCGGTAGTGGCATCCGAGCACGCCAGTCATAAGAAGGGCAGAACGGATTCCCACTGTCCCGTGAAAAAGGTTGTTCACCAAAAAGAAGGTTCCCAGCACCCGTCATCGATAGCATGGGTTTAAGGGAAGAATCCAAAATGGCCACCGTAGACCACGAGGGAAGTTCCGCTATTTTGACTGCATCTGAAGAGAACTGCGTCACATGGGTGGATGAGGCAGGTATATGCACAGGCTGGTCAGGGGACTTGATCGAAACTTTAGCCTTGACACAAGGATCCTCAGCAGAGCTGGTACTATGGGGCCTCAGATGTTTACTGGACATCCTGAAGGGGGCCCCTGAATTAGCCTCCAAGAGAGAAACTTCAGCAAAGCTGGTAAGAGAGAAGTTACGGTCAGAGACCTCTCTCTTTGCCCCCTCGATAGAACCGGTATCACTGCGAGCGCGGGAATGTTGAGGAATCCACCTAACCGACAAGACCCTAGCAGGTCTCTCAGTTCTGTCGGTTCACACCTTAGCCTCAAAGAGAGGATCCTCGGAACAGCATCCGGTACGTATAGCTCCCCCGAGGGGGGCCTCGAACCGTGATTCGGTACAGGAAGCCTCAATTTAGGCCTTAGGCACCCTGGTGTCTGTATTGGAAGCTATAGACAAGGAGAGCTTGGAGCGAACTCCGGTACCCAAAGCCTCAGCAAGACTGGGCGGACTATTAGCACCTGACTGGTGAACCTCGGATCGTAGTCCGGTGTCGGCAGGCACCTTGCGGGAACCCTAGGAGAAAACCCTGGTACGCCCATTAGGCCTGTGAGGCACCTCAGGGGAAACCCTAGTAACAGAGCTCTTGAAGCCCCTCTCAGACCTGGAGGACCCCGGAAGGAGTCCCCAGGGCTGGGTGCCATAAAAGTAAGGAACTTAACAGGCGTCTCTTCTTTTCGTCGATGAGGAGTTGAAAAAGCGGTGGAGGAACACGCTGGACGACCTCCTTCCCACCGACTAAGACGACGCTGAAGTGCCTGGACCGAAAGGGAGTCGCAGTAGAAGCACGTGTCCCAATGGTGATCCGGTCCAAGACACTCCAAACAGAGAGAAGGGGCATCCCACCTAGCAGAACAAGAGCCAAATCCCAAATGTTCCGGCATAGACGGAGGACTACGTGACCGCAGAACCGGAGTAGGAGAGAAGGACAACGGGAAATTAGAAAAATGTCTTCCCGGTGATGCAAGTGCGTCCAGCCCCGAAGAAAAGAACTGAAGGGTGATGCGCGGGCACAGCTCAGGAGGGCGGGGTTACGGCCACGTGCAGTACCCCGCATTAAAAGACGGACACATTTTTCAATTTGATGCTTTACAAATGTGCTCCATTCCCACCCCACACGACAGAATGTCCCAAAAATATGGAGGAAAGGGGACGGGACATAGGAGTAACTGTATTACTTTGTGGGTACGCGTTATTACCGACCTGTAAAACTCCTGTAACAATTGTGCGCGTTCAGCAACTGCCAACTAAGAAGTGGCCTTTTAAAAGTATTGAAAAGTATACCTATGTGTGTTGGTTTATTGTGCTAAGTATTTAACAGTGACTCGTGTAAATATAATAAATTTATATTTTAATATGCATTATGTGTAAGTGTTTCTTTGATGTGCATTACTAATTGGGTTCAGTATGCTTACCTACAGCTCTCATCTTCTTCTTTAGATAAGCCTGATCACTCTGCCACTCTACCAAGTTGGGGGATTTACAAACCACTGGAATAGCTTACTAAAGTTTTAACTACAATTAGGACTTCTGGAAAACGCCCCTAAAAGTGGGACCAAGTCGAAAAATGTGGAATGTCCCAGTAAATGGAGAATCAGCAAGGCAATAATAAAAGAGATTGAATTAGTATTATGCCATGCAATACGTGTGGCTTTCGCCATCTGCTGGATCAGTCCAGATCTTTGAATTTGCTGCGATCATTTAACATCTTTGTTACAAGAAAGTTGGTTGATAAATTATTTGGTCATCGAGGGCTATGTGATCTACCAAAACGCGGCCCGAAAGGGTCTATTGGGCAGACCATTTGAGGGTTTAGTGACAGGATTCAAACAGGGTCTAACTACTAAAAAGATAGATATTCCTTCTGCACAGAGAAATTTACTTACAGTTGAAGTTTGTATGCTCTCTCAGACTCAGCGTCAAAGACTGCTACTTCTAAACGTGTACAACTCTCTGGGGGTTGAGGGTTTGTTCACGGATTACATCTTTGCTAGCATCATGGATGTGATTATGGGTTGGCCTCTTTCACAGACTACATTATATGGGTGGGGGATTTAAATACCTATTGTAAAGATGAACTCGGGTTGGAGGCCAATGATAGTGTCAAGTAGCATGGTATACAGATGCAGTCTGCGATATATAAGGCCGGCCGGCACTGGTCTTGTTTCCTCGAGGACTGTGACATGGCGATGTTGAACGGTCACACCATTGGGGATATCCCTGGAGGTCATACGTGGCAGTGTGGGACAAAGCAGAATATTATTATGTCTATTGCTCAAATTAATGTATTCCTGACTTTGAGGTCTAGAAATCATGGCAAATTAAAACAGTGTTAACCTGCTGTTAGTTTTACAGGTTGAAGTTGCTACTGAAAGAAAGAAGATATTTAAGTCGAGGGGGTCAGATTAACAGCGGTGGTAACCCTATCAGTTGGAGTGAGCAAAATCTAGCTAGGTTGAGCAAATGCATGACTAATAGAGTAGAGTTCAGCATGGTGGATTTGTTAAGTAAAACCCCTGATGCCATCAAAGATGGACTTTTGCTATAGTGAATCTGCTGTAGGCATTTCAGACTAATAGTCCGGATTCAAACAAAGTTTGATAGTGCTAGCCAAACGCACATTGAGACGGAACATAAGGATTATCCATCACGAAACAGCAGCTACTGAAGAGACAAATAAGGTCCTAAAAGCCAAAAATAAACACACCAATTGGCTTACAAGTCATATTCTCTCATTTAAAAATATACAGTGGCAAAATATGCTGAGGGTACCGAAAGGGGCTAAGATCAAACGTGTATTGGAAGCACTAGGGACTTAGAGAGGTAATATACAAAAAGACTAATCCCATTACTGCCTCAATATGGTCATCATATATAAGGAGCATTTTCTTATGTAGCACGAGATCCCTCTAATAAAGGGTTAGTGCGCCCACATATTCCTTTCGAGCTGACATTTGAAACAGACAACCTAGTGAACCTCATACAAAAATGTAAGCACTCGAAATCACCTGGCCCTAAAAGCTTGGCCAATATAGTCTTAAAACAAAATGTGGAGCATTCCAAGGTGGCGGCCGGCATAGGAGGACGCGCTTGAGTATCTCTCCCCGCTGGGCCGCGTACCAAGAGCACATCAATAAGCGTTTCGGGAGAGTTCGAGCCCGTTGAACAGAACTCCAACCAGCGTGACCACCTGAGCTACATACAGGAATACAGGACCCGGTTATGATACAGAGTGCTCCTCCAGAAGGGGAAGCCGCCGTGAGCGAGATACAAAGCAGCACAGCCCAACACATGGGCCCACCACGCCAGCCGAGTGGACAGCGGGCGAGCCGACATAGCCGAGGGGACCAGCAGAGCGGAATAGCGACCGCTGAAGGAGCGCACGGAGCAACCAGTGGAGGCTCCAAACCCATAGCCCGCCGCGACAACCAGGGAGGACTCTGGTCCCAGCGACCCCCCTCCCAATACACCAGGGGAGGAAGTAGGGGTGCGTGGCGAGCGCCCGCAGCCACCCCAGGACAGGGGGCAAACCGTGTAGGCGCGGCTGGTGCTGCTCGCTGCCCGCCCCCAACCCCACGCCAGGGCGGAGAACCCAGCAAAACATCTGGGGTCAGAGGAGAGCAGTGGCCGCAACGCAGTCACACCGGGTCGACCTGACACGACAGGCGGGCAGAGCTGGTCCCCACGGCACCTGCCATCCACCGGAAGAGGACACTGAGAGAAAGCGGAGGACTCCAGGGAGGGGAGTTCCTGCTGAAAGGCGCGGCCACTCTGGGCCGTTATCAAGAAGGAGAGGCAGCAGAAGATCATAACGGAACAGCCCAGAGCAGGACACAGAGGTTAGAACAATCTGCAGCACACGCCACACACAGGATCACGATGAGGGGGCAAAGCATTTATTAAGGATCACGCAGCTGGCACAAGACACGTTAACAGCAACACCCAAGCATTTGAGGGCCCCATATTCATTAAGTATTATTGACCCGAGAAGACGCGCTACAAAAGTGGGATCCACAAGCAAGGACAACCCATAGAAACCCCCAAAGAGGACCAAAACTTAGATTACGATAAACCTGAAAGGAACCACAGCGACATATCAATAGCAGATCTACATACAAGCCCCTAAAAGCCACCAGGATGTCAGGAATTCAGGAGGCCCAAAGGAACACTGTGCCACGCCAGAGGCTGTATACCCCACCAAGCAGGGAAAAGAGAACCCAAAATATTAGAATCCAGCTACCAGGCTCCTCGCTGCGCATTGATGTCCAAATCAAGGGCAAAACACCAGCGCAATTCCCAGTCCCCAAAGAAAGCAGAATAGAAACCTCAGGCAAATCTGGGGCACACAGGAAGCACCCAGCTCTAAGGCAGAAGAAGCCCCTCTGGTGATTCGCAGCCCCTCCGAGGATACAATGGACGAGAACACGATGAGTAGAGTGGAAATGCAGAACTGCTTGAAGGAGCTACAATCCCAGCTAATCAACTCCGTGCAGGAACAGTTCAAAATGCTCAGGGAGGAAATGAAGCACTCAATTCAGGAAGTCAAACAGGATGTTGCTAAACTGGAGGAAAGAACAGACATTTTAGAAAGAAAAGTCCAGCAAGTGGAAGAAGACACCCAGAAATCGGATGAAACACTTGACCGCATTGCCCAAATTACCACGTATCTGGAAGAACAGTGCGAGGACTTAGAAAACAGGTCGAGAAGATCCAATATAAGGATTAAGAACTGCCCAAATCCATAGAGGATATCAACCTATTGACGACAGTAACGCAACTATTCACTGAAATCTTAGCAGACGAGATAGAACTACGGGTGAAAATTGACAGACTCCATTTACTCTCGTCGGTTGGCGATTCCGACGAGAGTAAATGGCCAGGAGGTGCACCTCTATCAGGATCTAGCCCAGTCCACCCTCCTAAAGAGACAAAAGATGGGCCCAGTGGTCCGGCACTGGAGAATAAGGGGCCCCAACCGACAAGAAAGCTGGACGACAGTGCAAAAGAGGGTCCAAGAGAGGAGAAACAAATAGAATCCATGGGAACCTGAGACCCCCACGAAACAGAAGAATACAGTAAACCACGCATCAAATGAGGAGCTAAACGAGACAGGGCGACGGATTCGCCCGAACGGCCAATAGCAGGCCCGGGGAGAGAAGGAGGAACAAGTTACTTACCTGTAACTGTTGTTCTCCAGCATGGGTCTGGCATGGATTCACATGCTCATGAATATTCCCCGTCGTCAGGCCGGGAATCCTCGGTATAGAAAAAAAAGAAATCAGTATCAGTCTCTTTTCTGATCTGTCTTTCTTAGTAGTAACCAATCACTGGTCTCTGGGTCATACTGCCCCCAGCCAATGACTGCCCTCTCCCTAAGCCCCGCCTCCCGAAGCCATCCTCAGATTTGGTAGCAGGTAAAGTGGCAGTATCACCAGGTGAAGAGCCGCAGAGGGGTAGGCGGGAGGGTTCGCATGTGAATCCATGCCAGACCCATGCTGGAGAACAACAGTTACAGGTAAGTAACTTGTTCCTTCTCCAGCATGGGGTCTGGCATGGATTCACATGCTCATGAATAAGAGAATACATAGCAGTACACACATGGACAACCACGGGAGGTGGCAACAGGCTCAACATTAAGCAATACAACAACTCAACATTAAGCATCTCTTACCTCCTCACCAGGCTCACCTTAGGCGAACAGGTTGCGCAGCACTGCTTGGCCGACCCTGGAGTCCCGATCGACGCAGTAGAATCTTGTGAAAATGTGCGTCGACCTCCACGTCGCAGCCATGCAGATGTCCAGCAGGGACACACCAGACAGGAACGCCATGGTAGCAGCGATCGCTCTGGTCGAATGGGCTCTCGGACGGCCGGGCAGCTGTCGGTTTGCCAACCGATGACAGTGCATGATGCAGCCGGAGAGCCATCAGGAAATGGAAGTCTTCGAGAGAGCATTCCCTTGATTCACAGTCCCAAAGTTCACAAACAGCTGTGACATCTTTAGAAAACTCTTCGTGCGGTCCACGTAGAACTTCAGTGCTTTAGCTACATCCAGCGAGTGCAAAGTCCTCTCGGCCGGCGACGGGAAGAAAACTCGCAACACCAAGGGCTCGTTGAGGTGGAAGTCTAATGACACCTTGGGCATAAAGGAGGGGTGCGTCCTCAGCACCACCATCGTGTCATGAAAAGTCAAGTATTGAGGCTTGCAAGATAGGGTCTGGATCTCTCCTACTCACGTGCGGAGTTGATGGCCACGAGGAAAGCTGACTTCCATGACAGGAACTTCAAAGGCGCCGAATGCATAGGCTCGAATGGGGCCCCCATGAGCTTGGTCAGCACCACATTAAGTTCCCACGCCGGGGCAGGAGCCTTCACCGGCGGTTATGATCGGAATAGTCCCTTCATGAATTCTTTCACCAGGCGATGAGACCACAAGTACGCCCGACCCGTCGTCCTGGTATATCGGGAGATTGCAGCCAGATGTATTTTGATGGAGGCGTGAGCCAGTCCAGATTTGGCCAGCGACAGTAGGTACGGCAGTACTTGAGGGGCTGTAATCCGCAGAGGGTTAATCTTCTGTGCACGGCACCAGACAGAGAACCTCTTCCATTTATGTCCGTAGCACTTGAGAGGTGAGGACGCCCTGGCCTTTGCAAGAACCTCTCTGCAGTCGGCCCGGATGTCGTACCCTCCAAACTCTAGTGCTGCAGGAGCCAGGCCTGCAAGTTCAGTGACTCCGGGTTGTGGTGAAGAATGGCACCTCCTTCTCTGGAGAGGTGGTCTGCGTCCGTCGGCAGCTTGACTGGTGGGGACGTTGACGAGTCCAGAAGGTCCGGGAACCAGATCTGTCTCGGCCACGCCGGTGCGACGAGGATCATCCTGCACCGGGACCTCTTGAGCTGGTTGATGAGCCGGAGCAGCAACGGCAGCGGAGGGAATGCATAAAGAAATAGGCCGTCCCAGGGGAACGAGACAGCATCGCCCATGCTCCTCGGCTGTGGGAACCTGCTGGCGAACCTCTGCCACTTGGAATTCGTCGCCGTCGCGAAGAGATCGATTTGGGGTTCGCCCCATCGTCGGAAGAGTCGATCCACTTGATCCTGGCGTAGTTCCCCACTGGTGGAACGAGCGCATCTCCCTGCTGAGTGAGTCGGCGATCCTGTTTTTTATTCCTGCCAGATGAAGAGGCACCAGAAACATCCCTTGGGCGACGGCCCAATGCCACAGATCCTGGGCTTCCTTGGATAGGGCCGGGGACCTGGTTCCGCCCTGCTTCCGGATGTAGTACATCGTGGTGGTGTTGTCGGTGAAGATCCTCACCACCTTGCCCTTGAGGGAAGGAAGAAAGGACCCGATGGCCCAGAACACCGCGTGGAGCTCCAAGATGTTGATGTGGAGAGACTTCTCCGGGAGCCAAAGGCCTCTTGCGTGAAGATCTCCGGAGTGTGCTCCCCAACCTTCCAGGGAGGCGTCCGTCGTCACCGTCACCTGGTGAGCTGGGGTCTGAAAGTCTGTGCCCGCCGACAGATGAGCGGGTACCCCACCACCGGATTGCCTGATGAAACGTCTCGTTGAGAGGGATCCTGTCCTCGAAGCTGCCCGTCGACTGGATCCAGCAGGTGTCGAGGAACTCCTGTAAGGGTCTCATCCGAAGCCTGCAAAGGCGCACCAGATAAATGCAGGACGACATCATCCCGAGGAGGGACTTGATAGATCTTACCCTGGCCATGTCTGTGGCCAGCAGACGCTGCACCTTGCCCAGAATGGTCCTGGTCCTTTCCTCCGATGGCGAGGCCAGCCGCGCCACTGTGTTTCGAGCTTGACTTTCATGAGACACGGCGACTTGCAACAGAACCAGGTGGGATTTTGGATAGTTGATGGAGAATTCCAGGTCCGTGAGCAGCTGGACAGTCTTCGCAGTGTGCTCCACGGCGAGCTCCCTTGTCCTTGCCAGGATGAGCCAGTCGTCCAGATAGGGGTAGACGTGGATCCCCTGTAGGCGCAGCCGCGCCGACACCGGTGCGAGGCACTTGGTGAACACCCTGGGTGCCGACTTCAATCGGGAGGGCCTTGAACTGGTAGTGCCGCCCTTGGACCACGAACCTGAGATACTTTCGGTGTTTTTTTAGAATGGGGATGTGGAAGTACGCATCCTCCAAGTCCAACGACGACAGGAAATTGCCCTCCTCCAGCTGTCCCAGCACAAGCTGGAGGTTGACCATACGGAACTTCTGTGCCTTGATGTACTTGTTCAGTCGTCGTAGGTCCAGGATGGGGCGCCATCCTCCCGTCTTCTTTTTTACGAGGAAGTACCTTCAGTAAACTCCAGAGCCCCGAAGCCTCTTTGGGACGAGCTTCTTGGCAACTTTCTTGAGCATCGCCCTTACTTCCAACAGTAGTTGAGGGACATGATTTTCCTTCCTGGCCACAGGTGGAACGCGAGGGCACTTCTTCTGAAACTCGAGGGCGTGCCCTTGGGCCAGGGCGTCCAGCACCCAACTGTCGGTGGAGATGGACTCCCACACACTGACGAACCTCGCCAGCCGGCCTCCCACCGGGTGCTTCGGCAGGGGCCCGACACTACGGTCGGTTCAATCTTGTTTGGAGGCCGCCTTGCTCCCTTGACCTCCTTGTCGACGACGACTGGCACCACCTGACTTGCCGCGTCCCCTGTAGGCTTCCTGGGACGAAGATCTTGCCGCTTGGCGGTAAGTGGAGGAGCCACTGCCGGATCTCTTGGAGGCACCTTGTCTGCCTCCGGAGCTCCGAAAGGACGGCCGTCGCTGTTGGAGCACTCCCAGTGCCCGGGCAGTCTCTGTGTCTGTCTTGATGGCCTGAAGGGACTCATCAACTGCCTTCCCAAACAGGTTGTTCCCGTCGAAGGGCATGTCCAAGACCTTGGTTTGTACGTCCTGGCGGAAATCCGGGGCCTTGAGCCATCCTCGTCGTCTGAGGCAAACGCCGTTGCCCAACTGACGGAAACCGGTCTCGGCGATGTCCGTTGCCACCGTGACGGCGTGGCCCGAAGCGATCTCCCCCTCCTGTAGGATTTCAAGGGCCTCAGCCCTTTTGGCATCCGGAAGGAAGTCTAACAGAGGGGCAATTTTGAACCACAACTCCCTGTCGTAGCGGGCTACGATAGCCAGGGCGTTGGCCGCCTTGATAGTCGTCGCTGCGGATGAGATGATCCATCGCCCCATCGTGTCCAACTTCCTGCCCTCGCTGTCCGGCGGGGAAGTTGATGTCGAGGCCGATGCCCCCCCCAGCTTTCTTCTTCTTTGCCGTCGAGACGAAGGGGGCAGCGTCGGGGACCCGGTACTTCTTCTCGTAACGGTCCCTCTTTGCCGGCGCCATGGCAGGGTTCTTGAGGAGGGCGAGCCCCTCATCCCAGATGTCATCAAGAAGCGGTATGGCAAGGACCGTCTTCCTTTTAGCCTTGCGCCGCTGGTAAAGGAACCCTTCTTCTTTTCTTCTGGGCAGAGCTGAAAAAGCTTGGATGTCCTGGAAATCATGGCATGAAAGGATCCAATCTCGTCGGACGAGGACGCCCGAGCAGGGGGCGACGGGGGACACGTCCCGTCGTCGCCTCCATCGTCATCTGTACCTGTCATAGCCGTGTCCGTGCCTGTATCATCCCCGTGGGTAGTAGACCGGGGGGAAGGCAGAGCAGGCCGCAGAGGTGGGAGAGGTGGCGTAGGATGAGTCCTCCTCCTCTTATGCGGTGGACTCTCCGAAGGTCCTGGCTCCGGTTCCCCCGTCAGGTCTGGCACAGGTACCTCCGTCGGGGGAAGGGGCAACCTTGTCCTTATCTCCGAGCATAACGACTGAATCGCTGACAAAATGGCCGCTGAGGTGTCCTGCGGCGCCGGAAACGACGGGCACGAGGGCTCCTGAGGAGGCTTGTCGGCTAGACCGTCGCTCTCGTAGTCCTCGTCGGGATCCCTCCCGATGGGCTGGGCCTCTTCCACGACTTCAATGAGCTCTTCTTCAGAGGTCGTGTCCGTATCCACGATGGCCATCAGTCCCTCCCCCATCTTCTCCAACGAGGACTTCTTGGGGGTCTGAAAGACGACTCCCTCCGCGGTGGCAGGGAGACTCTGGGTCAGGTGGCGCCTCCACTGTTGTAACCTCCACAGGCTGAGCCAGGGACGCGGCGACATCCTCAATCGAGGTCTTAGCAGGGTGAATTAAGGCCATCGCCACCTTCTGGACGCCTGGGGCCTTCACCTTGGGGGGAGGGTCCGAGCCTCGCTCCCCTTTTGCCGGAATCTTCGAAATCGACCGGGGCCTCTCCAGAAGCTTCGCCGGGTTCTCGGACTTCCTCTTACCCGAGCCAGAGCGTTGGCTCGTGGTTGATGGCACCGGGGAGGATGCGCCCTGCCTGACAGCCAAGGAGCCTGACCATTCGGCGCTCCCGGTACCCGCGGTGCTTAGCCTTTTGTTGGGCCCCCGTCGCCGGGACACCCTCACAGGACTTAGAAGACCGCTCGGACTTCTTTTTCTTCTTCTCGTCTGACGGGCTCTTCCCTTCCAGCCAGTTGGCGAGACGGAGGTGGCGATCCTTCATGGTCCGCTCCGACATGTTCCCACAAAACGCACAGTCCTTCTCCTTGTGCGTCTTGTCCCCACGGAGACAGTAGAGGCATAACGAATGCTCGTCCTCCTTGAAAACATTCTGAAGCTGGCATCCAGGGCAGGTCCTGAACAGCTTCCCAGGCGTCGAGCTTCCTTTCTCCTGGGCCATGTCCGGGGTAGGCCTCGGAAACTTCTGGAATCCTCCAAAAGCGTAACTCGACGAAATCTTCACCCTTGAGGGGCGTAGAAAACTCCGAAATGGGTACCCATTGATCGGATGTAGAAACGGTGGAGCTTGAGGCTATATTTAACCGAAAAATGAGAAAGATCTCCTGAAAAAGCGCGAAAACACAGCAAAAGCTCGAGAGCTACAGCACGAGGACTCCCAACACTTGAATGTGCGGTAAAAATCTCACTGTCACTGGCTGGGGGCAGTATGACACAGAGACCAGTGATTGGTTACTACTAAGAAAGACAGATCGGAAACGAAACTGATACTGATTTTTTTTCTATACCGAGGATTCCCGGCCTGACGACGGGGAATATTCATGAGCATGTGAATCCATGCCAGACCCCATGCTGGAGAATAGGGCACAAATGGAATCTACAGTGGGGTTTAGGATCTCCCACGACGTGAACGTGAGGAGGAGAAGGGACCGGGAGCACTGGACATTTCGTCCCAAGGCATATAGCATCCCGGCCCCCCCTCAAGGGGTCAGAAGGTAGGGGTGGGGGGAGGACGAAAGGAACAGGAAGATGGCACGGAAGAAGGACTACGAACACCAAAAGACAAAATGAGGAAGACACAAGGCATTCAGAAAGAGGATCAAGCGTGGATAGGAGGAACATGGATCTAGTGACTTATCTGAAAACGTCAGGGTCATGAACACCCAGACGAAAAGAGCTAAACTAAAAAGACAAGCATAGAAATGGAAGGCAGATATTCTATATCAAGAAACTCACATAAAAAGAAAAGAGAAGACCCAGATCAAGATAAGAGGAGTCAAGAATATTTTTCAGTCCAACGCGGAGGGGAAGAGGGCGAAGTCCTCATAGCCGTGCGAGACAGGCTGAATGTGCAGATCCAGGGCCATAGAGCACATAAGGAGGGAAGATGTATATTTTTGAATGTATACTGGAAGGAAGACATAACCCTGGCATCCGTATATATGCCCCAAATACAGGGCAAAAAAGTTTCTTAAACAGCATGCTCAGGGCACTGGAGGAGTTTGCGACAGGGGAAATCATATTGGGAGGGGACCTGAACGTGTCTTGGGACCCCAACCTGGATAGGAGCACCAAAACGAACGACTCCAAGGCCCCCTCCAAAACCCTGAAGACTACTTTTGAGACGCTATCCCTCGACGACGTATGGCGTGCGAAGAACGGGGAGAGGCAGGGCATCACCCATTATTCCCACGTATACAATACACAATCGAGAATAGATTATATATGGGCATCCACAGATCTGCTCGGAAGAAGCAAAGAGATAGATGTAAGCCCCATCTCGATTTCGTTCCATGCCCCATTGATAGCATCTCTCATCCTCAGGAACCGGGGAGGACGTGTGTGGTCCTGGAGATTTCCAGCAGATCTTCTTTGTGACAACACAATAGTGGAGGAAATTCATGACAAAATAGACACCGACTTCGCAGAGAAGGAAACAGGAGAGACCCTGCAAGAGATGGTGTGGGACGCCTTCAAGGAGGTCCTGAGAGGAGAACTGATAGCATTGAAAGCGAGAAGAGACAAACAACTAGCACAATGGGAGAATGACCTGGAGAAGAAACTACTGGAAGCACGGAAAGAGGTAGTAAACAGCCCCTGCAAAATTACAAAACAGGCCCTGAAACATATCCAGGGTCAATTGGAACTCCTCCAGATGAGAAAAGCAGAAGAACAAGTTACTTTCTTACCTGGTAACGTTCTTTCGATGGGATGTTCCGACGACGTATTCCATATCTATGGCAGGTAATCACCACAGCGGTGCTGCTTCTGAACATTTTCGGTGTCTGCACCCTGCGTCGATGACGTCAATACGCTGTCCGAGGGCCTCCGTCAAGCCAACGTCAACGGATGTTATAAGTAGGATGCACGACACCTGGATCTGACCTCTGGATGGAGAACCTGACCCCCCCCGTCCCGTGATAGTAGATCGTCTCGGCAGGGAAGACGGCGTGGAGGGCAGATGGACAAGTCGTGAAGTTCCAGGTACCACGTTCTCCGGGCCCATGCTGGAGCAATGAGGATCATCCGGGAACCGAACCTCTGCAGCATTTGTGGGATGACAGGGACTGGAGGAAACACGTACAGCACTGGAAAGGACCACTCCACCGCAAACGCGTCCCCTAAGGCTCCTCTTGGAGGAAATTCCCGCGAGTAGAACCTTTCGCACTTCCGGTCAGCACTGGTGGTGAAGAGATCCACTTGTGGGGTCCCCCAAAGGGCGAAGATCTCCAGGAGAATCTCCTGAGCCAGCTCCCACTCGTGAGAGATCGCGCTCTGCCTGCTCAGAGCGTCTGCCGTCTCATTTTCATCTCTGGCCAGATGAACTGCCGAGATTAAAATTTCCTGGTGGATGGCCCAGAACCAGAGCTGCATCGCCTCCCTGCACAGAGGAAGTGACCCTGCCCCCCCCCTTTTTGTTGAGGTAGTGCATGGCCACTGTGTTGCCCGTCAGAATCAGGATATTCTTCCCTCGCACAGTCGGCAGGGCAAGCCTGACGGCCCTCAGCTCCAACAGATTGATATGGAGTTTGGATTCCGACGGAGAGCAACGACCGCTGACTGTCAACTCTTTGGCATGAGCTCCCCATCCCATGAGGGATGCGTTTGTCACGAACATCACCTCTGGCCAGGGTATCCAAAACAGAGCCCCCTTCATCAGATTGCCTTCACCGGCCCACCACAGAAGGTCCTGGGCGACTCCTGAACGGGTTCCGACATCCTGAAGACTGCGACCACTGCATCTTGAGAGCACACTGCAGAGATCACATCTGCAGTCGAGCCTCTAGCACCAGAAGAATGCAGGATGCCATGAGGCCTAGCAACCTCAAGAACTCGAACGCCGAGAGACTCTGGGCATGTTGAAACTTGTGCACCATCTGCAGAATGTTATGAGCCCTCACCTGGGGAGGGAAACACTGCCCCAGGGATGTGTCGAGCACTGCTCCGATGTACTGGAGCCGCTGTGTTGGCGTCAAGTGGGACTTCTTAAGTTGAGGGAGAAGCCCAGCCTGTGAAGGGAGTGGCAGGTGACTGAAAGGATCCAGGACTTGCTCGGGAGAGCACGCCCTGATCAACCAATCGTCCAGGTAGGGGTAAACGTGAATCCCCCCTTTCCGGAGATACGCTGCCACCATCACGAGCTTGGTGAAATCCCTCGGGGCGGAGGTCAATCCAAACAGCAGGACCCGAAACTGAAAATGCGAGTCTCCAACCGCGAACCTCAGGTACTTCTTGTGCTTGGGATGAATCGGCACATGAAAGTAAGCATTCTTGAGGTCGAGAGGACTTGAGAGAGAGTAACCATCTTGAACTTGTCCTTCCTGAGGAGCTTGTTCAAACCACGCAAGTCCATCATGATGGGTCTCAATCCCCAGTCTTTCTTCGAAATCAAAAAATAAGGGGAACACCATCCCTTGTTCCTCTCCGCTACAGGCACCTGTTCTATGGTGCCTTTCTCCAGCAGGGATCTGATTTCCTGCGCAAGGAGCGGATCCGGACTCTTCAAAGAGAGATTCCCTGGTGGATTGTCGGGAGGCCTCTGCCGGAAAGGAAGACAGTAGCCGTGGGCTATGATCTCCAGAACCCACACATCTGAAGTAATGGCACGCCCTTCTACAGGATGCTGCACCAGCCTTCCCCCAACTGGCGAACCATGGGACTTCGCCTCATGACTGACCCGAAGCGGCTGCAGCAGTGCCTGAGGGCAAAGAGGCAACTGCCCGAGGGGCCTTGGCACCTCGAGTACCTTGTTTTCCACCTCTGCTACTCCTACGTTGGCCTCTTTGACTTGCAGCTCCCCTCGATCTACCAAAGGTTGAGTAATATCGAAAGGAACCTCCCCTCCATTGCTGTCCCCTAGGACGAAAAGGCAGAGGTTGGTGAACTGCAGCGCTCAACGACTTCGCTGCAGCTTTGGAGGTCTGCAACCTCTCAGGGCTCTCGTCAGCCTTGCTGCCAAAAAGATGGTCACCATCAAAAGGACATATTGAGAGGCTGGGCCTGCACATCAGGAGCAAACCCCGACTTCCGCAATCATGCAAATCTGCGCATCACGGTGCTCGCCGCCATGGCCCGGCTGACACAGTCTGCCACGTCCAGACCCGACTGAACGGATTCACACATGG
Organism: Ambystoma mexicanum; assembly: GCF_040938575.1. Lineage (NCBI taxonomy): Eukaryota > Metazoa > Chordata > Amphibia > Caudata > Ambystomatidae > Ambystoma > Ambystoma mexicanum. Next base: position 1,174,943,243 of record NC_090926.1, on the reverse strand, counting down.
CATCCTTGCCATCCTCTACAAGGGCAAGAAAGCCATCCCGTTCCTCCCCTTCGGGAATATGTTCAGCCGCCAATGAAACAATTCCACAGAGTGTGAGTGAAACGTGCTAAGGCACACACAGAGTTGGCTCTTTGAAAGCCATACCCCCTGAAGAAAAGACTTTCTTCGCCCAACCGTCAAAACGTTTGTCGTCCAGGTCAGGAGGGATGGTAGGGTACGACATCTGTTTTGCTGGGACCGTAACCGCCTGCACCAGCAAACTCTCTGGGTAGGGTGCATGGATAAGTAGGGGGTTGCCACTGGCTGGGCGGTACTTTTTCGGCAACGATTTACCCACTGCAGGGAGACTCTCCGGAGCAGTCCAAGCCGGCCGCCACCCTTCGTTGCAAAGCCATATGGAATGGCAGTAACGGGTCAGTTGGCGGACCTTGGTCCAAGATATCTTTAAGGTCGTCCTGCAGAAAATCTACTAGTGGCGCAGACCACCCCAAGTACTCTGTCACCCTCGACATAAACCGCCTGTACGAAGAGTCAGCATGCATACCAGGCTCAGGCCTGCCAAACTCAACCTCCGGGGAGGTATCAAGACCACTGGCGTCGTGCAAAGACTGACGCAAGTCTTCTATCTGGCTATGACAAGACAATATCTTGTCAGGCACCTCATCCGGAACCAAACTTTCCTCAGACCCTTCGGCCACCTCAGAAATATAATCCAGAGGCTGGAATAAATCCCTGGAGGAGGGCACAGAAAAAAAGGCTCAAAGAGAGGTCTCACCGACTTCTTCAGGGCCTTCCTCAGGGTTTCCACTGGTGTATGGGGTACCTCCGATAAAGCATCCTCGAAAGGCGTTGAGAGAACAGGCGTCGAGCGTGGCACCGATGGCGTCGACACAGGCCTCGAGGGTGGAACACCGAGCGTGTCCTTCGACGGACATGGCGTTGACGTCTTCTTCGAAGACCTCACAGGCTCCGACGGTCTCGAGGACCTGGAGCAGGCATGACTAGAGCGATCCACCTTGTCCGATCGGGACCTCGAAGGCACCCGATGAATGCGCCGACCACCCGAGCCCAAAGGCGTGCGAGCGGTGGGCCCTAGTACATTCCCTGCTAGCTTCTTTCGAAGGCGCGGATGGAACGGAGCCCTGCGACTGAAAAATAGCCATCATCTCTGTGTGAAAGGCATCCCATTCCGTAGGAGTAGAGTGCTTGTTGGGACTAGCAACCCGCCGATGGGCGGAGTCCTCGGACGCGGAAGGCGACCGGTGACGGTGCTTTTGCGAGTGCCTCAAAGAGACAGAGGAATGGCGGGACCCACTCCGGGACCGAGACCCCCCCTGGACTTACACCGACGATGCAGAGAGTCGCCTCTCGAATCGGCAGTCGAAAGCCCAGCGGATTTCGACTTTCGGGGCTTGGAAACCTTACCGACAGAAAGCTACTTCTTCCGTTCCTGCAAGGACTTCGACGTAAGCGACTGGCAATCGTCACAGTCATCCGTGGCGTGGTCCTCACCAAGGCAGGCATCGTGCAGGTCCGTCAGCGACATCTTGGAACCGCAGTCCCGACACTTCTTAAAACCCGGCCGTGGGGTGGAAGACGACGAAGACATGACTTCACAAACAACAAGTTCGATAGAAACGATAGAAACTCAGAAGAACCGAGGCGCGCCAAGATCTCTGAAGCGAACACGTTCACGGAAAAAAAGAACTGAGGCTACGGGTGTCGTGCGTCCTACTTATAACATCCAGTGACGTTGGCTCGACAAAGGCCCTCGAGGACAGCGTATCGACGTCATCGATGCAGGATGCAGAAAACTTTCCCAAGCAGCACAGCTGTGGTGATTACCCGTCATAGATATGGAATAAGTCGGAGGAACCAATCCCCTCGAAACAGCCCTATTGAGAACAAAGCAAAGATATTTTATACTAGCCAATAAGGCGGACAAGCTACTAGCAAGTCAACTTCGCGAGAAAGGGCGAAAGAGGACAATATTAGCATTTAAAAACACCCACGGAGATAACAATATGAAGGAAAAAAATGGGAGAGATAATGAGAGAGTACCATCAAAACCTGTATTGCATGGGGAATCCGAACGAGGAAGAACAGAGGGCATATCTCGAGAAGATAACACTGCCACGTCTGTCGAAGGAGAGCAGAAATGCCCTAGAGCAGGCAATACTGCCAAAGGAAATATCGCAAGCTATCAAGAAGCTCAGAAAGAACAAAGCGCCGGGACCTGACGGCTACACTGAAGCATTCTATACAAAGTTTCACACCTCATTGGTCCCAAGACTCGCTGTATTGTTCAAAAGCTTTAAATCACAGGGAAATATAACTCCATGAATGAAGCTAAGCTAGTAATATTCCCCAAGCCGGGAAAAAATCCAGTCCTACCAGGATCGTACCGCCCAATCACCCTAATTAACCTGGACGCAAAACTCTACCAAGATTCTCGCAGACAGGCTGTCTGGGCATCTAACGAACCTGGTGGATCCAGACCAAGCTGGATTCATCCCAACAAGACAGACAGCGGATAACACCAGAAGAGTATGCCATTTGATAGAAAATGCTCACTCTAGCAATATCAGTAGCACTAGATGCTGAGAAAGCATTCGACAGAGTCGAATGGACCCAACTCTTCCACACGATGGAGCGCATGGGATTTGGGAAATCGTTCATGCAAATGGTCAAAGCGAATTACAATAACCCTACAATGAGGATTTCAATAAACGGTCTGTCGCACAGCGTGGCCCGAGGTACAAAACAGGGCTGCCCACTCTCTCCCCTTCTTTATGCCCTAATCCTGGAATCTCTACTAACTAAAATACAGACACAAAATCAAATCAAGGGAATCCAGATTGGGGGAAAGGAGCACAAAACAATGGCCTTCGCGGACGATATGCTGTTGGCCCTGTCGGAACCAAGTCAATCCCTCCCGGCTCTACTACAGGAACTGAAGGAATTCGGGTCCATCTCTGGCCTCAAAATAAACAAAAACAAATCAGAGATATTAAACTTGACAGCCGACCAGTGGCGATGGCAGAACTATGCCGCGCAAATGAGATGAAAAAAGCTCAAGACAATATAACCTAGCTGGGTATCAAGCTGACCCCATCAATAACACGACTGTACGCAGCAAATTTCCCAATTTTGCTCACCCAGCTGCAGCACCTCCTGGAGAAGTGGAATCCCTCAGTACGTCATGGTGGGGCAGGATAACGGCAGTTAAGATGAGTCCTTCCAAAGATTCTCTACTATTCCAAGCTCTCCCCATTCTAGAAATTTATAGGACTCTAAATAAGATGACTTTTGTGTATGTCTGGCAACATAAGAAGCCATGGGTAGCAAGGGCAACATAGACAGCACAAGGAGGGGGTTGCATTTCCCCACTTTAAAAGGCACCCCGAAGCAGCACAACTATGAGTAATTAAGGATTGGGTGGCACGCTCCCCTCACCACACGTGGGCAAAGCAAGATGAAGCAGTGGCCGGCCCGCCTCTATCCAACCTCTTGTGGTGTGATAAGAGACACAGACACCCGAATACTAAAATAAGCGAGATCATGAGTGCAGGCCTGGACGCATTGGATACGGCATTTAGGAGGGGAAACCTGACTACACACCCATCCACTACACTCCGATGTTTGGAAATGCTGACTTTTGTGCCGGGGATGGACCCTAATGCATATATCACCTGGAAACAAGCAGGCTGCATTAAGATCCGCGACATGTATAAAGACCAGTCAATAAGATCGTTCGATTAATGCGTCTAGGAGTTGGGGGCGACGACAGCAGAGAAGTATCAACACACACAATTGGCACATTGGCTTTCGACCCCAGCAAACAAGGAGGCGGGAACGAAAGACCTTACCAGGTTTGAAACGTACATGACAACGGATTCAGGCTCCCGAAAACTAATATCGAATCTATATACTCATCTGAACGAGCAAGGGGAAGAGGTACAGTGGAAGTATATGAGGATATGGGAATAGACGTTGGGGGAACCATTACCACGATCCCACTGGAAGGAAGAATGGCACAACATTCCCAAACTGACACGATCAATACATCTGAGGGAAATGTGGCAGAAAGTTCTATTGCAATGGCACCTAACCCCAAAGAGACTATACAATCTACCCCAACTGTGATAGGAACTGCTGGCGAGGCTGTCAACAGCAGGGGGACTGGAAACATATGGTGGACCTGTCCAGCCCTCGCCAGCTTCTGGAGTAAAATCAAAGCCCAAATGGGGACAATGATCCAAGATACAGAAAACATAGGAGAAAGGGCGTGGCTGGTGGGAATCTGGGACCCAAAGCAAAGAATGCACACCAAACGACGGCAGAAAGGAAGAATGGTTCTCATTATAGCTGCATGGTTAACATAGCTGCATGGTTAGCAATAGCTCAGCGCTGGAAACAGCACGAACCCCCCCGACACAAGTCCAATGGCTCCAGAAGGTATGGAACTTCATCTCAATGGAATGGATGACCTGCAAGATACAGGGCTCTCTGGAGGAATTCCAGACAAACTGGGGCGCCATTTTGCAATACCTACAGAGCGACTACATGCTTCAGTGTTGCCCACACAAAATCCATATCCTGAACATTCTTTGATCCTTTAAAAATAAAGAAAAAGACTATAATCACGGAGACTGTTTCTGCCGTCCAGAGTTCCGAGGGAATAAGGAGGTGGAAGGGCACCATTCGAAGTGTATATTTGAAATGCCATCTGTACTGTTAATTAAAATCAATAAAAAATATCTTTATAAAAAGAAAAAATGCGTAACAGTAGGAGACTATTCCTATGGTCCTATTTGGAAAGGTGTGTCATGTCAGTATAATTCCTACTTCATGGCGGCACTCAAATCTTAACCCGGTTTTTAAGAAGGGCAGTAGGAACGTACCAGCTAACTACCGCCTCTCATCTATGCTCGATTCTACTGGCAAATTATTTGCCTCATTACTCCCGAGGGCACTACAGGAGTGGGTTGACATTAGACAAATACTGGGAACCTTCCAGACTGAATTCAGGAGTGGACCCTCAACTACACAATCTGTCATTGCTGGATAGGGATCCTTCACTGAAGCCCTGCCTAAAGTCACCTCTCAGGTGGTCAGGGAAAGGCAGACGCTCCCTGATCCGGACCTTGCGGGGTGGTGCACTGCGAGAGGATCACCTGGGAGGAGACGAGGCCCAGGGTGGTGAGGAGATCCTATGGAGTGAGACACAGTTTTTGTCCTTTGACAAGGAAAACCTTTCCAGGTTACCAAAACAGGTTAGGGCGTATTGTCATTGTAATGTCCCTAACCAACATATAAAACCTGTGGTTCTGGGCACAAGTGTCAAAATCTGAGCAAGCCTTACCAATAGAAAGATCCTTCAAGGTCTTTCAGGATAAACACCCTCCTTACTCCTAAGGTATAATATAGAATCTAGAAATGTTGCCTTAAATAAATTGTCTTTCGCTGTAGCAACAAATTCCAAAGGTTCCATTTTGAAAAGACCTTAAAGGAAGTAAATCTGCGTTTAAAATCAAGCAAATATCTAAAAGAATTCATTTAATTGTGGAGGACTACATGTCCCCCATAATCCCATGAGTACTGGGATGAGGAAACTGCTGAAGAGGCATGTAGTAGCAGTAGCTAGGCAATTAAGACTAACTGCCCACACCTGAAGGAACCTGGGAGGCATAAAAAGCCCCCTCGGGTGCAGGCAATTAGGAGGAGCTGGAACTGGAACTGGGGTGCGTGCAGTAGTAGCAGAAGCAGAAAGAAGGCAGCACAGAGCTGGCAAACCAAGCAGAAGTGGGAGAACCAGAGGAATGCTGGAACGTGGATGCCGCAGATGTCACATGCTTGAGAGGGTCCTGCTCCCCCCAAACTCTGAAGTGCAGAGGCTACGCAGCGGAAGACATGTTTTCTCCATGTGAACCAGATTGCCATGGTTACTGTGCAGGAAACGTGTCGCAGACCGCGGCGAGGAGCTGTGGGTGAGTCGAAGGTCTCAGGAGCGAGAGGGGCTCCTTGAATGAGTGGCCGGACCAGAGACACCTAAGCAGTGGAAGGGTGTGGGTCCCTGTGAAACCAGAAGCAGTAGAACTTGTGCCCGAAGTCGCTGAAGTGGAGAAACCCGCAGAACAAGGATCACAGAAGCCAGCTAGTCAAACCTGGTATTCTGATTTCTTGCGTGTGTGAGCACACCCGGTAACAGTGTCCATTCAAATTTTCACTCGAGTAGAAGCCGAATGGACATTGTTACCGGGTGTGCTCACACACGCAAGAAATCAGAACACCAGGTATGACTCGCTGGCTTCTGTGATGTGAAAATGTCTTACTTGTGTGAAAACAAATGCTACAGAAAGACATCGTTAAGCCCTTAAACTTACGACGAAGAGGTCACGTTATCTTATTGAGCAGAACAAATATTGTGGAAGACCATTGTTAAACACTTAAAGCCTTCAAACTTCATGAACAAGAGGTCTTGTGTCCCTAATTTTATTCCCAAGTGAAAACTGAACTTTGACTCTTTATTTAAACAAACAAGCTTTGTTCCTAAAAGAAGGCAAGTGTTTAAAATTGCATCTGCCGTTGGAGAGAGCGCAAGCATTGCCCGAACCCAGAGTTTTCACTCATTGAGATTGAAAGCAGCCTTTCTCAAAGCCAGAAACTGGTCTAACAATTACTGTGAGCTTAATAGAAGTTCAACCTTGTTCAAGATACATGTGTGCAACCATTACCTGAAGCCAATAGAGTGGCATCATGGCTTCTGGGTAACTATGTGGCTAACAGTGGCAAAGAGGTGAAGACAAAGTTGGGGAAGGGAAACCTTGCAGATTATATAAAATACTGGATTTGTCGATGTCGACAGACGAGAGGCAAAGAGGCTGCCCCTTTTGGAGAGAGATTTAGAGGCGGAGTGCCTTGCCCACTTGAAGTTGTTCAATGCCTTAAGTTGTCTTGTCTAAACCAGTCTTTAAAATACAAAGTACCGTAGCTGTGGTGGTATATATGAGTTGTCGGTGGATGCAAGAATTCAGTAGTCCCAATGAAGTTGAATGCTATGGGGCCAAGGAGAATGTCATCCTGGTAAACGGTGGTAGAAGTAAAGTAGAAGCAACAGAACTGAGAAGTCATCCTGACAAATATACCTAATGTGAGTTCTAAACCGAATAGACGACTCATTACTGTTAACCAAGACTTTTGTTCCATTAACATCCTAGAGGTTGTATTTCTTTTTGAACTGAGTCAAGCCTTCTTGAATAACTGGAAGTGGTAAAACGCACTGTGGCTGAGAAAAACATTCATGCTATTACGAGGGAGGGGAAAGTCTTTATTTCATTAGAAAAATAACTTGTGTTGTTGTTAGAACTGTGGTTGACAGATCTTTAATATTGACTTCTCAAGAAGTGAACTGAGACTTTCTACCTATGTGAATGTCCTTATATTCCTTTAATGAACATTGAAGCTGAATACACCCAGGTTGCTAAAAGGTTATCATGATACTGTAAATGTCATTGTTGAATTGCCATATGATTTCTTTTGTATTTGATGTTTAGTGTGAGGGTCAGAACTCCTATGTTATAATGTTTCCCCTTAGTTATTTTAGGCAGTAAAACCCACAGCAGAGGAGCGAAACGGAGGCATTTTGATATATCATTTCTATTCTGATAAAATGCATATATTGAACAAATATCAAACAGTTGTCCGCCTCGCATTGCTGACCCCTCACAATACCCTAATTGCAAAAGCCTTGTGTAAGAGAGCCTTTCCTTTATATGTTGTCTACGTTGACCTGTGGGCAGCATTTGGCATGAATGATTGGAAAATAACTGTGGCAAAAGATTGACAGACAACAGACTTGCCTCCCTAATTGGTCACTGGAGGCCATTTGATATTGTATGAACAGAATTTTCTAAGTGTACAGTTGGACGGTGTAGGGGCAAGCAAGGGGGGGGCTTAAGCAGGGCTGTGTGCTTGCCCCTCTCCTGTTCAACATATATTTGCTGATCTGCTTGACCACCTTCAGAGACTAAATTGTTGCTCCGTGAAGCTGTAGGGGGTGCGCATTTGCTGGCTATGCAAATGACATTGTATTGTTTGATCACACATGTGGGACTGCGCAGGGCAGTCAGCGAACTGTGTAAATATCCTGGGACTAACAACTTGGTGCTTAACTTTGAAAATACAAGGCTGATGTATTATGGGGTGAAAATGCAAGAGAATACCTTTGTCACTTAATGAGGATATTTGGGTCTGGAATTTGATACTGGGAAATACATGGCATTGAAGGCTGGGAAGAGAAGGAAGGCAATATTACAGATGGAACTTATCAAAAAATGTTATACTATACGGTGGGCTACAGCTAGGCTGGCATTGTACAGTTATATAAACAAAGTTTCTGCACGGCCATGGTACACGGATCAACAGCTCGCAATAGGACGGACTTTGGCTGACTAAAACGTATCTAAGACAGACTTTGGAGAACTATACAAGGCCTATATCTAGATCAATGCTGAATAAGTTGGTGCGACTCGAATTGGGTTTGCCTTCACTTACTTACCTAGTCTTAAGAAAGAGAGGTGGTCTCCGTTAGGCAAGATTGTATGTAGTAACCATGTAAGAGACTACACCAACCTTGTCCTCTTGGCAAAAGATACCCAACTATTGGAATAGGTCTGTACTACACATGTTGGTACAGTGACTGGGCAGCCAGACTTAACTCAAGAGGGGTAATTTGTGAGCTGTACTGGTGTAACATAGAGGTTCACAAATACAAGTAATCAAATAACACTTGTACTCCAGGTTTTCTAGTAAAATAATTATTAATTTAACAGTCAGTTTTAAAACAAGCCTTCTTTAGAAAGGTCAATTGGCAACAATAAAATACACTTCAAAAATACACTCCTTCAGTTTTAGTTAAGTACATACCCTTTTGGGATGTCACCAACACTTCCTACACTCTGAGGTGACTTCAATAGCTAGGACACTGGACATGGATACATCACTTTAACACTTAAATGCAATACTGAGGTTGTGGAAAAAGGAAAAGGTTTAGGGAAGTAAATAAAGGTTAGAAAATTCTCATAATAGGCGAGTACTTTACAATCCCCCAATGAAGTATAGGTTAACCGTTTCCCAGCAATACAAGCGACGTATGTATGACTTTCTGGGGGACAGATAAACACAAAGTCATCGGGTCAGAAGAGTCATCAGGGAGCCAGGACAGCCAATGTCAATTGAACAAAGGGGAGATGAGTCACTTCTTGAGGATGGCACAAAAGTCTTGCACAATGTTATATAGGGAGTTTGTAGAAAAGAATCACTGCAGGACCACACGCTGGGAGGCTTCTGGAAAGCAAAGATGCAATCAACTCTGCAATAGGCAGCTACTGCAAGTCTCCAGTGAGAGCAAGCAAACTAACACAACAGAGTTAAGTACCCCTAGTTAGACAGTACCTTAGTTCTGAAGAAAAAGGATCCAGCTGGCTTCTCTTCTGGGTGCAGTCCCGCAGTCCCTGGGTCTCGGTCGTGGGGACAAGAGGGAGGACGTCTGTAGGACATCTGCACTGCAGTTTGAAGGTAGTTGGCGTCAAAAGGCTCTTTCCAGATCAGTGGCACATTGTGTTTCAGCTACCAGACAATAGCGCCACCGCGGTTCTCGGACACTTGATGGACTTCCTTTTCTTCTGGGGTCCAGCACTCTTGTTGAGATGGCTCAGGCTTGGGTCGTCCTTCTTCGGGATGGTCCTGTGGAGCTTCCTGAAGGTCTGGTCTGCTGACTATGCACTCGATTCTGGTGTTCCTGACCCCAGGCACTGGCACTCGGTTCCAGCCACAGCAAGGAAATACAGCCAGCAGAGAAAGGGTTTCCAGGCAAGTTGGTCTTGGGTCGATTGGTCCCACCAATCCAAAAGGGAGAAGTCATCCGTTCTGGGCTTCTCTAGTTTATACGAAAATTGTAGATTTGGCACTGCAGCAGAGCTTCACCGGGAAAACCAACGGTCCAGGAGGTGCAGTAAGCTTCCCTTCCAGTTTCTTTCTTCAGTTCCTTCGTCCAGTAGTCAACTACCTTCTGTCCAAGGGACCTCGCCTTTTATGCAGGTTTCTCCCATTCATTCACAGCCTAGCTGTCACATAGCAGGGTGGATGTCCTCCAAGGACAGCCAGCCAGCCAATCACCTTTGCGTGCATTCCTGTAACCAAGGAGACTAAGCACAGGGAGTTTCGGGAACCTCTGTCGCTTCCTGCCCTGACTGACACGCTGGAGCCAGAGGTGGGTTTCAGCACTGAAGCCTGCCAAAGACAAAACGAACAAAGGGACAAACCTGGTTTGGCATGCAGAGTAAAACCCAAGAAAGACCTCACAAGCAAGAAATGGTGAAAAAGGAAGACCAGGGCCATTTTGACAAAATGGGCACCCATTGGTGCAATAATGCACCTGAGGATTCAGACTGCGGTAAAAACGCACAATGGTAGAAAATTAAACCACTGTCACCAGCCATTAATTGTATTGAGGGTAAAATAAAAATGTTACAAGAGAAAGTAGGAAAAGGGAATACTAAGTAACCCACCAGTACTTCCACATAGGATGGGGTGTACTGGACCTACATAGGAAAACAGGTAAGTAAAGTCAATTTCACTTTACTACTCTTGGGAACATAGTTTACCCAGGAGAAGGTATTTAAACCTTAAGAGAAATCCAAAGGGCTCCTCTTTGACACGGCACAGAGTGAGGGTGGTGGTAGTCACAATACAAAAATGCTGGATTTTACTTTTATGGACTTCATTGATTCACGGTGTGTCACCCTTTCTCAACTCTCATGCTGGACTTCCTTTGCATCTTGTACTCATGGTGGCCCTGAATCATGCTGTTCCCATCTTCATCTTGTATCCTGGCTTGCAACATTAAGTGTTACTACTGACTTCTGCAATTGTATTAGCTCTCCTCTCTTGCTTTTGCACTCAAGACTGCTTACTCTCCGTTCTCTCCTCCCCTCTCCCTTTTCCCATCACCTCCCCTTACTTTCTTCTATGCACTTACTATCAGAATTGTCCCTGGACCTAGTATGATAGCAACCTTGTCTGTCGCTCCCCCATCCCCTTACTGTTAACCCCCACCCCCTCCGTCCCTCCAGCTCTATCGGAAACATTGTCAGGCCTAGTACGATAGTCGCTTGTTTTGTTCCTCCCGTCCCTTTCTGCACCCCTCTCCCTCACCTTTTATTTTCCTCCGCCTCTACCAGAAATGTCGTCAGGCCTAGTACGGCAGCCGCCTGTCTGTTTCCATTTTCTTCCCACTCTCCCCCTCCCTTCCTTATCTATGTCTTAGCTCTTGCACTATCTGAAATGTCGTCAGGCCGAGTACGATAGTTAACTTCACATCCTTACTGTTCAAGGCCTGTAAGAATTTTGTATTTTCCCTTGTTCTCTTCTTTGCCTTGAAGCGCTTTGAAACACATTGTGTATAGGCAGTATATAAATATGTTTGTCAAGACTCCAAAACCAAAGAAAAGAGTTTAAAATCAGATAAAAAAATACAGGAGGGAGGGGGGAAAAAGGTTTCACTCACTAAAATAAAAAAGTCCCAAAATGCAGCAAAAGAGCTCGGGGTCTCTAAGGTTGAAGGGAATTGTCACAGAAATGAGAATTCTCCCCAACATTCTCCTTAAGAAGGAATGGGAAGATCCCAAGCGCCCACTATTGAGTGTGATGAGGCATGCAATGCGTAAAAATGACAAGGACATTGGATTGCATTCATGGGCAAAATGGTCTACCAAACTATTTGAAGAGTTGAATTGGACCCCTGACTGGTCCTTGGACATTTTCAAACTGAAGGATGAATTTGTAGAAAAAGTCAGTAGATGGGACTGGATTACTAATTTTACACACATAGAATCCCTCAAGCGATTTCCTGAGCATTATTTTCTGTGTTACAAACTCCTCTGTGTACAGAACTATTCATGGAACTGTCCGGCAGTGGCAGAGCGCAGATTCCATCTTTTACTAAGGTTGGACCACCTGCCAATGCGGACAACTTCGGGCCCTAGATTGGGTATTCGTAGAGAACTCTGCATCTGCCAACTTTGTTGTGTCCCCGAGATGAGGCACAGCATGTACCGACTTCCTGTGGAAAATCGGAATATATACATTTAAAATTCTTGGGTCAGTTTGTACATAAGGTCACTGCGATAACGGAGGGAGCATTCTGGAAATATTGTTTGAATGCATGCAATGTGACCTGGATTGCTCTATACAATGTATGTAAAGCTGCAGTTGACATATTGGACCATGAAACTTTTAAATGAACTTTAAAGATGCAAAGGATTGTCAATTAATCTTGGAATAAGTACTTAAGTATGTGTGGATATAATTGATGACCCATGAATTATGTAGAGGTTATTTTATGGTCGTAGTTCTTTTATTTGTATTATCGATTTATGTAATACGTGAAATAGTTATTGGAACTAAGGCACATTAGACTACATAAAAAAAAAAAAATGTTGCCGGCATGTTACATAGTCCTTGCTTCAGGACTGCATGAGGGCAGAAAAACAATGCTCCAGTGACCTGCATGAATGCGCCGGCCTGTAGAATTGGCTTGCGCACATGGAGTACAGGGTGGACCAGGTTAAAATATAGAGCATGGGGTGCTGGATTCCAGTGCAGGCCAAGGAATGAAATTTAGTAGTCTGTCTGAAAATGCAGATCAGCATGTGCCCATCTTAGCAACAGCATACCCCCGATGGGCCACATATGGAGGAAAACTGCGAAATTTGGCAAGGGAGAAATTTGGCTGGGGAGAAATTAAGTTAACAGCTACGCGATCACACTACATTCTCATGCCGCCCCTCCACCCCCCCCCCTTGTCCTTGTTGTGCATCAGGAGATAAGGCAGCCAGCTGCCATCATGAGCATTTAACAGCAAAAATGACTAGGGGAAACATGGGAGCCAGGTGAAAGAACGGCCATGACCAGCAGGATCACAAGTCAGTGACCCGACAGGGTGTTGTACAATGCTAGGTAGAGAGGAAGGCATCTGGTTGTTGTGTTGGGTCGAAATATGACACTTGAAGGACATTCAGAGTATTGTTTATTAAAATAATACTACTAAGGCCTCTCTTTCACCATTGCTAAAGGGATTTTTCATTGCCTATACAAATAATTCAAAGTGCTCGTCAGTCATCAGGAAGTCTGAAATTAATATGTCCTCCGTCCAAAACTAATTTCTACCTGACCCTACCACTATCTTAACTAACTGAAACTAGAGTAGGATGCCACCCCACTTCTGGGTTTCTCTTGTGGCAATGCATTTATTTAGGTCCTAGCTCTCTTCGGTAAGATATCTTCAAACAGTCTCTTTTGACTATTCTGGAAAAGGTCCTGTAGCTCTTTCCCCATTTCTCAAATTTATTCTGCAAAGCTTTGTATTGCTCTTTCTTAGATTTTAATCTAGATGCACATGTCTGTCTCTTCCCCCTTTAAGGGGTTTCTTCAGTTGGACTACTTCTTCCATTATCCGTTTCACTTGCGTTCACTTCCCATTCATATTTGGAAACGTCTCTTTCAGGCTCCTTTGTTATTCTCAAGATCACGTTAACACAGTTCTGCTTTAAATGCATTTTCTTTAGTATCTTGTCAGTTGTTCAAGACGAGTTTCCCTTGCTTTGCAGCGATGACCCGGCAACCTCCCGGTATTTCCTTTATCCCAGTTACCTTTGTATCTGCAAGGGGAACGCTTTTGGGTTTGGCACACTCTTGAATCTCCCTTCTACTCTGAATCTCATGCTTATTCTTGTCAGCGTCTCACATTCCCTCTTCTTCCTTGGTGCAACCGCATCAGACTGCGGCTTGCAGGGTGTCGCAGACTCCCTTGTCGGGTGGTTTTGGCACTGTTCAACAAGTGCACTGCATACCACTAAGTCGTAGTGGTCACGCCACCACCGGGATAGCACTTCCCTTCTCCACTGGTTCTCTCTTCTTGGAAACACTGGGCTCCCAGCGTTTCCCTCTGTTGCTCAGGACGCCTACGAAAGTTGTGGGCTCCTTGGCTCTGCCTCCTCAAGGCATCACCTCGTTGGTGGGCTTCCTCTGCTTACGTGCCTCTCTTGTCTTGCTTCTCCACACCTCTGTGTGCTCTCGCTCGTCCCAGGATGTTTGTTCTCCTCTTCCAGCCGACTCATCTCGATGAATGTACGTCTCCCCTTAAAGCGACAGGTCCTCTTTCGTGCGCACAATGGGATTCTTCTGACTGGTCTTCAGCCAATCCAAGTCCTTGGGGCTTACAATGTTCTTTATTTCCGATAGTCCCATATATGCCATAATGGTGGATGCTCTAGCGTGTTCCTCAGAGGAATGGGAGTCCTTGTCCCCTAAGGGAGAGACTCCCCCTTGAGGAGAAGGGAAGAATACCCTTGATGCATCACAGTATTCACAGCATCAAGTAGATATTGGACATCAGTGTGTCTGATGTATTGGCCCATGTAGAGGGTGCAGGCAACATTAAATGCTACAACAGATTCAACATGAATAACAGCTGGTAGTTGTTACGAAAGATCTCTCTTTTGGCAGCATTTCTTCTATAGTTCAATGAACCCCCAAACTTGCTGCTTTTGTAACGGTCCTGACTTTTCACAGGGAAGTGAAGCCTTCAGCTTCACTCCCCTTGCCTTTTGCCCATTTTGTTATCAGGAAACAGTCATTCAGACTCCTAGTACTGGGAAACTATATTTCCCTTTTGACTTTTACTTTTTTGTAACTTTTGAACATTGCAGACAGCATCTTACAATGTAGTGCAACAGGGATTCTTTTCTAACACGCTAGTCTTTTACACTTGGGGACTTTTGGTTACTTTTATATGTACCTAAAGACAAGCTTGTGGAAGCAGATACATTTTTACCAATTGTGTTTTATTTCTATTGTGCACATTTCATGTTTACTGCGAATGGCCACGGCATGAGATTTTCGCTTGTGTTTTGGCCATATTGTTGGTTGGCCTTGCCAGATCAGAAAATCCCATATAAGGCCATGCACTTACGGGGGAAAGCCCCAGCTTTCGCGGTATAGGTGTGGGGCACGAGTGACTAGTAGCTGTCCCTGATTGGACAACTAATGGATGCTTGAATGGTGCAAATCCTGGTAGGCTTGAACATGCGTCCAGGCTTTATTTTTGATAAGAGGAGACCAGCAGAACCATGTTGGAGCCAAAAATCCTGTGTAGAAGAACAGCCAGCTGAAGATCCGTAGACTACTCCTGAAGAGGCCCAGCATCAATTCCTGAGTCTGGGCAGGTGAAGCCCTGTTGGACTACCTGATCTGCAAAGGCCCTGTGCAGTGAATCAACCCTTGGACTGGTGGGACCGACCAGTCTCGATGTGTTCAAGGATACAGCCATTCTTTAGAAGGGTCCCTGGACCACCTTGTGTACTGGCCAGTTCTCCAGTGGGCTACCTCCCTAGAACCATCGCTGTTCCATGTTTTCAGCCAGAACCTCAGTGGTCCTCAGCTTTTGGTGTAAGTCGCCTTTTCAACGGATCCTGCTCTAGAAGGGCTTCTTCAACCGCAACTGGAAGGACGTCCGTCATCCTTTAAGTGTCCTGAAGAGGTCTGCATCAGTGCTTCCTGCATTTCTTCATCGCAAAGAGTTGCACTCGGCTCATGCACCCAACCGGAATAATCCTTGCACCTGCCGCTCCAGGGCACCACTCACTGAAAAGAACGGTGGGAAAGTCTACCTCCAGCAGCCCACAGTCAACCCATCTAGTCACATGGGAAAATCTGAGTCAGCATTTGTCTCCCCCTGGTCTCCATTGGAGAGCACCGAGAACAAGTCTCTTTGTATCCTTCCATTCCACTGTTTTTGGTAGTGACACCTGGCATCTTTACCAGAAAGAATGTCAGAAAACTGAGGGTATTCTCCCAAGCAAGCCGCAAGATCCCTCTATTGGGGAGGGCCATCCCTTTTGGATCCCACCTCTAAGTGTGGACAAGCGAGGGAGGATCACCTGGGTAGGGGTGTCCGGGGTAATACATCTGGGAGTCCCTCAGGCGAGACGCGGTATCCAACTTGGATAACAGGGGATAAGGAAGACATCCCCGAAGATTTCAGAGGATTTCCGGGTCAATCTCTTTTGAATAAGAAAGAGAAGTCTAATCATCATAGAATGACATGGGTGGGGAAACGTGGGAACAGAATCTGTTTGGCCATAACACCAACTAGTCCTTCCCCAACTCAGGTCAAAGGACTCATTACCAATATCCATCCAACCATTCCAAATTGCCAGCAAGGGAGAATAAAATGGGGAAACAGGAATTGTCCTGTTATAAAAATCAAGCCTGGTGTTATCCTTCCGCTCAATTTCAACCACCTTATTAACCTTCACCCTGCAAGAACCCTCATTGTTCTTATCCCGTTACCTTCCTCCCTCTCCATTTCCAGCTCATACTGAGAGGAAGAAGGAGTCTGGGAGTAAGAAAGATTACCCATGGGAAAGATCCCTATAGTACTGTGAGGAGGAAGAGGACTGAAAAGGCCTACTACATTCCACCCGCACCATGTCCCTTTAATAAACTCAGGCACTTGACAACTATGCACACCCGACTGTTATTGAAGCCCGGACCAGGTATAAAAGGTGGAGCTTTTCCAGAAAAGCTGAGCGAGTCTTGGATGCTGAAGGAGCCGTGAAAGCTGCAGCAGAAGAAAGACCTTGAGGTATACGGTGGAGAACAGGAAGCCTGGACGTTGACCCAGTGTGCAAGAAGGGTTGCAGCGTGGAGACGGGAGCCGTGCCTCCAGGGAGCCTGACTGAGGCGCGCTGATCCCTGCTGTTTGTGGCAGTGCAATTGCTTGTTGCCCTGGGAGGTATCCAGGTCCCAAGGATGTCTGAGGGGCATGGGGCGAGACCCTGACCTCGACACTGAAGCGGATGAACTTTTCCTGACAGCGCTGCGCTAAGCAGTGAGTTTCTATTGAATGAGAAATCTGGTGCACATGTGTGAGGCTGCAGCAGGAGTTTTGAATAAAGAAGACGTGTGCGAGGTACATGACAGAAAGAAAAAGAAACAAGTGTGGGAGAGGCACAAAAGGGGAGAAGGAAAAGCGTTGAAAGCTTTTGACAAAAGTGAGAGGGTCCAAGCCACCCAAAATAGAAAGCAAGACAAAGTTTAAAAGTGCAAGCAGCACAGAAGGAAAGAATGAAAATTTGAATGTGCAAGCGGCACGGAATAGGAAACGTGTAAGCGGCACGGGAGGAAAGTAACAGTGCACATGGCACAGAAGGAAAGAGGCATAACTCAAAAGTAAGAAGATAAGAGTGCAAGTGTCACAGTAAAGACAGAAGGAAAGTTACAAGAGGCAGAAGATCAAGAACGTAACGAGAAAATACAGAGAGTTCCAGAGGCATGGAGAGGAAGCAGAATCCCATCGATTAAAGACACTGCAGCAGCTAAAGCCAAACAGAGAAAAAAAGACAGAAGGAGAGATGGCTGTGTATTCGCGCATAGAAGAAGCAAAAAGCTATGTGTTCTCGAAAGTCTCTGAAACAGACCAAGTTTTGGAAAATTGAACTTTGTGTTATTGGTTGCGATCCAAGAGGAAGAATTGGGTCTTAGAAAAGTGAACAGTAAAAAGCAGAACTTCTGTTTATGAAAATTTTGGTGAACTTTGAAACAAGAGGGGCCTAATGCTTGGGGAAGGGAACCCCGAGAGGCCTACAGGGTTTGCATACTTTAGGGACCAGGGGGAAGGGAAGCCGAGATAACCCAAGAGGGCTTTGTTAACTGAGTTGTTTTGACATTACAAGAACAATGCCTGGGAGATTCCAAGGGCATGTTATAGTTGAACTATATTGCATACTGGCAGTACCAATCCTGATGAGAAGTCCACCTGAATCCAGTTTTGGATATATTTCTTTGTAACACTATTTTTCTTTTAGAGCAATCCTGCACAACATTTGTTTCCAGAGTGAGGGGGCTAGCATAGGTTTGACACAGACAGTTTTTGTTTGAGACTTATGTACATCGACTATCCTTAGAAGCATCAGTTAAGGGAAACCCCAAGTTACAGATCGGGCAAGTTAGGCATTACATCAACCCCAAATACTTTGAATAAAGGTTTTTGAAATGTTCTCTCATGTCTGTGTCTCTCTTGATACCATGCCTGGCTCACAACAAGAACACATATTTATGAGTAGCTTTGTTGCATATCTTCTCTTCAGCAATCGCCAACCAAGTACTTTACCTGCACCAGAAACATTCTGGGGGAAGCATTGTGACTACTGGGCAAAAGGCCCACCTCTTCAGAGGGATTGGACTTCTGAAGTTAGGGAACATTTCTTGTGACTTGGTTCCATCTTACTGCACCACTTAACTGATTTTTTTATTAAAGTCATTGAATCCATATTATAACCTATGGAAACTGTATATGTTTATTGAGTGTTAAGGGATATTACCACCTGTTTGTTTAATATTTTAGTGTGCGATTTGGGCTGTAATTTTATACATTCCTGTCTAAATTTAATTATTGTGTGTTTCACTGTGTGGACTCATTGCAGACCTCAGACCCCACGCACTCTCCTGGGAATGGCCTTGCTTGCTCTCCACTGTTACAAAATGGTTGGGTTTTGGTTAACCTCTCATTGTTCCTCTGTTCACTATAACTAGAGTAGCCTCCTAATCTGTCCACCAGGCCAGATTCTAGAAATCCACCTTTACAGTAGCCAGTCAGATAGCTCAGTGAACCAAGCACTAACTGCTGAGATTTGTGGTCATCCTAAACGTTGCATGTTTGAGATCTGCATATACTTGGGAATCTGGACCCATGAAATAAACAATCATTTGCAGGTACGTTTTTGCTTCTGTCAAAGAATAGTGTGCTACATGTGCAGTAACTGGCGAGGAGGAAAATTCAAAACTGCACTACAAATAAACAGATTTTTTTCGGAGCCAACATCTCTCCTTCATGTACAGGAATCTACCAAAATGTGTAGAAATAGAATTGTTACATGGTTTTCTGTCAGATCTGGCATTTTAGCTCTCTACAGACTGCAAGGCATTCATATATTCATGTGATCTGTGCTGATCATTATAAGAGTACCCGTTGATCAGCTGCACAACCCTTAAAAATAGCATTGGCAATTCCAATAAAGATAAGACAAAGGTTATTGCAGCACTCAATGTGGGCTCACAGTGCCAGCAACAGAGTGCTATGGGGAAATATTAGGAGCTTGAAAGAAAAGGGGTGCACACGAAAGCAAAGCACTGTAAGAAATACAATCACTTCTACTCCCTCTGGATCCTCTATGCAGGTGGCCAGGGAAAGGCCATCGCTTTTGAATCCTGCCCCTGGGGACGGACAAGCATAGTCACCTGGATACCTCTATCCTTGGGGATCGGAGGTGGGATGCCCTTAGGCACCTTTCAGAAAGGAACCCCTATTCCAGAAGTGGTTATGGGATATTGTACATCTTTTCCCTAGTTTCTGAGAAGGGTAGGAGACATGATCAACCCAGACACGTTAAACAGAGGAAGGGAAAGAGTGGGACTGAGATACTTTGGAACAAATCAATGTAACCCCCTTATCCTCATGACAACCAACCTAACCTTCCCCCAATTTTTGTGGGTTATTATAAGAGTGTTCCACTTCATTCCCCCATTGAGATGCATAACACCCTTTGAGTACTGAGACGAGGAAGAAACTAGGAGCTATGAGGATTACCTCCTTTACACATTCAAGTACTGGGAAGAAGATGATGCCTGGAGGTCAGGCACGTCCCACTGATTTGATAATTATGTTCAGGCAAGTCAGGTAATGCAAACTCATAACTCGCACAGGCAGCCTGTTAACCCAACACAGGTGTATAAAAGATGGAGATGCTGGAACAGAAGGAGGCAGGAGAAGAAAAGTGGAAGGCATGCAGGAGCAAGAGAAGCTGAGACGCCAAACAAGACCCTGGGAGTCCTGCTGGATGATTAATGCAGATCAGAGATCCCACAGAGGGTAATGCAGGCAGCAGGCGCTGGCAGAGAGCGGAGGCGAAGCTACGTATGGAAGCTGGCGAGTGCTAAACAGAGGGCTTGGCTATTTGGCTTTCCCTCAGAAGGAGGAAAACTGAGAAAAAGGTTCTGCCGAGTCCGGGTAAGTATCTGCGACACTTAAATAACCGGGGCGCTCGAAGAAGACTGAATACACAATGGTCAAGGAAACAAGTAAAGTTATTTCCATTGAAAATAGAACTGATTGAAACAAGTGAAAGTAACTTATTGAACTGAACGAAACGAACCAAGTTATTTTTTATTGAATACCGTATTGAATGAAACAAGCGAGGTGGCATTTATTTGAATACATCATTTGACAAAAAGAAGCAAAAAAGGTATACTTAAGTGAAAGCAACATCTATGGAAAACTTTACTTTCTAAATGAAAGGAAGTAAGATACAATTGATGAACAATGAATTGAAATTAAAGATGAAGCTAAACGGAATGAATGAAAGACTTTGAATAAAGTAGAATCAAGATTAAGAAACAAACGTATTTGGTAAATTTGTGAAGCTGCATTTTAAGAAACTGCTTGTTGAGTCAAATACTGAACTATGAAAGAAACCGGGAAGTTTCTGATTGCATGACCTGTAATGGGTGGACCGTGTGATCTAAAACTGTGCCAAGACCAGAGAAATTCTACATGTGAAACAAAGGATGAAGGAAAAGCAAAATGCTAGGTACCTGGTTCTCGTGACTTGTATTGGGTGGACTGTGTGGTCTAAAACTGAGCCTAGACCAGAAAACCTCTTTATGCCAACAAGGAAGTTTGCTACGGTGAAAGCAGAAAAACAACTATTGATGAACATTAGACTTGGGGAAGGAAACCCTGAGTTATGAAGAATTGCCAAAATCTAGTTGAAAGACAAAGCTTCAAGATACTTCTTTTTGGTGGTAACATTAAGCTTGGGGAAGGGAACACTAACTTGTGTTGTCCTGGAACTGTGTTGTCCTGGAACTGTGTAGAACATGAGGAAGGGCATCCTAACCGTCACAAAGATATAAAACTGTATTTCTTCTAATATTCAAAGGAAGATAAATTGATCATTGTGAACCTATTGACATTCAGGAAAAGAAGCTGAAGAGTGAACCAGAGCTGTAAACAGCTCATAACTTGGAACACTATTTGATTTATGGTTGACGTCCCTACTTGTTTTATATTAGTTGTGAGGGAAGAATAGGATTTGCACACACAGACTTTTTAGTTGAACATACCGACACAGACGTTCCTTACTTTCTTTAGGTAGGGCGATTACACCTTAGTATTGGGCAAGTTGGGCCTTATTCGATCCTAACCTTTTCATTAATAAAATACTATTGTTCAACTTTGAATCTGTTGTCTGTGTCTCCTTCCATGACACCAATCTCACAGCACCCAAAAGGGAAAGAGAATAGGAAACAATCATTTTCCTTCTATGCAACCTGTATCTAGACCACGTTACCAATACAAATAACAGGGGGAACCTACTCGCCAGGGTTGGGTAAGATTTTCAAATGTATTGAAAATCTTCGTAACCTGTGTCAACTACAGAACTTTTTTGCTTGGACTTGGTAATTATTTTACCTTGTCCCTAGCTGATTAGGAATCTTTTCCCCCTCTCACGTGTCTTTTACTGTTTTTATGGAGGACCTTTTTATGTGTCTCTATAGTGGGTGATGGGAGTTATAGTTTCCTATAACTTTGGACAGACTGCAATGTACTATGTTAGCACAAAGCATTTTTAACGCATTTATTTATTTATTTATTTATTCAGATTTATAGAGCGCACGTCAGCCCGGAGGCATCGTGGCGCTTGTTACAGACAATATCTTAGTTACATAGGATACAGTAATTACATAAAATACAGAATTTACAGTGGATATATATACATTAGCAATGCAGTATATTTACATGGATTCCTGAGAGTTTCACAGGTATTTCGCAAGGAATGAGGTTTTCAGTTTCCTGCGAAAAGTGGGGAGTGCGTTTTCCGCTCTAATGTCAGCAGGGAGAGCGTTCCAGGTCTTGGCTGCAATGTAGGGGAAACTTAGACCTCCGGCTTTGGCTCTTTTGATGCGTGGGATGCAGATTAGGTTGGAGTATTGTGTCCTGGTGGGACGGGAGGAGGAGGGTATGAGGATGGTTTCTGATAGATAGGACGGGGCGGAGAGAGAGAGGCATTTGTGAGTGAGGGTGAGGATTTTGAGAGTGATCCGTTCTTTGACCGGGAGCCATTGGGCTGAGTGCCTGGCCTGGGTGATATGCTCTCTTCTTGGGATACTAAGAGCGGCCCGGAGAGCATTGTTCTGGGTGATTTGTAGTCTGTTTATGTTTTTGGCTGATGTGCCTGCTAGGAGTGCATTGCAGTAGTCCAGTTTGGCTCCAATGGTTGCCCTTGCTATAGAGAGGCAGTTGGGTTTAGAGAGGTAGGGCTTGATGGCGTTTATGAGTTTGGTGGTGTGTGCGGATGCGGATGTGATTGCGCTGACTTGTCTAGTCATGGATAGTGAGGAGTCAAGGTATACTCCCAGAGTCTTTACGGCTGTGGAAACAGGGATGATGGAGTTGTCAATGGAGAAGTTGGCGTACAGTTTGTCAAGTTTGTCTAGGGTGTTCTGTTGACCTAATATCATGATTTCCGTTTTGTCACCATTGAGGCAGAGGCCATTGACAGCCATCCAGGCCTTGATGACGGCGTAGATTGTGTGGAGTGCCTTGGCGTCTTTGTTGTATGATCCTGAAAGGGGTAGAAGTACTTGTGTGTCGTCCGCGTAGTTTGTGTATGTGATGCCGTATGAGTCAAGTTTGTCAAAGAGGGGCTTGGTGAACAAGTTGTAGAGTGTGGGTGCAGTGCAAGATCCTTGAGGGACCCCGCAGTGGATTGTCGTGGGAGTGGCGTTGGCGATGTCTGAGAAGACTTTCATGGCTCTTCCCTCGAGGAAGGAAGTGATCCAGAGGGCTGCTTCTTTGGAGAAGTTGGCTGAGTGTGTGAGGTGTGAAGTGAGAGTTTTGTGATCAACCAGATCAAACGCGGCTGAGAGATCTAAAAGGAGCAAAAGCGCAGGCTTGCCTTTGTCCATGATTTGGGTGATCTGATTCTTCAGATCTACCAGGGCTGTTTCCGTGCCATGTCCTTTCCGGAAGCCTGATTGCCTAGTCCCGAGGATGGAATGGGTTTCCAGAAAGTGTTTGATTTGGCAGTGTGCAGCTTTGTCCAGTAGTTTCAGCAGAAATGGCACCGTGGTTATGGGTCTGTAGTTGTTTGGTTGTAAGGGGTCGAGAGTGGGTTTTTTTAAAAGAGGCCGGACCCAGGCCTCTTTGAGGTTGGCTGGAATGATGCCTGTTTTAAAAGACGTGTTGATGAATGCCGTGAAGAGCGGCGCAAAGCAGTCTGCGCAGTCTTTGACGAGTTTTGGTGGGCAAATGTCTCCTTTACAGGGGGAGGGTTTGAGATTTTTTAGTAGGTTAATAACTTCTGATTCAGTGACGTCTCTGAAGGAGAAGACGGGTATGGTGGGCTTGGGCGAGGTGGGTGTGGTGCTGGTGGGTTTAGTTTCTGTCTGTTGGGGAAGTGCTTTGCAGTGGTCTTTGATTTTTTTTTGGAGAAGGTCAATTTTGTGTAGCATGGCAGTTTGAATGCTGGTACACCAAGCTTCGTCTTTGATTATTTCGTCCGGTGTATTAGGGGGGGAGATAAGCTCATTAAAGATGGCGAAGATCTCTTTGGAGTGTGATTTGGCATTGGAGATACGCGTGTTGAAAGCGTTGGCTTTGGCATCGGTGATAGCTATCTTGTATTGGTGGGAGATTGAATTGAATTTGTTCTTAGTGGCAGTGGCTTCCTTTTGAATTCTCTCATTATTTATTGGGTGAACTGTTTCCAAGAAGTAAAGTAGGATTCACATCCCCCTTTACATTGATTTAAGTGAGCAAGCACAGCCCACCTTATTTGGATTGGTGGGGGGCATACAATGTATCCCCTTTCTTACTTATCTGATAAACATTTTTTTACAATTGCAAGTTCACTTGAATGGCTGGTGGCAGTGTAGTCTTTATTACTCACAGGCTGTCAAATCAGCCTTGGTAATGCACAGAAGAGCCACCATTCTGCTAGAATGGTGGACTCCTTTTTTCACCATTTCTCGTTTGCTTGTTGTTTCGGAGCTCTTTCCCCTGACATTTAAGTGGAAAAGAGCTTGATTGAAATACATCCTTTGTATACCCTGCCAAGGCTGTAGAGTGTCTGAGAATGCAAGAAGCAAGGGAGGAGTCAACAACTCTGCAGCCCTTTGTCTTTCACCTTGCCTGAAAGTAACCAAGGTCCAATGGGGGGGGGGGGGGGGTGGCTGTCCCGCTACTGCTACTCCCATTACCTGTGGTGTGTCATGACTCCATCGCTGGTTCTTCCTGGGGTGCTGGGCTGACTCACGTTGGTTCAACGCTTTCCGCTTTCTTCACTCCACTCCCTGCTACATCCTCGCGGCTCATCACGGATCCGCAGAGACTTGAGGCACACGGCTCCGGCTCTGTTGTTGGACCACTGGGCCCACCTCCCAAAGGCCACACCACTGCAGGCTTTTCTTCCAGTCTTCAGCAGCGAGTCGGTTTCCCACTGACATGCAGTTTCTTTCTGCTTTTTACCCGGAAACAGACTTTGGCTGCTAGGGATTCGAATATCCCAGGCTGTGCAGGACGAACGCCATCTTCCCTGGACGGTCCTCCTGCTTCCCAATTCGCCTAGTCCCACTTCAGTTTCTACTTGATGCACCAGAGCCTGGCCTCCCCCCCCCCCCCCAAGTAACATCAAAGTCTCTTTCAAGCAGTTTCGATGTTATCTTTATGCCTCCTTGGGACCCCTACATCACAGTCCCTTGGTAATACACTCCATGATTACTCTGCAGATTTCCCAGACTATTCTTCATCTCTGTTATATTAGATTTTGAAGGCGAGACAGAAGAGACTTTATAACAGACCGTAGCATTCTCAGTTTCATTATTGAATGTATTTGCTGGTGCTAGGGCTTGTGGGGAAAAGGGTACAGGAAGGTCCTTAACAAAACAGGAGTCCTTAACCCCGTAAGAGGAGTCTCTCCCTGCGAGGTCCTGCTTTCCACCACTGCTAGGAGGGAAAAATAGTAGCAGCCTCACCTCCCGAGCTTCACAGGGAAGGGTTCCGCTCTGGGGATAAGTGACAAGATCCTGTGAATCATCACAGTTCTTAGTAACTCCCTTAAGAAAGCAGTGGAGGAAGGCATTGGGACTATTAAAGGCTGAAAATTCGGTAGTGTCTCTCGTGAAGGAGCTTAAAGACAAAAGACCCTGATAAAACATCAGGAAAAGCTGGAGGACAGACCATCCACACCTGGACCCCTCCTGGAGGTGGGCATAAAGGAGCATGGAGTTCTGAGAGAGATGCATTTCTCCGATCCATCCCACTGCCACAGAGCATGATAGTGCTTGATAAATGCAGAGCAAATCTGTCCCAACCTCCTGACCCACGTCCAATCAGAGAATACAGGGGCCATAAGTTTATCATGACAGACTGGTTTGTCCATTGTGGAAGTACACAACTGGTTTGTCCATTGTGGAAGTACACAACCGTTTTCTCTCAAATGAAGAAAAGAGCCAGAAAACAGCAATAACCTGAGAGCACATTCAGGGGAAAGGCCAGACAAATATTGGTGTGTTCGATGTTTAAGAAAATAGGTTTGATCCAGACACCATCCGACATCTGGTCCCCTTCTCCTAGAGAAGGCTTATATATGTTTAAGTGTCTTCGTAAGCCAGTGACTATAGTGTGAGGCTACACCACAGCGCAATGCCACAGACAGGAGCTCAAAGACACCTAGAACTTCACCCTAAGGTGCTACTCTTCGTTGTGAAGAACCAAAAAGTGATGGAGAGGTCCTAGCGACTTTGCCGAGGTAAGAGTCTGTATTTAGTGTGACCCTTGGCAAAAATAATGGTTTTAGCCGAAAGAGCCATTAGATCCCTACCGTACTAGCCAATTGGGCGCAATGTACTGTGTGTCTGCTAGAAAATGAAAACTCTGTCATCTCGTTGGAACGTAGGAAGGAGCTCCTGCTCAAGATGAATCAGAAATTAGAAGAACAGTAGCCTGATTTTGGGGAGGCACTTGGATGTATAGAATTATAAGACCTAGCCTCCTACAAGACTGGACCAGCAGCCCAGATGCACCTCTATTTAGAGACGCGTTTGCCAAAGAGTTGGGCATGTTAGTCTGCACTTTTGCGGTCATGGCTAGGCTTATACATCCATCTATAAGACTTGGAAATTCACAGATCCACTCTTCGGTCTTAGTCATTACCTAGGTGATTCACCACACTGATGGGGCACCTAGCTGCAGCCCTCCAGGATCTAAGGATCAGTCCGATTATCGATTTGGACCACATGATTATCATGTTCCAAAAAGGCCAGAAGCTAAGGGAACAGGCCATTCAGCTGTTGCAGATCTGGGCTTCATGGTCAACTAGGCAGTGCCAGAGCTGGTTCTGGTCTCGAGACAAGAGATCCTGGGTTTGATTTTATCCACTTTGAGGGACGATGTTTGAGCACAGGCAATACTGAACCACACACCAAGTATAATTCAAACAGAAGGATGGTCAGCCAATGGTGGACCACCTCTCCAAGCAAGCACAACCACGCACTCAGGAGGGGCTCACACACACACACACACAAAGGAAGGGAAATCCTCACTATCCCAGACAGGCATCTACATAGGCCAGTCAGAACTTGTTTCAGGCTGACTACAGCCACCGATCCGAGGCTAGAGGCATCATGTAGCCAAATGTGGCCACTCTCCCTCCCATACACACGTAGGGAGCGGGCATAGTTGGGAGGATAGCCCAAGGGCAAAATGCTCGTCTTGGCAGCAAAACCACACCGAGCAACACAGGTTAGAAATCCGGTCCTGGGCTTAAAGCCTGGACTCCGGCGTGAAGCTCGATTGAAGAACCCAATTTTCTTGATATAGTCATGTGACCCGGCAGGTCTTGGCTGCAAAGGCACCATTCATTTAGCGAAATAGAGGAGGTGCTCAAAATGAATGAGAACCATGTTATACAAAAGGAAAAAGTCACCAGGAGTCTAGCCACATGACTAACAGAGAAGAGGTCAACTCCCTGGGACACTACGAGGTACCCTTGATTTAGGGGTAATAGGAACTCTGCAGGCAGAGCTAAATAAAACAGCCAATTGTCATCAAGGCTTTGGATTGTGCCTGGCTGGGGCTGGGGGGAGAATAAAGTTCATAAACCAGTAAGAAAGTATAGGTGGCTACCTCATGAGGTAAAAGGTGGACTTTCTACTGAACAGCAGGAAGATTATTCACAAGGGTGGAGTCAAGAAAGAAAACCTGCACATCCAAATTAATCCAGAACACAGACATAAGGTTTTCTCATGGGGATCTCAAAGTGGAGCAATACATAATGGAGGACCAGCCAGTTTAGAAAATAAATAAAAGGTTGATTTCTCAGTGGTAACGTTTTGCAGCAATATCATAACCAGAATGATATGCGATATCAGTAGATTAAGATAGGAAGAAGGCCACAGCATTTTTCTAGTTTAAGTGCTGGATTTCATTAGTGTTAGAATGGATTTTCAGTCTCTGCACTGGTGTGGGATTCCGACAGGCTACTCTAGAGTGCAAGCAAGAGCTTTTCACACTAACCAAACTCTGTGCAGCAAAGGCTAACTTAAGAGATCAGGTGGGTTGGTGTAAAGATACACGCAACGACACCATGAGATTGGAACGTATTAGAGGACCAGACAGAAAGTTTGGGGGGTGTGGGAGATGAGCAGTTGAGTGAGGCTAAACATACCTCACTCCCCTCAAAAGCAGCCAGTATGCCATGTCTGTGAAGCAGCTCATTTGAAATCTACATAGGAAAGTCAAGAAAGAAAAATGTCCTCAACAGTCGCATGAAGAGTAATACCCAAGTATACTGCATTGTCTTAGTCCAGGTCCAAGTACCACCGCAATTATTGCTTGGACCTGATAAAAATACTTACGTACGGAAAAGCTTTTATCCGATAGAAGTGCTTAAAAAAAAAGGTGCCTTTGGACTACTAAATTATCTTGAGGTTCCTGGCCAGGAACCGTGCTTGGTCAACAAGAATGCCCAGGCTTTTTACTTCACTTGCGGACGGAAGCAAGGGTCCGAAACGTGGAGGGACTAAACGGGTCAAAATCGACCTGGGAGGGATCAGGTAAGATGTTAAAACCAATCCAGTGTGGTCAGATAGTCATCCTTTGTACCGTTGCCATCTAGCACTCCCAACAGTGAGCCCCACCCTCCGGGGAGGCTTGGCAGGTGAGCCTGCTCCCTAGGGGGTCAAGGCAAGTGGGATCTCACTGGAAGAGACTCCAAATTTAGGGACAAGGACTCCCGTTCCAATGAGGAACTCCCTAAATCACATTCCAAGAATACCTAATTGAATACACCTTATGAAGATCAGACCAGTATGTGTTATGTGCCATCAGGCATCTGAACATTTTTCTTTGAAGGAAAAAAAGCCCATTTAACGGAGACGGTGGGAGGGGGAGACAGACAGACAGAGGGGGAGAAAGAGAGAGGGGGATAAAGAGAGAGACAGAGAGAGACAGAGGGAAAGTGGTGGTGTGACCACAACATGCTTATAGGTTGACCAGAGGTCTTCTAAACAATGCTGACGCCACTCTACAAATGGAGAACACAGAACCGAAAGGTATTGAAAATACTGCTCGCCCCTCCTGGGCACAGACAAGAAAAGAAAACAGACCTGAGCAAATAAAAACACTGGTAACTCTATCCTTACAAACAGTAGGTAATAGGGAAAACACGAGACCAGGGAGGTGGAACAGAGAAGTATTGTAGGCCAAATATTACTCATCCCAGTGAAGTTCACGAAACTAATGAGAAAGCCAAGAGGAGAGAAAACAATTCACTGTGGGCCCCAGCATACGTCGTCCCGTGAAGTCCAAGAGACTATAATAGTAAAGCACAGAGAATTAAATGAGAATCACTGTGGGACCAAATCATACTCGTCCGTCCTCCCAGTAAAGTCCAAAAGACTAGAATATTAAAACTCAGGAGTTAATGATGACAATAGGTATGGAACCAATGATACTCGTCTCAGTAGAGATAAGGATATCAGAATTCTGAAACCTAAAGAAGTAGAATCATTGTTGGAATACTAATTGTCGTATCAAACAAAGTCAGAACATCAGTACACGACGACTACCCGCCGCACACACCACAGGCCCAGCCGACGGACCCACCGGGCTGAGGCTGCCAACAGTACATCACTGCTCTCTTGCACTTTTCCAGCCTCCACCCACTAACTCACCCGCCCTCCCTCTTTCAGAGCCGCCAGGGGACCACTCCGGTGGTGATAGTACGGGGTACAAATATCCTTTAACATTAAACAAAGAATCAATCTCTGTCGAGAGAACCGAGAGTAGAGGAATACAGTAATAAACAACATTTGTCAAAAAGAGAAAAGAAGCAGACACAAGTTAATGAATTGAACGAGTTACATGAACTGATCAAGAGAGAGTTACCAGAGATTACCTGAAGATCAAGTATTGAATAAAGTTTGTTGAAAGCCAACCACGAGAAGAAAGAAGCCATTTGTCTTTATGGTACACTCTATGGGGCACCCACAAGTCATCTGCAATGGCTAGTTTCTTTGGATCCAACTCATTTGAATCGGCCAAACTGCTTAAGCTCAGGAGAACATGAAGCAAAAATATGTTCCTTTTGGTCCTGCGTGAACATGCCCTCAAAAAGGTTGTTACTTTGCAACCTTAAACCCAGCTGCACACATTTTTTTAAGGGAGTCTGTCACATAGGACAGCCAAGTAACATTCTTCTTTTCTTATGTTCTCATCATCGCTTCAACTATTAGGCAGGAGTCCTCCCAAACCTTAAGATCAGAGCTTGCTTCAATTTTGTAAAGTCTTTTTTGTCAGGTTTTGAAATTTCAATATGGTAACTGCAGCCAGAATGCAGATCAACCATGCAATCTTATCAGCATCACCCGCTTCCTGCACCTCACAAGTATACTCAAAAAAGTAACAGGGCAATCCAGGATATCCTTCTTCTCATCAACAGACTGAGCCAGCTCCATTGAGAACCTAGGACGTGAAGACCCAGAACCATTCCCAGATCATTAGAAGAACCTGATGGTGCCTGCATCCTGGCAGGTCCAACTGGTGATCTCTGACTTTCTGCCTCTCAATCCTCTCAAATTCCAGCTTGGCCTAATTAAACTCCAGCGCTTTGTCCTTGTTCCCAAGCTTCTCCTTCTTTAACTCGAAGATTGCCTCAGTTTCTGAGGTGCGCACAGAAACATTGGTTGAAGAGTCACCCTCCTCTTCCTCCCTTTCCACAGTAGTAGCAGTGGCATTAGGTCAGTTTCTGCTACTGGGTCAAGCCCCAGCATCACCAACATCGACATTCACTGAAAGAGGAAAAATCCTTCATGATCCAGAATTTTACATACAAGTTCAGCCTTGTTGCCAGAGACTGGCAAGCCCATGTCAACACAACCTTTTCAAGTGATCAACTTTGTAATTGCTCAAAGAGACTGTTTCATATTCAAATTACAGTAGGGGACTTGATACACAAAACACTGCAAATAACTTATTTTGTAGTAAGTATAATCCAGATACTACAACAGTGGACAACATTGGGGTACCCAAAACGTTATTCCTATCGCTGTACAACAATTTGTTAGGAAAGGATTCATATACTCTGGCTTGGGGGACAGATATATATGAGGCCAACCAAGTTAGTGAACATGGACAACTCTGGGAGCTGTAGCCAAACCAACCAAGGGGCATGGCGAGTGGTCAAGGGTAAGTCTCAGGAAGGGGTGAGTCTGGTTAATGGTCCACAATGAGTCCACAAGGGTAAGTAATCAAGGAATACAATTAGACAAGTAGTTCTAAAAACACTATTTATTATGGCCAGGCAAACGCTACCAAAATAACTAAATGCATGTAGTAATATCACACAAAGTAATATGAGAATGCATTACTTACCGTAAAAGCATTTCTGATGATTGTATCTGCTTAGATTCACATGCTGTGCATAGGTCCGACATCCAGTGGTCACTGCGGAGTATTGCATTTTGTTTTTCGTAGTCGAAAAGGGGACGTCGACAAG
Source organism: Ambystoma mexicanum (assembly GCF_040938575.1). NCBI lineage: Eukaryota > Metazoa > Chordata > Amphibia > Caudata > Ambystomatidae > Ambystoma > Ambystoma mexicanum. Next base: position 1,174,912,062 of record NC_090926.1, on the reverse strand, counting down.
GCGTGTCTGAAACACTATCCCTATAGTGACGTGCGTTGTACCCACAATCCCTCACGCGTCGAGGTCCCTCTGTTTGTATTTTTCTGCCCTGAGGGAGCCTTCTAGACGTGAGTGAGTACAGAAAAGAGAGAGAGAGAGATATATAAAGGAAGTCTATGTTCCTTCCATCCGAGCGGGGAGGAAGGGCGGGCGCATGTGAATCTAAGCAGATACAATCATCAGAAATGCTTTTACGGTAAGTAATGCATTCTCTTCTGATGTTTGTTAATCTGCTTAGAATCACATGCTGTGCATAGACTAGCGAGCAGTACCCGGAGTTGGCGGTGGGTTATGAGAAGGAACAGTAGAGAAAAGGTGTCGTAATACTGCCTGTCCCACCTGGGAGTCAGATCTAGAGTGTGTATCTAGACAGTAGTGTTTTGTAAAGGTGTGCACAGAACTCCAGGTAGCCGCTTTGCAGATGGACTCAAGGGGAACATTTGCAATGAATGCTATGGATGCCCCCGTGCCTCGAGTAGAGTGTGCTCTTGGCCTAAAGGGCAGTTCTCTCTTAGCAAGAGTATAGCAGAGAGTGATGCATTGAACAATCCATCTAGAAATAGTGGATTTTGAAACTGCATCTCCTTCTCTTCCTGCTGCCACCGAGACGAAGAACTGATTAGTCTTTCTCAGTGGTCTGGTTCTTTCCATGTAGAACATGACCGCTCTGCGTACATCTAGTGTGTGCAGAGTCCTTTCTCCCAAATTGGAAGGATTTTGAAAGAACGTTGGTAGTTCTATAGATTGGTTTACGTGGAATTTAGAAATAAATTTCGGAGCAAACCTAGGGTGAGTGCGTAGAACCACTTTATCTTTGTGAACTGTAACGAAGGGGTCTAGAATAGAAAGAGCCTGAAGTTCACTTACTCTCCTGATGGAGGTGATAGCTATTAAAAAAGCAGTCTTAAGCGTGAGGTGTTTAAGAGATGCTTTGTGCATGGGTTCGAATGGAGAGCCCATGAGTCTGGTAAGTACCACATTAAGGTCCCATCCGGGAGCTGGGTCAGCTATCGGGGGGTGTATTCTCTTTACTCCCTCCATGAAGGCCTTTATAACAGGGATCCTCCACCACGACACTTTGAGTTGGGAAGTGGTGTATGCAGAAAGTGCAGCTAGGTGGACTTTAATGGAGTTAAACACTAGACCTGAATCCAATAGGTGGGTCAGGTATAGGACCACATGTGTGGGAGAGCAGTCAATAGGGTTGATGCTTTTACTCCTGCACCAGATGACAAATCTTTTCCACTTGCTAGAATAGCAGTGGCGAGTGTTCGGCTTTCGGGCTTCCCTGAGGATGTCCATGCATCTTTGCGGGAGTTGTAGATGTCCGAACTCTATGATCTCAGGAGCCAAGCTGCTAAGTTCATGTTCTGGGGGCATGGATGCAGAGTCCTGCCTTTGTCCTGAGACAGCATGTTGTACGGGCAGGGGAGTTTTACTGGGGGGGATAGAGACATCTCCATCAAGTGAGCGAACCATGGTTGTCGTGCCCACATTGGGGCCACTAGTATCATGGTCACTTGTTCTTGGTGCATCTTGTGCACCACTTTGTTGAGAAGGGGAGTCGGGGGAAAAGCGTAAACAAATTTCCCTGACCATTGCATCGACAGACCGTTCCCCTTGGATTGGTTCTGGGGGTACCTGGAGGCGTAACTTAGGCATTGTGAGTTTTCCAGGGTTGCGAACAGGTCTATATCTGGGAATCCCCATAGTGTGAAGACGTCGAAGACGATGTCTTCGTGCAGGCGCCATTCGTACTCTTTGGGCAGGGGGAAATCTCTGCTGAGACTGTCTGCTAGCAGATTGAGTTCCCCGGGTACATGTAGTGATAGTAGGAACATGTCCTGTTTGAGAGCCCACTTCCATATATTCTGGGCCAGCTTGGACAGGCCTGGAGAGTGGGTGCCCCCTTGCTTGTTGATGTAGTACATGGCTGTGGTGCTGTCTGTAAGGACCATTACTGTTTTGCCTTGTAGGTGTTCCTGGAAGGCTCTTAGCGCCTTGAACACAGCTAGTAGCTCCAGTAGATTTATGTGTTTGGATGCTACGTTCGGAGTCCACACTCCGTGAGCAGTCTGATGGGATAGGTGCGCCCCCCATCCTGTGAGGGATGCGTCTGTGGTTAGAGTGGCTTCCGCCGCGGGTGTGGCAAAGGGTTTCCCTTTTTCCATGTTTTCCTTTGTCCACCACCGTAGCGAGAGAACTAAAGCCTGCGAGACCACAACTAGATCCTCCCATAGTCCGCTGGCCTGACACCACTGGCTGTTGAGCCACTCTTGCATTGGGCGCATGCGCAGGCGCGCGTGAGGTACCAAATAAATACACGACGCCATCATTCCTAGCAAGCGCATTGCCTTGCGTACCGTCACCTCTCGACCGGTTACATATTGAGGGATTTGAAACAGCATGTTTTGGACCCTCTCTTTGGAGGGGAAGACGAGGCCGTCCTTTGTTTGAATTAGAGCCCCTAGGAATTGCTTGATTTGACTGGGGTCTAAATTGGACTTCTTTTCGTTGATGGAGAAGCCCAACTGGAACAAAAGGTCTACTGTCTTTTGGGTATTGGAGAAGCATGTTTCGTAAGAATCCCCTGTTATGAGCCAGTCGTCGAGGTAAGGGTAGACTGGGATGGACAACCTGCGCAGGTGGGCCGCTGCCACTGCCAGCACCTTCGTGAATACCCTTGGTGCTGATGCTATGCCGAAGGGTAGCACTTTGAACTGGTAGTGTTTGCCCTCTATCATGAACCTGAGGTATTTTCTGTGCGCTGGCAACATTAAAATATGAAAGTATGCATCTTTCATGTCCAATGTTGTCATGTAATCTCCCTGAGAAAGCAGTGGGATTACTTCCTGTAAGGTTACCATACGAAACTTTTGGGGTTTGATAAACTTGTTCGCTGGGCGCAGATCTAATACAGGGCGCATGGTTAGATCCTTTTTGGGTACAAGGAAGTACACTGAATAAATACCTTCCGTTACCTGAGATAGAGGCACGACCTCTATGGCTCCTTTTTCCAGCAGTAGTTGTACTTCTTGGAGAAGGATGGCAAGATGTTCCGGTGTCATGCGACGTCCCCTCGGGGGTCTGTAGGATGGGGAACTGTTGAATTCGATACAGTATCCGTGGGCTACGGTGGACAGTACCCAACGGTCTGACGTTATCTCCTCCCATGCAGGAAGAAAGGATGTTATCCGGCCCCCGACCGGTGTTGCATGGGAGGGGACGAGAATCTTCGCGTCACTTGGAGTTGTTGGGGGCTTGGGAGCCTCTGGGGGTGGATCCCCGACCCCTCCCTTTGCCCCGGCGTTGGCCTCTTTGGCTGTACTGCCCACTATTGGTTTGGTAATTGGTGGCAGGGTATTGCTGATGTTGATTTTGTTGTTGGTGTTGGCGTTGGCCACGAAAAAAGCGTTTGTTGCCATAGCCGCGCCTGGTAGTGGGCTTAGAGATTTGGTCAAGAGTCTTGATAGTGTCGAACTCTTTTTTAGCCATCTCTAGGGCTTCATCTACCGCTTTTCCGAAGAGGTTAGCGTCCTCGACAGGTTTATTTATCAAAGACGCCTGTGTCTCTGGTTTAAAGCCTGAGTTGCGCAGCCATACATGGCGCTTTAGGAGTATTCCTTGTACCAAGGAACGTCCTGCTGTTTCTGCCGCGTCCAGAGAGTTTTTAACAATGCTCTGGTTCACTTGGGTTCCTTCGCCAATAGTTGACAGTAGGCGCGTACGTAAAGGCTCCGGTGCTTCCTCGGCGTCTTTTCGCAGTTTGGCCCACTGCGCGTCTGCGTAGCTTGCAAGCAATGAATTGTTGTTGGCAATTCTTGCTGAGAAGGCAGCCGAGGAAGTAACTCTTTTTGCAAGGGCATATAGCCTCTTGCCCTCCTTGTCAGGGGGTGCCTCACTGGTGGAAAGTGGTACCCCTGCCCTCTTTCTAGTATTAGATACCACTAGGGAATCCGGAATGGAATGTCCCCTAATGTAGAGGGGGTCTGAGGGTGAAGGAGTGAAAAGTTTTTCAATCCGTGGATTGACCCCTCTGATCATTGCGGGAGTGGACAGCGAAGGTATGATCCTTCTCTTCACTGAAGCGAGGAGTGGAATGGTCTGGCTGACCGGGGGTTTTTCTTTAATCACTCTTTCTACAAAGTCCAATTCTGGAGAGAGTTCCCCGGTGTCGAGTTCGAAATGCGCTGCTGCTCTGCGCAACAGTGCATTGAACGTGGGCTGATCGTCAATTGGAGACGTGTTCCTAACTGGAGAATTGTCCGGAGGAGTTAGGTTTAGGACATCAGTGTCGGAATACACTGATGGTGATTGCCAGGGGTGTGAAGGTCCCTCTTCTGGGTTAACCCCGAAGCCTTCTTCTATAATGTCTGTTCTGTCTTCCAGACATTCCTCCTGGTTCTGTTCTTCATTGTCCATGAAATCATCTTCCTCCACGAAGTCTTGTTCCTCCCCAGTGAGGTCATATACATCTTGGAAGTCTGAGGCTGTGTCCTGCTGGGGATCGACTAGCCTCGGATTTTTGGCCCTGGGGTCCTCCTGAGGCCCTTCTCTGGTCCTCTTGTGAGTTTGAGAGGCCTGGGTGGTCATGAACCTTTCCATCCTCTCCATACAGAGGTGGAGTCTTTCCATTGTTTCATGGGGTACCCCAGAGCGGTCTGGCGGGGGAAACATAGGGTTATCTAACTCGAAATGGCTCGACCTCTCCCAAAGCGTCGAGGAAAGTGTCCCGTCGCCCTCCGAAAAACCTTCAGGTGAGTCGGGAGACTCCCTGATTGAAGGGGGTAGTCCCTGCTTCCCTTCGGGCTTTTTCGGCGTATCCTTTAACTGATGCGTAACGCTCGACGTAATCTTCAGCGTACGCTTTTGGGCGTCGGCTACAGCGATCCTTGCTAAGCTATCTGCGACTCGCTTGTCGGCGACTCGTTTGTCGGCGGAAGCTTGAGTTTTCGACGCTATGGGTATCGAACGCTCTACGGCGGTCTGCGCTTTCTGTTGGTGCGCACCGGCCGATGGTTTGGTGGCAGCGCCCTTGTTTGCCGAAAGCCCAGTCGCGGCTGCGGTTGCGAGAGGGGCTTCGAACCCGAACGGTCTGAGGAGGCCGCCGGTGGAACCTGCGTCTCCTTGGGCGCCGAAGGTCTTTTCGACTTCGTCGAAGAAGAGCCGTGGGTTGTGTGTTTATGTGGATCTTTGTGTGCGTCTGTGTCGCCGGGGTGTTCATTCCCATAAGCAGGGCGTGAGCCGAGCCCGTCGGGGCCGGGGACAGACGACGAAGCGCGTAAGCGCTCCTTAGAGGGGGTTTCGACTTCCGTAGCGGAGGTCGTGTTATCGCGTTCCTCGTCACTGTCGGTGGTAGCAGCGGCGGGTGAACCTTCGGCCTTCGACATCGCGTAGGCCGCCCACCTTTTAACCCTTCGGTCTTTTAGAGTTTTAGGCTTAAGAAGCCGACAAGCCGCACACCTTTCCTCCTTGTGATCGAGGGGCAAGCAGCGGTTACACCGTGAGTGCTTGTCCTTCCAAGTGAATTTGCCTTTACAAAGTGGGCAAAACCTAAACGGTGTCCTCTCCATAGCCGAGGCAATAAATCGCGATAAACACCCCAAGGGAAAGGAAGGGGAAAGGGAAAGGCATTCTCAGAAAAGACCCAGAGATGTCCCACGACCCCACTCTCCCTACTGTATATGGCCTGCGAGGCCAGGCCACGTGTTCGGCAGCGCCGAAGGATTCCTTCCGCTCGACCCTCCGTCGAAGATTCTTTTCGGCGGAGAACAGCTTACAACTGCGTCGAGGGAGGGATTATTAATATTAGAGAAAAAACGACCAAAGGTCGAGGAGTTGCAATGTCTCTCGAGGAGCTCCGCGTGAAGGCGACCAGAAGCTGGGCGGAAAAAAACAATCTGAGGGACCTCGACGCGTGAGAGATTGTGGGTACAACGCACGTCACTATAGGGATAGTGTTTCAGACACGCCTTGTCGACGTCCCCTTTTCGACTACGAAAAACAAAATGCAATACTCCGCAGTGACCACTGGATGTCGGACCTATGCACAGCATGTGATTCTAAGCAGATTAACAAACATCAGAAATATATATATATATACATACATACATACATACATACAGTGCCAGTAGCCAGCGCAATAAAACCACAATACCCACACCCCTCAAAACTGAAAGGAAAGTCATGGTTACATTTGTAATAGCAATCCACAAGAGAAACAACCATAGCTTTAGAAGTCCAACCCCAAGTTGACTGGTCCTTTGTGCCCTGAAAGTTCGCAAAATTCCAAGTAGTTTTGGCAAAGAATATTTTTTTTTCCATTGTATCTTAATTCAAAAAAAGAAACATTTCACATCTTTAAAGTGTATAAGTCATATAAGTCTCTAGACAGTATTATACAAGTTTAAAAAGTTAGTAAACCTTAAAAAGGGGAGAAATGGAGTTCAGAAAGTACTGCTGTAACTCACCCCCCATACACTGGTTTCTCCTGGGACTAGGCAGGTCTTCAGAGGGTCATCGGAGGTCCACTCCACGGATTCACAATAGACCTCATATGCCCAACCCATTTGGGCTTCACATGTATGCTTAACTTCCTTACACAATCTGGAGGATGTTAGATTTCACTACTTCTTGGGAGTTTTCTCTGGCTGTGAACTCTTATTAATCGTCTATGCCATGCCTATTTTTCATTTTATTATATGAAAGTTTGTCATGATTCATTAATTGCTTGTGTTGCCCCTTCTTTTAACATACTTCTAGTAATAAGAGTAATGTTATGTTCCGGTATTACTATTCCAGTACACGTTTGTCAACTGGTATCCTATTTATTGCTCATCTAGAAATATGCTTCCCAGCTTGTGAGGTTTCCCCTTTTCTCTGCCACATCACTTTCATACTTCCCTTAGTTTGTGTTAAATCTTGGTCTATCCTGCTACTCATGCTCTGAAGAAGTTGTGCTGGAGCATGTTACAAATAATCAATGTACACACTAGGGATCATAGCTGGAAAGCCTTCTTGCGACAGAGATAGACTAAAAAGAAAACTAAAAATAAACCTGTCCAGAAGATAAAAAATCTCCTCAAAGACAGTTAACAAAAGACATGACAGGTGTCGTATTCAGAGGCACAGTAGAAATCCATTGTGTGCATACAATAGCATTTTTCATATAGTGGGCTTACAAATAATGTACCTTTTAAAACCACAAAATGACTTTAAACTGCACCCAGTGAACGTGTACTTTTACATAATTTGTGCAGAATTCACATCTCATTTCATTTTATTTGGAATCCATCGGGTCATAAGACCAGGTCACTTGTTTTAAGACACTTACCATTTCTTGAGTACAATCTTGTCCCATCTCGTTCCTGTCTGAGCTGCAATTAATTTCTTTAGATCGCCAATTGTATCTTCAGAGCTAAAAACAAACTTGTTAAAGAAAATACAAACAATTTGTAGAGAGCCATCTAATAATCTGAACTCCTTTATTCATAGTTTCTAGGCCATTCTTGGATAATAAAGACCATCAATATTACCCTTAAGAAGTTTTCACTCCAGAATCAAAGCACATGCATGAGAGAGGGTATGTCAATCTTCAATGAGGAACTTTTCAATACTATGCATAATGAATCTCCCTGAGGTTTCTGTTCTGCATCTACTGTATAAAATTGAAAACGAAAGAAACGTTCAATAGACTTCTCCACCATCAACTGTGACAAAGTCCTCTGCCCAACACTTGGGGTGAAGTGTGCAGTAGCAGTTATCAGCCCTTAGCTGACCCTCGGGCTCAACTGGAGATCCCTGCCCACCCCCACCTTTCTAAAACAAATCCTCACCTCCACATGTGCAGGCAGCGTCGCCCGCTCCATCATCAACTCCTTCTCACCTGGCACCTTCCCAGAGGCTTTCAAAACCTCTCATGTCAAACCGCTACTCAAAAAGACCAGCTCCGACCTACTCTCACCAGCACTCTACCGCCTAAACACCTGCTTCATTGCTAAACTACCCCACTGTGCTGCATACAAGCCACGTGGCCTCTTCACAGAAGCCAATAGACTCCTCGACTCAGCACAATCAGGGTTCGGACCCATCTGCGGAACGGAATCCTCACTGGTCTCCATCTTGGACGATCAATAGTGCCGAATCAGATCTATCCGCTGCTTTTGACACCATCAACCCCATAATACTCAGGGACACAAACAAAAGGGTGTTTCAGCCGCTGTCCCCAGGGACTTTGTCATGCAGGTGGCCAGGACACGCCCACCGCTTTTGGATCCAGTTCCTGTGGGTGGACCCGTGCGGGAGGATCACCTGCGTGAGGGGTCTTCAGGGAGTGGGGGTGATACGAACGATGGTGAGAAGTGGTTTTCTCCCCTTTCCATGACCCATCCAATTTAATAGGATTCTCTGATGTCCCAACTCCCCCCACCCTTCTACACAAACACTGGGCCGAGGAAGAGGGCGACAGAGTAACAAGACTAATACTTACATATTACATTGGACATGTCGGGCACTTGACTTTAAGTACATACATCTGATACCAATTAGCTCTCCTCACACGGATAATAGGCCGAACATAGAGACACACTCTGAGCAAGGAGGAACACGAGCAGGAGAGAACTTCTTAAACCTACTGGAGCAGAGCAACGGATTGAGAAGCCCAGGAGTTCCTGCAGGAGGTTGTTGCCTCCGAAAGGCCGCAAAAGATACGTGGAGAAGGCCAAATCCCAAACAAGAAGGATGCATTGTGTTTCAAGTATGCCAGTGACACACCCGGGTGAACGGCAGAGTTGGGGAGGTGAGGCCAAGCCGGCAGTATTAACCTTGACTCGTGGAAAAACTGCAAAGACAAGAAAGAAGCGCACACAGCCAGGGAGTTGGCATGCAACATGAAAGAGCGGTGTTTAGGAAAGATTGAAGTGGCAACAAAATATAGTACAAATTGAAGGCTGCACATGCGTTGATGAGACGTAAAGAAAGGCAGACCTGTGAATGTACTTTAAAATACTGATAGCTGTAAAACCAGCGATACTGAGCAATGCAGTGGGCCGGCAAAATGAATTAGTCCACTCAAAAGTCTCAGTGAAAGGTGAAATGTGAAATGTTTGTAGCGATAAAGTGAATGAACTGTAAAAGCAAAGTGATCAAAATTAACACAGACAGAAGAGGAGAGTGAAAGATGAACGTTGAAATTTGGTGCTTATGACATCGGACTACCCAGACCAAGAGACACAGAGGCAAATAACGCAAGAGTTTGATTTAAAAGAGAAAGGTCAAAGTAGTCCTGTGGAGGTCTATAGTAAAAATCTACGCACATTTGAAAGTCTTCGACATCAAGGAAAGGGTCCAAGACCAAATGAGGGAGACCAGAAGTGTAATAAGCTAGGGCAAGGGAACCCCTGTAAAAGGTCCGAGCCCGACTGAGGGAGACTGGCGTGAACTTTTTGTTGAACTGTGTTTTGGAAGCTGGAAAGTGAAACTTTAACGTGGAAGGCCATGCGGGCCTCGATCCAAGTTTTGAACTACCTTTGTGTCAAGAATCTGAGCCAGTGTCATCCTGACTACGGGGACCACCTTACTCTCTGCTGCCCTTTGCATACATAATTATTCTTACACCACAATAACACAGACATTGCATTTTGGAGTATATCCAATCGTGTCTGTTTATTCTCCCGTTCCCCCAAATCCCCCCTCCACTATCCCGGCCTACCTCGCACCCCATGAGTCCACCACCGCCTGCTTACTCTCCATCCACCACTCTGATATCAGCACCTTCTTGTGCGGGACTGTGTTCTGTTTCTCCAATATCCAGTGTGAGTGTGGCTAGTTCCGCAATCGGCTGTCTCCAAGCCCCCACCCTGATCAGAGTTCCTGCCCACTGCATCTTGCCACACCACAGTTTTCCCATTCGCCCATTTCAACAGGTCCCTCCACCATACCTGCACCCGAGGCCTTGACTGCACTTTCCATCTCATCGCTATTCTGTGTTTGTTTATTATATATATATATACATACATAAATACAGATGTGTGAAGGAAAGTTGTAACACTTCAAAAAAAAAAACAACCACATCATGTAGAAAATAAACCCTGCACACACGACCAAACCGCTTGCTACAAAAAACTTCTTTAATTGCATTTCAAAAAATCTCGTGCAACCAACACTGCCTACATACAGACATAATGACCATGCCTCCCTTGCTGACAATCAGGTAAAAAGAACACTCACCCCACCAGGGTGGAAACCGCCACGCGTTCCGCTTGATTAACAAGCTTCCTCAGGCTTTTTACTTCCCAAATCCGTGAAAACACATTTCTTTTATAAAACAGGAAACGGGTCAGCATCGGTATTAAGCTCCTCCCATTTGCTTTTAAGTACCCGATCATGTGATCGCAAAAGGCTGTAGTGGTAAACTCACAAATTTCCGGCCATCTTTGAAGGAGTTCAAAGTGACTAAATTTCGATTGGCGCTAATCCCATATCAGCAAATGCTATAATGGAAAATGAATAGAAAGCGCGGGAGAAGACGCATACCAGATGCCATACCCTATTTCCTGACAAAACATTAAAAACAATAATGATGTGTTGCTGAGCGTCAGTGCGCTAAAATATCATTAAATGGTTTGGTTTCATCCTACACGATGAAAACCACAAACCATTGCACTCCATGGTACGGAGTGTCGTAAACTGAAGCCAGAGAAAAGTGCAGCGCATTCCTCTGTTCGCTCAAATTATGTCACATGACCTTCCTATACACGTAACGTTGCTTAAAAAGAACTGCACGCTAATAGTACACGTGCAGCGCAAACTGTAATAGTTTTCAAAGATCTCAGCTGGTTTAAATTCACATGTGCAAAATAAATGCCCAAGTAAACAGCAAACCGGAAAGTGCATGGTGCATATATAGCAGCAATGACTCCCCCCTTAAAGGACGAATACTCTTAATAAAGTGCCAGTGCATCATCATAGAGTCACGACATGTCACATAAGTATATTTAGTAGCCCAGATCGGCAGTAAAAAATATATATATATAAAAAATATATATATAAAATCGAAAAGTGCATGGTGTATATACAACAGCAATTACTCAGAGAACAGATATTGCTTAGTAAAGTGCCAGTGCATCTTCATAGATTCAAATATATCACAAGAGTGTACATAATAGCATCCATTAGTTCAAGAGCATGCAGGTGCAACTGTGTATCCACAAATGTCATCATATGCAGTTGTTATAAAAACACAAACCTCTCCGGGTCAATGTTTAGTCCCAGGGGCCTCAGTGTGTCAAATTTACAGATTAATGTGGCTTTTAACTGCCGCAGTTTTAGCTCTCGATTCCCCAGTCTTTTGTGTACTGGGATATGGGCAAGCCCCACAAATGTCATAGCATTGACATCACCTTTATGTTTTTCAATGAAGTGCCCCGTAAGGGGATTAGTGAGGTCCCTGTTTTTGATAGCTCTATAGTGTTGAAGTATACGCAGTTTAAGTGCTCCTATAGTTGATCCAATGTAGTGTAACCCGCATTCACATGTGATTGCATAAACTACAAATTTTGTGGTACAGGTAATTTTATGTTTATGTCTCCATTTCAGACCATTACAACTTATAAATGTTTTTTTTGAGACAGAATTACACATTTTACAGTTAGCACATTTGCGGAACCCACCAACCTCTTGTGTCATGAAATGACTTTCACTCATGTTAGTGTCTGTGATGACCATGCTAGGGGATAGAATGGTTTTGAGAGTAGGGGCTTTGCGATAAGCAACACTGGGGCCAGTACCTAGTACTTTGGTAAGGTCTGGATCTGATAGAAGTACCTTCGAGTGTTTTCTCATTATCTGTTTGATATTGTTAGCCTGATCGTTAAAATTAGTGATAAATCTGATATCCTCATTCTTCTTAATTACTTGCTTTTTAAACAGATCCGTTCTGTTGGTCTGTTTGGCTTTATCAAAGCAATCAGCTACAACCTTCCTTTTGTAACCACGATTAACAAATCGTTGGCCTATATGTAGGGCTTCCAATTTAATTCTGTACTACAAGCTCTCTTCGCTCTCAAGAATTCTCCATAGGGAATCGAGTTCTTGAGGGTAGTGGGGTGATGGCTCCGGACACGGAGCGTAGAGTTAGAGCTAGTTTCTTTACGAAAAAGTTTAGTAGTCAGTGTGTTGTTCATAACAGTAAATCTAACATCTAGAAAGACCAATTCCTTTTTGTTAACAACAGATGTAAGTTCAAGATTCAAATTGTTCTCATTAAGTATATTGACATAGGTGAGTAATAGATCTTCAGTCCCATCCCATATCAAGAAGAGGTCGTCTATAAAGCGGTACCAAACCACTATATGTTCAGTGAATCTTTCTTTTTCTTCAGCCAATGCCATCTGCGACTCCCACCACCCCATATATAGGTTGGCATAGGTCGTGCCATACAGGACCCCATGGCCGTGCCTTGAGTTTGCTTATATATGGAGGCCTCCTGCAGAAAATAATTACGTTCTAAACAAAACCGCAGCATGTTCAAAAGCATATCATTATGTTGTTTGTAACTGATGGATCTCGTGTCTAGGTAAAATTTACATGCCTGAATACCTGCCTCATGCTTGATAGACGTGTACAATGAAACCACATCCAGGGATACCAGCAAATACCCTGGTTCCCAGTTGATGTCATGTAGCTTCATAAGCAGGTCTGAGGTATCTTGTATATGTGAACTAAGGCTGATCAAAAATGGCTGCAAGAAATGGTCTAAAAATTTCGAGGTGTTTTCGAGGAGGCTTCCCACTGAGGATACTATGGGACGACCTGGAGGGTCTACAAGACTCTTATGAATTTTGGGATTAAAATACATTAATGGGGTAACCGGAAACGGGTTTTTAAGATACCAGTATTCCTCATCACTGATCAGTTCATCGTCACACCATTTACGTAACATAGAAAAGTATATGGTCTGTGTTTCCACTAGTACTCGGTTATCTACCACCACATAGTTCTCTGTCATATTCAGTTGCCTATTGGCTTCTCTCTTATAGTTGAGACTGTCCATGACGACTATTCCACCCCCCTTATCGGAGGGGCGTATGACTATGGAATGATCATTTTTCAAGTTCTCCAGCGCTTTATATTGCATGAATTTCAAATTTCTGGAGGCTGGCAGTATATTACCGGACAATTTTTTCAGGTCTTGCATAACAACATTCTCAAACGTGTCTAACGGTCCACATATATATATATATATTGAAGAACAAACACGGTATCATGAACGGGACATTTGTAAAGAAATGAAGGCGTCTCGGGAGCACCACCATCTGCAGCAACGCTGCCCGTCCCATCATGGATAATGGCAACCTAGCCCAAAAGGACATAGAATGTTCTATTCCGTTCATTGCTCTTACTCTGTTCCGTGTATGTTCTGTCTGGGGAGCTTGATAAATGTCCAGACCCCCAAACAACAGAATGTATCCAATTCCCACTTAATTGGCAGCACCGGCAGCATTCTCACAGGCTTTCCGATATATTCCCCTAATGGAAACAGACATGACTTCTGCAGATTCTTATGCCCGACAAAGCGGCATAATCACTCCATCACATCTAGAACATACTGCAAATTTGTCTCGGGGTGTTGCAAGTCAAGAAGCATATCATCTGCATACAATGAGATCAAATACCTCCCTCCCGGCGTGTCTATCCCTGCCTCTCCATATTCATCCCACAGGCAAACCACCAGAGGCTCTAACGCCAAGATAAAGAGCATTGGCGACACTGGCACCCCTGTCTTGTACCCTTACTCAATTGCCATTGTTCTGAGATGACTGATCCAATTCTGACACTAGCTACTGGTTCGTTATACAACAGTCACACCCATTTAATAGAGGTCGGTCCCATACCAAACTTTTCCAACACCGACAGTAGCCATGACCATCTAACCAAATCAAACGCCTTTACCGCTTCAAGTGATGCCACCATGCATTGTCGTGTATCTCCTTGGGTACAATCTATTACATGGTGCAATCTGCGCCAATTAATGGTAACATATCGGGACATAGCGGGACATATCCTGTCTAGTCCGGATGTATACGCTTGGCTATGATCGGTATGAGCCTTAGCGCCACTACTGCTGCGAGTATATTCCCATCTTGGTTCAGTAACGAAAGGGGTCTATACAAGCCACAGGGCCTCATTACAACTCAGACGTTAAGGGTTAACGCCGTCGTTAACCCTTAACGCCTGATTCCAATTTTAACGGCTGCTTTTAGCAGGCGTTAAAATCCATGGCGCTAAACCGCCTTGGTGCTAATTACGGCACCGTAATTTATGGTGCCGTAATTAGCGCCTTCCCCACTCCCATTATGCCCTATGGGGCAAAAATGGGAATGGGGAAGGGTAAATGGGAAATGGGGATTTACTGCCCCACTCACCTTGGAATGGGGCGGTAAATCCGCCATCCACCATGGTGTAAACATAGTTTACACCATGGTGGTAAAGTTGGTGTACTTACCGCCTGGGTCGTAATGACCCATACAGTCTTTTTCTGGCTTATTTGGTTTTAGGAGGGGGACAATCAATGACTCCATTAAGTATCCAGGCAATCTGCCTGTATCCAGTGACTCGTTAAAAGTTTCTAGCAGTGGAATCAGGATTTCTGCCTTGTATTCTTTATAAAATTCGCCGGGGAGGCCCCCCGCTCCCGGGACTTTGCCTGTCGGTAATTCTTTGATCACATACTCTAGTTCTTCTACCGTAATGGGGACCTCCAGCTTGTCCCATTCTTCTATACTTAGCTTGGGCAAACTAATCTCAGACAGTGCTTCCTGTATCTGACATATCACACTCTGAGGTTTCCTCATACAATTGCTTATAATATTCATAAAAACATTTATTTACTCCTTCTTGTGTCTCGCACATCCCCCCATCCGTTCCTAGCACTGTTCTGTCTCCCGTTTGTTCTCGTTTTTATAGAGCCAAGCTAACAATCGCCCCGGCTTGTGCCCTGCATGCCGTCTCTCGATGTATTTCCCGTTGCTTAAATTGCTTAACCTATCCCAATGCTTCCAACAGTCTTGTTGTAGACAGGTCACATCCTGTGCTTCTTCTAGGGACCTTTCTCCTGCCTGCGCTATACCATCCATCCTGCCCTCCACCTCCTTCAAATCCCGTGAAATCACATTTTGTATGCCTTTTGACTTCGATATGTCTGCTCCTCTTACCATCAATTTAAATGCCTCCCACAATGTACCTGCCGATTTCACACAGTGTTTCCACCCCAAGTCTCCATGTTGGAATCCTGGCTCGGGGTGGGAGGGCCTGCCACGTGAACAGCAGAGGTGCATGGTCTGAGAGGACGCTTGCTTTGTATTCAGCTTGTGTGAACACCCCTAATAGTTCTCCTCCCGCGAACACAATCTAATGTCGTGTATAGATTCGTGGAGGCAATATAGTGAGAATATACCCGATCTTGCTGGTGGATTGTCCTCCACACGTCTTCAACCTGAATGCGTGCAGCAATGCGATTAGGGCTTTCGCTGCAGGGGCTGGATGAACAAATTTACCACCCGATCTGTCGATTGCCGGTTCTATCATGCAATTAAAATCTCCTCCCCATATTAGCGCCCCATCCCTATATGGGCCTATTTTGCCATAACAAGAATCGGAAATATGCAGCTGTGTCGTGGTTTGGAGCATATGTGTTAATGCATATTTCTCCATTTTCCACCCTCCCCGTAGTATGATCATCTTACCATCCGTATCAAAGTAGGTCTGGAGGACCTTGAAAGGAACTGTTGGTGCTACCCATATCAGCACCCCCATGGCATACGCCGAGTATGTAAACCCCCAAGGTCACCCCTCTCCATTTCCGTGACATGGTATCCTGTGTCTTTGGTCAGGTGTGCTTCCTGCAGAAGGGCTATATCAGTAAACCATTAATCTATTTCGCTTAACGCAACTATTCAAACTTCTAACATTCCAGGTTGCCATCTTCAGTTCACCCATCTTTAAGCAATTCCTCCCTCACCCTCCCTTTGTCCCCTCCGGTCTGCTGTGCATGTCTGTAGGCCAACTCCCCTTTAACTATCCCAACTCCCTCCCCCTCCCCAACATTTTACCAGCTTCGAATCCGAAGCTCAGGCATCCCTGAATCTCACTCCGATTCCGGCTCTACTGCCGGTATTCGAAGTGCAGCGGGAAGATAATGAACTAGTAGTATCCTACCTACTCTAATGAGGATGTTTGATTCCTGGCGCTGTCTAAAGCGGCGCCGTTGCTTCCTGCATTTAGCCAACTGTAAGGTAGTGCTCAATTTTCTGACTCGGATGTTAATGTGTAATCATTAAACAACGACCACATACCGGTTCAAATGTACATTATGTAAGCAATGCCGGTTCACTTATCACTCTCACTTCTCGTCTGATCGTCTTTCTCCGATGGGAAGTTCTGCATGTCCATCCATTTGTTCACATCGTCCAGAGTCAACAGTGAACCCCTGGGTGAGTGACTCAGCTCCTATCTCTTGGAAAAACATGTTTTCGATGAAATTTGTCAGGTTCAAAGCGGATCTGTCAGTGTACTTGGTCAGTTGACCGTGTTCGCATTGCTTCCTGGGGTATGCATTAGTCACCAAGTCTCTTCTTCGCACTGGTGTCACCTTGCAGCACCACCCTAAATGGAGATTGTTTTGTCGTTTTGTCACTCAGGCGCTCCTCTACACACCACAATCTCTGTGGGCGCTTCAGCAGGCCTCTTCTGTATCTGTTGCTAGCTCACCAGTCCGCTCCGTCTTCCACCATGTACTGCCACCAGTCCTTTTTTGATTTGTTTGTGTGTCTTTTAGTGCTCGCCGTTAGTTCCAGATTGCTCCTGTGGTCCCCAACACATACTGTCTGGTGCCGTTATGCTTGAACCCTGCTCGTCCCAGCTTGCAATGTTACCGATCCTTCCCCAGAGTTAGAAGCAATCTGGGTGTGGATGAGGCCAGTGCAGTTACGTCCCGGAATGATTTTTGTGCTCTTATAGCCCATTACTTGAATGCCTATGTCATTTGGTTTTAGGAGGGGGACAATCAATGACTCCATTAAGTATCCAGGCAATCTGCCTGTATCCAGTGACTCGTTAAAAGTTTCTAGCAGTGGAATCAGGATTTCTGCCTTGTATTCTTTATAAAATTCGCCGGGGAGGCCCCCCGCTCCCGGGACTTTGCCTGTCGGTAATTCTTTGATCACATACTCTAGTTCTTCTACCGTAATGGGGACCTCCAGCTTGTCCCATTCTTCTATACTTAGCTTGGGCAAACTAATCTCAGACAGTGCTTCCTGTATCTGACATATCACACTCTGAGGTTTCCTCATACAATTGCTTATAATATTCATAAAAACATTTATTTACTCCTTCTTGTGTCTCGCACATCCCCCCATCCGTTCCTAGCACTGTTCTGTCTCCCGTTTGTTCTCGTTTTTATAGAGCCAAGCTAACAATCGCCCCGGCTTGTGCCCTGCATGCCGTCTCTCGATGTATTTCCCGTTGCTTAAATTGCTTAACCTATCCCAATGCTTCCAACAGTCTTGTTGTAGACAGGTCACATCCTGTGCTTCTTCTAGGGACCTTTCTCCTGCCTGCGCTATACCATCCATCCTGCCCTCCACCTCCTTCAAATCCCGTGAAATCACATTTTGTATGCCTTTTGACTTCGATATGTCTGCTCCTCTTACCATCAATTTAAATGCCTCCCACAATGTACCTGCCGATTTCACACAGTGTTTCCACCCCAAGTCTCCATGTTGGAATCCTGGCTCGGGGTGGGAGGGCCTGCCACGTGAACAGCAGAGGTGCATGGTCTGAGAGGACGCTTGCTTTGTATTCAGCTTGTGTGAACACCCCTAATAGTTCTCCTCCCGCGAACACAATCTAATGTCGTGTATAGATTCGTGGAGGCAATATAGTGAGAATATACCCGATCTTGCTGGTGGATTGTCCTCCACACGTCTTCAACCTGAATGCGTGCAGCAATGCGATTAGGGCTTTCGCTGCAGGGGCTGGATGAACAAATTTACCACCCGATCTGTCGATTGCCGGTTCTATCATGCAATTAAAATCTCCTCCCCATATTAGCGCCCCATCCCTATATGGGCCTATTTTGCCATAACAAGAATCGGAAATATGCAGCTGTGTCGTGGTTTGGAGCATATGTGTTAATGCATATTTCTCCATTTTCCACCCTCCCCGTAGTATGATCATCTTACCATCCGTATCAAAGTAGGTCTGGAGGACCTTGAAAGGAACTGTTGGTGCTACCCATATCAGCACCCCCATGGCATACGCCGAGTATGTAAACCCCCAAGGTCACCCCTCTCCATTTCCGTGACATGGTATCCTGTGTCTTTGGTCAGGTGTGCTTCCTGCAGAAGGGCTATATCAGTAAACCATTAATCTATTTCGCTTAACGCAACTATTCAAACTTCTAACATTCCAGGTTGCCATCTTCAGTTCACCCATCTTTAAGCAATTCCTCCCTCACCCTCCCTTTGTCCCCTCCGGTCTGCTGTGCATGTCTGTAGGCCAACTCCCCTTTAACTATCCCAACTCCCTCCCCCTCCCCAACATTTTACCAGCTTCGAATCCGAAGCTCAGGCATCCCTGAATCTCACTCCGATTCCGGCTCTACTGCCGGTATTCGAAGTGCAGCGGGAAGATAATGAACTAGTAGTATCCTACCTACTCTAATGAGGATGTTTGATTCCTGGCGCTGTCTAAAGCGGCGCCGTTGCTTCCTGCATTTAGCCAACTGTAAGGTAGTGCTCAATTTTCTGACTCGGATGTTAATGTGTAATCATTAAACAACGACCACATACCGGTTCAAATGTACATTATGTAAGCAATGCCGGTTCACTTATCACTCTCACTTCTCGTCTGATCGTCTTTCTCCGATGGGAAGTTCTGCATGTCCATCCATTTGTTCACATCGTCCAGAGTCAACAGTGAACCCCTGGGTGAGTGACTCAGCTCCTATCTCTTGGAAAAACATGTTTTCGATGAAATTTGTCAGGTTCAAAGCGGATCTGTCAGTGTACTTGGTCAGTTGACCGTGTTCGCATTGCTTCCTGGGGTATGCATTAGTCACCAAGTCTCTTCTTCGCACTGGTGTCACCTTGCAGCACCACCCTAAATGGAGATTGTTTTGTCGTTTTGTCACTCAGGCGCTCCTCTACACACCACAATCTCTGTGGGCGCTTCAGCAGGCCTCTTCTGTATCTGTTGCTAGCTCACCAGTCCGCTCCGTCTTCCACCATGTACTGCCACCAGTCCTTTTTTGATTTGTTTGTGTGTCTTTTAGTGCTCGCCGTTAGTTCCAGATTGCTCCTGTGGTCCCCAACACATACTGTCTGGTGCCGTTATGCTTGAACCCTGCTCGTCCCAGCTTGCAATGTTACCGATCCTTCCCCAGAGTTAGAAGCAATCTGGGTGTGGATGAGGCCAGTGCAGTTACGTCCCGGAATGATTTTTGTGCTTTTATAGCCCATTACTTGAATGCCTATGTCATAGCAGGTCCCGGCACAGTTTTATTACCAATTCAGGTGTGTTATCCCTCCTTCTACCACCTTGGAGCCTACAAAATCATCTGCTTCTTCCACCACCAGCCCGCACTCTGCCCGACCCTTGCCAGTCCGCGTTGTTCAGTTCCAGAGCCTCAGTTTAAACCGTGTGCAGTATTCTTCACCTTCCTTTGCTGCTCACAGCACATAATGTGCTTGCTCTGTGTGTGCTTTCCTCTGGTGGGAGTGCGCGTCCGAGGCTCTCTGGGATCGATCAGCCGCGTTGTTCTGGAGGCTCGACCAACGTCTCCAACATGTGTGCTACTGTATCCTTCGCAAGGTTTCATCTTGTCGCACTAGCAATACATAGCGGGCTCATTCGCTTAGCCCCGTGATGTCAATTGCGGGTTTAGTTAATACGTGTTACTTCCTCCGGTAGCTACTTTGTAATCACTGCGCTCCAAATATGCTGGTGCACCGACGGCCGCGCGCATCATATAGGCAGCCCCCGTTTCCACTTCTCCAGCGGCGCAGCCAGGTTATCGCAGGGGAGCCAGGAGCAACCAGAGATGCTCCACTAACTTTTTTTCTATTTTGTATGAACCATTGTGTATTCAAACCATGTTTAAAATGGGTGTTAGATGTGTTCTACTTCTTTATTAACATTCTTTAGTTTATCCATGTATTTATTGCACATGTAATCAAATAATGACTTTGTACAATCACCATCATAAGATAACACTGAACAAGATGGCCGCCTGACCTATGAGCTCCGTAGCTGAAAAAATCCTGATTGCAAAATCCTGCGGAAAGGCGCTTCCACCGTGAGCCAAACAAACACTGAACTGTGTCTGAAGCATCCTGGAACAAGCAGGGCCATTTTTGTGGAAAACCGACCCCCCGATCCTGAGAAACTTTGTCTGGGAAATTGGTGATCCTGGCTAACGGCTGTGCTGAAGTGCGCCAAATTTGTTCCAGGGTCGTACACCCTGCACCGAGTGGGGAGGATAACATAGCCCGAGCTACTGCTGAACTCGGACACTAAAGCTCAGCTGCACTCCTCATCCCGACCAAACGCTACCAGAACTCCTGTAAGTGGCGATGACTGAAGGAAGCCGTTCCCCCCCGCCCCCTCCTGTTGCCAAGACATCTCGAGACCCTGGACGCCAGCGCTCCCTGACCAGAGCGCCCAGAGGAGTCGAGTGGCCTGAACCACTGCCCCCTCCGAAGCACGAAGAAATCCAGTGAGAGCTGTGCAAGCCCCATTCCGGGTTGAAGCGGGCGGACAGAGTGATGGAGCGCGACGTGTGCGCCCATAGCGCCCCGCTCCCCGGCTGCGGAACCGTCACCAGGGCGGCCGACTTATCCAGCATTAACGAGGTACACGGGGAGTGGGGGGGAAACCCATCGACCATCTGGGGGATACAGCCCTTGCACCGCACCCCCCTCTCATCCGACTCTCTCCAGGCGTGCAGGCTGAGACAGTTTAAACGGGCTGCCCCCGCTGCCTGGACATCCTGCGGAGAAGTAACATTCAAGCCGCCAACGTTCCAGGAGCAAGCACCAAAAAGAATTGTATCCCATAATGTGTTCGAAGACGGCGGCCAGATCCCCTCCCTTCCTGATGCAACACGAACTCTGAAGTAAATACCACTCACGAGCACCCTATATAATCCTCCCTTCACTCTTCAAGCGTTCCTCTGCCAGGGCTGAACAATCAACCCACCTTCTGCATATGGTGGTTCTTGAGGTATGCACTAATTTCTTCCACCTTTCATTGCTCCGGAAGAGCGCATACCACAGTCAGGGCGGCATATCCCCAATGCTACACTCCATGATCCCTGTGCTGGGCGCAACAACCTGAGTGGAGCCAAGGCGGGAGGCGCTTTAAAAAAAAAAAAAGTGCCCATGGATGCCTTTGCTAATGCCCCCATACAGGACTGCGATACAGAACTAGAAGAATCCCCCGTTCCCCCCACACCAGATGCCCCAGAACAGGGTAGGGCCCCATACATGGCAGCAATGGAGAAAGGATTTGCGGCAATCAACACAAACTAGATGACATTGGCGATAACATAGCCTCTATCCGAGCAGATATTAGGAAAGTTAATAGAGTTTCAGAGGCGGAGGACAGAGTCTCCACCTTGGAGGACATCTGCTACACAAAGCAAAGCCATGGAGAAAATCCAAAAAGACGTCAAAGAGCTCCAGAACAAATGTGAGGATTTAGAATACAGATTATGACGAAACATAAGGGTGGTTGGGGTGGAGGAACGCAAATCCAATGCTTCCATAGAGCACTCCCTTGAAGACATGCTCCACTCACTGTTCCCTGACACGCAGTTTTCAAAACAATTCCTGGTGGAGCACACAGTGCACTAACCCCCCCCCCACCTAAACGAGGGGCCCCGCCACGAACAATCATAGCAAGATCTCATTCACCGCCTAGCGCGGGTCAAGGCCCATTGTCCTATGAATCTAACTGTATCCACATATACCTAGATTTCTCAACAGGGTTACAGACCGCCCGACGTTCCTTTGACCCTGTGAAGAGAGCCTTAAGGGAACGGAAAATAATATATGCAATGCTGTTCCCCGCCAGACTGCGTATCCAACACGCAGGTAGAAAAGTTTTTTGAGACACCAGAAGACGCTATGACATACATATGAACAACATATCCCAGCTGCGTTATACGGGACGTGAACTCCGCAAGCCACTCAACTGAACATTGCGCGAAGTAAGGCGCTCACACATCGAACCAGAAAGGACATAACACATTGTTCCAAATAACTACTGAAGCTACAGTTCCAGAAAAGGCATTGGGCCTTCCCGCCCCCTCTTCGCAATGTTGTAGTTGGTTCACTGGGTTACACCGCCTGTGGGAGGATGGTGAGGGTGGGGGGTGCAAGGGGAAACGGGATAGTTGCCTAAACGAAACGGAGACCACTCAGACTCACAGAGGAGAGTCCACGGCTAATTACAAAGAACCATGCTGGGGGAAAGTTTTCATAGTTAATGGTTGCTGTTATAATAAGAAAAACCTGGCATCAAAACAATAGGAGGAAGAACATCTTGACACCAAAGAAGCAATGTCCTTACTAATAAGTTCCATATATGGCGTCACAGTAAGTAACTAAAAGTACTAGACTCCTCTCCTGGAATGTCCGGGGATTACTCAATCCAATTAAGGCCAGAAAACTCCTAGCATACGTAAACAGGCACAGAATCAATATCCTTCTACTACAAGAGACGCACCCCACTGAACAAATCGGACTCATTCGGTCACCCATGTGGCTCACAAATAGTCACTACAAACTACTCGTCACAGTTGAGGGGAGTGCTGACGCCGGTCCATCGCAGACTTCGGTTCCAGGTGACTAAAACCAAAGTGGACACAGATGGCAGATTCGTAATACTATGGGGCTCGCTACAAAGTCAAGACATAATTATAGTCAATACATATGGACCTAATATCGATGCCCCGGAATTCTATAAACAGATCATTGCACTAATAACACCAACAGGGGAAGCAAGAGTGATATGGGGGACGGGGGGTAATTTTAATACCAT
Organism: Ambystoma mexicanum; assembly: GCF_040938575.1. NCBI lineage: Eukaryota > Metazoa > Chordata > Amphibia > Caudata > Ambystomatidae > Ambystoma > Ambystoma mexicanum. Next base: position 1,174,888,923 of record NC_090926.1, on the reverse strand, counting down.
CCTGGACCCTCTACTTGACAGAACTTCCACTGCTCAACGGACGGCCTCAAAGGCGGCACTCACCATAACGCAGGCCATGACCTTACTACCACTCGCCGATGCATGGAGGGAACTACACCCCTAACCAGAGACTACACATTCCATTCATATGTCCACGGGTCGAGCTCCAGAATAGACTACTGGCTCTGCTCCACTGACTGTATCCCAGACTTGAATGAATGCACTATACTACCCAGAACTCTGACCACTCCTTGGTAGTACTGGATATCAGGATAAGGATACCCATGCCGGACCACCGCCTATGGAGAATGCCACTGGATCTCTTGCGAGACGGCTCCCTCCTGGAACCATCGAGACTCAGTGAATTCGCACAACCCGATTTGGGAATCCTTCAAAGTGTGGCTAAGAGGGCACCTGGTATCCAAGGTACACGGTGCGCTGCAAGGAATACGTACCCAATTAACCCTGGTCGAAGGTCACATTAAAAAGGAAGAAGCAGCATACACAAAATCACCAGGGCCAACAACTCTAACCTCGCTACAACGCCCTGGCTGAATTTAGAACACTGGCAGAACGTGAGGTCTGGTACGTGACACAACCAATCAAAGCAAGAAAATATGGAGAAGGCAATAAATACGGTAGATGCCGTCCAGCCTAATCAAATCTGAACAGGGCCATCGACAAATTACCAGTATCATCGATGAGCAGGGCATAACACACGTAGACCATCTGAAAGTGAACGGGGTATTCCGTAGTTTCTACACCAATCTCTACACGAATACAGACCAGGTGTCATCAGAAAAGTTACAATAATAGCTGGACTCCTTCCCACTTCCACACTCACCCCTGAAGAAAGATTTGCCATTGACTTTCCCCTGAGTCTAGAAGACTTAAAACAAGCTATGAAAGATCTCAAGGCGGGCAGGGCACCAGGTTCGGATGGTCTACCCGCAGACCTCTACAAAATCCTCAACAAAGAACTTGCCCCGTAGCTCCTAGAAGTATGGGAAGAATCCCTGGAGAGTGGAACACTGCCACCATCAATGAGAGAAGCCATTATCACGGTCTTATTGAAACTGCACAAAGCCCCTCACTATCCCTCCTTGTATAGAGCGCTATCCCATATAAACGTTGACACCAAAATCTTCGCAAAAGCCATAGCCACTAAGTTTAACCCATATATGCCCAAACTTGTGCACCCGGATCAATTGGGCTTTATACCGGGCTGCTCCACCGCCCTCAATCTCAGACGCTTCTTCGCCATTACCTCCCAGTTAGACCATCGGGCAAAGACGGTAGCAGTTACCTTAGACACAGAAAAAGCATTCAACTCTATCTCGTGAAAGTTCATGTATGCAAAACTTAAGAAAACGGGATTCGGCCTTGGATTCCTCCAATGCATAAGACTACTGTACCGCAATCCCACCGCTAGAGTACGGACCAACAAAATATTGTCATCCAGCTTTGATCTACAGAGGGACACCAGGCAAGGCTGCCCACTCTTCCCCTCTAATTTTTGCGTTAACAATAGAAGGAATGGCAGCATACCTACGTTGTAGACATGCCTGGAGAGGGATTCGTATCATGAGAACCCCGCAGTTCATCTCTCTCTATGCAGATGATATGATGTTATACATCAGAGACCCAGAAGCTCACTTACCACCTGTGTTGCAGGACTCAGAGGAATTCACAAAACACTCAGGATACAAGATCAACCAGGCTAAGTCTGAGATAATACCCCTGACTAACTCCACAACCTAGTCTGTAGCCATGAACGGCCTTCGTTGGTGACCCACCACAGCACGATACCTGGGCATCATAGTGACACCAGACAAGCGGACCTTGTACGCCAATAACTATGCTCCGTGCGGCGTGGCTTGGACGGCCATGTAAGAGGTCGCACTCTGGAGGAGCTCCGCTGATCCTGTTTTGATCCTGATGGAGGGGTACGTCCACGGGGGCCGGCCGACGTTGGAAATCGATGTCCAGGTGTGTGAATGCCACCACTACACCCGGTGAAAGTTTGGGACGTCTGGAAGGCTTAGAAACCGAAATAAATGTGATTGACTGGGACGAGCCCTGAGCAGGCGGACAAGACAAAATGGCGGCGACACGTTGCGAACACCGAGGATCATGAAGTCAGTGTCGCGATCACGAGTGCAGGACCCTTGGGTCCCTTTGCTTGGAGACTAAAACACATGAGCGCCGCCTAGGACGCACGGTGGCCCAGCGAGCGGGAGAGCCGATCGGATGTGGCTGTGGTTGGGGTGCTCCGGGCGTGTTGGATGCCCCATGGTGTGGTGGGTCAGGCTTTGGGCATTGTGTGGCGTGACTCCCCCTCGGTGCCTGGCGGGACGGGCCCCCGCCCGACTCATACAACAATATGACCACGAGAGGTGTGAAACCCAAGGCCAAACAGCCCACGATGGAGGCTTACGCCAAGTCCCCCCCAGGGGCGGAAGGAGGCAAGAACAAAGAGACCCCCGTGACGACCGCGGAGTCACCTGGCACGATACAGGAGGTGCTGGCGGCGATTGCGGACTTAAAAGTGTCATGGGAGACCAAGTTGGGCCTCGCCATGAAAGAGCTACAGGAAGGCTTAAACCTCAAGATCGGTGCCGTCCAGGAGGAGGTGAATCTGCTTAGGCTGGATGTGAGGGCGGTCTCGGAGCGCACGGGGACCATCGAGAAGGAGACGGCCACGAACACGGCAGACTGCGCTGCTCATAAAAAGGAACTACACGCCCTTGTGCAACGGGTGGGCAACCTGGAGGACAGAGCGGAGCAGGCGGAGGGACGTGCCAGACGCAACAATATTCGTATCGTGGGCCTACCTGAAGGAACTGAAGGGCCAGACCCCACTGAATTTGTGGAATCCATGTTTTTGCAGGAGATTACCGGCGGGGTACTGACCCAGGGGTTTGCAGTTGAGAGAGCTCATAGGGCCCTAACCATGAGGCCGCCTCCTGGGGCCCCCCCCCCGCGGCCGGTGATCGCAAAAATTCTGAACTACCGAGATCGCGAAAAGATTCTTGAATTCTTTCGAAAAGGGGGAACGATTGACAGAGGATCGGCCAAGATCACGGCCTACCCTGACTACACGCTACAAGTACAGCGGAGTCGGATGCACTTCGGAGCGGTGAAAAGGAGACTTTGTGAAGCTGGCCATCGCTACATGCTACTCTACCCGGCCAAACTGAAAGTTTTCTACAGAAGCAGATCCCTGTTCTTTGAAACACCAACTGAAGCGATGGACTGGCTAGACGCGCTGGGCAGTCCTCAAGAATCGGGCATCTAGGCAGAGACTACGGAAGATAAGTAGCTTATGGCTGGGCCGCCTGGGGCAATGGGGCCGAGACATTGGGACTCGAATATAGTCATTTGTACGGTATGTGATGCGTATGATGTGGTGCTGACTGGCTGGCCCATTGGGCGTGCCTACCCGTGGTTACTTGATTGGGAGCTCCAAGAGGCTTCCTTTGTCCCCAATAGTAATATATCTAGTTAGTTAGGTCGCTGTTAGATCGGCGACGCCCCGCGGGGTCCTATTCCTTGTAAACGGGATAAGACCAGACGCGGGTGGGCCTGAGATCCAGGGATGGAGCTGGGCTTTTGTTGGGATGGGAGGGGTTGTTTGCTGTGGTGTGTAGTTGGGAAACAGGGAGGGGGGATGGGGATCAAGGGCGGAAGAGCCGGCGGAGTGTTAGACCAAGGGGGTATTGTGGGGAGGGCGGGGCTGAATACAGACCAAACCGATGGCATCGGATAGTCTTCGCATAGTTACCTGGAATGTCCGAGGCCTCAATAGTTACCTCAAGCGTAACAAAGTAATGCTATACCTGAAGAGGATGCGGATAGACATAGCCCTGCTACAAGAGACCCACCTCACCAGGGAGAAATTGGAGGTGGTCATGAGGAAGTGGAAGGGCAAGGTAGTGGGTGCCACATACTCGGCGTATGCTAGAGGGGTAATCAACTGGGTGGCGCCGCACGTGCCGTTCCGGGTGCTCGACTCGATAGTGGACCCGGAGGGTAGAATGGTGGCGATAACAGGACTCCTGGAGAACAGGGAAGTACACATCCTCAACCTGTATGCCCCCAATCATGATACTGCAGCCTACTTTAGATCCCTCTATGGCAAACTCGGCCCCTTGGTAGGGGGTGCGATGGTGTGGGGTGGGGACTTCAATTGCGTCTTAGATCCCAAAATCGACCGGCCGCTGACACAAAGGGAAAATGTCGCCGGCGGCCAAGGCGCTCGGGACATTGCTAGGAGACTTGGGACTGGTAGATGTATGGAGGAGACTCCACCCCACGGAGAGGCAGTATTCGCACTATGCGGCGCCATACGATTCATATACGAGATTGGATTATGTGTTTGGAACTGCCGAAATAGCGGGCAAAATAGTGGAGGCGGGATACAAAGCTCGAGTATTGTCTGACCATTCGCCCCTGGTGGTAGAGTGGCGACACCAACCCCCTAGGCCTCGGGTCCCCACATGGAGGCTCCGGTCGGAGGCACTGCAGGATGAGGGATTCCGGGAAGACCTGAGGGTTGCCATCGGGGAATATTTTGAGATAAACACGGGTAGTGTGCGTTCTGCGGGAACTCTGTGGGAGGCCTTTAAGGTAGTGGTGCGCGGAGTGGCCATCTCTAAATCTAAGGGACTTCAAGGGGGTATCGGGAGGGAGCTTCAGGACACCGAAAGGGAACTGGAGAGCCTGGCTCGTCTCGAGAATGCCACTCGGGTAGACAAGACTAGGATGAGAGACCTTCAGGTAGCGTGCAGCGCTCTTTGGGACCGACTATGCAGACTGAACCATAGGAAATACACCGAGCGGCTGCACGCGGGGGGCGATAAGCCAGGCAGACTGTTGGCCTGGCTGTACAAGAGTGAGTCCCACCCTAGTGGTTATTCATGAGATCCGTGGTGAGGACGGTGGTCTTCGCAACACTCAGGATGGGGTGAACGAGGAATTCCTCAGGTTCTACAAACGTTTGTATGAGGACACTGGGGAGGACAGGAGCCAGGACATCCTGAACACACTGGAAGACATTGGTCTGCCCACCCTAGACGACCTGGAGCGGGAGGAACTGGACGCCCCTATCACTTCTGATGAGCTGGAGGTGGTGATCCGGGGCCTCCCCACGTGTAAGGCACCTGGAGCGGATGGCCTGCCTGGTGAGTTTTACAAGGTGTACGTGCAGGAGCTGCTGCAGCCACTGCTGGCCTTGTTTAACGAGGCATACGAACAGGGAGAACTCCCGTTGTCCCTCCGTGAGGCCATAATTGTTCCATTACTGAAACCAGGCAAGGCGGCTGTTGAGTGTGGATCTTATAGACCTCTGTCCTTGCTAAACCAGAACAGCAAAATACTCACGGCGGTGCTGGCCAACAGGTTGAAGAAGGTGATTGGCAGGCTGATCCACCCGGATCAAACGGGATATGTCCCAGGCAGGAATATCAGTGATAACCATAGGAGGCTGCACCATGTTATTGACCATACTACGGATGACACGGGCGAGATGGCGGTAGTGTCGTTGGATGCGGTCAAGGCCTTTGATTCAGTGAGATGGCCTTGGCTGAAAGCGGCCCTGCAGGGATACGGCGTGGGCCCTGGTTATATCAGATGGGTCCAGTTGTTATATAGCAGCCCGGTGGCTAGGGTCAAGACTGGGGCCACAGTCTCGGATGCCTGGCACCTTAGCAGGGGGACCAGGCAGGGATGCCCTTGGTCACCCATGTTATATATACTTGCGCTGGAACCGCTGGCGATATGCCTGCGGCAACAATACGGAGAGGTGGGCATTAACACTGCCAGCGGCAGCCACTTAATATCCCTCTATGCGGACGATATGCTGTTGTACCTACGCTACCCGGAGGAGAACCTGCAGTACGTACTGGAAGTACTGGATCATTACGCTGTCCTCTCGGGCATATCAGTGAACCCCAGGAAGTCTAGCCTGTTCCCTTTGGGCGGGTACAGGGACGTCCCGTTGGAGAGGCTGCCTGTGTTGCCAATACCATGGCGGACCGACACGTTTAGGTACCTGGGGGTAAATATTTACCACCGGACTGAGGCGGTACACAAGCATAACACAGAGAGAGCCATAGCGGGGGTCAAGAACAGCATGACATTCTGGTCCAGATTGCCCCTGTCCATGATGGGGAGGGCGGCTTTGCTGAAAATGGTGGTCCTTCCCAGACTCCTGCATTTCTTCGTGAACGTCCCGTATTTGATCCCTAAGAGCCTATTTGTACGACTTCATAGTATGTGTAGGGGCTTCGTGTGGGGTAACTCCAGGAGTAGGGTGGCCCTGTGGAAGCTCCAGAACCCGTACGAGAAGGGGGGTATAGGCTTGCCCAACTTCGAACTATATTATCTGGCGGGACAACTGTTGTATGTGGCCAGGTGGTTGTCTGATGAAGATTCGGCGGAATCTAGGTTGCTGCGTGAGGATGCGGCCCCATACTTCCTGAGAGAGGTGGTGTGGCTACAAAGGAATAAACTGACGGGAAGAGGGCGGCTATTGAGGTTGGGATGGGAGGTCTGGCACAGAACATGGAAATTGATGGGGGAGCCAGAACCACTATCTTGGCAGGTCCCGCTGGTGGCCCTGTGCGAAAACGACACCCAACTGTTTCACTCTGTCCGTAGGCACTGGGAGCCGGTGGGCCTGGCCACGCTTGGGGACATATGGAGGGAGGGGGAGGCGCTGGACTTTCAAAAGTTGCAGGATGAGACGGGGGTGCACAGAGGCCAGTACATCACCTATGCCAGGCTAGTAAAACGAGTAAGAAAGAGATGGCCAGAGACGGCACTGGCAGATGATCCTGATGTCACCCTTGAAACTATGTATGATGTCTCAGAGGGTGGGCATGAAATATCACGGATATACGAACTCCTCAGAACGAAGGCTGGGAAAGAGTTGCCCCAACTGAGGCACGAATGGGAGGAGGAGATGGGTGGACTCATGACGGAGGGTCAGTGGAAGAGGGTCCTGGGATATCATAAAAAGGTGTCCCGAAATGCACGGCTCCAACAACTCCAGTTCCACATTACTCACAGGGCCTACCTGACGCCCCAGAAGATCGCACGGTTCGGAGGCTCGATCACTCAAAAATGCCCCAGGTGTGGGGAGGTGGAAGCTGGGTTGCTACATATGTTTTGGGCCTGCCCGGAAGTGTATAGATTTTGGGAGGAGGTCAAGATGAAGCTCGCAAGTGGGGGAGTGGTGTTGGACGTGGGATCTGCCTGGTCGTGTATGCTTGGGATCTTCCCCAGGCCCAGACACGTTAGGCACCTGAGCAAGCTGAGGGACCTGGCATATGTTCTGGCCAAACGCAGGATTGCCATGAACTGGAAATCGGCTAGCAGGCCGAGAGTAGAACTATGGTGGGCGGACCTTATGAGGTGGGCGGAGGCTGAATCCGTGGTATGGTTTGAAGCGGTCACTAGAGGGGGCGAGGAGGAGATAGGGCCCTTGCTGGCCTGGCGACAATTGGTGGCCTCTATGACCAACCCACAACAGGGCTTGGACGAATCTGAGAATTCGGAAGATGTGCCTACGGACAATGTTTCTCCTGATGGTGCCCCGACTGAGGATACAAGGGAGCCGGCTCTGGCTTGATGGGGGGTGGGGGGAGTTTTTCCTTTTTTTTTTTTTTTTTCTCTTTTGTGTTTTCTGTAAATAATTAACAGTTTTATTGTGTTGTTTGTTTTTCTAAAATATAAAATCAATAAAATATTTTAAAAAAAAACTATGCTCCGTGCTTGACACAACTGGAATACAAACTCAATGCATGGGTTAAGTTGCCCCTATCCCTGAAAGGGTCATATATCCCTATTGAAAATGCTGGTGGTACCGAAGCTAGTATATCTTTGCAGCGGCATCCCGATCTGGCCAGGTGGAACATTTTTCAACACACTACAGACACTGTCCCCCCGATTCGTCTGGGATGGCGTACAGCCATAATCACCTGGTCTAAACTATGTGAAAACTATGATACTGGTGGTCTGGCGGTCCCAGACCTTCTTCTATACTACAACTCTACACAGTCGCACTTCGCTAAATACAGGAACAACACCGCAGAACAATTCGCACACATAGATGCAGAAGAGTTTGCAGCATCTCCCCTGAATCTCAAGAGCATGATATTCGCCAAGGTAGCAGAGGAAAAGATAATGGCGGACTCGATGTCATCCCCAGTTCGGGCATGGACACAGATCCTCAAGAAAGTAGGGTGCGATACTCCATATTGGCCATACCTACCCCTATGGCACTATCCTGAACTTAAACCTACCATGGATCGAATGATACAAATGAAGTGGGATCCGGAATAACAGGCCAGAGTTGGGGCCCTCTTCCCGGAGGACAGATTCCTCACAATTGCAGAGATCCAGAACAGGGTGGGAGCCGGACTAATCACAACGCTACAACACCAGTGTTTAAAAGCAGCCTGCAGGAAGAAATGGCCATCCTTCCCTAACGGCACCACCTGTGCATAAATTCCTATCTGACATCCTTACACAAGATGGCTTCACAAGCAGCGTCTCAACGCTATACAGAACAGTACAGAGCAACACGCAATCCAAGAACGAGATGAAAACCAAATGGGAGAGAGACCTGAACATTGAGATTGACGAACAACACTGGACGAACTACTGTAGATACACTAAATCTATCTCCCAATGTGCTAACTTCAGGCTTATCCAGTTCAAAATTTTAAACCATCTACATATCACTCCCAGCAAAATCTCCAAGTTCGATCCCTCTAAGCAATCGACTTGCCCTAAGTGCGGCACAACGACCGCAAACACGATCCATATGTACTGGAGTGCCCACCAGTAAGGCAATTCTGGGAAGAAGTAGCAGTAACTATGAACGATATATTGAATACAAACATCCCGGCTACACCACTGAAATACCTACTGAGGGATATTGGGAAGGCATCTGTCAGGAACCGCAGACTATTCGCAGTGTGGGGTTCCGTGGCCAAGCCGGACATTCTCAGGAGATGGACATCCAAGAACCCCACACACAGGAAGGCTGGCTCCGAGACTTGATAAACAAAGTGAAGAGACCTATATACGAGGTATCCAAACCACCTCTAGACCCAAGGACATATGGGACCCACTCTGAGCATACCTAAAGAACGTGGAAGAGGCATAAGAAGAAAGAAGAAAACAAGATAATGTCCAATTAACCCTTTGTACCTTGTCTCTCTGCTTCCCCCCCTCCCAACCCATACCCTGTGACTAACAAATCGTGATTGATCTTTACCCGCGTCATTCCTGCTACCCTTACTGTCTTGGAAATAATGTGACACCGCTGTGATTTGATATGTCAGTATTAAATAAAGTTTTTTTTTTAAATGACATCCTTAAACTTAGTAAAAACATAAAGACGACGCATCCAATTCATACATCGAATACATAAAATATTTCCATAATTCATAACAGACCTTCCAAAATAAAAAACACACCCAATTCGTACACCAAGTTCGTAAAATATTTCCTTTAACCCCTTAAGTGCCAAGGCATCTCGTCCTTGGAATTCTATCCAGAATGCCAAGGACGAGATAGCTCGTCCTTTTTGCCACTTCGTTTTGTGTGAGCAGGGATCACACAAAACTGTAATCCAAACCCTGGGCTATGTGAGGGGGAGGTCCCCCCTCACTGCCAGGGGGCTGGATTACCTTCAGGTTTCACGTCTGCGTGCGTAAAGCACGCAGACGTGAAAGTGAAGTAATTTTCACCGCAGCAACCATTTCGGGTTGCTGCGGTGAAAATAGAAGCAGAGTCTCCACCTTACTCCCCCCCCCCCCGATCTCCGGCTGCATTTCAAACCGGAGATCGAGGGGTGTCGTTGGAAAAGGGAGTTTGTCCCCTTTCCAACGATATCCTTTGTGACAGCATTGCTGCCCGCGGATCGGGCGCAGGGCGCTCGATACGCGGGCAGCAATACCCACTAGGCACCAGGGATACGTTTGTGATGTAGGGGGAGAGGGGAGCTGCTTACAGTACGCAGCCCTCTCTCCCCCGGCCCCCAAAGCATGGGGGCACATATGTGCGCAACCCTGGGGGCAGATGGCTGATCTGCCCCCAGGGAAGGGGCAAAATGGAGAAAAAAAAATCATTACAAAAAAGGGAATTTTTGGGTGGGGGGGGGGGCACTAGCCACCAGGGATTTTACAGAAAAGGGGGTGGCCCTCTCCCCCTCACCCCAAGGGGAAATCGGGGCACCCCTTGTAGCCCTCCCTGGGGGCAGATATCTGCCCCAAGGAAGGCTGCATGAGATGCCCCCCTTGCTTTTGGTGTGGGGGGTAGAGGGTCACCCCCAATTACATTAGAAAATTACCTGGCAGATTAGGGTGCCCCTCAGCCCGCCCGAAAGTGTAGTATGGCATTTTCCATTGTTGTGTGGGAACGCGGGAAGGTATAACAGTTGTTGTGTTTGTGTGATTTTCATCACTTTTTGACCCATTTGCTGGTGCCCTTTGTCACACAACCCTTTCATTTCCCAAATGTGACCTACATTTTGTCGCTGCTTTAAGACTATACACTTTAGTCACCTACCCTTGAAAAGGTCTGCCTGTGCTCTTTCAAAAAATGTATGCTTGCCGTTCCTCAACACATTGGTTTTCCTGATTTACACATGCTAAGTACGTCTGTTCAGGCCGGAGCATAAAACTGATGTGTACCATGGCTCAGTGTTTGGCTTGTGGTATTGCTAGTTTTGTAAAACACTACAAAACATGTGTACTTTCCTAACTGGAAGAGTCGGAAGCCACTGCTGTACCAAGCCAACCATGTCCAACACATAGCTTTTTTTTCAGTCAATCCATGGCATTTTCCCCTACCTAGTTGTTGCCCGGCCTATGCAAATCACCCCTTCCTTAACTTGGAATTTTGTCTACTTTTCAGAAATATATGCCTTTCTCTCCTCCAATTCGGCTTTCCTACCCTTTTCTTTCATTCCGTCCATACATGTCCTATTGGCCAAAATCGCCTACCTCTCACAAAACGGTTGATAACCACATCAAAATAATGATTTTCCGTTTCCACTCAACCTGTTCTTGAAAGCCAGGAAATTGGGGAATTCAGCACAGCAAGCCATTTGTTCCTAGCTTTTACAAAGAAAAAACCACAGGCTTCTTTGTACATCATTTTATTTGCATTTTTTGAAAAAACTAAACATTTTCGCCCTCTTTGGTTATTTTCTCTCACCCCCCCCCCCCCCTACAGCAACCTAGGATTCCTGGGTGGCGTTATGACCGCCTACATGTGGGAAAAAAAGGAGCCAAATTTGGTCGAGATATCTCATGTAACAAAAAAGTTACAAGGCATTGAATTGCCACATACCGAAATCACCAAAAAAGGCCATGGCACTGGGGGGAAATACCCATGGCACTTAAAGGGTTAAAAGTTAACACCATAATACATAATATTAAGATAGTCCACACACATGAAACATTTCCAGAGCTCCCGTTTACAGAATCTTAAACAATAATTTCTCTATTTGATGAAATATTTGTCCCTAATGACATACAAGCTTAAACAATCAACAAACAAATGGCAGATAGTTTCAATGTCAAATTCCCAGCATAATCTACAGAACCACTGCTTGCGGGCAATGGCAATGTGTGCACCAATGATTTCAAATGTCGGCATACAGTTACATTTAATTAACATATTTCCTAACTATAGAAGCATTTGGATAGGCCCTGAGGTATTTAGGCTTGTTCATCCCTTCATCAAGATAGCCCATGAATTCATTAATGTTTTTCTTTGTGTCCAGATTTCAATACTTTCTTTACTCTATATTTATACTGCGAAAATGTCATTCCCCCTGAGCAGCCACCCAATGGGTCGGTCCACTAAACCTTGGTCTTTGTTTGCCATTCCAAACAGCAATTACGCATGGGCATTTGCCGGCATATCTGGTAAATCATGTAAACAATAGCAGACGGTTCCATGTCATTTATTTTCCTAGTTAGCAATAATAGTTTTATAGAGACCGCAATGCCAATGCTGTACAGACCACACAAGCATTGTATACTCAGGTGGCATACTCGGAGAAAGATTTCCCATCAAGAGCTTTTAGTTCTCTGATGAATTTGCGCCCCCATACTTCCACACCATATAACATAATGGATCTTATGTTTGCTCGATAGATGGTAAGAACAGTATTTTTTTTATTTTTTTATTTACTTGTACATAATCAAAGAAAGAAAAATGATTTTCACAAGGAGAAAGTCATGAGCTGTACAGGTGAGCAGATCCTTGTTTTCAAAATTACAAGTCTACAATGAAAGCACCGTCTACTGGGCACACGGAAAGTCAGGGGAGTTAAAAATAGATCAAATTCCCACCGGGCCGGAGTAATAGGGAAAGTTCTGTGGTGGGCGTCGCACAAACGAGGGGTGATTGCAGCAAAACACTCCCTCACGGCGGGCCATGTCGAACATATGCTGAGGTCATTTCGGGCAAGCAGTCAGAATGGGACGGACCATGCCCGATGGCGTTGAGTTTGGTAAAGAAGGCTTCCATCAGTTTGGACGTGGCTACAGCCCAACAGGTTTTTTCCCCTGAGATGAGGCGGCACCACCATGTGTCTTCTTCGATCAAGACAGAATCTACCCATAAAGGTGACAAAAAGGCACTACGTTCTTGATTTAAGAACAGTATTAATAGTAGGATCTCCAATCTCAAAATTAATGTCACATTTACACATTTGGAAGGCACCTGTTGACGCTAGGAGCCAAAAGTAGCTTCTGGTAGCCATTTGTTTCAACTAACCAGGCACCTTTATGTTGGAAGCAGGGACTAAAAAAGCTCCCAGCTCCCCTCAATTTCGAACCCTGCAATCCCCCTCAATACAGGACAAGCAATCCCTAACCGAGCTGGAAGTTAACTTCACTTGTCCGAAGAACCTAATCCGTTTTGTTGGTTATATGGGAGTTAAACTGTGTAATAACTTGCAAATTTCCATAATAGCTGGTATGGTTTCAGACCCTTTTCAGGCGCCGTCTGCGTCTCAGAAGAGGGAGAGAGAGCCAGGAAATGGCCCACCCCCTGACAACGTGGAGGATAAAGAACCAATCAGTTTGAGTGCAGCATAGGAGAGTAGCCAGCGGAACAGCAGAAGAGGAAAGACCTCCTTCTGGACTGCAGGAGGAAGGATCACTACCCGTGGTGGCGTAATGCACCAAGGCCAAGCCCCCAGGAACCTCAGCAACCTTGCTTAGAAGTGGACTGGAGAACCGTAGCCCAGGAAAGTCTCAAGCAGTGGAGATCGCCTGAGCGATGGACGAGAGACACAATGAGACGCCGACGTCCAGCAGGAAGGCACAAGGCCGGGGTAAGCCACGCCAGGTCCCAGAGGAGCTCTTGGCCCCCCAAGCCAGGGCCCCGAGGAGCCTGGGGGCCCAAGCCAGGGGCCCCCAAACCAGGTGACCCAAAGCTAGGGGGTCCCCAAGCCAGGGCCCCAGAGGAACTAGGGTCCCCAAAGCAGGGCCTAGAGGAGCCAGGGGCCCCAGAGCAGGGCTCAGAGGAGCCAGGGGCCCCAGAGCAGGGCCCAGAGGAGCCAGGGGCCCCAGAGCAGGGCCCAGAGGAGCCAGGGGCCCCAGAGCAGGGCCCAGAGGAGCCAGGGCCCAGAGGAGCCAGGGCCCAGAGGAGCCAGGGGCCCCAGAGCAGGGCCCAGAGGAGCCAGGGGCCCCAGAGCAGGGCCCAGAGGAGCCAGGGGCCCCAAAGGTGGGAGTTGAGAGGAACTGAATCCCAAAGCAGGGGGTGAGAGAAATCAGGCCCCATGGCAGGGGGTGAGAGAAACCAGGCCCCATGGCCAGAGTAGGAGAAACCAGGCCCAAGGAGAGCTAAAACGAGGTAATAACTAACTAGATAAAGTATCTCAAGATAGCTTGGTGGCGAGACCCATGCGAGTACCTGATCTATAGTTCCAGAAAATGGGGCAGACGTTGACCGGAGGTGAAAAACCGAAGATTCAGAGGGGAAACTAGACATTTGGTGTCTGGTCTTGAACTGTACAATGATCCCTTTTTTTGATAACGAGACATCAAAGTAGGGGGCGGGAGTCAGAATCCAGCCACTAATATTTTGTTTGGGCAAAGGCCCTTTACCTTGGTTAAAGCTAGGCTTTTTTATAGTGGTTGGGGCAGAAAAATCAGGCTAGAATACATTTCCAGACAAAGAGCTTGGCTTATTCTGCAGGACATCCTGACGAGCACGGCTTTTTACTTCTTTCTTTTCTTTACAGTAGGGCCAAAAGACTTAGGGATAGGTTATGTTTTGGGTGTTGCAATAACGAAATACTCAACCAAAAATAAAAATGTCATCTTGTCAGTCTCATGATTCCAACCTACAACAGCTATTTATTTATATTGATTTATTATTTAGTGCTTATACACAGATGAAGTGCTTCAAAGCAGGAAGGTAACAAGGGAATACATAATCATTTTTAGGCCTTGAAGATTCCGAATGATCTAAACAGAAAAACTAGCATACTAGGCCGGACGACATTTCTCCTAGTGCAAGTGCATGAAATGGCACAGTTGAGACCAAGCACGGGGAGGTGGGGGGTGGTTGGGGGGACAGAAAAGACAATCTAACTGGTCCTAGTACATTTAGGTAATACATACATACAGACAGAGGTGCAGAGAAGGGAGTGTGGGGGGGGGGACAAAGAGTCTGGTCAAGCAGGGTCCTGTGTTAAGTGCAGAGAAGTTACCCCACTCATGGAGCGTAAGCTGAAAGTGCAGCAATGCTAAACAAAGTGCAGCGGCTCAGAGGCAAGTGCAAAAGACTGGTGGGAGAGCCTGCAACCTGTAGGCTCTGGAGGTGAACCAGTCAGCAAACACTGAACAGTGCTAGGGGGAAGGAGGGTGGAGAGGTTAGCAGGGAAGAGGGAGAGAGAAGGAGGAAGAGAAAAAGGAAGGTCTTGAGGAGTTTGCGGAACTTAAGGCTCTCTGGCTCAAGATGGAGAGGCAGGGAGGCTGTTCCAGAGAGAGGCACCTAAAGAGGATAAAGATCTAACCCCAAATCTCTTATTAGCGCATGGAAGCAGGTTACAGACTCAATAATAGGTTTGAAGATTTATGTTGCCCACATAGTTTGAATATTTCCATTGTAGCATACATACAATGTTCTCAGGAGGCACAGCGACATACAAAGATTATGCATTACTTTCCTGACATTTCTTGTTGTACAATTTCCCCTAGTTCGTTTAGACGTTTGTTAAACCCTAACCCTCACCATTCTGTTCTGGAAACAGTCTTGGGTAACAGCTTGATGGATCCAAAGTGGCCTCTGCTGTGTCATCACACCAGCAAGATTTTCATGAACAATTTTCAAACTGACCTACTTAAGAGTTTGCACAGCATATACTTGTTCCCACCTCATTACACAAGAGAATTTCAACATGTCCCAAACTATAATGCCATCATTTTAGACATGGTTTAGGTTGTAACCCTGTTAATGAGTTATGGGGTCAAGCATGGGGTCAAGCATTAACCTATCTTACTTAGGAGGCATTTTCACTTACACCCTGCTCACCTAAGATGCTTGGTTTTAGGCATCAGTCCCTTCATAAGGGAAGTTGGTTTGTGTGTACTCGTCCTACTTTTAATCTGTGCCGGAGAATAATAAACACAGAAAACAGAGGCACTAAAATAGTGAGACGTTCTACTCTGTATGGGATCGTTTTCCTCCATTCCATTAATTATCCATCGAACCGTGTGCCTCCCTGAACACGTGGATATGTTGGATCTTAGCTCTGTCTATCATTAACTATTACAAATACTAAAATTGTAATACAACTTTATCAGATGTTATCTGTTGGAATTGCTTAATCATATTGAAAATCAACATTTGTGCTTTGTTGTGCGGTACTAAAGCGAGTGCATGAGGTTACTAACTGCTGTAATGCGGATTGTATTTGATGGGGAGGAGGGGATATTTTAATTTTTTGCTTCAGCTTTTTCTAAGTAGTTTTTAGTTTAGAATGGTTTTACTTAGGCTGACAATTGTTAGAGACCATGGTTAGAGATATTCCACACAAAATAAGAAAATCAATGAACTTGCTGTGGTCTCACATTATCAACTAACATCCCCACAACTCAACTTTAAAATAATGTAACTAGAGAAACCAAATCCAATAAGCAAATAAATGGCCCTGGTGTGAATAAGAGTAACCTCAGCCACTATACACATTAGCATGGTTTGAAAGCTTTTAGCCTTCCTGATAAGAAATAAAGGCCCTCAAGCATTGAGACATTTGTGCATGTACAAAGTCTTTAATGCACTGGGCAGTATTAATATTTTCGAGACACATCAGAAACCAGTACATAAGCAAAAGGCGGGCTATTGTATAGCTTATACTCTTGTGTGTATGCTGTTGGGTCTACAAATCGCTTGAAAAAAGGGCAACACTATGACGCGCGAATGCACTAAAAGCAGAGATTGAAGGTCACAAGTTAGCGTACCATAATTGGAATAGACTTCAACTAGGCAGGAAGATATTAACCACCCTCGTTGAAGATGTATGACGCTATACAAAGAATGCAACTATGTAAACATTTGGAGGTGGCATGATATGGGCACATTGGGTGCATAATCACAAGGTCAGCAAGTAGTTAACTTCTGAACCTTTTCTCAGATAGTGGCATCTATGTACCATTAGTTTGAAAAATCTGCTACACAGACCCCAATCTTTTAATTGGAAAGTATTCAGTCAAAAAAGGTTTGCTTTATTTTTTGGAGCAAATATTTAAATGTTGCTTATAAATCTACATGTTCATGCAGGCACAATTTCTTCTGTAGTTTTATCTTATACACGAGCTTCTTTTAAAAAGGATACTTGCACTTCACTCTGACCTTTTTCCCCAATCGGTCGTTACACACAACTTCAATCATTTCTGGAGCCTGGGAAAAACACAAAAACGTTCGTTTTTACTCAAACAGTTAAAAAATATGAATTCAAGAGTTACGCTACCACAAGTAAGGGATCTCAGCACTGTAGCATGTCTGTCAAGAGGGCATGCATGAAAGAGTTGCTATTGGTGGTCTCGTTTGTGGTGCAGCAACGCGGAAAGGACACTACACAAACGTGGAGTCTTTACATCAGCAACACCCTTCACCAAACCAGTTCTTTTAACTGCTGTATGCAAACATGAATTGAGTGGGGGACCCTCAACAAACAGAAATACGTTTTTATAGCACTTGCAATCCCTTGGTGTACAATGAAAATAAAACCTCTGTACTGCCCATGAAAGTCTGAATTGGGTAGTGGACTCACCTGTAACTTGCAGGTTGCATCTGGAACTCTGCGGCACGCACCAAACTCACTCGGTTTATCCTTCCGACGACTATACCAGATCAGACTAGTGGCTGGTATAATGCCAAATGCTTGCCACAAGGAGAGTAACATTTTCTGGATTTTAGTTACTTTAGTGATGTGAGGAATAGGAAAAGCAGGGACATGGTTGGCAGGAGTGGGACTTGAGAAGTACATATAGTACAGGAAGTGGAGGTATATATAATCCAAGTGGGGAGGACAAGGTGGAGAAGGTTGGGGTTGGAGCAGTAGCCAAGTGCATTACCAGATAACGTTTCATTTGGAACAGTGTATAAGGGATAAATTAGTTACCGTAATCGCATTTCTGATGCTTGTATCTGCTTAAAGTCACATGCTATGCAAAGGCCGACATCTAGTTGAAGCTGCAGAGTATTACAGTTGTCGTTTTCGAAATTCGAAAAGGGACGTCAACAGGGCGTGCCAGTAATACTATCCCTAGTGTGATGTCCACTGTAACCATGGTGCTTCACGCATCAAGGTCTCTGAAGATTGTTTCTGGCATGAGGTTGCATAAAGTGTAGCATGAGTACATGTGTAGTAAAGCAGATTATACATCTGATAAAGGCCAGAAAACATCTCTGCACCTTCTACTCCAGGGGAGTAAGGGAGGCCGAATGTGAATCTAAGCATCAGAAATATGATTATAGTAAGTAATGTAACCCTTCTGGGCTTGTGGAATCTGCTTAGATAACATGCTATGCATAGATTAGCGAGCAGCGTTTGGAGAAGGTGGTGGGATGTGAGAAGGTACTGCAACAAATAGATTGTTTTAGCACCACTGGTCCCACCAGTGGATCTGCTTTAGAGTGAGTGTCAAGGCAGTAGTGCAGAGTAAAAGTGTGGACAGAGCTTCGTGTATCTGCTATGCAAATGGTGTCCAACGTGACGTTTGAAATAAAAGCCAAGGTAGCTCCTGTAACCCTGGTGGAGTGAGCCCTTTGTGTGAAAGGCAGTGTCTTGCTTAATAGAGAGTAGCAGAGCTGTATGCATGTGACTATCCATCTGGATATGGCGTTTATTATTATATTTGTAAAGCGCCTGCAGCCGGAGGCATCGAGGCGTTGTTTCAAGAAAATGTCTTAGTTGCACGAAAGGAAGGCAGTGCTTCTTGGAAATGCAGTCTCGTTCCCTGCCCAGAGCTATGGAGACAAACAGTTGGTCTGTTTTCCTTAATGGTCTGGTCTTGTTTACATAGTAAAAGGGCCGTCCGCCTTACATCCAGTGTATTGAGTTTGTTCTCAGCTGAGCTTGTTGGATTTTTAAACTGGTAGTTCGATGGCCTGATTGACAAGGAACTTTGAAATGAACTGAGGTGAAAGACAAATTCTCTATGTCGATACAATAGGTTATGTGGATAACAAAGAAAGGGTTTTGCAGTGACAAAGCTTGCAGTACACCGATTCTCCTTATGGATGTGATAGCCACCAGGAAAGCTGTTTTATATGTGAAGTGTTTAAGGCTTGATTTATGCATACGCTTGAAGGGGGGTCCCATGAGCTTTGCAAGTACTGCATTCAGGTCCCAGCCTGGTGGCGGGTTTGAAATAAAAGGTGTAGTCTCTTTACTCCCTCCATGAATATCTTAATGACAGGGATTTTCCACCAGGACACCTTACTCTGAGAAGTGGTGTATGCGGATAGAGCCGCTAGGTAAACTTTGATTGAGTTGAATACTAGCCCGAGTCTAGTAAGTGAAGCATGTAATGAAGACTGTGTGATGGGAGTAACTTCTATTGGATTTATTGGTTTTGACTGGCACCAAATTACAAATCTCTTCCACTTGTTAAAATAGCAGTGTCTAGTGTTTGGTTTACGTGCCTCTTTGAGGATTTCCATACACCTTTGAGGTAGATTTAGATGTCCAAACTCTATGACTTCAGGAGCCAAGCTGCCAAGTTCATAGACTGAGGTTTAGGTGTAATGCTGCCCCCCCGCCCACGTGTTGTGTGAGCATGTTGAATGGGTAAAGGGAGTTTGATCGGGTCGCACATCGCCAGTTTGCGCAGATGTGGATAACAAGGATGTCTCGCCCACATAGGAACTACGATTAATGATTTGTTCCCTGCAAATCTTGTTCACCACTTTGCTCATTAGAGGAGTTGGCTGAAAGGTATAGGCACATTTCCCTGACCAGCTCATCTACGACCTTGGAGTCGTGTTGGGGAAACCTGGATGTGAAGTCTGGGCATTGTGTGTTTTCTCTTGTCGCGAACAAGTCTTGCGAGGGGTAGCCCCACTGTGTGAAAATGTAATCCACGATATTTTTTATGAAGCTGCCACTCATGCTTTTCCGGTAGAGGATCTCTGCTTAGTGAGTCCACCAGAGTATCGAGTTCCCCTGGAACATGTTGTGATGTGCCCACTTCCATATTTTCTGTGCTAGCCTGGACAGATTTGGAGAATGTGTGCCCACCTGCTTGTTTATATAAAACATTGCAGTGATGCGGTCTGTGAGAATGTGTACCGATTGACTTGTAGCGCCTTGAGCACTGCTAGAAGTTCCAGCAGTTTGCTGTGGTTCTGTGCTGTGCTAGAGCTTGTACTAGGGTTAGCGAAACGAACACTATATTGTCCCACTAACCACTTGCGTGAGACCACTCCACTCTTGCATTGGGCACATGCGCAATCGTGCATGTGGGACCAGGTAAATGCATGACGCGATCATCCCGGGCAAGCGTGTTGATTTGCGTACGGTTATCTGGCGAGCGGCTAGATAGAGGTATTTGCAGCAGTATGTTCTGTACTCTTTCCTATGATGGAAAGACTATACCCTCTTCTATTTTTACGACAGCTCCTAAGAACTGTTTGGTCTGGTACAAGGCTTGACTTTTTCTTGTTGATTTAGAAACCCAATTGAAAAAGTAGACTGATCATTCTTTGGGTATTTTGCTTGCAGAATTGGTGATTCTCCGCTGTGATCAGCCAGTCGTCCAGGTAAGGGTACACTGGTACTGACCCCCTGCTTAGGTGCGCTGCCACCACCGCCAGAACCTTGGTGAATACCCTTGGAGCGGATGCTATGCCGAAGGGTTGCACCTTGAATTGTTAGTGCTGGTTTGCTACCTTGTAACGCAAGAATCTTCTGTACACTGGGCACATTGAAATATGAAAGTATGCATCTTTCATATCCTAATGAATGTAGTCCCCCCGCTTTAGCAGTGGGATTAGTTCCTCTAGCGTTGTCATGCAGAATTTTTGTAGCTTGACATAGGTGTTTGCAGGGTGCAGATCTAAGACATTGCGAGATCTTTTTTGGCACAAGGAAGTACATTGAATAGATACCCTTGTGTGCCTGGTTCGCCGGGACAACTTCTATTGCATCCTTTAAGAGCAGCACTGCCACCTGTTCCAATAGGATGTGCTGTTCTTCTTTGGAGGTGGTCCTTTGTCTTGGTGGATGGTTGGTGGGTTGCTGTAGCAGCTCTATATAATAACCGCCCGCCACGGTTGAAAGAACCCAATTGTCTGAGGTGATTCCTTCCCATACGTGGGTAAAGTTTGATATGCGGCCTCCTAATGGAGTGGCATGGGCAGGACCTTGTAACGGGTAGTCATTGTTTGGGGGGTGTTGTGCCGCCTCTGGAAGAGGAGGATCTACCCTTGCCACGAGATCTTCTCTGGCCTCTTTGAAAACCCTTTAGAGAGGACTGCCCCTGAGATGAGCCCCAGGACGAGCTCTGACCCTGGTTGCACCCTGACCCCCCATTGTGAGTCTTGCCCCCTAATGCAGTGAAAATTATAACCCCCTTGTTATCCAGAGGGTTTATTAGTAAGTTGCCTTAGTGACTAAGGTATCATACTCTTCTTTGGCGATCCACCGCTCCACCGCCTTGCCGAACAACACGTTTGGCTTTATGGGCATATTGAGAAGAGTGGCCTGTGTCTCAAGCTTAAACCCAGAAAGGCATAGCCACGCGTGGCGTTTGATTAACATGCCCTCGATTCTCCCCGCATTATATGCTGCATCTAGCTTATTCTTAAGGAAGCAACAGCTTTACCTTCTGCAACGGAAAGAGACAGTTGTGACTTAAGGGGCTCTGGGGCTGAAGCTATCTTTTTAGCCAACTCATCCCACTTATGGCAGTTGTAGCTGGCTAGTAGAGCGGCGTTATTGGCAATTCTCGCCTGATAAGCTGCTGAAGAGGCTACTTTCCTACCAAAAGTATAAATCTTGTTGTTTTCTTTATCCAGGGGGTGCTTCTGAAGAGGCTAGAGGTGTTCCTGCTCCCTTTCTAGTGGTTGTAACCACTAAGGAATCTTGTTTCAATTGTCCCCTGATGTAAAAGGGGTCTGAGGGAGCTGGCTGGAAGATCTTTTCAATGCGTGGGTTTACAGACCGCTTTAAATTTGGAGTCACTTGAGAGGGTTGAATTCGCCTCTGTACAGATTGGAGAATTGGAAAGAATTGGGTAGCAGACCTTTTATCTCCCAAGATGTTTTCAACAAAGTCATTGTCAACTTGGGTCACCTGTGTATCTATCTGAAAATGATCTGCTGCTTTTAGGAGCAGATCATTGTATTGAATTTGATGGTCAACCGGTGAGTCTGCCACCGGTGGATCCGAGTGACCCCGCGACTTTATGACGTAGACGCCTTGGTCATAAAACTGGTCTAAATCCTCCATGTCCACTTGGTCTTCAGTGTCAGTGTAGGTTTGAGTGTCCTGGAGTCCTGCGTGCAGTCATAATAAGCAAGCTGCCCTAGGTCCTGCTGAGAGGTGGGTGCTTATGTGGTGTCTGTGCGGGCTCTCTTGGTGGGGGGGGGTTGAGTAACTGCGGCCCCACTAGCTGGTCCACTGTGTGGAGTGCCCTGAAGGTTTGCTAAGTGTTCTGGGTGGTTGTCAAAGAAATTGGCAGGGGAAGACATTCGTCTCATGACTAGCTATTTCCTCTGCAGACCACTGAGCTGAACTTGGGATAATTTGTGGGGGGGGTAGGAGGGGTTGGTGTTGGTTCAGGGGGTTTCTTGTGCTTCATATCCCCTAAAATGGAGCACTCCCCCAGGCCATAGTCCCTAAACTTGAGCCCTCTTTGTGTGTGGACTTGTGACTTTGACGTCTGACCTTTCGTTAATGTGTCGGGGATG
Source organism: Ambystoma mexicanum (assembly GCF_040938575.1). Classification (NCBI taxonomy): domain Eukaryota; kingdom Metazoa; phylum Chordata; class Amphibia; order Caudata; family Ambystomatidae; genus Ambystoma; species Ambystoma mexicanum. The sequence continues at coordinate 1,174,866,465 of NC_090926.1, read as the reverse complement.
TGTTTTTTGAGCAGCTCACTCATTTTCGAGCTCTGTGGGGTCTTCGCAGGGACCTTCGACGCATCCTTTGACGGTCGCTTATCGGAATGCGTGTGGGCCGTCGATGAGTCTTTTGACCCTCAGTCAGCGGCGTGTGGTGTTAGAGGTTTTGGACACAGCGTCAGAACCAGACTTGCCTGCCGATTTCAGGGGCCTGTCATGAGGCGAGCGCGATGGCCCAGAGGATACAGAACTGTCGGATCTGCCCTTTGATGCTGTGTGTGGCCTTCCAGTCGGCGTTGAAGTCGTCTTTCGACCGTGGGATGTGAGTTTTGTGTGGTGCCATTTGTTCGTATCAGTGCTAACGTGTGTCGTCCCCGTAGCAGAGCCACCAGCCTGCCTGGTGGGGTCAGGGGCTTGCACTCAGGCATACAAGCAATTCCGTTTGCCCTCTGCATCACTATAAACGTTAATGCTGCCATCACTGGAGGCTCCCTCAACGTCCATGACACCCTCAGCCTGCATGGCGTGGTGGGCCCAGAACTTTGTCTTGTAGTCCTTAAGAGACTTGGATTTGAAGAGCTTGTAAGATTTGCAGTGGCCTTGAAATTTGCAAGAGAAAAAGGAAATTGCACACCCTATGCTTTGAACGTATATGGTACTAAAACACTATCATGCCTTCATAAAGATTTTTTGAAACTTTTATGTATATTGAAACAAATCATTGCATGTTTTCATATGTAATATTGATACAAAAGAGTGGTTTAATTGTTACTTTGCAATACGAAAAATCAACAAGAAGTGAACTAAAAAGTATATTTCGTTTGGATCCTGTTATCCAATACCCAGAGGTGTGCAGGGGACGGGAGTTCCCATTGTTAATGGGAACACCATTCTTTTCAAAGATTTGCAGTGGCCCTCGTTATGGTCCCTTGGGAGACAATGATTGCACGCCCGGTGCAAGTCTTTCCAGGGAAATGTACAATTGCAGGACGGGCAAACATTAAAAGGTGTATTCTCCATTGTGTATGGGGAAGGCAGCCTGTCTTATAGGGTGGGTAGAGAAGGGAATATACATTCTCTCAGGGAGACTAAGAAATGAACCACTCACAACACTCCCTATTGTGAGGGGCGAGGCCCGGTGCTGCCTTCCGAGGCCGTCAGAAAAGTGTGTTGAGACGAGTTGGAGCAGTCCTCGACGAAGGTAGTCCTCGAGAACGTCGCAGAAGGTCTTGTAAGGGAACGGCTAACAAAGGACAGTAAGAGTATACTAGAATTAGTTATCTTTGTAAGTAATGGCGATAGCCAGAACGAACTCCGCTTTGAGCGTCTGACATTGACGGCGGATAAAAAAACAATCTGAGGGACCTCGACACACCATGGGTACAGTGGACGTCACACTAGGGATAGTATTACTGGCACGCCCTGTCGACGTCCCTTTACGAGTTTCAAAAACGACTAATGCTCTGCAGCTTCCACTAGATGTCGGCCTATGCATAGCATGGGATCTAAACAGATTCCACAAGCCTCAGAAATAAACATTTCGACACACATCTATACAGCATTTAAAGCATAAAGTGTCATAAATAAAGCACATAATGTTTGAATCTTATATGGAAGTTAGATTGGCAGAACGCAATTTACGATCTCCCCAGTCTCCAGAGAGAGCTCTTGGTTACTGGTTAATACTGAATACTAGGAGCGGCATCAGATCCGGCTTATCCAATCTTAATTTCGATCCCTGCAATGATGATATGCTTTTATGAGAACACCAATGGGACACTCGCTGTATCTTCTAGGCCACACGCTTCACTGTATTCATTGACTACCAGTTTGTCTATCGACTGTACCGTTTTCTTCCTTTCGATTTCACCCAATTACTATTTAGATTTTAATGTTGGGAAAAAAAGTATTCTAGCCTCTTCCGAATGACTGGGTCCAGCCAAATACTCCCAACAACCACATGCACCGAAGTCCACAGTAATATCAACATTACAACTACATCACAATACGCGGATAAAAAAAAAAAAAGAAAACTATAATAGACATCTCAAACAAATCCACATTTTCATAACAATTGTTTCAACACGGCACAACATTTACACTAGCCACCGGCTAGTGATATTGAACTCTTGGTGAGTAAGAAATAGTGTACTGTGTATGTATAGAACTATGGGGGCAAGTGACTTTTTATGGCTAGCTAGCAACATGAATTTGTGCCCCCTGGCGCCATAACCAATTCCACGTCAATACTTTAATCACAACCGCATCCTCAACCACACAGAAAAGGGGTTGAACGGACTAGATAAACCCTCACACACAGAAAAATAAACCAGCATTGGCAATGCCAATAGTTTTGGCTTTCATTACCTACCAAATGCCTAGTACTTCTGGTTAGGAAAGATTGTCTGCAGTACCCTGTGGGAGACTGCACCAGCCGTGTCCTCTTGGCATTAGTTAACCCAAACTTTGGTATAAGCATGTACTACAAAAGTTGGTAGAGGGACTGAGCGACCAGGCTTACCTCAAGCAAGCTGTAGGTTTGTAACCCAATTTCACAGTGACAAGTATCCAAATAAAACGCATACTCAAGGTTTCTTGATTAAACAATTATTTATTAAACAGTCAGATTGAATAAACCTTCTTTAGAAGCAAGCAAATATGTAACACTAAAATATACTTCACAAATACACACTCCGTTTCAATAAATCAGTAGAGACCCATTTGGGATGGCACACAGACACATCCTACGCCCTCAGGTCACTTCAATAGTTAAGACACCGTGGACATTGATATATCACTGGTACATTTAGAGCAATACTGAGTTTGGTGTCAAAAAGAAAAGGTTAAGGAAGGAAACAATGGTTCAAATGTTTCTCAAACAGGTAACCACTTTTGAACCCCCAATGCAATGTAGATTAACCCTTTCCCAGCTATACAAGTAAAGAATGTATGCCTTTATGGGGGGGGGGGGCAGATGAAAACACAAAATCACAGGTTATAAGAGTCTTCAGGGATCCAGGACAGCCAATGTCTATTGAGCAAAGTTTACGGGAGCCGAGGCACTTCTTGAAGAAGTAAAAAGTCTTGCACAATGTTATAGAGAGTTTGTTGAAACAGAAATCGCTGTTGGGTACAACCTGGAAGGCTTGCGATGGACAAAGCTGAAAGCACCTCTGCAAAAGTCAGCCAATGCAAGTCTTAACTGAGAGCTAGCAAGCTACACAACAAGAGGTAAGTACCTCTTAGTTCACAGCACCTTAGGTCTGAAGAAATTGGTTCCAGCTGGCTTCTGTTCCTGTTGTAGTATGGCAGATTCTGTTCTTACTGGACCTCAGTCGTGGGGACAAGAGGGAGGACGTCTGGGGACTCCTGCACTACGGTTCGAAGGTCAGTAGCAACAATGGGCAAACTTCAGAATAGCGGCACTTCGAGGTTTCAGCTTCTCCCGAATAGCACTACCTCGGTTCTTGGACACTTGGTGGACTTTCCTTGCTTCTGGGGTCCAGCACTCTGTTGAGGTGGCTCAGGTTTGGTTAGTCCTGCTTCGAGGGAGTCCGGAGGATCTTCCTGGAGCTCGGGTCCGACTTAAAATGATGCACTTGCTTCTGGTGTTCCTCTCCCTGGAACTCGGTTCAGGCAGCAGCAAATGGAAGTACAGTCAGCAATGAGAGGATTTCCAGATTAGTTTGTTCATTGGTCCCACCAACCAAAGGGGAGAAGTCGTCCTTTGCAGGGCTTCTGTAGTCGAGGCGAATTTGGTGCTTCAGCACTGCAGTAGGGCTTCACCGGGCAAACCAACGGCCCAGAAGTTGAAACAAGCTTCTCTTCCAAGTTCTTCTTCGGATTCCTTCGCCCAGTGGTCGACTCTGCCTTTCCTTGCTAAAGACCTTGCCTTTCATGCAAGTCTCTCCCATTCATATGCAGCCTAGCTGTCAACACAGCAGGGTGGCGGTCCTTCAAGGCCAATCAATTTTGGGTGCATTCCTGTAACCAAGGAAATTAAGCACAGCGAGTTTCGGGACCCTCCCTGGCTTCCTGCCCTGCCAGACACGGTGTGCAGCATCGAGAAAAAAAAAATGTCGAAATACACAAAAATCGAAAAAATAAATGTTGAAAAAAAAAAAAAGTCAAATGATTTATTTTTTGGTCCCGCATGTAAAAAAAAAAAAAAGGTAAAAGCAACCCCCCTCCCCCCCATTTCGAATAAAAAACTTAATAAAAAAGAAAAACAAACAAAGGGCCCAAACCAGGTTTGGCATGCAGAGTAAATCTCAAGAGGACCTTTCCTTTCCAACAAGAAATGGCGAAAAAAGAAGACCGGGCCATTTTGATAAAACGGGCACCAATGGGTGCAATATTGCAGCTCCGAACGCATCCTGCAGTAAAAACACACAATGGTAGGAAAAAGTAAACCACTGCCATCAGCCATTAATTGTAAAAAGGGTAACAAAAAATGTTACATGAGAAACTAGACAAAAGGAGATACTAAGTAACTCCTCCAGCACCCTATTGTGAGCTAGTGTGTGCTGGGTCTAGAAAGTTACAAAATGTAAGTAAAGTCAATTTCACTTCACTGCTCTTGGAAACGAGTAGTTATTTAAACCTTAGCAGACATCCAAAGGACTTCTCTGTGACACTGCACTGAGGGTGCTTTGTGTCACAATGTAAAAATATGATGCCCATGGAGTTTGCCAGACTCCAAAACCAAAAGAAACCGTTCCAATCAAATAAAAATGTATGAGAGAGTGGGGAAAAGGTCTCACTCTCTTAGGATAAAAATAAAAGTTCTAAAGTCCAGCAAAAGAGCTGGGGTTCTCTAAGGTAGAAGGAATTAGCACATTTCTGAGAATTAACCCTAACACTTCTAAACTAGACAAAACTATTGGCGTTTGGCAATGTTTGTAACAATACTCCCGAGAAGGACACACAGTGCTCATAAATTGAGTGGTGAAGCAGGAAGCAGACCTAGTCTTATTATGCTTTGAAATAACGTCAAAAGAAAGAAGCAAATAGGGCAAAAACAATTATTTTAAATAAGCATTGGCATTTGTAGTTTATTGCATTTAGCATGGAGGGAAGGAATGAGGAATGACAGCACAGGGAAGAAGATATTACTGCATTAAGGTACAACACAAGGGGGTAGGAGGAGGGACTGCACAAGGGGGGGTAGGAGGAGGGACTGCACAAGGGGGGGTAGGAGGAGGGACTGCACAAGGGGGGGTAGGAGGAGGGACTGCACAAGGGGGGGTAGGAGGAGGGACTGCACAAGGGGGTGTAGGAGGAGGGACTGCATAAGGGGGGGTAGGAGGAGGGACTGCACAAGGGGAGGGACTGCACAAGGGGGGTAGGATGAGGGACTGCACAAGGGGGGGGGCATCAGCCATTAATTGTAGAAAGGGTAACAACAAAATGTTATTTGAGAAACTAGACAAAAGGAGATACTAGGTAACCCCTCCAGCACCCTATTGTGAGATAGTGTGTGCTGGGTCTAGAAAGTTACAAAATGTAAGTAAAGTCAATTTCTTGGAAACAGTAGTTATTTAAACCTTAGCAGACATCCAAACGACTTCTCCATGGCACTTTGACACAAAGCACCCTCAGTGCAGTATAAAAATATGATGCCTATGGGGTTTGTCAGACTCCAAAACCAAAAGAAACAGTTCTAATCAAATAAGAATTTATGAGAGAGTGGGAAAAGGGTCTCACTCTCTTCAGGATAAAAATCACAAATCCTAAACTCCAGCAAAAGATCTGGGGGTCTCTAAGGTAGAAGGGAATTAGCACATTTCTGAGAATTATCCCTAACACTTCTAAACTAGACAAAACTATTGGCGTTTGGCAATGTTTGTAACAATACTCCAGAGAAGAACACAGTGCTCATAAATTGAGTGGGGGAGGAGGGACAGCACCGGGAGGGGCGGGGGGGGCGGAGGGAGGAGAGACAGCACCGGGGGGGGGAGGGAGAGAGGAGAGACAGCACCAGGGGGGGGAGGGAGAGAGGAGAGACAGCACCGGGGGGGGGAGGGAGAGAGGAGAGACAGCACCGGGGGGGAGGGAGAGAGGAGAGACAGCACCGGGGGGGGAGGGAGAGAGGAGAGACAGCACCGGGGGGGGAGGGAGAGAGGAGAGACAGCACCGGGGGGGGGAGAGAGAGGGAGAGGGAGAGAGAGAGAGAGAGAGAGAGAGAGAGAGAGAGAGGAGAGAGAGAGAGAGAGAGAGAGAGAGAGAGAGAGAGAGAGGAGAGACAGCACCGGGGGGGTAGGGAGAGAGGAGAGACAGCACCAGGGAGGGGCAAGGGGAGAGACAGCACCAGGGAGGGGCAAGGGGAGAGACAGCACCAGGGAGGGGCAAGGGGAGAGACAGCACCAGGGAGGGGCAAGGGGAGAGACAGCACCAGGGAGGGGCGAGGGGGAGAGACAGCACCAGGGAGGGGCGAGGGGGAGAGACAGCACCAGGGAGGGGCGAGGGGGAGAGACAGCACCAGGGAGGGGGAAGGGGGAGAGAGGAGAGACAGCACCAGGGAGGGGGAAGGGGGAGAGAGGAGAGACAGCACCAGGGAGGGGGAAGGGGGAGAGGAGAGACAGCACCAGGGAGGGGGAAGGGGGAGAGGAGAGACAGCACCAGGGAGGGGGAAGGGGGAGAGGAGAGACAGCACCAGGGAGGGGGAAGGGGGAGAGGAGAGACAGCACCAGGGAGGGGGAAGGGGGAGAGGAGAGACAGCACCAGGGAGGGGGAAGGGGGAGAGGAGAGACAGCACCAGGGAGGGGGAAGGGGGAGAGGAGAGACAGCACCAGGGAGGGGGAAGGGGGAGAGGAGAGACAGCACCCGGGAGGGGGAAGGGGGAAGAGGAGAGACAGCACCGGGGGGGGTAGGGAGAAGAGGAGAGACAGCACCAGGGAGGGGGAAGGGGGAAGAGGAGAGACAGCACCAGGGGGGGGTAGGGAGAGAGGAGAGACAGCACCAGGGAGGGGGAAGGGGGAAGAGGAGAGACAGCACCGGGGGGGGTAGGGAGAGAGGAGAGACAGCACCGGGGGGGGTAGGGAGAGAGGAGAGACAGCACCGGGGGGGGTAGGGAGAGAGGAGAGACAGCACCGGGGGGGGTAGGGGAGAGAGGAGAGACAGCACCGGGGGGGGTAGGGAGAGGGGAGAGACAGCACCAGGGAGGGGCAAGGGGAGAGACAGCACCAGGGAGGGGCAAGGGAGAGACAGCACCAGGGAGGGGCAAGGGGAGAGACAGCACCAGGGAGGGGCAAGGGGAGAGACAGCACCAGGGAGGGGCAAGGGGAGAGACAGCACCAGGGAGGGGCAAGGGGAGAGACAGCACCAGGGAGGGGCAAGGGGAGAGACAGCACCAGGGAGGGGCAAGGGGAGAGACAGCACCAGGGAGGGGCAAGGGGAGAGACAGCACCAGGGAGGGGCAAGGGGGAGAGACAGCACCAGGGAGGGGCAAGGGGAGAGACAGCACCAGGGAGGGGCAAGGGGAGAGACAGCACCAGGGAGGGGCAAGGGGAGAGACAGCACCAGGGAGGGGCAAGGGGAGAGACAGCACCAGGGAGGGGCAAAGGGAGAGAGAGCACCAGGGAGGGGCAAAGGGAGAGACAGCACCAGGGAGGGGCAAGGGGAGAGACAGCACCAGGGAGGGGCAAGGGGAGAGACAGCACCAGGGAGGGGCAAGGGGAGAGACAGCACCAGGGAGGGGCAAGGGGAGAGACAGCACCAGGGAGGGGGAAGGGGGAGAGACAGCACCAGGGAGGGGGAAGGGGGAGAGACAGCACCAGGGAGGGGGAAGGGGGAGAGACAGCACCAGGGAGGGGGAAGGGGGAGAGACAGCACCAGGGAGGGGGAAGGGGGAGAGACAGCACCAGGGATGGGGAGAGGAGAGACAGCACCAGGGAGGGGGAAGGGGAGAGGAGAGACAGCACCAGGGAGGGGGAAGGGGGAGAGGAGAGACAGCACCAGGGAGGGGGAGAGGAGACACAGCACCAGGGAGGGGGAGAGGAGAGACAGCACCAGGGAGGGGGAGGAAGAGAGGAGAGACAGCACCAGGGAGGGGGAGGAAGAGAGGAGAGACAGCACCAGGGAGGGGGAGGAAGAGAGGAGAGACAGCACCAGGGAGGAGGAGGAAGAGAGGAGAGACAGCACCAGGGAGGGGGAGGAAGAGAGGAGAGACAGCACCAGGGAGGGGGAGGAAGAGAGGAGAGACAGCACCAGGGAGGGGGAGGAAGAGAGGAGAGACAGCTCCAGGGAGGGGGAGGAAGAGAGGAGAGACAGCACCAGGGAGGGGGAGGAAGAGAGGAGAGACAGCACCAGGGAGGGGGGGAGAGAGGAGAGACAGCACCAGGGAGGGGGAAGAGAGGAGAGACAGCACCAGGGAGGGGGAAGAGAGGAGAGACAGCACCAGGGAGGGGGAAGAGAGGAGAGACAGCACCAGGGAGGGGGAAGAGAGGAGAGACAGCACCAGGGAGGGGGAAGAGAGGAGAGACAGCACCAGGGAGGGGGAAGAGAGGAGAGACAGCACCAGGGAGGGGGAAGAGAGGAGAGACAGCACCAGGGAGGGGGAAGGGAGGAGAGACAGCACCAGGGAGGGGGAGGGAGAGAGGAGAGACAGCACCAGGGAGGGGGGAGGGAGAGAGGAGAGACAGCACCAGGGAGGGGGGAGGGGAAGGGAGAGAGGAGAGACAGCACCAGGGGGGGGGGGAGAGAGGAGAGACAGCACCAGGGGGGGGAAGGGAGAGAGGAGAGACAGCACCAGGGGGGGGAAGGGAGAGAGGAGAGACAGCACCAGGGGGGGGAAGGGAGAGAGGAGAGACAGCACCAGGGGGGGGGAGGGAGAGAGGAGAGACAGCACCAGGGGGGGAGGGAGAGAGGAGAGACAGCACCAGGGGGGGGGGGAGAGAGGAGAGACAGGACCAGGGGGGGGAGGGGAGAGATGAGAGGCAGCACCACGGGGGGAGGGAAGAGAGGAGAGACAGCACCAGGGGGGAGGGAAGAGAGGAGAGACAGCACCAGGGAGGGAGGGAAGAGAGGAGAGACAGCACCAGGGGGGAGAGAAGAGAGGAGAGACAGCACCAGGGGGGGAGGGAAGAGAGGAGAGACAGCACCAGGGGGAGGGAAGAGAGGAGAGACAGCACCAGGGAGGGAGGGAAGAGAGGAGAGACAGCACCAGGGGGGGAGGGAAGAGAGGAGAGACAGCACCAGGGGGGGAGGGAAGAGAGGAGAGACAGCACCAGGGGGGGAGGGAAGAGAGGAGAGACAGCACCAGGGGGGGGGGGAGAGAGGAGAAATAGCAAATGTGGGGGGAATAGAGGGAGGGGGGGGAGACAGCACCAGGGAGGGGGATGGGGGAAGGGAGGGGGGGAGACAGCACCAGGGAGGGGGATGGGGGAAGGGAGGGGGGGGAGACAGCACCAGGGAGGGGGAAGGGGAGAGACAGCACCAGGGAGGGGGAAGGGAGAGGAGAGACAGCACCAGGGCAGGGGTGGGGGGGGAGAGAGGAGAGACAGCAAATGGGGGGAAGGGAGGGAGAGAGGAGAGACAGCACCAGGGCGGGGGGGGAGAGACAGCACCAGGGCGGGGGGGGAAGGAGAGACAGCACCAGGGCGGGAGGGGGAGAGAGGAGAGACAGCACCAGGGCGGGAGGGGGAGAGAGGAGAGACAGCACCAGGGCGGGGGGGGAGAGAGGAGAGACAGCACCAGGGCGGGGTGGGGGAGAGAGGAGAGACAGCACCAGGGCGGGGGGGGGGAGAGGAGAGACAGGACCAGGGCGGGGGGGGGAGAGGAGAGACAGGACCAGGGCGGGGGGGGAGAGAGGAGAGACTGCACCAGGGCGGGGGGGGGAGAGAGGAGAGACAGCACCAGGGCGGGGGGGGAGAGAGGAGAGACAGCACCAGGGCGGGGGGGGGGAGAGAGGAGAAAGAGCACCAGGGCAGGGGGGTGGAGAGGAGAGACAGCACCAGGGCGGGGGGGGGGAGAGGAGAGACAGCACCAGGGTGGGGGGCAGAGGAGAGACAGGACCAGGGCGGGGGGGGAGAGAGGAGAGACTGCACCAGGGCGGGGGGGGAGAGGAGAGACAGCACCAGGGCGGGGGGGGAGGGGAAGAGAGGAGAAAGAGCACCAGGGCGGGGAGGGGGAGAGAGGAGAACGAGCACCAGGGCGGGGAGGGGGGAGGAGAGACAGCACCAGGGCGGGGGGGGTAGAGAGGAGAGACAGCACCAGGGCGGGGGGTAGAGAGGAGAGACAGGACCAGGGCGGGGGGGGGGACAGCACCAGGGGGAGGGAGGAGGGACAGCACCAGGGGGAGGGGGGGATGGAGGAGGGACAGCACCAGGGGGAGGAGGGAGGAGGGACAGCACCAGGGGGAGGGGGGAGGAGGGACAGCACCAGGGGGAGGAGGGAGGAGGGACAGCACCAGGGGGAGGAGGGACAGCACCAGGGGGAGGGGGGAGGAGGGAGGAGGGACAGCACCGGGGGGAGGGGGAGGAGGGAGGAGGGACAGCACCGGGGGGAGGAGGGAGGAGGGACAGCACCAGGGAGAGGGGGGAGGGAGGAAGGAGGGACAGCACCAGGGAGAGGGGGTAGGGAGGAAGGAGGGACAGCACCAGGGGGAGGGGGGAGGGAGGAAGGAGGGACAGCACCAGGGGGAGGGGGGAGGGAGGAAAGGAGGGACAGCACCAGGGGGAGGGGGGAGGGAGGAAAGGAGGGACAGCACCAGGAGGAGGGGGGGAGACAGCACCAGGAAGAGGATATTACTGCATTAAGGGACAGCACCGGGGGGGACAGCACAAGGGAAATTATATATATATATATATATATATATATATATATATATATATATATACACACACACATACACACACGTTATAAGACTGCTCACTGCCAACATGGGGCAGTTTGAGGATCGAGGCCCAGTTCAACTCAAAAGGTTGGAAGGCCATGACGCCCCCCATCGGCTTGTTGAAAAATAACTTTTTTGGCAAGTCAGTGTTACAAAAAAAGAAACACACAGGTTGCCCCTAAGTCAGCATACCTCTCTACCAATAATCCACTCATGCCGATAATTAAGTGTTGATTACTTTCAGGATGAAAGTGCAGCAGCTGGCAGCCATTTTTCCCAGACAGGCCCACAGTAGCCGAACCCCCCCAGCCCCCACGCACACCACGCAAGAAGAGAGGTGCTGAAAAAGGAGCGAGGTCATGAGTGAGGAGAGGCAAGGGATACACAGATATGAGTCCTATTCAGATGACAAGTGGGACGAGACGTCAGAGGAAAGCTTAGAGAGTGTAATACATTCCCTGAACCCTCCTGACAAGAGTAAGGCTGCCAAGAAAAGGAAAAGAGAGGAAGGAGGAAGAGATGGGCGAGGTATTCGACCCAGACTCTCTTTTACATCCCAGGTCGGTGGAGTGGGAGCCTCCCACCAAGATTGCCAATTACATAAGGAAGGGAATCCACAACAACCTGTCTAAAGAAGCCAGGAGCAAACTACAGACAGAATGTGCCAGGCCCCAGGTGCTGGAAGGCATGGCGTAAACGCTGGAAACTGATGAGAAGATGCTATCCTTCATGGGTGGCTACGGCATGGACATCGATAGATCCTGGAGATCGTGCCAGGAAAAACTCATACATGCCTTAGGCCTGATAACAAAACTCTGGCAGATGGCAGAAGAGGCAAGACAGCCAGAACAAAAAGTAGACCAGGAAATACTAGCGGGCTTGGCACAGAGAGCAATATGCCTGTTCGGCAATGCTAACAATGCCCTGACAACTGAACGACAGAGGTCCATCCTCGTCAAGATAGACGCCAAAAAGAGTGAACTAGCTACAGCAGAATCCCCATCCAGCAGTAGAGGAAAACTGTTTGGGGATGTGTTTATTAAGGAAATGGCAAAGTTTGCGAATACTTATGCCGCGATAGACAAGGCACAGGCATCACTGAAGAGAGTCCTTGGCCATAAGGTTTTCGGAAGGGCTGGCAGAGGGAGGGGCCGCTCTGCCAGTCGGTCCTCCTCGTACTACAATACAAGAAATGACTGGAGAAATCAAGAAGAGGGCCGACCCAACCCCTTCTTTCAGTCGAGAGGAAGGGGTAGAGGCAGAGGCTGGAGAGGCAATAACAGTGGCCAACAGGCAAACACAGGTATGACTGGGCACAGTGAAGTGGGAGAATTGGAAAACAAGCTCCCCCCAATCTCATCAAGACCATGGCCTAGAGGATCACGGCCCAGGCACCCCCCACAGGACGAGTTTATCTACCAGATGACAAAATACCCTGGTTCAGGAACATAAGGGTATGCCCACCAGCCTGTCCGACTTAAGCCGACACCTGCGGCATTGATGAGCTCGTCTAAGACAACAGCCACAAGTATCCACATCGTTAGAGGTGCCATAACGACCTAGCCAACTGCCAAGAACACACGTGCCATCATGCACACTGGTCACTCACACACCAACCTACACAAACATACTCAGTGCTATGACGTAGGTAACTGACACACCCACTGACGTGCATCGTTGTTATTTTTCACATAGGCCTTTTTAATAGCAATGCAGAAACACAAGACGCCTGAAGAGCTCGTGTATACGCTTGCTGACGCTTCTCCCACCACTCGCCCTGTGACGATACCATCATGTATACCTAGCACTGCTTGTGACGCCCTGTCAACCCACGATCTCCATACAATGGATTATGTACCGCCACCCATGAACTAGGCCCGATTAGGCCGCAAGCAAGAGCCTCACCATGAAAATCCCCTCAGAGCAAGAGTACAAGTGCTGATCATGCAGAACGAGCCTAGCGAGAGCTCACAGCCAAGGCCACGATGTTGCAATTAGCATGCTACCAGCCCAGCGCCAAGGTTACACCTGTAAAAAAAGCCAAACCCACAGAAAAGAAATACAAATCTAATGTGCAGAATTCTGCTCCAGCTACGGTCTCTCCACACGTGACCAAGCCGATCTGACAAGGTGCCAGACCCATGAGACAGAAAGTCGCCTGGGTCCCACGTCTGGGACACAGGTTGCGACAACGAAGCGGCAAGATGGACACCTACGGCGATGGGAACGACCCGCTCACAAGTCTATGAGCAGACCTGTATGTTGCCTGCACAAACACATAGTTGCACATTGTTGCTAATGACAGGTACACCACGAGCTGGGAACGACGATGGTCCCAGGCTTGGGGGCTCGCGGGAGAACCAATCAGAACACAGGGGGGCTCATCACTGACGTCAGTAGTATTAGCCAATCACCAGGGGTCCCCTTGTAGCAATTTTCAAGTATCTAATAGAAGGGACAGCCCAAGTATATCACCTGACTCATCCTTAACCAACAACATCCTTCTCCATATGTACCCTATACTAACCCTGCCACTCTGGGAACCAATCCAGAGTGGCAATAGGTTTTTGCTAACTTTCCCAGGTGACGCAGATAGCGTGTCATATTGCAGTAAAAAGGGCCTGCGAGCGCCACTAAGAGTGAGAGTCTGGACGGACGCGTACGATCCGAGACCCATCCCTGCCGTTGTTATAATAAACAGCAGAACCACCTTGCTCCTTGTGTGTGTCTCATACTCCTTTTGGAAAACACGGGAGGAATTGGGGCCTCCCAGCCCGGAGGTCCGTGGATGGATTTGCCGGCCCCAGGATAATCACCCCGACAGGTTGGAGGCACTGCTGAGATCTCTTTAAGGTCTACCCTTTTGAGTTTCATTCCAAGGCCTCTCGTTGCGAGGAGGCTCGGCGGCGTGGCCCCCTCTGCCGCTGCCCCCATTTGAGGACTACAGGACCATCGCGGAACTGCGAGAAGACCGGACAGCGCAATCCGGATATTGGCCCTCGGGAGCCGGTTCAGAAGTATCCCGCCCGCGGTTGGCGAGTGTCCAGACATGGTCCAGACGAGGGGAGATGGCAAGCCGCTTGGAGGGGTGCACGCAGTCGAGCAGCACCGCATCAAGAGAACTTGGTGAGCATGGCACACCCAACAAGCAATGTGACATTGTGAGGGAGGGGGGAGGAATTGTAATAAGGGCAGCGGGAGGTGTTATAAGTATTGATAGACGAGTGAACGGTAACGGGACCGGCACGAGGGCCGTCCTCTACCACGTCACAGAAGCATGGTGGGTGGAGCCAGAAGGCACCACGTGCGGTTGCTCGTAGATACCGATTGGTCCAGATCATGGGCACCTGTAGAGGGGGTGTGTGACTTTCCTATGAATTGGAGTTTTGATCAATGAGTAGACGGGGATCCCTATTGATCGAGTAGTTGAAACTCGATAGAGGACTTTTTCCTGTAGGAGGTAGCTAGATTGTTGCCAAGTACGGAAGATAATTGGCTGGTTAAGACCCCCCCCCCGGCGAGGGGTGTGTCACATACGAGGCGACACAGCTTGCGCAGTCCGATTATAAGAGTGTATTGTTGGTTACCTTGTTCCGGGCGTAACAAGAGGACAGCTGTGGGGTTAACGGGGACAAGACAAAACATATTGCACGCTCTCTTGATGTCTAAAGATCTTACCGGTAATAGTTGCAGAGGTTGGTGGCGTCACCCGTAGGGCCTTCATAGGACACCTTGACCACATCGCGTTGTTTGAGGGGTGGTAGGGGAGTAAGCAGAGGATAAGGGCGGCATAACAGAGGTGGGGAGGCCGCGCACAGAGAACGCCGGCCACCCCCAAATACGGTAAGTGTGAAAAGGGGGAAGTGACCGTGCACGGAGAACGCCGGCCACGCTGAGGAAGGTGGAAGAAAGAGGGGAGTGGAAAAGGTGGGGCGGCTGTACAAGCATGTCACACAGTGCACGCAGCCGCAGGGGGCTTCGTGTGCCGCGGCCGCAGGGAGCCGTACCAACGGTATAAAAGGAGGAAAACAAACAGAGGAAAAGGACTGTATACTTGTAACTGTTTTACTTTTAGCGGACGGTCAAAAGTCCCCAATCTAAGGGGAAAGGTAACGAAGGTTGTGCTGAGGGGAGTTAAGAGCACAGTATAACCATGTCATATGGGTCAGGATCTGGAGGGTGGGGGAACAATCCGACTACCCCCCTCCAACATATTTGCAAAACGCTGTCACCCCACAGGGAAAAACTTATCAAATATAGCATAGAATGGACACAAGGAACAGACAACAAAATGACGTCAGCATGGTCGCCTAACGGCAGTTTTGAACCATACGTCCAACACTCACTGCTGACACACATACACAACACGTACAAAGAGAAGAAGTTGGCACATCACGTGGAGGTATTCAAGTTGTGGAGGGTGTTCCAGCGATCCCAGCCAGGACCAACCGGAATGTTCACTGTGGAAGGGACGGCAGAAGAGAAGGGGAGCAAAGAAAGAAAGGAGGGGAAGGAGATTAAGGAGGAAGAAGGGAACGGGGAAACGGTGACCAGTAACACACAGTGCGCGGAAAAAGACAGTTACCACACGAAGTAGAAGTAAAGATGGAAGGGAAGGGACAGAAGCAGCAAGGCAACAACTGACAGCAGCTGAGGGGTACTCAAACCCCACATTCATCCCTCCACCATATACCGCTACAGGTAGCAACCAGAGGGGGGGAGGAGGTGGCGAGTACGGTGGGTTCGAGTTACACGCAGGCACGCACAAAGGGAGGGAACAACAGCGAGGAACACATTTTGAACATAGGACAAGACGAATGGATAGCAGCGCAGGTGCTCTTAAAGCTGCGAGGGACATTAACAGAAGGAGAAAAAGATGTGGTGAGGAGAATGAATAAGGACGACAAAGGTAGTACTGGAATAGGGAGTGAGGAGAGTAACACGAGGGAAGAAGAGCTGTCACAGGAAGAGGAGGAGATGTGGGAGGAACGATTGGCTGAATTGAGGGATGAGCGGAGTGAACCGATTAAGAAGTTCGAGCAAGAGGCAAGAAGAAGGAGAGGAAGGAAAGTAGGGATGAGCTAGATAGTATGAAGGAGCATACAGAAGAGACGAAGAGGGAAGCGGAGAGGATGAAGGCAATAGCGGAAAGGGTATCCCGAGCAGCACAGCGCGACATGAAGAGGAGGGAGGAATAGAAGGAAAAGGAAATGGTACTATGGAAGAAGAAAATTCTCTGAAAGCACCAGGAAATATGAAGAAGGTAAAGTAATAGAAAGCATATTAAAAAGGGAAAAGGAGAAATGGGAGAGGAGGAGAGAGAAGAAAGGATATTAGCGAAGGTAAGTAGTGAGGTGATGGAGGAATTGAAAAAGAAGAGAGGAAATAGGTGTCGAAATAGTGGCAAAGAAGGAAGAGGAGAGCAGAGAAAGGAAACTGGAGCATGGGGTAAGAACATACGCGCGTCGGGATGAGGAAGTGGCTACAACATCAACGCAAAGGGGAGCAACTAGTAGAGGCTAACAGAAAGGAACGGGATTTAATAGACTTAAAAACGGTGGCTGTAAGGGGGAAAAGGACAGGGGGTTGTCGCTCCTAGACGAATTTTGCAACGAAGAAGAAGAGGGTGTGGGAAGAGAAGGAAGAAGTGGCGGTATGGAGAGCTTAGATAAATTGTACATCACACGCACTGACGGGGAATCACCATGGGCATGCAGGAAGAGGGAAGAAAAGTGAAGAACAGGTAAGAGAAGTGGCAGGAGGAACAACACACGCAGTAACATCCACATTTTCACGCCCAACACACCCACCCACACCCGTGCCTGAACACACAGCATACATCGGCAGGCTCAGAGATCTCCCAAGACGCAGGCAGGGAGAATGGCCACTCACACCTGCAGTGAACAAAGAGTAATAGGAGAGGGAGGAGGAACGAAGGAGAAGATACGACAAGCAACGGTAATATAGATATAGCAACAGATTTACTTGACACAGAGGAAGAGGAGGAGTACACGGATTCCACCCCGCGACCACGGGGGGGGGGACAAATGGGGTACAATTTAATGCCACTATTGGAGAGGGGAGGAGCCAGACCACAATATGTCCCCTGGAAGCATGCTGATAAGGAGAATATAAAATGCAGGCTCCCATCACTAAGCGGAGGAGCAGGGAAATGGATATACGAGATGGAAAAACACACCGCGGGACAGAAACTAGCAGTGGGAGACGTGAAGTGACTATTAATGTCAATATTTGGGGACGCGGCAGGCAACATTTGGAAGAGGGAAGGCTTCCCTGGAGTTACAATAACAAACATGTCAAATGATGGGGGCGCCATTTGCCAACTGCAGGCATGCATTGTGGCAGGCCCTGAAGGTCCAGTACCCAGACACATCAGACATAGGAGCGATTACGTCACGCAAAACGCGCAAGAATGAAGATCCTGTTGATTATATCCAGGAGATTCAGGAGAAGTGGCGCTTGGAAACTAGGGAACAATGGGACAAAACACCAGCCATTTTTTTACCACATACTAGTACAAGGGCTCCCGGAGACAGTACAAAGACAACTGAAGAAGATAGTGGGAATGGAAGCTAAGGCCTGGCGGGAAATACCACTAACAATAATACAACACTGTAGGATGTGGCAAGAAAAGATTAAACAAAAGGAAGAAGATAGAAAAGCAGAAGAGGCAAAATTAGCGCAGAAAAAACTAACCAAGTATACCATGGAAGGAGCACTAATAACTACACCGGCAATAATGTCACCAACCCTCACGCAAGTAGTGGCTGCACAAGATTCCACACAACAACAAATAGTACCATTACCACAACCACCACAACTTATAACACAACAGATGCCACCACCCCCACCATGCACGGCTCCCACGAGGGGAGGGTACATGCCACCGAGAAATGGATATTATAACAACCCCTAGGGCAGGGGCGGGATGATGAGAGGGAGAGGGTATGGCCAACATGCACAACAGCAAGGGGGAGGATTTAGAAGTTACTACCCGAATAGGCAACAAGGGTACCAAGACAATACAGGGAATTTCCCGTGGCAGGCCAGGGATCCACCTGAATGTTGGGTTTGTGGAATGGTAGGACACATGTCACGCACATGTAGAATGAGGCCCACCCCACCAGCCTGGGGAGAACAGGGACCACAAGGGCCTATGGGGGAGCAACAGGTTTACCAGCAACAGCAGGGAACGCAACAGAGCAACACACAACAGCAAGTATCACCACAACAGCCACAGCAACAGGTTCACCGCTACGCTGCACCACAACAACAGGTACAGATATACACACCACCCCAGCAACAGGTGGCAGTGACACAACAACACCAAGTGCAACCAGTACAACAGCTCACCCAAATACAGGACAATAAATTGACACCCATTGATACACCGCTGCAACAAACACAGTTAGGGAGGGTGACAGTCTTGGTACACAACCCTTACATTGGAAGCGGTCAGTCACTGTACCCACAATAGGACAGCCCACAGACATCTTTGATGTGTCCCATCCTGTCGATAACACCTAATAGTGCGGAGGAACCACGCATTCAGGTAGCGATAGGTCGCAAAGAAAATTCCTTCCTTGTTGACATCGGGGCAACTAGGTCCTGCATAAGGGAGAGCAAATTCAAAATGTCAGGCAAGGCCATACACACAAGAATTCTCTGGGGCTAGAGGGCTGGTTCCCTTTACCGATAACGTCCCCTTATATATAGGGGATAATGACATGTATGTCCCACTCCTGTATTCAAAGGAGTCACCCGTGAACATACTTGGAAGGGACATAATGAGCAGATTAAATATGACTATCTCCTTCACAGAGAACGGCATAATTTGCTCCACACCAGGAATAAACATGCTTACTGCACGACAAATACTGCAAGCTTCCTGTGGCAAAACAGTAGCTCTCGAGCTGAGCCTGTGGATGGCGAAATGTTCCAATATGGAACAGACATGGCATATGCATGGGTGCCAGGAATAGAAGGCAAGATTTGGAGGAGGCCAGCAGCATATTTGTTCAGGCCTGAGACACCAGCTAGTGAACCAGAGGGGAAGTGATTTCGGTGAGCATCGAGAACATTAGGGCAACTGCAGATTACATCGCAGTACATGCCCAAGACAGGGAAGGGAGAGCATGGAGAGCAGTCATAGCACTGGCTGAGGGATGCAGGCTCACGCAGGTGTCTGACGAAGAGTTTTTTTCAGAGAACAAAGGAGAAGGAGAGATGGTGTTTATGATGAGCGTTGACATTTGGTGGAGAGTGAGATACAAGCAAGTAGCACTGAAAATGGCATTGGCACTCGAGGCACCTGCATCTACCCCAGTACTATTTTATGAGGAAGACATGGCTAAAGTTCCAGCATCACTGTGGACCACCAGTCCCTATGACGTGGGCTGCATAAAGAGCATTGGAGGAGTAAAAATAAAGTTGAAAATGGGTGCAATACTACCTAGAGTGAAGCAGTACCCACTATCAAAAGAGGCAGATGAGGGCATATACGAAACCAACAGCCCTGATAAATAATGGCATATTGGTACCATCAGAATCAACATGTAACACGGCTGTGTACCCAGTGCGCAAAGTTAACGGAGGATCTTGGCGTTTCATCCAGGACCTCAGACCCTTGAATTACATTGTAGAGGCAGAATACTCCGTAGCAGCAAACCCAGCCACGATACTATGTGGAATACCAGCAGAGGCATCACGGTTCACCGTGATTGACCTCAAAAATGCATTTTTCTCAATACCTCTGCACCCAGATTCACAAGACTTGACAAGCTTCACATACAGGAATACAAAATGGAAACACACCAGGTTACCACAAAGGTACTGCAAGTCACCCTCAATTTTCAACAGAGTAATACAGATGGATTTGGGAAACAGTGAAATGAAGAACACGGTGCTGCAATATGTTGATGACATAATTTGCAGCACCACTGAGGAGAGGGTAGACTCAAAAATGCTGACGGTGCTGGCTGAGAAGGAGTATAAAGTGGACAAGGCAAAGTTACAGTACTGTCAGGAACAGGTACTATACATCAGCCAACTAATATCCCAGCACGGAAGAAACATTGCACCACAAAGAGCAAAAGCCATAACCAACACACCACAACCACAAACCGTGAGGGAGCTGCAGCAGTTCCTGGGCCTATGCAACTACTGTAGAGCATGGGTTTTTGACTACAGCTCATACATAGGACCCCTGCTCGAAGCATTAAGAGAGGCACAAAAGGGGGACAAGAGGTTGGGGTGGACAAGAGAAACGAAAGAGGTTGAAACACGGCATATCCACAGCTCCCGTACTAGCCACTCCAAACATCAATTTTTCATTTTTTCACACTGTGACTCAGCATTAATGAAAGCAGTATTGACTCAGAAAACTAGCATGGGACACAAGCCAATAGCTTTCTACAGCGGTCACTTGGACCCCGTCATGTTAGGTCATTTCCCTTGCGAACAGGGACTCGCCGCAGCAGCATTTGCAGTGGAAAAAATCAGCATCAATAACAATGGGGTGCCCCACCACATTATTTGTGGAAAATGCACTGTTTGCAATTTTGAACAAGCCTAAGTCCACACTGACCACACAGAGGGCGTCAGTTTATGAAATAATTTTATCCAGACCCAAATTGACAATTGTCAGATGCAGTAACGTAAACCCAGCCAGATTCATAGCAGAAGTTGTTGAGGAAGGTGATTATACCCACGATTGCACACAGACTATTGAAATGTTCTCCAGCACAAGGAAGGTGGAGGAGGATGCACTTTAGGGGGGTGAGATAATGTACATTGATGGGTCATCAACCATTGATCAGAGCGATTGGATAAGGAGAACAGGGGCAGCAGTAGTTAAAATGACGGAATATTTGATGTATGTCCCAGTAAAATGCATGCAATTACCGCAGCATTATTCGGCTCAGGCAGCGGAATTGGTTGCACTGATTTTGGCACTAAAGGAAAGTTTTGACAAAAGAGTTACTATATACTCTGACAGTGCATATGTAACATCAACGGTGCACTCTGGGTTAATAAAATGGCAGAGAAGGGGGTTTAGAAGAGCTGATGGGACCCCAGTACAACATGCCCTCTTACTAGCACAATTGATTGAAGTAATTAACGACCCCCAAGAGATAGCTTTGGTTAAGTGTCAAGCACACACTCATGGAGATGACCCTATCTCGATAGGTATAATAACAGCAGACGCACATCCCTGTGAAAAGTGGACGCCCCCAGAATCAGGGAGAGAGAGAGAGGGGGAGGTCAATGGCAAGACAGATGTTGATAAAGGATGGGTACACTCATCTCCCTGCAACACAGCCAATGGAGTTGCAGCCAGCTGCACCAATGGCAGAAAAAGAACTGTGGGTAAGAGAGGGTGTACGATGTCTCCAACAGACGCACTGTGGCGTTAAAATAATACTGGAAAGGTGGTCATGCCATTGGCACTGTTGAACACCGCCCTGGCCCAGCTTCATCATCCAGCACATACAGGAAAGAAAGTGATTGCAGCACAAATTAGGGAAGCTTGGTTCTGCCCCGAGTTAAATTCCCATGTTATTAATTTCATCAGCAAATGCCTCACATGCCAACAGTTTACAGCCGGTCACACGCTGCAAGTGATAAAGGGTACTATACCCCGGCCAGAAGGACCCTTCCTACACCTTCATATTGACTACATTGATATGATCAATGTATGCCAAGGACATAGGGCCATGATTGTATTTGTTAGTTCCATTTTCCAGGTGGATCGAGGCCGGGCCCCGCTCACACGCGGATGCGTTCAGAGCAGCTAAATTTCTAGTGAGAGAGGTTTTCCCCAGGTGGGGTGTTTGCGAAGTGCTGCGGTAGAACAACGGCCCACACTTTGCAAATTAAATGTTTGAGCACATCACACATCTTTGCTGGGTATCAAACATAAATTTGCATGTGCATACCATCCACAGGCCAACGGTGTATGTGAACGCCTGAATGGCCTATTAAAAGAGGAAATTGCAAAAATTCAGCAGACAACTAAAAAGAGCTGGTTGTACTGCCTAGACTGCTCACTGCCAACATGGGGCAGTTTGAGGATCGAGGCCCCGTTCAACTCAAAAGGTTGGAAGGCCCTGACGCCACCCCTGATGCCACACATCTGCTTGTCGAAAAATTACATTTCTGGCAAGTCAGTGTTACAAAAAAAGAAACACACAGGTTGCCCATAAGTCAGCATACCTCTCTACCAATAATCCACTCATGCTGATAATTAAGTGTTGATTACTTTCAGGATGAAAGTGCAGCAGCTGGCAGCCATTTTCCCCCGACAGGCCCACAGAAGCCGAACCCCCACCCCTCCAGGCACACCATGCACGAAGAGAGGTGGTAAAAAAAGAGCGAGGTCATGAGTGAGGAGAGGCAAGGGATACACAGATGAATCCTATTCAGATGACAAGTGGGACGAGACGTCAGAGGAAAGCTTAGAGAGTGTAATACATCCTCCCTGAACCCTCCTGACAAGCGTAAGGCTGCCAAGAAAAGGAAAAGAGAGGAAAAAGGAAGAGATGGGCGAGGTATTCGACCCAGACTCTCTTATACATCCCAGGTCGGTGGAGTGGGAGCCTCCCGCCAAGATTGCCAATTACATAAGGAAGGGAATCCCCAACAACCTGTCCAAAGAAGCCAGGAGCAAACTACAGACAGAATGTGCCAGGCCCCAGGTGCTGGAAGGCATGGCGTAAAAGCTGGGAAACTGATGAGAAGATGCTATCCTTCATGGGTCGCTACGCAGGGACATCGATAGATCCTGGAGATCATGCCAGGAAAAACGCATACATGCCTTAGGCCTGATAACAAATTTCTGGCAGATGGCAGAAGAGGCAAGACACCCGGAACAAAAAGTAGACCGGGAAATACTAGCAGGCTTGGCGAAGAGAGCAATATGCCTGTACGGCAAAGCTAACAACACCCTGACAACTGAACGACAGAGGTCCATCCAGCTCAAGATAGACCCCAAAATGAGTGAACTAGCTACAGCAGAATCAGCATCCAGCAGTAGAGGAAAACTGTTTGGGGATGCGTTTATTAAGGAAATGGCAAAGTTTAAGAATACTTATGCCGCGATAGACAAGGCACAGGCATCACTGAAGAAAAGTCCTTGGCCATAAGGTTTTCGGAAGGGCTGGCAGAGGGAGGGGCCGCTCTGCCAGTCGGTCCTCCTCGTACTACAATACCAGAAATTACTGGAGAAATCAAGAAGAGCGCCGACCCAACCCCTTCTTTCAGTCGAGAGGAAGGGGTAGAGGCAGAGGCTGGAGAGGGAATAACAGTGGCCAACAGGCAAACACAGGTATGACTGGGCACAGACTTATACAAACACAGGCAGTAGCAGAGACCCCAGCGATAGGGGGGAGAACAGCACAGTTCTTAGAACAGTGGAGGGAGTTGTCAGGAGATACATGGGTGGAACACATAGTACTGGGTTTCCACCTAGAATTCTGGCAAGAACCAGTACAAACAGAATACCCAAGGCCTATAAGGTTCACCCAAGAAGGCAAAGAATTATTAGGCAAGGAAATAGTGCAGCTAGAAAAGAAGGTGCCATTGCTCTAGTGTCTGACTCCTCGCACGTGTTTGTGAGCAATATGTTCTTGATCAAGTGCAAAAACAAACAGAGACTAGTGATAAACTTAAGAAGCTTGACCAAATTCATAGTATACAGGCATTTCAAGATGGAGGGTATCCATATTTTAAGGGAAGGGTTGCAGAGGGAAGACTGGTTAGTCAGGATAGACCTCAAGGATGCATATCTGACGATCCCAGTAGCGGAGGAAGATCAAAGATTCCTACAATTTTGGTGTGGAGGCCAGAAATGGGAATTCACATGCCTCACATTTGGTCTATCATCAGCGCCTTGGGCCTTTACAAAGTTAATGCAGACAGTGGTTGGTCACCTCAGGGAACAAGGCATCAGGCTGATAGTATATTTAGACGATTGTGCCTGATGGGACAAGACAAGAGGAGACTGGTAGAACAATCAGAGAAGACAGTGCAACTATTACAGGAACTGGGCTTCCTAATAAATGGAGAAATTTGTGTTGGAACAGGTACAGACAAAAGAGTTCCTGGAATTCGTACTAGACACAAAAGACAGGCACGCTCAGCCTACCAATGGACAAAGTGAATGCGATCAAGAAAGAGATCAGCTCAATAATATAGAAAGAAGAGTTATCGCTCAGGGAGCTAGCCAGAATAGTGGGAAGACTAGCAGCATCCATTCAGGCGATCTTCCCGAGCCATTTCACTGCAGAGCTCTTTAACGCCTAAAGATTCAACACCTGAGAAAGGGGTTATCATACGAACAGAGAGTATAGATCGCCTCCAAGGCGAGGACGGAACTATGGTGGTGGTGATGGTGGTTCAGACACATGGAGGCCTGGAATGGGAGAGCGATATTTGGCTGAACCCCAGATCTCATCATAGAATCAGATGCCAGCCGCTGGGGCTGGGGGGCCCGTTGCAGAGAGATGACAACAGGAGGCAGGTGGTCACGGAAGGAGCTGGAGCTCCACATCAATTGTCTGGAGCTACTGGTGGGGTCCTTTAAAGTGAGATTCTGGACCAAGGACAAGGTGAACTGTTGCGTACTACTAAAGATGGACAACGTCTCAGCAGGCGGAATGAAGTCCACGATGCAAGCGGAGCTGGCAAAGGATTTCTAGCACATGTGCCCAGAGAACAAGATCAGCATTAGAGCAGAGTATCTCCCAGGTCTGCAGAACAAAGTGGCAGACTGGAATTCGAGGCACCTGAGAGATGCCAGCGATTGGCAACTGGACAGGACAGTATTAGCGTTCTTAATGGAAATGAGAGATGAAAAGACAGATCTGTTTGCATTTAGGCTGAACACTCAGCTGAAGCGATTCTTCAGCAGCTGGAGGCCGGACCCAGCAGCTGAGGCAACCTACGCATTTCTGCAGGCGTGGGGACGGGACAAGGAATATGTGTCCCCACCACACATTTGATTCCAAGAACGGTAGAGGAGGTAGCAGGTGACAGTAATTTTAGTAACGCCAGACTGGAGGAGTCAAGTATGGTTCCCGGACCTTCTCGAACTGACACTGAACAAACCTCTGGTGTTACCACAGTTCAGGAAAATGCTTCAGAATCCAGTGGGGAAGAATCACCCACTGAACCAGGAAGGGGAATTGAGACCGATTGCATGGGCGATTCAGGCCAGCCTGGCAAAAGCCTGGACTTTGGAGACGCAGAAAAATGTATCGAGGAAGCATGGGCACCAGGTACCAGAAAGGCCTACAGATTGGCTTGGGCAAGGTCATGAGCTGGTGTGGAACGGCATATACATCCCACTAGAGCAGATGTAACACAGATAGTAAATTTCTTAGTGGCTCTGGCAGCTCAGGACAAGGCATACAGAACCGTAAACACATGTAGATCAGCCATATCTGCCTGCCACCTAAAAATAGAGAACGTGACAGTAGGGGAACACCCACTCGAATGTAGACTCCTCAGGGAAGTGAGACCTTAACACTTGACAAGACAAGCCATTTCGGCAAAGCTCACTACACTGCTCTGCCTCATATCTTGCAAAAGAGCGTCAGATGTAAGAGCACTCGAAATAGACAAGAGATCCTTTAACCCTTAAGGGGTCACCTTTCACATTAACAAGAGAACTAAGACTGGTATCAGAACCGTTTCCTACTCAGCTTTTCTGGACCAACCTAAATTATGCCCAGTATGGTGCCTGAAAAAGTACAAAGAGATGACAAGTACACTTAGAGCTACAACTGTTTATCTCACTGAGGAAACCGTTCAAGGACAAAGCAGGGGCAACCCTAGCAAGATGGATTAAATAGTGTAAACTGCAGACAGGCACTGACATTGGGACTTACGGGTCGCATTCCATTGAAGGAGCTATGGCGTCTTATGACACAGGAGCTAGGTTGGAAGACATCCTCAAGGCAGCAGACTGGTCTAGGGAGTCAACGTTTAAACCATTTTACTTCAGACCTAGAGAGGTCTGCGTTGGTAAGCAAGCTTTGAACAAGCATAATCCGACACTCCGGTGTTACTAATAACATTATAGAAAGTCAGGATTCTATTAAAGACACGTAGGCAAAGTATTATCCCACCCGTGCAAACGTTATATGGAATTTGGCGCAAAAATGTAATGCAGTTTGGTATATACGTTTGGTGACAAGTGATGCGCATTTGTTATAGAGAATGTGTGTCAGACATGTAATGCATATGGTTTAAGAGATGATAAAGTGGTGCAGTTTCGTGGTGACATAGCCAGTCCGATAGCACAGCGAGTAGAGCGCTCGCTTTGACATCTGTGCAGAGCCTGCTGACGCAGGTACGAATCCCGGCAGGGCCAAATTCAGCCTTTCATCCTTCCCAGGTCGATAAATGAGCACCACACATCGTGGGTAATAATAAGCAGGGCTCAGATACCTGAGGGTTCGTAGTGCTATATAAATGCTAAATTATTATTATTACCCACCCTATCACAGCTAGCCTCAGCTTGTTGTTAAATTACTCTACAGGAATGGAGGTGAAGAATACAGGAACATGAATAAGGAAGAGAAGGTCAAGGATGAATTCAGCATCTACCGGTGGGGCCACAGAAGTTAAAGTTGGAGACAGACAAAGGAAGGACAGGGGAATGTAGAGAGACATAGTGTGACGTGATTGGTTTAAAATGTCACATGGTTTAATGGACATATCAAAAATGGACTACACAAAAAAAGACCATCTGGGAAATGTTTTTAATGTGTATCTTTTTATATTATTTGTAATTGTTTTATATGCTGCTCGAGTTTTAAGTAAAGAGAGAAAGCATAATGCTTCGCCTCTGCATCTTTAATAGAGTCTTGACCTTCTATAACGTTAGTATGGAAAATCAGTATTCATCATATATTCACCTATCTAACCTTAGTCATGCACCCATACAACCATATTCACCAAGCCATCCATTCATATTCACCCAATCCTCCATTGACACAACAATCATCCATCCACAGTCAACCATTCAACCACAAATCCAGCTATTTTCATCCACTCCCCCATACTCACCCATCCACCAAACAATGATCATTCACTCACCATCCCATCTATCCACCCACAATGACTATTGTTATCCACTCACTCATACAGCCGCAGGATATTCTTTCATCCTTATTCAACCTCTCACATACATCCATTCATGGAACCATATTCGCCCACTCATTCACCTACCAAACCCACCAAGTCCAACAACACACCTAATCGCTCACGTACAATAAAAATAAAAAATAAATAAAAAAACGTCAGACCTATTGAATCAGTTTCACAAGTGTATACACTGGCGGGTCTGTGCTGTGGAGAATGAAGAAATCCACATTTAAAAACAGAGCCCAGCACTGATAATATGTTATTTATATAGCGCCTTAATCCAAAGCGCTTTACAGAGCACATATTTACATAAAATATCACCCAACCGAAATTGGTACTCATTTATAGACCTCGGAAGGATGAAAGGCTGAGTTGGCCTTGCCGGGATTCGAACCACGCTCAGACCGCAGCAGCGAGCGCTCAACCCACTGAGCTATCTTACCGGCTTCCACATATATGTTGTGTAAATGTAACATTACTTCACACTGTAGGTTTCAGTTGGTAAATAAAACGCAAAAATGATTACTTGATGGGATAATAAACACAACCATGACGGAGTACAGAACTTGTGCATTCAATGAGATATATGGCCGACGTGTATGTACACAAAAGTATCCGATAGCAATGCTTTTTAAAAACATTTCCCATACACCGGCCCACATGTGGTCTGATAGCACAGCTGTAGCACATACCAATGGTTGTAAACCTAAACAAAACGGAAACAATGTCTGCAAAAAGCGCACATTATCACTTCATGCAAACAAACAAAAATCCAACGGCCCGCTACAGCCTGCCCTGCAGTCCAGTTTAATGAGAATACACAACAGAAGCGAATTACGCACCTGGGCTCTTAACTGCCCCGACGGAGCTCAAACTTAATGTGCAAAGAAGAAAAATGCCCCTGTCTGTCCTGAGACGTCCACTACTCGGTGTGGAAAGAGACACTAGCCAATCAATTCGCCTCCTCCTCCTCGTCACGTGAGTGACACGTTACGTTGCGAACGTGTACGTCCTTGGTAAACGAACAAAGTTCCAATACAAAGCTAGAGCGACCAACATACCACCAGAAACTGAGAAACTGTGTCACTTCTGGACACCATGCTTGTAGATAAAACAGGCATGAAATGACTCACTTTCTTATGCGTTCCAGCAGCGTTTGCAGCCAAATATGATCAACTTGGCTGATGGAATGAATTGTAAAGTTAAGGCGGATGTGGGACACACATGATAATTTTATTTAACGTCAGTTGTGAATATTAGAAGTATTTTCTAATCTGCATGGCGTTTTTTCTATTGAAAAATGTATATTTTTTTATTTATACATTAGTCCGGCAAACTTTTTATGCATTGCAATTGATAGCAAACAGATGCAGAAATGATGCCATACAAGTTGCTCTGTGTTATGCGTGACACCTCGAGTCAGCCCTGTTTTCCCCATGAATGCACGCTGGATTTTTAGATCCATACTTACAGTGGGGGACACGAAACTACACGTCACAGCATACAATGGAACAAACATGTGCAATGCCAACAGTTTCGGTTTTTGTGTAGGCATGGGAAAGGCACGTGCCAGGCACAGCTGAAGTTGTATTAACTGGCCATTGATGGTAGCAGGCATAGCTCTCAACTCACACGCTTTTGGCGGGTGTCACCCGCCTTGCAAAGGGCTGACTCACCAGCCAAGCCTCCTGCACGCCCATTTATTCCAATGGGCGTCTCACCCGCCAAAAGCAAAATCGGGTGATTTCACCCGCCTTTGCGACACAAATGGTTGACAGCTATGAGCAGGTGCAAAATGATGCAAGTACATGGGCATCTAATGCATACATAACATTTTGTAGCACCTGGTAGGTAGGTTCTACCACCAAAAGCGGGCAATGCCAACAGTGTGGGCTTGTAGGTAGGCATGGGAAAGTCATGTGCCAGGCACTGCTGTAGTGGTATTAACTGGCCATTGATGGTAGCAGGTATAAAATAAGGCAAGTGCATGGGCATCTAATGCATACCTCTCAACTCAACCGGTTTTGGAGAGTGTTGCACGCCACTTAGGCAGCTCTCTCATCCGCCAAGGTCCCTACACGTCCATAGGAATCAATGGGCTTTCACCCAC
This sequence comes from Ambystoma mexicanum, assembly GCF_040938575.1. Taxonomy (NCBI): domain Eukaryota; kingdom Metazoa; phylum Chordata; class Amphibia; order Caudata; family Ambystomatidae; genus Ambystoma; species Ambystoma mexicanum. The sequence continues at coordinate 1,174,837,369 of NC_090926.1, read as the reverse complement.
CAAATACAAAATTGGGTGTTTTCACCCGCCCAGTGGGCCATTTAAGGTGGAGAGCTATGTCTAATGCATACATGACAACATTTTGTAGCACCTCGTAGGGGGCTTCTGCCACCAAAAGCGGACAATGCAAGAGTGTGGACTTGTGTGTAGGCATGGGAAAGGCACGTGCCAGGCACTGCTGTAATGGTATTAACGGCCCGTTGATGGTGCCAGGTGCAAAATGATGCCAGTAAATGGGCATCTAATGCATACATGCCAACATTTTGTAGCACCTGGGATGAAGATTCTGCCACCAAAAATGGGAGAATGCCACCAAAAATGGGAGAATGTAATTTTCTCATTAGAATGCATTGGAGTTGGAATTAATTTACGAGGAAGAACATTTAAACATGTTTAAATAGCATAATTTGGAATAGAAAATCGGGAGTCTCTTGCCTAAATCAGGAGGGTTGGCATGTATGCTAATAGCAGCGTCTGGCAAATGCCTAATACTTATACACAAGCCAAAACTGTTGGTTTGGCCAATGCTTGTTTTTAACTGGACTTCAGTGAAGGACGCAAAGTTCTTATAAATCGAGTGGCTGAATGCAGATCTGGTTAATACATTCTTATTACATCAGTAGCACATTTACAACTCCAATGAAGTTATTAACTCTCAACACAGTGCTTTGAAAATGAGTGCAAAGTTTGATGGTAAGGCTTGGTTACCGCAAGCCCAAAGAGTCCACAGGAGGTGTTTAGGGTGGGGTGGGCGGGAACTGGGTGGGAATAGTCAAATAGATTAGCATGGCAATGGGAAGTCAGTGGGTTGGTGTTAGGGGGCTGGGGCATAGCTCTCAACTCACATGCTTTTGGCGGGTGTCACCCGCCTTGTGTAGGGCTGACTCACCCGCCAAGCCTCCTGCACGCCCATTCATTCCAATGGGCCTCTCACCCGCCAAGGGTGATTTCACCCGCCTTTGCGAAACAAATGGTTGAGATCTATGGCTGGGGTCTCCGGCCCCCACGTGGTTAGTATGCCACATTGTGCTGGGAGGCCTGGTAGGCCCATGGTCTGTGCGCCACTCAGCACGGCAAGGTCTACACAGACTCTGCTTTAGTTGGTGACTGCTGAGGGGAAGTCCGCTCAGCACCTTTACTGGTGCAGGACACATGTTCTTGCATGTGACCCATAACATGTGAATATGCACAAGCCTTTTTTCTTGTTGCCTACGTCATAACATCTGGTAAATAACTAAACAACACATACCAGCTTTGTGACCCTCCTCATATGCCATATCTCACTGTCTGTCCTCTAATTCAGTAGTTTCGGATTATAGGTGGTGCTAATGTGCCACCTAATAGCCCAAACTAAAAAACAGGACTGGCTCGCTGTGTCACACATGACATAGGGTAATTTGGCAGCGGCGTGTGACATGTGAACTTTTGGCATTAGAAGAGAAACGTTGTTGGTGTATAACAGCCAAAGCAATGTAGCCAAAACATTAGGTAAAATGCCTTTGAAAGTAATACTAACAGCACAGCGCTTACAGTATAATCATATCTGTTCTATCCCTGCAATGTGCACAGGATGCATACAAAGAATAAAGGAGGTGTAGTGCAGTAAGGCAAGCTTCCTTTTTTATTTCCTAACGGTTGCGTTAACAATGCAACCTTTCCCACTCTCTTCCTGCTCGCAAGTGCCTCCCTTCCAGCTCCTGCCCCCATCCCTGTGACAACCTCTCTGTAAGGAGGCATGGTATCACAAGTGTGACACTGACACAAAAGGTACAATTTGTAAAAACCTTTATTAAAGATTGCCCTTCAGGGCCGGCCTTAGGGAAGGGCGGGCCGGGCGATCGTCCGGGGCATCATAGGTGTCCGGACATTTCATCGAAAACAATTGGTCGACAGGACATTTGGTCGACGTAATTTCGTCGAAAACCAAATGGTCGAATTTTTTATTTTATTTATATATATATTTTTAAGGTTGTAGTTTAGGGAAAAAAAGGGTTTTTTAGAAAATAAAGGGGGTTTGGGAGGGGGGGTTGGGGAGGGACCCCCCAAAAAAACAAAAAGAAAAGGGTAAAAATAATTCCAAAAAAATTCGACCATTTGGTTTTCGACCAAATTGGTTGGACCAATTGTCCAGTCGACCAATTTTTTTCGATCAAATGTCTGATAACCGGCACCATAGCCCCCCAGGGCACTATTACCCCCCGATCTGGTGTGGTGGGAGGAGTGTCCTTTTGAAATTTAAGGCGCTCGCAAGAAGGGGGGCATTTAACAACAATAGGGTGCTGGCACCCTATTGAGATAATTATCTCCCTGCCGCGACGCAGGAGCAGTGCGGTTTTCATTTGAATTGTTCTTTTTCTGCCGGGATGCGTCCGCCACTAAGGCCGGCACTGCTGCCCTTCCACACTCCCAAGAAACAAAATGTGAATTTTGTGAAGGTAGCACTAATAAGCACTAATAAGTAGCCTAAACCATAAAAATCAGCATTCTGTCTAGTGGCTAAACGCCATCTTTGGAAGCAGGAACCATTAGTTGTAATTCCATCCAATACACTTGAACAAAATGTGTGATCCTGGCCACATCATATTGTTGGTCGCTCAATTGTGCATTGTGCAATTGTGTTATGGTTGCCTTAAGACCTACAGCTGTGCAGCTGCAACATACTTGGCAGATGACAAACTACCACATAATGAATACATTTCCCCAAACTTTTCTGAGTAAGAAAACGGTATTCTTCCCTCTGTCATGCAGCTCTCACGTGACTGTCTTTTTAAAAGTCTCACCCATGTTAGTCAAGGAGGCCAAAGAATTTCAAGGAACTTCTCATGTTGACCTGGCGTTTGCCCTGGAGATGGTGGCAGCGTTCCCCAGGAGCATAAAGGATGCAACGCCTCACTGTACCCTCCACCTCATTACGATGGCCACGGCAGCACCGTGAGATGACATCAAGGCATAAGGGAGACGTGGGACTTTGGAAGCCTGTGCTTCCCGTTCCTTAATGCCTCCCCCACAGAAAAGATCAGCTAGCAGCATTTTCTTTGTTTTCTACCAGTTCTTCTGAATTTTGGAACTGGCTTTCTTCCTTGCATTTTCTCCTGTTTTTGTCCCATGGCGTTCTGGAACCCTGTTTTTTATTTTTTATTATTTTTTATACATAGCTCTCAACTCACACGCTTTTGGCGGGCGTCACCCGCCTTGTGAAGGGCTGACTCACCCGCCAAGCCTCCTGCAAGCCCATTCATTCTAATGGGCGTATCACCCGCCAAAAACAAAATCGGGTGATTACACCCGCCTTTGCCACACAAATGGTTGAGAGCTATGTTTATATTGTGGTACAGTCAAATATTCGACTTTTCACAAAATGCACTTTACAACTAAAAGATACAGTTCATTCAACATATAATTTCATTATTCTTAATTTCAACTTTCAGCCAAGGTCTATCTTGATATAGTTGTATAATGTTCAGCAATTTACACAGTTCCATAGATAAAAAGATTTTGTGCCTTCAGGATAAGTGGTGCCAAAAATCTCTAGAGTCAAACCAACCAGGCCAATCCACAAATCTAGTGAAGCTTTGAACCCTCTGATTACAAGTTCCTACACATTCAATCATCATATGATATAGAGACTGGTTTATACTTAGATTGCAAAGAGGACAGAAATTGCTCGTTGATCCAATCAGTCGCCAACTCACCATGATTACACCTGAGGGCAGTATATTTAGGCGGAATCTGAGCACGGCCTCTCGCCCTCTACAATCCAGGAACTGTACAAGATAACGAGGTAGTAGTTAGAGACTTTATGTTGTAGTTTTAAGGTTCTCATGGATACAGCAGTCATAATCTAGTCCATAACAACTAGGCTTTGTTCACATCCCTTTTGAATAAGGTTTAAATCAGTGATTGATCTTTGTATTCGTAAGAGAATTAGCTCTGCCTTAGCCTTCAATTTTTTAAGAAAACTACTGGACCCCTGTTCATTTTCCTGGGCTGAATCCATGTGTAGTTTATTGTCTTGAGGCCATTTAATCAACACGTATAGCTGTAAAATTATCCACTTAAAACTTGCCCTTTGGGATTTTAGGCCTAATTCATACCGCAATGCTACTATAGGTAGCAATAGCGGCAAAGTCAGGGCTCTTTTCCACACTCGTCTCTCTCAGTAGTCCCAATCGAGAGCCCAAGCCTGGGAATTGATGTCAACCTCACACATGATTGTTGGAAGGATTGTATCCTTGTAAAACTAAGCATGGGTTTCGGTGAGAACTTGCAGTTTTTAGTTGTTATGTTTTTCAGTTGTTGCATATGTTCACCCAGCTCCTCACCCAGCATTCCTTTTAGTTAAAGCCCATTAGGATGTGCTGTTAATCTGAAGCCCATGTATTTAGTTTTAAGTATGGGTTTAATGCTTACTGTTTCCAGGGTCCATTTATCATACAGGCTTGTTCTATTTTTTTTTACACATCGTGATGATATAGGTTTTAGTCGGATTAATGATTAACTCATTAGCCAATGCATAACTGCTTATGGCATCGAGCAAACGTTGGATTCCATTCTGAGTCAAGTCCATAAGGAGGATGTCATCAGCATAGGCCAACCAGCACACCGTTTGTCGCTTCCACTGTCTAGATGGTTTTTAATATCTGCCAGATACAAATTAAATAGAAAAGGTGTGAAGATGCATCCTTGCTTCACTCCTCAGCTAGTAGTTATTCTCTTGGACAAGTAACCTGCACCATCAAGTCTCACCACTATATTGGTCTCTGCATGTAGATAGACCAAGATTGCTAACAAACCAGGTGGAATGACCCAGTTATTTAACTTTTCCCATAGGAGCGCTCTATTCACCATGTCAAATGCCTTAGTAAAGTCTATCATTGCCACGTACAGAGGTGTAGAGCCCCCGTACCAGGCATTGTCTCTGATAGGATTCACTATAAGGCCATTTAAATTAGTGGACATCCCTCTCCTAAAACCAATCCTGGGCTTTATCAAGTTTTCTGGTATCATTTGCCCATTTTTCCAGCTCCCTCAAGACCACACTTGCACATATTTTACTATTAACATCCAACAGGGCAATTGGACGATAGCTTTCCGGTGTCGTCCTATCGCCCTGCTTGAAAATCAGTATATCCACCGCTGATTTCCAGCTGGGGAGGCATTTTTCTGTCTCAAAGCAGTTAGCAAACAGTTATGATATGATATGATCGTTTCTTTATATAGCGTCTATAAACAATGTGTTTCAAAACGTTTCAAGGCAAGGGAGGCAACAAGGGAAAATACAATGACATTCTTACAGGCCATGAACAGTAAAGATGTGAAATTAACTATCGTACTCGGCCTGACGATATTTCAGATAGTGCAAGAGCTAAGACATAGATAAGGAAAGGAGGGGGAGAGTGGGAAGGAAATGGAAACAGACAGGCGACTACCGTACTAGGCCTGACAACATTTCTGGTAGAGCCGGAGAAAATCAAAAGGTGAGGGAGAGGGGTGCAGAAAGGGAGGGGAGGAACAAAACAAGCGACTATCGTACCAGGCCTGACAACATTTCGGATAGTGCAGGGGGGTGTGGGGTGACACTAAGGGGAGGGGTGAGGAGACAGACGAGGTTGCTGTCATACTAGGTCCAGGGACAATTCTGATAGAGTAAGGAAAAGGGAGAAGGAAGAGGAGGAGAAAACAGAGAGTAAGCAGTCCAAACGAGTGTAGAAGCAAGAGGGGAAGAGCAAACACAATTGCAGAAGTCAGTAGTAACACATAATGTTGCAAGCCAGGATACAAGATGAAGATGGGAACAGCATGATTCAGGGCCATCATGAGTACAAGATGCAAAGGAAGTCCAGCATGAGAGTTGAGAAAGGGTGACACACCATGAATCAATGAAGTTCATAAAAGTAAAATCTAGCCTTGGCCACAAAACAGTGATGGTGAAACCAGAATGTATCAGGACAGACTGCAGAAGTAGACTCGAGGGGGAGGGGGGATAAGGGTAGAAGAATCAAGCAAAACAGGCAACACCTGTGTGCGAGTTCAAAATGTACTGTGGACCAGTCATCAGCATTCTGTTTCAACATATAGTTGGAGAGACCATTTGGGCCAACTGCTCTAGAGCTGGAGGCTCCAAGGATCAGTTCTCTAATCTCTTCTCTCATAGCACACCTCAACCAGGGGCTCTTCAAATAAGGGGTAGCAGACTCCAACTGCTGATGATTGAAGAGCCCTCCAAAATAGGTGCACCATACCGCCTCTGTCAAAATTGCGCTGTCCTGAGCATTGAGACGCTTTGCCCCCATTCGTTAGGGCCCATTAATTGTGACTATTCTTAGTAATGAGGGCTTCCAACATCTCTTCTCCCTTACGCTGATATCAGAGTAACCTATTTGATCTGTTCCATCTCTGGTAAGCTGTCCTTAGGGCCTTTTTCTCTCTTAGGAAATCATCCTGACTTTCACTGTGAATTTCTAAGAGCCTTATTTTGCTCCTTAGTTCTCTGTTATGGAACAATGTGTTTTCGTCAAAATGATCCTTATGGGTTATTCCCTTTTTATATGCTGTAAGTGATTTCAATCCGGCACCCACCTAAGTCAATGCCTAGCATGTAATGCACAACTGAAAGCCTTATTTATTTTTGTCTAAAAATTCTTTATTCTGAACGATGTACCACTCATATCACACCCCTCTCCTGGAACCCCCCCCCCCCCGATCACACTGAAGCAGGAATCAGGCTGGTTTGCAAAGTTAAAATATTTATTTATGTATTTACAATTTAATCACACTATGGGCCTCATTACATGGATGGCGGTAAGGATTTACCGGTACCAGTATTTTACCGGTACTGGTAAATCCTTACCGCCTTACTACGAGGTCCCTTTGCGGGTTGGGGAATTTAACGCCTGCTTTTTGCAGGCGTTAAAAACCAACCCGCAAAGGGACCCAGGGAGCTAATTACAGTACAGCAATTTGCGGTATCGTAATTAGCGCCTTCCCCATTCCCATTATGCCGTATGGGGCAAAAATGGGAATGGGGAAGGGCAATGGTGGAAGGGGGAATTACCGCCCCACCAACCTTGGAATGGGGCGGTAATTCCCCTTTCCGCCACGGCGGTGCTGGTATTTTACCGGCATGAACCATGGCGCTAATAGCGCCATGGTTCTCCGCCTTCCGTGTAATGAGGCCCTATGTTTTAATGGGTACACAATAATCAGCAATGGGGTGATTTAACCCTGAATAATCTCTTTAATACACAAGAAGTAATAGTGAGCAAAACAATTCAGCACAGAAATAATACTTTTGTGTGTGTGTGTGCAGGTCAGATAGGAAATTTTGTTTCTAGCACAAAAACAGAGGAAGTGATGGACGTTTTAGTGGTGGTCGGTTTTTGAGATAGACGCAAGAATGGTAAACGGGAATGCGCTTATAAAATGAGAAATGGAATTTCTAACACGAGAGGATGACTATGAACAAAACAAATCCCCACAAGAACACATCAACTTGATCAGGATGACTGCCTGCCCGGGATTCGCCTTCTTCAGATGAGAAAAGATCAGCGCAAAGATAGTTTTAACAATACTAGCTGTCATGATCACGGCAAAGGTTCCTAAAATTGCTTCCAAAAAGAATTGGTCTTCGATCTACCATTCGTGGATGTTAGGAAAAGGCAACTCAGGGAAGTGTTAGGCATGGGTAGTACATCTTGACACTCAACAGGGCTGCCTGGTTTATGCTGGTAGCGTGCGCAGTGTAGGTCTAGTTGTTTTCTCTCTCCTCCTATATAAGCCCCTCCCCTCGAGCATTCCCTGCTTCGCGTTCGGAAAGAATCCAGTCAACGCTTACCGCTGTCCAGCTTTAGGTCCTGTCACGTTCAGCGCCACTAGTCGCCCTTCCTTTTCTGTCATTTTGGTTCCCTCTGCTCCCGTTATTGTTTCCCCGGAGTTCCCTGTATTTCCTACAATTCCAGTCACAGAATTTTCCACAGTAGGGTCTTGGAACTCTAGTTACGGAATTCTTCCCTGTCACTCAGTTAGCCCTGTCACTTTCCAGACACAGAGCGGCTTCCATGGTTCAAGGTTTTCAGTCAGGATATTTCGCAAGTATCTTTTATTTTCCCTGAAGTGTCATGGTTTTCCATGGTATTGTGAAGTTCCGTGTTACGTTGTAATATTTATCTAAACACATGTTGCGCGCAATGTAATGGAGCCGGTTTACGCTTCATTAGTTATTGAGCTTCTTAGCTTTTGGTTTTAGTTGGTATGTGTTCTTCACACATTGTTTGCAACATGCTTTTGATGACGCATTTTTGCTATTTTCAAAGGCTTGCACGCTCAGTGGTTGTGAGCGTTTTCCTGAGGTAAATTCGTTTTTCCTGTGGTGGTTCCACGAAAGCGTGTGTGTAGAAAAGTTCCTCACATCCATGGTACTCCCAACTCAGCAATCTTTCCCAGCCCTATTCACCTGTGGGGGTCCCTTGGATTGACCACTAGTTTCAGCTACTTCAGTTTAGGCACAGTCGTCTAGGGTTCACACTCTTTATCAATCCGTGTGAACATCTGTTCGAAGTACTTTCCCAGTTCATTTGAACATTAGTAATAACGTCCTTCCTTGCCACTATAGTTAGCGCCATTTCCCTTCTTCAGAACTAGCGCCCCTGCACCGATGCAGGATGGAGAGCTAACAACATAAATTCCCAAGGTAATGAGAAAAGCTGAAGAATGACATTAGTGTTTTGAACTAGTTTAACTTCATTGAAGCGCTAGCCAAAATTCTTATAATTCTCTTGTGTTTGTTCTAGGAACCTTTTATGGTATGTTGAAGGGAGGTTTGGAAGCACACTAATTGAGAAAAGCTGTGTTACGTAGTTCCATCGTGAGTGCCCCCGCAGAGTCCAGGTAAGCGTTACAGAACGCAAAGCCCACTGAAACATACTCTGCCTGGACATCATGGGAACTCCTGAGGTTGATCAGTTGGTCCAATTGTTGGGGGAATTGAGAGCGGAAGTGCATGCAGGACGTTCTGAAACTAATGCTCTGAGGAAAGAATTAGTGGTAAACAGGGATAGAACTGAGGAATTGGCCCGCCAAGTATTACAGTCACAAGCTGGTCAGGTTCCGTTGCCTTCTGGGAACCCCCAAGTTTCAGCCCCAATTGCACCATCAGTACCTGTCCAAGTAATCGTGCCAGGAAATATTCCCTTGGCCCCCCCAGAGCGCTTTTTTGGGGATCCAAAAAGGTTTGCAGTGTTTCTAAATCAGTGCAGGCTACATTTCTTATGCAGGCCGGGAACGTTTCCCACAGACCAATCTTTAGTGGCCTTTGTGTTGTCTTACCTTGGGGGGTACGCGGCTGACTGGGCAGTTCCTCTTGTCAATAGAGATGATCCGGTGTTGAGAAATTTTCAAGACTTCCAACGTGAACTGGAAAAGCTTTTTGCTCGCCACACCCAAGGTCAAGCATTAGATAATGAATTGTTGTCACTTCGACAGGGTAACCAAGATTTGTTAGCATATGTAGCCACCTTCAATAGACTAGTTGCAGAAACCAATTGGCCTTCAGAGAAAAGAACCACCTTGTTTTACCGTGGGTTGCGGAGTGAACTGAAGGATGTCCTAGCACAAGTGGTGAACCCACCAGAAGGAATTGCCGAATTCATAGACTTAACCATCCAGTTGGATCACTGACTTCAAGATCGAAGAATGGATCAAAGTCGCCCAGAGAGTCGGGCATATTTTGTTCCCCCCAAGGAAACCTCTGGAAGGGTGTCGTTAGAAAACCATGCCGAACCTATGCAACTGGGTGTCATTCGTGGTCCTATCTCCCAAGCTGAAAGGGAAAAGAGGCGCAGCAACAGCTCTGTTTGTACTGCGGAAAAGCTGGTCATTTCCTGAAGGACTGTCCTGTGAAACCTTCACGAAAACCCCTGGGCGGTGTTAGTCATGAGAAGAAGGAGCAAACTCCGGAAAACTTAAGTGCCCGACAAGCATAGAGGTCAGCTTGTCGAGCGTGAAGAAGGTTTCGGCGACCTCACACTTTGTGATTCCAGTCATCCTATTCAGTCGGGATTGTCCTACAAAAAAATTCACGCTAAAAGCTTACATTGATTGTGGGGCCATCGGCAACTATATGGATTTAAACCTGGCAAGCAGATTTCTGCATTCCGTTAACTGATAAGTTGGAAGCAGAAAATGTTTCTGGAGTGGATGGTACTCCCCTTGTGTCAGGTCCAGTTACACAACACACTAACGATATCATAATGCTCTGCCAGGGGGAACACAAGGAGGAGATTTCCTTTGACCTTATTCAGGCGCCACAATTCCAGATCATCCTAGGAATTCCCTGGCTAGAAAGACATAATCCTGCCATTGATTGGCGTGCAAGTCCTGTGGTGTTTAGTTCAGAGTGTCAAGAAACTTGTGATGGGACAGAACATGTTAAGGAAAAGGAACTACCGCCGAACACTCCAGAAATCACATTGGGTCTCATCGGTTTGTTGCCCTATGAATATCAACGATTCCAGGATGTTTTTCAGGAGGAGAAGCAAGCTGAAGTCCTGCCCCCTCATAGACCTTATGATTGCCAAATAGATCTGGTTCCAGGAGCCCAACTCCCGTGTCATTGAATCTATGCATTAACTGAAAAGGAAAACCTCCATTTGAGAACGTATCTGGACCAGTATTTAGCCAATGGATTTATTCGACCATCCAAGTCCCCAGCAGCATCGCCTTTGTTCTTCGTGCCCAAAAAGGAAGGGGACCTGAGAACCTGCATCGATTACAGGGCCCTAAATCAAATCACTATAAAGAACCGATACCCCTTGCCTCTAATTTCCACGTTGCTGGACCAGGTGAAAGGAGCCAGGATCTTCACCAAACTTGACCTTCGTGGGGCATATCATCTCGTTCGCATTAAACCTGGAGATGAATGGAAGACTGCCTTTCGCACACGTTATGGGCTCTTCGAATATCAGGTTATGCCTTTTGGATTATGTAATGCTCCAGCAGCGTTTCAGTCATTCATGAATGACATTTTTCGGGAGCTTCTGGATATCTGTGTTGTGATATATGTTGATGACATCCTGATTTTTTCTGCCGACCCCCGGGAACATGTCAAACATGTAACTTCAGTTCTTCAAATCCTCAAGGAAAACTTCTTGTATGTAAAATTGGAGAAATGTCACTTTCATGTTCCAGAGGTAGAATTTTTGGGATTCATATTGTCATCGGAAGGGGTGAAAATGGACAACAGAAAGGTTGACGCAATTCTATCCTGGCCAGCTCCAACATCAGTTAAAGGAGTCCAAAGTTTTTTGGGGTTCGCTAACTTTTACCGACGATTTGTGTCTGATTTTTCTCAGCTGGTTCATCCTATCACGTCGTTGCTGCGAAAGAATAAGACCTTTGCTTGGACAAATGAGGCTGGTGAGGCCTTCCAGAAACTGAAAGAGAAATTCACTGCAGCCCCGGTCCTTCGACATCCTAAGTTGGATCTTCCCTTTGTGGTAGAGACCGATGCATCCAACTTCGCCATGGGCGCAGTCTTCTCGCAGCGCGATCCTATCTCGCACGAATTACATCCTGTGGCCTTTTGGTCAAAAAAGTTCTCAGCAGCGGAATTGAATTATACAGTCAGCGATAAAGTGTGCACTGAAGGAATGGAGACATTATCTGCTGGGGGCTAGACACACCGTTACCATTTTCACAGATCATCGGAATCTGCAGTACTTGCGTTCGGCAAATGCACAATCTTCGCGACAGTTGAGATGGGCTCTTTTCTTTGCTGAGTACGATTTTGTTATCACATTTCGGCCTGGTATCCGTAATGGAAAGGCCGACGCTCTGTCCCGAATTGGTAAAGGAGAAGAAGCTTACAGTGCCACAACTCCAGTGGAGATAATTCCAGTTGAAAAGGTGCTTGGAGTCATGGATGTTACAGATTCTTTATTTGAAGAATTGAGGGTTGAAATCAAAGCCAATATCAGTGCAGCAGAGTTGCAAAAATGGGCATCTGAGAAGGAACATTGTCATGTGCAGGAAGAATTGCCCTTTTATAAGGGGCGACTTTTCTTGCCAACTCAAAAGCTACGAGAGCAAGTGATTGCAGACTACCACAGTGCACTAATGGAAGGACATCCGGGAGTCACTAAAACCTTAGAAAGAGTCAAGAGATTGTATTGGTAGCCAACTTGGCGTAAGGATGTAATTCAATTCATCAAGACCTGTGGAGTTTGTGCTCAAAATAAATCACAGAAAAAGAAACCTGCTGGTCTTCTCAAACCATTGGAGATTCCGCCTCTTCCTTGGCACACACTCTCCCTAGATTTTATTACAGACTTACCCAATAGTGAAGGATTTGACACCATCCTGGTGGTGGTGGATCTATTTTCCAAAATGGCACACTTTGTGGCATTGAAGGGATTGCCTACTGCGTCGGTCCTAGCCAAGGTATTTTTGGAAAACATCGTAAGGCTGCATGGCTTTCCTTCCATTGTGGTGTCTGATCGGGGAAGCCAATTTGTCTCTGAATTCTGGAAAAGATGTTGCAAGATGGTTCAGATGGAGATACGTTTGTCCACAAGTTATCACCCACAAACTGAACGCACAAATCAAACGTTGGAACAGTACCTCAGGTGCATGCTTCACCAAACTGACGACTCTTGGCAAAAAATATTGTGGATTGCAGAATATGCCTACAATAATTCCGTACACTCCTCGACTGGATTAAGCCCATTCTTCACTGTATATGGTAGACATCCACGAACCTCGGTTCATGATCCACCTGAATCTCTGGAAATGCCAGCTATAAAGACTCTGCATGACAATATAGTAACCGCTGTTCACCTAGCCAGAAAACAGTTGTACTTGGCGAAGACTGCTCAGAAGAAGTTCGCTGATCAAAAGCGAAGAGACTCCCCAGAATACAAGGTGGGAGACTCAGTGTGGTTGGCTACAAGGAATCTGAGGTTGAAGGGATCCAGGAAATTTCTTCCTAGATTTTTGGGTCCTTTTACCATTGAGAAGGTCATCAACCCGGTGGCTATAAAAATTGACACTCCCTAAACACATGAAAATTCATTCGGTATTCCATGTGTCCTTATTGAAAGCTGTAAATCCAAATACTCGAATTCAGGGTCCACCGGCTCCTGTAATTGTGGAAGGTGACCAACCAGAGTACGAGGTTAAGGCTATCTTGGACTCTAAGATGGTTTGCAGAAAATTGTATTACCTGGTGGACTGGAAGGGTTATGGTCCGCAGGATAGAACCTGGGAACCCCTTGAAAACATTCACGCTCCCCGATTAATTAAATCCTTCCATTTGAATAATCCTAGCAAACCAAAGGGAGAAGGTTTCACCTTAGGAGGGGCCTTGGGGGGGGAATACTGTCATGATCACGGCAAAGGTTCCTAAAATTGCTTCCAAAAAGAATTGGTCTTCGATCTACCATTCGTGGATGTTAGGAAAAGGCAACTCAGGGAAGTGTTAGGCATGGGTAGTACATCTTGACACTCAACAGGGCTGCCTGGTTTATGCTGGTAGCGTGCGCAGTGTAGGTCTAGTTGTTTTCTCTCTCCTCCTATTTAAGCCCCTCCCCTCGAGCATTCCCTGCTTCGCGTTCGGAAAGAATCCAGTCAACGCTTACCGCTGTCCAGCTTTAGGTCCTGTCACGTTCAGCGCCACTAGTCGCCCTTCCTTTTCTGTCATTTTGGTTCCCTCTGCTCCCGTTATTTGTTTCCCCGGAGTTCCATGTAATTCCTACAATTCCAGTCACAGAATTTTCCACAGTAGGGTCTTGGAACTCTAGTTACGGAATTCTTCCCCGTCACTTTCCAGACACAGAGCGGCTTCCATGGTTCAAGGTTTTCAGTCAGGATATTTCGCAAGTATCTTTTATTTTCCCTGAAGTGTCATGGTTTTCCATGGTATTGTGAAGTTCCGTGTTACGTTGTAATATTTATCTAAACACATGTTGCGCGCAATGTAATGGAGCCGGTTTACGCTTCATTAGTTATTGAGCTTCTTAGCTTTTGGTTTTAGTTGGTATGTGTTCTTCACACATTGTTTGCAACAAGCTTTTGATGACGCATTTTTGCTATTTTCAAAGGCTTGCACGCTCAGTGGTTGTGAGCGTTTTCCTGAGGTAAATTCGTTTTTCCTGTGGTGGTTCCACGAAAGCATGTGTGTAGAAAAGTTCCTCACATCCATGGTACTCCCAACTCAGCAATCTTTCCCAGCCCTATTCACCTGTGGGGGTCCCTTGGATTGACCACTAGTTTCAGCTACTTCAGTTTAGGCACAGTCGTCTAGGGTTCACACTCTTTATCAATCCGTGTGAACATCTGTTCGAAGTACTTTCCCAGTTCATTTGAACATTAGTAATAACGTCCTTCCTTGCCACTATAGTTAGCGCCATTTCCCTTCTTCAGAACTAGCACCCCTGCACCGATGCAGGATGGAGAGCTAACAACATAAATTCCCAAGGTAATGAGAAAAGCTGAAGAATGACATTAGTGTTTTGAATTAGTTTAACTTCATTGAAGCGCTAGCCAAAATTCTTATAATTCTCTTGTGTTTGTTCTAGGAACCTTTTATGCTATGTTGAAGGGAGGTTTGGAAGCACACTAATTGAGAAAAGCTGTGTTACGTAGTTCCATCGTGAGTGTCCCCGCAGAGTCCAGGTAAGCGTTACACTAGCGCAGGAGGAAGATAGGAGGGATTGGATAGAGAGTTCAGACAATTCAAAAATACTCCTAACAATGCAGGTTCTGAATGCAAGAGAGGATGGGTTTAAGATAGGGATTGACTATGGACAGTACATATGCTAGTGACACAGTTCTATCTATAGCTACTTACTAGATATGTTTTTAAACGGAACCGTCAGGATTCTGTTCCATTGAAATTCTGGTCAGGGAAGGGAATCTGTTACTGGGACAGACAACTGGGCACATCAGATTGGATCTGCAATCAGCAAGGTGCTTTGGTCACAGCACGGCGCAGGACTGGATTGCATCTGCCCTTCTCTGGTGACCGCATGGCACAGGACTGGATTGGATCTGCCCTTTTTGGTTATGATGATAATTATTTCAGCAGGCAAGAGGTACACCGCAGCCCGGCTGTAGCATGATGCTTCCCCTTAGGTTTGTGGGGTTGGTTCTGGTTCTGGAAATTGAGGTCTAGCTGCTGTTTTCTACTTTTGTACACTGGTAAGTTTTCCAGTTTATTCTGGGTTTCAGCAACAGCCCCCTGCCCGGTTCTTTACATGGTTCCTTTCATATGGCTTCTCTACATAGTTGTTACTGTGTTTCCGCCTAGGTCAAGCACAAGCGCTCATACAGTGTTTTTGCCTTTCCAGGTTAGGTGTGCTTGCTCATTATTGCACCCTTGGTGACTACTGACTCCATCTTTATTTACTGAAGACGGACGTGTTTTCCTTTCCACCTAACTCTTCGGACAAGTTCTACCCGGAGCATTTCACTACTAAGGTACCTTTTACATGTGTCTCTGCCCCACCGGGCCTGTTACTGTTAAATACCAATAACATAAATCCTTTTTAAACCTTGATATTAGCACTATGCTATGCTCATATCCACATATGGGCTTGCATGCACCCGTATACTTATACCATGCTTTTATAAACCTGCATGCCGTCTCCCCGTTATGCTCCTCTATAGGATCCCTCACCATTCACTCTATGACCCTGTCTGGGCACCTCACACTCCTTTTACTTATTGTAGTGCTTGTTCTTTAGTTATATTCATGATTCAGAGCGCTACCTTTCAGATAAAATAATCAGGAGCAATACCACAACATGCTCCGATGGCGTCCGACAAACTCCTTCACTGACTTTTCGCTCTTTCTATGAATTTTACTCTCACTAAGGCTGTATTCTCTCCATAGCATTTTCAGAAGCATGACCCAGGTGCGCTCTACCTTTTTCTTTCTACTTGGCTGCATTGTTACACAGCGTACGAAGTTCAATAGGTTTGGAAAAGTAGCCTTCTACGGACTGCACTCCGTTCTTTAATCTATACTGGGTGAGTGGTCCGTATATTTATGACAGCATACACTTGAATTATGATATCCCTCTGAAGTTGTCTGTATAGCAGCCTGTCTATATGACTTAAGTATTCCCTTTTTTCTGCCCCCTCTAGGGTGATACTATCAACTCACCTCCATCCTGCCCTGAGGAAGGCTCTGACTACTGATGCCAGTTTGGCATGCCGAAACGTGATTTATATATATGTTGTTCCCTTTAGGAACGAACCTTTGATTCTTTCCCACACGTTGGCAGATTAAATATACAAACTCATCTAAAATAATATTCTTTTTACATACCTACCAGGGTAATTTTTTATACACCCTGGTAGGCCCTATGTTGCAGGAACTATGGGTAGCCTGTAATAATTGTTTTATCTTGATGTGATTAATATGTTATCCCTTCTTTTGCACTTGATATATTTGTGATGAATGTTCTGTTTTTCTTTATTTTTTCAATTGCTCTATTCTACTTATTTTTTGCTTTAGAAATTGTGTAAAATCTCAAAAAAACTATGCTTTCAACAATAAATGTATGGTTAGCACTTCTCAGACTGCTCCCTTGGTGTATCTCCAGTGATTTGCCTCGCAAACACTAGCCTTTAAATTACTATGGAGATTTAATTTGAATGTCGGACAGAATCTAGGACTGTCTCGTGTGTGAGTACCCCTTTGTCGGTTTTTGTAAATTCTACATACTTTGCTCCCACTCACACTTGCACACAGGGGCTCCCCTATTGTTTGTTACATAGTTTCCTTTTGACCCCAAGTATCTCCACATCTTTATCATCACATCGCTAGTGAAGTGGCTACCTCGGTCTGACTCAATCCTTTGTCGTAGTCCAAAACGCGAGAAGATGTGATTGATCATCAGGGCAGCTGCTGTTTCTGCCTTGCAATTTGGGGCCGGGAGACATTCCACCCATTTAGTGAACAAGCACGTTACGGTCAACATGTACTTGTTCCCCCTAGAGTAGCGAATCACGGGCCCGATAAAATCGACTTCTAAATCTGACCAAGGCAGTGTCATCCACCTCTTTTGGAGGGGAGCACGGTGTGTGAGTGATGTTGGCTGAAATTGTGCACACGCAAGACATCCCTTCAAGTATTGGTGGAGGTCCTGCCCCATGTGTGGCCAGTATGCAACCTCTTGCAAGATTTCTAGTGTCGTATGAAACCCCTGATGACCGACTGTGGCCGCATCATGGGCATGACTTAGCATCAGGCTTCAGAATGAGGCTGGGACCCCCCACAGGTCATGGCCAGCTATGGATCTCCTCGCCAACAAACCATCTTGGATTCGGAACATTTTTGGACATTTCATTAACACTCTGGGGTCCTCTCTCCCAATGTAATCGGTATCTGTCAGGGGAAAGTTCTCAGGGTCCGCAATGTGTTGATAAAACTTACCAATTATTGGATCCCCTTTTTGAGCCGTAATCAAATCAGCATCTGGGGTCTCCTTACTCCATTGTGCAGTTGAGAGTTCATTTTGAGCATTTGTCTGGGACCTAGTGATAGCAGTGACCTGGATTTCCCCCAACAGGGACTCAATCTCAAGTAGATCCCCTTGGCTCTGGTTTTGGCCAGCTGATCAGCTAGGTAATTTCCAGTTCTGTCTGGTCCCTCCACTTTAGAATGACCCTTGATCTTTTTCCAGTAGATGGCCATCCCATTCGAGGTGACCAGATCATCAATATTTCGCATTCATTTCCCATGTTTTAAAGGTTTATTATTAGCACATAAAATGCCCCTTGTTTTCCAGTTTACCAGGTGCTCCACAAACCCGTTCCGTACATAATCTGAGTCTGTGATTATGACCAGTTCGTGGAGTTGGTGTTGGACAGCAGTGAGGATGGCTTGATGCAAAGCCATCAGCTCTGCCATTTGACTACTTCGGGGACCGATTTTGTACCCAGCAGAGGGTTCTGGGGCATCATTCACCCATTAATTCCCTACGCCGGCCACAAGTTCCTTTTCCCTGTTGTTGTCAACATGGTAGGAGCACCCATCCACATAGACAGTGGGCATTCCCTCACACTGGTCTTCTTCATAGACTTTGTGTGGGGAATTAAGGTAGGCCTCCATGTTGTCCTTGATTTTAAGACTTTCATCCTCGAGACAGTTTTCTCTGGCACAATCATTCAAGTCAGTGCGCGAGGGGACTCTTCTTGTTTTGGCCATATCTGACCTCCACAGGAAAGTATTGCATTGACAGAATCCAGGAAGTAATTCAGGAATTACTCACATTTGTGGCCCAGATTCTGTCGCTTTGAAGATATTGCAAAGGTTGGTGTGGAGTCTCCACTATGATGTGTTCCCCCTGGATAAACGGGCAGTAATTCTTCAATGCCCACACAGTTGCCAGGAGTGCCTTCTCACAATTGTTGAATTTTTGCTCCACAGAGGATAACGTCTTACTCGCATAGGAGATTACTTTATTGACCTTGTCATGCTTTTCATATAATACTGCAGTGAAGTATGTATTTGAGAACCCTGTCTCAAGGCGCTTGTGAGAGGCTTCTTTTGAGTTGTCTTACTGCCTCGGCTTGTTCTGGACCCCACTCCCACTTGACCCCCCCTTTCAAAAGATGGATCAGGGGTCTTGTGATCTCTGCGTAGTCCTCAATGAACTTTCTGCTGTAATTAGTTAGTCCAAGGAGGCTCCTCAGTTCCCGCAGAGTGGTGGGATCTTTCATTTTCTGGAGTGCTTCCACTTTCTTTTCCTGGGGACAGAGACCCTGAGGAGTAATCTCATGCCCCAATAAATTGACACGGGTTCTACACCACTGTGCCTTTTGAAAGGAGAGTTTTGCTCCGGCAGCCCTCAACTGTGTCAGGACATAACGGATCGCCGCTATGTGTTCCTTCACTGTTGAGCTTTTGACTAGAACATCATCTACGTAGGCCAGGTACCCCTTTCACCCAGGTCGGGCATGGTCTTATGTAGGAAGATGTTAAATTCATTGCTGAAGTTGATGTATCCGAAGGGAGTCCGGGTCCAAGTGTACTGCTGCCCCCCGAAGGTAAAGGCAAGCTTGTTTTGGTCCTCTCTACTGACAGGTACAGTCCAGTACCCATTGGTCAGGTCTATTGCAATGAATACCTTTGACCCCTGGATCTGGGCCAGCCCTTGGTCAATGTAAGGAAGAGGCCATCGGGAAGTATGGACCCGTTTGTTGAGCTCCCTTAGCTCAGCACAGAGTCTCGACTGGCCGTTAGGTTTCAAAATCCCCAGCACCGGATTATTGAAGGTGCTGTGAACTGGACGAATTATCCCACAGGACTCAAGGTTCTTAATTATTTCAGTAAGGGACTCTATTGATGTGAGAGGCAAGCGATATTGCTTCACAAACACTGGAGCCATGCCAGGGTCCCTGGGAATTGTTGTTGTGTGGATGTTGGTGCGACCACAGTCATATGAGTCCACCGCAAAGAGATCTTGAAAATCTAAGAAAACTTCTTTCAATTTTTGCTTTTGCTCCAGAGTCTCACAGGGATCAGCTAGGCTGACTATCTCTTCAACCATCTGCCTGAAGCCTGGAAAGACTTCCGGTTTGGCTATCTCAGCGGCCTCCTCCAGCTGGGTGGAGAAGTCCCTGGTCAGAGTGCTGAATTGGACTGATGGCTTCAGGTGGGGAAGGCAGTCCTTGTGGACTTGGAAGATCACCTCATCCCGCCTGAAGTCACAGGTCACATCTTCCTGACCATAAGGGCAGGAAGAGTACACCAGGAGATTCCCCCCATGCCGAGTGAAGATCCTGTCTGGTGTTGTGTCATCGTCGCTATCACTGTCAAAACAGTCCTTGGGGACTGGTCCTAACAGTTCATTACCTAAATCTATGGAAAATGTCAGGCATCAACCGTGATTCCAATAATGGTGCCTGCGCCCAGAGTGATACTCCTTAGGTCGCTGTTATCCACCTCTATTGGAATGGTGTTGTGTTCTATATTCACAAGTGGTGTTGGGTTTACCCCCAACACTTGCTGTTGGAAATGGGCATTGAGATGGACATAGGCCTCAGGGTTTTTCAGTTTCTGTCCTCTTTTAATGTTTACTTCCAGGGAGAATTGTCGGGTCCGTTCTGGGATGGTGACTTCCTCTCCGATCTGAATTTCAACTAAATATGGCAGCAGTTGAGCTGACCGAAATGCTTTCTCTGGGTCATCAAAGTCCATGGGATTACCCGCTAATCGGGACCAGGCTTTGAAGTTTATTAGGTCCAAACTAATGGCAAAGCGATTGAGAATGTCACTGCCTAAATAAAATGCAGCAGGGAAATCTCACACGACCCAACAATTATGGACTACGCTCTTGTTGCCTATGGACATTTTATGCATACACCTGCTAGGCAGGAGATGTTTGAAATTGGGTGTTTCCAGGTCAATTTCCCATTTCTCTAACCGTTTAAATGTGGGAATGGCTGGATCTTTTGGGAGTTTGCGGAACATGGCCTCGCTGATGAAGCTCTTACCGTTGTTCACACATACTCGGGCGAGAACAGAGTCCTTCCCCTCATTTATCTGAATAGGGATGAACAACTATTCTCCAATTTTCTGAATATCGGCCAAGCTTTGAGCTGATTTCTCATCTTTTTGGACTATAGGAGTGGGATTTCCTGATTGTGAATTTGTATAGAATTTCAGAGTGTTTCCTTCCAGTGTGGAATGCCACCTTAGACTGGGAGGAAGGTTGATTTTCAGAAATAGAGAGGACTCCCATCACCAGTTTGTTGTCCTACTGTGATTACTGTCACGTCTGGGATTTGATTATTCTGGAAGTGAAATTCTATTTGGTCAGGTTTTTGTTCAACCATGTGGCATGTGCCATTTAAACTAACATGGTTGACACTATGTTGCAATTCTATTGGTCGGCTAGTCTGGGTCCAGAGGACCTTGTTTACACAATCTATGAGGGGAGACAACCTACGCAGGATGCCATTCCCTAGTAAACAAGGTATGCCCTCTGGAGTCACAACTATGGCCCGGTGCTTAACTTTGTGTCGGCCATTTTTAATGTCGAAATCTGCAGTCCCCTCGGCGGGAATTTCCTGCCCGTCGAAGTTCTGAAGTTGTCCAGGAAAAGGGGTGAGAGGAATTTGGTATTTCTCCCCTCTTCCAGAATTCAGTTGATCAAAGGCCCTTTTTGACAGAAGGGTAGCTTGGGATCCAGTGTCCACCAGTGCCAAAATTGCACATTGGCCCAATATTTGGACCAGGGCATAAAATCTTCCCTCCTTTTCCTCAAGGGGGCAAACATAATGCACGTTTTTGGCCAACTAGTGGGTTAACTTCCTTGCTTTGGATACCGACAGAGAGGTGATTTGGGCTGGGTTTTGTTTGGGATCTTGGGAACCTGCAAGAAAAAGGTGACAGCTAGATATGAGGGAAGTTTTGGGTTCCCCTGGTTCTGATTCTGGGCTGCCCCCCCCCTTTTTGGAGGCAGACACCAGAATGGGTTTGAACAAGGGGATTTTCGTGCTGGTCATTCTGGGTACTAATAATGGGCCGTTTTAACTCGGTCCCCACATCTACCCAGTCTGGATTTGGATCTTTTGGGACCCATTTTTCTTTGGGAGGAGTTCCCAAATCCCTAAAGGAGAAGATCCTTTTCCCAGGATCCTCTGAGGATCCCTCTCCTTCAAACTGGAAGATCTGCACCTCCTCCACAAAATGGGCCTTTTTAGGCTCTTTATTTCTCCTACCCCCCCTCTGTTCCTTGGGTTGCAGACTTTCGGGGGCAGGATAATTTGGTTCCGGTTCCTGGGTTTCCAGGGGCTTTCCACAAGTAGGGAAGGAAGCTTCCTCCAAGGCTTTACACCCCCCTCCACCCTGTGCCTCCTCCCTGGGAACCGGTGGGTTGTCGGGGTTCTTCCCCCGTCATTGTTCTGGAGCACCAGACCGTGGATACGAGGAGTTCTGAGCACACATACTCATCTGAGGGTTCTGTTGAGCCCTCAGCATGCAACCCATATCCAGTGCCATGTTCTGGACCTGGCACTCTAGTTGGGACACCCGCTCTGGCTGATACGGGGTCCTCAGGCCAACCCTGGGTTGACCTGGGAAGGGTAACTATCCCTTCTCGCAAAATACCCCTGCTTAGGAAAGTTTGGGTACCCCTCCACCCTTGGCCTCCCCTCTCCTGGATTGGGCTGTCTGGGCTCAGGAAAGTGGGGAAAGAAAGAAGTGTTGTTTTGGGGGTTGAAGTTTGGCGGGTAAGAAATTTGGTAAGAAATTTGGTCCGGCATTTGGGGGATTACTGACCTCCTGGGGAAAGTGAGGAGGGAAGTTTCCTGCTGTCTGGTTGGCCTCCCCTGCCCCCCTTGGACTGGAGGAGTCCACACAGAGCCCAGGATGGGTCTATTTCCCTTGTAGCATGGGCTGATATAGTCAGGGGAGTTAGGGGTCCCATTTGTGGGGTTACCTCCCTGGCTCCCTGTTTGGGATTGGCCCGAGAGCCTTTTGGGTCTCGGGTTGGTTGGATTCTGTGCGGGAAGGTTCTTAGGCCCCCCCATCTCCAGATCTAAAATGGGGGCAACCTTCACCTCTGCCACTTTAGCAGCAGCAGGGGTGTTGGTTGGTTTGGGGCACTTGCTAAGATTTTTACTTTCCAACGGCTTCTGTACTTCATAGATGCACGTTGCTTGTTCAACGACCCAGTCTAGTGATCTTTTCTCATGAAAGTCCCTCACTAGCTGGGTCATAATGTACTTAGGGAAAGCATGAAATAAGGTGTTCACAAATTCCTTACTGTCATTGCGCACCCTTCTAGTGGTCTGCGCAAAGGTGCGTTTCAATTCCTGAACACATTCTTGTGGGGCCTGGTCTTCCCCACATTGTAAGTTGTAGGCTGCCTTGCGAGCATCTTGAAGGTTCCTATGAATGGAAAAATGTTTCAGGATGACTGCCATATACCTGGACCATCTGGAATGGTTCTGATCCTCCAGCCCCGCAAAGAAGCTGGAGTACTCAGGAGAAAATGTCCACTTTATATTCTGAATACAGCTTTGGCTGTCCTTCAAATGGAAAGTTTACATCATCTGCTCAAATAATTGAAGTTGCTCCCAAACCGAATATTTGGCATTTTTGTGGTAGGGTGTGATGACGCTCCTAATAGCTTTTATTTGTTTCAGGGGATCCTTGAGTAAAGCCCTATTAACTTTGTTAGCCTTTTTAGTTCTTGTCACCCTGGTCCATTCATCCTCTGACTCAGAGGCACTGCTACCAGAGGTGGCTGTCTGGCCTTCTAGACTCTCCCGGATTCTGCGATCTTGGGAATGGCATACAGAATGTGGGGGCCTAGTTCCTTGGGTCCTGTGGCGCTCAGAAGAGTCTCCTGACTCTCCCTTGCTCCCCGGATTGGTTGAGTACCCCCCATCCCTGTGGCCCTTGGATCATGTGAGCCAGTGGACATGGGGGTGGCAGAGTCCATGGAATTGAAAGGATTAAAGTCTATGGTGCCAGGGTTCCTGAGGTTATGCTCAGGGGTTTCCCTCTCCCATCTGACCTCATCTTTCTCAGCCCCTACTCCCTGATGGCATGCAAGAATCTGACCCTTTTGTTCTTCTATTAAGGCCTTAATGGTCTCTATTAGTTGTTCCTGCATGGCTATTTGTCTATGAAGCCTGTCATTTTTCTCACAGAGAGCCTCATTGTCACTCTGTGCTCCCTGCCTGCTTCGGGAATATTTGGCCAATTGTTGCTGCAGGAGGCTCACCTCCTGAGTTCTGTCCTTACTGGCCTGGTCATTCTTTGCCAGAGCGTCTTCCACCCTCCTGGTGTGCTCTAACAGCTTTTCATAGTCCATTTTGAGTTCACCCAGTCCCTGAAGGGCCAGGAAATTTTCTTCCACCTTGGTTTTTAAATGGCTGACTTCTTGGCCTAAGGCGTCCCTTTCCTGAATTAGATTACCCCTCTGTGCAGCCAGGTCATCCCTTTGTTTTCTAATGGCACATAAACTCTGGCGCTCCTCATCAAAATCTGTTCACAATTAATTTTTATTATTTTCCTCCTTTATCTCATCAATCTGATTTTGCCCTGCGCAGGCCCTATTATAATTTAATTGCTGTTCCAGCTTTTGTTGGCTCTGTAGTAGAGAATCCAACCTTTCTTGGCACTCTTTTTGCAGTGTCAGTAATTTGGTGTCTTGCTCTACCCTCTCTTGCTGCAGGAGATCCAGATCTTCTTTTACTTTTGTTAGGTACTGTCTGGTTTCACTCTCTGATTCTTGGCCCTTTAGTAGCCTTTGCTCTGCAGAGTCCAAATCAGTTTGGGTCTTCTCTAGGGATTGTACTTGCCTTTTTGCCAGGTCTAGGTTTTCGGCATATTTGTCCTGTATTACTCCAATGTGGAGGTACAAGTATGCCGCTATTTTGGCAATTTTGCATTGCTCTTCTTTTACTCTTGGGACCATATACAGTTCACTAAGTGACTGGTGTAATGGACTCTGGTCCTGTCATGTATCTAATTATATGGCAGTGATTTGTTGTTTGATTTCCTGCAGCCAAACATTCTCATACTGCTCAACCTATTCACCCCTGCCAAACAATTTGTGCTGTAGGTGTTCTTTTGCCATATTAATTTCCACTGGGGTCACCATTCCGGAAATATTAATTTCCTTCGGACTTATTTCAGGGTTACTTTTACCTTTGCAAAACAGGCCCAACTCCTTTGATTATTTCACTTGAAGGGTGTTTTTACAGTGTAGCACAGTGTGGTAGCCCAACAAGGTGTATGTACCCCATCAGTTAGCACGCTGTGTTAGACTGTCACAAGTGGTATGTCTAATTCAGGATCCCGCAACGAGCCCCCAAGCTGTAAGTGATTTCAATCCAGCACACACCCAAGTGAACGCCTTGCATGTAATGCACAACTGAAATCCTTATTTATTTTTGTCTAAAAGTTCTTTATTCTGAACGATGTACCACTCATATCACACCCCTCTCCTGGAACCCCCCGGTCACACTGAACCAGGAATCAGGCTGGTTTGCAAAGTTAAAATATTTATTTATGTCTTTACAATTTAATCACACTATGTTTTAATGGGTACACAATAATCACCAATGGGGTGATGTAACACTGAATAATCTCTTTAATACACAAGAAGTAATAGTGAGCAAAACAATTCAGCACAGAAATAATACTTTTACGTGTGTGTGCAGATCAGATAGCACTGTGTGTAACGCTCACCTGACTCCCACGGAGGCGCCGGCCTGGTTCGCGCTGCTGTGACCTCTTCTAAGGTGATGCGCAGGGTTCGGAAGACGGACTGGACCGGGCCCCCCAAATCTGGCTTGTCTGGCTCGCAGAAGTATCCTTCTGTAGGCGAAAATAGCGGATTAACTGTCTGCGGGGTAATGCAATCGGCCTCCCACTTTCCCCTCTCACCCTCCTCGAAACCCTTCTGTGATTCCGCGTAGCGTCTCACCTTAGGCTCTGGAAGGACGAGCTCTCCATCCTGCTTCTGATGCAGGGGCGCGTTGGTATCCACTGGATTTTCAGATTGGTGAGAACCAAACTTGCTTGGATTCCAGGTAAGTTTTTTGATAAGAGGTTCCCCTTGTGTCCATGCATTAATGTACTAATGCTAGTGTCTTTTTCCCCATAGGGGCCGGGGTACGGAATGCCGGGGAACAGGCACTGACCCGAGATGAGAGGTGAAATCCTTGTAGAAATCAGGTAAGTCTTTAATGAGTGTTTTTTGGTAATGTCTTTTCATTCGCTCATTAACGCTGATGTCTCTTTTTCCCCTTAGGGGACGGGGTCCGGAAATGCCAGGATGCGGCGCGGACCCGAAATGAAGAGGGAATGAATCAACAGGTAACTCTTAACATGGAGATTTAGCTTTCCTTATTCCCTTCTCTCTCTCACCTTTTGTTCTTGTCTTTTTCTCCCTAGGCGCTGGGGCGTGACTGCGAATCCGGATGATCGCTGCTGAACATGGAGACGCCCTGTAAAGGTGAATGGAATGCGGCGCTGCAGCGATCGACGCGATGAGCATTTAAATAAAAGTCTTCCTTTTCAGGATTGTCGGCGAGATGTCTCCGGGATGCGGATTTATCAGGTAAGGACTTTTCCTTCTTCTGTTCTCTTCTTCTCTTCCTTTGCAGGTGATCCAGGATGCTGGCAGGCGTGGCAGAAGTCAGGATGCAGGAGCAGACACGGTGAGCGTCCAGCTGCTAGATGCAGAACAACGCGAAGCACGTGTGGCTGTTCGGGTGGGGTTTAAATAGCCTTGGAAGAAGTTCCAGGTATGTATCCTTCCGCCAATCAGGTATGTATCCTTCCCCGACCACGCCCGGATGGTAAATTAGTCCCACAGGTAAAGTAGTTCCTTTCAGGCCTCAAGGAGGCCGGGATCCTGCAGCATGGTCTGCATCAGGTAAGTGCACCCAAGCACTCCCATAATGAGCCTGGCGCCTATGGCGCCAGGACTGATGTCTTTTATGAGCCTGGCGCCATAGGCGCCAGGACACTGTCCAAAGGGCCCCTATATGGGGTTGCTGGGTCCTTCCCTGGGGACTGGATGTCCGCTTTCGGGGACGCAGGGCTTGAACCGGCTCCCCGGGAGCGGGCATCATGACACTGTGGTTAAAGGATCCCCCTGCACACCCCTCAACCCCCCAATAGGCAATGTAAAGAGATAGGAGAGAGCAGGTATTCAGGAATTGCAGAATTCACACAAAATACCCACCTTCCCAGAGCAAACACAAGAGAAAAACGGAATTGACTGTCAAGCGGTCAGAATGGCTTTTAAAGTTATCTTAAGAATGGATTGGGTAAAACACTGACAGGGTAATTCATAGAATTTCGCACAAAAGTGGCGCAGGTGTCCCCATGCAATACACTGCGCCAGCCGCGTGTGATAAATTCCATTTCATCGCACAGCGTATTCATGGATTTTAGCCTCAAAAACCAGCCGTGCAGCAGAGTGGCGCAGCGATCCTGCAGCAGCGCCAGTTACGCCCCCAAGAACACCCTCGCGCAAGGAAAAGCCTTCAAAATTCCCAAATCATCGCAAAGGGCTGCGCTAACCCTGGACCAGTTCACAGGGCTGCCAAACAGCAAACGCCAAGCGGGGAACGTGTATTTCAGTGGTTCGCGGGAAGTTTCACATGCGATTGTCCTGGGTACGTGTACATCAGGGGTGTGCGGGAAGTAACGCACGCGATTCCATCAGGGCACGTGTATTCCAGGGGTGCGCGGGAAGTATCACACGCAAAAACAGCAGGGTACGTGCATTTCAGGGGTGCGCGGGAAGTATCACATGCGATTTCATCAGGGTACTTGTATTCCAGGGATGCGCGGGAAGTATCACACGCAAAAGCAGCAGGGTACGTGTATTTCAGGGGTGCGCGGGAAGTATCACACCCGATTCCATCAGGGTACGTGTATTTCAGTGTTGCGCGGGAAGTATCACACGCGATTCCATAAGGGCACGTGTATTTCAGGGGTGCGCGGGAAGTATCACATGCAAAAGCAGCAGGGTACGTGTATTTCAGTAGTGCGTGGGAAGTATCACACGCGATTCCATCAGGGCATGTGTATTTCAGGGGTGCGCGGGAAGTATCACACGCAATTCCATCAGGGTACGTGTATTCCAGGGGTGCGTGGGAAGTATCACACGCAAAAGCAGCAGGGTACGTGTATTTCAGGGGTGCGCGGGAAGTATCACACGCGATTCCATCAGGGTACGTGTATTTCAGTGGTGCGCGGGAAGTATCACACGCGATTCCATCAGGGCACGTGTATTCCAGGGGTGCGCAGGAAGTATCACACACAAAAGCAGCAGGGTACGTGTATTTCAGGGGTGCGCGGGAAGTATCACACGCAATTCCATCAGGGTACGTGTATTTCAGTGGTGCGCGGGAAGTATCACACGCGATTCCATCAGGGACGTGTATTTCAGGGGTGCGCAGGAAGTATCACACGCGATTCCATCAGGGCACGTGTATTTCAGGGGTGCGCGGGGAGCACTACACATGAATTGCCCGTGTGGGTCCTCCCAGGTGTTCCCTCTACACCCTCCACAGCCCCTGCAGGTGGCCCACACCACAGGGGACTACCCTGCGCATGTCCCAGGCAGCCCATCCACCATGCCCATGCCCCCCAGCCAACCCACATGTCACCTTGCACTACTGCCCACCAACACATGTCCCCCTGCACCCCCACCCCCAGCACTTTGGTGCACCCTCCACCAGGCCCCCACTCATGTCCCCCTGCACCCCCACCCCCCAGCATCCAGGGGCACCCTCCACCAGGCCCCCACTCATGTCTCCCAGCACATCCACCCCCCTGCATCCAGGAGCACCCTCCACCAGGCCCCAACTTATGTCCCCCTGCACCCCCACCCCTCTGCATCCAGGGACACCCTCACCCAGGCCCCCACTCATGTCTCCCTGCACCGCCACCCCCCACCAGTCAGGGGCACTCTCCACCAGGCCCCCACACATGTCTCCCTGCACCCCCACCCCCCAGCATCCAGGGGCACCTTCCACCAGGCCCCCACTCATGTCTCCCAGCAACCCCACCCCCCTGCATCCAGGGGCACCCTCCACCAGGCCCCCACTCATGTCCAACTCATGTCTCCCTGCACCCCCACCCCCCTGCATCCAGGGGCACCCTCCACCAGGCCCCCACTCATGTCCCCCTGCACCCCCACCCCCAGCACTGTGGGGCACCCTCCACCAGGCCCCCACTCATGTCCAACTCATGTCCCCCTGCACCCCCACCCCCCAGCACTGTGGGGCACCCTCCACCAGGCCCCCACTCATGTCTCCCCGCACCCCCACCCCCCTGCATCCAGGGGCACCCTCCACCAGGCCCCCACTCATGTCTCCCTGCACCCCCACCCCCCAGCATCCAGGGGCACCCTCCACCAGGCCCCCACTCATGTCTCCCAGCACCCCCACCCCCCAGCACTGTGGGGCACCCTCCACCAGGCCCCCACTCATGTCCCCCTGCACCCCCCACCCCCTGCATCCAGGGGCACCCTCCACCAGGACCCCACTCATGTCCAACTCATGTCTCCCTGCACCCCCATCGCCCTGCATCCAGGGGCACCCTCCACCAGGCCCCCACTCATGTCTCCCAGCACCCCCACCCCCCAGCATCCAGGGGCACCCTCCACCAGGCCCCCACTCATGTCCCCCTGCACCCCACCCCCCAGCATCCAGGGGCACCCTCCACCAGGCCCCCACTCATGTCTCCCAGCACCCCCACCCCCCAGCACTGTGGGGCACCCTCCACCAGGCCCCCACTCATGTCCCCCTGCACCCCCCACCCCCTGCATCCAGGGGCACCCTCCACCAGGACCCCACTCATGTCCAACTCATGTCTCCCTGCACCCCCATCCCCCTGCATCCAGGGGCACCCTCCACCAGGCCCCCACTCATGTCTCCCAGCACCCCCACCCCCCAGCATCCAGGGGCACCCTCCACCAGGCCCCCACTCATGTCCCCCTGCACCCCCACCCCCCTGCATCCAGGGGCACCCTCCACCAGGCCCCCACTCATGTCCAACTCATGTCTCCCTGCACCCCCACCCCCCTGCATCCAGGGGCACCCTCCACCAGGCCCCCACTCATGTCTTCCAGCACCCCCACCCCCCAGCACTGTGGGGCACCCTCCACCAGGCCCCCACTCATGTCCCCCTGCACCCCCAGCCCCCTGCATCCAGGGGCACCCTCCACCAGGCCCCCACTCATGTCCAACTCATGTCTCCCTGCACCCCCACCCCCCAGCACTGTGGGGCACCCTCCACCAGGCCGCCACTCATGTCTCCCAGCACCCCCCCTGCATCCTGGGGCACCCTCCATCAGGCCCCCACTCATGTCCAACTCATGTCCCCCTGCGCCGCCACCCCCCAGCACTGTGGGGCACCCTCCACCAGGCCCCCACTCATGTCTCCCTGCACCCCCACCCCCCAACATCCAGGGGCACCCTCCACCAGGCCCCCACTCATGTCTCCCAGCACCCCCACCCCCCAGCACTGTGGGGCACCCTCCACCAGGTCCCCACTCATGTCCCCCTGCACCTCCACCCCCCTGCATCCAGGGGCACCCTTCACCAGGCCCCCACTCACGTCCAACTCATGTTTCCCTGCACCACCACCCCCCTGCATCCAGGGGCACCCTCCACCAGGCCCCCACTCATGTCCCCCTGCACCCCCACCCCCCAGCACTGTGGGGCACCCTCCACCAGGCCCCCACTCATGTCGCCCAGCACCTCCACCCCCCTGCATCCAGGGGCACCCTCACCAGGCCCCCACTCATGTCCAACTAATGTCCCCCTGCACCCCCACCCCCCAGCACTGTGGGGCACCCTCCACCAGGCCCCCACTCATGTCTCCCTGCACCCCCACCCCCCTGCATCCAGGGGCACCCTCCACCAGGCCCCCACTCATGTCTCCCAGCACCCCCACCCCCCAGCACTGTGGGGCACCCTCCACCAGGCCCCCACTCTTGTCCCCCTGCACCCCCACCCCCCTGCATCCAGGGGCACCCTCCACCAGGCCCCCACTTATGTCCAACTCATGTCTCCCTGCACCCCCACCCCCCTGCATCCAGGGGCACCCTCCACCAGGCCCCCACTCATGTCTCCGAGCACCCCCACCCCCAGCATCCAGGGGCACCCTCCACCAGGCCCCCACTCATGTCCCCCTGCACCCCCACCCCCCTGCATCCAGGGGCACCCTCCATCAGGCCCCCACTCATGTCCAACTCATGAACCCTCCACCAGGCCCCCACTCATGTCTCCCAGCACCCCAACCCCCTGCATCCAGGGGCACCCTCCACCAGGCCCCCACTCATGTCTCCCAGCACCCCCACCCCCCAGCATCCAGGGGCACCCTCCACCAGGCCACCACTCATGTCTCCCTGCACCCCCACCCCCCAGCACTGTGGGGCACCCTCCACCAGGCCCACACTCATGTCTCCCAGCACCCCCACCCCCCAGCATCCAGGGGCACCCTCCACCAGGCCCCCACTCATGTCCAACTCATGTCCCCCTGCACCCCCACCCCCCAGCACTGTGGGGCACCCTCCACCAGGCCCCCACTCATGTCCCCCTGCACCCCCACCCCCCAGCACTGTGGGGCACCCTCCACCAGGTCCCCACTCATGTCCCCCTGCACCCCCAGCCCCCTGCATCCAGGGGCACCCTCCACCAGGCCCCCACTCATGTCCCCCTGCACCCCCAGCCCCCTGCTTCCAGGGGCACCCTCCACCAGGCCCCCACTCATGTCCCCCTGCACCCCCACCCCCCAGCACTGTGGGGCACCCTCTACCAGGCCCCCACTCATGTCTCCCAGCACCCCCCCCTGCATCCAGGGGCACCCTCCACCAGGCCCCCACTCATGTCCAACTCATGTCCCCCTGCACCCCCACCCCCCAGCACTGTGGGGCACCCTCCACCAGGCGCCCACTCATGTCTCCCTGCACCCCCACCCCCCCTGCATCCAGGGGCACCCTCCACCAGGCCCCCACTTATGTCCAACACATGTCTCCCTGCACCCCCACCCCCCTGCATCCAGGGGCACCCTCCACCAGGCCCCCACTCATGTCTCCCAGCACTCCCACCCCCCCAGCATCCAGGGGCACCCTCCACCAGGCCCCCACTCATGTCTCCCTGCACTCCCACCCCCCAGCAT
Organism: Ambystoma mexicanum; assembly: GCF_040938575.1. NCBI lineage: Eukaryota > Metazoa > Chordata > Amphibia > Caudata > Ambystomatidae > Ambystoma > Ambystoma mexicanum. The sequence continues at coordinate 1,174,805,697 of NC_090926.1, read as the reverse complement.
CCAGGGGCACCCTCCACCAGGCCCCCACTCATGTCTCCCTGCACCCCCACCCCCCAGCATCCAGGGGCACCCTCCACCAGGCCCCCACTCATGTCTCCCAGCACCCCCACCCCCCAGCACTGTGGGGCACCCTCCACCAGGTCCCCACTCATGTCCCCCTGCACCTCCACCCCCCTGCATCCAGGGGCACCCTCCACCAGGCCCCCACTCATGTCCAACTCATGTTTCCCTGCAACCCCACCCCCCTGCATCCAGGGGCACCCTCCACCAGGCCCCCACTCATGTCCCCCTGCACCCCCACCCCCCAGCACTGTGGGGCACCCTCCACCAGGCCACCACTCATGTCGCCCAGCACCTCCACCCCCCTGCATCCAGGGGCACCCTCACCAGGCCCCCACTCATGTCCAACTCATGTCCCCCTGCACCACCACCACCCAGCACTGTGGGGCACCATCCACCAGGCCCCACTCATGTCTCCCTGCACCCCCACCCCCCTGCATCCAGGGGCACCCTCCACCAGGCTCCCACTCATGTCTCCCAGCACCCCCACCCCCCAGCACTGTGGGGCACCTTCCACCAGGCCCCCACTCATGTCCCCCTGCACCCCCACCCCCCTGCATCCAGGGGCACCCTCCACCAGGCCCCCACTTCTGTCCAACTCATGTCTCCCTGCACCCCCACCCCCCTGCATCCAGGGGCACCCTCCACCAGGCCCCCACTCATGTCTCCCAGCACCCCCACCCCCAGCATCCAGGGGCACCCTCCACCAGGCCCCCTCTCATGTCCCCCTGAACCCCCACCCCCTTGCATCCAGGGGCACCCTCCATCAGGCCCCCAATCATGTCCAACTCATGTCTCCCTGCACCCCCACCCCCCTGCATCCAGGGGCACCCTCCACCAGGCCCCCACTCATGTCTCCCAGCACCCCCACCCCCCTGCATCCAGGGGCACCCTCCACCAGGCCACCACTCATGTCTCCCAGCACCCCCACCGCCCAGCACTGTGGGGCACCCTCCACCAGGCCCACACTCATGTCTCCCAGCACCCCCACTCCCCAGCATCCAGGGGCACCCTCCACCAGGCCCCAACTCATGTCCCCCTGCACCCCCACCCCCCTGCATCCAGGGGCACCCTCCACCAGGCCCCCACTCATGTCTCCCTGCACCCCCACCCCCACCAGTCAGGGGCACCCTCCACCAGGCCCACACTCATGTCTCCCTGCACCCCCACCCCCCAGCATCCAAGGGCACCCTCCACCAGGCCCCCACTCATGTCTCCCAGCACCCCCACCCCCCAGCACTGTGGGGCACCCTCCACCAGGCCCCCACTCATGTCCCCCTGCACCCCATCCCCCTGCATCCAGGGGCACCCTCCACCAGGCCCCCACTCATGTCCCCCTGCACACCCACCCCCCAGCATCCAGGGGCACCCTCCACCAGGCCCCCACTCATGTCTCTCATCACCCCCACCAGTCAGCGGCACCCTCCACCAGGCCCCCACTCATGCCCCCCTGCACCTCCACCCGCCACCAGTCAGGGGCACCCTCCACCAGGCCCCCACTCCTTCCTACCACCCCCCCAGCAGTGCGATTCGCCTGTGTACGTGTATATCGGGTTGCGCGTGTAGTCTGACACGCGATATCAGCAGGGTACGTGTATTACGGGGTTCGCGGGAAATTCCACGCGCAATTGCCCTGGGTACGTGAATTTCGGGGTGCGCGGGATGTTCCACACGCGATTTCGGCTGGTAGTGCGTGGGAAGTTCCACACGCGATTTTAGCAGGGTACGTGTATTCCAAGGTGCAAGGGAAATTCCACACGCGAATCCAGCAGCCTACGTGGATTCCGGGGGTGCCGGCCAGTCCTACACGTGAATCCGCCGTGTGGGTCCTCCCAGCTGTTCAACCGACACCCTCCACGGCCCCTGCAGGCGGACCACACCACAGGTGACCACCCTGCACATGTCCCGCAGGCAGCCCATCCACCATGCCCATGCCCCCCAGCCAACCCACATGTCACCTTGCACTACTGCCCACCAACGCATGTCTCCCAGCACCCCCACCCCCCAGCACTGTGGGGCACCTGCCAGCAGGCCCCCACACATGTCCAAATCATGTCACCCTGCACCCCCACCCCCCAGCACTGTGGGGACCCTCCACCAGGCCCCCACTCATATCCCCCTGCACCCCCACCCCCCTGCATCCAGGGGCACCCTCCACCATGCCCCCACTCATGTCCAACTCATGTCTCCCTGCACCCCCACCCCCCTGCATCCAGGGGCACCCTCCACCAGGCCCCCACTCATGTCCCCCTGCACCCCCACCCCCCAGCACTGTGGGGCACCCTCCACCAGGCCCCCACTCATGTCTCCCAGCACCTCCACCCCCCTGCATCCAGGGGCACCCTCCACCAGGCCCCCACTCATCCAAACCCATGTCCCCCTGCACCCCCACCCCCCAGCACTCTGGGGCACACTCCACCAGGCCCCCAATCATGTCTCCCTGCACCCCCACCCCCCTGCATCCAGGTGCACCCTCCACCAGGCCCCCACTCATGTCTCCCAGCACCCCCACCCCCCAGCACTGTGGGGCACCCTCCACCAGGCCCCCACTCATGTCCCCCTACACCCCCACCCCCTGCATCCAGGGGCACCCTCCACCAGGCCCCCACTTATGTCCAACTCATGTCTCCCTGCACCCCCACCCCCCTGCATCCAGGGGAACCCTCCACCAGGCCCCCACTCATGTCTCCCAGCACTCCCACCCCCCAGCATCCAGGGGCACCCTCCACCAGGCCCCCACTCATGTCTCCCAGCACCCCCCCTGCATCCAGGGGCACCCTCCACCAGGCCCCCACTCATGTCCAACTCATGTCCCCCTGCACCCCCACCCCCCAGCACTGTGGGGCACCCTCCACCAGGCCCCCACTTATGTCCAACTCATGTCTCCCTGCACACCCACCCCCCTGCATCCAGGGGCACCCTCCACCAGGCCCCCACTTATGTCCAACTCATGTCTCCCTGCACCCCCACCCCCCTGCATCCAGGGGAACCCTCCACCAGGCCCCCACTCATGTCTCCCAGCACTCCCACCCCCCATCATCCAGGGGCACCCTCCACCAGGCCCCCACTCATGTCTCCCAGCACCCCCCCTGCATCCAGGGGCACCCTCCACCAGGCCCCCACTCATGTCCAACTCATGTCCCCCTGCACCCCCACCCCCCAGCACTGTGGGGCACCCTCCACCAGGCCCCCACTTATGTCCAACTCATGTCTCCCTGCACACCCACCCCCCTGCATCCAGTGGCACCCTCCACCAGGCCCCCACTCATGTCTCCCAGCACTCCCACCCCCCCAGCATCCAGGGGCACCCTCCACCAGGCCCCCACTCATGTCTCCCTGCACCCCCACCCCCCAGCATCCAGTGGCACCCTCCACCAGGCCCCCACTCATGTCTCCCTGCACCCCCACCCCCCAGCATCCAGGGGCAACATCCACCAGGCCCCCACTCATGTCTCCCAGCACCCCCACCCCCCAGCACTGTGGGGCACCCTCCACCAGGTCCCCACTCATGTCCCCCTGCACCTCCACCCCCCTGCATCCAGGGGCACCCTCCACCAGGCCCCCACTCATGTCCAACCCATGTTTCCCTGCACCCCACCCCCCTGCATCCAGGGGCACCCTCCACCAGGCCCCCACTCATGTCCCCCTGCACCCCCACCCCCCAGCACTGTGGGGCACCCTCCACCAGGCCCCCACTCATGTCGCCCAGCACCTCCACCCCCCTGCATCCAGGGGCACCCTCACCAGGCCCCCACTCATGTCCAACTCATGTCCCCCTGCACCCCCACCCCCAGCACTGTGGGGCACCATCCACCAGGCCCCCACTCATGTCTCCCTGCACCCCCACCCCCCTGCAATCACGGGCACCCTCCACCAGGCCCCCACTCATGTCTCCCAGCACCCCACCCCCCAGCACTGTGGGGCACCCTCCACCAGGCCCCCACTCATGTCCCCCTGCACCCCCACCCCCCTGCATCCAGGGGCACCCTCCACTAGGCCCCCACTTATGTCCCCCTGCACCTCCACCCGCCACCAGTCAGGGGCACCCTCCACCAGGCCCCCACTCCTTCCTACCACCCCCCCAGCAGTGCGATTCGCCTGTGTACGTGTATATCGGGTTGCGCGTGTAGTCTGACACGCGATATCAGCAGGGTACGTGTATTACGGGGTTCGCGGGAAGTTCCACACGCAATTGCCCTGGGTACGTGAATTTCGGGGTGCGCGGGATGTTCCACATGCAATTTCAGCAGGGTACGTGTATTCCAAGGTGCGCGGGAAGTTCCACACGCGATTTCGGCTGGTAGTGCGTGGGAAGTTCCACACGCGATTTCAGCAGGGTACGTGTATTCCAAGGTGCAAGGGAAATTCCACACACGAATCCAGCAGCCTACGTGGATTCCGGGGGTGCCGGCCAGTCCTACACGTGAATCCGCCGTGTGGGTCCTCCCAGCTGTTCAACCGACACCCTCCACGGCCCCTGCAGGCGGACCACACCACAGGTGACCACCCTGCACATGTCCCACAGGCAGCCCATCCACCATGCCCATGCCCCCCAGCCAACCCACATGTCACCTTGCACTACTGCCCACCAACGCATGTCTCCCAGCACCCCCACCCCCCAGCACTGTGGGGCACCTGCCAGCAGGCCCCCACACATGTCCAACTCATGTCACCCTGCACCCCCACCCCCCAGCACTGTGGGGCACCCTCCACCAGGCCCCCCCTCATGTCCCCCTGCACCCCCACCCCCCTGCATCCAGGGGCACCCTCCACCATGCCCGCACTCATGTCCAACTCATGTCACCCTGCACCCCCACCCCCCAGCACTGTGGGGCACCCTCCACCAGGCCCCCCCTCATGTCTCCCTGCACCCCCACCCCCCAGCATCCAGGGGCAACCTCCACCAGGCCCCCACTCATGTCTCCCAGCACCCCCACCCCCCAGCACTGTGGGGCACCCTCCACCAGGTCCCCACTCATGTCCCCCTGCACCTCCACCCCCCTGCATCCAGGGGCACCCTCCACCAGGCCCCCACTCATGTCCAACCCATGTTTCCCTGCACCCCAACCCCCTGCATCCAGGGGCACCCTCCACCAGGCCCCCACTCATGTCCCCCTGCACCCCCACCCCCCAGCACTGTGGGGCACCCTCCACCAGGCCCCCACTCATGTCGCCCAGCACCTCCACCCCCGTGCATCCAGGGGCACCCTCACCAGGCCCCCACTCATGTCCAACTCATGTCCCCCTGCACCCCCACCCCCAGCACTGTGGGGCACCATCCACCAGGCCCCCACTCATGTCTCCCTGCACCCCCACCCCCCTGCATCCACGGGCACCCTCCACCAGGCCCCCACTCATGTCTCCCAGCACCCCACCCCCCAGCACTGTGGGGCACCCTCCACCAGGCCCCCACTCATGTCCCCCTGCACCCCCACCCCCCTGCATCCAGGGGCACCCTCCACCAGGCCCCCACTTATGTCCCCCTGCACCTCCACCCGCCACCAGTCAGGGGCACCCTCCACCAGGCCCCCACTCCTTCCTACCACCCCCCCAGCAGTGCGATTCGCCTGTGTACGTGTATATCGGGTTGCGCGTGTAGTCTGACACGCGATATCAGCAGGGTACGTGTATTACGGGGTTCGCGGGAAGTTCCACACGCAATTGCCCTGGGTACGTGAATTTCGGGGTGCGCGGGATGTTCCACATGCAATTTCAGCAGGGTACGTGTATTCCAAGGTGCGCGGGAAGTTCCACACGCGATTTCGGCTGGTAGTGCGTGGGAAGTTCCACACGCGATTTCAGCAGGGTACGTGTATTCCAAGGTGCAAGGGAAATTCCACACGCGAATCCAGCAGCCTACGTGGATTCCGGGGGTGCCGGCCAGTCCTACACGTGAATCCGCCGTGTGGGTCCTCCCAGCTGTTCAACCGACACCCTCCACGGCCCCTGCAGGCGGACCACACCACAGGTGACCACCCTGCACATGTCCCACAGGCAGCCCATCCACCATGCCCATGCCCCCCAGCCAACCCACATGTCACCTTGCACTACTGCCCACCAACGCATGTCTCCCAGCACCCCCACCCCCCAGCACTGTGGGGCACCTGCCAGCAGGCCCCCACACATGTCCAACTCATGTCACCCTGCACCCCCACCCCCCAGCACTGTGGGGCACCCTCCACCAGGCCCCCCCTCATGTCCCCCTGCACCCCCACCCCCCTGCATCCAGGGGCACCCTCCACCATGCCCCCACTCATGTCCAACTCATGTCTCCCTGCACCCCCACCCCCCTGCATCCAGGGGCACCCTCCACCAGGCCCCCACTCATGTCCCCCTGCACCCCCACCCCCCAGCACTGTGGGGCACCCTCCACCAGGCCCCCACTCATGTCTCCCAGCACCTCCACCCCCCTGCATCCAGGGGCACCCTCCACCAGGCCCCCACTCATGTCCAACCCATGTCCCCCTGCACCCCCACCCCCCAGCACTCTGGGGCACACTCCACCAGGCCCCCAATCATGTCTCCCTGCACCCCCACCCCCCTGCATCCAGGGGCACCCTCCACCAGGCCCCCACTCATGTCTCCCAGCACCCCCACCCCCCAGCACTGTGGGGCACCCTCCACCAGGCCCCCACTCATGTCCCCCTACACCCCCACCCCCTGCATCCAGGGGCACCATCCACCAGGCCCCCACTTCTGTCCAACTCATGTCTCCCTGCACCCCCACCCCCCCGCATCCAGGGGAACCCTCCACCAGGCCCCCACTCATGTCTCCCAGCACTCCCACCCCCCCAGCATCCAGGGGCACCCTCCACCAGGCCCCCACTCATGTCTCCCAGCACCCCCCCTGCATCCAGGGGCAGCCTCCACCAGGCCCCCACTCATGTCCAACTCATGTCCCCCTGCACCCCCACCCCCCAGCACTGTGGAGCACCCTCCACCAGGCCCCCACTCATGTCTCCCTGCACCCCCACCCCCCTGCATCCAGGGGCACCCTCCACCAGGCCCCCACTTATGTCCAACTCACGTCTCCCTGCACACCCACCGCCCTGCATCCAGGGGCACCCTCCACCAGGCCCCCACTCATGTCTCCCAGCACTCCCACCCCCCCAGCATCCAGGGGCACCCTCCACCAGGCCCCCACTCATGTCTCCCTGCACCCCCACTCCCCAGCATCCAGTGGCACCCTCCACCAGGCCCCCACTCATGTCTCCCAGCACCCCCACCCCCCAGCACTGTGGGGCACCCTCCACCAGGTCCCCACTCATGTCCCCCTGCACCTCCACCCCCCTGCATCCAGGGGCACCCTCCACCAGGCCCCCACTCATGTCCAACCCATGTTTCCCTGCACCCCCACCCCCCTGCATCCAGGGGCACCCTCCACCAGGCCCCCACTCATGTCCCCCTGCACCCCCACCCCCCAGCACTGTGGGGCACCCTCCACCAGGCCCCCACTCATGTCGCCCAGCACCTCCACCCCCCTGCATCCAGGGGCACCCTCACCAGGCCCCCACTCATGTCCAACTCATGTCCCCCTGCACCCCCACCCCCAGCACTGTGGGGCACCATCCACCAGGCTCCCACTCATGTCTCCCTGCACCCCCACCCCCCTGCATCCACGGGCACCCTCCACCAGGCCCCCACTCATGTCTCCCAGCACCCCACCCCCCAGCACTGTGGGGCACCCTCCACCAGGCCCCCACTCATGTCCCCCTGCACCCCCACCCCCCTGCATCCAGGGGCACCCTCCACCAGGCCCCCACTTATGTCCAACTCATGTCTCCCTGCACCCCCACCCCCCTGCATCCAGGGGCACCCTCCACCAGGCCCCCACTCATGTCTCCCAGCACCCCCACCCCCAGCATCCAGGGGCACCCTCCACCAGGCCCCCTCTCATGTCCCCCTGCACCCCCACCCCCCAGCACTGTGGGGCGCCCTCCACCAGACCCACACTCATGTCTCCCAGCACCCCCACCCCCCAGCATCCAGGGGCACCCTCCACCAGGCCCCAACTCATGTCCCCCTGCACCCCCACCCCCCTGCATCCAGGGGCACCCTCCACCAGGCCCCCACTCATGTCTCCCTGCACCCCCACCCCCCACCAGTCAGGGGCACCCTCCACCAGGCCCACACTCATGTCTCCCTGCACCCCCACCCCCCAGCATCCAGGGGCACCCTCCACCAGGCCCCCACTCATGTCTCCCAGCACCCCCACCCCCCAGCACTGTGGGGCACCCTCCACCAGGCCCCCACTCATGTCCCCCTGCACCCCCATCCCCCTGCATCCAGGGGCACCCTCCACCAGGCCCCCACTCATGTCCCCCTGCACACCCACCCCCCAGCATCCAGGGGCACCCTCCACCAGGCCCCCACTCATGTCTCCCATCACCCCCACCCCCCACCAGTCAGCGGCACCCTCCACCAGGCCCCCACTCATGCCCCCCTGCACCCCACCCGCCACCAGTCAGGGGCACCCTCCACTAGGCCCCCACTCCTTCCTACCACCCCCCACCCCCCAGCAGTGCGATTCGCCTGTGTACGTGTATATCAGGGTTGCGCGTGTAGTCTGACACGCGATATCAGCAGGGTACGTGTATTACGGGGTTCGCGGGAAGTTCCACACGCGATTGCCCTGGGTACGTGAATTTCAGGGTGCGCGGGATGTTCCACATGCAATTTCAGCAGGGTACGTGTATTCCAAGGTGCGCGGGAAGCTCCACACGCGATTTCAGCAGGGTACGTGTATTCCAAGGTGCAAGGGAAATTCCACACGCGAATCCAGCAGCCTACGTGGATTCCGGGGGTGCCGGCCAGTCCTACACGTGAATCCGCCGTGTGGGTCCTCCCAGCTGTTCAACCGACACCCTCCACGGCCCCTGCAGGCGGACCACACCACAGGGGACTACCATGCACATGTCCCGCAGGCAGCCCATCCACCATGCCCATGCCCCCCAGCCAACCCACATGTCACCTTGCACTACTGCCCACCAACGCATGTCTCCCAGCACCCCCACCCCCAGCACTGTGGGGCATCTGCCAGCAGGCCTCCACACATGTCCAACTCATGTCCCCCTGCACCCCCACCCCCCAGCACTGTGGGGCACCCTCCACCAGGCCCCCACTCATGTCCGCCTGCACCCCCACCCCCCTGCATCCAGGGGCACCCTCCACCAGGCCCCCACTCATGTCCAACTCATTTCTCCCTGCACCCCCACCCCCCTGCATCCAGGGGCACCCTCCACCAGGCCCCCACTCATGTCCCCCTGGACCCCCACCCCCCAGCACTGTGGGGCACCCTCCACCAGGCCCCCACTCATGTCTACCAGCACCCCCACCCCCCTGCATCCAGGGGCACCCTCCACCAGGCCCCCACTCATGTCCAACTCATGTCCTCCTGCACCCCCACCCCCCAGAACTGTGGGGCACCCTCCACCAGGCCCCCACTCATGTCTCACTGCACCCCCACCACCCTGCATCCAGGGGCACCCTCCACCAGGCCCCCACTCATGTCTCCCTGCACCCCCACCCCCCAGCATCCAGGGGCACCCTCCACCAGGCCCCCACTCATGTCTCACAGCACCCCCACCCCCCAGCACTGTGGGGCACCCTCCACCAGGCCCCCACACATGTCCCCCTGCACCCCCACCCCCTGCATCCAGGGGCACCCTCCACCAGGCCCCCACTCATGTCCAACTCATGTCTCCCTGCACCCCCACCCCCCTGCATCCAGGGGCACCCTCCACCAGGCCCCCACTCATGTCTCCCAGCACCCCACCCACCAGCATCCAGGGGCACCCTCCACCAGGCCCCCACTCATGTCCCCCTGCACCCACACCCCCCTGCATCCAGGGGCACCCTCCTCCAGGCCCCCACTCATGTCCAACTCATGTCTCCCTGCACCCCCACCCCCCTGCATCCAGGGGCACCCTCCACCAGGCCCCCTACTCATGTCTCCCAGCACTCCCACCCACCAGCATCTAGGGGTAGCCTCCACCAGGCCCCCACTCATGTCCCCTGCACCCCCACCCCCCTGCATCCAAGGGCACCCTCCACCAGGCCCCCACTCATGTCTCCCAGCACCCCCACCCCCCAGCACTGTGGGGCACCCTCCACCAGGCCCCCACTCATGTCTCTCTGCACCCCCACCCCCTGCATCCAGGGGCACCCTCCACCAGGCCCCCACTCATGTCCAACTCATGTCTCCCTGCACCCCCACCCCCCAGCACTGTGGGGCACCCTCCACCAGGCCCCCACTCATGTCTCCCAGCACCTCCACCCCCCTGCATCCAGGGGCACCCTCCACCAGGCCCCCACTCATGTCCAACCCATGTCCCCCTGCACCCCCACCCCCCAGCACTCTGGGGCACCCTCCACCAGGCCCCCACTCATGTCTCCCTGCACCCCCATCCCCCTGCATCCAGGGGCACCCTCCACCAGGCCCCCACTCATCTCTCCCAGCAACCCCACCCCCCAGCACTGTGGGGCACCCTCCACCAGGCCCCCACTCATGTCCCCCTGCACCCCCACCCCCCTGCATCCAGGGGCACCCTCCACCAGGCCCCCACTTATGTCCAACACATGTCTCCCTGCACCCCCACCCCCCTGCATCCAGGGGCACCCTCCACCAGGCCCCCACTCATGTCTCCCAGCACTCCCACCCCCCAGCATCCAGGGGCACCCTCCACCAGGCCCCCACTCATGTCCCCCCGCACCTCCACCCCCCTGCATCCAGGGGCACCCTCAATCAGGCCCCCACTCATGTCCAACTCATGTCTCCCTGCACCCCCAACCCCCTGCATCCAGGGGCACCCTCCACCAGGCAACCATTCATGTCTCCCAGCACCCACACCCCCCAGCATCCAGGGGCACCCTCCACCAGGCCACCACTCATGTCTCCCTGCACCCCCACCCCCCAGCACTGTGGGGCACCCTCCACCAGGCCCACACTCATGTCTCCCTGCACTCCCACCCCCCAGCATCCAGAGGCACCCTCCACCAGGCCCCAACTCATGTCCCCTGCACCCCCACCCCCCTGCATCCAGGGGCACCCTCCACCAGGCCCCCACTTATGTCTCCCTGCACCCACACCCCCACCAGTCAGGGGCACCCTCCACCAGGCCCCCACTCATGTCTCCCTGCACCCCCACCCCCCAGCATCCAGGGGCACCCTCCACCAGGCCCCCACTCATGTATCCCAGCACCCCCACCCCCCAGCACTGTGGGGCACCCTCCACCAGGCCCCCACTCATGTCCCTCTGCACCCCCATCCCCCTGCATCCAGGGGCACCCTCCACCAGGCCCCCACTCATGTCCCCCTGCACACCCACCCCCCAGCATCCAGGGGCACCCTCCACCAGGCCCCCACTCATGTCTCCCATCACCCCCACCCCCACCAGTCAGGGGCACCCTCCACCAGGCCCCCACTCATGCCCCCCTGCACCCCCACCCCCCACCAGTCAGGGGCACCCTTCACCAGGCCCCCACTCCTTCCTACCACCCTCCCGCCCCCCAGTGCGATTCGCCTGTGTACGTGTATATCAGGGTTGCGCGTGTAGTCTGACACGCGATATCAGCAATGTACGTGTATTACGGGGTTCACGGGAAGTTCCACACGCGATTGCCCTGGGTACGTGTATTTCGGGGTGCGCGGGAAGTTCCACATGCAATTTCAGCAGGGTACTTGTATTCCAAGGTGCGCGGGAAGTTCCACACGCGATTTCAGCAGGTAGTGCGCGGGAAGTTCCACACGCGATTTCAGCAGGGTACGTGTATTCCAAGGTGCAAGTGAAATTCCACACGCGAATCCAGCAGCCTACGTGGATTCCGGGGGTGCCGGCCAGTCCTACACGTGAATCCGCCGTGTGGGTCCTCCCAGCTGTTCAACCGACACCCTCCACGGCCCCTGCAGGCGGACCACACCACAGGGGACTACCCTGCACCCCTGCACATGTCCCGCAGGCAGCCCATCCACCACTCCCATGCCCCCCAGCCAACCCACATGTCACCTTGCACTACTGCCCACCAACGCATGTCTCCCAGCACCCCCACCCCCCAGCACTGTGGGGCACCCTCCACCAGGCCCCCACTCATGTCCCCCTGCACCCCCACCCCCCAGCACTGTGGGGCACCCTCCACCAGGCCCCCACTCATGTCCCCCTGCACCCCCACCCCCCAGCACTGTGGGGCACCCTCCACCAGGCCCCTACTCATGTCTCCCTGCACCCCCGCCCACCAGCATCCAGGGGCACCCTCCACCTGGCCCCCACTCATGTCTCCCAGGACCCCCACCCCCCAGCACTGTGGGGCACCCTCCACCAGGCCCCCACACATGTGCCCCAGCCAACATGTCATCACAATCTAGATCCCTGGCCCTTATGGTCAGCGTCCAAATGCCAAACACCCACCCGAGTATTGCATCCACCCACTTAGAAATGGCAATAACATGATAGAACCCCAATTGCAAGTTTGGATATGAACACATGTCCCTCACATACACCAAATGGGTGTCAGTGAATGTCAAAACCCCTATCATGATATGCATGAAACCAATGAGATGATACTACACATTGAAGTTTGAAGAAAAAATATGTATTAAAAGCAACATAAATTGAATCAAAAATAAACAAACAAAAATCAGAATTAAAAAAAAAAAAAAACAGCATGTCCGTGAAATAATGCAAAACCACAAATCATAATCCAAAGGAAAGGTGTCCAAAGTCACAGTCCACAAAAGTAAATCCAATGGAAAATTAAAATCGAAAACCATTGCTCCATGGGTAAATCATAAAAAAAAAAGAAAATCCAACAGTCAACTATATACAGATAAACAATCCAGGGTCCATGATCCCAACAGAAAAAATGAAACCTATCTAATAACACTACCTAATAAAAAAAACTATATACCAAAATGGGTCCCATTGTCCAAAAGGTCCAAAAAAATGCAAAAACAAAGGAAACCTAACACTAACTACAGAACTATTTACAAGGGCAGCGGGCTAGTCCGACGGATCACTTTGGGATGTTCCGGGCCAGGGCATCATCAAACTCCTGCTCAATGTCCCAGAGGCGGTCCTCCTCCATGGCCCCGAGGGGCCGCAGGGCCGTCGACATGTTCACCTCCAACTCCCTGCGGATTGCCTCGAGGCACTCGGCCCACCTCAGGGCCCTCCGCATGGAGTTCTCCGCCCTGACCATAGTGAGCCGTGCCTCTTCCGCCCGCTGCCGCTCCGCATTTATGGCGTGGCCCAACCGCTGCCACACGGAAGACACTTCCCGTCCTGGGTCCTCCTGCCCTCCGGCCGATGCCTGCCCCTCCGATGTCGAAGGCCCCGAGCCATCATGGCTCCCACCTCGTTGCTGCTGCTGCTGTGCCTCTGCCCGTGCACTGCCTCCTGCTGCCTGCACATCCTCCACTGGCTGGGGTGCAGTCGTTGATATGGCCACCCCTGCTGGACGTCCGACTCCCGACTGTGGCAGGGATGCCTTCTCCACCAGCCTGGCCGCACCGTCAGAGGCAGCTCCACAGGGCACCCAGGTGACTAATGGGTGGGAAGATGGCACAGAGGACGACTGGCGCATAGGGGGTTCAGTTGAGGAGGGGGTCTGAGCAAGCCCCATCAAACGGAGGAATCCGGCCTGGGTGACCTGTCCCAGTAGGCCGACGCGGTCAACGAGCCCTTCGAGATGACGTGCAGTCTCCTCATGAAAAGACTGCAGGTCACCTCGCATGGCCCGTTGACGCAACGCCACACCAGTCAGGACAAGCTCAACCCGGACCCGGATAGCCATGTCCACAGGCAGAGGAAGGCCAGTTGTTGTGAGCTCATCCCCTGCCTGAAAACGGGTCTGGACGTAGGCATCCCTGCTGGTGCAAGATGATGCAGTGACAGGATCAGGGACAGGATTGCACACAGGCACCTCCGCGGCGGCCTGTGCTGCCTCCTGTCCCTGGTCCTGCACTGCACCACTAGCACCAGTGGAATCCCCACCTCCAGACCCCGTCTCTGTTGCTTGCACGGCCTCCTCCTCCACCAAACCCCCCACCAACCTGGATGACTCCGTACCATCTTCCCCCGTTGGGCCCTGTGGGGTCCCAGCTGCCCCTTCTGCTGCCGAGGAGTCCAACTCCGACCTCCGCCTCTTGGACCTCCCCCCGGCAGCTGCGGCCTGGGACGCGGCACCGGACTCCTCACTCCCCGACGAGATCACAACCTGGGAGGGGAGCCGGGCCTTGCGTCTCCGGCTGGCGGTGCGATCCCCGCCGCTGTGCTCCACAGCACCTTCTCCGCCCTCTTCATCAGTTGACGCTGCAGGCAGGGAGAAATAAAACACAAGCATCAGGGCACTGTGCAATGGACACATACACACATGACAGTTGTACATGAGTGGCATTGGCAAACCTCAGACATGGCATCACAATCGCCAACACACATGTCATTTCAACTTGCACACATGAGCCATACCACAGCCATATCGCAACTGCCAGCACCATCCATACACATACAACAGCATGAGCAGGCAAAGGTGAGCCAGACATCACATGCAACACAGGGAGTGCACTACACATGCACACACACCACCACACGTGCATGCATGTGTACACCTCTGCCAACTGTCGCAGTGTTCAGATGGGCATCCATGTCACATCTGCCAATCAGGCTTCCACATCCCGCTGTCACATGCATCCATGTTGCATCACTGTTGCACCCTTGTCAAATACACACACATACACATATACACAGTGCTGATACATGCAGCTGAAAACAACATCACATCATGATGTGATCTCATCAACATTGACATCACGAACATGCCTACTTACATACACATTCATCCAAACATGTGTGTCCACACAACTGCATTTGGCATGCAAGCCTACACATACAAGCACCATCCATGTCTCACACATGACAGCCCTCGCATGTGTTAGCCTCACGGCCCTGTACACCCCCATCCATACTCGTCCCCATACAAACAGATGTGCAACATGCACACTACTGGCACATCATCACACGCACAGCTTACAACCATGATGCATGTACACTTACCGTTCGACTCCAGACGGGTCTGCCTCTCAAGGACCTGGACGTGGAGCGCTGGGGATATGCATTCGAGGACCCTCATCTGATCTTCCGACAAGTGGCCCCGGCGCCCCTTAGCATCCGCTGCCTTAAAGAAGCGCCGGGCCTTGTTGAGGGTCCTGGACCTGAAGTCCTCCCAGCGCTTCTTGACATGTTGGAAGTCGCGGACTGCCACCCCCTCCGCGTTGATGGCAGTCACGATTTCTGTCCAGATCCGAGTCCGTCCTTCCTTGTCGGTGTGCAAACTTCCGAAGAGGGCATCATACTGCCCCAGGACTTGCTCCACCAGGACACCAACTTCGGTGACAGTGAAGCTGGTGCCCCTCTGCCTCTCTGGCCGGGGGTTGTCAGTGGTGCCAGATGTTGCAGTGCCCAACATGACAACCCCAGAGGCAGGAGTGGGTGGGCAACTGGGTCCTGGGGCTGGGCTGTGGAGCGATGGAATCCCAGTCGGGAGTCTTCGGTTCCAGCAGGGTTGGTCACAGCAACAGCACCCCTGGCTGATGTGCAGGCAGCAAATGGCAGGGCACGTGGGCAGCAGGCAATCAGGCAGCAGCAGATGGCAGGTGGGAGCTTGCTCGGGGCTCTGGGGGGCAGTAATTCGGCCTTCTGTGCAGGAGCGTGGTCTTCCGTGTGCTTACGCGTGGCCAGCTTGATACGGAGTGATTTGGCACGTGAAAATCCAGCACGTCTGCGTGTAATTCGAGGAAAGGGCTTTAGCGCGTAAGCGCGTCAGCACACGTACGCGAATTCATTGGCCTAAAGGCCAACAGCGCGTATGCGCGTCTGTGACGTGCGTGCGCGGGCGTTTCCCTGTACTCGGGTGCATGTTACACGTCCAATGACTGCACGTCAGAGTGTCAGCGTGTGTAATTGGAGGATGGGGCCTTAGCGCGTACACGCGGAAGTGACGCTGGACGTGTGGGCATGTTTAAAAGGTACGTGTAGAACGCCATTTCCTTGGACGTGCTTTTCATGGAGAGCGAGTGGGTGAAATCTGTACTTCTTGTCGGTTCACACGCGATTTACTTCACGGCGTTCCAAGTTCGTACTCCCTGTTACCTCTGACAGCTTTTTCTCTTCTAGTCTTTTTCCTGGGCCTGTTTCCTCAAACAGCGTTCACTTCTCCTGTTGTCCTGTCTCCTCAGACAGCGTACAATTCTTCTTTTGGCGGGGGCGTTGCCAACGCGCACACACACGTATTTTACATGCAATTTTTCCTGGCAGACAGTGAGTTGCGCATGTATTTGACATCTGTGCTTGCCCCGTGTGTTGCCTACCCCTTCAGAGCTCATTCTATGCTGCGTGTGACACGCATACGTTCATTTTTGTGTTTCTGGGAGCCACAGCGTAGTGCAGGTTTTTTTTCCATGCACGTGGTCTAGGAGGGGTTGCGTTCACATTATTTACCTTTTTTGGGGTGCCTGTGCGTTGCGTGACCCGTCATCTTCCCCCAGGGGTCACATTCAGCCTTGCTAGAGCACTAGGGTACGAATTCCATCTAGTACCCTACCCCTTTGATCCCAATTGCCCAGGACAATAGTTTACTGCAACTCCCATACGCACAACAACATCAGTGCCATGGTTGGGAGGCGAGCACGCGGTAAGGGTGGCAAAGGTGGGCAAGCCACAAGAGGTGGCCGTGATGGATACGGTAGGGGACATGGCCAGGACTTGCAGGGTGCCCCTAGCCCCCCATGTGTGGGTGATCAGTCAGGGACATCCATGCACCCCCCCTGGTCGAGGGTAACATGGCTGACACCATCTCTGCGCAGCCCTTGTTGGACCAGCCCAATGTGGCACCAGACCTGGCACTGGGTGACTCCATGGCTGACTTCCAGGTCAGCAGGTCTAGGCCACGTGTGGCGGTGCACGTTGGTGTCACCAGCCCACGTGGATCAGGGGCAGCTATGTCATCTGCTGCCCCGAGTAGGCAGGGTGGGGAGGCTGCAGGGGCAGCTGCGGCTCCATACACCCCAGCTCTGAGTGTCCCAGCCAGGACAGTGTCGGTCCTAGTCCATCCTACTGACGTTCCCCCTGACCACATCACACTTCAGCTAATGCCTGCACCAACTCCCATGGTGAGTGTTCATTCCCACACTCCTAGTCCACAGTCCACCGGGGCCCCTGCCCCTAGTGTCCAGAGCGGCGTAGGACACTCAGTATCACCACCACCTTCCAAGCGGCAGAGGAAGAGTGCTCGTCCATTACAGGCTGATGCCCCAGACACGGCTACACAGTCCGGCCCACCAAGAAAGCCCTGCTTCAATCGGGTCGAACTTGATGCACTTGTGGAGTATGTGTCCGCACATGACAGTGAAATGGTGATTGCTGCAGGATGCAAGACCACACCTGCACAACGTCATGCACACTGGCAGACCATTGCGGAACTCATAAGTGCCCTTGGATTCGTGAGGCGCACAGCTAATGATTGCTACAAGCGCTGGAATGACCTTAAGCGCAGGGAAAAGAAAAAGCTGGCCTCAAGTCATGCCGCAACTCTAGTGACTGGAGGTGGGTCTCCGGCAGAGGACATAGAACTCACTCCACATGAGTTTGTTGCTGGGACCTACGTCACGGAGGAACAGATCCAAGGAATGGGAGACCTGCCAGATTACGAGGCATTGTCCGGTGAGTGCACATGCATGTGTGTGTCATCCATGTGCATGGCGTGTGTGTGAGTGCTTCTGATTGAGTGCCAGGTGAGGGGGTGTGTGCCTGAGTGGTTTGGGTCACCCATGTGCTTCATCCAAAACATTCTGTGCACCAGGATTTGGGTGTTGCAGTATCCCTTCTGGCAACAGTAGACATTCAGCCCAACCTCACGCCAGTTGCCCTTGAATTGTCATCTTGCCACAACATAGTTGCATGTTATTCTGTGTTCATTCAGGCTGATTGTCTGCATTCCACCACTTTCACTAGGCATTTCTCAGTCCTTTTGTCACATGTGTGACATGGCTAGGGTACATGCCATCTGTGTGATGGCATGTGTCATGTATGTGTATTGGACATGCCAATCACAGGCCAATGTGTGATGGCACTGCTAGGCAGCATGCAGAAAATTTGTTGGTCTTCCATCTTGGTGTCATCAATGTGTGCCATTTGCCTCCCCTTCATACGCAGTGACAGTGCATGCATGGGAGGGTTATAGTCATGTGGGTCATGTGTCAATGAAGTACTGTTTCTGTTGCTTCTCAGCCCTAATTGTGTTCCATGTTGCTAATGCCTGTTCCCATTTCTTTTCTTTCATGTCTTTGCAGGGGATGACGCACTTGATACTGCTGGGGTTGTGGAGATGGTGCAGTCCCAGGAGGGGTCTCAGGCCCGACCGGGCACCAGTGAGGGACGTGGTGTGATGGTGGGTGAGAACCCACACTTGCTGCAGGCCGTCATCTCAAGGGGTGTCTCTGGGTGCACCTCCCCCGAGCTCTATTCAGGTGTCGATTCGGATGATGAGACCTATGTGCCGTCGCTGGTAAGTGTCTCTGGGAGGGATTCTGTACTGTCCAACCCACCTGCACCAGGGGTCGAACCCTCAATGGGGATGTCAGTGTTGGTAGGTCAGCCTTTGGTGGTTACGGATGCAGGGTCACACTCCGCTACATCTGATCCTGTTCCTGGGCCAGCAGATTAGAGGGGGAATGCAGTCCTGCAGCATCAGGCAGTGCCGGCACAGCAAGGCGCAGTTCGCCTTGCCCCAGACAGGTGTGGTGCCCGCTGACGCGGTGGCCGTACGCCACCAGGCAATACAGCATGGGAGCAATCCATATACGGTATGGCAAACCAACAGGCAGCATCAACTGAGATGATGGCTCAGGCCATGGATAGGGTGGCCACTTCCATTGTCCCCCAAGAAAGGCTAATTGAACAACTGGAGCAGGCAACAGACTCCATTAGCCAGTCACACAGGGAGGACATGTTGGCGTCCAACAGGGACAGACGGGCAGCACTGGAGACTCTGCGGGAAGCCATTTCCATTGAGTCCCAGGGCCACAGGGAAGCCCTGAGGGTGGAACTCCGTCAGCTCAGGGCAACTCTGGTTGAGCTTGAGGCTTCAGCTAACACGAGGACAGAACAGCAGCTGGAGCAGCTCACACGTACGCTCTCAGCTGAGATGCAGGCAACTAGGGCGGAGGTCTGGGCATCCCGTGAGTTGTTGCATGGGGACCTCCGCACAATTATCCTCCAGTACCAGACCTTCCACACCCGCATGCTTGCTGCCATGGAGGACCAGACTAGGGCTTTGCGTGGGCTGCCTCCCATAGTGCCACCACCTCCTGATGCAGCTGCAGAGGGTGAGGAGAGCGACAGCAGGGAATCTCTCACAATAGGGTAGCCGTGCAGGCCATGAGCCCATGGAGGTATTTTTTTTTTCGCAAGATCCACACAGGTGGGTTTTGGTGTGCACCCTGTCCTCGGACCTCCTGGGTGGCCTCCCCCCCCCCCCGGGCCCATTAATGGCCATTTTTGATATTTCTTTTTTTTTTTTGATTTTTGATTTTTTGGACAGTGTGTTGCCTTGTGTGGCTCCCGTGGGCATACGCTGTATTGTGGCTGGGCACATGCAGGCTTGTCCTGAATTTGGGTCAGATGCTTGGGTTTGTGTGACACACACCCCTCCTGCTTCCCGTTTCCATGGGCTTGCAAAGGGTGTGCCCAAGTGACATTGACGTACACGGTGACGTTGGACTCCCATTTGATGTATGGGCAGTCTGTAGTCAATACTGTGTATACACTCCTAGTGCATATTGTTGTTGTATTGTACACTGCATGGTGTATTGATATGTGCCTCTGCATCCATCTCATCCTCCTAATTTGCAGGTCCATTTCTCATGTCTTCACAAGGCGGTCTACTTTGGGACTGGAGTCCATGTTGTAAGCAGTGCACCTACACTCTTGCGTGGCGCTAACACTGTATACTTGGAAGTGTTCGAAGTGCTGCCATTATCAGGTAGTGAGGCTACCAATTTTTTAAGTCTGTACTGTCATGCTTATGGTAAGTTGGAGGTTGTGTAGGTGATTGGTATTCTTGGTAAGTATTTGGTAATGTGTGTTGTTGGTCCTGCATTACTGTGAGCATTTCATGTGTGGCCAGTTTCCATTAGGGACACTGTAGTTGGTGACACTTGGGGCATGTTGTGGGGATTAATTTGTTTGCTCTCACATTTCATGACATGCCATGGTGTGTTGTGTGGCCGTGCCGGGGAGGGGTTGGGTGACATGGCACTGTTCTCATGTTGTATTTTGCAAGTGGGTATTCATTTTTGCTGCATGGAAGTGTGTCTTTTGATGACACTGCATTGGTGGTGTTTGTGTAGGTAGGGATGCACACATTGTGACACTTCCAGATGAACAATCTCAGGCTGCTATGGTTCTGACAGTTGATTGTCCCTTTGTTCATCATAATTGTCAGATTGAGTCATCATTGATTGTCAGATGGTACGTGCCAGGGCTGTGTGCACTCCACAGGGGTGTGCTTTCTATGTGAAGTAATTAGCCACCAGCTGCGTACAGGCTGCCTCACCCCGTGCCCTTTCCCCTCCCATGCGCAGCGGGCGTGCATGTGGTTGGGGATGTGGGGGCACCACCATGTCCACAGCCAGGCCCCGGCGTGTTGCAACATTGTGCAGGACACATGCTGCCACTATGATCCTGCACACTACTGGGGGAGCATATAACAGCTGCCCGCCAGAACGGTCAAGGGAGCGAAAGCGTGACTTGAGCACTCTGAATGTGCGCTCCACTATGCCCCATGTTGCAATATGGGCTGTGTTGTATCTAACCTTGGGAGGCGTGATGGGGTTCCGAATTGGCGTCATCATGTGTGTGCTCAGAGGGTAGGCACTGTCCCCTGGGGAGGTGGTGATGGGGATCATTAGTGGGGTATTGGCATTACTCTGTATCTGTCATGCATGCGTGTGCTGTGGCATTTCTACTCACCAAGCAGCCATGCATCGCCATGCCGCCCAGCTTCCATGTCCCGGTTTAGGGTTGACATCCTGTAAATGAAGCTGTCGTGGGTGGACCCTGGATAGTTGGCATATACTGAGGTGATGATTTCCTTGGCATCACATACTACCTGGACGTTGATGGAATGCCAGTGCTTGCGGTTTCTATAGATGTGCTCAGATGCCCTGGGGGGGGGCGTAGAGCCGCATGGGTGCAATCAATGGCACCCAGCACTTTGGGGAATTGTGCCACCCTGTAGAAATCCTGGCTGACAGCCTGCCTTTCTGCAGGTGTTCTGGGCAGGTATATGTGCCTGCGGACTGATGGGCGTGCAGTGATGATGGCCAACACCTGGTGTAGGCACCGTGACTGCGTGGCCTGTGACACCCCCCCACTATGGCACTTGTCCGCTGAAATGATCCGGTAGCCAAGAAGTGAAGTACATTGAGGACCTTCTCCAGGGGGCTGAGTGCTTGGGAGCACAGGGTGGGTGATGTGAGGTCATCCTCCCACTCACTGACCAGGTCGAGTATTATGTGTGGTGGAAACCTGTACCTCCCATACACCTGGTCATCTGGCATACCAAATAGGCCGGTTCTGGGTGTGAAGATTCTGGCCCTGACTATCCTTCTCCTCCTCCTGCGGTATCCAACGGCCGCTGCTGCTAGGAACGGTATATTCATCCTGGCATCTGAGCTTGTTTGTTGTTTGCGCACTCTTTTATGCTGTGCGGGATGTGCGCCTGCTTCATGCTGGCGTACGTGTTTCAGGATTGGTCCTTTTATTTTTTGGCGCGTTGTAGGCGAGCGTGTAAATCTTCCCGCCCACCCCAGGAATACACGTAACACGCTCTCCCAGGCCCAGTCGCGAGTAAATAATGCCGCCCACCCCTGGAATACACGTACCCCACTCTCACAGGCACAGTCGCGTGTGTAACTTCACGCGCACACACCGAAATACATGTACCCGCCTGAAATTGCGTGTGGAACTTCCCGCAAACCCCGTAATACATGTACCCTGCTGATATCGCGTGTCAGACTACACGCGCAACCCTGATATACACGTACACAGGCGAATCGCACTGCTGGGGGGTGGGGGGGTGGTAGGAAGGAGTGGGGGCCTGGTGGAGGGTGCCCCACAGTGCTGGGGGGTGGGGGTGCTGGGAGACATGAGTGTGGGCCTGGTGGAGGGTGCCCCTGGATGCAGGGGGGTGTGGGTGCTGGGAGACATGAGTGGGGGCCTGGTGGAGGGTGCCCCTGGATGCTGGGGGGTGGGGGTGCAAGGAGACATGAGTTGGACATGAGTGGGGGCCTGGTGGAGGGTGCCCCTGGATGCTGGGGGGTGGGGGTGCTGGGAGACATGAGTGGGGGCCTGGTGGAGGGTGCCCCTGGATGCAGGGGGGTGGGGGTGCTGGGAGACATGAGTGGGGGCCTGGTGGACGGTGCCCCTGGATGCTGGGGGGTGGGGGTGCAAGGAGACTTGAGTTGGACATGAGTGGGGGCCTGGTGGAGGGTGCCCCTGGATGCTGGGGGGTGGGGGTGCTGGGAGACATGCGTTGGTGGGCAGTAGTGCAAGGTGACATGTGGGTTGGCTGGGGGGCATGGCCATGGTGGATGGGCTGCCTGCGGGACATGTGCAGGGGTGCAGGGTAGTCCCCTGTGGTGTGGCCACCTGCAGGGGCCATGGAGGGTGTAGAGGGTACAGCTGGGAGGACCCACATGGCCAATTCACGTGTGGTACTCCCCGGCACCCCAGAAATACACGTAGGCTGCTGGATTCGCGTGTGGAATTTGCCGCGCACCTGGAGTACACGTACCCTGCTGAAATTGCGTGTGGAACTTCACACGCACACCGAAATACACGTACCCTGCTAATTCGCGTGTGTAACTTCCCCCGCACACCGAAATACACGTACCCTGCTAATTCACGTGTGGAACTTCCCGCGAACCCCGTAATACACGTACCCTGCAAATTCGCGTTTGAAACTTCCAGTGCACCCCGGAATACACGTGCCCAGGCCAATCGCGTGTGGAACTTCCCGCAAACCCCGTAATACACGCACACACTAATTTTCACACAGCAGGTGTCCATGTTTGTCAGTACCCCTTTGCACCTCATTTGTCCTAGAGGGCCACTATATGGACCATTCATCATGGCTGTATATGGGTGCTTTTTGTTAGCGCACATTTTGGCGCACATTTATTTCAGGCGCAGGGACGCTACCGCCTGCTTTCTTGTGGCATACTTGTTTGCCCCTGTGCGTGTCTTTCACCGTGCGCTGGTTTGCGCTATTTGATTCCATGAATACGGGTTGTAGGCGAGCGTGTGGGCGTTCCGCGCACTTGCCTCCTGTACTTCCCCTGTGACGCCCATATTTTCACGTGTTGTTCCCCATTCCGAGTGTTACGCCCCGTGTTCCGCCTACTTTGGTGATGTGCGCCGTGCTATGTGCGATTTCGCAGTGGCGTGGCGCACGCCGTTGGATGACCTGTGCGCCGGCATGCGCCGCACACTTTTTCAGCGCACATCCAATGTTGCACTGCGATTTTCGCACTTTTACTGCGAATCGCACGTTTTGGCACCTCTGCGCGGGAATTTTTGGCGCAAATTAATTCCATGAATCGACCAGCGAATATGGTCAAAATTGCTGAAATTGTATCAATTCTTATGGGAGCCGCTTTGGATAGTTGCACACAAAACACTAGCAATGATTTAATACCAAGAAACAATTTGAAATCTTAATCTTAAGATAAATGTCGGGGGCAATCATAAGCTGTTTTAGACGTGTAAGAATTTCCCTAAAACGAAATTTGGGGCAAACTTTTCACTGTGCGATAATCGCGATAACGGGATAACTGTAAGGATTTGGGATTCGGTTTTAGATGCGATTTATAGCTGTGGATGTTACCTACAAGCAGAAGTTGAAATTTTGTTTCTAGGAAGTTATGGAGGTTTTAGTGGCGGTCGCTTTTTCGAGATAGGTGCAAGAATGGAAAACGGGAATGGGCTTTTAAAATGACAAATGGAATTTCTAACACGAGAGGATGACTATGAACAAAACAAATCCCCACAAGAACACAGCCACTTGATCAGGATGACTGCCTGCCCGGTACTCGCCTTCTTCAGATGAGAAAAGATCAGCGCAAAGATAGTTTTAACAATACTAGCGCAGGAGGAAGATAGGAGGGATTGGATAGAGAGTTCAGACAATGGGTTTAAGATAGGGATTGACTATGCAAGGTACATAGGCTAGTAACACAGTTCTATTTATAGATACTCATTAGATATGTTTTTAAACAGAACCGTCAGGATTCTGGTCCGTCGAGATTCTGGTCAGGGAAGGGAATTTGGTTCTGGGACAGACAGCTGGGCACATCGGATTGGATCTGCAATCAGCAAGCTGCTCAGGTCACAGCACGGCACAGGACTGGATTGGATTTGCCCTTCTCTGGTCACCGCACAGCACAGGACTGGATTGGATCTGCCCTTTTCGAGTCACGGCACGGCACAGGACTGGATTGGATCTGCCCTTTTTGGTTCTGATGATAATTATTTCAGCAGGCAAGCAGTACAGCGCAGCCCGGCTGTAATATGATGCTTCCCCTTAGGTTTGTGGGGTTGGTTCTGGTTCTGGAAATTGAGGCTTAGCTGAAAAGGGTTCAGCTATGCAATGAGTTCTGCTTTGCCAAGTTTCTGGAGTCTGGAGCAAGGAAGATGGAAAGTTTTGCAGCAGGGTGCTCTGCCAGCATTCGGATAGTGGGTGAATCTGTCTCCCTTTTCTGCCCTCTGCTGTCTCTATTTATGCTATGATAAAGGGTGTGTGTGTGCTGGTTTAGCCAAAGCTCGCCCCTTTGACAGGGATTGGTCAGAATCTCCTCTCTGCCTTGATAGGAGGAGAAAAACAGTGTATCACCTTTATGGTGTGGGTTTATGAGGCTTAGGGACCACCCCTAGCCTCTTGAACACAAAATCTACTTTTGATACAATACATATTTACACATGTGCAACCTCTATAACAACCACATATACAGATTACATATTTTGTACAGCAGCTACTCCTCCAAACCCCGTAGCTGTGGGATCTTGTGTCTGCTTTTCACAGAATTTTGCCCTTTTCATCTGGAGCACAATGTCCAATTTATCAGCAAATTTCTACAAGTGTGTGCGTATAACATGGGCATAAGTGTATAAAGTTTCAAACTTCTAGCAGAAATACATTTGGTGTAAAATCACATTTTCTGCCGTTTCCTTCCAAATTATGTCACGATTTTGCCGCCTCTTGAAATGTGCAGCCAACATTTTGATTTACAATTCCGTTACTTTTGTGTTTTTGAAAATTTTAAGTGGCAAATTATATGTATTTAAACAAAATGTTCTTTGTGAATGTTGAGCCACAGATGGCTGTTTCGGTCCGTCTCTTTTTCTCTCCCTTCAGTCCAGAAGCATCTCCTCCCTGTTGGCTCTTGGCAGAGTCCATTTATGACTATCCTCACACCTACCATTTCCTGCTTTGCAGTTGTTCATTGTTTCCTTCCCCACTGCAGACCAGGTTCTTCCCAAACCCTATAATTATCGCTTTGGTGTGATTTCCTGGTGGAGAGAGCTGGAGGGCGAGGCCTTGCATCTGTGAGGAAAGCTGTTATTCTGGTTTGGTAGCTTTGGCCAAGCTTTATTTTAATTGTTAATTCTGTTGCATTTTTCCTTAGCTTAAAACAAACTTGTGGGATCAAATCACAGCTAAATACTTATTCAAGATTTTAAACTATGGAATCAATAGTATTTTTGAGTTGTAACTTGGATTAAGTTCTGTTTTTGTCACCACTAGATGGTGCCATTGTATAACAAATTACAATGTATGTATTATTGTTATTTTTAAGTTCTTGACGTAACTGTACGAGGCCTTACGTCGACGTAAGCGCCATTTTTAAAGTCCATTTCTTTCGCGCTTTCGTTCTGGGCGGGTCTCCTGGTCGCATTTTCTTGGATTTTTTGTTTTTGGATGTTTTTTTCATGGATTTCCTGGACCTGATGGATTCTTTTTTTTTCCATGTGGATTTTTCCTTTGGATCATGGATTGGAATATGGATTTTGACCTTTTTTTTGCTGGATCTGTCTTTTCGTCCGTGGATTGGGATATGGATTTTGTTTTTTCCTGGCTGGATTTTACTTTTCGAGCATGGATTTTGACTTTTATTTCTCTGGATTTCACTTTTTGTCTGAGGATTGGGATATGGATTTTGATTTTTCTTGGCTGGATTTCTTTTTTTGAGCATGGATTGGAACATGGATCGTGTTTTTAATTTTGGTTAGATTTTAGTTTGGACTGTTTGGAATTGTTGGGCACGTTGGATTGGCATCATTGGTTACGTTGGATTTTCCATGGAGGTTTGTGGATTCTTCAATCTGTGAGTATGTTAAGATTCTAAATTATATGCAATTGAGTCCAAGTAGTTGTGTCTTTCTTCTTGTTCAAACTGCTTGACTATTTGTTGAATTCTTTGTTCATAGTCTCAATATTTCCTTTTTTTTAAGTGTGTATTTTCAAGTGAAATGCTTTGGGATAGTCTAAATTCCTGATGTGAATGTTCCGATATTAAGTCCTTTAAGAAATGCCACAACGTTGGGTTTTTAGTGTTAAAGTTCCTGTTCACCCTGTTGTGCCACCCTTCCAACATATTGTTTGTTTTTGCCCTTCCTTCCATCACTGCATTCTAGCAATTCCACCATGCTAACTGATATTTAGGCCTTCTTCTTGTGCCATTTCGCGTCAATTGTCCCAACCAAGTGCTTTCCATATATTCCATTAATTCTGTGTTTTTTTCTTCATTGTCTTTGAAATATTCAGTTTCGATGAAATGTTCATAAAATGTAATAACGCTGTCTTCTTTTACAAAGGCTAATGCAAATAATTTTTTTACATTGTGCTGGTATGTGCTATCCTCGATGTATTTGGTATGGAGTCCTAGTTTCTGAAGTTTCCTCCGAATTGCGGAGTGAAATGGAAAAAACATCCCTGTATATTTGTCTCTTTATATGTTGATGTGAATGCTTTTATTTGTGCCAGTTCAAAGTCCATTATTATAGTTGCTGGTTTTTTGTCAGGTATGACGCCTTTAATTTTCTGAAACACTATTTTGGGCCTCATCACGAGTTGGGCGGTAACGCCGGCGCTAATAGCGCTGGTGCTATCTGCCCTACCGCCAAACCCACCGGCGCTATTAGCGCCGGATCACGGGTTTGGCGGTTTTGGAAATCCCCATTCCCCATTGAGCCCATTCGGGAATGCTCCATTCCCCATTGGGCTCAATGGGGAAATTTCACGCTCATACCGCCGACGGATTTCCCGCTGGCGGTATGAGCGCAAATTTTTGGCAGATTTCCCCCCAGCTCAGAGCTGGGGAGAAATCCGCCGAAGCCCTGATTTGGCAGACCCTTAAATCCGTTGGTAATAGCGCTACCGCCAGGTTTAAGGGTTACCGCCAAACTCGTGATGAGGCCCTTTGTATATTTCTTCCATTTTTTTGGGCATTAAAACGTAGATTAGTGGTATTAGGTGGTTATTGATGGATCCATGTATGCTATAAAACTGATGGAAAGGTTGGCGGCATGTTTTGCATGTTGCATCACTTTGCCACATCTCACACTCACCAAGTTGTCTTAAATTGCAGACTGTGGAGAACATTATAATTTTTTCATCCTTTACGTCCAATGTTGCGTGATGAAAATGTTCACCTTTTTCTGTCATTTTAAATATATCAGGTATGTTTATCTCGTTGTAATTTTTTGGTGCTGGTGGCAGATTTTCTTTTTGTTGTTTTGTTCTGTTTATTGAACTTTGCATGTGTTTTTCTGCTGGCATTTGTGCCGATACGTGCAACCGAATTTTGTTGCACGTCCTAGCAATCACAGACCCACTGGCCTCAGTAGGGTTTTCTATTGCTTTTCTCTTCAGTTCATTCATTGGTTTTTTAATCATGATAGCGGTTCTGTCAGGTAGATGGTTGTGTTCCCCTTTTCATTTTACCATGGTATTTTCCGTTATTACTCTTCCTGTAAACATTTTCTTTGTATAATCTGTGCACTTCCAATATGTTCTTTCATTTTTCTTGGATTCTTTATTATACACATATCCCTCATGAATCAGCTGTTCTCCTCCCTTCTGAGACGTAACATAGTCCACTTCTCACTCATCTTATATCTAAAATATTGAAAAAATCGTTTCACTATTTCTGTCATACATTATGTATAGTTTACTTTTCTAATTGCCTACATAGATTTGTATTTATTAATGTATTATTACCTGTATTAACGTAAAGTAGCTGCAGTGTACGTTGTTCCGTTTGCTCTGACCTCAGGTTATGTCAGGTAATGACAGTTTGTCGCAACCGTCTTCTGTTCCTCAGCGTTCACTTAAGGTTCTTTAATCGTTTTTTTCATACATTCGTTTAACCCTTAGTAATCGTCCTTTTGTGTGTTTTTCGTCATTTATAATGTGTAATGCATACCCATTTATCGTGGAGGGTGAGACGGTTCCATGGGGGTTTGGGGCGGATTGGGGGAACATTGATATTTTAGCATTGCGGTTTCAATTTTTTTTTTCTCAAATAAATGACTTTGCCCATTGTATGTATGTAACTTCAACATATTCACATTCGACATTTTTTGTTGTTGACATTTTTGGTTTTCGGTATTATTTTTTCGATATTATCACTATAAACCTTTTCTGGCAACTAGCCCAAATCAGTATTCGGAATACAGCGCCTTTTACTTACCAGTGCACTGCTGCTTTGACGCCCGGCCCAGTCGCTCTTACTCACTTTTTACCATTGCACAGTTTAGACATGTGACAAGAGGGTAATTAAGGCGGGTCGTCACAGATTTCAGACTCGGTC
Source organism: Ambystoma mexicanum (assembly GCF_040938575.1). Taxonomy (NCBI): domain Eukaryota; kingdom Metazoa; phylum Chordata; class Amphibia; order Caudata; family Ambystomatidae; genus Ambystoma; species Ambystoma mexicanum. The sequence continues at coordinate 1,174,776,716 of NC_090926.1, read as the reverse complement.
TGCACCATAGATTTGCACAGTTAATGCTTCAGTCAATGGGAAAGCCATGTGTGACCTTCAAAGGACTCCAATGTCCCACAGTTACACTCACACGTGGACATTAAAGAGGAAGTTCACTCAAAAATTGTATTGCCCCGATCGTTCGGGCATGGTTTTTTTTAAGCATACTGTAATCAATCTTACAATTTTTTCCTATGCATCTTACCTTAATGTTCCTCACCTTTACACATGCGAAAACAAGAAGTTGGGCGCAGCCATCTTGTGATAATCTTATCCATTGAGTCATTGCATTAACTTCAAGGGCGCTCACGGCAAGAATACAGATCACCCGCCCCTGAAGCTGACATCACCAGACACGTACGGGCCTTTACACAACGCCAATGCACGTCTCATATCAACGTTCTCTGTGCGCAAGCCATTGAAGTGTCTCCATGGAAATGGCAGGACGCCTCTTTCCTCAATAAGTATAAACAGACCCCTTCTTGTCCGACAACATCGGAGTTGCTTTTTCAGTCGTTTTACAGTTTTTTTTGTTGGATGACCTGTGACTCGTTTATGCTCTGTTATCTTAGTAGTACGAAGCCCCTGCGAGCAGATACTTACACTAGCAGAACTGATTTCAATTGTTGATTGCGTTCTATATAAAATGTTGTCATACAATGGCAACAATACAGCCATAACAGTATGAGCCAGAGTATTCAGAGGAGGAAGTGATTAAAAGACAAAGATGCGAAAACGAGGGGGAATCGAACGATAGTTTGGAAGATGAATCACCGGATCATGAGCCTGTGCCGAGTCGCATGGAAGATGTTTCCACCTGGTGTACCTGCAATTGTTGGAAGGTCATGCCAACCAAGTTGGAGGACTGCAGCTGCCAAGAAAACTCTGGATGCTTAGCCTACATATCAGAGTAAGCGTCACCGAGCTCCATGACTTCAGGGCCGCCTGCCTCACAAGGTCCGTGTTAAGGATCATGATGGTGCTTATGCATGAACTTTGCGCAACAATTCGCCCTCAAAATCCAAGGAACGAGTAAGTGTACTCTAGATGTGATGTCATTTTGACCACTGAGATGACAAACACTTTAGGTTTGTCCTATACATTGTCATAACTTTTATCGATCAAAGAGGAATGAATTCAGTCTTTAGTATAAGCGCATTTGTATTTTATTTAGTTGGTGATGTTCTTCACTTATGCATCTTTCACTTTCAACCGAAAAACTATATTTCTCTGTGGCCCAAACTGTTATGTGTTGAATGGGTGTTCACTGTTGTAAGGTGTCGAGACTACAAAGCCTAAAAACATTTATCCATGAAGTCATTTTTTCTAAGGACAAATATGCCATATAATTTAGGATGATTTTTAAAGTTAGGGTGGTACACTTATCAGGTTTATTCAGTTACAGTATGTATCTTTATCTTCCACAGGTGGTACAGGATGGTGGCCTACGTTCATTTAAATGGTGGCTTCATGTGAGACTTGGATTCCGTGTTCGACGAGTAATACCTGCCTGTGTCGTTGGAGTTATTTGCACCAAATTTCCCAGTGACAGCGGACAGTACAGGGGATTTACACACAATGTGCTGCAACCTCAAGTATACAATTTGTAGTTTATATCTGCCATCAACATCACCAACTAAATAAAATACAAATGCGCTTATATGAATAGTTGTTTCAATTTTTCTGTGCATCAAGAACACGCTCACTTCTATATGAGGGACATGAAAGAATCGTTGGAGCCCTTTTACGCTCACCTCCTCCGCAGCAATCCATCACCCATCCATTATAACCCACTCCAGATGCCAAACCCCATGTACAATTCAAATATATCTTCCGCACCGGGACCATTGTTCACATCGCCTCCCCAGACCCAGTGTCTCCAGATTACCCTCTTCTAGACCCCACCCTACAATCCACATAAGTTTGTGTCCTCCCAGCAGTGTTCGGGGCCTTTTGCACTCGCCCCATGCCCATCCATCCCCCCTCCAGTATCAATGGCAGTTCGCACCTGTGGCCATGCGCTCACAAGGGGGCTGGGAACGGACAAGGTGCCAAACACCATGTACACTTCAAAGATATCTTACTCACTGGGACCATTGTTCACATGGCCTCCCCAAACCCAATGTCTTCAGAATCCCCTCTTCAAGACCCTGCCCCTGCAATCCACATAAATTTGTGTCCAAGGGGGCAGGGTGGGTGGGTATGGCAGATCTGAAATGTTGCCATAGAGGCCGAGTGGATGTCAACAAACATGTCACACATTCACATACACACCCATTTTTCTTAGACTTTTTAAACACCTTGACATTTAACAGGAGAACATCTCTGACATCTACAAGGTATCTCCTCATCGTGCTACCTGTTCCCCAGATACCTGTTCCACAGCTACGTGTACCCCTGCTTGCTGAATCTGCTCATTTCTTCGTCCAGGTAAGGGTAGGTCAACTATTTAGTTCTCTATATTCGACGATCGCTGAACTCCAAGTTCCCTTCTACTTTCACCTAATGTACCCAGTATTGTAATGTTCATTTGACTCAAAACCTTCACTGTTGTCTAATGTTTCAAGTATCTTGATCTCGTTAAATAGCACATTGCAACACTGCGCATAGTAATATGATGGACTCTTTCATGGTCCATATTTGCAGGCATGTTTTCATTTGATGCTTGAGAGTACATTCAATGGATGAGTAGCACGTTAAGATTTGTGGTGTATCAATCAATTCTGTAAGAAAGTTATCGCCTTTTTCATTCTACTAGGTAGCACAGGTTTTCTTTCTTCAACCAAAACAAACATTAGAGACAAAGCTGTGTTATAATTCCTTAAATCACATGCACAAAGTATTTTTTTTAAATTGCTTTTATAATTTTTTGTACAGATCTTACCTACTTTCCTTGCCTTCATGTATCGTTCACGGTTGCACTTCTGTGAGTCATGCCAAAAGTCTGGGCACAGTCCTGCATGCATTCCCGAAGGATATTGATTTAATAAGAAGATGGTTTGCAAATTGCGGTTTTCCAGTGGAAGAGATTGAAAGTGAAGCTCAGGATATCCTGGGCGACGTGATGGACAATCGATTCCGCCTCTGCAGCCTGCACTTTACCGACGATTTGTATGAACAATCAAAGTACACAAAAAAGCATCGACCCAGAATTCTTTGTAAATTGCTTCCAAATGCAATTCCAACTAAATTCCTGCACACGCTGCCTCAGGTGAGCCCAGAATGATGAATTAGGTATGCTTGTTGGCTTGTAGGTTGGCTTTTAGGACAATGGTCTGCAGAAATAAGTATTCTCCATGAACTCTCAATGTAATTAAGGAAGGGTATTGGAATGTAAACTTCATGAACGGATTATAACTTTGGGTGTGTATTTACTTAATGTTTGTCTTTTTAATCTTTCCATAGTTGCCAGATTCTCCAGACATTTATAATGTTTTACTTTACTATCCGGCATCTTTCCCTGCTCTCATGAGCCTGTCACAAATCAGTGAATTGTGACCATTATTTACAATGCCATAGTGCCGTTTAAAAGTCGCATAATGTTTTCGAAATGTGTTGCTCAACATATCCCTTTTTGTCGTAGAGCACACTGATGGAAGCACAGACCCTCACATGTGACGAAACTACTGACACGTCTAGTATCCCAATGGTGAGCCCTACCGACATGCACAAATTGATATTTTTCACCGTTGTATCTGCCCACATATCTAATGCTATTTCAACTTTTCCCTTGTACTACTTTCTGACATTGTACTGTATTTGACGGATTAAGAATCTGCATTGATTCCGGAGTTAACATCAAGCTCACTCGCCTTCCAAGTAATTATATTGAACCTGTCCTTTCCAAAAATGTGTTATGTTTGAAATTGCCCAAAAATTGAAAGTTTGTATGTATAGTATGTTTTTTTAAATCTAACTGGCATGCATGGGTGTCTCTCGATATGAATCTCTTTGTTTCAGTTCATATTTGCTGTTTTCATCTTTACTAAAAAAAAATACTATGTTATAGGGGGATGCTGGAACTTCGACTACAAGTCTTTCTCCTTTGCAACAGGTCCAGAGTATGAGGTATGCGTATTTACAGTTTCCTCGCAAGAATAAAAGTAAATCCCACCAAGGATAATAATTGAGACTGAAATGCATGTAACCTTGCACTATTTCAGACTTTTATAATGTTGGTTCTAATGTTGCACTTCCTCCCTAATGTAGAATAGATTAAAAAACAAACATTGTAAAGCAAACTATTTTTGAAGGTGACATTATAATCAGTATGTTTTGCACAGTGATATCAGATCAAGTACATGTGTCTAATCTGAAGTTTATCGGGTGAAATCTGAAATGTACACTATTACCATATCAGGTACACTGTTTTCGAGTATATGTGCATACAATAGTGGTATTTGTGTTGCAACAACCAACCATATAGTATATGGTTAGCAATCATTTCATACTACTTTGTGTGTAAGTGTTTGGTGCGATGAAAGATTTTATTTACTAGTACGATTGACATTTTTTTTTAAATCATTATTCTATTTAAGGAATGTACCCAAGGTATGGAAATAGAGGAGGAGGGACATGAACCAGAGGCGAACATAACCTAATGTTCAATACAAATGGACATCACATTGCATTATCAATACATATTTATGTTTTACTATTTTAATGTTAGTCAAGTTGGTTTGGTTTGTAGATATGCACATTTGTTTGTTTGCATACAAATGGAATTTGTTTTATTTAAAAATGATAAAATTAACATTTTTTTTCTTCATGATTGTGCGGTGGGCAACGAGAAGCCTGTGGTTTCCAAGTTTTGGAGAAGTTTTTAAGCAGATGTTTCACTCTTATTAGGTTTTTAGTTTTAAAATGGTATCTGCTGTATGGGTGATAAACATTAAGCAGGTTTTTCTTGACATCTGTTAGAGGCCCAGAAGGAACAGAAGTAGAAAGACTCAGACAAGAAATGAAAACAAACATGTTGCTTGCCAAACAGATTTCACAATGGAGCAACTACTATTTGGGGGTCAGCGTGGTCCAGTTAATAAGCAGACTTGTGATGCATGTGTCCAGTGGCCTGAAAATGAAGGGAATCCCACTGGTGAAACGTATTAAGTGTCCATGGACCATTGCTATTATGTGCCAATTCGACAAGATGAAATTGAAGACAATGAAGATGCATTGCAATTCCTCACAGACCCCTTTTATACCCTCTAAAAAGGTTCCACCAAAGAAACATTGAATGTTACCCGTTTCTCCTATTCATGTGCAAATATTGCAGACCGAACTACCAGAGGCTGAAGCTTCGATGCAATTGACTGAGGAATGAGCTCAAGATCTCGACTTTAGTTTACCTAGTGTTGGCGAATTGTCCACCACCGTAGAGTCACAAAACACATTCCTGCCATACGATTAGCTTTTAAAGGAGCAAAAATGCATTGTATTCGACAGCTGTCTGCTTGAGATTGTAGGAATGCTGAAATGTGTCCATACTTTAAAAGGGAACATATGTGGGGAGCCAATTGTGAATGTGTCTCGCGTATTACAATGCACTAACCTGAAAATCGATGCCAACTGTGTACACCACCATAATACCAACATTTCAGGCTAGCTGGTGTCGGACAGTGTGACAGTAAAGGATTTTCCACACATACTACTTTCAAGACATGGAAAGTAAAATAATTGTGAGTTTGGTGATTGTGCATGTGTCTGAATGTACATCTTCTGTGGTCATGGAGAAACAGGGTTTTATCCACCCTGTTGAACATCATGAATCCAGGGGAATTGCAATAGACCTGATAGCCACTGACAGGCATGTTTCAATAGCCAAGGTAATGTGAGAGCAGTTGCCATACATTAGGCATCAATTTGATGTATGGGACGTTGCCAAATAAGTCAATAAAAAAATTACAGCTGCTGGTAAAAAAAGGGTTCGGAAAGTATTTTAAAGTGGTGTCAATCAATCAATAACCATTTTTGGTGGGGCTCCAAAACTTGTGATGGGTCGGTCGAAATTCTACTTGAAAAATGGCGTTCATTGATATATCATTGTTCCAACGTACACTCATGGACTGAAAACCAACAATTTTATGAATGTGCACATGGACCATTATCGAAGGAGCAGGAACGCAAGAAGAAGTGGTTGGTGCCATGTTCCCCTCCACACAAAGCTTTTGAGAAGATCGTGTACGATAAAACGCTTTCAAGAGACCTGAGATTTGGAGGTGTTGCATAATATGTGTCTAAAGTAGAGGCCCAAAAGGTTGCATTTCGGCACAGACGGTATGAAGACCAAAACAAGACTAGCTACACTTGCGCACAGTGAGAACATTGGGAGGGAACAAGCAGAAACTGCAGGAACCTTCGAAATGCTTCATTGCCTCATGGCCTTTACAAAACTAGGCAAACAATGGGTGGCCAAGCCAATATACCAGGAAATGGAATTTGAATTTATGAAAGATCTGACATTGACTGTGTTGGCCATGCATACTCATGGAATCGATCGAGATTTTGTCCCTAGCACTCATACAATGCCACAAAACATAGCAAGCAAGCCCTGTCCACTTAAAGCAGAACTTGTTGGAAGTTTGACTTCCAGATTTAAATGATTTGTGGCTGTCTTCATAATCTGCTCACAATAACATGTTTAATAAGATCCCCAATTTTCTGCACAATGTACATAAACAATGGAATGTTATTACACAAAAGAATCTATTAAAAGGTTTTTAATTATGCTGATTTGATCGGGTGGACTATTCATTAATGTATATCTTTAACCGAATATTCATTTTCATTACTGGTCCTCTATCAAGAATAGACACGTGGCTGTGGTTGCTATTGGTACTAAAATCCGAAATAGAATTGCCCTAGTACATTGGTGCAGAACTGCCCATTTTGGTGGTGTAAACACGGATATGCAAATGGGTATTTGCCATCAGTCAAAGGTACACTGAGGCTTGGTGTCTGACAAACCCTCTGCTAGGCCTGAACCACATCCATACATGCAAAGCATGGCACTGACGTTGATGGCCTACGGTAGGTAAGATTGACATAGTAATGTAAAAACTCCTGACCTGCGTCAAACCCATAACTTCAAGAACTTTTTGCTTTACAGATGTATTACTTTTTCATACACCTCTTTCAGTGGGAATCGTTTTACACACTCTCAAGAGTTTTTTAGTCTTTTATGGGGTGTGATTTTTTGTGCTCTCCACCGCTCTCCATAGCTCTCCATAGTTTCCATACTGTCTATTCAAAAGTATCCTCTTTTGCAATTTTTTCACAATAAGTGCCTGTTGTTGCTAGGTGTCCCTTGGTGCACCACTTTTAACTTACGAAGGCTAACCTTGACAGAATTACAGTTTGCGAAGGGTAGAAAGTATTTTTTGAACCCATGTGGTGATAGTGCCCCCTTTCTCATTTTAAACAAATGTAGCATTTAAGTTGCACGGAAAAACCTGCCATTAATGGCAGGTGGGGGTAATTTGTTGAACAATTCAAATGATGTCAAAGGGCCACCAAAACTCCAATAGAGGATTCAAACTGTCCTTGCATCACCAGAAATCATGCTCCCACCTTTCTGCTAAGTGTATACAAGTTTAGTTTAGTTACCTTTGAAATGTTATGCTATTCTCCAATGTATACATGAGGTAATTTTGCTTGCATGTGAATTGTTTGTGCCTCTTCCACAAAATTAATGTTGTTGGTTTCAGTTTATTATTCGTGGAAGGATAATTGTATTACTGGGTCTTGCTCCCGCTGACATGCTGTTAGGCTGTGGAGATAAAGTCTGCCTTCACTGATGCTGACATAACCTTGAACCATTCTCACAGTGTTAGACTCGGTTTTTCTTTGCATGGTCTGTTTTATACAGACACAAAAAGAGTCTTAGGTTGCTTGCATTTAATTTGCTTAAAGTATCGGTTTTACTTACCTCGAGTGTAACTGTCTTAGCCTGTGAACCGAATAGCAAGAGTAATTGAATAGTTCAGCCTAAGGGTTAACTTCTAGAGAATTACTGTTATCCAGATTAAAAGTTATAGGTTTGTACTGTGTATGGTACATGAGTATCACTAGATGAGAAAAATGTATTGTCCAGTTCATTACACTATGTTATTTCCTACAGACAGAGCGTCACAGTACAACGGATAGGGTCGACTATACATGGTGGTGCTGAAATGATATGATAGAGGCAGGGACGCTGTTCCAGAGGGAAGCCCCAGCAGAAGAAACATCAACATCGTGCTCTGAAACACTTGTGTATGAGCGCAATATAAATAAAATATCGATATCAATATCAGTAACTACCAACTCATTGCTTGGAGAAGCGACTGACCCTGAGGGAGTTGTGAGTGGAGGAGCGAAGAGCTCAAGTAAGAAGATAAAAAACGGTCCTTACCATTTCCCCATAGCAGATGCAATAGGTTGTTATAACAAGGTATCTGTTTTATATATGTACGAGGTGGCAGTGCATCAAGTCTACAACAAGTGTGATGAAAGGGTAATTGTAAAGGGTAAAAATCATTTCCTCATTGAAATAAAATCAATCCCATGGCTCCATTTGGCTACATGGTTGAATACCTTGCATAACTTGACGATTTCGGACCGGAACAACCGATACCTTTGACGCACGGATGTCCCATAAAGGTATTCGATGTTGGCTGGGTTAGCCTGCACTCCCCAGCAATTGTCACCTTTTGAAAAGTGACATGCTGCCAAGGGCACATCCTACTGGAATAGTGGGAACCAATTCTTCATTGCCTCAGGCCCCTTCCTGACTTTCAATGGTCTTCCCAAAAAGAACCGCTTTTCACTTCACCGGCGCGATTGTGTGCTGTCATGCACTACTGCAATGTTGCGCACAAAGCTACCCACTTCTCAGGCTCGCATTAGAAAGTTAGAGAACAACTCTAATGCTCCTCCTTGCTTACCCTATGCACTCACATGGCCAATTGGCACAAGACATAGTCGGGGCATGTGAGCACGCACTGTCACTAGTCTCGCAAAAAGGTAGAGAGCGGTGCCTCATGTGCGATAGATAGTCTGAATGGACCTCCATGAATTATAGTAGGCAGCGTGCAATTGAAGTCTGTCCCCTGTTATGCTGACTACATAATGAATAAAACCCCCTAGGGAAAGAAGCCAAGAGATAGCTTGCAGGCACTACTGGGTTTTACTGTACCGAATTCCAAAAATATCAGCAAAAGTGTCTACTGTTCGTGAATGTTGAGACTCCAGAATTAATGTTGTTGCCTTTTTGAAGGCCACAGCTTCAGTAATGACATCATATATAGGGTCATAACCTGCACTAGTGATCGGTAAGACAGTATACACGATTGTGCTATGTTGGTGGATTCCAGCCTATAATTCGTTTGTTTGTCAGGTTGTATTTCGAATTCCACGCGTGTCTTCTGGGCTCATCTCTCCATTTAGTGAAGGTCAGGTCGTGGGCTGATGCTTGTGGGAATGGAAGAAATTAAACAACTCACACTCACGCGTCTTGTCCGGCATGTTTTATTATTGTGGCATTCTTTCACAAAATTGAAACGTACCCGTCACTACATCCAATCACTGGAAACGCGCGGCCATTGTTTTTTGACCTGGAGTGATAAATCAACAAACCATAGCATCGAAGACAACAAGGTGCTGAAAAACCTCAAAAATGATAACATTTACTATTTTAAAGTCGGTCATTGGAAAATGTAGTTTCTTTTTCTGCAAACTGTTGCTCAGAGTGGTTCTTGAAGCAAACACCGAAAGAATGGAACTTCCTAACATTATGTAAGTTGAACTATACATAATATTTTTGCTATTAAAAACGGGACGTGTGCTGTATGCCTATTGAATAATTCAGCGACGTGCGAATAAAAGAAAATAATGGACACACTACTTTTTGATGTTGAATTATATTTATACCAAGCAATATAACAAACCGAGTGCGTAACTCGCGGTTTGTTTAACAGTCTAGAAATGGTAATATTTGTTATTTGTGTATAGTGTAAAGAGGAGTCAATTTGATTTTTTGGGCAGTATTGATTGGGCTGGTGATAGCTAAATCGATTAGTCCCGTGGAATATCAGGGTGTTCTGTCAATGTTGCATTATTGTGCACCATAAAGGGGGCGTGGGGTGGAATTGCAGTGGGCTGAACATTTTCCTAGGGAACTTGGTTCGCTTTACCATCAGTAATCTTTGCAGTTCTGCTAGAATGCCATCTGTCTGTGGAACCCCATATCCATCAGGTTCTCCATTCCCTTGGGAGCTATATCTACTTCACAGCGCTAACATTTCATGCACGTCGTGGTCTCAAATACTCCACTGTTGTCATTTGTGTGTTCATTATGGGTGGTTTGTGTTTATGATTAGGTTTCATCTGGTGCAAAATTACACAGTAAATGGTTGTGTTTGAATAAAGAACGGCTAATAAAATATATTTTTATTCTGTTATGTACACAGATATATTGTACCGTTCTGCGCATGCCATAGTTTTGAGCTGCCACCAGATGAATTCTTCAATCAACAATGGCAGATAAGCATAACCAGTGCTTATTGCGTTACCGTGATGTGGGACGACAGACAGGGACTGATCTGCCCTTTGGCAGTACCAGCAACAAGGAGCAACCTGTCATCTTTTCCGATGTAGCGAAATTAATTGGACTACTGGGATTACTCGGTCGTTGGTAGCAATCAGCATATCATACGAAGCATGTGATGTTCGCTAGCTATAACTTGTATGGCAAAAACAGTTTTGGGAGCATTTCTGGATAAATATAAGCACTTGCTACATTGCAGACTAACAATGTTTTCTTTATAAATATTGTTTTCCTATACGATTTGGGACACGCTGTGAGGGGAGGTGTGTGTTTATCTTCCTGGTTCTGCGTTAACTGACGTTATGGCGTGGGTGATGACTGTGCGTGTTTGGCTACACTGGCCACAAACGTCATGAAAATAGGTGGAGCATATTGTTTGAAATAGTGATGTTAGCTTCAGGGGCGGCCGATCTGTATTCTTGTCGCGGGCGCCCTTGAAGTTAATGCAATGCCTCAATGGATAAGATTAGCACAAAATGGCCGTGCCCAACTTGTTGTTTTCGCATGTGTAAAAGTGAGGAAAACTAAGATAAGATGCATAGGAAAACATTGTAAGATCAATTACAGTATGCTTAAAAAATATCATGCCCGAACGATCGGGACAATAACATTTTTGAGCGCTCTTCCCCTTTAACAAGCTAGTCGGGGAAGACTCTGGAGTAATGATTGTGTCGACACAGGGAAGCGGTCTGGAGGTGGTTTTTCCCTGAATTTTCAGAGATTACCTACCACCCGCCTCCGTGGTCCGTGGAAAAGAAGAAGCAGACCAAAAACACTAGTCCACAGAGAAAACTCTCTACTTCCTCACTGTTTCTGTTTCTGTGACTGTCAGAACTGCCCTTGCGGGGTGCTGCCTGCACTCACCGCTCGCAAGTGTCAGAGGGGTGCGAGTGGGGAGGTGTGTCAGGGACTGGTTGCTGATGGGTTTAAACTATTACCTCCCTGAGAGTTGCTAAATGCCTCGGAAGGTTCTGGAATGCGGGATGTGGCTGCACTAAGTAATGAAACATATCTGCTTAAAACTGCTTACAGTGTTGCCAGTCCAGGGGAGGGGGGATTCCTGGTTGCCTGCCCTGGACCCCTTCTAGACGTGGCAAGACTCGCTGAGACTCTGCGGGCTCGAGAACACCAAGCCACATCCGATGGGTCCAACTGCAGCTCTGCTACTCAACTGCTCTTCCTCCTACAGCTAGAGAAAAACACTTGATAAACTTCAAGCCGCACTGAACTCTGTGTTTCTGCTCACAGATCCAGCCGCGTCCAACAATCCCTGTTTGTATTTTTTCTGATTTCATAACTCAAATCATGGCAGGGCATGTCTGAACCTGTTGCCCAGACGTAAGAAGGATGTGGAGCCGGAGAGGAGTAGCATGCAACTTATCTTTATTAACTCTTAACAGGAACTGACGTATTCAAGGCAGCTCTCCTCCCTCCAGCCTTGCGACACTCAACATGTCCCTAACTTGGCGGGGCCCATACTTTAAAGACACAGAACAGTAACACCACCCCCGGACAAATATTCGTGCGTCCGAGTCAACATTCTTCAAACCAGTGTAACGGCTTCCGTACTGATCGTTGGGGCCTGGCTTCTCGCTCTTCTCCATCTTCCATGCCTGAAGGGTCAAGCATGGGTCCTTCTGAGTCCAGTGTGCCCCATGGCGGAACCCACAGATCATCATGTGGCTCTCTCACCCTAGTATCAGGTTTTGGCAGAGGAGGCTAATAGCCTTCTCGCTTGACGAAGTGCTTGAACAGTGAGCTGTTTCTCGTGATCTCCTTGTCATCGTTCTGAACGGTCACCATTGTCCCTTTTATGGCGGTGACACTCATGGGGCTCAGAGCGAACCGGCTGTCCGTCTTCTTGGCCATCAGCTGTTAGATGCGGACTTTGTCCCCAACTTGAAAGTCCTTTGGTACAGACCTCCGCCATGCATCTGAGTCTCGCTTCGCTTTCTCTCTTACCTCTGCATCTTGGCGGATCACCTCTGTCTCTGCTTGCCCTGGGGTCAAAGAGTCTTGCACGATGTGTGTGTGCACGTTGTTTCGGACCATCAGTTCTGCCGGGGTCTTGTTGGTGGCCTCATGCGGGGTATTGCGATAGTCCTGAAGGAGCCGGCACAGAGCCTGGTGAGGGTTGGTGGTCTCTATCCGGGCCCTCTGGAGTGTCTTCTTAATCAAGGACATAAAACGTTCTGCCATGCCGTTCGCTTGTGGCTACCTGGGAGTTATTTTGAGGTGTTTGAAACCAAGATGTTTTGCCAACTCTCCAAATTCATGCCCATTGAATAGTGGGCCATTGTCCGACTTGATCACATGTGGGATCCCCCGCTCACTCAGCACTTCATCGAGGACAGTTGCTATTTGGGGGAACGCTGTGGTGGTGACCCTTTTGACGATGGGAAATCGAGAGTACTTATCGATGAGGAGGAGGAGGAACTGTACCGATTCCACTGGACCATATAAGTCAACTACAACTCTCTCCCAAGTTTGTTCTGGGATTTACGTGGGTTGTAAGGGCACCGGGGTTGCGCTGGCGCTGTGCATTGGCAGGCTAGGCAGTTCTTGATCCATTCGTCGACTAGGGCGCCCAGAAAGGGAAACCAGACGTGACAGCGTAATTGCCTTTTTGTGTTCTCGGCTCCTCAGTGACCCTCATGTGCTGTCTGGACGACGTCAACCCTGAGAGCAGCGGGAATGACGATGCAACAGATCCTCAGCAGTATGTTGTGATCTTTTAGAGGTACCTCAGTCTGTGTCCGCTCCATTCTCTCCATTTCCTCTATGCACACCACGGGGTGGGCCAAAGTGGCTCGTCAGTAGTCCTTCCACCTGCGGTTGGTCGGCATGCTGATGGCCAGGGATGTTGTCGGGTCCGCCGCTGATGCAGCATCGACCATGTCTAGTGATAGAGCAGGCGGGAGCGAGTTGGCAGCCACTTAGTTGATGTAGGCCACGTCACCCACCTGGGTAACTGGTGGCCCTGCAGGGTGGTGGGATAGGTAATATGTTGGGTTTAAGTCAACCCCAGGCCTGTGTACGATATCATAATCGTACTCCTGCAGCCTGATACCCCACCACTCAATCCGCAGTGGCATCTTGGACCGAGGGCTGTGGAAAAGGGACAGGAGCACCTGATGATCGGTGATCAACGTGAACTTCTTGCAGATGACAAAGTTGTGGAAGTGCTCGCAGGCCCACACTGCGGCAAGGCTCTGCATCTCGGCCTGCGAGTAGGCTGACTCTAGCGTGTTCAGGGCCCTGCTGGCGTAGGCAACGATGTGTCTTGGGTTGACGTCGGCTCCACTCTATGGGATAGGATTGCCCCCAGGCCAACTGGGCTGGCGTCTACAGTTATCTCCATGTGCCAGGCCGGGTTGAAATATGCTAGGCGATGTGCTTCCGTCAGGGCCTTCTTGACGGCATCGAACGCATGCTGACATCCGGGGGTCCACTCAAACACAGCTTCTTTTTGGTGCAGCTTCCTCAGAGGATAGGTAATGGAGGCATAATGTGGGATGTATCTTGCGCAGTACCCTGCCATGCCCAGGAAGGATCGGACATCGGCCACTTGCTGCGGTTCTTTCAGCCTCTTTATGGTGTCAACCTTTTCTGGGTCGGGTGTCATGCCCTCGCTGGAGAATATGTGTCCAAAAAACTTTAAGTTTGATTTGCTAAACCGGCACTTGTCAATGTTGAGTGTAAGGCCGGCGGCCTGGACCGCTGTACAGGTGGCAAGGAGTGCGGCGTCATGTTCTTCCTTGTATGCACCAAAAATGAGGGTGTAGTCGCTGTGGTTGAGCGCACAGGGGATCGGCCATATGATCTGTCGTACGGCCTCTTGAAAGATCTCGGCAGCTGAGGAGATCCCAGAGTTCAGTCACTGATAGCGGAACAATCCCTCGTGAGTGCTGAATGTTGTTATGACTCTTGAGTCAGGGTGCAGTTCGAGTTGAAGACATCCCTGTATTAGATCAAGCTTAGAGAACATGCAGGCATTGTTGAGTTGCACGATCATGTCCTCTGTGCACGGACCCGGGTGCCTCTCCCTCTGGATGGCGGTGTTGGCCACCCTCATGTCGACACAGAGGCACAGCCTCCCCCCTTCCTTTGGCACAATGACAAGTGGTGGGTCCGGTGGCAAGTTTGATGATGCCGTCGGAGAGAAACTGATCAAGCTTCCTCAAAACTGCCTCTTGGACGTGGAACCCCACTCGCCTGGGGTGTTGTGGGATGGGTCTCACAGATGGGTCAATGTGCACCTTGATCGGCGGACCTTTCAGCCTCCCCAGGCCAGTGCACAACAGTGGGAATTTCTCCATGATGTCGGACTTGGTGATGAGTTCCTAAGGTTCGGCGGTTGCAACGGCCCTCATGGAGTCTGCCAACATCTGGTTGATTTCCGCTGAGGTGATTATGTCCTCAGCCTTGACATGGATCTCGATGAGCCATTGGCATGATGGGGTATAGTAACTGAGGAGGCATTGACCTTTAGTGAGAGATCGAATGACGTGGATGGTAGTGTCAGTTTCCCATCCTCTCAGGAGAAGACAGCATTTGAAATGTCTGATGGGATGTAGAGGTCTAGTTGCGCCCCACTGGAAGATTCTGGACTGTGTCGACTCTAGCATGGGTCTGTCCGGGATTCGTAGGTACTCTTGCTCACCCATGATATTCACCGTAGCACCAAAGTCTATCAAGAAGTGAAAGAGGCGGTTGCCCTTCTTGACTGAAATTCGCGGGGCTTCCTTGGCCTTCTCGCTGTCTTGAACGAGATTGATGTATTCGTCCTGTGAGGACTGGCAAAAGTATGCAGCGTTTGGGTTGTGCATGGGAACATATTGGCCATCCTCCTCCAAGTACCCTTCTGGGAGATCATCGTTCTCTTCCACCAGCTGATGTGGGTGTTCGTGGTACTGGTATGCTTGCGAGTAGTCTGGATATTGATATTCTTCCACTGCATGGAGGTATCACCGTTGGTTGGGTTGGTAGAACCTCTACTGCAGATATTGAGGTTGTTGCGGTTGGTACGGCATCCTTGTGGGCATTGGCGGTCTCGAGATTGGAAATGGTCTCCCTTCTCGGCATACGGATTGGAAGTGGCCCGCTCTCCAACAGTAAGTACACCTCTGCGACAGGGCCTGACAGGAGCCTGAGTGCGGAAACGCCATCCCACAACGGTAGCACTGCCTCTGTAGTCTGGGCCCTGGTTGGCTGGGTGGCTTGTACGAGGTGACACCTCTCTCTCCCTACTGGGGAGCTGCCTGCTGGACTGCATCGATGAGTTCAGCATTATCGTGCGTTGGAGTCGTTGTGCCCGCCATCGAGGTGGCTTGAGCATCCACCCTCTCGAAGATTCTTGCGAGTTCACTTACTTCTGGGATCATGAGGGGCTTTTTCAGTAGTTGTTTCTTGAGTGAGGGTGACAGGCAGCCTTCAATGATGCACAGGCGGATAGCCTCATCCAGTGAGAAGGTTTCAAATTGACAGTGAGCCCCTTTGACTGTCAGGCGCGTTATATACTCGTCCATCGTCTCCTGCGGTTTCTGCGTGCATTGATTGAACAGGTAATGTTCATAGTCTCTGTTGGGTTCTATGATGAGGAGCCTATCCAGGGCGGTAATCAGGGAATCAAAGTCAGGCTGATCAACTGTTGGGATGGTTTTCATAATAGTTTTCATCTCACCACCCACCAAATTGAGGAAGACACCTCGGAGGTGAGGTGAGTCACCTTCCCCAGAGCCCCTGACAAAGTGGTAGAGGTCCTCCATCCATTCGGTACCCCGGGCACCCTTATTAGCTTGTGGAGTCATGGAAAATGGAAGGGGCATGCGAAGTTGCACACACTCCGCCCGCTGGGAACAGGGGGTGGTGAGGCCGGTTGACTCATGGCAGCAGTTGTGCTTTATTCTTCAGGAAAGGAGTAGATAAGGTCCCAAGGTACCAGTCTCTTTGCTCCTTGCGCAGCCTGTGATTGCCACTTAAGCCCTGGGTTCACTGGGGTTACGTGTCCGTGAAATGTGAGGCTTGGGGGGCACCTGTTATCCTCTTATGTATATCCCCTTTTTTTTTCTTTTCCAAACCTTGTAGGCGGTAGTGCTGTAGTGTGGGCCGGCCCTGGGCCCCACTGGCGTGAGTAGGTGTGCTGCACATTCTCTTATACTATGTGAGCACGTGGGGTGTGGAGCTATGGCCCGGTGATTCATTCCTCTCTGTCCTGGACAACTTGCAGGCAGGCGTCCTTATGAGGAGGAGCCTCACGCCGCTCAGGACGCGTGGTGCAGGTTGGTGTCGGAGGACCTGCCTTGGTGGGGCTCCCACGCGATGCTGCTGTGTGCTTTGGCTCCAGTGTGATGGAGGGGGTTGCCCTGATCACGGATCCGGCTGGTAAGTGGAGGCTCCGCCCCTCGCCTTCGAGTTGTGTGCGCTCCTGCGCTAAGGACCAAGGTGTGCTCCTTGCTGGGAGACGGACAGTGCGCCTGCACTACGGCTGTCTATGGCCCTCATTACGACCCTGGCGGATTTTTTCCGCCATCGACGGACTTTCCGGCCATGGCGCAAAGTCCCTTTACGCCATGGCGGATGGCGGACTTACCGCCCCATTCCGAGGTCGGCGGGGCGGTAAGTCCCCATTGACCCATTTACCCTTCCCCATTCCCATTTCGGCCCCATAGGGCTCAATGGGAGTGGGGAAGGAGTTAATTACGCCACCGTAAAATACGGTGGCGTAATTAACACCAAGGTCCCAGAGCGCCATGGATTTTTCCGCCCGCAAAAAGCGGGCGGAAAAATGACCATGGCGCTCCAGGAACTCGTAGTTGGCGGTAAGGGGTCCGCGCAGCTAACGCTGGCGCAGACCCCTTAGCGCCAGGGTCGTAATGAGGCCCAATGTCAGGGGTGGGGGTGCGCTCCTGCGCTCACAGGCGCTTTTGTGTTTGGCAGCAGTCTGCGGAGGTCGTGCCCAGTGCCCGTTGTCACGGAGGAGTTACACGGCGGGATCGACGGTCACGAGGGTGCAGAGGGCAGCCCTCACGCAGTGGAGGAGGCGATCCGGTGGGATCACCGGCCACAAGTTACGAGGACGCAGGGTGGGATCACCCGTGTGCGATGGACTCCGGCATGCGGGGGAGAAATCCTCGTTGCCAGTTGTTGCCCGGACTGGGCTAGCATTCACCTAATAAGGACGCGGAGCCGGAGAGGAGTAGCATGCAACTTATCTTTATTAATTCTTAACAGGAACTGACATATTCAAGGCAGCTCTCCTCCCTCCAGCCTTGCGTCACTCAACACGCCCCTAACTTGGCAGCCCCCCGTTCTTTATAGACACAGAACAGTAACAGAACCTGCCATGATTTGTTTTTTTAAGTGTGACAGCCGTGGGCTAAAACCGTGCTGTCACACTCGTATTTCCATCTCTCACATGGGGAAGGAAATGCTTTTTGTTTTGTCATTTCATCGAGAAGGTCTCCTTAACGGCCTGTCTCAGTGAAATGCGTTCCCAGCAACCACGTGGTTGGTGGGAGCCTGTCACCCAATAGTGTCAGGAATGTATCGCCACTCTCCAGCGTGGGACACCTCTGACAATAAGGTGGCCGGCGCAATTCTAAAAAGTAGCACAAATGAAACAAGTGCGTTCTCTGCGTTTCTTTCATTTGCAATATTTTTTGATAATCTTCCCCACTGAGTTTTTTGTGTTTATTTATTTATTTGTATACAGTATTTAAACTTTTACAAATACATATATCACAATAAAACAGAATAGTATGAAACATACTAAATACAACTTTCAACATACATTTACACTGAGTACAGTATTAAAATACACATTAAAATTATTTAACATTTTCTTTTAAACGTTTTTTGTATTGTTCCATAGGCCCTTCCTCCAAGTCCCTCTGTCCCTTATTGCATTCTGCTAATGTGATTTTTATAGCCATGTAACCGAAGAACGCACTGCGTCATAACCTGTCACCATGTCCTTGGAGCCCTGTGCTATTACATCACTTGTATATACCGTATTTACATGGGCACTGAGTGGCTTGCCCGAATTAATTTACCTGACCACATTTATGATCGATTTATGATCGATTTAGAAAGACAGATTAAAATCGGTTATTCGGTCTTTCTAAATCGATCATGCAAAACTCATTCACCCCTCTCCCCAGCCCATAAACAAGCCCTCCTCCTTCCCCCTCACCCCACACTTACCTTGCCTTCTGCAAGGCCCCGATCCTCTGCCTGCGCCCCTCATCTTTGGATGACAGCTGCCCCCTGCGACGCATCCGAGTGCGCTCAGGGGCTGAGAGCTGAGGCGAGGTAAGGCGCAGGAATCGGGCAAGTATGTTGAGTGTATGTGTGTGTGTTTGTGTGGGAGAGGAAGGGAATGTTTGCAGTGGAGATGGGAGGGGGCAGGAGTGAGGGTAAAAGTGTGTGTTTTTAATTCTGGAGGAGGACGAAGAATGCATGTGCCGGGGACGGCCGGTGGAGTAAATGGAGGGTTTGGGGGTGAACCCCCGCCGCCCCCGTTTCACTAGAAATCCCGCAAGCGCAGGAGAGGGTGGGAGGTTAGATTGTCATATTTCTGCATTTTGAAGGACAGACAAAAACAGCCTAAATATCTCCATTTACAAGACCCACAGCTTTTGCTGAAAACGGGCGAACTTCAATGAACCCTGCCCCGGTGGCTACAACTAGCAAATCCAGATCGTCAAACAAACTGTCAAACTTAGTTACATGAACAAATTTACCACTAAAATGGAATTGGTAAATGGGAAAAATGCTTCCCCTGGATCACAACCGAACACTACCAACACAGAAGAATTTTTTGCAGCCTTGATGCAACAGCAGAGGCGTAGACAGGGTAGGGCCTGAGTGGGCAAAGCCCACCCAGAATCTATAAATGCCCACTCAACAGCTGATGTTAATGTCTCTGCGGTGAGCCTAACTACATTAGCTTCAGGCCCCAATTGTTAGACAATGCTGGCTACGCCTCTGTGCAACAACACCAACAAAGCATATGCAACATCAATTGGAAACTTGATGCAGTCACTACCAAGGTTAATTCCTCCGACAATAAGGTGTAAATCTCTGCTGCAGGATGACTGAAGCAGAGCAGCAAATTGATGAATCTGGGTCGGCAGTACAGCGCCTTGAAACTAAAGGGGCAACATTGCAGATGAAACTGGATGCTACAGGGGCCAAGAGCGATGACAACAGATGAACACACTATTATAAGATTTTTTGCTTTACCAGAAGCAACATAGACCGATCCTCTGGAGTAGTTTTGGAGAAGATACTACCAGGCCTACAGCGCAATCCAGTATTTTTTGCAAAGCACTTCCAAAACAAAACAGCACACAGATCCCTGTGCCCCGGTCAGAGCGGGTCCCGCGAGGGGAAGAGGGAGCAAACAACGGGCCGCTCGTAATCGGCCTGTTGTTTGCTCCCTCTCCCATTCCCATTCAGCCCTATGGGGGCTGAAATGGGAATGGGGAAGGCCCGGGTCCGGGTTCCCAGAGGGAGGAATTACCGGGCCCTCCGAACTCGGAATGGCCCGGTAATTCCTCATTCTGGGAACCCGGACCCGATTTTGGCGGCAGCCATGCCGCCAATAGCGGCATGGCTACCGCCAAAATCGTAATGAGGCCCAGAGACTTTATTCTTCTGCTTCATGCCTAATCACACCAATTTCCGGCTGTAGCCATTTTATGACTAGGTAGTATCATTATTGCAGTGCAAATATCTATCCAAGTCCTACATAAAAGCCAAAACTATTGTCTTTGAAAATGCTTATATTTAACTGAAGTGACTGCAGTCTGATAGTTACTGGCAACTACAAAGTGTATTGAGTTTTAGGTAGTGGTATGGGCTTGCACAAAGTATTGAATTTCTGTTTTACTCAATTATCAATATTTATACCAAAAAGTATTTATTAAGAGAAATGGATTCAGTAATCATTTTAAATGAACGTTAAAGCATCACCAGTCTTTGCTGAAGTCTGTGCTATTCGTGCAGGAACATTAAATGTTTACCTACATGTGTACACTGTTCAGAGCCTCATGCTGTTCAAATGTAATGAAACGTGTAAATGTTGGCTCACAGATAACACTAATACACATGCGTGAAAGAGATGTGCGTCAAACAGTATTTTGTTGAATTGGCATGTGTGGTGCTGCCCGATGACTGGGCGCGCACGCGGCGGCGTGACGTTGCATGCCGCCGCGTGCAACATTAATAAACGGGGTGTTCCCGGCCGCATCAGAGCGACCGGGAAGCCCGAACCTAGAAGGACGTGTCTGTGGCGACGAGTAGGGGTGACGATGCCCGGGCCCGGCGGTGACTATGAATACAATTTTTTCACCGAAACGAGGTCGGATTGAAAACATTGTTTCACGCCGCGGGTAGTGCGTTACCCACGCGGCTGGCGGCCATTTTGTCAAACCGCTGTGGAACTTCACAAAGCTCCGGTTTGGGCTCTGAAGCAGACCCAGGCCTAATTTTCGGAACTCTTGATTGCATACCTGCATGCACATGTGTCTGAAGAGGATTTTGTAATTTCCTTGGGTCTTCTACGTCGAGTGAATGCAAGAAGGAGAGCTATAATGTCTGAGTTTGTATACCCCACACATTTTCTTCTTCCAATTTTTGGAGCAGCTGAAGGCTGGGGGCCTTCTTAATCCTCTTCATCATCAGACTGGTGGCCCCACTGATCTTCATCCTCTTCATCATCACAGAGGTGTGGTGCAGCAGCTGTTTTCTCCAATGGTGCTGGCTGGAGGTATTTGGACTGGGTGTTTGAGTTGCAGCCCCTGTCTTCCACGCTGGGGGTGCCTGTGCGCTCGAACTGATGAGTGATACTGAAGACCAGGTCGGAGCGATGGTGCAGCAGCCTCCACGTGCGCCAGCAGCATCTCAAGGTTTGCTGCCTCCAGTGCAGCCGGCACAGCAGCCTCCAGTTGGTCAGGCAGGCCTTCAGGGTCCTCTACTTCCAGCACAGCCTGTGGCAGCACCTGTTGTTCAGCAGATTCTCCCTGTTATGGCTCAGGTACGTGCACAGGCAGCTCTGCAGCCCATCCCGGAGTTTGATGTATCGGGCCCACCTTCCAGTTTGGGACACAGATGGAGGAGGTGGGTGGACCGCCTGGACATGTACTTTCGGGCTGCCCAGGTGGTGGATGATGATACCCGGCTGGCAACCATGCTGTACTCGGCAGGTCCATCTGTCCAAGAGACTTTTGAATCGCTTCCGCCAGGGGATGGATCCTATGATCAGCCGAAGGCCTACTTCCTGCCTGCCGCCAATGCGGATTATGAACGTTTTGTCATGCTCTCTGCCAAACAGAAAGACGATGAGACTCTGGAAACTTTCTATGGGTGCCTAAGGCGTCTCTCGCTGGCCTGCGCTTGGGGTGATGCGGAGGACATGATCAGGACGATGCTGATCCAGGCTTGTTCATCAGGCAAACTAAGGCGCCAGGTGCTAAGGGAGCCTGGAATTACGCTTCAGCGCATCCTTGAACTGGGGAGGTGCCATGAGGTGTCGGAGGCGAGGGCAGCTAGAATGGAGGCCGGGTCGCGCCCCATCAAGACCGAAGAGGTATGTGCGATGTGGCGAGGTGGCAGGGGCACCCGAAGACCTGGCAGCAGTCCCCGGGATCAAGCCGGGAGGGCAGGAGAAATCTGCCAAAAATGTGGGTATGACCTGCCCCACAATGCTGAATGCCCTGCGGCTCGAAAGACCTGTGGACGGTGTGGGCTACCGGATCATTTCTCGAGAGTATGCAAAGCAGCAATGCCGGTATTGGTACCGAGGGGCCCGGGGCGGTCCAGTCTCAATCGCCATGGTCGACCGTCCAACGACGCTCAGGTGGATCAGACTTAGGAGGATGCCCAGGTGGAGGAAGCGGAAGAAGAGGACGAAGAGAACGTCTTCTTTGTCTCGAGTGTGGGGATCCTGAAAAGTAAGAACAGGAGACAGCCAAGGTGCGTGGTCGAGGTGAACTGATCTCCAGTCCCCGTCCTCGTGGACACTGGGGTGTCGGTGAATGTAATGGCCCGTGGACACTATGATGCCATCGACCAGCCCCCCAAGCTGGCTGCTCCCAAGGCCTGCATCTCTGCCTTCGGTGGTGTTGACCCCATCCCTCTGGACGGTGTGTTCATGGCAAAAGTAGAACATGAGGGCTCCCAAATCACTGCACGATTCTACGTGACACCGGTGAGCACCAACACGCTGTTAAGTTGTGCTGCAGCAGAGGCCCTCGGCATCGTCAGCTTCGCATACTCTGTCTATTTAGAGGACATTAATGACTTGCTCGAGAAGTATGCCGCACTGTTCAAGGGGATCGGGCAGATGGCCGGTGACCCAGTGAGGTTACACATTGATGAGTCAGTGCAGCCCATTGCCCTGAAACATCGGAGGGTGCCGTTCCACCTCCGTGACCTTGTCGACAAGGAGCTGAACAATTTGGTCAATCTTGACAATATAGAAAAGGTGGAAGGCCCGACGCCCTGGGTGTCCCCGATAGTGGTGGCACGGAAGCCTAAACAACCCGATGCTGTGAGAATCTGTGTCGACATGAGGCTCCCGAACAAGGCCATTAAGAGAGAGAGAGAGACACCTCACCCCAACGATCGATGACATCATTGCAGAGGTTCAGGACGCTTGTTTCTTTTCGAAAACTGGACCTTCGAGCGGGCTATCACCAGGTTGTCCTCCACCCCGAGTCGAGGTACATTACCACCTTCACGACACACCGAGGGCTATACCACTATAAGAGACTGAGTTTTGGTGTGTCCTTGGCGGCAGAGGTGTTCCAGAACATTATTCGTGGCGCCCTGGCTGATCTACAGGGCGTTCTGAACATAAGCGACGACATCCTGGTGTTTGCAAGAACAGAGGTAGACCATCTGAGGCGGTTGGCGAAGACGTTCAGAAGACTACAATCCTTGGGACTCACCCTCCACAAAGAGAAGTGTGAATTTCTCCGACCATCGATAGAATTCTTTGGATTTGTATTCAAAGAAGAGGGTGTCTCCTGATTCCTGGAAGGTGCAGGACACAAAGAAGGCGCAGCCTCCGGAGTCCGTGTCTGAGGTGCGAAGTTTCCTAGGCATGGTTACATACTGTGGACGGTTCATTAAAAATCTGGCCTCCCGATCGGAACTGATCAGGGCACTGACCAGGAAGGATGTTCTCTGGAATTGGGGCCTGCTAGAACAGGCGGCTTTTGAGGACATAAAGGGTGCCCTGGCGGCTGAAGACATGATGTCGTTCTTCGATCCAGCATTAGCATCAGAGATCATCGTTGACGCCAGCCCATTCAGCCTGGGCGCTGTGCTGACACAAATTGACAGTGGTGGGGGCGTCCGCCCGGTGGCATATGCCAGCAAGGCCCTGTCCGATGCGGAGCAGCGATACTCGCAGATCGAGCGTGAAGCCCTGGCAGTACTGTGGGGATGCCGGCACTTCCGGCTCTACGTCCTTGGACGCCCGGTGACGATGGTGACAGACCACAAGCCGCTGCTTCCCATCCTAGCAGGGTCGTCATCCAAGCCACCGGCATACATTGAGAGGTGGATGCTCGCCTTTTTGGAGTATGGAGTCACCTTGGTATACCGGCTAGGGGCGAACAACGCTGCAGACTATCTCTCCAGACACCCTGGGGCGTCTGCAGGCGAAGTCCAGGACGCCTGTGCAGAAGAAGCAGAAGAGCACGTCCGTATGGTGGTGGAGGCAGCCACGCCAAATGCCATGCCTCTCCAGGAGCTGGAGGCAGCTGCAGCGCAAGATGAGTGCTTCCAGATCCTAAGGCACTCAATGCAACAGGGCTCCTGGAAGTCAGTGCTGGAGGCTCTGGCGGGCCGCACCCAGGAGGCCAGAACCGGACTTGAGCAACTATGGAAAGTCCGGGAGGAATTATCGTTCTCAACATCTGGCCTTCTGCTCCGTGGAGATCGGATTGTGGTGCCCCAATCGAAGGTGGACGAGGTGATCGCCTTGGCTCACCGTGGTCATCAGGGTGCCGCCGAGACCAAGGCACGCCTACGGCTGAAGGTGTGGTTCCCTCAGCTGGAACGCAAGGTGGATGACTTTGTGGCGGCCTGTGTGTTGTGCCAGGCGGCATCTCCCCTGCAGCAGGAACCTGCAATAGAGACAATGCCTAGGGGGACGCACCCTTGGGAAACTGTTCATGCAGACTTTGGATCCACCACCATGGGCACCCACTTCCTAGTTCTGGTCGACGAGTACTCGAGATACCCCGAGATGGAGTTTGTGGACTCTGTGGCGTTCGAGCACGTTGTGGTGGCCGTGGAAAAGGTGTTTGCGGCCCATGGTTTCCCACGCACGCTGCGCTCGGACAATGGGGCGCCATTCCAGAGCGAACGCTTCTCAGAGCTGATGGAGAGCTATGGGGTGGTGCACAGGAAGATCATGCCCCTCTAGCCCCGGGGTCAATGGTGAAGCAGAACGGCTTATGAGGACTCTAAATAAGACCTTTAGAATTGCTCAGGGACAGGGGCAGTCACTCCAGAGAGCCCTGTACCAGTTTCTGAGGGTGTATTGCACCACGCCACATGCATCCACTGGAGTGGCCCCGGCGGAGGCATTTTTCAAGCGGTGTCCTCAGGGTTTGCTACCGGAGGTAGGAGAGAAAGAACCTCGGGTGATCAATGACCAACAGGTCGAGATGGACCGGCGGCTGAGGATCGAGCAAGAGAACATTCGGAGAGGGCTTCGCCCGCAGCGGCTGGAGCCTGGCGATGAGATCCTCATTCGGAATAGGCATCCCCATGGGAAGCTCTCCCTACCGTATGAGCCGGAACCGCTGGATGTCGTCGCAGTCAGGGGATCCATGGTGACTGCATCGGACGGACGGTCGGCGGTAACTTGCAATGTGAGTTTCTTCAAGAAACTGCGGGATCCAAGAACTGATCCACCTCCTGATCCAGACCTAGGAGAAATCCCTGGGGACGAAGGGGAAACACCATGTCTGCCTGAGTCCCCGGCCTGGGGCATGCCCGTGGACAGATCACCCGTGCCGGAGGTGAGCAGGAGGTACCCCCCGAGGGCTGGGCGAGGGGAACCTGCTCACCTCAGCGACTACGTGTTGGGTCACCTGGCTGATTGTCCTGACGATGAGTACTGTTAAGTAAGGGGACCTGGGTGGATGTCAATAAAGGGGTGTTTTGAACATGGGGTCTTGTGAAATATTAAGTATTCGTTTTGGTGTGGTTTGCAGTGTCTAGTATTAGTATTGTTATTGTTCTCCCGGAAAAAGGAGGAGTGTGGCGCTGCCCGATGACTGGACGCGCAGGCGGCGGCGTGACGATGCACGCCATCGCGTGCAACATAAATAAACGGGACGTGTCTGTCTGAGTCCTTTGGTGCCGGGGCTTACGGCGATGCGCAGGGGGCGCCAGCAACCCCCAACTGCATGCACGATTGGATCAAAGATTTCTATGGATTTCAATTCTGTGTTTTGATATTTCTCGGGGATGAATCGAATGTGATTAGTTTTGTATTATTCCAGGCAATGACTAGTCTAGCCACAAAGCAACAAGAGCCATTGTAGATTGTAAATCAAAGGTCACGACCCCTTCCTGGCTAGCCCAGCCACTTAGGCACCTCTCCCCAGGCCCTTCAAGACATCTCACTCCCTCTGGAATGTAGCCAGAGCACCACTAGTTCCTTTCCCCCACTTCCACCACTGATGAAGTAACAACAGCAAACACATACGAGTTGGGCGGTGGTCCGGCAGTAAATCTGCCGGAATACCTCACAACTGAATTACCGTTACCGTCACTTGGTCCAGTGGAATTACCGCCAGATTACAAGTGGCGGTGTCAGAGTAAATCCCAATTTTTTAGAGGAGTGTATGGGGCTTTTTTAACCGCCGCAGCAATTCTGTCGATTTCTCGGCTGAGAGTTGGAGGATTTACCTCCAGCATGATCGTAGTATGGCAGAGCAGGAACAGTGGCGGTAATTCCGTTACCGCCCATCTTTTCACACTCTGCCATACTTGTAATGAGGCCCCTAGACAATATAATACTTGCAGCACAACGGGTCATCCATACATCGCACACAACCCTATACACTGCTTTCAATGTGGAAACTCTGAGGATAGCTCAGGGGCAACATGCTCGCCTTGGAAACAAGACGACACAGAGCAACACAGGTTCAATCCCCGGGTCCCCGCTTAGAACGTTATAAATAACCTATCATGACTAACCAGTAACCCACCATGCACCGTCCAAGAGGCCTCCTTCGCTCCCAAGCCTCACGCAACCAGCTCCAGCCCATCAAATCTTCCCTCCCTCCCTTACATACACTAATACACAATGTTAAGTTCATTCATGTCAGGCGAGTTTATCACATTAAAGAGATTTATTAAGTAGAGCACACGGTGACAGCAGGCACTGCCTTAAGCAGCAGGCACCAACTGACTTCACATGGAATCCCCTCAAAGAGCAATACTCCAAAAGGAATTCATTACATCACACTTGATACGAACAGGAATAAAGCAGCATATAAAGGATTCCATGTAAGAATGCATGTTAAACAATTATGGACTGATGCTTAACTCACATGAGTAGAGCAATATCCCAACACATACCCTTATTTTTGGCGCCATCCTTATTAGAGAATATAACATGTAGTATGTTATTCAAATTAAACTAACTCCAACCCCTCCTGTTCCGCCATTACCCCCTTCACCACCGGCGCCCCACTTTCTGAAAGGGCTCACTCAATAATTATACCACAGTATATTGCAGGCACTATCTGAAAGCTAAATATTGAACTGGAAACTGCATATTGAATTGGAAAGCAAAAGAAGTTTAAAAGTGTCATTAGTGTCAGATTTTACATGAATTCCGATGATAAATAAATACCGTTGAAAATAATACCACTAGAGGGCACTATTGTATGATAAGAGAATAGTTATAGCAGGTGTAAGGGAACTATCGTAAATAGTGGCCAGAATTATAAGGACGTTTCCGACTAACTACATAAACACAAACGTCATTTAGTGGCAAATACGCAAATGGTGGGAGTTCTTTTATCTCCGAATTAAATTATCCACAGTGCTCTCAGGTGAACCGCTCCTTGTATTTCCTCAGCGGGGGTCTTACCTTACCTGCTTAAAACCCCAGTTCTGTCCACAAAGTAACCGCAGTGTAACAGCGACCAATGGAGGACTTTCAGGCCCAAAAGGAGAGGGATAACGGTGACTTGGTCACTAAAAGACATGTACGCAGTTGGGTAAGCGCCGGTGGTAACAGGGGTCCCAGGTTCCAGAGCAGGATTGAAGAGAAAATGGCGGTCTTTAATTAACATACGTGACGATCCCACTTCATCTGCCCCCCTTGGTCCCACCTGTGGAGTTTCTATAATGTTTGGAAGATAGTGTGACAGGATGGGTGGACATTTACCACTGGGGTGGCAATGTAAAATTAGCTTCTTAATGTTTTTAATTTTTTTTAACAGGTTGAGGGAACCAATGAAGAGGTTTCTTAAAAACGAGAGAGGTCCTGGGATGCCATCCAAGGCATTTGTTCGCCCAGTGAAATGCCAGGACACGACGTTGCAAAGCTGGTGATGTAAATTTAGGCCGGTTGTCTAGAGAGGTGTTGAAATAATGTTTATGTTCCAAGCTCTCCTTTTTACCCCTGTCACACTGTCCCACATCAGCGGCTAACCAGAAAATAATCCCTGCAGCCTATCAGATCTTGATATACCTGTGGATAACATACTCCCAAATTTCTCCCCCAAACCCATAGAAACCAGATTGGCCATCAGGAGCCGGGCCCTTGTGACCCGCATCCATCAACAACACAGGTTTCACGTCTGCCCTCCCCTCTGTCCCACTAATGAACCCCACCCTCTTATTTCCTACAGAGCCAAATGCAACGAGGCCACCAATACTGGCAGACAAGTGCTATACAAGGTGACTAACATTGCATTCTAGAGGAAGGATGTGTCCTTGAGACCATGCAGCCCCCACCTCCCCATGGGGGACAAAGACAAAGGCGGACCCAGTATGTAATTGTCAGACTCCGGTTCCACCTCCCCTTGCTCCTCACCTGATTCTTCGGAGGTTTGTTCCTTGAGATGACGCTTGGTCTTTGGAAGCTTCTTTTTCTTGATGGAAGTCTTGTCCTTAAGAGTCCGGATCTTTTTCTCGTGTAGATAAGGTCTAGCCCCTCCGGAGGCCATCTTGACAGTGGTGGGAACCTGTATTGGAGGCTCCCAGGGGGGCAAGCCTCATATCCAGGGAAAAAGCCAAAAGGCAGAAAAAACCCTGTGGATCTTGATTGAAGGAGATGGTGTGGTCTGTCTTTAGGAACCAAGGGTAAATGAAGGAAACACCTCTTAACAGCTGAGTTGCCGGAAGATGACACTGAAGGTGGCTGATGGGGCTGAATTGTTGTCTTCAAGCGAAATATCAGAGGCAGACTCCTCTACATAGGCAAATGAACAGGGAGTAACAAGAAAACTTTCTCTCCCGCAAGTAAATATCAGGATATGATGAGAAACTACAAAAGAATAGAAGCGAAAAGAGGAATACTGCATAGGGTCAAAAGAAAATAGGGAGAACTAGTAAACAGAGGAAAAGAAATTAAATAGAAGGCTGCATCCAGGTGGAAGGGAGGAAAGGGAAGACACTGCGCTGCAGAAAATCAGATAATAGAGCAGCGAAAGAAAGAGCCGCGCCCTGTCGGAAGACCGCAGGCGGGGAGCCGACAACATCGGAGGACGCCGAAGGCAGATAAGGCGAGAAAGAACAGCCGTGCACAGTCAGAAGGGCTGCAGGAAGAGTGTAAGGAACGGCAGAGAAGCCGAAGCGGTAAGGTACAGGGTAGAGCCGCGTACAGACAGAAGGGCTGCTGGCGGGTAGCAGAGATGGCAAGACACCGAAGCAGGTAAAATAAAAGATTAGAGCCGCGTACAGTCAGGGGAACCGCAGGCGGGGAGTTAGGGAACGGCGGAGAAGCCGAAAAAAGAAGGTAAACAGAGCGGCAAAGGGCCGAAGGGAGCCGGAGTCAAATACGTACAAAAAGGCAAAAAGAACAAGGGAAAACACAGATTGGAAAGTAGAAAGCAAAAAAAACGGCTATGAAGAGCCTGAGGAAAAGGGCTAGCACTTAGAGTAAACAGAGCGTTAGCGTGACAAGACACAGATACAACGCACCGAACCAGGGGGCGGAGTCAGAATTTATAGAAGACTCCGCCATGTTGGGTGAGGACTAGAGCGTAGCATGCAGCTCGCTAGTACCTCCAGCGACTCCATAACTTCAACCCTCGGTTCCTGACAGTAATTCCATACCCCACAGGACTTTCCCCGAGTTCATTTTCATTTCATTTTATTACATGTATAAAGCGCATTTTCATCAAAACCGCTGAACAAAACGTATCAAGAAAGCGGTACAATCACGAGATAATACAACATGAGTAAAAACAGAAGAGAGGAAAGGCAAACAGAATTAAGTGGAAAGGGAAGATAGAAGATGAGCTTTCAGATTTAAATGAAAAATAGGAAGAGATGCAGCAGAGCGAAGAACAAGAGGAAGATAGTTCCAGCGTTTAGGGGCCAGAAGACCAAAGGAACGAAAACGGGAAGAGGCACATCGGGGTTAGGAACAGTAAGAAGAAATACATTATGTGATCGGAGAGAGTGCGACGGAACACAGAATGAGACTAACGAGGTAAGATGAGGAGGCGCCAGACCATGCGTACATTTGAAGACAATTGAAAGAAAATGATAAAGCAGGCGTGATTCAAAAGGAAGCAACGAAAAGGAGAGTAGGGAAGATGTAACAGAAGAACAAGAAGGTAAAGATAGAGGAAGACGTATCAAAGAGTTGTAAACAGAACGAAGAGGGGGAAGATGTGAGGCAGGGAGACTAAGCAGGAGAGATGAACAATAATCATTATGAGAAAAGATCAGAGAGAAGAGGTTTAGCAGTATGGAAAGAAAGATAGGGGAAAGCACAACGGATGTTGAATAGTGCATTATGGCATGAAAGCAGCAATAGCAGAGACGTGGAGCGAAAAAGAAAGCGAAGGGTCAAAAATACCACCCAAGTTACGCGCAGATGAGGAAAAAGGCAGAGAAGATGGAGGAAAGGAGGGACGCAGATGAGCAAAAGTAGGGAGAATAGTTGAAACAGGGAAAACAGAACCTCAGTCTTGGAGGTATTAGCATAATTGACCAAAAAACATGTGACCTAAAACATTTGATCGAATTTTTGTGACCTTTTTTTTGGTAAAATTTAATTAAATATATTTATGGGGGTGGGTAAGGTTATAGATTAGGTTGGGGGAAAGCAGGGGGGTTGCGGAAAGTCTCCCCCGCATTTTAGTCAGAAATAATAAATAAATAATAAATAAATTAGATCAAATGTGATTAGGTCAAATGTTTTAGGTCAAATAGACCCAAACCGTCTTAGAAGGGTTGAGGTGGAGAAAGTGGCAAGACATCCAGTTTTGAACAGCAGAAAGACAGTTAGATACAGAGGAGTGCAAAGCAGAATGAAGGGAAGAAAAGGAGAAATAGATCTGAGTGTCATCTGCATACAGATGAAAAGGACGATTGAATGAAAAAATAAGAGCACAGATCGAGGCAGTATAAAGAGAAAAGAGAAGGGACCAGATAGAGAGCCTTGAGGGACACCATATAGAAGAGGAAATGAGTAAGAAGAGTGCCCGGACAAAATTACAGAGTAGGTCCATTGAGAAAGATAGGAACAGACCGAGAAATAACAAAGGTAGAAAGGGCCCACCCTGACGTAACGTCCATTTCATTGAATACAGCTGTTCTAGTTGGTTCCCTGCTCGCTTGTAGCGTTCACAGGAGCTTCTGCATCCCTGTACCTAAACCATCAGGGTAGTTCAATGTTTCACAGTAACACATGGTTTTAGACATGAGTTTAAACCCATAATGATCAGGTCCTACTGTCAGCCTACCGGGTTGAGGTTTAAAGGGGCTGTGCCTCCCTATCGTGTCCTCAACCCCAATGTCATGATCTCTGCTTCCAAAAGGTCAGGGTTTTCCCAACTCCCTTGGAAGCAGATCCATAACCCAGGTTCCGAGTGCCAACCAGTCCCAATTGGGACCTTTTGGACCCAGTCCTGGCGCGAGTGGCACCAGGCTCATAAATATGCCCAGTCCCAGCGCTGGAAGCGCCGGGCTCATAATGCTTGGGTGGACTTACCTGCAGCAGACCATGCTGCTTACTTGCCTGCCAGTTGAGCCTCTGATCCTCTTCTGTTTGGAACTACTTTTCCTGTTGGGTGGGGCAGGAGCCACTCCCTAGATTCAGAACACTGGAACTCTTCTGGAAAGCAGGAACTCTTTTCTTACCTAGGCGTGGCTGTGGAAGGAGACACCTAAGCACTACAGGAGGCTATTTAAACCACACCCGATGGATGAATCTTGCTTTGCGTTATTCTGCATCCTCTGCAGCAGAACGCTCATCGTGTCTTCTGCATCTGATCCTGGGCCTAAGGAAAAAGGCTTACCATCCTGAATCCAGTCTTCAGCAACACCTATAAAGACAAGAAAGAACAGGTTAGCATTACGGTCTTCAGTGACAGCTCTTCACTTACCTGGTCCATCGGCTGTCACCAACGCCTCGCGCTGCATTCCGGCATCTGAAAGACAAAGGCTTACCTACTCTTCGTGCGCTCCGGAGGTCTTCACACTGCATTCCGGCATCTGAAAGACAAAAGCTTACCAACTCTTCGCACGCTCCGGAGGCCTTCGGCGCTGCATCCCGCATCTGAAAGACAAAACAAGGTGCGTTTAAAGACATTGGGGAACTTTAATACTCACCTGCCATTACTCCTTTCCACATCTAACCCAGTGGATATTCCGGCACCCTGCAGCCGCTCCGAACTTGTACCTGCAAAATAAAAAGACAGTTAGAGCGCATCGTGAAGCAGGCAACAAGCGCTTACTTACGTGCTTCCAGGCGCTTCTATTCATCACACGGGCTCCATCTTCAACTCACTTCAGCCCGTCATCCGCCATCGCCGGAACCCTGCAAAACAAGAAACATCATTACTAAAGACTTTAAAGACATTAGAATTACTCGAAACTTACCGTTCGTGCAGTAAACGACGGACAGCAGTCCTCTGAAGTCAAGAGGCCTGCTCCCCTTATCCAGTGAAGAAACTGGTTACAGCACCCTGCCCCGAGGCAGATGGAGAGCACGGCGTTCACTTACCTAAGGTGAGAGCGTTAACCTTTGGGGATCTACAGGAGAAGAGAAAGGGAAGAAGAGAGAGACATTCAATAACCCAGTTCCTTAATCCCATATTTTCTATCTGCAGACATCTTACCCTTCAAGTCAGACATACAGTGCACAGAGGTCCAGCCCAAAGAGCCAGCCGTGTGTTACACATCACCTTTGCAGATACGGTATACGCCCAGTCAAGACCGGCGCCTCTACGGGAATCAGGTGAGCGTTACAGAACGCAAAGCCTACCACAAAACTCCCGTCCAGGCGCCATGGAAACCTCGGATACCGACCAGCTAGCCCAGTTACTTGGGGAACTAAGGGCAGAAGTGCATGCAGCCCGTCAGGAAACGAACGCTCTAAGAAGGGAACTGATTATTTCCAAGGAGCGAACAGATGATCTCGCTAGACAATTGCTACAGTCACAAGCCGGACAGACCCCGTTACCCGCATCTGGGGGAAATCTTCCTTCTACATCCTCTATGAATCCAGTGCAGATCAACCTACCTGGGAATGTAACTCTGGCTCCGCCCGAACGATTTTCTGGTGACCCAAAGAGGTTTGCAGTATTTATCAATCAGTGCCGGTTGCATTTCTTATGCCGGCCAGCAGCCTTTCCAACTGATCAAGCTAAAGTAGCTTTTGTGCTTTCGTACCTTAGTGGCAATGCGGCAGACTGGTCGATCCCTCTAGTAAATCAAGATGATCCGGTCCTCCATGATTTTCAAGCTTTTCAGCTCAGTATGGAAAAACTGTTCGCAAGACATTCACAGGGGCAGGCCTTGGACAATGAGCTTCTTTCGTTGCGACAAGGTAATCAAGACCTTTTGGCTTATATTGCGTCTTTCAACAGACTGATAGTGGAAACTCAATGGCCTGAGGACAAAAGGATTACGCTGTTTTATAGAGGTCTACGTGGAGAGCTCAAAGATGTGTTAGCCCAAGTAGTGAATCCCCCACAAGATTGTTCGGACTATATAGACTTAGTCGTTCAAATAGATCACAGACTGCAGAACAGGAAGGCCGATCGTTCCAAGTTTGATGCTCGAGTATTTTCCAAACCGCCAACTCCTTCCAAAGGAGTAGACCCCGGGGAACCCATGCAAATAGGGGGTCTGAAAGGTCCTCTAACACAAAAGGAGCGGGAAAGGAGAAAACAGTTGCAATTATGCCTCTATTGCGGAAACTCAGGGCACTTTCTTCGAGACTGTCCGGTGAAACCTGCCAAGAAGGCAGTAGGAGATGCAGTTACCAAAGTTACAAACTCTGAGCAGGGAAACGACCTCGCCCGACAAGAATAGAGGTCCTCTTGCTGAGCGTGAAAACCAGTTCCGTGACCTCGCATTTCGTGATACCTATGGTCCTCATTAGCCCTGATAATCCGGATCGATTACATGCAATTGAAGCTTACGTCGACAGCGGTGCCATCGGCAATTATGTGGATCATGAAATGGTTTTGAGGATGAATCTAACTCTTTGTCCCAAGGCTGTAAAGGACGTCATTACTACGGTGGATGGTACGGAGATAGCCTCCGGGCCAGTAACGCATACCACTCAAGAGGTGACGCTAGTAAGTCAAGATGGACACCATGAAAAGATCGTGTTCGATGTGATCAAGGCCCCTCAGTTTGAGATTATTCTAGGAATACCTTGGTTAGAGAAACACAATCCTCTGATCGATTGGCGAGCAAGAACGGTCCAGTTTCCAGAATGTGTCTCTACTTGTCACCCTTCACCTGGTGTTGCACTGGCAGCAATTTCTTCAGAGACTCCCCAGTTACCTCCCGAATACCTAGAATACCAAGATGTTTTCCGGAAGGATCAGGCTAACTCTCTACCTCCTCATAGGTCCTATGACTGCCAGATAGACCTGATACCTGGATCTACTCCTCCTTGTAGTAGAATTTATGCCCTCACCGAGCCTGAGAACCTTCACCTTCGACAATACCTGGATCAATACCTGGCAAATGGGTTTATTCGTCCTTCCAAGTCCCCTGCTTCTTCAGCTTTGTTCTTCGTTCCAAAAAAGGAAGGAGACCTTAGAACTTGTATAGATTATCGCTCCCTGAACCAGATCACCGTTAAGAATAGATATCCGTTACCTTTGATCCCTGAACTCCTGGACCAAGTCAGAAAAGCATGCATATATACAAAGCTGGATTTTAGAGGAGCTTACCACTTGGTACGAGTAAAAGAGGGCGATGAATGGAAGACGGCCTTCCGCACCAAGTATGGACTATTTGAATATCAGGTCATGCCCTTCGGACTTTGCAATGCCCTGGCCGCCTTTCAATATTTTATGAACGATGTCCTCAGAGAGCTCATAGATGTGTGTGTTGTTGTTTACATTGACGACATCCTCGTTTATTCTTCATCGGAATCTGAACATCGGAAACACGTGAAAATGGTCCTCGAAAGATTGCGTCAACACAAACTTTTCGCTAAGTTGGAAAAATGTGTTTTCAACGTAACTGAAGTTGAATTCTTGGGATTCATATTATCACCTGGCGGAGTGCGTATGGATTCAAAGAAGGTCGACGCAGTTCTCAAATGGCCATCACCATCCTCCGTAAAAGGTGTGCAAAGCATGTTAGGCTTCGCTAACTTTTACCGCAGGTTTATCCCCGAATTCTCTCGAATAGTCCAGCCCATCACTGCCTTGTTAAAGAAAAACAAACGTTTTGAATGGTCTACCGAGGCGGAACAAGCTTTCCAGGATTTGAAGACTAAATTTATCTCTGCACCAATCTTAAAACACCCTCGCCCCAAACTCCCCTACATCGTGGAAACTGATGCTTCAAGCCTTGCCATGGGGGCAGTTCTATCACAAAAGGACCCGGTAACCAATCAGTTGCATCCCGTGGCATTTTGGTCCCGCAAATTCTCGCCTCCTGAAATCAATTACACGATTACTGACAAGGAACTTCTGGCTATCAAGTCTGCCTTTAAGGCTTGGCGGCATTATCTGCTGGGGGCCCGACACACCGTTAATGTGATTACGAATCACCGAAACCTGCAATATTTGAAAACTGCAAAAGCCCAATCCTCTAGACAACTCCGTTGGGCATTATTCTTTGCCGAGTTTGACTTCATAATTACCTATCGACCTGGTACAAAGAACGGTAAAGCTGATGCCCTTTCTCGGATGGGAGTGGAAGAACACTTGATCAACCCTAAACCTGTACCAATCATTCCCGAACAAAGAATTCTGGGTGTAATCGCCACAGAATCCATAGAGGAAGTTAAGGATAAGGCCAGGCAACTTGTAACTCCAGCAGACATACAGAATTGGCATCTGCAGGGAAAGGACTTTGCAGTAAAGGACAACTTATTGTATTTCCAAGAACGATTATACCTACCCAGCACAGATTTACAGAAAAAAGTAATCTCTTGTTATCACGATTCTTTAATGGAAGGACATCCCGGTATGGCCAAGACCTCAGAAAAGATCAAGCGCTACTTCTGGTGGCCGTCTTGGAAAAAAGATATCAGAGACTTTATAATGTCCTGTGGAGTATGCGCCCAAAACAAGAGTCAAAAGGAAAGACCAGCAGGCCTCTTACGCCCTATTGACATCCCACCTCGCCCTTGGCATACGCTTTCTATGGACTTCATCATCGATCTACCTCCATGCTCCGGATACAATACGATTCTAGTAATCGTGGACTTATTCTCCAAGATGGCGCATTTCATTCCGCTCAAAGGCTTGCCAACAGCAGCAACTCTGGCCCGAGAATTTCTCGAAAACATCGTCCGACTGCACGGTTTTCCTTCGGTTCTAATTTCGGATCGAGGTAGTCAATTTATTTCTCATTTTTGGCGAAGTTGCTGTCGGTCGGCTCAAATTGATGTGAGACTATCGACCAGTCACCACCCTCAGACCGACGGACAAACCGAGAGGACCAATCAAACTCTGGAACAGTATTTACGCTGCATGCTGCAACAAACTGAAAAAACTTGGAAAGACATCCTTTGGATAGCCGAATATGCCTACAATAACTCTGTCCATTCGGGAACTGGGAAAACCCCGTTTTTTCTTTTGTACGGCAGTCACCCTCGAACCTCGGAGTTGGATCCCCTCCAAGATCTTGAAACACCAGCAGTAGACTACCTGCATTCTACAATCACCCAAGCCTTTAAGGAAGCTGTTTCTCACCTTCAAAGGGCTAAAGAACAATACAAGAAAGGAGCAGATCAACATCGGAAGGAAGCCCCTCAATATCAAGTAGGGGATCAAGTCTGGTTATCCACCAAATATCTACCTCTAAAAGGGCCACGCACATTCAACCCAAGATACCTTGGTCCCTATTCCATCACTACCATAGTAAACCCAGTAGCGGTCAAGTTGGACTTGCCCCCGCACATGAAGATACATCCGGTCTTCCACGTCTCTCTATTAAAACCCGTGCAACCTCAAACCCGACTAACTAAATCTCCAAAACCTATCCTAGTTGATGGAGAACTCGAGTTTGAAGTCAAAAGCATTCTGGACTCCAAGATCTCCAAATCTAAACTATTTTACCTAATTGACTGGAAAGGCTACGGCCCCCAAGAGAGATCCTGGGAACCTGCTGAATATGTCCACGCTCCTCGCCTAATCAAAAGATTTCACCGAACATTTCCTGACAAGCCAAAACCCCCGGAGAAGCCCGGTTTGGGAGGGGCCTTGAGAGGGGGTACTGTCATGATCTCTGCTTCCAAAAGGTCAGGGTTTTCCCAACTCCCTTGGAAGCAGATCCATAACCCAGGTTCCAAGTGCCAACCAGTCCCAATTGGGACCTTTTGGACCCAGTCCTGGCGCGAGTGGCACCAGGCTCATAAATATGCCCAGTCCCAGCGCTGGAAGCGCCGGGCTCATAATGCTTGGGTGGACTTACCTGCAGCAGACCATGCTGCTTACTTGCCTGCCAGTTGAGCCTCTGATCCTCTTCTGTTTGGAACTACTTTTCCTGTTGGGTGGGGCAGGAGCCACTCCCTAGATTCAGAACACTGGAACTCTTCTGGAAAGCAGGAACTCTTTTCTTACCTAGGCGTGGCTGTGGAAGGAGACACCTAAGCACTACAGGAGGCTATTTAAACCACACCCGATGGATGAATCTTGCTTTGCGTTATTCTGCATCCTCTGCAGCAGAACGCTCATCGTGTCTTCTGCATCTGATCCTGGGCCTAAGGAAAAAGGCTTACCATCCTGAATCCAGTCTTCAGCAACACCTATAAAGACAAGAAAGAACAGGTTAGCATTACGGTCTTCAGTGACAGCTCTTCACTTACCTGGTCCATCGGCTGTCACCAACGCCTCGCGCTGCATTCCGGCATCTGAAAGACAAAGGCTTACCTACTCTTCGTGCGCTCCGGAGGTCTTCACACTGCATTCCGGCATCTGAAAGACAAAAGCTTACCAACTCTTCGCACGCTCCGGAGGCTTTCGGCGCTGCATCCCGCATCTGAAAGACAAAACAAGGTGCGTTTAAAGACATTGGGGAACTTTAATACTCACGTGCCATTACTCCTTTCCACATCTAACCCAGTGGGTATTCCGGCACCCTGCAGCCGCTCCGAACTTGTACCTGCAAAATAAAAAGACAGTTAGAGCGCATCGTGAAGCAGGCAACAAGCGCTTACTTACGTGCTTCCAGGCGCTTCTATTCATCACACGGGCTCCATCTTCAACTCACTTCAGCCCGTCATCCGCCAACAAACCCTGCAAAACAAGAAACATCATTACTAAAGACTTTAAAGACATTAGAATTACTCGAAACTTACCGTTCGTGCAGTAAACGACGGACAGCAGTCCTCTGAAGTCAAGAGGCCTGCTCCCCTTATCCAGTGAAGAAACTGGTTACAGCACCCTGCCCCGAGGCAGATGGAGAGCACGGCGTTCACTTACCTAAGGTGAGAGCGTTAACCTTTGGGGATCTACAGGAGAAGAGAAAGGGAAGAAGAGAGAGACATTCAATAACCCAGTTCCTTAATCCCATATTTTCTATCTGCAGACATCTTACCCTTCAAGTCAGACATACAGTGCACAGAGGTCCAGCCCAAAGAGCCAGCCGTGTGTTACACATCACCTTTGCAGATACGGTATACGCCCAGTCAAGACCGGCGCCTCTACGGGAATCAGGTGAGCGTTACACCCAATAGAGGAGCTCCTCTCCATAAGATCCTCCCGCATGTTACTGCTCATAGGAGGACTATTGGTCAGTGGCCTCACCTCCCTAGCCTCATGAAAAGGGGAGCAGTGATGCCGTCCGAAGGATCGTCACAGTAAGTGTCTGTAGCTTTTTCGTGCAATGTGAGGCTGGGTGTGTGGGAGCGTGCATGTTTCCTACGTGTTGTTAACATTGGTGTCCCAGGCAGGTGCGTGTGTGCAGGCTGTGCCGGGCACTTGTCATCCTTCCATCATGGAAGCCGTCTGGTGTGCAGTGTGGAGGATCAGAAGAAGGATACAGACTCGGTGAAGACATTTTAACCATATATTTTATTTAAAGTAAATTAAGGCCTACCTTTCCCAATTTCTGTGGGGTGTTCTCTTCCTATTTGACTAACTACTCGTCAGTTAGAGTAAATGTCCAAAACAAGTCTGTCCACTGTCCAAATCTATCTGATCCCACCACTAATATAACTAAGGCCAGGAGAATGTTGCCCTTCTCCTGCATGCTGTGTTTCTTCACAGGGGTTTTCTTAATTATATTGTTCTAATCAATAGATCATATGTAAAAGGTCTCTGCTCATTCTTTGGGCCATGTACTGTATTTCTTTTAGGGGACTGGTAGCCTCTGTGTCCTCTTTTTAGGGCGCATCTTTGTTCTGCTCAAGTTCCTTATCTCGTCGGCTAAGGAAGAGAGGAAGCGGAAACAAACAGGAAGGTTTTGAGTTGCTTCCAGAACCAGAGGTGGTTCAGCTCAAGTTTGAGAGAAGCAGGGAGGCTGTTCCAGAGGAGGCCCCAGCCGATGAGACAGATCTTCCCTCAACTCTCTGCTTGGAGAAGCGTCTGACCCTCATAGAGTTGGAGGTGGATGAGAAGCGAGCTCGAGAAGGAAGATGTTTTGGAAGAGAACGTTGAGGTAGAGCGGTCCTAAGAACCAGAAAGCCTTGTGGACGATGCAGAGGGTCTTGATCTTGATCCTTGCAGCCATGGGGAGCCAGTGAAGAGATTTCAGAGCTGGAGAGATACAATCCCTGGGCTGGAAGCCAAGGACAAGTCTCTGAGCCCTGTTCTGGATAAGTTGTAAAGGTCAAAAAGTAGAGGCAGGAAAATTTAGAAAGAGGCAGCTGCAATAGTCTAGCCTATGGAGGACCAGAGCTCTGGAGACAGTGAGCTTCTGGGGGAAAGTGAGGAAAGGAACGATACCTCTGAGGAGGTGCAGCTGATAGTTTGACTTCTTAGAGATGCCAGAGATGTCAGGAGAGAAGGAGAGGGTGGAGTCGAAGATGACACCAAGGTTCTTAGCCTCACATGTAGGAGCAGGAAGAGGGCCCAGAGGTGTCAGCGTGAGAGATAAAGGAAAGGAGGGAGCAGGTGTCCTGATGAGGAGGATCTCAGTCTTACTGGCATTAAGGCAGAGATCGCTGGTGGCACGCCACTCCTGAATTGTGGCTACACAGTCAGGTATGAGAGAAGAAGTAGAGGTGGCTGAGGGGAGTCTGATAGTTCTCCTCTCTGGAACTTTGGTTGCTTAACTCCCAATTATAGTTCATCTCTTCCTGGGTTGCTCGTTCATGTATGACATTTATCTTCCTGACCTCACAGGTCTTGACTCCCCAAATGCTTCTCTTTGGTTTCTGCTCTTTCTTATCTTCAGGATATGGGTTGATCTTTCACTTTCCCCAAAGCAATAAGATTCCAACTCTATTTCTCTCAAACTCTGTCGTTTGTGTGTTTCTCTTTATCTCATTAATATAGTTTGCATTCATTTGCTTATCTCCAATTCTTCTCCCATTTTTACAGGACACGTTTTGTTCAACTTATATTGAGTCTCTTTTAACTTTCCGCATTCCCTATCCTCGGATTACCTTTTGTCTTCAGGGGTAACCTTGTCGGTACCTGTAGGACTTTGGACTCTCTCTCGGCTTCTTGATACGTCTGCAGTTCACTTTCTGCAACATCTGTTTTATCTGCATCACACTCTCTATTTTTGGATAGCACTTGTGTCCGGAGTTGCTTCCTCACTGTACTCTCGGTTCCAACTTGTCTGTATATCCTCCGTTCTTGCACGCCAATCTCCCAGCATGTCCCATTCTGTGCTATCGCTGCTCTGGCTTATGCAGGCTCTGCGTTCTGGGACAGCTCTGTCACCTACTGCCCTGTCACTTACAGGGGGCTTACCCTGGTATTCTCTGCTTTCTGCCTCCTCTTGCTGATTCTTTGGCTTGTCATCCCTTTTCAGCATCCTCGGCACAGTCCATTGGAGACTCTGATTTAAAGGGATAGCCTGAGTTTCTTGGTGTTGATAATATAGGCTCACTTTGGCTCACCTCCCTAGCCTCGCAGGGGTGCGGGGCTCGCCCCTGGGGACGAATTCCTTCAATTTGTCACAGAGGTCAATGTACTTTTCCGGCAGTATGCATACTCATGTGAAGAAGCAGTTGACCAGCCCCTCCCTCAATCTCACTGCAGTCACACTGGCCTCCCTCTGGGTCGGTGTATTTGCGAGTAGCTCTTTCCTGAGGTCAGGTACTAGTTCTTCATGTACACCTTTTCACATTGCGATGTTTTTCAGGTTGCAACAGGCATGTATGATGTTGCACATGACGTGTGGCCTGTACAGTGTACAGTGTGGCCGAGTGATCTAGGCATCTGAATCGTAACTTCAGGATGCTTATCGACCGCTCAATGATGGCCCTGTATGCAGTATTGCACCTTTCCTGTTTGGTACTGGCTGGCCGCCCTTAGGGTGCCATGAGGGAGATGCATGATAGATAACCTGCACGTGACAAGGTGCCAGAAGCAGGAGTCGGACACAGAGGTGGCTTGATTCAAAGTGAGATTTATTTATAAGAAAAGAAAACCTAACTATCCCTAACTCTAAAGGGATTCCCCTACATAATAAACAATAATCCCGGGTCAGTCTAGTAAGAAATCTGTCCTCCGTCCAAACTCCCTCTGCTTGATTAACAAACAATTTTAGCCTTCCAACACTAAACGCTTAGAATTCGACTCCGGACTCCAGGAGAATGACTCCCTCCTCCTGACTTAGTTCCAACAAGGATTTCCAAAGATTTAGTTTGTCTGTTACTCTAGGGTCCTATTTGCCAACCAGGAGAATGTCTCCCTTCTCCTGGTGTAAATAGTTCCTTGGTAGGATCAACGCTTTCCATCAGACATTGTAACTCCCGCCACAGTTCCCCCAATGGGTGTTGCACTTTCCTCCTTTGCACCCTGATAATGCTCCAAAGATCCTCTCGTTGATCTTCTGATGATTTACCAATGATTCCCAACTTTGAGCAGTACCTCTCTTGTTGAGATTGGTATGAGGGAGTTTACTTTTGACCCACGCTGCACATTTCTTTTCTTCAGTAGTTTCTTCACTGCTACTGTGCCGAGGGAGACCACCCCTGATGTCAAGATTTCTTTCCCCCAGTGGCTTTATCTCCACCCCTGGGACTAAGGAGATTGCTTTCAATGTGCAGATTACAGTCTCTTTCACTAGTAGCGTTGTCTCCACTGCTGGGCCAAGCAAGATTTCCCCCGATGCACAGATTACACTTTCTTTCACCAGTAGCCTTGCCTCTGCCACTGGGCCAACGGAGATTACTCACAAAGCACAGGTTATACTGTCTTTCACCAGTAGCCTTGCCTCTGCCACTGGGCCAAGGGAGATTACTCATGAAGCACAGGTTATACTGTCTTTCACCAGTAGCCTTGCCTCTGCCACTGGGCCAAGGGAGATTACTCATGAAGCACAGGTTATACTGTCTTTCACCAGTAGCCTTGCCTCTGCCACTGGGCCAAGGGAGATTACTCATGAAGCACAGGTTATACTGTCTTTCACCAGTAGCCTTGCCTCTGCCACTGGGCCAAGGGAGATTACTCATGAAGCACAGGTTATACTG
Source organism: Ambystoma mexicanum (assembly GCF_040938575.1). Lineage (NCBI taxonomy): Eukaryota > Metazoa > Chordata > Amphibia > Caudata > Ambystomatidae > Ambystoma > Ambystoma mexicanum. The sequence continues at coordinate 1,174,733,838 of NC_090926.1, read as the reverse complement.
TCTTTCACCAGTAGCCTTGCCTCTGCCACTGGGCCAAGGGAGATTACTCATGAAGCACAGGTTATACTGTCTTTCACCAGTAGCCTTGCCTCTGCCACTGGGCCAAGGGAGATTACTCACGATGCACACATTGCAGTTTCTTCACCAGTAGCCTTGCCTCTGCCACTGGGCCGAGGGAGATTACTCACGATGCACACATTGCAGTTTCTTCACCAGTAGCCTTGCCTCTGCCACTGGGCCAAGGGAGATTACTCATGAAGCACAGGTTATACTGTCTTTCACCAGTAGCCTTGCCTCTGCCACTGGGCCAAGGGAGATTACTCATGAAGCACAGGTTATACTGTCTTTCACCAGTAGCCTTGCCTCTGCCACTGGGCCAAGGGAGATTACTCATGAAGCACAGGTTATACTGTCTTTCACCAGTAGCCTTGCCTCTGCCACTGGGCCAAGGGAGATTACTCACGATGCACACATTGCAGTTTCTTCACCAGTAGCCTTGCCTCTGCCACTGGGCCGAGGGAGATTACTCACGATGCACACATTGCAGTTTCTTCACCAGTAGCCTTGCCTCTGCCACTGGGCCAAGGGAGATTACTCACGATGCACACATTGCAGTTTCTTCACCAGTAGCCTTGCCTCTGCCACTGGGCCGAGGGAGATTACTCACGATGCACACATTGCAGTTTCTTCACCAGTAGCCTTGCCTCTGCCACTGGGCCAAGGGAGATTACTCACGATGCACACATTGCAGTTTCTTCACCAGTAGCCTTGCCTCTGCCACTGGGCCGAGGGAGATTACTCACGATGCACACATTGCAGTTTCTTCACCAGTAGCCTTGTCTCTGCCACTGGACTGAGGGAGATTACTCCTGATGCACAGGTCACAGTTTCTTTCACTAGCAGCCTTTTGCTCCATGACCCCGGTATTCCCACCGGGTCTCATGTGCCTCCCTTTACCTTCTTATGGGCGGCGGCACATCACTGTTTTTTCCTGGGTGCTGGGGTCCTTGTTGGGGCTGCTCTGGTTTTTCCATTCTATTCCTGCTGTTCCGCCATGGCTCTGTGGTCCTCGCCTTTGCACAGTATCTGCGCAGTTTTTGGACCGAACGGTCTACCAAGTCGAGGTCACGCCACCATTTATCCTGCTATACTCCCACAAGACTCTCTAAGATGTATTCCGGAATCCTCTGTTCTGCAGTCTGTCCTCAGAGTTCCTAACGCATGCCTGTGGTCTGCTCCACTCTTGCTGCTGTTCCCAGCTGGACCTGACACTTGGTTAAATCCATTGTCTCTTTTTATACAATGTTGCCAGTTCCTCTCCTGTAAACTATTAGAGTATTCTATCACTTTCAAGGGATTGATATTCACCTCAGTACTTACATATAAACTATGTAGAGTGTTATAAGACTGTGGTGGGTAGTCTAGAGTTTCAGATGGAAGGGGGTCAGGGAAGGGAAGCACAAAATGAATGTTGCATCTTCAAGTGGGGGATCCTCTCCTGGAAGGTCCTCCTGCATGTTGCCACCCCTTGGGGGAGTATTGGTTAATTGCTGCACTCCCCTTGATTTACAGGGATTCATCACAATGCATCACCTGGGCGATGAAGGACATGAATGCGTCAGTGAGCATTGGGTGTTCCTTTGTGTGTGTGTGGTGTTGGATGTGTGCTTGTTGCTTTTGTGCGGACACAGTGAAGAGGTTGCGATGGTCATGTTTCTACGCACTGTGTGCGTGAATGTGAGGCTGTGTGTGGGTGGTGGAATATGGTGGAATGTGGTGGGAGTTTGTGTACTTACCTATCAGACACATGCCCCCCTATTTTCTGGCTTCCAACTGCTCACACATGCTGGATCACCATCAAATGTGGCTGTCATAGACGGAGCCCAGGAAGTTGGTCACTAGCATCGCATACCAGCTTCTCATTGATGGAGTGCCAGCGGTGCCAGTTCGGTACATGTACGCATTGGCCTTGGGGCATGGTGCACCATGTGTGCAGTCAATGGCACTGATGACCGTAGGGAATCGGCACACCACATAGAATCTGCATGCCACCTGTCTTTGTTCCTCCTGGGTTCAGGACATGTGGACATGGCGTCGACTGCATGATATGATGCATGTCGCTCCCTGCTTCAGGGCATATGACTGCGTGTCCTGGGAAATGCCAGCACTGATGATACTGGTCTTCTGGAAAGAGCCAGTGGTGAGGAAATGCAGGGTAGCCAGGAGCTTTACATGTGGCTCGATGGCATGTGAACACACGGTCTTGGGGTGAAAATCAGCCTACCACACTGCAACGTGTCCATGATGAAATGCGGAGGGAAACCATACCTTCAGTGAACTCTGTGTCGTCAATGCCGAAGAGGGTGACCCTGGTGCAGAAGGCATGCTCCCTCCGTCTTCTCCTCTTCTTCGGCTGGGGTGTGGCAGCTGCGGCGGCATCGTGCCATTTCTGCATTTATAGTGCTATAGCCAGGTCGCAGGTATATATTTCAGGTGCTGGAAACAGTTGAGTGCTTCTGTGTGAGTTTATATCGGGACGCGTGCCATCATATTTCACGTGCCGGTATGCATCAGCATATGAGTTGAGTTGTCGTGGGTGTGTTGGATAGTCTGCAGCTGTGTGTATTTTGCATGGTGGTGTTTGTCCATCATGGGGATATTTGGGTTTTGAAACATAATGGCGTTGAAGTTTCAGTGATTGTGTTCACCTATCGTGTATTCTGGCCCATGTTTTGGTTTTTGAGTGTCCGTTTTCCTCTCAGGTGGCTTAGTGGTGATTGTAGTTGTTGTTGTGTAATTTGTGGTTATTTGTTGTCAGAGATATTGATATTGATGTGAATCAAGTTTTTAGTTTTTGCTTAATTTAGGCCTTTAACGGAAGTTCCGCTTTGACGTACGCTCTTTTTCTTGACTTCCGCCTTTCTGTGTGTTTATTGTAAGTCCTTTTAGTAGATTTGTGTAAATTGATCCACGTAAGTTATGAGTCATTCTGGGCGTAAATTGGACTTGCGACACGTATCTTCCTGGGTAAATTGGTGCCACATGAATATATATGCATATATTTGCGTGCTAGCCAGGAATAATAAGTTACTTGCCCCTCAGTTCTCAATATGTATGCAGCACACCATTTTGTACATATTCGCCATGAGTCAATTATTACAAGACAATAATGTGATTAATCTATATTGCTTGAGGAACCTTTCACACTGCTATCCTGCATACTTAGGCCTGCAGTCTGCCACTCCTCCTGGTAACACCACTGAGTCTCTTATGAATGTATATTGAGTCTAGTTAGTTCCTCTTTGCATCAGTTTATTGGGGCATATTTTCCTCTCTTGCTGTGTGGTAGATATTGCCCCTTGATGAAAGAACTTGACTATTGTGTCTGCCTATTGACTATTGAAGATGCTACATCAACATTAAAACATTATGATTGTTTAATTATTGGATTACGTGTTGTATATGCTTATGAAAGATGAATTGTAGTAATGTATTAATTATAGTATTCACCACAAAGGGGGGCGGCCAGTACTGTTGATACTTGTCTCCGTTCCTTTTCGGCTTTCGCTGCCATCTAGGCAGGTAGGTGGTTCATAGGATGGCACCAAAAAGATTCATTGCATATCTAATATATTTTTGTACATAACGCGGTTCCCGCTGCTCCTCACATTTCAATGTCTAAAGAAATGTCAGTGCCTCTGTCCCCCAGAGAAAACTTGATACCATTGAAATTGAATTACCAAGTCATTACGCAGCACTTGCCTAGACCCTGAGCTCTTCTTCCTCCCCCCCTGCATTTTATGCCCCACCCCTGGATATAACCTATAGCCCCTTGCACTTCTGGTTATTGCACTTGCACATTCCGAATGTCACAAGGCCTAGTAGGACCGTTATTGTTGCTTATCTCACCTGTCTACCCCACCCCCCTTGTTGACCTTTTGGCGACTGGAAACACCTTTTTGCTGTATAGTGCGCCTTATAGATAATCAATAAATAAAAATAAAATAAGGTGCAGATGTTGTCGACCGGGTGACCAGACGGACCAGTGGACTCCCTACAATGCATGCACGTCCTGTTGGGGGGACCCTGAAACTCTACACGCGACTGTGGATGAACGATTTACCAAAGCTGCACTAGGTAGTGGGCAGCACATCACCATTGTCTGGGAACCCTTCAGTCTGACTTCCTTACCTAACTTGCCCCTGGATCCCCTCACTGGACTGCATGCTTCACAGCGTCGGGCGACACTAGCCAGTACCTCCGAGTGAAGTTCCGTGTGCCACAGAAGGTAGAGGGAGTACAGACCGACCATGTCACGTTACTCTCATCTGCACAGCGACCTCAGCATTGCTGGTTGTCCCCATTTGGTTCTTTGCCCAAATCTGCAGAAGAATTGTTTGGCCAGAATATGCCAAAGCATGCATGCGTTCTGCAGGTTATACGGACTGTTCTAGAATAAGGGCGCCCCTAGGAACTGTAACATTGTGGGTTGGCCCTCAGACCACCTGACTGAGAAAGTAAAGGAGCAGGAAGCCGCAGGAGGTGCATGCTGTTTTTTTCACCAAGGATGGAGAAGTGCAGAAGACTAGAGACACCCTTTCTGTAGACATTGCTGCACCAGGCCTCCGCCTTACGACACAGCAATCAGCCCATCAGAACCTACATTGACGACTCTGACGCAGAGATGGTCCACAAGGAATGAGGCGTTTTCTGACTTTAGCTCGGCTGGTGGGTAGTAGGAGAGATCAATAACGGGCCCCTGCCAGCAGGACGGCCTTCTATCTCATCTTGCGGGTTGGTTAAGAGAGAAAGGAATAGGAGCAATCACACGGCTTCTCCCTCAAGAGAACTGCTTCCCAGGTGCTGTGTAGAAGCTTGACACCCGGTCCAGTTGTGGGTGCTCCTAGCTGATGATGGTGTGGGCAACAACGAAGATGTACAACAACAACTACGTGCAGAGAATACGTTTCCGGCCTGGCTTTTTGCCGCAGACTACAGTTGTTTAGTTGTTTTTATAGTTTTTCATTCTTCCTGCTTTACTGCCCACTCAGAGGTGTTTATCTCCCCCACCTCTCATTTGTAAACACATTGGGCCTCATTCCGAGTATGGCGGTAAGGGATAGCGGCCACCGCTAACGAGAGCGGTGGCGGTAATCCCTTACCGCCATACTCCGAGTTCCCTTTGCGCCATGGAGGTTTTAACACCTGCTCTTAGCCGGTGTTAAAAACCATGGCGGTAAGGGACCTTGATGTTAATTACGCCACCGTAATTTACGGTGGCGTAATTAACGCCTTCCCCACTCCCATTATGCCCTATGGGGCAAGAATGGGAATGGGGAAGGGTAAATGGGGATTGGGGAATTACCGCCCCGCCAACCTTGGAATGGGGCGGTAATTCCGCCATCCACCAAGGCGCTGCCGGTCCGGGTACGGCGTCAACCAAGGCGTTAATAGCGCCATTGGTTAGCGCCGTACTCGGAATGAGGCCCATTAGGTTTAATTATTAACCTCTAGAGCAATATGTTTTGTTGATCCGCCACACATGATATGTCATGATATGCCATGTAAAATATTACGTATAGTAATAGGTTTCATGATATGTAATGATAGGATATATCATGGCGTGATGTCAGTTCATGTCAAGACATTCCCCTTAAGCTCGTAGTTTGACCTTCCCAGTAAGATCCCTCTTAAGCATTCCCAGAGGACTTGACATTCTCAGTAAGCTCCCAGTTGGATATCCCATGTGCAAATGACATTCCTAAAAAGCTCCAAGTTTGACATTCCTGGTAATATTAACAAGCCCAGAAAGCTCCTAGTCTAATATCCCAGTAATTTCAAAGGTTGACATTTCCAGTACATTTGGCATTCCTGGTAATCTCCAAGTTTGAGTTTCTCAGTGAGCCTGACAGTCCCAGTAAGCTCTGCCACAGGGGTTTAGGGATCAAGTGGTGGGCCAAGACAAAAGATATAGTTAACTATATTTATATTTATCTTTGGTTTAGATATACAGGATGAGGCAAAATGAAAAAAACAAGGAAGTAGAAAAACTCAAAATCCTGCGTTTTCTCCAGCCAACGCTAATGATGTTTTTGAGTTTGGGCTTTTCATCCCGTATCCTAGACCCCGCACCTAAGAGGGTGTGACTCACTTTTTGTTGTAGTTTTCCCTGAATCTTTCTTTTAGTTATTATGTTATTGCTCATAACGAGAACCTAAGGCATGAGCAGCGGGTTGCTTTCTTTTCAATTTTTTTTATTGTTTTAGTTGAATTTAATCAACCTTTCAATATTCTTACATCGCAAAGAAAGAAAAATAAAGTATATAAAATCACCTTTCAATGGTGTTACAGCAACATGAGAAGTTCAATAACATTAAAAGTATCCAATCTGCTTATAAGTAAGCAAACAAAACATTTGTATTTGAAAACAGTTCAAATCAACCTTTCAGTGTTGTAACAACAAAAAATCAACCTTTAAATGCTGTTACAATAACATGGCAAGTTCATTAGCATTAAAAGTGTCCAATCTGCTTATGGTTAAACAAAAAATCATTTGCATTGGGCACAGTACAAAATCAACCCTTCAATGTTGTAACAACAACATCATGAGTGTGTCTAGGTTTAAAAAGAACAATCTACCTGAAACAAATACAACTCGAGGGGTAAATACCCAATAGCTAGGCATGGTCCAAAAACTCAAACTGAGCAAGACAAAAATGCCAAACAATAAGTGACTCCTTGCACAGAGCAAAGATTCGCTCGCAAGGGGTGTACATCAACCTTCCCATAATCGACAATATGTCCAGTGGTTTGGTATTCTTCCAAATCTTAGATGGACATGATCCATGCTAAATCGATGTTTGGTTAGTTTGTGCTCCCCAACTGTACAGACCCTGGCGTGCCTGAATTTAATTGAAGGCTATTTATGAAATTAATAGTTGCCAGTTGGAGAAGTAATTGTTCATTACTCATGATGATGGTCCAGCAGGTGCTATATTGCAAGTTATCTAGAAACTTTCAATATTTATCATAATGAATTTGTCTGAGATGACGTAGAGCCAGACATTGGGTGATCAGATGTTCTAAAGTTTCTGGCATATCTATGTCATTACAGAATTGACACACATTTGCATGCAAGTCTAGCAGATGGCGTTTCACCAAAATGTCTTTTACAGGCCACAGGTTAAATCGTAAACGTAGAATTGATTGTCTGTAATGTGGTGATGGAGCTCTGATTAAATATGCAGGTCTGGTACGCATTGTTTTCGGAGGAAACCTGCAAGCATTGCCCTCCTTATAGCTTAAGCACAGGTCACATGTGCGGATCCAATCCGTGTTGTATAGTTTTTCTTTGCTTTATCCGGATTGGTGATCAACAACTCAATGGTGATATCACCATTTGCTAAAATTTTACACACATTGTTCACCCAGTTAGCCATGAAAGAATGTTTTGTTGTCAACATATATGTGGACAACAAACTCAAAATGATATTGACATTGGTGGAAATCAAGCATTTCCTAAATAAAGAACAACATCTCCAATTGTATAAAGCATGCAAGCAGACAACCCCATTTCATATCTGATCCATGAATGTGGCACACAGGTCGGCAGGTGTAAAATCTGCCTCCAAAAAGTCGCCTCCCACTTATCAAATTGAAAACCAGCTATGATGGGAAGGGTTTCCAGGCCATACAATATACCGGCACTGCCTTCTGATTGCAATATGACCAAGCTGGCTTGACAGAACATTTCCCATACCTGTGCATTATGATATGTGAGTGATATACTGCTGTATTTATTTTCCTTTCTACACAGGTAATCAGACCTTTTGAGTTAATTGTGCCTTCGAAGCACGTACCCAAATAAGTATATTTGGCTACAATTTGTAATTGCATTTTGTTTACAGACCAAGGAAAACACTTCAAACCACCTTTTGTCGGAACGTAAAGGACCACCTGTGTTTTCTCATGGTTCAGTATTAATTCATTCAGTTGGATATAATCTTGAAAAGCTGATAGAAGTTTTTGAAGAGCAACTTGTGTTTTTGAAATTAAGACAAGGTCGTCTGCATATAACAAAGAGTTTATAGGTTGGTTGACCACTTTGGGAGAGTCAGATTGGACCTTAGCAAATACATGTTTAACATCATATATATAATAATTAAACACTGAGGATGCCAATAAGCAACCTTGCTTAAGACCACGTGCTGTATAAATGGGCGCAGACGGGACGCCATCCAATGAAACTCGAACACGCATAGTTGCATCTGTGTGTAACACTTGGATAATTTCAAATAAAGTGTGTGGGCATTTGTCTTTCCTTAATTTCCCGAATAACTTAACTCGCAAAATGGAATCAAAAGCGGAGTGTAAGTCCACGGATGCAAAGAATACTGGTTGCCTCATGAACTGGCACTGGGCCTTGATTGCATTTAGGCATATCAGATTAACATGCATGCCCATACCTGGTACAAAAGCAGTCTGGTTCGGATCACGTAGATCATTAGCAAGTGTCCAGGCATTGAAGTCTCTGAGTACCAACTTTGTAAAAATCTTACCTGGCGCATCCAACAATGCAATAGGTCGATAGTTTTGGGGTAACATGCCATCTCCCTTTTTGAATATTGATGTGATCACAGAGGTCTTCCAAGACTTCGGCACTTGTTGAAACTTTATTATATATCTGAAAATGTGATGCAAGATCAGCGCCCATTCAGAGACATTTGCCGTAAACATGCAGTTTGTAAGTCCATCTGGACCTGCAGCTCTGGACGAACTAGCACGAGAGATCAGCTCTTCAATGTCTGGCGGGGAGAAATTCAGGGACCAACTTATGTAGGTTGCAGGTGCACTATTCAATGTATTGAAGCTCGGATCATTGTAAAGGTTGGTGTAATACTCAATCCACCTATTTTCATTAATCACACTCAGTTGGGCATCCGCGTGACTGAAGGAGGATTGAGTATTCAATAGTTGCCACATCTCGGCAGAATTTTTATTTGCCATTGCCCGTCCCATGTATTCACTATCATGTTGGATCATTATTTGTTTATGAGACTTGAGCCAGTTCTTGTAAGTACATTTGGCGTTATTCAAATCCTGTTGACAGGTCAAGGATCCCATATCTAACAGATGTCTTCCCTGTTTCCGATACGCTGCTCGTTTGATTAAAATCTCAGAGTCAAATGCATGTTTATGTTTTGATCGGCCATTCCTCATGACAGTTATTTGTATTAATGTAGGGTAGTAGTAACTCTGTATAGGGTGCTGGAACAGCCAAATTCGCATTTTTTTCCAGGTTGTGCCTTTATGATGCAAGTTTAGGAACGGTCCATCTGATTCTATTTTTGGCCACATTCGTCAACAAGCACCGAGTGGCAGTATGATCTCTAGAGTGTTGTTGATGACCTGTAACAGTGAAAGACAATAATTTGTGATCACTATATGGTAAAGTAAGACTCTCGATGTATATATAGTCAATTGTCCTTACAGTGTTACTGCGGAACTAAGTTGTTTGTGCAGGGATATCGCCCTGGATTGCCCCATTCACCATGATAAATTGTCTTTCTGCCATGAAAGAAGACCAAGCCTGTACCTGTTGTGTGTGGCGTTTGGTATTCCAGCAATCTAAATTTATATCCCCCATGATGATGGTATGTGTAATATCACTGGCAATGTGAATAAGATGTAAAATGCGACTTAACCCTGCATAAAAGGCCTCGTCTGTTAGAGCAGCTGGATTGCGATACAAGTTTACTAAAGCAAATCTTTCCATACCACATGTGATTTTGACCAACAAAATGTGGTCACTCTCTACTCCCCACTCTGCAATAGAGAGACACAATTTTAAGTTCACCACCACTAGTAGACCGGATGCGGGCCTCCGTCCAGTCAACCGAGCAGGAGATAGAACAATATCATAACCATCCCAAGCTGGGGGTGTTGTTAACCATGTTTCCTGTAAGGCAATGATTTGAAACACATGTGGAAAAATTAAATAGCAGATTGTAAATGAGAATTCCCCCTAGAGTTCCAACATGCGATAAATAGATCTTTGGCCGGTACCAGCAATGGTGGTTACTGGCACAGAACCGCGTGCACTCTCGTATCCCTAGTTTCACATGAATGGTTACGTTGGTAGATGTTCGGGTTTGTGTGCAATTGTGTGGGGTTTATCATTTGCCCCGGTGCGATCTTCTGCCAGTAAAAAGCCCATTTCAAACAACTGCATCTTTGCTTGCCATATTAAGTTTGCAACCACCCCTGAGGGTATCCATAAACGAATTATTGATTGCGTTGTATCTGCAATAAATTCTATTTGTGCAATGTCTTGTGAAGTGATGTCTTGCAGAGTACTCACATCACTGAATATATTCAGTGGACTCGTCCCGCTTAAGTCATATGATGGAAAATATCCCTCTCTGCATTTCAATATAGATGAGTGGGCATGACTACCCCTTGACTGTGCCAGTTTCCCCGAGATGGTTGCCAAACGAGTAGAATGAATATCGGCACTACGAGGCGTCATGTGCAAAGGTGGTAGCTGATAGTTCTGGGTATCAAATCTTGCCACATCATAGGGTCCTGAAGGATATACAGTTTCTGATGGTGCCTGTCTCTGTAATTTCACCTATTTGACCCATATGCTGCCTGATGTAGCCCTCTGTAACATGAGGTGAGGCTTTGCCAGTTTGTGTACACACTCCAGTGTAACCATATGTCTATCCTGGCATTTTACCAATATACCTTGCACCATCTGTAACTAGGGCCTAGATGCCTCAGGACTTTGTGCGCTGAAATAAATACAACAATAAATTAAAATAAATAGTGCTCATCTTCGGCCGGCAGGAGGTGGAGTTTCTGGGACTATTTATCTCTTCCTTCCCGGGTCTTGGTCTCGGGCACTGCCCTACCTCTCTTCCAGTATACTCCTTGTCAGGTGCTAGTTCCACCTCCTGCTTCTAACTCATGCTTCTAGCTGACAAGGCATGCTGTAACCTTCCTTACGTGTGACCGAAGGGGTTCCGTGCTGCAATTCTTTCTGATATATTATGACTTTTTTCCCGTTCACCTCACCCAATGTTCTTTGCCTCCGCTTCAACATCTCCAACCACCTTGTTCTCCCCTCTTGCTTCCAATTTCCTCTCCAAACCCTCTTCACCAACTTCCTTGCAGCTTTCCAGCTCCCATCCAGTACCTCTGCCTGGCCACCTCCTCTTGTGTTCTTTCCCCACCATCCTGGTCCCTTCCACTGGCCTCCTACTTTTCTCTTCTCCTTCATAAACCTCATCCTGCTGACTGCCAAACTCTTTCCCTCCCCCACAACACAAACCTCCTGATCTTTTCCAGCAAAATCATGCTTGTCTTCAGTAACATTGCAATTTTGCATCGCCTGCGATGGAAAACTCTGTCTTAGGAATTGGTTTGAAAGCTTGTTTAAGAATTATCTACAAATGCTGCTATCAAAACACAAACTGGCAACGCTATTTGACGTGTGAGAAGTGGGGGCTCAGGAGACTGTTTCTGGGCCTTTGGAGTTAATTATTCCCTACTATGAGATGTTTGGCAGGGTGGGTCTTTAGAAGTATCTTGTGTGTAAAGCTGACTGTCAATGAATTGGTGTGTTTGGTTTTCTTCTCTGAGACTTTGGGTCTGGCTAGTGGAACCTTGAAGCTGTTTATCCTGTGGAGGGCGTCAATGAAGTTTCCCCCTTTGATTGCCCCCTACCACACAAGGCAGATCAATAGAGGGTAGCCTAGGGATCCTCTCCATACCACCCCTGGGTGCATCATCAGGTTTGTAGAGAAAGTGGGTGTAGAGGGGGTGGGTGTGTGTGTAGAGAGAGTGGGGCTAAAATGGGTGGGTGGGTAGAGAGAGGGTGAAGAGTGGGTGTGTGTAGAGAGAGTGGGGGTAGGATGGGTGGGTGGGGATAGAGAGATTGGCATAGGGTGGGTGGGTGTGTCTAGAGAGAGTGGGTGTTGAGTGCCTATATGTAGAGAGAATGGGGGTAGGATGGGTGAGTAGAGGAAGAGAAAGTGGGTGTGTGTAGAGAGAGTGGGTGCAGAGTGGGTGGGTGTGTGTAGAGAAAGTGGCATAGGGTGGGTGGATTTGTGTAGAGAGAGTGGGTGTGTATAGAGAGAGTGGGGGTAAAATGGGTGGGTGGGGTACAGAGAGTGGGTGTTTAAAGAGAGACTGGCGTAGTGGTGGGTGGGTGAGGGTAGGGAGAGTGGGGAGTGGGTGGGTTTGGGTAGAGAGAGTGGGGGGGGTTGGGTTTGAAATTTCCAGTAAGCTCCCAGTTTGGCAGTTCCAGTAAGCTCACAGTTTGGCATTTCCAGTAAGATGCCAGTTTGGCATTTTCAGTAAGCTTCTTAAAACACTTTTTTTTTTATTAGTGGTCCAGAAGATACATAACACAATTACAGCTTTACCTTAAAGTTAAAAATAAACATGACAGAATAGAAAAGCAATACAGATATCATACATCTCATCAAGGTGGTACATCTACATAGCTTCATCTGCATCGGAGATCATATCACACAGAAACATTCTGAAGGGCCCCCAAATGTCTTTAGGTCTACTAGCCGACATATGTCAATTTCCGGAGGAACTGATTTACAGTGGGTGGCGCTGCATTCTTCCATTGCTTCAGTGTACATTTTTTGGCAACTACACACAAGACATTGAATAATCTTTTGTTTTTTTCGGAGCACTTGCCTATGTCTCCGAATAGATATTTCTGTGGGGTCAATGTCGGGGGGATTTGTGTGACCTCCTCAAGGAACTCCGCCACCTCCCTCCAAAAGCCAGCCACCAACGGACAGCTCCAGTACATATGAAATGAACCAGCCTGATCCGCCCTACATTTGGGACATTCGCTTGGACTATCTGGAACAAACTTTGCTATCTTGACCGGAGTGTAGTGCAATCTGTTTATAATTTTAAATTGTATAAGGCGTAGCCCAGCGTTCAGGGAAACTCTCTTGGTGAGGGAACAGTACCTTTCCCAGGTCTTATCGTCTATGGGGATTTGGAGATCGCTCTCCCATTTACCTTTGATCAGGTTAGTCGAGGGTGTGTGTGCCTGTATGACAGTGTATAGACTGGACACCCCCAGTTGGTCGCCCGCTGTTATCATCTGCACGCATGGGTGCGAAGGGGGTTCATCAGGGAAAGACGCCCAGCATTTCTGGAAGGCCGATCTCATACGATAGTACTGAAGTGTCCTAAGAGGGCCCCCGCCAAGAGCCCCCATGCACAGCTGAAGGGTCGCAAATTTCCCATCTACAAACATATCCCCCAGTCTCATCTCTCCGCTGGGATCCCAGGCCTCTCGTAGGCTAGCGTCGTGTGTTGGTATCATATATGGGTAGTTCCAGAGGGAAACATCAGGGTTATACGGGGCCTGTACTCCCAGTCTTTTAAATATAGCTTTCCATGCACCAATAGTACAGCTCACCGGGTTGAAGTCGCATGACTCCCTATAGTGTGTATCGAAGATTACGGACTGTATGTTCGTGGGGGAAGTGGTGAGCTCTTCTACCTCCACATGTGGGGGACCCTCGCCTTTGGAATACCAATATTTGGAGAACTGGGCCTGGGACACATAGTAGTAAAGTTCAAAGTTAGGTGTTGCCAAGCCGCCCGCAGAGTACGGTTCAGTCAGCTTTTCCCAACCTATTCTTGGAGTCTTCCCATTCCAAAGAAAGGTTGTCGCCATGGATCTAAGTTTATTAAAGAAGGGTCATCCCGGCCATATCGGAATGTTCAGGAATAGGTACAATAATTTGGGAAGGGCTATCATTTTTAGGACCACTACCCTACCATGCAAAGATATCGGCAGGCGGCCCCACAACAGTAATTTAGTCTTCAAGGCCTGTAGTGTGGCGTCGTAGTTGTCTGTGTACAGCGTGTGTTTCCCACGTGAGACAAGTATCCCCAGATATCGGATGGACTCCCCAGACCACTTCAAACCACACATGGAGCCGGGACGGCCTGTTGACGGTGTGAGGGGGAAAACCTCTGACTTGTCTCTGTTTATAGAGTACCCCGAGTGTGCGGTGAAATCTTGAATCTCGGCCATAATAGGTACTAGGTTGTTTTCAGGTTCACGAATATATAAGAGTGTGTCGTCAGCGTTTAGCGAGATAAGCTGAGTAGCCCCCCTAAGGTAAATACCCCTGTTAGAGTGTCGGAGTCGGATCGCTATAGCCATTGGCTCTATTGTCAAGGCAAATAGTATGGGCGAGAATGTGCAGCCTTGCCTGGTGCCCCTTCCCAATAAAAACAAATCAGAAATTGACTGGTTGGTCAGTACCCGGGCCCCAGGTTCCGTGTAGAGTAACTCCACGTATCTAATGAAGTTAGGGCCAACACCAAATGCCTCCAGCACTGCCAGCAAGTAGGCCCAGGACTCAGAATCTAAGGCGTTTTCCGCATCTAATGATATGGCTACTGCGTTTCTGCCCAGGTCTATTTGGGCCATAATACCAAAGAGCCTACGAAGGTTGAGAGCCGTGGATCTAGTGGGGATAAACCCATTTTGGTCAGGGTGTACAAGTGTAGGAACTGCCGGCAGAAGCCTACTGGCCAGCACCTTGGCAAACATCTTAGCATCTGTGTTGATCAGAGATAGTGGCCTATATGACGACATGTCCTGGGGCGGCCGGCGCGGCTTGGGGAGAACAGTTATCAGGGCCTCTCTCATGGACGGGGGCAGTATTTTGGATTGGAGGGATTCCTCCCAAACCTGCAATAACAATGGTGCAAGTTCCGCACTAAACTCTTTGTAAAACTCAGCACCCAGGCCGTCTAGCCTGGGGCTTTATTGGATGCCAAGTCCTTAATTGCCTCAATAATCTCGTCAGTAGTGAGAGGTTGGTCCATTGCCAGGCGGGTCTCTTCAGGGAGTTTCGGTATTGTCAGCGTCTCCAAGTACGCCCTGATTTCCGTGATTGTCTTAGTGTCTCTATTGCTATACAGTTGTTGGTAAAATGTAGTAAACTCAGCATTAATCCCATTCTCATTCAGCACAACCTCTCCGCCAGTCGTTTGTATACTGGTAATTCGATTAGGGTGTCTATCCTGTTTCAGTAATTTAGACAGTGTCCTACCCGCTTTGTTACCTTCACCATACCTACGGGCTTGGAACGGGGCTGCCATGTACTGTACTTCCCTAGCCGCCAGTCTGCCAAATTCCTGGAGGTGTTGTTGTATTCCAGCCAGTATAGTTTTATCATGAGTACGAGAGTACTCGTCTTCAAGTTTCCCCAGTTCACCCTCAGTTCGGGTCAGGTCAGCCCTAACCCCCTTCAGGAGACCCACGGATTTGGATAGAAGTGTCCCCCTAACCCAGACCTTAAAGGATTCCCATACCCTGGAACATCTAGCAACCGAGCCCATGTTGATTTCGAGGAGCTCTGCAATTTCGGTGTGTAGCCCCTCCACCACCCCTGCGTCACTCAGCAACCCCCCGGGCATCCTCCATCTTCTGGGAGATCTAGGACATTTCTGATTTGAAACCTCAAGTGTTATCTGGGAGTGGTCAGAGAGTGTACGGGGAAGTATTTCACACGACTTTATCATAGCAAGCATAGTGGGGGAAATAAACCAATAATCAATTCTGTACTCAGAATCGTGGACCATAGAGTAGTATGTGTAGGCCTGTCCTTTCGGATGCATCACTCGCCAGGCGTCATCAAGGGAGATCTGGGAAAGGACATGTCTCAAAGTTAGATCAGCCCTACTAGGTGCTCTAACAACTGTGCTGGATCCGTCCAGTTTGGGGTCCATAGCGATGTTGAAGTCCCCACCCCAGACTATAATGGGAATATCAATGGCAGATAGCAGTTGGTATATATTAGTATAAAAGGCGGGGTCATCAATGTTCAGGCCATATGTGTTTACCAGTAGCATCCGCTGCCCTGCAATCGAGCCCCAGACCAAAGCATATCTACCAAGGGGGTCTAACTTATTGCCCTCGGGGCAAAATCCCAGATTTGGATATATGAGCGTGAAGACACCCCTGGACTGAGACAAGTAGTTTGTACAAAACCTGGATTGGCCCCAGCTGGGAAGTATGCACTCGTTGCCAATATCAACAGTATGCGTTTCTTGCAACATAACAATTTGAGCGCCATGTCTGACAATATAATTTCCAACCTTCTTAGTCTTTAACCGATTGTTCAGCCCCCTTACATTCCATGATAACAGTTTAACCCTTAATGCGTGAACCAAGTCTTACGTAGAAGTGTTCGAGTAGCATCCCCAACCTCTTGGATGTGTCTTTCAAATAACTTGAATTGCGTCAGAATCTCACAGACCACTTGTTTAACCAATAAACTATAGCAAGCTCCCCGGACAGTCCTCCCAGTGCAAGGTGCCATAATGCAGGGGGCCTTTCCCAATTCAAACCATGGGACATAGCACTGAAAACAACCCAATCCAAACTCCCCAACCCACCCCCCACCCTCATCGCCTCCCCCAACTTGACGATGTCCGTCCCTCAACTTGTGGAATATTCCCAGGGTAGTCATGTTGCCTCACATGACTGCCATCTCCGGCTCACGTCCAACACCAAACATAGAAGATGGCCATCATTTGTATCCATTTACCAAGGACCCTGCCGTAGGGACCATATCAGCTGCAACCAGATCAATAGAGCGCTCAAATCTTAGTCTGCCGGACAGGGTCTATTGTTCGGTGCAGGTCGTTCCCCCCCTTGGGGGGGGGGAATAGAGGACTCGATGTAAGAATGGGCTTTAGACGGATTTTGAAAAAAGTGCGCCCTCCCTGCATGTTCAATTCTCATTTTAGCTGGGAACATCAAGGCGTATGGGATCTGTCGTGCTCTGAGGAGTTTCTTAACCAGTTCATAAGAGCGTCTATTTGCCTGGACAGAGGCGGAGAAATCTGGGTATACATGTATGCGGTTTCCCTCATATTGCAATGTACCGGCCTCCCTTGCCAACCGAAGGATTGTATCCCTGTCTCTGTAATTCAGAAGGCGGGCAATTATCGTACGTGGCGGGGCTCCTGGTTTGGGTACCGGTGCTAGAGTACGGTGCGCCCTCTCCACCAGGAAATGTTCAGAGAGCGAGTCGGGCCCGAACAGGATTTTGAAAAGTTCCTCCACGTGCTTCTCCATTTGGCCCCTGCCGAAGGATTCCGCCACTCCGACCACGCAGACATTGTTCCTCCTCGACCTGGATTCGAGGTCCTCACATTTGATCTGTAGTTTGCTCATCATGTCTTTAATATAGGATATATCTCGACTGTGGTGGGCAATAGTATCCTCGTTTACACTTATCCTGCTATCAGTCTCCATGACATGCGCACTTTCCTTGTCTATTCTGGCTCTCATGGAGCCAATGGTAGCGACTATTTCGTCCAATTTAGTGTTTACTGCAAGGAATCCGTTCTGTACTAGTGCGGTCAATTTATCTTCTCTGTCCACCACGTCTAGCTCTAGCTCGCCCCGAGCACCCTCGTCCGGATGTGTGTCCCCCGGCACAGCATGACTAGTCGTGTTGGTAAACGTGTCCATAGGGCCCTTCTTCCTGCCGGCGGGGGTTTTGGATGCCCTGTTTGACTTACTTGGTTCCCCCATGGCCGCAGCAAGTCGCACGTGCAAAGTAAGTTTGTCCAAGGATCTCAGGAGGGTCAAAACCTTGGACCGTGGGCGAGGGCCAATGCACCCCCAAGCGTCAGGGTTCATAAAGGAGAATCAAGCAGGGCGTATCAAGAAAGGCTGCGTAGCCGCAGTATGGGGGTGGTGAGGCACCACCTCAATCAAATCGCCGAGCTGCCCGGCACGTTCCACTGGGACTAACGGAGAGTTTACAGGCCTAAAGAGGCGGGTGGGGATCAGGAGGACCGCAGCCCCCGATTAGAGGATCTCGATTAAACATTTGCACTGCGACACCCCCTAACCTCTCGCTGGCCGCTTACTTGTTTGTCCAGCTCAGCCGCCTGTGGGTCTATGCGTGGGCGAAAGCCATGATACTCCGCGATCAAGGGGAAATGAGTGTCAAGCAGGCCGGTGTAGGGGCAGGCCAGAGCTGGGGGCTTCCAAGGATCGACAGGCGCCTCCAACCGCCACCACGTGAAGAGAGCAGGCCAGACAGCAGGGCAGGACGCGGGCCTCCAGCATAGACTTTGCCCACTCGAGGCCCGCAGCACTCAGCAACCACGGCCCTTGGGTAGATTCCCCTGGAGCCGTGCGTCGGCACGGCACCGATGCTCGCGTCGGCAGATTTGTTGACAGCCAGATCCAGTCTGGTACCGCAGCGGGCCCGGATTTTCACAAGTGATGGACAAGTACACCGGCAATCGCCACAGCAGGTTTCAGCCCTCAAGACGGCCTATGGACGGATCTTCAAGTGCAGGATCTTGGGGTGATGGAGGAGCGATGGGTTTAGGCGGCCATTTTCTACGTGTGCAACAGCGCCCCCCCTTTCAGTAAGCTTCTGATAAGCTTGTCATCCTCAGTAAGTGCCCAGTTTGGCATTTCCAGTAAGCTGCCATGTTGGCATTTCCAGTGAGCTTCTGATAGGCTTGTCATCCTCAGTAAGTTCCCAGTTGGCATTTCTAGTAAGCTACATGTTTTGGCATTTCCAGTAAGTGCCCAGTTTGACATTTCCAGTAATCTTGACATTCCCAATAAAATCACCGTTTGACCTTCCCATTAAGATCCCTGGTTTACACACCCTGTAGCCTATCACTTCCACACTCCCGGTAAGCTCCCAGTTTTCCATATGCACTAACCTTAACATTCCCAGGAATTTCTCGTTTTAACGTTCCCATTGATCTCCCAAAGTGATATTTACAGTAAGATAGACATGTCCAGTAAGCTACCAGTTTCACATACCAACTAAGCTCCCAATTGGCACATTTTCATTATAATGCATGGAAAATTACCAAACATCTTGGAGAGTGTGGGTGCCAAGGACAAAGATTGACAGGGTAATTCATTCAGCGCACAAGTGGCGCACGCGGCTGGCACACAGTGTGCGCATGCGACTTTCTGCGCCAGCCGTGTGCGCTAAAATCCATTTCCGCGCACAGCGTATTCATGGATTTTAGCTACCAAAACCAGCCATGCCGCACAGTGGCGCAGCAACCCTGCAGCAGCGCCAGTTACGCCCCCAAGAATGCCCCTCGCGCAAGGAAAAGCCATCAAAATTCCCAATCCAGTGCAAAGGGCTGCGCGAACACTGTACCAGTATACAGGGCCTCCACACAGCACACGGCAAGCGGGGAACGTGTATTACTGGGGTTCGCGGGAAGTTCACACGCGATCGGAGCATGGTACATGTATTTCAGGTGAGGGAGGGAAGTTTCACATGTGATCGGAGCGGGGTACGTGTAATTCGGGGGTGTGCGGGAAGTTTCACACATGATAGGCCCTGGGGGAGTGGGGTGCGTGTATTCCTGGGGTGCGCGGGAGGTTTCACACACGATCGGAGCGGGGTACGTGTAAATCAGGGGTGCGCGGGAAGTTTCACACGCGATTGGCCCTGTGCGAGTGGGGTAAGTGTATTCCTGGGGTGCGCAGGACGTTTCACACGCGATTGGCCCTGTGCGAGTGGGGTATGTGTATTCCTGGGGTGCGCGGGAAGTTCCACACGCGATTGTTCCTGTGCGAGTGGGGTACGTGGATTACTGGGGTTCGCGGGAAGTTACACACGCGATTGGCCCTCTGCGACTGGGTACGTGTATAACTGGGGTGCGTGGGAAGTTACACACGTGATTGGCCCTGTGCGAGTGGGGTACGTGTATTCCTGGGGTGCGCAGGAAGTTTCACACGCGATTGGCCCTGTGCGAGCGGGGTACGTGGATTACTGGGGTTCGCGGGAAGTTACACACGAGATTGGCCTTGTGCGAGTGGGGTATGTGTATAACTGGGATGCGCGGGAAGTTACACACGTGATTGGCCCTGTGCGAGTGGGGTACGTGTGTTCCTGGGGTGCGCGGGAAGTTTCACACGCGATTGGCCCTGTGCGAGTGGGGTACGTGGATTACTGGGTTCGCAGGAAGTTACACACGCGATTGGCTCTGTGCGAGTGGGGTACGTGTATTCCGGGGGTGCGCGGGAAGTTACACACGTGATTGGCCCTGTGCGAGTGGGGTACGTGTGTTCCTGGGGTGCGCGGGAAGTTTCACACGCGATTGGCCCTGTGCGAGTGGGGTACGTGGATTACTGGGTTCGCAGGAAGTTACACACGCGATTGGCTCTGTGCGAGTGGGGTACGTGTATTCCGGGGGTGCGCGGGAAGTTACACACGTGATTGGCCCTGTGCGAGTGGGGTATGTGTATTCCTGGGGTGCACGGGAAGTTACACACACGATTTGCCCTGTGCGAGTGGGGTACGTGTATTCCTGGGGTGCGCGGGACGTTGTACACGTGATTGGCCCTGTGCGAGTGGGGTACGTGGATTACTGGGGTTCACGGGAAGTTACACACGCGATTGGCCCTGTGCGAGTGGGGTATGTGTATTCCTGGGGTGCGCGGGAAGTTTCACACGCGATTGGCCCTGTGCGAGTGGGGTACGTGTATTCCTGGGGTGCACGGGACGTTTCACACGTGATTGGCCCTGTGCAAGTCGGGTATGTGTATTCCTGGGGTGCGCAGGAAGTTTCACACGCGATTGGCCCTGTGCGAGTGGGGTACGTGGATTACTGGGGTTCGTGGGAAGTTACACACGTGATTGGCCCTGTGCGAGTGGGGTACGTGTATTCCTGGGCTGCGCGGGAGGTTTCACACGCGATCGGAGCAGGGTACGTGTAAATCGGGGGGGCGCGGGAAGTTTCACACGCGATTGGCCCTGTGCGACTGGGGTACGTGTATAACTGGGGTGCGCGGGAAGTTACACACGTGATTGGCCCTGTGCGAGCGGGGTACGTGGATTACTGGGGTTCGCGGGAAGTTACACACGCGATTGTCCCTGTGCGAGTGGGGTATGTGTATAACTGGGGTGCGCGGGAAGTTACACATGCGATTGGCCCTGTGCGAGTGGGGTACGTGTATTCCTGGGGTGCGCAGGAAGTTTCACACGCGATTGGCCCTGTGCGAGTGGGGTACGTGGATTACTGGGGTACGCGGGAAGTTACACACGCGATTGGCCCTTTGCGAGTGGGGTATGTGTATAACTGGGGTGCGCAGAAAGTTACACACGTGATTGGCCCTGTGCGAGTGGGGTACGTGTGTTCCTGGGGTGCGCGGGAAGTTTCACACGCGATTGGCCCTGTGCGAGTGGGGTACGTGGATTACTGGGGTTCGCAGGAAGTTACACACGCGATTGGCTCTGTGCGAGTGGGGTACGTGTATTCCGGGGGTGCGCGGGAAGTTACACACGTGATTGGCCCTGTGCGAGTGGGGTATGTGTATTCCTGGGGTGCACGGGAAGTTACACACACGATTTGCCCTGTGCGAGTGGGGTACGTGGATTACTGGGGTTCACGGGAAGTTACACACGCGATTGGCCCTGTGCAAGTGGGGTATGTGTATTCCTGGGGTGCGCGGGAAGTTTCACACGCGATTGGCCCTGTGCGAGTGGGGTACGTGTATTCCTGGGGTGCACGGGACGTTTCACACGTGATTGGCCCTGTGCAAGTTGGGTATGTGTATTCCTGGGGTGCGCAGGAAGTTTCACACGCGATTGGCCCTGTGGGAGTGGGGTACGTCGATTACTGGGGTTCGTGGGAAGTTACACACGTGATTGGCCCTGTGCGAGTGGGGTACGTGTATTCCTGGGCTGCGCGGGAGGTTTCACACGCGATCGGAGCAGGGTACGTGTAAATCGGGGGGGCGCGGGAAGTTTCACACGCGATTGGCCCTGTGCGACTGGGGTACGTGTATAACTGGGGTGCGCGGGAAGTTACACACGTGATTGGCCCTGTGCGAGTGGGGTACGTGTATTCCTGGGGTACGCAGGAAGTTTCACACACGATTGGCCCTGTGCGAGCGGTGTACGTGGATTACTGGGGTTCGCGGGAAGTTACACACGCGATTGTCCCTGTGCGAGTGGGGTATGTGTATAACTGGGGTGCGCGGGAAGTTACACATGCGATTGGCCCTGTGCGAGTGGGGTACGTGTATTCCTGGGGTGCGCAGGAAGTTTCACACGCGATTGGCCCTGTGCGAGCGGGGTACGTGGATTACTGGGGTTCGCGGGAAGTTACACACGCGATTGGCCCTTTGCGAGTGGGGTATGTGTATAACTGGGGTGCGCGGGAAGTTACACACGTGATTGGCCCTGTGCGAGTGGGGTACGTGTGTTCCTGGGGTGCGCGGGAAGTTTCACACGCGATTGGCCCTGTGCGAGTGGGGTACGTGGATTACTGGGGTTCGCAGGAAGTTACACATGCGATTGGCTCTGTGCGAGTGGGGTACGTGTATTCAGGGGGTGCGCGGGAAGTTACACACGTGATTGGCCCTGTGCGAGTGGGGTATGTGTATTCCTGGGGTGCACGGGAAGTTACACACACGATTTGCCCTGTGCGAGTAGGGTAC
The DNA here is from genome assembly GCF_040938575.1 of Ambystoma mexicanum. Lineage (NCBI taxonomy): Eukaryota > Metazoa > Chordata > Amphibia > Caudata > Ambystomatidae > Ambystoma > Ambystoma mexicanum. The sequence continues at coordinate 1,174,711,328 of NC_090926.1, read as the reverse complement.
GTGTATTCCTGGGGTGCGCGGGACGTTGTACACGTGATTGGCCCTGTGCAAGTGGGGTACGTGGATTACTGGGGTTCACGGGAAGTTACACACGCGATTGGCCCTGTGCGAGTGGGGTATGTGTATTCCTGGGGGGCGCGGGAAGTTTCACACGCGATTGGCCCTGTGCGAGTGGGGTACGTGTATTCCTGGGGTGCACGGGACGTTTCACACGTGATTGGCCCTGTGCGAGTCGGGTATGTGTATTCCTGGGGTGCGCAGGAAGTTTCACACGCGATTGGCCCTGTGCGAGTGGGGTACGTGGATTACTGGGGTTCGCGGGAAGTTACACACGTGATTGGCCCTGTGCGAGTGGGGTACGTGTATTCCTGGGCTGCGCGGGAGGTTTCACACGCGATCGGAGCAGGGTACGTGTAAATCGGGGGGGCGCGGGAAGTTTCACACGCGATTGGCCCTGTGCGACTGGGGTACGTGTATAACTGGGGTGCGCGGGAAGTTACACACGTGATTGGCCCTGTGCGAGTGGGGTACGTGTATTCCTGGGGTACGCAGGAAGTTTCACACACGATTGGTCCTGTGCGAGCGGGGTACGTGGATTACTGGGGTTCGCGGGAAGTTACACACGCGATTGTCCCTGTGCGAGTGGGTATGTGTATAACTGGGGTGCGCGGGAAGTTACACATGCGATTGGCCCTGTGCGAGTGGGGTACGTGTATTCCTGGGGTGCGCGGGAAGTTTCACATGCGATTGGCCCTGTGCGAGTGGAGTACGTGGATTACTGGGGTTCGCGGGAAGTTACACACGCGATTGTCCCTGTGCGAGTGGGGTACGTGTATTCCGGGGGTGCGCGGGAAGTTACACACGTGATTGGCCCTGTGCGAGTGGGGTATGTTTATTCCTGGGGTGCACGGGAAGTTACACACACGATTGGACCTGTGCGAGTGGGGTACGTGTATTCCTGGGGTGTGCGGGAAGTTTCACACGCGATTGGCCCTGTGCGAGTGGGGTACGTGGATTCCTGGGGTGCGCGGGAGGTTTCACACGCGATCGGAGCGGGGTACGTGTAAAACGGGGGTGCGCGGGAAGTTTCACACGCGATAGGCCCTGTGCGAGTGGGGTACGTGGATTACTGGGGTTCGCGGGAAGTTACATACGCGATTGGCCCTGTGCGAGTGGGGTACGTGTATTCCTGGGGTGCGTGGGAAGTTTCACACGCGATTGGCCCTGTGTGAGTGGGGTACGTGTATAACTGGAGTGTGCGGGAAGTTACACACGCGATTGGCCCTGTGCGAGAGGGGTACGTGCATTCCTGGGGTGCGCGGGAAGTTTCACACGCGATTGGCCCTGTGCGAGTGGGGTACGTGGATTACTGGGGTTTGCGGGAAGTTACACACGTGATTGGACCTGTGCGAGTGGGGTACGTTTATTCCTGGGGTGCACGGGAAGTTACACACGCGATTGGGCTTGTGCGAGTGGGGTACGTGTATTCCCGGGGTGCGTGGGAAGTTTTACACGCGATTCGTCCTGTGCGAGTGGGGTACGTGGATTACTTGGGTTCGCGGGAAGTTACAAATGCGATTGGCCCTGTGCGAGTGGGGTACGTGTATTCCTGGGGTGCGCAGGAGGTTTCACATGCGATCGGAGCGGGGTACGTGTAAATCAGGGGTGCGCGGGAAGTTTCACATGCGATAGGCCCTGTGCGAGTGGGGTACGTGTATAACTGGGGTGCAAGGGAAGTTACACACACGATAGGCCCTGTGCGAGTGGGGTACGTGTATTCCTGGTGTGCGCGGGAAGTTACACACGCGATTGGCCCTGTGCGAGTGGGGTACGTGTATTCCTGGGGTTCGCGGGAAGTTTCACACACGATTGGCCCTGTGCGAGTGGGGTACATGTATTCCTGGGGTGCGCGGGAAATTACACACGCGATTGGCCTTGTGCGAGTGGGGTACGTGTATTCCTGGGGTGCGCGGGAAGTTACACACACGATTGGTCCTGTGCGAGCGGGGTACGTGGATTACTGGGGTTCGCGGGAAGTTACACACGCGATTGTCCCTGTGCGAGTGGGTATGTGTATAACTGGGGTGCGCGGGAAGTTACACATGCGATTGGCCCTGTGCGAGTGGGGTACGTGTATTCCTGGGGTGCGCGGGAAGTTTCACATGCGATTGGCCCTGTGCGAGTGGAGTACGTGGATTACTGGGGTTCGCGGGAAGTTACACACGCGATTGTCCCTGTGCGAGTGGGGTACGTGTATTCCGGGGGTGCGCGGGAAGTTACACACGTGATTGGCCCTGTGCGAGTGGGGTATGTTTATTCCTGGGGTGCACGGGAAGTTACACACACGATTGGACCTGTGCGAGTGGGGTACGTGTATTCCTGGGGTGTGCGGGAAGTTTCACACGCGATTGGCCCTGTGCGAGTGGGGTACGTGGATTCCTGGGGTGCGCGGGAGGTTTCACACGCGATCGGAGCGGGGTACGTGTAAAACGGGGGTGCGCGGGAAGTTTCACACGCGATAGGCCCTGTGCGAGTGGGGTACGTGGATTACTGGGGTTCGCGGGAAGTTACATACGCGATTGGCCCTGTGCGAGTGGGGTACGTGTATTCCTGGGGTGCGTGGGAAGTTTCACACGCGATTGGCCCTGTGTGAGTGGGGTACGTGTATAACTGGAGTGTGCGGGAAGTTACACACGCGATTGGCCCTGTGCGAGAGGGGTACGTGCATTCCTGGGGTGCGCGGGAAGTTTCACACGCGATTGGCCCTGTGCGAGTGGGGTACGTGGATTACTGGGGTTTGCGGGAAGTTACACACGTGATTGGACCTGTGCGAGTGGGGTACGTTTATTCCTGGGGTGCACGGGAAGTTACACACGCGATTGGGCTTGTGCGAGTGGGGTACGTGTATTCCTGGGGTGCGTGGGAAGTTTTACACGCGATTCGTCCTGTGCGAGTGGGGTACGTGGATTACTTGGGTTCGCGGGAAGTTACAAATGCGATTGGCCCTGTGCGAGTGGGGTACGTGTATTCCTGGGGTGCGCAGGAGGTTTCACATGCGATCGGAGCGGGGTACGTGTAAATCAGGGGTGCGCGGGAAGTTTCACATGCGATAGGCCCTGTGCGAGTGGGGTACGTGTATAACTGGGGTGCAAGGGAAGTTACACACACGATAGGCCCTGTGCGAGTGGGGTACGTGTATTCCTGGTGTGCGCGGGAAGTTACACACGCGATTGGCCCTGTGCGAGTGGGGTACGTGTATTCCTGGGGTGCGCGGGAAGTTTCACACACGATTGGCCCTGTGCGAGTGGGGTACATGTATTCCTGGGGTGCGCGGGAAATTACACACGCGATTGGCCTTGTGCGAGTGGGGTATGTGTATTCCTGGGGTGCGCGGGAAGTTACACACGCGATTGGCCCTCTGCGAGTGGGGTACGTGTATTCCTGGGGTGCGCGGGAAGTTACACACGTGATTGGCCCTGTGCGAGTGGGGTACGTGTATTCCTGGGGTACGCAGGAAGTTTCACACACGATTGGCCCTGTGCGAGCGGGGTACGTGGAATACTGTGGTTCGCGGGAAGTTACACACGCGATTGTCCCTGTGCGAGTGGGGTATGTGTATAACTGGGGTGCGCGGGAAGTTACACATGCGATTGGCCCTGTGCGAGTGGGGTACGTGTATTCCTGGGGTGCGTGGGAAGTTTCACACGCGATTGGCCCTGTGCGAGTGGAGTACGTGGATTACTGGGGTTCGCGGGAAGTTACACACGCGATTGTCCCTGTGCGAGTGGGGTACGTGTATTCCGGGGGTGCACGGGAAGTTACACACGTGATTGGCCCTGTGCGAGTGGGGTATGTTTATTCCTGGGGTGCACGGGAAGTTACACACACGATTGGACCTGTGCGAGTGGGGTATGTGTATTCCTGGGGTGCGCGGGAAGTTTCACACGCGATTGGCCCTGTGCGAGTGGGGTACGTGGATTACTTGGGTTCTCGGGAAGTTACACATGCAATTGGCCCTCTGCGAGTGGGGTACGTGTATTCCTGGGGTGTGCAGGAGGTTTCACACGCGATCGGAGCGGGGTACGTGTAAAACGGGGGTGCGCGGGAAGTTTCACACGCGATAGGCCCTGTGCGAGTGGGGTACGTGGATTACTGGGGTTCGCGGGAAGTTACATACGCGATTGGCCCTGTGCGAGTGGGGTACGTGTATTCCTGGGGTGCGCGGGAAGTTTCACACGCGATTGGCCCTGTGTGAGTGGGGTACGTGTATAACTGGGGTGTGCGGGAAGTTACACACGCGATTGGCCCTGTGCGACTGGGGTACGTGCATTCCTGGGGTGCGCGGGAAGTTTCACACGCGATTGGCCCTGTGCGAGTGGGGTACGTGTATTCCTGGGGTGCACGGGAAGTTACACACGCGATTGGGCTTGTGCGAGTGGGGTACGTGTATTCCCGGGGTGCGTGGGAAGTTACACACGCGATTGGCCCTGTGCGAGTGGGGTACGTGTATTCCTGGGGTGCGCGGGAAGTTTTACACGCGATTCGTCCTGTGCGAGTGGGGTACGTGGATTACTTGGGTTCGCGGGAAGTTACAAATGCGATTGGCCCTGTGCGAGTGGGGTACGTGTATTCCTGGGGTGCGCAGGAGGTTTCACACGCGATCGGAGCGGGGTACGTGTAAATCAGGGGTGCGCGGGAAGTTTCACATGCGATAGGCCCTGTGCGAGTGGGGTACGTGTATAACTGGGGTGCAAGGGAAGTTACACACACGATAGGCCCTGTGCGAGTGGGGTACGTGTATTCCTGGTGTGCGCGGGAAGTTACACACGCGATTGGCCCTGTGCGAGTGGGGTATGTGTATTCCTGGGGTGCGCGGGAAGTTTCACACGCGATTGGCCCTGTGCGAGTGGGGTACGTGTATTCCTGGGGTACGCGGGAAATTACACACGCGATTGGCCTTGTGCGAGTGGGGTACGTGTATTCCTGGGGTGCGCGGGAAGTTACACACGCGATTGGCCCTCTGCGAGTGGGGTACGTGTATTCCTGGGGTGCGCGGGAAGTATCACACGCGATTGGCCCTGTGCGAGTGGGGTACGTGGATTACTTGGGTTCGCGGGAAGTTACAAATGAGATTGGCCCTGTGTGAGTGGGGTACGTGTATTCTTGGGGTGCGCGGGAGGTTTCACACGCGATCGGAGTGGGGTACGTGTAAATCGGGGGTGCGCGGGAAGTTTCACACGCGATAGGCCCTGTGCGAGTGGGGTACGTGTATAACTGGGGTGCATGGGAAGTTACACACGCGATAGGCCCTGTGCGAGTGGGGTACGTGTATTCCTGGTGTGCGCAGAAGTTACACACGCGATTGGCCCTGTGTGAGTGGTGTACGTGTATAACTGGGGTGCGCGGGAAGTTACACACGTGATTGGCCCTGTGCGAGTGGGGTACGTGTATTCCTGGGGTGCGCGGGAAGTTTCACACACGATTGGTCTTGTCCGAGTGGGGTACGTGGATTACTTGGGTTCGCGGGAAGTTACAAATGCGATTGGCCCTGTGCGAGTGGGGTACGTGTATTCCTGGGGTGCGCTGGAGGTTTCACACGCGATCGGAGCGGGGTACGTGTAAAACGGGATGCGCGGGAAGTTTAACACGCGATAGGCCCTGTGCGAGTGGGGTACGTGTATAACTGAGGTGCGCAGGAAGTTTCACACGCAATTGGCCCTGTGCGAGTGGGGTACGTGGATTACTGGGGTTCACGGGAAGTTACACACGCGATTGGCCCTGTGCGAGTGGGGTACGTGTATTCCTGGGGTACGCGGGAAGTTTCACACGCGATTGGCCCTGTGTGAGTGGGATACGTGTATAACTGGGGTGCGCGGGAAGTTACACACGTGATTGGCCCTGTGCGAGTGGGGTACGTGTATTGCTGGGGTGCGCGGGAAGTTTCACACGCGATTGGCCCTGTGCGAGTGGGGTACGTGGATTACTGGGGTTCGCGGGAAGTTACACACGTGATTGGACCTGTGCGAGTGGGGTACGGGTATTCCTGGGGTGCGCGGGAAGTTACACGCGCGATTGGCCTTGTGCGAGTGGGGTACGTGTATTCCTGGGGTGCGTGGGAAGTTACACACACGATTGGCCCTGTGCGAGTGGGATACGTGTATTCCTGGGGTGCGCGGGAAGTTTCACACGCGATTGGCCCTGTGCGAGTGAGGTACGTGGATTACTTGGGTTCGCGGGAAGTTACAAATGCGATTGGCCCTGTGCGAGTGGGGTACGTGTATTCCTGGGGTGCGCGGGAGGTTTCACACGCGATCGGAGTGGGGTACGTGTAAATCGGGGGTGCACAGGAAGTTTCACACGCGATAGGCCCTGTGCGAGTGGGGTACGTGTATAACTGGGGTGCACGGGAAGTTACACACGCGATTGACCTGTGCGAGTGGGGTACGTGTATTCCTGGGGTGCGCGGGAAGTTTCACACGCGATTGGCCCTGTGCGAGTGGGGTACGTGTATTCCTGGGGTGCGCGGGAAGTTACACACGAGATTGGCCTTGTGCGAGTGGGGAACGTGTATTCCTGGGGTGCGCGGGAAGTTACACATGCGATTCGCCCTGTGCGAGTGGGGTACGTGTATTCCTGGGGTGCGCGGGAAGTTTCACACGCGATTGGCCCTGTGCCAGTGGGGTACGTGGATTACTTGGGTTCGCGGGAAGTTACAAATGCGATTGGCCCTGTGCGAGTGGGGTATGTGTATTCTTGGGGTGCATGGGAGGTTTCGCACGCGATCGGAGTGGGGTACGTGTAAATCGGGGGTGCGCGGGAAGTTTCACACGCGATACGCCCTGTGCGAGTGGGGTACGTGTATAACTAGGGTGCACGGGAGGTTACACACGCGATAGGCCCTGTGCGAGTGGGGTACGTGTATTCCTGGTGTGCGCAGAAGTTACACACCCGATTGGCCCTGTGCGAGTGGGCTACGTGTATAACTGGGGTGCGCGGGAAGTTACACACGCGATTGGCCCTGTGCGATTGGGGTACGTGTATTCCTGGGGTGCAAGGGAAGTTTCACACGCGATTGGCCCTGTGCGAGTGGGGTACGTGGATTACTGGGGGCGCGGGAAGTTACACACGTGATTGGTCCTGTGCGAGTGGGGTACGTGGATTACTGGGGTTTGCGGGAAGTTACACACGTGATTGGCCCTGTGCGAGTGGGGTACATGTATTCCTGGGGTGCACGGGAAGTTACACACGCGATTGGCCTTGTGCGAGTAGGGTACGTGTATTCCTGGGGTGCGCGGGAAGTTACACACGCGATTGGCCCTGTGCGAGTGGGGTACGTGTATTCCTGGGGTGCGTGGGAAGTTTCACACGCGATTGGCCCTGTGCGAGTGGGGTACATGTATTCCTGGGGTGCGCGGGAGGTTTCACACGCGATCGGAGCGGGGTACGTGTAAATCGGGGGTGCGCAGGAAGTTTCACACGCGATAGGCCCTGTGCGAGTGGGGTACGTGTATAACTGGGGTGCACGGGAAGTTACACACGCGATAGTACGTGTATAACTGGGGTGCGCGGGGAGTTACACACGCGATTGGCCCTGTGCGAGTGGGGTACGTGTATACCTGGGGTACGAGGGAAGTTTCACACGCGATTGGCCATGTGCGAGTGGGGTACGTGGATTACTGAGGTGCGCGGGAAGTTACACACGCGATTGGCCCTGTGCGAGTGGGGTACATGTATTCCTGAGGTGCGCGGGAAGTTACACGCGATTGGCCCTGTGCGAGTGGGGTACGTGTATTCCTGGGGTGCGCGGGAAGTTTCATACGCGATAGGCCCTGTGCGAGTGGGGTACGTGTATAACTGGGACACGCGATTTTGCTGTCAGAGCGGGGAAAGTGATTTTCGGGGGTGCGCGGGGAGTCCTACACGTGAATTGGCAGTGTGGGTCCTCCCAGGTGTTCCCTCTACACCCTCCATGGCCCTGCAGGCAGCCCACACCACAGGGGACTACCCTGCACCCCTTGTCATATCCCGCATGCAGCCGATCCACCATGGGCATGCCCCCCAGCCAAGCCACATGTCAACTTGCACTACTGATCACCAACTCATGTCCCCCAGCACCCCCACCCCCCAGCAGTCAGGGACACCTGCCAGCAGGCCCCCACACATGTCCCCCAGTACCCCCATCCCCCAGCGGTCAGGGGCACCTGCCAGCAGGCCCCCACTCATGTCCCATACATGTCCCCCAGCACCCCCACCCCCCATCAGTCAGGGGCGCCTGCCAGCAGGCCCCCACACATGTCCCCCAGCACCCCCACCCCCAGCAGTCAGGGGCACCTGCCAGCAGGCCCCCACTTCTGTCCCCCAGCACCCCCACCCCCCAGCAGTCAGGGGCACCTGCCAGCAGGCCCCCACTCATGTCCCACACATGTCCCCCAGCACCTCCACCCCCCAGCAGTCAGGGGCACCTGCCAGCAGGCCCCCACACATGTCCCACACATGTCCCCCAGCACCCCACCCCCCAGCAGTCAGGGGCACCTGCCAGCAGGCCCCCACACATGTCCCCCTGCCCCCACGTCATGACAATCCTCAATCATGGGCCTAATGGCCAGCCACATCACACCCCACGCCACCCCAGCCCAAAGACCCAACCAAGTATTACATCCACCCACATAGAAATACCCATTACATGATACAACCCGAATGGCAAGTATGTAAATGAACACATGTCCGTCACACACACACAATGGGTGCAAGTGAATGTGAAAACCCACATCATGACATGCATGAAATCAATGAGAGAATACCACACATCGAAGTATGAAACAAAAATGTATTGAACCCAAAATGAATGTAATGAAAAGAAAACACCCAATAATGTGAAGAAAAAATAAAACGCAGCATGTCCAGAAAATAATCAAAAATATGAAATCAGAATTCAAAGAAATCCAAATGAAAATGGGTCTAAAGTCTCAGTCCAACAAAGCAAATCCAAGGGAAAAAAATAAGTGAAATCCATTGCTCCATGGTGAAATGAAAAAAAAATAATAATAAATCCACTGTTCAACTATATACAAATCACCAATCCAAGGTCCATGAACCCAACAAATGAAATGAAACCTACAAAAAAGATTACCTAATAAAGAACTATATATACAAAAACGTGGTGCATTGTCCAATCGCCCCAAAATAAACAAAAACAGAAAGGAAACCTAACACTATCTAACTATATACAATGGCGGCGGGCAAGTCCTGCGGCTCACTCTGTGCTGTCCCGGGCCAGGGCATCATCGAACTCCATGTCGATGTCCCGGAGGCGGGCCTCTGCCCTGGCCCCGAGGTCTCGCAGGGAGGCACTCATGGCCTGTTCCAACTCTCTGCGAGTTGCCTCGAGGCACTCTGCACGCTTCAACGCCCGACGCATGGAGAACTCCGCCCTGACCATGGTGAGCCGCGCCTCTTCTCCCCGCCGCCGCTCCGCATCTATCCGCTGGCCCAACCGCTGCCACACGGAAGACATCCCATTCCTGGGTCTGCCTGCCCCTCCGATGTTGATGGCCCCGAGACATCATTGCTCCCATCTACAGCCTGCTCCTGCTGCTGCTGCTGTCCATGTGCCCTGTCCGATGGTGCATGCACATCCTCCATCAGCTGGTCTCCAGTTGTGGTGTCCACCCCTGCTGGACCGCTGACTCCCAACTGTGGCAGGGATGTGAGCTCCACCAAGCTGGCTGTGTTGGTCGGGCCAGGTCCACAGCGGGCCCTGGTGGATTCTGGGCTGGAAGACGGCAGGGAGAACGACTGGCGCATAGTCTCCACAGAGGAGGAGAGGTCCACCAGAGTGCGCGACACATGTAGGAACCCACCGATCAGGGCCCCCCCGACAGTGCCACGTCGTGACGCTGCTGTTCGGGATGGCGTGCGTTCTCCGCCCAGGACGATCGCACGTCATCACGAATGTCACGCGTGCGCAATGCGACACCAATCAGGACGGAGCCCATAGGGTCATGGGACCCCTCGTCCGCAGGTAGTGGAGAGGCAGATGACATGGCACTCTCCCCTACCTGCGGACGGGCCTGGGACGGGGCATCCCTGCTGGTGCATGGTGGTGCAGTCACAGGGTCAAGAACAGGGACATGCACAGGCCCCTCTGTGGTGACCTGTGCTGCCTCCTGACCCTGGCCCTGGACTGCACCACTTGCACCAGTGGTACTACCCCCACCAGGCCCCATGTGCAGCTCAGTAGTGGGCTCCTCCTCCTCTGTGGAGACCACCAACCTGGATGTCTCCATACCATCTTCCGCCATTGCAAGCCCCTGTGGGGGCTCCCCGGCCCTTCCGCCGTAGCCGTAGTGGCAGACGCAGCACCAGCCCCCTTGCTCCCAGATGATGGCAAGTCCTGGGAGGGTGGCTGGGCCTTGCGTCGCCGCCCAGTGGAGGCATCCCCGCCGCTTGGCTCCACAGCGCCGTCTCCGCCCTCCTCTTCACTTGATGCTGCGTAGAGGGAGACATAGAACACAAGCATCATGGTACAGTACAACATTCCCCTAGACATGAAGCAATAACACATGAGTTGCAGTGTCTAACGTCACTTCCATCCTGTCCCTCCACAACACATGGGTGAATGCACGCAACACACATGCATGAACAGGCACGACGCCTGCAATCAACACCAGCATCCATGTATAAGGGCCTCTATTAACCAGAATCTTGCCTTCAAACTCACATGCATCATGGCGCACACTGATCCCATGCACACACATCACCGGAGGGTCATGCGTCATGCCTTGCACACCACAGACACAGTGGATAGACACAGTGCATACAACGGTGACCGCACTGCATGAGTGAATGTACACATCATCACATACATGTGTCATGAATACATGGCATAAGTCACACACACACTTCTCAGACACACACACATGTGCACCATACATGTACATGACAGCAGCACCCATCCCTCACACCCCCACCATGGGCAAGAACAGACACTGGCATGCTTTCATGTGTGCATTTGCCATACAGCTACCAATGTTGCATTGTAACTCATGCACCAACCATGTGGTTCACACATTACTGGTATCACATGCATGACCATGAAGTCCCTGCACACACACATCCATACATGGCCTATGTCACACAAACAGGCAAGTATCAGACTACCAGCACACTGCATAATGCCCTGACTCACACACCAATGCTTCGCCACTTACCGCTCAACTCCAGACGGGTCTTCCTCAACTCCAGACGGGTCTTCCTCTGCTGGATCTGGGCGTGGAGCGCTGGGCCTATGTGTTCCAGGACTCTCATCTGGATGTCACTCATGCTGACCCGGCCCCCCTCCGCGAGGCACCGGGCCTTGTAGAGGGTCCTGGACCTCAAGTCCTCCCAGCGCTTCTTGACGTGCTTGATATCGCGGGTTGCCACCCCCTCCGCATTGATGGCAACCACTACGTCGTCCCAGATCCTCTCCCATCATTCCTTGTTGGTGCGTGATGTTCCGAAGAGGGCATCAAAATGCCACAGGACATGCTCCACCAGGACACCAACTTCCTTCACACTGAAGCTGGTGGCCCTCTGCCTCTCTGGCTGGGGGTCGCCAGTGGTCTCAGATGGTGTTTGCCCCGACATGGCGACCCCCAAGGCAGGCGTGGGTGGGCAACTGGGTCCTGGGGCTGGGCTGTGGAGCGATGGTATCCCAGTCGGGAGTCTTCTGTTCCAGCAGGGGTGGACACAGCAACTGGAACCCTGGCTGACGTGCAGGCACCAAATAGCAGGGCACGTGGGCAGCAGGCAGGCAGCAGCAGAAGGCAGTTGGGAGCGTGCTCGGGGCTCTGGGGGGCAGTAATTCGGCCTTCTGGGCAGGAGCGTGGTCTTCCGTGTGTTGTTGCATTACCAGCTTGATATGGAGTGATTTGGCACGTGAAAATCTTGCACGTCAGCGTGTAATTCGAGGAAAGGCCATACACGCGTAAGCGCATCAGCACACGTACGCGGTTTCATTGGACCAAAGGCCCTTAGCGCGTAAGCGCTTCTGTGACGTGACTCGCACGGGCGTTTCCCTCGTGACGTGGGCATAGTGGTTCAGCGCGCGTGAAAAAACTGCACGTCCGCATGTGGATGCGTGTAATCCGAGGAAAGGGCCTACGCGTGTAAGTGACGTGACGCGCGCGGGCAGTTTCCATCAACACGGGTGCATGTTCATCGTACATGTCCAAAAACTGCACGTCCGAGTGTCAGCTCGTGTAATTGGAGGAAAGGGCCTTAGCGCGTATACGCGTAAGTGACGCTGTACGTGTGGGCCGCTTTAAAAGGTACGTGTGGGACCCCTTTCCCTTGTACATGCTTTTCGTGGAGAGCGAGTGGGTGAATTCTGTACTTCTTGTCGGTTCACACGCGATTACTTCACAGCGTTTCAAGTTCGTACTCCCTGTTACCTCTTACAGCGTTCTTTATTCTTTTTGGGCCTGTTTACTCAAACAGCGTTCACTTCTTCTTTTGTCCTGTCTCCTCAAACAGCGTACAATTCTTCTTTTGGCGGGGGTGTTGCCAACGCACGCATCTTTTTCACGTTCTTTTTCCAGGCAGACAGTGAGTTGCACACATATTTACCAACTGTGCTTGTCCCGTGTGTTGCGTACCCCTTCAGAGGTCATTGTAGGCTGCGTGCATTACGAGTACGCTTATTTTTGTGTTTCTGGGTGCCACAGCGTAGTGCGGGTTCATTTATTCACGCACGTGGTCTACGAGGGGTTGCGTGCACGTTATTTTTTGATTTTGGGCTGCCTGTGCGTTGCGTGACCCGTCATCTTCCCCCAGGGGTCACAGACAGCCTTGTTAGAGCACTAGGGTACGAATTCCATCTAGTACCCTACCGCTTTCACCCCCAATTGCCCAGGACTGCTACTCCCATATGCCCAACAACATCTGTGCCATGGTTGGGAGGCGACCAAGCGGTAAGGGAGGCAAAGGTGGCCGACCTTCAAAAGGTGGGCGTGGTGGGCGCGGTAGGGGACGTGGCCGGGATTTGCAGGGTGCCCCTAGACCCCCATGTGTGGAGGACCAATCAGGGACACCCATGCACCTTCCACCCCCATGGTTGAGGGAAACGTGGCTGACACCATCCCAGCTCAGCCCTTGTTGGACCAGCCCATTGTGGCACCTGACCTGGCACAGGATGACTCCCAGGCTGACTTCTAGGTCAGTAAGTCTAGGCCACATGTGGCGGTGCCAGTTGGTGTCACCAAGCCACGTGGATCTGGGGCAGCTATGTCATCTGCTGCCCCAAGTAGGCAGGGTGGGGAAACTGCAGGGGCAGCTGCAGCTCTATCCACCCCAGCTCTGAGTCTCCCGGCCAGAAAAGTGTCGGTCCAGGTCCATCAAACTGACGTTCCCCTGCCAACATCACACTTCTGCCAATGCCTGTACCAAGGCCTATGGTCATAGTGCATTCGCACACTCCCACTACCCAGTCCACCGGTGCTTCTGCCCCTACTGACCAGAGCGGCGTAAGCCACTCAGGCTCCGCTCCACCTTTGAAAAAGAGGAAGAAGGGTGCTCTGGCACAACAGGCTGAGACCCCAGACATGGCTACACACTCCGGCACGTCAAGGAAGCCTAGCTTTAATGACCCGGAACTTGATGCACTTGTGACCTATGTGTCGGCACATAGCCACGGAATGTTGGTGACTGCGGGTTCTGATTGAGTGCCAGGTGAGGGTGTGTACTCCTGAGTGTTATGGGTCACCCATTTGCTTCCTCCCATACATATACGTGCTTTGGATTTGGGTATGACTGTATCCCTTCGGCCCACAGTTGCCAATTACGCCCAGATTAGTGCACTTTACCTTGAACTGTCATCTTGCAACTACATTGGTCAGATTTTGTAAGTGTTCATTCAGGCTGATTGTTTCCACTCTCCATTTTTAGTACACATTATTCTGCCCTATTGCAACATATGTGATATGCTTTGGTCATTGTTTACAGCCCACACTGGGCCACTACTTTTACCTGATTATGTTAATGATTACACCAATCAGGCCGATGGAGTATTGGGCTGCAGAAAATTTTTATTACGGCCTGTTTGCATGTGGAAGATGACAGGTGTTTCCTGTAATGTTAAAGTGACCAACCATTGATCAGCCCACAATGACTGTGTTATTGGACACTGGATGTGTTTCAGTGTGTGGCACATGCATATTTTGCAACACTATTCAGCATCAATCTTCGCATCATGTCGATGTGACATGGATGTGTGACAGTACTCATTCACTGACATATTGCTGTAGTTTTGTAATTTACCGTGGCTATGCTTCGTGACATCTGTGTGGTGGCATGTGTCATGTATGTGTATTGGACATGCCACTCACAGCCTGATGTGTGATGCCAGTGCTACCCAACATGCTGCAAATGTGTTGCATATCCATCTTGCTCTCCCCAGTGTCTGCCTTTTTGACTCCACTTCCAACTCTTTGACAGTGCATGCATGGCAGGGTTATAGTCATGTGGGACATGTGTAATTCATGTACTGGATCTCTGGCTTGTCATGGCCTATGTGTGTGCTATGGTGCTCATGCCAGTTTCCATTTGTTGTCTTTCATGTTTTTGCAGGTGATGACGCACTTGGTGCTTTTGAGGTTGAGGAGATGGTGCAGATCCAGGAGGAATCACAGGCACGACAGGGCATCAGTGGGGGAAGTGGTGTGGTGGTGGGTGAAAACCCAATCTTACTGCAGACCATACTGTCCAGAGGTGCCTCTGGGTGCACCTCCCCAGACCTCTATTCAGGTGCTGAGTCGGATGATGAGACTTATGTGCAGTCGCAGGGAAGTGTTTCTGGCAGGGATTCTGTTCTGTCCAACCCACCTGGACCAGGGGTAGAACCCTCTATGGGGATGTCAGTGTTGGTAGGTCCGCCTTTGGCGGTTATGGATGCAGGGTCACACTCCACAGCATCTGATCCTGTTCCTGGGCCAGCAGATCAGAGGGGGAATGCAGTACTGCAGCCTCAGGCAGTGCCAGCACAGCAAGGTGCAGATCGCCTTTCCCCAAACAGGCGTGGTGCCCGTCGACGCGGTGGCCGTGCCCCACCAGGCAATACTGTATGGGAAAACCCCATATACAGTATGGCAACCCAACAGGCAGCATCAGTAGAAATGATAGCTCAGGCAATGGAGAGGGTGGCCACTTCCATTATCCCCCCTGAAAGGCAGATGGAGCAACAACAGCAGGCAACAGACTCCATTTGCCAATCACACAGGGAAGACATGTTGGCGTCCAATAGGGACAGACGGGCGGCACTGGAGACTCTGCGCAAATCCATATCAATAGAGTCCCAGGGCCACAGGGAAGCCCTGAGGGTAGAACTACATAACCTCAGGCAGACTCTGGTTGCACTTGAGGCTTCCAGTAATTTAAGGGCAGAACAGCAGCTGGAGCAGCTCACACGTTCGCTCTCAGCTGAGCTGCATGTAACACGTGAGGAGATCCGGACATCACGCGAGGCCATGCATGCAGAAATGCAGGCAACGCGTGATGTGCTGCATGGGGATTTCCGCACTTTAATCCTCCAGAATCAGACCCTCCAGACCCGCATGCTTGCTGCCATGGAGGACCATACCAGGGCTTTGCGTGGGATGCCTCCCATAGTGCCACTGCCTCCTGATGCAGCAGCAGAGGATGAGCAGAGCGGCAGCAGTTCTCCCACAATGGCATAGCTGTGCAGGCCATGAGCCCAAGGAGGTATTTTTTTTCGCAACATCCACGCAGGTGGGTGTTGGTGTGCACCCTGTCCTCGAACCTCCTGAGTGGCCTCCCCCAACCCCCCTACCCCCACATGGGCATTTTTGATTTTTTTTTTTTACAGTGTGTTGCCTTGTGTGGCTCCCGTGGGCATCCACTGTATTCCGGCTGGGCACATGCAGGCTTGTCCTCAGTTTGGGTTAGATGCTTGGGTTCGTGAGACACACACCCCTCCTGCTTCCCGTTTCCATGGGCTTGCAAAGGGTGTGACCCAGTGACAGTGAATTACACGGTTTATAGTGAAAAAAACGAATTACAAAATCTCGAAAAAAAAAATCTCGAGTCCAAAATCTCGAAAACAAAAATCTCGAATTTTTTTTTAATACGTTTTTATTTCGAAATGGGGGGGGGGTTCCCCCCAACCCCCCTTTTTTCTTTTTTTTTTTATTTTACCCTTTTTTATACTTACCTGAACCCACAAATACATATAAATATATAAATAAATAATTCGAGATTTTTTTTTTCGAGATTTTGGTTTCGATATTTTTGTGATTAGATATTTTGTTTTCGGTTTTTTGACCGACCACCGAATTACACAGTGACGGTAGGCTCCCATGAGCTGTGTGGGCAGTCTGTAGTCAATACTGTGTAGACACACCCTAGTGGATATTGTTGTTGTATTGTACACTGCATGGTGATTTGATATGCGCTTGAGCATCCATGTCTTCCTCCTAATCTTCACAAGGCCGTCTACTTTGCAGATGCAGTTCATTTTGTATGCAGTACACTGAGACATTTGCGTGGCAGCAACACTCTACAGTTGTAAGGGGTCGATGTGCTGGCGTATTCAGGTTGTAAGACTACCACTACTTGAACTTAGTACTGTCATATTTTTGCATTTTTCCATGTTGTGTTGCAGCATTGTGTTGGTGGTAAGTATTTGGTAATGTGTGCTGTTAGTTATACATTACTGGGAGCATATTGTGTGTGGGCAGTTTCCATTAGGGACAGTGTACTTTGTAACACTTGTGTCAGGTCTTGTGCATTGCTTTTTTTGCTTTCACATTGCATGACATGCCATGGTGTGTTTGGTGGTGTAGATGGGGAGGGGTTGGGTGACATGGCGCTGTTCTCATGTTGTATTTAGCAAGGGGGTAATGAATTTAGCAGCATTGATGTATGTTTTTTGATGACACAGCATTGGTGGTGTTTGGGTAGGTAGGGATGCACACAATGTAACACTTCCAGGTGACCAATCTCAGGCTGGTATGGTTGTGACAGTTGAGTGTCCCTTATGTCATCATCATTGATTGTCAGCTGGTATGTGCTAGGGCTGTGTGCACTCCACAGGGGTGTGATTTTATGTGAAGTAATTAGACACCAGCTGCATATGGGCTGCCTCACCACGTGCCCTTTCCCCTCCCATGCGCAGCGGGCGTGCATGTGGTTGGGGATGTGGGGCACCACCATGTCCACCGGCAGGCCCCGGCGTGTTGCAACGTTGTGCAGGACACATGCTGCCACTGTGATCCTGCACACTACTGGGGGAGCATATAACAGCTGCCCACCAGAGCGGTCAAGGGAGCGAAAGCGTGACTTGAGCACTCCGAATATGCGCTCCACTATGCCCCGGGTTGCAATATGGACTGTGTTGTATCTTACCTCGGGTGGCGTGGTGGGGTTCCGAATTGGCGTCATCATGTGGGTGCTCATAGGGTAGGCACTGTCCCCTGGGGAGGTGGTGATGGGTATCATTAGTGGGGTTGTGGCATTACTCAGTATCTGACATACATGCATGTGCAGAGGCATTTATACTCACCAAGCAGCCATGTATCGCCATGCCGCCCAGCTTCTAGGTCCCGGTTTAGGGTTGACATTCTGTAGATGAAACTGTTGTGGGTGGACCCTGGATAGTTGGCATATACTGAGGTGATGATTCCCTTGGCATCACATACTACCTGCACGTTGATGCAATGCCAGTGCTTGCGGTTTCTATAGATGTGCTCAGATGCCCTGGGGGGACGTAGAGCCACATGGGTGCAATCAATGGCAACTAGCACTTTGGGGAATTGTACCACCCCATAGAAATCCTGGACGGCAGCCTGCCTTTCCGCAGGTGTTCTGGGCAGGTATATGTGCCTGTATATGTGCCTGCGGACTGATGGGCGTGCAGTCATGATGGCCAACACCTGCTGAAATGATCCAGTGGCCAAGAAGTGCAGTACATTGAGGACCTTATCCAGGGGGCTGAGTGCTTGGGAGCACAAGGAGGGTGATGTGAGGTCATCCTCCCACTCACTCACCAGGTCGAGTATTATGTGAGGTGGGCACCTGTACCTCCCATACACCTGGTCATCAGGCATCCCAAAAAGGCTGGTCCTGGGTGTATGAATTCTGGGCCTGTCTATCCGCTTCCTCCTCCTGCGGTATCCCATGACCACTGCTGCTAGGAACGGTATATTCATCTTGGCGTCTGGGCTTGTTTGTTGTTTGCGCACACTTTTATGCTGTGTGGGTCCACATACGCCTGCTTCCTGCTGGCGTACATGTTTTCGGATTAGCGCGTCTTTTTTGACGCACGCATTAGCCCCGTTCAATTCCATGAATACGTGTTGTAGACGCGCGTGTGGGCGTTCTGCGTATTTGCCTCCTGTACTTCCCCCGTGACGCCCACATTTTCACGTGTTGTTCCCCATTCCGCGTGTTACGCCCCCTGTTCCGCCTACTTTTGTTGTGTGCACTGCGCTATGTGCGCTTTCGCTGGGCGCTTAGCGCACGCTCTTTGGAGACGTGTGCGCCAGCGTGCGCCACGCAGAATTTTAGCACACATCCAGGGATTTACACGCGCACGGACTTTCATGAATCACTGTGCGCGGGTTTTGCTGCGATTTTCGCACTTGCACTGCGATTCACACGCTTTCGCCGAAAATTTCAGCGCACATTAATTCCATGAATCGCCCTCTGAGTATACATGTGAATAATAACTTTTATTCACTAATTGCATGCGCAATTGTTACGCTGTTCGCCATTGGTGCTCAGAAAGAGATCATTGTGCAGGTATAGCGTTCGTTCATTGACAGGTGTAATTTCAATGGGTTCTTTTCCGAGTACATTTTTCTGAAAAAACTCATCGAAATATATAGGGGTGTGGAGAGGTTGTAAAAGTATATATAAGTGGTGGAGGGGGGCAGGAATAGGTAAAAACAAATAGGGGATGGGGGCTTGGTGGGGGAATGGGTTCTTTCCGAGTACTTTTTCCAAAAACAGATCATTGTAATATATAGGGGGTGGGGGTTGGAAAAGTATATATAAGGGGTGGAGGGGGTCGGAAATAGGTAAAAACAAATAGGGGATGGGGGCTTGGTGGGGGACACCCTCAAAAATAAAAATAAATCAATTTTGATTAGTTTTTCGGTAAAAATACTCTGAAAAAAACATTGAAACTACACCCGTCGATAAAATGACATAGAACAATTTTGAAATCTGTTCCTGAGCCAGCCATGACTCTTATTTCACCCCCACCCATATATTGCAGGAACTGTTACAAAGGAAAACAACATGGCAAAGAAAGGTATATAGAACAGCACAAATAGTTTGAGCTCCCATTTACCACTAACTCCCACAGGATTTCAGACGAGGGTATGACTTTATACAGTCCATGACTAGGGTCCCACCCTTGTGGGATCACTGTGCGGTCACCGCTCTCTCTTTGATGGGGTGAAGAACCGCCATTCAGGCAATCCCATAGGGATGGACTACATGACCTCCTGCGTCCATACTAAGAAATCTCCAGCCCATGCGAACATAAATCCCCTAACAAAGAGAGAGCCTCTTTAAATAAATACAGGCAAACACGTGTTGAAGTCACCTGACCTCCCACTAATGATCTGCTGTTCTTTGCATTTCTCAATCGTAGGCACCATGGTGCAAGGCGGAGAGCAGCTAGTTTCCAGGGAAGATGTGAGAAGGGATGCAGGTGTGCAAGGGAATGAGAAGGAGAACGGAGAAAGGTAGGACGCCCTTGAGAGAGGTTGCCATTGATGATGAGTAAGAGGAGATATGAGAGAGAAAGTGTGTGAGTGGGAGGGTAAGAGTGAAAGCAAGGGTGTGAGAGGAAGGAGGAGAGGAGTAGAGAGTGGGGGTGGGTGGGTTTTTTGTAGAGAGAGTTGAGAGGGTGGGGGTAAATAGTGGGTTGATAGAGTGGATGTAGTGTGGGTGGGTGAGGGTAGATAGAGGGAGTGTAGGGTGGGTGGGTGTAGATCGAGTGGCAGGGTGGGTAGTGGTATAGAGAGTCGGGGTAGGGGTAGACAGAGGTTGGGTGGGTGGGGAATCAGAGAGTGGCGGTAGGGTGTGTGGGTGGGTATTTGAAGTAGAGAGATTTGAGGTATGGTAGGTGGGTGGGGTAGAGAGAGTGCAGGTAGTGTGGCAGGTTAGAGTTAGTGGAGGTAGAGTGGGTGGGTGTAGAGAGAGTGGGTGTAGAGAGAGTGAGGAAGTGTGGCCGGGGGTATGTCGAGAGAATGGGGTAGTGTGAGTAAGCGGGAATAGAGAGTGTATGGGTAGGGTTGGGTAGAGAGGGTGGTGTTAGCGTGGGTGGGGTAGAGAGGGTGGGCACAGGGTGAGTGTGTGGGGGTAGAGAGGGTGGGAGTAGGGTGGGTGGGGGCAGAGATGGTGGTAGGGAGGGTGGCGGTAGGGTGAGAGGTTGTGAGTAGGGTGGGTGTGTGGGTGCAGAGAGAGTCCATATAGGGTGGGTGTCATGTCACGCGGGAGACTGGGGTCTGCCGCTCCCATTTCCTCCTGGCGAGTCTACCCGCGCGTTCGCGTCTGGGGACTCGCCGGGAGGGGAGCGACGGGATACGGGCCGGCGGCCTTCGGCGCATGCGCGGAGGTCCTCTCTCTCGGTTCCGCGCATGCGCCGTGGGGCTTGCCTCCCAAGCCTCGTTGTGTGTTCGCCGGCGCCCGGAAACTGAACGGTTTGCGTTCCAGGCCTCTCGGGCGCCGACGGCCCATAAAAGAGGCCGCGAGTCAAAGCGGGTCGCGTCTCAACGCGGTTCGCTTTGCTCACCTCGTTGTTCCTGCCCTGCCCTTACCTGTGGCCTGTCCTGGGCCTGCCTGCATCCAGTCCTTACCTGTGGCCTGTCCTGGGCCTTCCTGCATCCAGTCCTTACCTGTGGCCTGTCCTGGGCCTGCCTGCATCCAGTCCTTACCTGTGGCCTGTCCTGGGCCTGCCTGCATCCAGTCCTTACCTGTGGCCTGTCCTGGGCCTGCCTGCCTCCAGTCCTTACCTGTGGCCTGTCCTGGGCCTGCCTTACCTGTGGCCTGTCCTGGGCCTGCCTGCCTCCAGTCCTTACCTGTGGCCTGTCCTGGGCCTGCCTGCCTCCAGTCCTTACCTGTGGCCTGCCCTGGGCCAGCCTGACTCCAGTCCTTACCCGGGTCCTGTCCTGGGCCTGCCTGCCTCCAATCCTCACCTGGGTCCGGCCCTGGGCCAGCCAGCCTCCAGCTACTACCTGGGTTCTGCCCTGGGTCAGCCTTCCCTCAGCCCATTCCGGAGTTCTGTCCTGAGTCATCATTGTGTAGATGGGACTTATCCTACACTAGCCTGCATTCCTCTGTTCCATCTTGGGCACGTTCCTACAGTTCTCTATTTGACCAGACAGCTAGCTCCAACTGACCTCACCCTTTCCTGTCTTGCCTGACTCCGAACCTCATCCTGTGTACCATTGGAACCATCTGCACCAGCCAAGCTCCTTTTGCCTACTGAGAATACCTTTTCTGCTACACTGGTCTATCTACCAACTGTCGCTGCACTGAGGTTCTTGGAAGATTCATGGTCTTGACAACAAGCTCCACCTGGACTATGGTTCCATCCATCTGAGCCTACAATCCTCTTGTCACGCTTACCTGGGAGAGTGCCTTCGTGACATTGGGGGTTGGTCCATCCTTCACCCAGTTCCTCTTTTGGGTGGTGGAGAGGCTGATTCCTCGTGCCGCTATTTCATCAGTCACCGGACTCCAGACTGGCGACCTCTGCGAGACCAACCACCAAGACTACAGTTACGCGGTCCTCTCGGGCCAATCAGCTTGACAGATTGAGACGCCTTCCTTCTGATTCAGAGATGGATGAATCGCAGGACATGAGGAACGAGTTGCTAGCGCTCAGGGCCGAGATGACCGCCCTGCGTCAGGAGAATCAAACATTACGACAAATGATAACGCAAGGAGCACCCAGTACCTCTCAAGTAGAGGGATCATTGGCTCATACAACACCCATCAAATTCGACGGAGACCCTAGACGGGTGGCAGAGTTTTGTAACCACTGCAGGATACACTTTCTCTTCAGGTCTACCTACTTCAACAACGATAGGGCCAAGATTGGTTACATCTTGGGGAACCTAACTGGGAACGCATTAGCTTGGGCAACTCCGTTTGTGGTTACCAACAGTCCTATTTTGAATGACTTTGCTGCCTTTGAAAAGGCCTTTCTTGAGGTATTCCAGACGCCGAACCTGGCCTCCGTTGCACAGAATCAATTGATGGACTACAAACAGGGAAGCAATGACGTCATCACCTACATCAGCCGTTTCCGACTTTTGGCTACCGACTCCCAGTGGCCCGAAATTAAACAGAAGACACTGTTTCGTCGAGGCCTGAGAGAGGAGTACAAGGATGAGTTACTTCACATCCCTGAACCAGAGAGCCTTCAACTCTTGATTGATCAAGTACTCCGTATTGACCAAAGGCTAGCCGAACGAAAGGCTGAGAGACGTCGGCTTGACAGAAGCGGTCCCCGGACGACCAACTCACCCGCTGGTTCGTTTGGGTCGACAGAGTCCGGACCTGAGCCCATGCAAGTAGGAGCCATGAGGGGACCTTTGACGGAAGAAGAGAAGAAACGAAGGAGGTCTTTGCGTTTGTGTCTTTACTGTGGAGCAGCTGGACATTATTTGGGTACGTGTCCTTTGCGTCCGCAGAAGAAGAAGTCGGGAAACTAGGAGACCTGTCGTATACAGGAAGGGCAACGACAGGTCCCATTCCTTCCTCAGACCCTTCTGTTATTTGTTCTATTCGTCTGCCCATGCAACCAGCGGTGCTACAGACCCTGAAGGTCCGCATTAAATTACCAGACAAGAACCTGGAAGTATCCGGTCTACTGGACTGTGGGGCTTCCGGCAATTACATCGACGAAACGTTCGTCACCAGACATAAGATACCACTCGTTTCCAGACACACGCCTCTGTCGGTGGAGCTTATTGATGCTACTCCCTTGTCTTCTGGACCCGTTAGTCAGTTCACAGTTGGACTGGCTCTTCTGATTGCTGATCATTACGAGGAACTAGCCTTTGATGTTATTAAGTCACCGAACTACAAAATGGTCTTGGGATTACCTTGGTTGCAACACCACAATCCTTTGATAGACTGGAGAACCCAGACCTTGACCTTTTCATCCGAAAGGTGTGCTCAAGAATGCAAGCTACCGGTTCCCACCAGGACCGTTTTGACTTCTCTAGTAACGGACAGCAATGGGGTTCATCTATGTTCCACGTCTCTGGTCCCACAGGAATATTCCGAATTCAAACAGGTGTTTTCTGAACCCGGCAACATACCCCTTCCTCCACACCGTTCCTTTGATTGCTCCATTGACCTGCTACCGGACCACGTTATTCCCCATGGGAAATTATATGCTTTGACACGTGACGAGAAGCTAGTTCTTCAGGAGTATTTGTCAGAGAGTCTAGAAAAGGGGTACATTGTGCCGTCAAAATCACCTGCAGGATTTCCCCTGTTTTTTGTAAAGAAAAAAGAAGGTACATTGAGACCCTGTGTCGACTACCGGCAGTTGAATGACATAACAGCCAAGGACCGGTATCCTTTACCCTTAATTCGCAGTATCCTTGAAACCCTGCATACTGCGCGAATCTTCACCAAATTGGACCTCCGCGGAGCTTATCATTTGGTGCGCATCAGGAGTGGGGACGAGTCGAAGACAGCTTTCAAGACATCTTTTGGGCATTTTGAATACAGGGTTATGCCTTTCGGCTTATGTAATGCCCCCGCTGTTTTTCAACGATTCATGGACTACATCTTTGGTGACCTGTTAGGATTATCCGTCTGGGTTTATCTGGACGACATATTGATATTCTCTAAATCCTTAGACGAGCATGTGGAACACGTTCGTGAGGTCCTTCATCGGTTGTCCGTCAATAACCTGTTCGCCAAAGCGGAGAAATGTAGCTTTCACCAACCCAGCATTGAGTTCTTGGGATTTGTTATCAATCAAGAAGGTATTGGGATGAATCCCAAGAAGGTGCGAGCCATACAAGAATGGAAACATCCACACGATATCAAGGCTCTCCAACGCTTTCTGGGATTCGCAAACTTTTACAGGCGCTTTATCCCACAGTTCTCACAGATCTCGGCGCCCCTCACCAGGCTAACCAGCAGCAAGATCACGTTCGAATGGGATCTATTGGCTTCTCAGGCCTTTGACGTTTTGAAGTCGGCCTTTATGGCTGCCCCGATCCTGCGCCATCCCCAGGAAGAGTTGCCTTACATAGTGGAGGCCGATGCTTCCAGCTTTGCTGTAGGAGCAGTCCTTCTTCAGAAAGATCCAACCACGTTAGTGGAACATCCAGTGGCCTATTATTCTCGCAAGTTGAGTCCCAGCGAACTAAACTACGCGGTGATTGAAAGGGAACTGTTGGCCATCAAGACCGCATTCGAGGAATGGAGACATTTTCTCCTCGGAGCACGCTTTTCTGTGGAGGTGCGGACAGACCATCGCAATCTGCAATATCTTCACTCTCTGCAATGTCGGACTCCTCGTCAAGCCCGGTGGGCCTTCTTCTTCTCTCCGTTTGAGTTCCATGTTACTTATATCCCGGGAACCTCCAATACAAAGGCGGATGCACTTTCCAGGTCCCTGGAAAACGTAGATGGGACGCCTTGTCCAGAACTGCCACTGATTTCTCCTCGCCATTTTCTGCTGGCCTTGTCCTCTCACCTTAAGTCCATCGCGGAAGCCACTCGGTCGGATCCAGAAAGAACGACCCTTCTTAGTCGGCAATTGGTTTCAGAACGAGATGGACTGTTGTTTTTTCAGAGAAGACTCTACATACCTAGAGGAGCCGTTAGAAGGGGCATTCTACATGGATTCCATGATTCACCCATAGGAGGACATCGCGGGGTCAGAGCCACTCGAGACTTGATATCCCAACAGTTCTGGTGGCCTGGTTGGGCGACCGAGGTCCAGAAGTACATCGACAGCTGTCCAATTTGTGCCCAGTGCAAGGTTCCCAGAAGACGACCATTGGGTTTGTTAATGCCCTCCGAAGTGGTTCCCTATCCATGGCATACCATCGCCACCGATTTCATTGTGGATTTGCCTCCATCTGAAGGGTACACCTGTATAATGGTGGTTGTGGACAGCTTCACCAAACTGGCCCATTTCATCCCATTCCAGAAAAACCCTACAGCTACTCAAATGGCTTCAGCGTTTCTGCACGACATCTACCGGTTGCACGGCCTACCGGAGAAAATCATATCGGATAGAGGTACCCAGTTCCTTTCATCATTTTGGAGACAGGTGTGTGGTCATCTGGGAATACATAGAGCTCTAAGCTCAGGCTACCACCCACAGACAAATGGGCTAACCGAAAGGACCAATCAGACTTTGGAGGGGTATCTCCGCTGTTTTGCCAATGCCACACAGTCTAATTGTAAAGATGGGTTAGATCTGGCCGAAGTATCCTACAACAACACCGTTCATGCTTCCATTGGAGTCAGCCCATTCTTCTGTTCCACTGGTCTACATCCTCGGTTAATGCCTTTTCAACCAGTTCCATCTAGTACTGTTCCCTCTGCTGATGGTCTGGTCTTACACATCCGGGAACAACAAGAACTTGCACGCAAGATCTTAAGTGAAGCCAAGGATCGGATGAAGAGACAGGCAGACAGGAAGAGGTGTGCAGAACCTAATTTCCAGGAGGGCGACAAGGTGTGGTTGTCCTCAAAGAACCTGCCTCTCCGCAATCTGCCCGTCAAACTGGCCCCTCGATATTTGGGACCCTTTGTTATCACCAAACGGTTGTCCTCTGTAGCTTTCCGTCTTCGCCTACCCTCTTCCTGGCGTGTACATCCCGTTTTTCACGTGTCCCTGTTAAAGCCCTATGTGGTCGATGAATACGGCCGCACCTCTCCTCGTCCGGCCTCTGTTTTGGTACAGGGCGTCCCTGAGTTTGAGGTACACGAGATCTGTGATGCCCGTTACCGTAGAGGGGTGCTCCACTATTTGGTTGACTGGAAGGGGTACCCAGCCTGTGATCGTACATGGGAACCGCGCCAGCACGTGCATGCTCCCCGGCTGATACGTGAGTTCTACGTACGGTTTCCCTGGAAACCTGGGGCCCCGGGTCTTCCTGGGAGGGGGCATAGTGTCATGTCACGCGGGAGACTGGGGTCTGCCGCTCCCATTTCCTCCTGGCGAGTCTACCCGCGCGTTCGCGTCTGGGGACTCGCCGGGAGGGGAGCGACGGGTTACGGGGCCGGCGGCCTTCGGCGCATGCGCGGAGGTCCTCTCTCTCGGTTCCGCGCATGCGCCGTGGGGGCTTGCCTCCCAAGCCTCGTTGTGGGTTCGCCGGCGCCCGGAAACGGAACGGTTTGCGTTCCAGGCCTCTCGGGCGCCGGCGGCCCATAAAAGAGGCCGCGAGTCAAAGCGGGTCGCGTCTCAACGCGGTTCGCTTTGCTCACCTCGTTATTCCTGCCCTTACCTGTGGCCTGTCCTGGGCCTGCCTGCATCCAGTCCTTACCTGTGGCCTGTCCTGGGCCTTCCTGCATCCAGTCCTTACCTGTGGCCTGTCCTGGGCCTGCCTGCATCCAGTCCTTACCTGTGGCCTGTCCTGGGCCTGCCTGCATCCAGTCCTTACCTGTGGCCTGTCCTGGGCCTGCCTGCCTCCAGTCCTTACCTGTGGCCTGTCCTGGGCCTGCCTTACCTGTGGCCTGTCCTGGGCCTGCCTGCCTCCAGTCCTTACCTGTGGCCTGTCCTGGGCCTGCCTGCCTCCAGTCCTTACCTGTGGCCTGCCCTGGGCCAGCCTGACTCCAGTCCTTACCCGGGTCCTGTCCTGGGCCTGCCTGCCTCCAATCCTCACCTGGGTCCGGCCCTGGGCCAGCCAGCCTCCAGCTACTACCTGGGTTCTGCCCTGGGTCAGCCTTCCCTCAGCCCATTCCGGAGTTCTGTCCTGAGTCATCATTGTGTAGATGGGACTTATCCTACACTAGCCTGCATTCCCCTGTTCCATCTTGGGCACGTTCCTACAGTTCTCTATTTGACCAGACAGCTAGCTCCAACTGACCTCACCCTTTCCTGTCTTGCCTGACTCCGAACCTCATCCTGTGTACCATTGGAACCATCTGCACCAGCCAAGCTCCTTTTGCCTACTGAGAATACCTTTTCTGCTACACTGGTCTATCTACCAACTGTCGCTGCACTGAGGTTCTTGGAAGATTCATGGTCTTGACAACAAGCTCCACCTGGACTATGGTTCCATCCATCTGAGCCTACAATCCTCTTGTCACGCTTACCTGGGAGAGTGCCTTCGTGACATTGGGGGTTGGTCCATCCTTCACCCAGTTCCTCTTTTGGGTGGTTGAGAGGCTGATTCCTCGTGCCGCTATTTCATCAGTTCCCGGACTCCAGACTGGCGACCTCTGCGAGACCAACCACCAAGACTACAGTTACGCGGTCCTCTCGGGCCAATCAGCTTGACAGTGGGTGGGGGTGGATGTGTAGAGAGTGTGGATGTAGGGTGGGGTAGAGAGATTGTAAGAAGGGTGGGTGGGTTTGTCAAGGTAGGGTGGGTGGGTTTGAGTAGAGAGGGTGGAGGTAGAGTGGGTGGAGGGATAGAGAGTGGGGTTATAGTGAGTGTGTGTAGGGTGGGTGTACAGAGAATGGGCGTAGGGTGGGTGGGTATAGAGAGAGTTGGCATAGGGTGGGTGGCAGGAGGTAGAGCAGGGGTATGGTGGGTGGGTGGAGGTAGAGATAGTGGGGGGATGGGTGGGTGTGACTACAGGGGGGAGTTTAGGGTGTGTGGGCGGTGATATAGAGATTTGGTGTATGGAGGAGAGATGGGGTAGGGTGGGTGGATGGGGATTGGGTGGGTGGGGGTAGGGTAGTTGATTTTAGGGTAGAGAGAGTGGGGGTAGGGTGGGTGGTGGTACAAAGTGTGGGTGTATGCTGGTTGACTTGGTAGAAAAGGTGGTGTATGGTGTGTGGGTGGGGCTAGGGAGTGTGGGGAGTGGCTTCAGTTAGAGAGTGTAGGGGTAGGATGGGTGGGGGTTGATGGGTGGTGGTAGAGAGGGTGGGCGTAGGATGGGTGGGTATTGGTAGAGAGTGTGGGGGTATGGTAGGTAGATCAGAGTAGAAATGGTGTGACTAGGGTGGGTAGAGAGAGTGTGGTAGGGTATGTGGGGTTAGAGTGGATGGTTGTGGAGAGAGTGGAGGTACTGTGCATGTAGAGAGAGTGGGTGTAGGGTGGGTATGTGTGTGTAAAGAGAGTGGAGCTAGCATCAGTGGGGTAGAGTGTGGAAGTAGGGTGGGTGGGGGTAGATAGAGTGGAGGTAGTGTGGGTGGGTGGGGATGGTAGTGTGTGGGAGTGGGTAGGGAGACAGTGGAGATAGGGTGGTTGGGTGAGGGTAGAGAGAGTGGAAGTAGTGTGGGTAGGTGAGGGTAGAGAGAGAGTAGCTGTAGAGTGGATGGGGAGAGAGAGTCGTGGTATGGTGAGTGGGTGTTGGGTGGGTGTAAAGAGAGTGGAGGTAGGGTAGGTGGAGGTATGTAGAAAGAGTGGTGGTAGTGTGGCTGGCTATAGAGAGAGTGGGGGTAGGCTGGGTGGTTCGAGGTAGAGAGCGTGAGAATATGGTGGGTGGGGGGGTAGAAAATGTGTGGGTAGAGTGCGTGGGGTAGAGAGGGTGAAGGTAGCTTGGGTGTGTGTGTGTGGGTAGGGTAGGTGATGGTGGGGAGTGGGTCTTTGGGGGTAATGTGCTTGGGGTACAGACAGTGGGGTGGGTGGGGGTAGAAAGAGTGGGGGGTAGTGTGGGTGGGGTAGAGATGGTGGTGGCATAGCATGGGTGGGTGGTTGTACATAGGGTGGAGGTAGGGTGGTCGGGTGGGGTAGAGATGGTGTGGGTATGGTGGATGGGTGGGGGTGGAGAAGGAGGGGTGGGTGGGTGGAGCTAGAGAGAGTAGGGGCAAAGTCGGTGGGGTTGAGAGAGCAGAGGTATGGTGGGTGAGTGTAGTTTGAGTGGAGTTAGTTTGAGTGGGTGTAGAGAGTGGGGGTAGAGTGGGTGGGATAGAGGGATTGGGGTAGGGTTAGCGTTTGTAGTGCGTGGGGGTAGTGTGGGTGGGTTTAGAGAGTGGCGGAGGGTGAGTGGGTGTCGGCAGAGAGAGTGGGGGGTAGCATGGGGGTAATGATGTGGAGAGGAGGGGGAGTGGATGGGGGTAGAGAAGGTGGGGGGTGTCCGGTGCTAGAGCGAGTAGGGGTAAGGTTGGTGGTGTTGAGAGGGCAGAGATACGGTGGGTGAGTGTAGTTCGAGTGGAGTTAGGTTGGGTGGGTGTAGAGCGTGGGGGTAGAGTGGGAGGGATAGAGGGATTAGGGTTAGGGTCAGAGTTTGTAGAGAGTGGGTTAGTGTGGGTGGGTTTAGAGAGTGGCAGAAGGGTGGGTGGGTGTCGGCACAGTGAGTGGGGGTAAGGTGGGGGTAGGACGTGTAGGGGTGGGTGAGTGGATGGGGTAGAGAGAGTGGGGGTAGAGTCAGTGGGTGATGGTAGCTGGTTGGGGCAAAATACATGAAGAACAAATAATCCTCCAGAGGTCAAAAGTAGACCAAAATAGCCCATACAAAACCTAACCAACACGGTTACTGGGGTTGGGGTGGGTGGGTTTGGGTAGTAAAGTGGTGGTCAGGTGGGTGGGGTTAGAGAGAGTGAGAGTAGGGTAAGGATGGTGGGGATAGGGTGTGTGGGGTAGAAACAGTGGGGTAAGGGTGGGTGTACAGAGAGTGGGTGTAGCCTGGGTGGGTGTAGACTGTAGAGAGACTCAGAGTTGGGTTGGTGGGTGTTTGTAGAGTGAGTGGGGGATGGGTGGGTGGGTGGTGGTAGCATGTGTAGCAGTGGGTGAGTGGATGGGAGTAGAGATAGTGAGTGGGTGATGGTATTTTGTTGGGGCAAACATACATAAAGAACAAAAAAGCCTTGGGAGAACTCGTCAAACGTAGCCCAAAATAGCCCAAACAAAACCCAACCAAAACACTTACTGGGAGTGTGGTGGGTGGGTGTTGGTAGAAAGAGTGGTGGTAGGGTAGGTGGTGGTAAAGAGGATGGGTGTAGGGTGCGTGGGGTAGAGTGGGTCGGAGTAGGGTTTGTGGGGTATAGAAAGGGGAAGGCCGTGTGCGGCATAATAAGGGGGGGGTGGGTGGATGTGTGTAGAAAGAGTGGAGTTAGGATGGGTGGGTGTAGAGAGAATTGGTGTAGGGTGGGTGTGTGTAGACAGAGATGGTGTAGGGTGGGTGGGCGTTTGTAGAGAGAGCGGGGGTAGGGAGGGTGGGTGGTGGTAGAGAGTGTGGGGGTGGGAAGGTGGGTGACATAGAGATAGTAGCGGATGGGTGAGTAGGGTTGGGTGGGGGTAGAGAGAATGGGGAGTGACTAGGAGAGGTTGAGGGTTGGGTGGGTGGCGGAAGTGAGATTCAGGGTAAGGTGGGTGGGTCTGGATAGAGAGTGGGGGTAGGGTGGGTGGTGGTAGAGAGAGTGGGACTATGGTCGGTGGGTGTTCATAGAGAGAGTGAGGGTAGAGTGAGCGGGGTAGAAAGAGTGGGGGTAGGGTCAGTGGGGGTAAAGAGGGTGGTTCTAGAGTGGGGGTAGGGAGTGTGTTGGTAAATAGGGTGGTTGTAGGGTGGTGGGTGTAGAGAGAGTTGGGGTAATGTGGGTAGATGAGAGTAGAGTGGGTGGGGATTGGGTGGGTGAGGGTAGAGAGGGTGGGGTAGGGTGAGTGGTTGGGGGTAGTGTGGGTGAGTGTGTAGGGGTAGGGAGAGTGGGCGTGAGGTGGGTGGGTAATGGTAGTTGGTTGGGGCAAAAAAATATGAAGAACAAAGCAGCCTCAGGGAACTCATCAAACGTAGCCCAAAATAGCCCAGTCAAAACCCCCAACCAACACACATAATTGGGGTGGGGTGAGTGGGTGGGGGTAGAAACATGTGTGGGGATGGGTGGGTTTTGAAAGAACAAAAAAGATGCTGTCAAAAATAGCCCAAACATAGGCCGATTGGCCTATTGGCACAAAATGTGCAGCTAGGAAATGCAAAGCCCAGCACCCGGAACTCTTGGAGCAAATGTTAAGGAACTTCTGATTGGGTAATTTGGTGGAGGAGTTTGGAAAATAGATTTGAGTTATTCGGGCGTTTCATGCGTGGTATTGCTGGTTGCTATGACAACCAGATATTCTCAGTTCAGAATCCCCATTCCCTCTCTCTCTCTCTCTCTCCTGTAACAATGGTTTCAGCAAATGTGTACCACAAGCGCCACAAAAATTCTCCAAAACCAAAAATGGCTTCATGCAGAAACGTGTTCCGTGCTCTCAACATCCCATCCTCGTCGCCATTGCGGGGAGTCACTGATAGAGCCTGACGAGGATAAGCTTTGAACATAAACATTTATTAACCAGTTACATGCGCGATTGTATCGCTGCTTGGTCTCAGAAGCTCCCGAGTTCTACATGGCTCAATCCCTTGCCTTTTTGCCTCTGTATTTTAGATATATACCTTGGATCGTTGTAAGTATGGATGACACTGTTCCACAGAGAGCAAGTTCTCCTTGTCCCTGAAGGAACCCTGCTTGTCCAGTTCAAACTGAAAAGACACACAACACATACCTGCGCCCTATGGAACGTAGTGGCAAGCAATGGGATGAGGCTAAGAGCCAATCACAGTCCGTCCGGCATATCTTTCCAGATCCTTGACAAACTAAGTGCCTATTTTCTCACAGGGTGACAGCTGCTTTGTTGGCGCCCAAAAATATAAAGCAGTGTAAAGAAAATAATGTCTATCACACCTATTTGTATTTTTATAAGAAGACCAAATGAACTACATTTGTGCAGTTTTCCCTTTGTTTTGTTTTCTTTTTCTCTCTACGTCCTCCCTCTGTGGCAAAATGTAAGCAGATCCATCCCAAGACGGTAGTTCTGGGAGAGTTGGTCCTCCTTTTTTCATGAACGCCGCCATTTAGTAATCACTATCCCTATTTTGCCATTTTCAATCCATTTAGACCTTTTAACCTCTGAGAGTTGCCCAGTTTGACTGTGGCCTCACTGAGCCCATGCTTCATTGTGCCCATGCTTCAGGTGCTTGTATGAAGGCCTATGTGCAAAGACTGTATTGTGTAGGATCATATGCACCTGAGGGCCCGGTGTGTGTGTTCAGCGAGGTATAGAGTGTGATTTGGGTGGGAAGTTTATGGAGGTTGAAGGCGAAATCCAGTAAAGTCCATTTGCTGCTGTCAGCAGCTGAATTTGCGTGTGCGGGCCCTGCTATGCTCCATCTGCAGCATCAGCTGTTTGTGCTGCTTTAACATCTACTGTGTTCCGGTTTGCGAGGGCGTATGAAGTAGTCCATCTGCTGCTCCCTCGGGAGCTGCTTACTCACCTGCCTGCTCCTCCTGGACGCTGTTACTATCGCCTCTGAGTTACAGACTTTGGCCACGCCCCCTTTTGGCCCGCCATTCGGCTCCAGACTTCTTTAACATCACTTCCTGGGCGACGCCCAGGGCAAAGGCCCGCTAAATCCAGTTGTTGCTGCCTGCAACTCTTCGCGGTTGGAACACATTTCTTATTCTCTATCTTTTGCCTTTAATTTTTTTGGTTCTATTCTCATTATTAGCTCCAATGTACAGCTACTCCAACTTTGTCCCCCGCAGCCCGCCAAGCATACTCACTTGGTAGTTTATGATTATATTGACCAGCATACTGCTTGCTCGAATATTGCTCCTCCGACTTGATTGTCTCTGCACCTTTGATATTGCTGACATGTCTGCCTCAAATTCTACTTCCTGCATTCCTTCTAGCTCTGTTTCTTGTCCTTCTTTTTGTAATTATTCTAACCTTATCTATCCTCCCTGCTCTAGTTACCCTCCACCTGTTAATATTCCTCCCTGAAATGCTTGCTCTCTTTGTGGTAAATCCCACTTTGTCTTAGACACCTTTCTCCGTTTGAACGTACACTTTCTGTGTATTACTGAGACATGGCTCTCGTCTTATAACACTGCTATCCCTGCATCCCTTTCTACCTTTGACACAGATTTTGTCCACACGCCTCGTCCCTTGGACCGTGGGGGTGGAACTGGTATTCCTTTTTGCTCATCTTTTGTTTCTTCTCCTAGTTCTTCTCTCTTCCCACAATTTCTTCATTTGAATATCCACTTACCTCTTTTTCTGAACCTAAATCTCTGACCATTTTACTTATCTATCGTCTACCGGCCCAGTGGAAACCAATTGTGACCATATTGATATCTTGCTTTCTGCTATTTTACCCTGCTCTGCTCCATTTATACTCTCTGTGATTTCAATGTTCATCTTTCTACTACTCACTCATCTCTTCCGCTTCTTTCCATTCTTGACTCCTATCTCCTATCTCATTTCTCCCTTCCCTACTCCTCCTTCTCATGTATCTGGCTCCTGTCTTTTTGATTTGTCCTTCTCTTCTTTCATCTACTTCCCCTGGCTCAGAAGCTCTGACATATGTACATTGAGATCTTCGTGACTTTAATATTCCTCTATTTGTTTCCTCTTGCATTTTAAATCTTTTTACACATCCTTCATTTGCTGTCCTCTTTGCTGATGATGCGGCTACTAAATCATCTTCTTCCCTTTCATCTTCTCTTGATTCTCTTTACCCTACTACTTCTTTTTGTCCTTCCCGGATACCATCTTAACCATGACTTACCCCCCACCTTTGCTCTAAGCGATGAGTACTTTGCCGCCTCGAGTGATGCTGGTGTGGCTCCTTCTCGGACGCAGATCAGCTGGCTTTCTCTTCCTATCACACTCTATATGATGACTTACTTCTTTCATCTAAACTCTCATACTATTCTGATCTTCTGAAATCTCAATCTACTCATCCTTGCCATCTTTTTCAATCGATTTCTTGTCTTATTTCTCCCACCGCTCCTGATTATTCACTTAACTCCATTTTAACTGCCTCTGATTTTTCATCCTATTTTTCTTTAAAGATGGCCACTCTTAGACCGGCCATTGTCCCGTCCTCTACTGTCCTCTTTTCTTCCCCAATCTCCTTGTCCACCTCGGCTATCTCATTTTTCTGTCAGATCCTAATCTGAGACTTCTTCTCTACTTGCTCATGGCCACCCTATTGCCTCTCCCTCCGCTCCAATTCCTTCTTTACTTATTCCTAAGGTCTATCCCTCATTGGTTTCCTATCTTGCTGCTCTCTTTAATACTTCTCTTCTTATTTCAACCTTTCCTTCCTCATTTAAACACACTTTCTTTCTTCTCATTCTAAAGAAATCTTCCCTGGACCCCTCTCCTCCTGGTAATTTACAACCCATTTCTCTTCTTCCCTATCTCTCTAAGCTTCTCGAGGGCATTCTCTAGTCCCGGGTTCATACTTTTTTCACTGAAAACGCTATTGTTCCTTGTTCCCAGTCTGGTTTTCATCCTCTCCACTCCACTGAAGCTGTTCTCCTTTCTGTTAGTGATTCCCTGCCTTCTGCTCGTTACTCTAAACACTCTTCTCCTTTGCTTCAGTTGGCTATATCGGGCTCTCTTGACACTGTGGATCATACTCTTTTCCTGTCTTCTCTTTCTTCATTTAGGTTCTCTGGTTCTGTTTTATATTGGTTTTGTTCAAATGTATCCAACTGAACGTATTCAGTATCTTGGGCTGGGTCCTCTTCTGGCACACTACCTCTTCTTCACAGCGTTCCTCAAGGTTTTGTTTTTGGACCTTTGCTTTTCTCTCTCTACACATTTCCCTTTGCTGCCATAATCTCGTCTTTTGGAATATCCCATCATTTCTATGCCGATGATAAGTAGCTTTTTCTATCCTTATCTTCCTTTCATCTTCTAGTCACACTAATCTTACCTCTTGTCTTCTAGCTATTAAATCATGGATAGCGGATCATTTTCTTGCCTTCAATACTAATAAAATAGAATTTCTCTTTTTCCAACCAAAACTATTCCTTCTCCTCACTCTTTTTTCTCATTTCCTCCTTCACAATTACCTATTTCATCTTCTCCTCATAAGTTTGGTCTTTATCTTGATGCTGATTTCTCGTTTTCTCATCACATCTCTATAACTTCACATGCTTGTGGCTATCATCTTTTTATCATTTGCAAATCTCGTCCTTTTCTTACATTTGATGCCACCAAGCTTTTGATTTCTTCACTTTTTTTGTTTTGTTTTATTCGTATTTATATAGCACACAACAGCCCGAGGACATCGTGGCACTTGTTACAGTACAAAGCTTAGTTACTTAGTTACATGGTCATTAGCAATATATATATATATACAGGTTGCAGTATAGTTACATAGTCATTAGCAGTATATATACAGGTTACAATATAGTTATATTACATTTGTGTTATATTTCAATATACATGGCAGAAGTGGAGGAGGCAGTCCTCCACTTGCTAGTTGAGGAGAGTGGCCTTGAGGTTGTTGTGGAAGACAGAGATGGAAGTTTCAGCTCTAAGGGTGGCAGGGAGTGAGTTCCAGAGTTTCGGTGCAATATAGGAGAAGCCTAGACCTCCCGCTGTGGCTCTCTTTATGCGTGGTATGTTTAGCTGGTTGGTGTACTGAGCTCTGGTGGGGCGAGTGGATGTGGTCCTTGCTATTGCTTCAGATAGGTATGCTGGAGTGGTTTTGTTGATACATCTGTGAGTGATGGTGAGGATTTTCAGAATAATACGGTTTTTGACCTGGAGCCACCGGGCTTCACGTCTGGCATGGGATATATGGTCTCTTCTAGGGATGCCCATGGTGGCTCTGAGGGCATTGTTTTGTGTGGTTTGCAGTCTGTGAATGTTTTTGGCATAGGTGCCAGCTAGGTGGGCGTTGCACTAATCGAGTTTGGCTCCTATAGTTGCTCTAGCTATGGCCAAGCGGTTGGGGGTGGATAAGTAGGGTTTAATGGCATTGATGAGTATGGTGCTGAACGCTGATGCAGAGGCTATGGCGCTGACTTGTTTGTTCATCGATAGATTTGCATCAATGTGAACACCTAGAGTCTTCACAGAGGATGATACGGAGATGGTTGAGTTGTCTATGTTGAAATTGTTGTATTGGGGGCTTAGTTTCGATAATGTGTTTGTCTGGCCCAGGTTGAGAATTTCAGTCTTTTCCCCGTTAAGACAGAGGCCATTGATTGCCATCCAAGCTTGGATAGTGGCATAGATGTTGTGAAGGGCCGTGGCGTCTTGGTGATAGAGTCCAGATAGGGGTAAAAGTACTTGAGTGTCGTCTGCATAGTTTGGATATGCAACACCCATGGAGTCAAGTAGGTCGAAGATGGGTTTTGTGAAGAGGTTATAGAGGGTGGGGGCTGTACAAGCTCCTTGGGGGACACCATAGTTTATAGTGGTAGAATCTGCGTTAGCTGTGTCGCAGTACACCTTCATGGCTCTTCCTTCAAGGAAGGAAGTGATCCAGGATGCTGCTTGATTAGAGAAATGGGCTGCATGGGTGAGGTGGGTGGTGAGTGTTTGGTGATCTACCAGGTCAAAAGCAGCGGATAGATCGAGAAGAAGGAGCAAGGCAGGTTTGCCTTTGTCCATGATCTGTGAAATTTGATTTTTTAGGTCTAATACGGCGAATTCTGTTCCATGCCCGACAAGGAAGCCAGATTGTCTTTTGCCTAGTATGGAGTTAGCCTCTATGTATGATTGGATCTGGATGTGAGCTACTTTGTCCAGGATTTTTAGCAGGAACAGGACTGTCGTTATCGGTCTGTAGTTGTTGGGTTGCGCTGGGTCAAGTGAGGCCTTTTTTAGAAGTGGCCGCACCCAGGCTTCCTTGAGATTGTTTGGGACAGTTCCTGTTTGGAAAGATGCGTTAACGAAGGCAGTAATCAGGGGTGCTAGGTCATTGGCACATTCCTTGATGATTTTTGGAGGGCAAATGTCTGCTTTGCAGAAGGATGGTTTGAGGTTTTTTGATGAGATTAAGGACCTCGGGTTCAGTGACGTCTCTGAAGGAGAATTGAGCGTGATTGGGATTACTACGCATGTCTTGTGTAGGGCGGTTGGTTTTTTGGTTTGGGAGGGCTTTGCAGTGGTTTTGGATTTTGTTCTGGAGGAGTTTTATTTTGTTGAGCATGGCGGACTGAATACTGGCACACCAGGCTTTGTCTTTAGTTATCTCGTCAGCGGTAGCCGGAGGAGTGACTAATTCATTAAAGATTGCGAATAGTTCTTTAGCTTGGGAGTTGTCCTTTGAGATCCTATCATTGAAGGAGTTGGATTTTGCTGCTAAAATGGCTTTTTTATATTGGAGGGCTATTTGTTTGAAGAGGCTCTTATTTAGATCACTCGGATCCGTATGACAGTTTATAAGCGACTGACGCTTTTGAGCTTGGAGGGTTTGGAGTTCTTCCGAGAACCAAGAGTTGCAGTGAAATTATTTTTTTTCCTTCTTGCTTTCAAGTGGGGCTATAGAGTTTATGGCATTGGTGAGAGTATCATTGAAGATCGCTGATAATATATTTGGATCCTGAGAGAAAGGTGGTGCTAGGCAGGGGCTTTTAAGGTGGGGATGCAAGTTGTCTGCGTTGAGTTTTTTAGTACTTCTTATTGTGGCAGGTGGTGCGTGGGTGAGAGTCTTAGGTTTAGGGTTGGTGGGGATGAGGAATTCGATGCATGTGTGGTCCGTCCATGGAAGGGCTGTGTTTGAGGTAATGTTGGATGCACAGTTGCGATCCATGACCCAGTCAAGGGTGTGGCCTTTGGAGTCAGTGGGGGTGAGGAGTCCTTGGGAGAAACCTAAGTCTGCAAGTTCTTTAGCTAATGTTGCAGCGTATTTATCCTTGGGATCATTGTATCCTAAATTTAAGTCTCCTAACAGAAGGATTTTGGAGGACCTTTTAATGTTGTTGCTGAGTAGATGGGAGAAGTTCTCTTGGAAGTCAGCTGGGAGTCCGGGAGGTCTGTATAGGATGTGGATGTTGATTAGATTATTGGGGGAGAGCGTAAGCTTGGCTTATAGGATATCAGCATTACCACCCCATGTACTATGGTCTGCTAATCTAATGGATAGTGAGTCTATGTGGATAAGGGTGACTCCCCCTCCAATCTTATCACATCTATCTTGCCTAAGGATGGTGTAGCCTGTGGGTAGGGCTAGTGCGATGGCTGGGCAGGAGGCATCATTGAGCCAGGATTCAGTGATGCAAAGTAAGTCCAGATTAAGTGTGGATAGTAGACCATTTATCTCGAGGGCATGTGCAGGTAGGGAGCGTACGTTCAGTATTGCACATTTAAGAGGTGGGTGTTGTGTGCCTTTGATGTTTTTGTTTGTACTAGTATGGGGTGAAGTGTGTTTGTTATGGTGTGTGGTAGTGAGGGGCTTAGTGCGAAGTAGTGTAGAGGCATGTTGGGGTGGTGGGGGGAGAGGGGCAGTGCCTATGCTCATTTTATTATGGGGTAGTGGTGCAGTGCGGGTGCCTAATCTGGTGTTTCTAGTCGTGATGGGTGTGGGTGAGTAGAG
This sequence comes from Ambystoma mexicanum, assembly GCF_040938575.1. Classification (NCBI taxonomy): domain Eukaryota; kingdom Metazoa; phylum Chordata; class Amphibia; order Caudata; family Ambystomatidae; genus Ambystoma; species Ambystoma mexicanum. Next base: position 1,174,672,841 of record NC_090926.1, on the reverse strand, counting down.
TAAATACCTAGGAAGTGATCGATTTCTGAGATTGCAGAGTCTCGTGGCTAGGCTAGGTGGCCGAGGCTGTGTGATGTTGTAGTCTGCTGCTGCGGCATGTGAATTTAGTGCCGGGCGCTGGGTGAGGTGTGCTGGGAATATGTGGGGAGGTGTAGAGGCCATTATAGTGAGGGCTATAAGGATGGCTGTTAGGCTGGCTGAGCGGATGTGGCAGGGAGAGTGCGGGAGAGTGAAACTATGCTATGAGTGAGAGGTGCACTCTTGGGCATCCTGATAGAGGAGAGTGGCTGTGTGTGTGTGTGTGCAGCTGGTGTGTTCCGCTGGTATGTGACAGAAATGACAGGGAGATTGTGCGACTAGTGCTAGGTAGTTCAGAGGCAGGTCACAAGTGGGTCACAATTCAACAAAATACAATGCCCAAATTCGATTTTCTAAGTGGGGCAGGCAGAGGCTAAATGGTGGCAGGGCATAATAGGTAGCAGTTGGCTGCACAAAAGGATACAGTACAAGCGGATAAGCAATACTGGTAAATGTGCTAAATAGTATAGTGAGATATTATATATCAACTATAGACGAGGTGATAGCAAGCAATTGTCCAAAATCAGTGAAAAGCAGAGGCACCCACGAGGTGTACCGCATGACTTCTTTTGACGATTATTGCTCTGCCACACTCTTTGTTCTTCCTGTCTCTCACTTGGTCCCTTTAAAGTCAGTTTCCAGTGCTTCTATTCATCTCCCATACCTTCTCTGCTCTCGTGACTCAATTTCTCTGCCATTGTCTTCTCTTGGCTGGCTTTCGTTTCACTCTCGTCTCAAATTTAACTTTCTCTCTCTTGTCTTTAAATCGCTCCATGGCCTTGTGCCCTCTTATTTTTCCACTTTTTTTTTGTTTTATTCTCCTGCACATGTTCTTCTTTCTCAGTCAAAATTTTTGTTATTAGTCCTCGTCCCCTCTGTGCCCAATCACGATTTTGCTTTTACTTTGCTAGCTCCTTCTCACTGTAATGCGCTTCCCCTATCTCTTCGTTCTATTACCTCCTACTCTCTATTTCGTACTACTCTTAAGACCTATATTCTTCACTTAGAATGACAACCGTGAATACCTTTTTGTAGTTATTAATCATGCATTTTATTGTACTGTTAATTGTGTTCTCTGTTCAGCACTTTGGCGTAAAGAGCTATATAAGTCACAAATAAATACAAATATGAGGGTGGGCATAGACAGGATGGGAACATGGAGATGGTGCTTTCCTATTCAGAGACTTCTTAACTAACTACCTGCTGTAACCTGTATCTTCAATAAAGACTTGCCTGTTTGTATCCTTCAGAGTTCTGCCTGGTCTCTATATTCTGCTTCATTTCAGTGGGCCTAAGTTTTACATATCACCAGACAGGGTTCACTAAAGAGCTTTCATGATAAGCTAGACTTGCATACACTTGCAGAAGCTAACAGTACTGCCATGATCAACGTGGAGTAGTTGCAGTGGCTCGATCAAGGCAATACGTGATGGCATGTCTCCGGGGTAGGACGGCTTATGTGTAACATTGATATGATATGAAAGTTTATTTATACCACACTTAATACCTAGAGGTTTCTAAGCGCGGACCCGGGGATCGAACCTGTGTTGCTCCGTGTCGTCTTGCTTCCAAGGCAAGCATGTTGCAGCTGAGCTATCCTCCCGAGATTTATTTGAAGAGCATGTTGATGTGTTGGCCTGGTTCTTGACTGGCTTGTTTATAAGTGCGTGGAGGATGGCCTACTTCCTGGCACTACGAGAGAGGCATTTATTATCCTGCTCCCATGCCAGGGACAGGCACTACACTGACCTATGCTATTGCTCAACGTGGATACAAAAATTTTGTGTATCAACTTGGCTTGGTAGAATTATAAGGACATTGCTACACAAGTCACAATGTGGTTTTATTGCAGGTAGATGTGCCCTGTGTATCCTGAATAGTGTTTGTAAGAGTGATTGTGCCACCTTGGCCCGATCTCTGTTGAGGAACGTACAGTACGCCACCCTGGCCCATCTCACGATGGACGTACCTGTGCTTCATTTTGGGAAGTCGGGTTTGACAAATATTCATTAGGACCATTATCAGATTGTACATTGGTGCCCATGTAAGAAGGTTAACAATCAGGGTCCGTCTGGATATATTGCCTCTAGGGCAGGGCATGCAACAAGGCCATTGGAGGGCCCAACAGGCGCAAGGCAACCCCTCATGTTGTTAATTGAGAAGTTGGAATGGATAAGGGGTTATAAAGTCGATTGGGGGTAATCTGAGGCCTTCCTCTGCCAAGATCATGTTTTAGGGCCCAGATGGAGGACTGAGATTTAAATTTGTCTGAGGATGTAATCAATACTTTAGGGATAGTATTTTCTTCGAGTCAATATTGCAGCGTTCATGGCCAAGACTAGACTGGATCTGTTACAATTCAAGTCCTTGACCTTGTGGGGTGAGTTAGTGCAGAGAGGACGTGCCTGCCGCCCACGCCTCAAGTTGTGTTTCAGATTGAACCACAGCAGTTGCTAAAGAGGGATGCCACCAAGATTGAAATCATTAGGGACTTTTTGTTTGGAAAAGGTAAGACACCTCTCCTGCCTCAGGGGGTATTGGACACGACAGTGCAGAAGAGTGGATTTGGCCTTCACAACTTGTTTGGGCATCATTGGCCTTTTGTCCTTAGAGAGTCAGTGCGCTTACACGCAGACCCAATGATATAGATGGTGCACTGATGCCGATTGTTCAGAAGGACAAGGAGGCACCCTAATCTTGGGATGAGCTATTGTCAATGGACAAGCTGCCCAGCCAGGTCTCCTCTTTACCAGTAGGTACTCATCCGATGAGCATTTGGAGATCTTGCTTGGATGAGAAGTGGTCTTCTATTTTCCTGCATGAGGGATCCACCGTTTGGGGAAATTCTGTTTTTAAAATTGATGGGATTAAGCACTACTGGCCTAGTAGGTGCCTGGCAGCGATTCTGAGGATCGGGGCATTTGGGTTCACGAAAACATGGTTTATTTTCAAGAGGACGTATGGAAAATGTGTGCACTGTTCGAAAGAAGTGTAGTCTTGATGACGTCAAGTAGAGTTATTGCGCTGCCCCAGCTGCATATACTGTCCTCATTGTCGAGTCTCTCAGCGTACTCCGTAATGCGATTAATATGTGATTGCCCAAGCCATGGGGATAGAGAATGGGGAATGGTGTGTGGAACTGGGGCACCATTTCACAGATGATCAGTGGGATAGCTTTGTAGGTTTCAGGCTTCTTGCGTCTGAGTTGTGTTAGTACTGTGGAAGCCAGGCTGATTCGTCGCACATGTTATGTGCTAAGCTTTCTCATGATGTTTTGGGGTGGCCATGATTTTATTTTACTGCACTGGTGTGATGGGGTGGAGTGACCCCCTAAAGATAAAATATTGTGAATGTGCCTGTCATGAGATACAAAGTGCCATATTTCCATATTAGGGCCTTAGATGGCTGCATTAACAGCTAAATCAAAAGCTTATTCAAAGTATGTGCTAAATGCTGAAAGTAATGTGTTGGTAGCACCTCCATTATGCATTAGTGAGCTACAAGGAATATGTAGGCCTAGTAGGGGTGGAAGGTTACATTATGCATTGTGCATAGACAGGCAGGGCGGAGGCCCCAGTTTAGTAGCTAATAGAGACTTGGAGTGTTTGGACCATTATAGCAACTATATAGTGCTTACATAGCCAATCTTTGAAGCAATATAGAAACAGCTTGCAAGAGTGCAGGCCTGATAAAGCTTGCTCACTAGGGGTTAATTGATTTCAGCTTCTCTTAGAATATTCTGTCTTTGCAACCGTGGCTCTGCCAGGCTTTGTAAACATACCTTCTTTCTCTGAGAAGGCCTGGTACTGCCTTCCCCATGCTGATAAGACATTCCAGTGCTTTCGCAGACAGGGCTCCAAGGGAGGGGTACGAGCACGGAGCATCTCAGAGAGAGCTGGGTTTTTCCATGGGCAAACATATTTTGCACAACGAAGGTTCTGGAACTGTGCGTCATGCTGATTGACGGCACGAGAGCACAAAAGGTGCCAGCACCCAGTACTAGGTGGGGGATTCATCGGCGGACTTGGTTCAAGCAAGAGCGAGTGCCCAGAACCTGATGCTCTGTGCGGCACCTTGCTGCGTTGTTATCTGAAGGAGCGGGGCTGGCAACAGTTAGCTTAATGTGACCAGGATCTCCTAGCGCTGAAGACACCATCTCAAGTGGCGTAAGACTGTGTTTCTCTTCCTTTTGTGATTTCTCTAATGAGCTTTGTAATCTTCTCTAACTTGGCATCCAAAGTGCTGCTAAATTTATTGTTATGCCTTTTGTCTAATAAATGCTATATTTATATTGAAGGTGTCATTTCTCATGCATGAGTTCATTGCTCAGCACGTGCGGACCTGTAATTGGGGTAATTTATGCTAATAAGGGCTGGTCCTGGGAAGAAATACCCCTTTTCAAGACAGTACCTAGCCCTGATTATTCCCTAAACAGAAATCCTATACATTTGGATACTGGCTAGTGTGGTTGTATGCTATCCCACTGGGAGGTCAGTATGTGAGAGGGATGTTCCAGTTGAGGCATGATGCAGTAATCAAATATCACTATATCCAGGACAGTAATGATATGATATGGCATTTATAAATGCCATATAAATTCCATATCATGTCATGACTGACCTGGATAGAATGATACGTGATTACTGTATATGGGGGTCGTACCCTTGGCAGGAGGGGCCTTGTCTTGTTTGTCTACCTTCTTCCCTGCCTCCTTTTCCCTTTCCTCGTGTGTCTTTCTTTTGTCAACATTCTCCATAGTTAAGGATCGGTTGTATTGTATATGATTTAAGCATATTTGAGGTTTCATTACTGTTAGTATGTCATGTTGCTCCATTTCTTTGAATATATTAAATGCATTAAAAAAACATAAAAGACTCCAAAGTTTACTGGTCTACAGCTTGAATCAGTTTGAGCACGGTAGCCAACTTTATCACTCCGGCCCTATCCACATTGTGTGCATGTGTGCGTTACCAGCCATTAGAAGTAGCGTCAGTCTGGAAGGTATACAGCCATCACTTCAAATATCAACAACTGTTACTGAAAATGCCGAAACCGGTGGTCTTCAACCACCTTTCTTTACAAAAAAACATGTCCTGGCATCTCAGCCAAACATCAGGTTCTGTCACTTCCGGCTTTGTCAGTGGTCATGTGATGCCAATTTTTCCACCCCAGCTGAACTTTGTAACATGGCGCCACTGACACTGATACTGATAAAGATTTCTGTAGTGGACTGGAGAACGCTCAGTTAAGTTTCTATGTTGTTGATTTCATAGAAGACGAGACCAAAGAAGGACTAAACAAGGACGGCTGTGCTCCTTGGAGTTTCCTTGTGAGTGTTGCATTCAGGGGATGGATGAGCTGTTTTGAGGCAGCAGAGGCTGTCTCACATGTTTCTGTGGTGCCTTCTGCTGTCATGCCTTGTATATTATGGTTAGCCCTCTTGATTTTGATGCATGCCACATTATGTAGGGGAGCAAAAGGTCTACAATCACTTTTGGACAACCCTCAGATTCCAGATTACGATGAAGTTTACGAAAGTGAGTTCTGAGAGGTATTCATATTTGAAATGGTGGAATGAGATATTTCGTAGTCTCCCTTGAAAATGTTCTCAAGAGCCTGTTTTATGGAACCTTTGCACTTTCTCATCTTCCATTTTCCAACAAACATGTAAATATAGGGATTTGCGCTGCAGTTGACAGAGGAGCACGTGGCAGTGATGAAAAAGAAAGCCACCAAAAAGCCCTCCTTTGGGAGAACCTTAAAGTAGAGAAGCAGACCTATCACCCGTGCTGGCACCACGGACACAAGGAACACCAGGACAGTCAGCAGAATTACCAAGTAGAGCTTGGGGGGCTGGCGCTGCTGGGAGTTTTGGCGGATCTCAATGAGCAGGACGAGGCAGGACAGGACCATCAGAAGGACCAGCAACAGGTACAAGGCAGAGCTGAAAAAGTACACCGCTGTGCACCTCTCAGACCCTGGCTCTCGGTATTTGCCGGCTCCGGGGCAGACAAAGCATTCGAGTCCGGTGACCAGGCCGGAGAATGCCCATAGCAGAAAGCACACACAGGTGGATTGCTGCTTTGGTCTGTGGCATCGGTTCCAGATGGGAAATAGGACAGCAAGACATCGCTCTATGCTGACGGCCGTCAGGATACAATTACTGGCATTGAATCCCAAGTTGTACAACAGCGATCCAATCACGGTGACAATGACTTTCTCCTGGTTGGATGCCTGCACTCTTTGAAGAACACAGAGACAAAACACTAGAATGATTGCGCACCCAACAAGGAACGTGAAGTCTGCGAAGGCCAGGTTGAGGATGTAGACAGATGACTGGTTCTGCTGGATCTTGAAGAAGAGAAACCGGAAGACAACAATGTTCCCAAGCATTCCAAACAGGCAGATGGTGAGAGCAAGCAGGGTCAGCGTTAATGAACGCGTGTAGGTCTGGGAAATTGTAGAAATCACCCCTCCCTGACTGACATTTCCTGATGTTGCAGTGTGGAGGGATGTGTTTTCCAGCCGTGCCATAGTGACGGCCTCCATCCGCCTGTGATCTTTTTTCTCTTTCCTGTAAATGACAAAAAACATAAAAATAGGTGTAATCATATTTGTGAAGCTATACAGCTTAACCTTAATGTAATTGAGACTTTCCTTGCATCACGTATTCAAATGCTTTCATTTATTAGCTCAGGAGGATAGGTCATCGCCAACGTGCTCGCCTTGGAAGCAAGACGACACGAAGCAACACAGGTTTGATCATCCCCGGGTCGTCGCTTAGAAACCTCTGGGTATTAAGCACGTTATAAATAACATATCATATCATAATGTATGCCAGGACATCTTCAAAGAAGTCTATGATTCACAAGCATCCCTCTTCTCCTGTCCTCTTTCTAGACCTGCTATCCCCTGGTTCTCCCCAGTCGCTGCCCACCACTATGGACCGCGGTGCCGCCCCCTCACCATAGCGGCAGGCCACCCTCATGCCTGAGTCACAGGCAGCTCAGTCCCCTGTCTACTTTATTTGCACAGGGGAATGTGCTGCTTGTCTTTGAGCAGCGTGAGTCCCCTGCTACGCATATTGTTTTTAAAAGTACATTGCGCACCCTCTTTGACTCTGCATAACGACAGGCGGCGAAGTGGCAGGGCTGAGTAGCCCTGCCGCCTATTGTTGTAAGGCCTTTCACTAGACATCAGGAGGCATCACTGAAGCACAGACCTGCTCGAGTCTAGATTTGGTTCCAGTCAAGGCTTTATTTTACATATGCACATTATGTACATTACTCCAGTTTCCCTTGCATATATTTACAGTCACGTATAGACACTGACAGGAACATGGATGGGTATAAACATAACTAACAAAGGAGTAGACCCACCGGCCATCCAACCATCCCCAGCTCAGGCTCCCAACTGACACTCTCAGAACATTCACACACAGATCCACCCAACATTCTCCTGAGCAGCATTCATGCACCAACATTCTTACAGCAAGCACCCAGGCCAGTGACAAGACAAGACTACACTACAACACCTATCATTATTGCGCTATCAGCATTAACACGTGGAGATCCGCAACGTAAACACACTGTCTGACAGGAGAAGACCCTTCTCCTGTCAAGCAGTGTGTTTACATCGCGCTGAATAGGCGAGGGTCACCCAGGCCTACCCATGTTTCGGCGGGTGTGTGTGCATGGTGCTTAGAGTTAAGGTAAAACACATTTTTTCCTGTAATGTGTTTGTATGTATGTTGGTCTTTGCTTTTATGAATGTGTGCATGCAAGGAGTTCTATGAATGAGGTGTAAATGTGCAAGTGTAAGGCGGTAAATCCCCCTTCCACCATTGCCCTTCCCCATTCCCATTTCTGCCCCATAGGGCTCTATGGGAATGGGGAAGGCGCTAATTACGGCACCGCAGATTTGAGGTGCCGTAATTAGCTCTGAGGTCCCTTAGCGGGTTGGATTTTAACGCCTGCAAAAAGCAGGCGTTAAATCCCCCAACCCGCAAAGGGACCTCGTAGTAAGGCGGTAAGGATTTACCGGTACCGGTATTTTACCGGTATCGGCAAATCCTTACCGCCATCTGTGTAATGAGGCCCTAAGTGTTTGTGTCCTTCGCCCTGATTACAGGTTTGCTGGCAAACTGCACTTACTGTCTCTGCCGCCCAATATCCTGGCATTGCCAGGTAATTATAGGGAGCAGAGTGATGACAAGTCCCATAGGACTCCATGGAATGGGATTTACTGAATCACCGGCACCATTAGTACCGGTGCCAGTTTTCAGGCATTTGTTTGCCGGTAGGGCAATGAACTCCCTGCAGGTCAGGCCTGCTGGAAGATCCATGGCCCCCACTGGCAAACTTGAAGTGTGCCGGTCCGGATTACCAGCATTTTTACCAGCATTTTTTCCCAACCGGCACACTTGTATTGAGGCCATGTGTGCTGTGTTGCCTGGTGAACTGGAAGGCCATACATGTATGTGTTTTTTAAAGGGGAGCGACCGAACGCAGTGAGGGACTTCGAAACAGACAAGGAGTGTTCAGGGGGTGCTCCCCGAGAACAATTAAAAAATATTGTTTTTAAAATGGTGCGTTTCACAACACTTTCTGTGAAAAGTTCGGTAAAAAGCACAGTTTGCAATCAATTTTGTATGGTAGCATATTGCAAATTCCAATAGATGTAAGTTAACAGCAGTGCACAGCACCGTTTTCCAACACATTTGCGCCATGCCTTTATCCATAACTTATGCCAATATATGTAAAACATTTACATGCTGGCTGTGGGCATACATGTCCATGCATGCTATATCAATCTATGCCAGTATTACATACAAGGACTCCCAGCCAGCAGACTATGGCATGTCATAGAAAGAAAGGGGACCTCATTACGACTTTGGATGCAGCCATGGCGCTATTAGCGCCATGGCTGCCTCCAAAATCGGGTTCGGTCCGGGTTCCCTGAATGGGGAATTACCGGGCCATTCCGAGTTCGGAGGGCCCGGTAATTCCTCCTACTGGGAAGCTGGGCCCGGACATTCCCCATTCCCATTTGAGCACCCATAGGGCTCAATGGGAATGGGAGCGGGAGCTAACAACGGGCCGATTACGACCGGCCCATTGTTAGCTCCCTGGTCCTGGTTTTACCAGGCGTCCTTACCGGATCCCGCGAGGGGACCTCGTAATTTTGCGAAATGGGTTTAACGGGTCCGCCTCAATTAGCGGAGCCCGTTAACCCATTCCGCAAAAGTCGTAATGAGGCCCAGTATATCCGAACTGGCTATACCAAGTCCAGCCAGGTAATACCACTCATCATGCTTGCTTTTCCCTTGATGCCACAGTAAGAAAGTATATGCAGACTGACACTAGTGCTGCCAATTAAAAGCGCAATATTTTAAACAGCATTTATTACAGTTTTTCTTGTTTTTGTTGGCCTGAAAACAGTACACTAAAATAAAGTAAGTGTAGTTCTGGCCTGCATTAAGTGGGACATTGACATTGGCTATGGGTTCCAACCTAAACTTTTCAGCATTCTAAACCACAATATTAACTATTGGAGAACAGTTCTATGTTCGTTCTTCTCTCGTTTTCTTTTGTCGCAGCACTTTCTGTCCAAAAATGTCTGCCGAAAAAAATCATTGCTTTTTTATATTCGTGGTGTTCCCCCCAATGCCCCTCCCCTATTTTATGTATCCCTATACACCACCACCGCCTACCGATTATATGCCTGACCCCCTCATCCCATATTTTTTGATTTTTTTTCGGCTGAAATATTTAGTCAAAAAAAAATGTGCCGTGAACAAAAAGAGGGGTATGAATGAACGTCCTACCCTAGGGAACATAGGCTCTCTTCACAGTATGAGTTGTATATTGGAATATGTATGTACAATGACAGGTCTCAAAAAACTACTCCAGGAAATTCAATTTTTTAGGAGTTACCATTTGCTTAATAGTATTATAATTTCTTGTGAAGATTTATTTTTCTTTTTTAATTCTTTAAGGCCAAGCTGATTAAATCTGCTGTAGGTATTTATTGAATAACTCATAAAAATGTTTTACCCAAAGGAAAATTAAATGTGCAAATTTCTTTCATTCAATGATTATTAACACGCATGTGGAGTTAGTATTTGATGTACTCCCATTTGCCCACTGAGAATTTACACCAATGTAATATGTGATATATCATCTCCTGTGTTTATATTTAATATTAATGTTTAAAAGTAGTATTCTTTGAGGTATGTTTGGACCCAGAAATCGAAATATTTTTTCATTGGGTAGCCTTTGTTTTGAAGGAAGTACAAAATGAAGCCATTTTGCTGAAAAATATCACATTTCAGAGTGAAGGTCCTCATTACAAGTTTATTAGTATCTCAACGATAAATAGTAACCTCTATTTTACCGCCATTATTTACTGCACCGCCATACTTATAATGAGACGCTAAGTACAGATCTCTTGCAGTTGTAACTTGGTGATTAGCGCATGCATCGGGTCAGTGGTCTTGGGGATACTTTGTGGAGGGAAATAATTTTCCATGTATTCCTGAAGGACTTAAAAGTAAAGAGGCAGCCTAGGGCTTCTCATTGATAATCCTCAATTCCAATTGAATTGGAGCATTGTAGGGAATAAATGTAGCAGGGACAGAACCATTCCTACAATCAATGATGCAAAACAGGAATGTAAGAAACAAGGGAATGCCCTGATAGTACAAGAATAAGAGCTACTCGAGAAAACCATAGCAATAGCAGACACAAAACATGAGTCACCAAAACCAAGCAATGGCACCATTTAGACAAGCAACGGTGGCAAAAAGGGGTTCCAAATTATAGAAAGACCTGGACAACAACAAGGACAAGGAGGGGAGCACATATCCATCCTTGGGACCAGTGTTTCATCAAGAGCAAATTTACCAAGCGCAAGGCACAGAACCTTTAATAATAGAATCTGATTTCAAAATCATTCATGACATTAATTTGTTGCTCGATGTCACAGATGGTTTCTAAATAGCTGGAGTATTTGGGTACACAGTGTAAGGGTTTTATTTGTTTCACAGTAAAACATTTTTTGACTGATGATAGTGAGAAGGCCAGACTCAGGGAGTTCCCAGGTCTAGTCCCTCGACCTCCCCGCACCCTTCTGGTCACCGTCCTCCCTGGCTCAGGCTTCCCTTTTCCCTAGTAGGATATAAGGCACAGTCTAGCGATCACTAAACCCTGCTGTCTAAATCTATCCTACCCTTTTGGTGATTACAAAAACTGCCATGCCCCCCCCGTGCCAAGGCCTTTTTTTGGTGATTTCGGTATTTCACCATTCAACCTTGTGGGGGGCCAACTCCAAGGTGGGGGCCCGGGGCAAGTGCCTCTTTTGCCTTCCGATAAAGACTTCACTGGTCCTGAAAATGAACAAGAAAGACTCTGGCCAGAAAGGAGACTTAAATGCACGCTGAATTGGAGGGGGGCAGAGGGTGTGAGGAACCCAACTCCCTTTCCCAGCCTCTTTGGTAGTCTCCGACATAAACCCATGTATGCCACTTTCAATGTGAACATTTCCCTAACTCCCACCTTCGCCGAACGGCAGTCTGTCGGGAACAATCCATGCTCGTCCAGTGCAAACGCGAGGGGACCATGAAGTAACAGCAAACTGTGAGGTAAGGGTGGGGAATGGCGGGTGAGGGTCTGTATGTGTATATGTGCAGAAACACTCCCCACAGACGACCACCAGTTGAAACTGCCCAACATTTCTTAGAAGCTAGTAAACATCTACGAGGTTGACATAAAAGGGAAGACATTAGAAAACAACCTAAACTTATACATCATTCTTCACAAAGAATAGAAAAGTCTAAGGGTCAAGGGGATTTCTCCAAACCAATTTCTAGAGATGGTGGGAGTGGAATTAAAAGAATACCTGGAGTAAAAGGAAAAGATGAAGCCAGGTCAGAAGAATCCAGAGGCCGAAAATCTTCCAGAAGTTTATGTTTTTCATGTGGGATGGCAGGATATTTGGAGAGACACTGTCCCTCTAATAAGAAAGAAGAACCCATGGAAATTGGTTATACAATGGCAGAAGATGAGGAAGGGGAAAATGAGGAAGAAGAGGAATATAAAGCAATAGAAACTATAAACAATCTATTTTTGGGAGGAGGAAGTTTGAAAACCCCATGATAATGACTTGGTGAATGGCATTCCTGTACAAGTCTTGATTGATTCTGGTAGTCGACAAACAGCTATAAGACCCAATCTAATTTCTTGGAAACCCTTAAGAAAAATCATCCTATTCAAGTTACTTGTGTACATGGAGATAAAGAAAGTTACTATACAGCCCCTGTTACTATTGGAATTTAAGGGACCATCACTAGAATGAATGTTGTTGTTTTACCAGGGCTACCAGAGGAAATTATTATTGGTACTGACTTTCTAAATTTTAAGAAATTACATCAGAATGCAAACCAACCTATGCATTCCTCATATTGTCCTCATGATTTATGGTCTCATGAAGAGTTCCTTACTAATGATCCAGTCTGGGACTGGGAAATCGTTGGACCTGCTATGAATGTGTGGGAGGCAGGTGAAGGAGAGGAACTGGACCCTGGACCGGGCAGTAGGTCTTTAGGGGAAGGGTATGTGAAGAATACTATGGATCTCTCACTGAAACTCTGCCTAAAGTCTCCTCTCAGGTGGCCAGGGACATGCAGACACTTCCTGATCCTGACCGTGGTGGTGGTGTACTGCGGGCGGATCACGTGGGAGGAGACAGGGCCCAGGGTGGTGAGGAGATCCTGTGTGATGAGCTACAGCATTTGTCCTCTGAAAGAAAGTGCCTTTCTGGATTGCCAAAAGAGGTAATTGGATATTGCTATTATAATGTCCCTGACCCATATATAAGAGCTGTGACCCAGGGTACAATACCTGTTAAATCTGAGCAAGTTTTATTAACAGAACGATCTTTCAAGGTATCTCAAGACAAACACCCTCTTTACTCCCAAAGGTATAATGTAAAAGGATCTAGAGAAAGTGCCTTAAATCCAATGTCTTTCTCTGTAACAACTAATTCTGACAGTCCATCTTTTAATGAGTTTACAGGAAATAAATCTACCCTTCAAAGTAACTCAATTGTTAAAAGAGATAACTTTGCTGAAGGGGACTACAAGTCCCATTATTCCAGGAGTACTGGGATGTGGAAGAGGGCTGAAGAGGCATGCAGTTGCAGTAGTCAGGCAATTAAGCTTAACAGCCACACCTGAAGGAACCTGGGAGGCATAAAAACCACCCTCAGGTGCAGGCAATTGGAAGGAGCTGGAACTTTGACTGGAATGCGAACTGCAGCAGTAGTAGCAGAAAAAAAGAAGGCATGAGCTGGCAAACCAAGTAGAAGTGGGAGACCAAGAGGGACGCCAGAACGTGGAAACAACAGATTTCACCTGCTTGTTCTGAGAGGTTCCTGTTCCCAAAACTCTGAAGTGCAGAGATGCGCAGTGGAAGTTGCGAAGGAGAACTCTCTTTCCCCATGGGAGCATGATTGCCATGGTTGCCATGCAGTGAACGTAGTGGAGAGCACGGTGAGGAGCAGATGTCAAGCTGTGGGTCTCAGGAGCGAGAGGGGCTCCATAAACGTATGGCTGAACCGGAGACACCTTCACAGAGGAAGGGTCTGCGTCTGTAAGCCGCCAGAAGCAGTAGAAGTTGTGGAAGAAGTCATGGAAGCAATGCGACCCACAGAGCAAGTGTTAAAGAAACCGGTGAGTGAAGCACAGTATTCTAATACCTTGCATGGGCATTGCCGGCAACAGTACCCAGTTCCCTATTCCCTCACGTGTGGTTTAAAGCGAGTAGAAGTTATTTGTAAAAGCTGAACTATCTGAACAATGGAAATGTAGCACTTGCATATTATATGAAAGCCCTTATACTCAGGTAAAAGGCAAATGCTGCATTGTTCAACCCTTAAGACTATTATTGTTGGAAGGAGTGGTCGCGTGTGCCTAATTGTTATTCCTAACAAAAGACTGAAATCTATTCTTTACTTTAAAGTGGAATACCTTTCATATATAAGAAGTTAAAGTGTGTATATTTTTGAAGAAGAGAACAAGCATTGCCCAAGCCAAGCGTCCCACCATATTAACAGTGAAACCAGCCTTTCTTACAGTTAAAAAGCAATCTAGCAGTCGCTATGAAGTTAATAACAGTTCAACTGGCCTAATATGCAAATGTGCAAGCATTACCTAAAGCTAAGAGAGTGCCACCAAAACTTCTGGGTAATTACTTGGGATGATAGCTGGCAGAAAAGTGAAGTTGCCGAAGGGAAACTGGCTGCTTGTAAAGACTATTTTGAAGTGGACACAACCTGCAGTGTCAGAGACTATGGAAGACAGAGAGAAGTGTGTCATAAAGGCAAACCCAGGTTGTTATTGTGGCAGACATACAAGAGAGGCATCGAGGCTGCTCCTTTTGAAGAGAGATATTCAGGGGAAGAGTGCCTTGCCTACTTGAAGGTGTTGAAGTGCTTTAAAGTATATCTTGCCAAAGCCGGTCTAGAAGTACAATTCACTGAAGCTATGGTAGCAGTTCAAAGTACTGAAGCTGTGGTGGTATATCTGGTTGTCAGTAGATGCAATATTGTAGTAGTCTAAACAAGGGGGAGTACTGTGCGACAAAGGTGACTGTTCTCATAGTGAATCAAGTAGAAGTGAAGTTGTTGAAGTGGAAGCAGCAGCACTCAGAAGTCATCCTGTCAAATATACCATTGTGGTGTTAAACCACAAGCAAATAACTCAGGCTGCCTGGCCGTAACACCCCATTCCAGCCCTTTTATTGGAGGTTTAAGGCCATTAGCACCTGTCCCAAATGCTGGGACGGGGCTAATTTAAAGTATTTTCGTGCCGCGCACGGGGCGCCTCATGGCGTCCCGATCGCAGATGGAAAATACTTTTCCAAGATAGCGGCCATGGAAAGGGAAGGCAGAGCTCCATATAGTGGCCTCCAGGAGCCAGAAGGAAGGAGCTTCTGTGGCGAGTGCCACAGCGGAAATGAGGTAAGTGGGGAGGGTGTGGGAATGAAGAAATATTTTTAAAAATTGGGACCGAGGGTGTGGGGAAGATGGCAATGGGGGGAACCAGCTATCAGACAACATGTAACGTGGGCTGAGATTGCCCGTTTCAGCCAGCAATCCAAGCCACCTGATTGGTTGGCTCCCCCACCAAAGTGTTAATGTGAATTCTAAAACTGTAACTAAGGAAATACTAACTGTTAACCAAACCCTAGGTATCACTGACAGTTATGGATATTGCATTTGTTTTGTGGCAAATCTTCTTGAAGCGATGGCAAACATCGTGGCTGGGCTTACCATTGGTGCTATTTGGTAGAAGTGGAAAATGGATATTTCAACAAGGAGAAGATATTTGCTATCATTGGAACTTTGGTTAACAAACTTTTACTTTGACTTTGAAGCATCAAGAACTGAGTTGAGACATTTCATTCTTTGGTTGAACATTAGCAGAATTGACTTTAAATCCTGGGGAAGGGAAATTACCCAAGACATTAAAAGGTTATTCGGCAACTGTGAATGTTGTTCATGTCATGTTGTATTGCCATATATTTTATTTGTGTATTTGTTGCTTAGTGTGAGGGCCAGTTATACTGTATTAGAGTATATTTCCTTAGCTTTGTTTACACAGTGAAATCCTCAGCAGAGTAGGTATAGTGGGGCATTTTATTATATTTCTTTTGATAATAAAATGTCATGTTTTGATAAATCATCAAACAGTTGTCCACCTCGCATTACTGACCCCTCACACTAAGTTTAGTCCCACCTCCTCTTTGAAGCATCTTTGGATCATCACATGAGAAGGTGTCTCTGCATACTGCTGAGAGAGCAGTTCTTTCTTAAAGTCTTCCAGTTGTTAACTGAAGGCAGGTGTTCCAAGGCTGAGGTGAGTTTGTCCCCTAACCTGGGTACGACTGTGGCTTGCAGAGAGGCAGGGTCTTAATACAGAAGCAGGTCACTCCTCAGATTGTGGTGAGTCCCACTACAGGGACCCAGGGATAAGACAGTCCTTTTTCTCGGGTTCTCAAACACATGGGAGGCTGACACACAACTGCAGGTGTCCTTTAACACAGTGAGGTAATGGGTACTGCTGTGTCTGGCAGAGAGGCAAGTCCTGTTCCAGGAGCAGGTAACCCCCAATGGTCCCTGGGGGTGGTTAGGGCAAAGTGCAAAGCTAGAATAGATGCAGCACTCTGGGTAATGAGGCACCCTTGCCCGTGCCTCATTACCCAATTACAAAATTCGGATTTGGCACTGCCAGACCACCAAGAACCGTAAAAAGGCACCACTGTCTGCCAACAGTCCCGTGTCCATTATGAGGCCATAGAGACTGGATAGGTCATTGTAATCCCTTTTGCAACCTCAAGAACATATCCTTTGAACATTGTGGTTTTAAATGTCTTTTCTGCCCTTGCCTCATTACCCAGAGTGCTGCATGTATTCTAGCTTTGCACTTTCTGGGTTATTTCTGCAGGGGTGGGTTTTCACAGTGTTTTCTAGTTAGTTATTATGGTACATGGCAGGCTTGATTAAAGGGAATTATTTTACAGGACCTTGATTGGACGTTCCTTTGGACTGTTACACTTTGCTGTTTTGCTACTGAACCACATTCACACCCCTCTAGGGAATATAGCCTTCCATTTGGCCATGTTACCATAAAAGGCAAAGGAGGTATATCTCTGTACTGTGCCTGTTTTACCTTTATGTTTGTGTTGGTTCTTGGTTTGCAGACGTGTCAGGGCTGAATGGGCATTTTAGCCTCTACTCACCCATGTACTCAATGTCACACTCCCGCCCCCATCAGTGATTCCAACATCTGGCTGCCATTTGCATCACACTCCAGGTCTCTGGAGTTGTGAAGTGCCTTCTCCTAGCTGATGGGAATATTTGAAGACCTTTTCACAGAGCGTTTACATTGTATTTATAAGGCCTTTGTCTTTCTCCACAAGGCCTGTTTCTGAGGACAAAAACAAAAAACATGTGGTTCAGGCAGTGTCATAAGATTCTATGGTCCATCACCCTGGCCTGAGTTTATTTCCTCGGAGCAAGCCTCCTGTAGATGTTGTGGGAGGAATGTCATGTGGCAGTCCAGGCCATGCTGCTGGTTTTATGCACAATTTTATTCCCCACATTTCCCACTGTAAATGTCACTTTAAACAGTGCAACCTAACATTTTCTTTGCAATCTATCTCCTGTCAAATATCTACTTTTTATGCTGTTTAGGTTATGTTCTAATACAGATTCTGAGTCCTGTGAGGAAATACACAGAAAGAATACATGCTCATTTTGAGTGTTTATCTTTCTGTAACCTGCTTTGCTTTTACATTCCAGATTGTCTGTCCTCCATTCAATAAAAGGAATGCTGTATACTTTCAAGTAACCGAAAAGATTTAGTTTTGTGCCTTGTGAAAATATATTCTGGTTGCAGATGAGCTGCTAACATCCCACATTTCCATGCACGTGTCTTTTTCAGATGCTGTGTAATGTATTTGTTGTGTAAGCCACTGTAATGTGTAAGTTATATTATGTTTACATAAGCCACTGTAATATGAAGGCATGGTAAGGATCTGGTAGCGTTGATTAAGGAACGCTCCTATGTGCTGCGGATGGTCCTTGTGTGGAAACGGGAATGAGTGGGTTTGAGCTTATGAGAGGTAAGAGACCCAATACCATGTTATCTCCGGCATGGTTGGGAAGAGAGAGCATGTTACAATCTGCTATAAACGTTGGTCCTTGTGGCATCGCGGCAGGACGTGCCGTTCCGCATTTGTGAATGCCCCCAGCATGGTGGCGTATCTTTCTTGCTATTCTTTGAGTGCCAGCCTAGTTGTTTCACGTACTTCTCAGACGCCGCCAGCGGGTCATGTGACCGGATATAAGGACCGATTGCTTTGCCTCCGCGTGTCGCTACTCCTTTAGCCCAGACGCTTCGTAAGTGATCGCCTTCTAGGGATCTTTACTCTCTGACTTGTGTTCGATTGCTAACTCTTTCCCCTCTTGTGTGCTTTAGCATTGAATCTTCCAGAATTCAGGGATTCTTTGATTCCACCCACCGAGACCCCCTGCAGCGTATCTCCGGACCTCTATTCGAATCTAGTACAATTGCTTTCATTCTATGGTACTTACTTTCAGGTCTTTTCCTCTTCTCTCTTCCTAGACCCGCCATTCTGCTACCTGCTACTATTCTACTAACCATCCTCCTCTTCCGTACCTTCCAGGAGTGTTCCTTCCATCCCTTCAGCCTTCCGAGTTCCTTGATACACAGAGTGCAATTTGTCTGCTTTAGAACATCTGAGGCAGATATAGGTAGGCGCAGGGTTTCTGTGGGACTCTCCTCTTCCGACCTTTACCTCTCTCATCAGCTCTTTCTCATTTCTACAGAACTCTTCCCGACCGAATCCGTACTTCAGCATCACAGTTCCCGCAAGATTCCAGGACATTGAATCCAGCCCAGAACCAGTGTCTTCAGTGCCGCGCAGGTTTTTTTTCCCATAGAGGGTTTCCCTGGGGGCACAGTCCTCTCTTCTCCTGGTTGTTCAATCCGGGTAGGGAGTGATTGGGCTTATAGGGAAGCCTTCGCAGTCGTCAGTACCTTTGCCCTTCCCGGTTACAGCTGGATGTACAGGTTAGTGCGTTCTTCTTCATATCTCTAACTGAGCTAATCGCTATTCAGATAACAGATAGCGACGCCTTAAAGAAATTTCTTTTCGGTACATCTGGCAAGTGGCCATGGAACAGCAAATGCAACAACTCATGGCCGCCATGCAGTCCATGTCTATGGAACTGCAAAGTGTAAAGCAGGATAATGCGCAAGATAATACGCAGCTCCGTCAACAAATAGCTCGATTAGCCCCTGAGAACCGTCCGTCCTCTCTGCCTTCGGGCAAATTTGATAGAAATCCTCATAAATTAAAAGAGTTTTTGGATAGTTGCACAGTACAGTTTACATTCAAACAAAGATGTTTCCCTACTGATAAGGATAAAGTGGGTTTTTTGATTTCTCACCTTTCCGGCCCTGCATTAGCATGTGCAACCCCATTAGTTACCTCGGGATATGCGATCCTGGATTCGTATCCAGCCTTTACTAACAGCCTTAAGTCCATGTTTAACAGGCAAGAGATATCATTGGCCTCCCAGGAGAAACTCCTCGATCTTAGGCAAGGGAAAGAGGATCTCCTGGCTTACATCACCTTGTTTAAACAGTTATCCTCTGAAACTAATTGGACGGACGACACTCTTCTTACGTTATTCCGAAGAGGACTCACTGAGGAGCTAAAGGATGAAGTGTCCAGAGTTCCCTGTCCTGCCAACTTAGCTGACATGATCACCATCGTCATGCAGATGGACTATCGTCTCCAAGAGAGATTAGCTGAAAGAAAGAAAGGAAAGGGGTTTCGTCCACGATCCGAGCACTACCAAACACCTAACAAGACCCCACAGACAGAAGAGCCTATGCAGATTGGGACAGCCCGAGGTCCATTATCTTTGAATGAAAAGGAACGACATAAAACATTAGGCCTATGCATGTATTGCAGTTCCTCCACCCATGTGTTACGAGATTGTCCGACTGTACCGCCCCGCAGAACAGGAACACAAGCCTCGGGAAACTCCACATCCCAGTCGTAGGAGGAACCACGGCTGGGAAAAAAGAAAGAGGTTCCTTGACCCAGATAGACGTATCACACGCGTCCCAATCACAGGATCTTACTATGGTGGTGGTGTCACTGACTCTGATGTTCCAAGACCAAGTAATTCAGAGGGTCCTGGATTTAGTGGATTGCGGAGCCGCAGGAAATTTCATTGACGATAAATGGGCCGAAAGCAAAGGAATTGCCCGGATCGCTAAGACTTGCATTACGCCCATTCAAGGGGTGGATGGGAGCCCTTTAAGCTCTGGCCCTATTCGGGAGCAAACTAAACCCTTAACATGTTTAATAGCTTCTCATAAGGAAACCCTTACCTTTGATTTGATCAAGGCAGCACATTTTCCCATCATACTAGGCTTGCCCTGGTTACGGTTACACAATCCGTTTATTAACTGGTCTGCTGGTACCCTATTTCTGGGGTCGGAATATTGTGTGACTCACTGTCTCTTCCATGAATCTGTGGGACTTCATATCTCTCCACAAGAGCCCAGTCACACTCCGATCACAACGATTTCCCAGTTAGGAAATGTCCCTGTATGCTACCAGAAATACCTATCGGTATTTTCCACACCACAATTTCCTACCTTACCTCTGCATCGGAGAGATGACTGCCATATAGAGTTGATTCCCGATCAGCCAGTTCCATTTGGAAGAATATATGTTTTATCCCAGTGAGAGAAAGAGGCTCTCAAGGAGTACCTTCATGCCAATTTACAAAATGGCCTAGTTACTGAATCCACCTCCTCTGCCGGGGCATCTCTATTCTTTATTCCAAAGAAAGACACTGATGAGCTCCGACCTTGTATCGACTATAGGGGCCTCAACAAGATCACAGTACCAGACAAATATCCGATGCCCCTAATTCCAGACATTCTCGAAGCAGTACAAGGGGCTTCCATTTACACAAAATTGGATCTCCGAGGGGCTTATCATCTCATCCGTATCGCTCCCGGAGATGAATGGAAGACAGCCTTCCGAACACCCTTTGGGCATTATGAGTATCAGGTAATGCCTTTTGGCCGCTCAAATGCCCCAGCCATATTTCAAAGATTCATGGACCATTTGTTTGCGGACATCTTATTGCACTATGTGACTGTATATTTGGACGTCATATTGGTTTTCTCAGCGAATGAAACGGATCACATCCGGCATGTGAAAGTAGTCCTAGACCGACTTCAAGCTAATCATTTGTATTGCAAGGCGAAGAAATGCGAATTCCACAAGACTCAGGTCAATTATCTGGGGTTCGTGCTATTGGCTCAGGGAGTGTCGATGGACCCCAGAGAGGTATCGTCCGTATTGGAATGGCCATCTCCATCAAACATTAAAGAGATACAATGGTTTCTGGGCTTCGCAAATTTCTATCGTAAATTCATCCCATGTTTTTCTGACATCATTCTTCCCATCACAAGATTGTTGAAAAAAGATGTACATTTTTCTTGGGATTCAAATACGGAAGAGGCCTTTGATAAACTGAAAAGATTGTTTTCCTCTGCCCCAATTTTGTCTACCCCTGACCAGTCCAAGCAGTTTATTCTAGAGACTGACGCATCTCACTATGCTTTGGGAGCAGTTCTCCTGCAGAAGTCCAGCCAAGGTGTGGAGTTACCAGTTGCCTATTTATCCAAGACCTTTAATCCCTCGGAAGTAAACTACTCGGTACTGGAAAAAGAACTACTGGCCATCAAGAGATCATTTGAGGAGTGGAGACATCTGTTATTGGGGTGTCCATTCACTGTGGAAGTCCGTACTGATCATCAAAACCGGAAAGTGCTTCAACAGGCCCAAACTACTAATAGTCGTCAAGCACGTTGGGCACACTTTTTCCTCCCCTATCGTATTATATTCACCTTCTTACCGGGAAGCCAAAATCTTAGAGCAGACGCTCTATCTCGGAAGGACCATCCTACGGCTAGGTTTAGCCCAGAGAGTCTGTTTCCCAGGGCTCGATTCATTTCAGTACTAACTGATTTTCTCCAGACCGTTTAGCAGGACACAATTCTACATCTTCAGTCCTGTGAAGATCTCGAATGGAGATACCAATTAACGAGGAGCAATGGAATTTTCTTTCATAAGGAGCAAGTACTAGTACCTTCCACCACCCTTCGGTAGGACGTACTATATATGTGCCATGATTCTAAAGCAGCTGGACATCGTGGATATCAGTCCACGTTAGACCTCATCCAACGTCATTTCTGGTGGCCTGATCTTCTCTCAGATGTGCACGACTATGTCTCTGCGTGTGTTACCCGTCTGCAGTCCAAATCACCTAGACAGTCTCCGTTGGGATTACTTACCCGAATGCCTATCCCCGAAAGACCCTGGCAGAGGATCGCTACAGATTTCATAGTGGATCTTCCCCAATCCTCTCATCACTCTGTGATTATGGTTACGATAGACTATTTCACAAAGATGGCTCACTTCACCCCTTTGTCTAAACTTCCTAATGCAGACCAGATGGCCAGAGTCTTCATTTCTGATATCTTCTCACGTCATGGGGTACCAGACACAATTGTGTCAGACCGGGGACCCCAGTACATCTCCCTTTTTTGGCAGAGGTTGTGCTCCTTTTTGGGAATCAGAAGGGCACTGAGCTCAGGGTATCACCCACAGACTAACGGGCAAACAGAACGCTTGAATCAAACGCTGGAATGCTATTTACGTAGTTTCGTATCAGCGGCCCAAGACGACTGGGTGGATCTTTTACCATTGGCGGAATTCGCCTATAATAACGCCAAGCATTCGGCGTTGAAGACCAGCCCTTTCTATTGCACTTATGGTTACCATCCAGCTTACGTTCCGACCATTTCACCCACTCCTTCCCGTTGTCCCGGAGTGGACCGGCTTGTTGCAGACATTCAACAGGGTCATCTAGTAGCTCAAAGGGCTCTTCGCTTGGCTCAGGATCGGGACAAGGAGATTGCGGATCGCCATCGAAGGCCAGCTCCAAAGGTGTCGATTGCGACAGTGTATGGCTGTCTTCTCGATTTCTTCCTCGCCATTTGGTTCCTTCTAAGCTGTCTCCCCGGTTCTTTGGTCCCTTCAGGGTAGTGTCCCTGGTGGGCACAGCAGCAATCAGACTCTCACTGCCTCCTTCTTGGTCTCGGATACATCCTGTGTTTCACCTCTCCCAGATTAAGATGGGAGTGCCTGATCGTTTTCTACGCTCCCCTGTTTCTCATCCTCCCCCAGTATCTACTGCTACGGGACCTGAATTCGAAGTGGCTGCTATATGTGATTCCTGTTACCACAGGGGGCGTCTCCAGTTCCTGATCAATTGGAAGGGGTTTCTCTGGCTGATAGGTCCTGGGAACCAAGTTCTTCCGGCTGCATCCCGGAAAGCCGGGTTCCCCGCCTTTGCCGAGGGGGCATACTGTTACAACCTGCTATAAACGTTGGTCCTTGTGGCATTGTGGCAGGACGTGCCGTTCCACATTTTTGAATCCCCCAGCATGGTGGCGTATCTTTCTTGCTATTCTTTGAGTGCCGGCCTGGTTGTTTCACGTACTTCTCAGACGCCGCCAGCGGGTCATGTGACTGGATATAAGGAACCGATTACTTTGCCTCCGCGCGTCGCTACTCCTTTAGCCCAGACACTTCGTAAGTGATCGCCTTCTAGGGATATTTACTCTCTGACTTGTGTTCGATTGCTAACTCTTTTCCCTCTTGTGTGCTTTAGCATTGAATCTTCCAGAATTCATGGATTCTTTGATTCCACCCGCCGAGACCCCCTGCAGCGTATCTCCGGACCTCTATCCGAATCTAGTACAATTGCTTTCATTCTATGGTACTTACTTTCAGGTCCTTTCCTCTTCTCTCTTCCTAGACCCGCCATTCTGCTCCCTGCTACTATTCTACTAACCATCCTCCTCTTCCTTACCTTCCAGGAGTGTTCCTTCCATCCCTTCAGCCTTCCGAGTTCCTTGATACACGGAGTGCAATTTGTCTGCTTTAGAACATCCGAAGCAGATATAGGTAGGCGCAGGGTTTCTGTGGGACTCTCCTCTTCCGACCTTTACCTCTCTCATCAGCTCTTTCTCATTTCTACAGAACTCTTCCCGACCAAACTCGTACTTCAGCATCACAGTTCCCGCAAGATTCCAGGACATTGAATCCAACCCAGAACCAGTGTCTTCAGTGCCACGCAGGTTTTTTTTCCCATAGAGGGTTTCCCTGGGGGCACAGTCCTCTCTTCTCCTGGTTGTTCAATCCGGGTAGGGCGTGATTGGGCTTATAGGGAAGCCTTTGCAGTCGTCAGTACCTTTGCCCTTCCCGGCTACAGCTGGATGTACAGGTTAGTGCGTTCTTCTTTATATCTCTAACGGAGCTAATCGCTATTCAGATAACAAAGCATCCCATCCTCGTCGCCAATGTCAAGATACACGCCGACACATATGGATTAACGCAGGCAGTTTTATTTCATGTTCTGCGTAGGATACATAACACATGCAGCCATCCTGCTCAGTTATCCCCAAGCCAACTGCCCTCCTCTCAAACCTAAACATTCTTCTGTTAGAACAAGACACATCATAGAATCCCACATTCTACACGTTCCACAGATCCTTACCATGCCTTCATATTAGAGTGGTTTATGTAAACATAATATAACTTACACATAAAAGTGGCTTACACAACAGTTTTGCTTTGCATCCTGTTCCTTCACATAGATTTCCCTGCAATGGACACATAAAGTAGATGAGGCATAACAGCATTTTGTGACAGTTGTGAAGGCATACAAATTGCTTAAGCTCTTACACTGTATGTGACCAATGTCCTTGTCAACTCATGTGCGGTGGCAAAACTAAACAGCAGGTGCGACAACGTATCTGTGAGCATAGATCCTGCATTAGAAATGCTGGGAGAGAAAAATTGTACATTATCAATAAACTCAGACTACATGTTTTGGCTTGTTCTATCAGTATTTTCCAAACTGTCCATGAGAAGGTGATGAGGCGGCTGCTGATAAAGCTGAAATGGAGAAGGAGTCAATGCCCAAATTCTAGCACTGAGCAGAAAGGTCTGATAGTGCAATTGAAGTATATGAGGTCACAATGAGGGAACTCAGAGGAAAAGGGGGTACTGAGGGCCATCATGTTCCTTGACCCAACAATAGGGGTGATATTATTATTCTGAGCATTTTATGGAAGAAGGATGAGAACGCCATTCAAATAACAAGCAGGGAAATCCCTCAATTCCAAGCAAAAACAGGACTGGGTGGCCTTCTAACAGCGCCACAGGAAGCTTGTTAGCTCTGTGATTCCTGCCTCCCGGCCACGTTAGGAGAGCTAGAGGTTATGTATTCAGAAACAATGTGATGGCCACTTAATAAATGGTTAGATGTACAGAATACTTACACTCAGTAAAATGTATTGATTGAGTGCAATGGGCACCGCTGGCTTAAAGGTGCTCATGAGCAATCACACATCGGAACATGCTTTTGTGCCCAGAAAACGTGTCTGGATCAGAACATTTTAAGGTGGGGAGTCTGCCTTATGAAATAGTCAAATGAACCCACATTACTTTACAGTCCTCATACTGCCACCATGTCCGGGGGGGGAGTAGTCTGAGAAAGTCAGATTGAACTCTTGGCTTTAATAATGCTTGTTTGAAACAGGACTTCAGTGCACGGAACAGCTATCAATCAAGGGGCTGCAGGCATACTTAGTTAAGACATTTTCTATAACACCAGTAACGTATTTTAGGACTGCAATTTAGAAATGCACTCTCAGCAGACAGGCATGTTAAAGTTTGATGTTACTGTTCCATAAAGATAGCTCAAAGAGACCACATGGGTGTGTGTTGGGGCATCGACGGGCAGGTACTGGTTGCAAATGGCCAGAGTAATTAGAATGGCCATGGGTAATTAATAATCTTACACCACCTACAAGCTATGTGTCCCTTCTCACATGCCATCTGTCTCCTAGCAGTGCTACAATGCAATTATTGTTGTCTTATAGGTGGTGATTAAGCACCACGTATAAGCCAAAACTATAAAACAGTTAAGGTTACTACCTTAAAAAAATGAAATCTTCAAACACATTTCAAGGTTTAAAGATTCCTCTCACAAAAATAATCAAGTGTATCAGAATATTGTAACATGGCTGAGGAAACACACCACTACTGACACCTGAATAAAGTTAGGTTTTACGAGGCAGAAGTAAAATATAGGACTATTGCATTGTCATTGTTTAAGGGTGGCTGTAACACAAAGGCTCTTGGGAAACAGTCCTTGAAAGCAGGAATGATGGCCAAGGTCATATAGAAAGTTCCAGACAGGATGGTCCGCTCCTTAGTGATTTCTAGAGCTCAGTTCTTATCCTTTATTCTGGGGACCACAAGGCCTCTCCACCTCTCTTGGATTTTAGGGTTTCCTCCTTTTGCCAACTATCCCAAAAGCCCCTTACCTTCTTTGGGATCTCCTCTCTATTACTTACTGCCCTCATCCGTGGACAAGAGGCTCTGCCCCTCTGGTACATGTCTCCTCCCCTGGGGATCCAATTCACTGTTTCTTTCTCACTCTCTATTTCTCACTCTCTTCACTGTAACATTCTCCTCTTCTGGTCTCCTGAGGCCCTTCCCCTCCTCACTGGAGCTCTTTGCACCTTTGGGGTTGGAGGGACTCTCCCCTTCTGTTAACATCTCCTCTTCCAGGGGTAAAAGACAATTGGCCTCATTACAAGTTTGGCGGTAGCCATGCCAGTAAAACCGGCAGGCTGCCGGCGAACTTGCACATTTTTCCAGCCCCTGGCAATGGGGAAATACAGGGCCATTACAGCCCTGGTGGACCCTCTATTTCCCCATTGCCAGGGGCCGTAATTTTTTACTCCCCATTCCCATTTGAGTCCCATTGGACTCAATGGGAAGGGGGAGGCCGGTAGCACCAGCACTATTCAGAATGGTGCCGGTGCTACCGGCAGTGTCTGCTCGCGGGTGCCTGTACCCCTGCCAGGTCAGATCTGGTGGCTGGGAAGGCACCCGCGAGCAGAACACGCAGTTTGCCGGTCCAGTAGCAATGGTACAGGCAAGCTTACCGGTGCGGTTGTTACCGGACCAGCAGGGTCGTATTGACCCTCACTCTCTTTCTTACTGTTTCACCCTCCTTTGTTTCATGCCAGGGACCTCTTTCCTCTGGCCTCAAGGGACTCTCCGCCCCCTCACTGGAGCACACACCCCACTGGAATCACAGGACTCCCCTCCACCTCACTGGAGCACACCCCTCTTCTGCTTGACTATACTATTTTTAATGCCCAAATATTATCTCTACAAGACCATACATATACATGAATGCTAAACAAAAGAGTGAGAGTATTCTTTTTGTGTGTTTCTATTCCGGCATAAAGAGTCTCCATATTACACATGTGAATGCTTCTTATTTTTGTGATTAAACTATGTAGGGAAGTTATTGATGGCATCAAATGTTAATCTTTGACACAAGGTTAATAGTCAGGATTCCTCCTCCCTGTGCCTGGTGCTGCTGCTAGTATTGGAGGCGTTTACATCCCATCCTCAAATGGCTTATGCCTACGCTCACGTCATGTTCCTCTGACGTGCAGTGCTGACGCATACCCGAAAGATACCCGCTGCCGGCCCCACCGTTCCACTTGTCTCAACTCCCTGTTTTTTTCTGGAGTGACACTTGATACCCGATCTTGTGAATCTTCTCATCCTTCTTTGCAGCGCCTCTTGTTTCTGGCTGTTCCCTTCTTCCCTTACAGTCCCTCACTTCTTCCACAGCCCTGTGCTGCCCTCGTATTCTTTCCTTGTATTCTGGTTCGCCCCAGCTCTTCACCTCCTCATGACTGGACCCAGAGTTTATCGCTCGGGGTTTGTTATCCTCCATCGTACGGAATGGTTACCTCCTTGCCCTGGGCAAGGGGCACCTGCACCACCACACTACACGCGTGGATCGGATCAGTCACTGAACTCCTTCAGAGGCTTTTTCCAGCACTGCCATTTGTCCTCCTCTCACTTTCCTTACAGGAGGGCATTTTGCCTGGAGTGACCTACTAACAATCTAGCCAGAGTAGCTTCTAGTAGGAAGAGCCCTTACTGCATCCAGCCCAACCGTCCCTGGATGGAAAGAAAAAGGCCTGTCGCTGACAGTAATAAGAATTACATTCTCGATGTTCGAGGGATAGACCAAAGGCAATGTTGCTGTCCAACAGAAAATCTGTCAGGGGCTAAAAGGTTGTTGTTTCTCTTAAACTAAGCACAGGGATCCAGCTTTCTTGAGAGACTTACATTTGGTACAGCACGATTTTCTGCCTCTAATTCTTCCGTAGCCCCAGAGAAGCGTGAGTACTACCTTTGTGGTGGATGCTAGGCTCTGGCAAGCAGGGAATGATGAAGCGCCTGACAGAAGGAGGTGGGCTTTCCATGATACCCAGCCTGCCGCCATATTGGATTTCTCAGTGTCTTTTTGGTGAATGTACAGCAGCTGGATTGTCTCCTAGTTTCAGGCTACATTTCCCACTCCCCCATTTCTGCTGCTCTCTATACTGAGCAGCTCAAGGTACATATTGTGCAATCTTCCTGGTGTTTGTGAACACTGAAAAGTTTTTCTTCCTTTGGGACTCTTTTTTGTATAAGGAGTAAGTCTTTTCTGGGGGTTGGGTCACTGAAGAAGAGGGAGCAATGCTTCTCCCTGGGATCACGAAATTACTGTGCAGCATATTTGGTCAAAGGAGAATTTGTCGCCATTTTTTTGACAAATGTCACATCTGTATGTGGGGGTGGGTTTGGAGAAATATTTATTATAGGAGGGTTAAGGGTGGTCTGTGGCGGGTATCCCCAGATTCATAAACAGCAGAATCAACTTGTCTCAAATAAATTATTCGATGAATTCTCCTTCGACCAAATACATTCGAGCAAATCACCCTAAACCCTTCTCCCTTTCCCTCCAGGCAACAAATCAGGAGGGGTGCTGTTTTTCCATGACTGCCCACTCTCGGGTGTAAGAAGCATCTGTGCTGGGCCCTCATTTCCTACTCATAGTCTTTTAGTGCTTGAATTTGCATCTGAATGTCTCAGATCCATTTGTGGTTTTCCTTTTGCAAAAGACTGAGTTTAGGTCTGTTGCTGGGTTTGAGGCTGGGACATGTTCGTCAGCGTTCTTCCTTTCCTCTAGGATCTAAATAGATTCTCCATAGAGTTCTCTGCCATCCTAATTTGCAGATCCGACCCAGATTTTCCCTCCGACAAAGAGGGTTTTTTCTGTGAGTTGAAGTTTTGTACCTTTGGTTTCTCCCAATTCAACTGGATGTCTTGGGGTCCCTTGAGGGCCCAAGTGTTGGTCTGTGGAGACACCCTATTAACGTTCCATGCCCAAGTGCAGTGACGTACAACACACAATGTGGAAGGAGCTGTATGTGAGCTCCTGACATCAGTATTTTATGTATTTGTATATTTACATATCACTCCTCCTTGGTGATACTGAACTACAGAGCTTCTGTGTGCTCTCCTGGTGCTTGTGGCAGTGTGCCAGCATTTGTGGGGGAACCTATGAATCTGAAACTCTCTCAGCTTAACCTTCATTCCAATTCTGTTGGCTGTCTCCATGACCACCAGTTTGGCTTCAGAGCTGCCAGAAGCACGGAAACTGCTCTCCTAAACATCCGTGAAGATCTGCTCACCAACCTTGACTCTAACATTCCATCTGTCCTCATCCTCATCGATCTCTCTTCTGCCTTCGACAGGGTCAACCATACCATCCTCCACAACCGTCTCCGTGAAAACTTGGGTATCACTGATCAGGCTCTGGCCTGGCTGACCTCTTTCCTCTCAGATCGACCCTCCCAGGTCCAACTTGGGTCCTTCCTTTCATCTATCTTCCTCTCTACCTGTGGTGTTCCCCAGGGGTCTAACCTCTCGCCCTGGCTTTTCAACCAATACCTGGTAACTCTTGCCCACTGCATTGCCATTTTCTACTCAAATTTCCAGTGCTACACTGACGACACTCAACTCATTTTCAGGCTGCCCTCTGCCACCTCCTCTCCCTCTCTCATCTCTGATTGCCTAACTGCCATTCAAGATTGGTGTGCTGCCAATGATCTTTGTCTGAATGCCAGCAAGACGGAGATCCTCCTCATCGGCACACCTTCACCATCCTTTCCCCTCACTCTCTGGCCGGCCTCCCTTGGCCCTCCTCCTACCCCCACCTGTGAGGCTAAGAAACTCGGGGTCATCTTTGACTCCACCCTTTCCTTCTCCGCCCACATCTCTGAGGTCTCTAAAAAGTCAAATTTCCGACTGCACCTCCTCAGAGGTACTCTGCCTTTCCTCTCCTTCTCATGATGGATTCTCAGAAGCTCATGGTATCTCAAGCTCTGGTTCTCTCTAGCTTGGACTATTGTAACTATCTGCATTGTCCACAAGGCTTTCTGGGGCCTGGGTCCAAAATACCTTCAGCTATCCCTCCGCAAATACCTCCCCTCTCGAGCTCTTCGCTCCTCTACCTCCAACTCACTCAGGGTCAGTCGGTCTTCTAAGAAACGAGCTGGGGGTAGATCTCTGTCTTCGGCTGGGGCCTCCCTCTGGAACAGCCTCCCTGCCACTCTAAAACTTGAGGAGAACCATCTCTGGTTCCGGAAGCACCTCAAGACCTTCCTTTTTTCTTCTGCCTTCGCCTCCCCTCTCCCCTGCTGATCTGTTCTCTCTTGGCACCGTGCACCTGGCCACCCTCTGTCTTTTGGGCCCAGCTACCTGCTCATCCTGTCACCCTCCCGCACGGCCTCCGGGCCACCCCTTGCACTGGGGTCTGTATCTGTACCCATACACCCCCCCATTTTTCTTCCTGCACTTATCGGACCTACCGGTTCCATGTAATAATGTTGCCACAAAAATCTCGCCATGCAAAAATATCGCCGAAAAATGGCCTTTTTTTGTGGCAACATTATTGCATGGAACATGCGGGGGACACCCCCGCAATCCCATACTTTTATTTTTTTTCGCCCCTGTCCCCATATATATGGTCACCCAAATAATATCGCCACAACATTTTACCGGCAATATTATTTACGGCAACCATATATATGGGGATATTATTATCTGATACCGACCTACCCTGTCTGCTGCCTTAAACCTAGCACTTGCAAATTGCTGGCTGCATTACCACTGTTTGTTGCCTTTATTATGTATTTATTGTTATTTCTCTGTTTCTCCTCTGCTTCGCACTTTCCACCTCTCCCCCCTTCCATGCACTTTTCCCCTCCCCTCTCTCCCATGCACTTGCGCGTTCTCAATGTATCTGGGCCTAGTAAGATCGCTGTTTTGTTCTCCCCTGTTCCCCTCCCTTGCCTTGTCGTGCTCTGAAACACTTGTGTACGAGCGCGATAGAAATAAAATATCAATCAATCAATCAAAAAAAAACACAACTGGTACTGCAGAAATAACTGCAATGTATCCTCAAAGGACCCACAGCACATCTGATTATGGCAGAGATTTTTCCATGGCGGCTGCAGGGAAAAATGACAACTCAGCCAGCTACACTGTGTGCACTTCCCTTTTCACTACATTATTTCATTGCCGAATGATAACTACTTCTACTTTTGAATCACAGTTACAAAGTGCAACAGAGATGCTGTGTGTCTTACCGGACTGGCACTGATTATAAGTTTGCTGGTACCAGCAAACTGCACTTACTGTCTCTGCCCCCCGATATCTTGGTATTTTAGTATATTATGGACGGTGGAATGCCAGCAAGTTCCCATTCCCATGCAATCCCATAGGACTCCATGGGATGGGATTTACTGAATCACTGGCACAGTTGGTAACAGTGCTGGTGATTCAGGCATTTGGTTGCTGGTAGTGGCCAGACATGCTGGGAGATCCGTGGCCCCCCACCAGCACACTTGAAGTGTACTGTACAGGAGCTGTTTATATCCCCCCTCAAACTGAATGTAGTGGAGATGGACCCCCTCCACCTCAAACTGAATGTTAATAACTTATCAGGGTGATCAATCAGAAATATAGTGCTTTGCAGAAAAATATAGTGCTTTGCAGAAAAGTGCTTTGCAGGCAGGACAATCTAGTTTATGGGGTCAGAATGTCTTGTGCGATGGAAAGTATGTTAAGTAGTACTTCCTTACCATAAATTACTGAAAGGCTAGATTCGAATCGGAGCAGGTACCAAGTTTTGAGTAAAATAAATTGGGTTGGTCAGGCATTTCATAAGTGATCAGCCATTTTGGGTTGAGACAAAGTCAGGCAAACTCTGAGATAATGCGGGGCTAACAAATAGTGGATTTCTGTAAAACCAATGCTGACGTGATGAAAAAATTACCTTATGGTGATTCGGTGAGAGTTCAGTAGTCAAGGACATGGTGCCTGGATTACTCAGCTCCAATCTTGACAGTGACAAGATGGGGGAGCGATGTACTAGTCAAGGGAAGATAGTAATTGTTGCATGCAGCTGTTTCAATTAATAGAGAGGGCACAGATGATGTCCATATTTGGACATCTATGACAGGAAGGCATGATGCTGTTGCTGAAATTATCTCCGGATTGACATCAGTAGTGTTCCCATTTTAAAGGTCAGGTACATCACACACAATTTTAATCAGTTACAGATGTAGGTATGACATGGGAGCTTTGTGAAGTGACAGTTCAGTCAACCAACCCTAGAAGGGAAAGGGGCTTGTCTTGGAGTGCCTGAAACTATGAGAGTGTTCTGCATCATAAATAGGGGGCTGAGCCAACCAAGAAGGGTATATAAGGAGGGAAACGTTATGACTTCAAGGAGAAAATAAACTTGCTGTCTTTCAAAATCCTGCTTCAGTTTCTTGATGTGCTTCAGAGTGCCTTCCTGACCCACTGACCCAGAGATGCCAATGCCCTTTGTGGGGGTTGACGAGACCCTCATTTACAGTACCAGTCTGGTAAAAATGCCAGAACTGGAGTTACCTGCATTTATAGTCGACCGGCACACTTGTATTGAGGCCCTGTGGCTTCATTATGAGTTCAGCAGTGAAATAGAAATGGCAGTAAAGTGGCAGCAAGTCTGTTAGCGCCACATTGCCGAAACAATGAATCCTGAGGTTGGAGGTGCAAGGGAGGAGTCACATTCAGCAAAAGCCTCTGCCAAAAGCCTCTGCCAAAAATAATCCTCATTGAGTCCTACTGTCTCCAAACTTTGGGAATGTACAGCACCATACCACCACTTGTAATTCTGTGCTAATGCCATGGGTCTTAGTGTTGGTAACCACCAAACTCATTATGTGGCCCACATAATATACACTAATTACAGCTCTCATTCATGTTGCAGTCATGAGATTTCAAGTATAGCCTCCTGTATGTGGGTAATACAATCTTATGTAGTATAAAGTCGTCTTATATAGCTCATCTTCTGTACTTTTGGCAGCCTCTTGGTGTATGGTTCTAAAAGAGAAGGGGGAAGGGAGTGATGGTTAGTGGGAGGTGAGGTAAGGACATGTCTGAAGCCTGAGGTGCTAATGGGTACAGGCCAGAAGAATCAGTGTACTGTGTGCCGGTAAGTATTCCGGTGGGTAGCTCTGGGGACACTTGGGTGTCTGTCTTTCTAGGGAGGGAACCCAAGATTGATTACCTGCCAGCCTCTGACTAATTGAAAAGCCACTGGTCTGGAATGGGGGGTGTATGTGATGGGTTAGAAGCGGTGCATGCAGACTTTGAAGACAGTGCCCAGGAAGGCACCCGGGTTCTTACTGTGATGTGGGTTGCTAGTACTTGTTAGGTTGCACTCTAAGTTGGATTTGTGCATGAAGTGCACCGTGGTAAGAGATTGAAAAAGGTGGTAAATTTAGTTGGGGGATGGGTAGACAGTTGATTGATTGACTGCCAGTGAACACAGCAAAGGCCAGGTTGAGTCACCATATATAAGGCACTTCCTTGCCATTGCAGGTGCTGCCTTCGTAGGCAAACTACAATCTTAATTTCCTTGTGTTTATTTATGAGATGCAACCTTACATGTCTTGGTGCTGCCAAAATATCCCAAAGGCAGATTTAAATGCCCCTGTAACAGCATCTAATGTCAGTTAATTCATCAAATGCTTGGTCCAGTCACCATATGTAAGGTACAGCCTCACCTGCCCAGATGCTGACACATGACACTATGCTACATTTACATGTGCAGATATTGCCAATGTATGTCAAGGGCAACATCAGATGTCCCAGTGAAGCCATCATATTCCAGGTAATGGTTCCTATTCCTGGTTTCATTAGCACATGTATGGAACAAGCTCCCCTTCACCAGGTGCTGCCATCATAGGCCAAGTGCAACATCAGAGAGTCCAGTAATTCCATCTAATGCAGTTAATGGCATGGTTAGGTATGGTGGTCATAACTGCTCCTTGCCGTCCCATCCCATCACAGTCTTTACTAAGTGAAGGTCATCCTCCTTCCTGGCTGCTCCCCAGAATATGCACATGTTCTGGTCTTTTGCTACAGTCCTTACTAGGCCTATAAGGCACCTCCACTATCCCTGTCTGTGTGTTTACTGCCATAGAGAGTTATGGCCAAAATCTGGAGTCAGTGAGAGGGGATTTGAGACGTAAGGACTGTGATGACATGGAAGGACCTGGAGTAATTATGATTACCATGCACAATCTGGCCCTAACGTCACATCCCCCTTCAATGTCACACTCTCCCTGAGACTTAGGCGCATTTGTTTGGACAACTCACTTATGCAATAAACATGACTGCTGCAAATACGCCATTTTGCCCAAGAAGTTTATTTATGCTTTTTTATGACGCATTACATAGGCCCCACGGGTATCCGAGCACTATGATAGGGGGCTGGGGTGGAGCTGTGTCCTGTGAGCGAGGCCTGGTATCACAAGTAGACACTGACACAAGAGCTGCAAGATTCAAAACCTTCATTGATGGTTTAAAAGGGGTTGGAAACTCCTATCTTGCCCTATAACTATGATGGGAGTATTCTCGGCCATCAAACAAAAGAAAATACAGTACTAATCAGTACTTACTCAAAATAAAATGGCCTATACTAATAAACCTAATGCTTGCCCTCTTTCTAATACAATAAATGTGCACAGGCAATGTGTAATGCGAAAAGGAAAATCAGTTTTCAAAAGAAATGTAAACTTACTTCCCCCCGTTTTGTAAGGTGGCATACTTGGACCTTGCGACACACTCTGGCTTCGGACACAAGGATGCAGTTTGTTTCATTGACCAGGGCCCACTTGGCCTACCACGAAAAGTCACTAGTTTCACAAGTCACATGTTAACTTGTAATACAGTTCAAAAAATGTTTGTTTCCTTCTGGTTACCACAATTCAGTATGGGTTTCCCTCTGCTGGGCTCAAACCTTTCAATCACATTTTCATAGGCTTCCCTCCATCGGACTCAAGCCCTCTTTCACTTTCCTTCCGCTGTCGAAGACTTTTTCGAAACTGCGAGGCTTTTGCTCTTACCCCAGCATGACCCCTTCACCTTTCTTTCCTTAAATGTCACCTTTTCTCTCCTACACCACGGTCTCTTGGTTAACGTACAGTACTTATTTCAAAATTCCAAGGCATCTCTCAAATCCAGGTTTCCCTCTGCCGGGACCAAACCTACAGCTTTCCATCTGCCAGGGATCAAACCTTCAGGTTTCCCTCTGCCAGGATCAAACCTAACAGTTCAAAGACATTTTTCACATCCAGATTTCCCTCTGCCGGGATCCAACCTAACTATTCAAATCTTGCATCTAAGTTTCTGTCTCTTGCTGCCGCTTCTACGGCATCAAACATTTCACAGAAACATTTGATTGCGCAATCTTCTTTCGCCGGACCACTCTGTTACTTTGTATCTTTAATGTACAGTTCTGTACAATGCTTTGCTTTCTCTCATGTCTTATCGGCACAGACGCAACCTTCATTCGTCGGATACTGTTATCATCAAGTTTCATTAACACAGACCGGACTTTCATGCTTTAATCAACTCACTGGCTGTGTTATTTCATTTTCGTCTTTCGCTGCTTTCATCCTGAAGTCAAGACTGATACTACAACTACTGCTTGACCTCCCCAACTCTGCTGTCCGTCTGAGAGGGAGGCTGGTATCCTTGAAACACAAAAGGGGTTTGTCTCTTCTCTATGTCTGGGCTTCCTTGCGCAACCTTCAAGACCCTTTGAAGGTAATGATCTCTCGCTGGGGTGTCCAAGTTTTCATCATACCTTGGTTCCATCCCTCGGCCTGTCACTCTGCTCCACCTGGGTCACCATATACCTGGAAGAACTGCTCCTTCTCATGCCTCGGCTTGCTCACCTTGCTCAGAGTGTGTCTCAGTTTTCCACCTTTTAACCATGTGGAGAGAGCTAATAGGTACCAGGTGATTCTAATTAGGATCAAGTGTGTGACCCTGCCTGGTCTTATTAGTGCTATTCAACAAAGGAACACAGTCTTTCCACTTATCAATTTAACATACTTTCAATCCTGTATGTACCACATTTTCTACAATTCGGCTGGAATAAGTCAGCCTTGAAACAACCCTTCTAAAAGTCCTAGTGTTAGGTGAGTAAAAGAATGTAAATGGTGTTAGTGTTACCTTGAGACAATGCACATGTAAAACATGTTCATGTATTTTTCTCAGGCGGTTCAGTCTGATACCGCTATTTCTTTTTTAGCATTTTATGGCATACATTTTTCACAGATACATCAACAAACTTTAGTGAACCATTGTGAGTAACAAAACATAAAAACATAAACACATAAAATTATAAACCACACATACATTTGTGCAATCAAATGCAATTTAGGCTACAAAACAATTTTTATAGCATGTGTATAAAACAAGCATAATTAGAACTGAATTAGTGTATGAATTGTAGGTTTGACCTAACTACAGTCATGCTTTTTTTTTGCCTGAATTTAGATAATTTAGGCCGGTCAAGTGGCACAGCGAGTAGAGCGCTCGCTTTGACATCTGTGCAGAGCCTGCTGACGCAGGTTCGAATCCCGGCGGGGCCAAACTCAGCCTTTCATCCTTCCGAGGTCGATAAATGAGCACCACAACCGTGGGTAATAATAAGCAGCGCTCAGATACCTGAGGGTTCGTAGCGCTATATAAATCCTAAATTATTATAAATGCCTATTTTTCCCTACAGCAATGAGGGGTGTCCCAGCGACCATAAAACTAACAAAGGGAACTGTCAGGATGTTATAGCAAAAAGTCTTCTGTTGCATGTACAAAACTCTAATCGGACCCGCACACATTAAACATCACAAGATATGATAGGGATAACCTTCCTTGGCCACCCACTTAAGGCTTTAGCCTAGTAGATCAAACACATAGGGCCTCATTACAACTCTGGCAGTAGCTGTGCCATTAAAAACGGCACAGCTGCCGCCGGAGTTGCATTTTCTCCGGCACCCGCGAATGGGCAAGAACTGGGTCATGCCGAGTTAGAAAAACCTGGGCTGGCGGGTGAAATGGTTCCCGCGAGCAGAGCCCGTAGTATGGCGGTCCGGGAAGAACGGTACCAGCATGCTTACCGGTACCGTACTTCCCAGACCACCATGCTCATGATGAGGGCCATAGTTCCAAGCATGATAAAACAAAATATACATGTTCAACAGTTCCCAGACAAATAGGAAGGAAGGACGTTTCACAATGTCCCAGCACTCAGACTTTCTAACAATCCAAGTTACCTATTATGTAGAACTTCCTTTGAGATAACATGGTGTACACTCCAACCAGGAATCCCAATTCTCCTTAAACAGTTACAGGTTCCTTTAGAATGCCTGGTATACTCTCCTGCTAGGATTCCCAGTTCTTTATTAAACAATCTTCAGTTTCCTTTGGTATACCTGGAGTACCCTCCTTCCAGGATTCCCAGTTCCTTATGATGCAATAAACACACCTTCAGTTTCATTTGGAATACCTGGCGTTCTCTCCTGCAAGGATTCCCAGTTCCTTATTAAACAAGAAACCATCTTCAGTTTCCAAGACCTGGTATACTCGTCTGCTAGGCTTTCTTTAACTGTTCTCAATCTTCCTGGTATACTCTCCTGCCAGGACTTTCCCAGAATTCTAGAAGTTTTACTTTTCTCCAGTATTGGGTCCTTGACCCTCCTCTCTTGACGCTTGACAAGATTACTCCAATGTCCTTCTCTGCTCTACTCAGGGTTTTCAACCTTTCAATGGATTCACAAATATCTTTTATAAAGGTTGTCTCCCCTCTCTAATACATTTATTCGAGTGCGTAACATTTTGGTTATGGTCTTTGGACAATGCTTGTTCAACTCCTTGACTTATCTGTGTTGTGTTTTCAGCGTTATTACCATTGGTTCATACAATGCTGGTTCATTTACTTCCTTTCCATATACTTTCTATGTCATTACTATTGGCTTTTGAAAATACTTCTTCATTCACTTGGGTTCCTTTCTGTGGACTTTTAATGCCAGGACTTTTGCATAGCTCTTAACTCACCGCTTTTGGCCAGTGTCACCTGCCAAAAGCATCCACACAAACGCCAGCTCCTTTGTTTCACCTGCCTTGGAGCCGCGAGGCTCTGGTGCATAATTAATTATAATTGTTCTTTTGTAGGAAGCGTGGGATTGGGATTCACACCTGTGTTGTGCTGCTTTGTCTTGCTTCCAAGACAAATTCGTTGCCCCTGGACTGGGCTACCTTTCCTCCCCAATACCTCACACCGGTGCAGTCTCACTTAATGCACCAGAGCAGCAGGCTGTGGGTACAAAAGTAAGCCGAAGAGAAATGTAGGAAACAGCCACAGACACTCAAGTCTACCAAGTCAGCACTGATAATCTTCCACTTTCTATGTTGTGTTTATTTAGCCTCATGTGAGACAGTAGGTTTCAGTTTATAAATAAATATGAGATTCATTTGTAAAAAAAACGTTACCCTTCTTACAATCAGCTGTCTCACTTGGCAAGCCCCATGTAAGCCCATTGACTTCAATGGGCTCTCACCCGCCTTGGTGACAAAAAAGGTTGAGAACTATGCTATTGGCTTTTGACAATGCTTGATCATTCACTCGGTTTCCTCTCTTCAAACCTTCAATGTCATCACTATTGATATGATATGATATGATATGATATGATATGATATATGATCGTTTATTTATACAGCGCCTATACACAATGTGTTTCAAAGCGCTTCAAGGCAAGAGAGGGAACAAGGGAAAATACAAGCGCATTCTTACAGGCCATGAACAGTAAGGATGTGAAATTAACTATCGTACTCAGCCTGACGACATTTCAGATAGTGCAAGAGCTAAGACATAGATAAGGAAGGGAGGGGGAGAGTGGGAAGGAAATGGAAATAGACAGGTGTCTACCGTACTAGGCCTGACAACATTTCTGGTAGAGGCAGAGAAAAACAATAGGTGAGGGAGAGGGGTGCAGAAAGGAGGGGAGGAACAAAACAAGCAACTAACATACTAGGCCTGATGACATTTCAGATAGTGCTGGAGGGGTGGTGGGGAGGAAAAAAACAGTAATGGGAGGGGGGAGGAAACAGACGAGGTTGCTATCATATTAGGTCCAGGGACAATTCTGATAGAGTAAGTGCATAGAAGAAAGTAAGAGGAGGAGATAGGAAAAGGGAGAAGGAGGCTTTTGACAATGTTTGATCATTCACTCAGTTTCCTTTCTTTAGACTTAAAATGTTTTTCTATTGACTTTTGAAAATGCTTGTTCATTAATTCCTTTACTAGCTCCGTCGTGTGGAGGCTCGCCTGTACGGCTGGTTTGCGGTACACGCACTGAAGCACCCTGGTGCCTTTATGACTTTCCCCAAGTTCACTGGACCTCATTGGTGACTTCTGTGTCCTCCGCTGTGTGAAAGCTGCGGCTTGAACCTCCTCCTTCTCGCAGCGACTGCTCCAGCCCCTTTCGGACCGATCAATGCTTCGGCCTTCACTCTGGAGCTTCTGTTGCTCCCGGCATTGCGACCGTGGTCTCTCTGACTCAGACTCTTCACCACAGGGTTTCTTTGGTTCTCTTCCATCTGCCTCTCTACACCGTGCCGTTGCTGCTTCCAAAACTGCATCAGGATCCAAGAGACTTCATCTTCTCATTTCTCTTGCATTTTTAAAGGTCCCGGTATTGAGCACATGATGAAAAAAACTAGTAGTTTCTCTAGAAGGAGTAATCTTCGTTACTCAGTTATTCTTATTTGTCTCAGTACATTTTCGCTGACACATATAATCACAATCATGAGTTTTTCTTTCATCTTCTATCATACAATATGACATACATACAGAGGCCAGTGTAAAGTTGCAGTTGTTATTCTGACCTAGAGGGCAATTGTATGTTTCCTTTTCTAATAAGGAACTCTCCTCTTCCCGAGGTTAGTCTTTCCCCATGTGGCCCTCCCGCAGATAGCCACCCCCAGGGCTGGTGTCTGGTAGCTTCTGCCCTTCCCTGGCCACCAGGGAACAGACTTTCCCAGAGCAGTTAGTGATGTTACCTTCAGAATCATCACGGAACGTTACAGGGCTCTTCACAGTACTCGGTTCACCCCTGCTCGGCTTTCATCAGCATCCTGATCTTGGCTTCCCCTTTGGTTTCTACCTTCTTTAGATGTGGACGACAGGGAGCACTGCTCGCTCCCAGCAGTGATGGTCTCACTGTAGATGTGCGCTCGTGGTCATGCACTCACCATTTCCTGGACACCTCTTCTCTCTCGGGCAGCAGTTTTCCTGGTGCCTTGCTCGCTGGTCCCCCGGCGCCTCGCTTTGGTGAGCCTCGCATGTTCGAAAGTCGTGGACTCTGTCACTAGTCTCGACTCCACCCCTTCTTGGTGAAATCACTCCAGGGGGAATCCCCTGCATCCAATATGCTCTCTCCTCTCCTCTGCTTGTCTCAGTAAAGTGCCAGACTTTTTAAAGGATATCTCCTTTTACATTCTCTGATGGTTTTGCTTCAGCATTGCCTACAGCCACATATAAGGATGTTGCATTCTTCTTCCCAGTAGGCAGTCCCATATATGCTGACAGTGCGGCTGATCCAGGGAGTGTTTTTCATTTTTATTTCATGTGATATAACTCAGACCTCATGTTTGGTATTAGTAGAGTACGTAGTTCTGTTTTTCTCTTTCCAATGTGGGAATTATAGTGTTGAATTCCAAAAAAACAAAGAACAAACCTCGTATTAATGAGCCATTCATGTTTGACATGGAACATCTTGAGGTCTCTGATAAGGGCTGTCCTCGCTCAATCCAATGTTCACCATATCTGAGGGTCTCAGGAAAGAGAAAATGTTGAAATAAATGAATTGGTTCATTTTGCGCAGCGTTTTAAAACTGCTAGTAAGTATTTTACAGAGATTATATAAATTAACCTTTTGGTGAAATGCTACAGAAAACTTTGCAGTTATGTTCCTCTCAGATGAAAGCCATACGCCAAAGAGGAAAAACACTTGTACCTGTGCTCTGCAGAAGAGACAAGGCACAGCAGGTTTAAGGAGGGGCCCAAAGACTGTGAGTCAGTGGGCCTCATTACGAGTTTGGAGGCAGCCATGGAGCTGTCAGCTCAATGGCTGCCTCCAAACCGCCCTCTTTTACCGGGTTCCTGCAATGGGGACTTACCGGATTACTCCGGCATACGAGGACCCGGTAAATCCATCTTGCAGAAACCATTCCCCATTCCCATTTGAGGCCCCATCGGGGCCCCATAGGGCTCAATGGGAATGGGGAGGGGGGTAACAACGGGCACATTATGAGTGTCCCGTTGTTACCTCCCTCTTCCCCTCGCGAGACCCGGAAAGGGAACCTCATAATACGCGCACCCGGAATGAAGGGGGCCGGTCCCGTACCGGCCCCCTTCATTCCAGGAGCGCAAGCCTTATAATGAGGCCCAATGTCAGAGTGTGAGTCTCTAGCTGTGGTGGACTGACCTATTGGGACCTAGGAGATTTCCTGGCGGGCCTCTTTTGAGCGGGATGAAGTCAAGAATGTATTACAAAGCTTCCAGTACATGTTGATATGGGGCCAAATTTAAAAACATTTCTAGGGCCACTTTGTGTTCCCAGTCTAGCCCTAGTATCCAGGAGGCTCCCTAAGGATCACTTGTGTTGTGGAGAGTGGAGAGGGACTAGAGGCTGAGCCAAAGAATGCAGAGAAAGCAAATTGTTGAGTGCCCAGCTGGTACAGAGGAGCCACAAAAAGATTTGGGGGAGGGAGGGACCTAAGTGGGAGTCAGTCGAGTGAGACCAACTGGCTCCTGGAGAAGTGAAGTGAAGAGCCACTGAATCTAAACCCCTGCATTCTCGGAGTCAGTTTACATGACTCCAACTAGTCTGACGAGTCACTGGCTGCAAAAGAACCTGCACCACAGGAACGGCCTGCAAACTCGATGCCAGATAAGGGGACGCAAAGGTGGCGCAGATATTCGGGATATCAGAGGATCACATGAGGGCTGCCAAACCAAACAGTGAGAGAGGGAATGACAGAGAGCAACAACCAGTGGAGTGAAAGATCTCACCAGTGGAGTGGAGAGGATTTCATGCCAAGAATTGGTCAACCGGGATATCCACAACAAGGAACCAACGATCATGCACTGCACTTTCTTGGAGAGAAAAGAAGGTCACGTGGTTTACGCAAGAGAGCAAAGTGCTGCACTCTGCAGTATTGAGTCAGATGCTTGAGCGTCAAAGAATAAAAGCTGGAAGAATCAAAACCCTGCACTTTTGTGGAGAGCACGATCCAGGGGGGAAAAAGAGAGTGCACAAGCAAAATATTTCATTCTGGGATACTGAGTCACAACCCTAAGCACAAAAGAAAAAATGGGCGAGAATGTTAACGGGCAATGTTTCAGTGCAGAGGGGTGCCCAGTGGCAAAGATAGACAATACAATTGCTACACTGCTTTCTGCGATATTGAGTCAGATCCCTAGTACAAAAGAAACAAGGGGGAGAACATTAGATCACTGTACTCTGGGGTTGAGAGGGGTATTTCAAGCATAGTGGGTCCGAACATTGCCCATCAGAGGACCAAACTAAAGAATGGACCAAAGTAGAGAATGTTGAACCCCTGAAAGGAGTCCAGTGAGGACACGAGAGTGCAGAAATGCAAGCTAAGCCTTCTGGAAGGGTTTCGTCCAAAACGACCTAAAATATATGTCCGAATGCGTGATTTGGCCAAATTTCAGCCGTTCGAAATATCCAAACAGCTGACAAGTTCGACCAAATCATCCTTTTGGTGCAGGGTGCTGCGGGGGTGTCCCTGCACCCTTGTTCACTATATTGTGAGTGGTGTTTATAGGTGTGGCACCCGCAGCCATCCCAAAAAGAAAAAAGAAAACAAAATAAAAAAAAGGAAAGGGCCCTGCCGCGTTGGCTCCCGATCACGGAAGTGAAAGGGAACAGGCGTCGCAGAGACCGTCGAGTCAGAGGCAAGGTAAGTAGGAAGGGTGTGGGCATGAGTGTGGGTGGTGGTGGTGTGGGCAGGGGTGTGGGTGGGGGTGTGGCCAAGTCAGAAATTTTCAGGAGAGAAAAGACTGAAGGTTATTTCGAAAAAAATAATCTTCAGTCTTTCCTCCCTCGAACATTTGTCACTCGGTCTTTCAACCCCAATCTTTCTGGATAATCAATGCCAACCCGCAAGCAACCAAAAGACAAGGAAGAGACTTTGGATATATTGTACTCGAACAGAGTAAACAAGCCTAGTCAGAGAGAAAGAGTCCAAGGGCCAAGTGAAAATGTAAGCAGGCTCTAAGTGTCACAAAGCCAGGAAAAGGGATTATAAGGCACTGTAATCAGGTTACGGAATAAAGCCAGAGAAAG
The DNA here is from genome assembly GCF_040938575.1 of Ambystoma mexicanum. Lineage (NCBI taxonomy): Eukaryota > Metazoa > Chordata > Amphibia > Caudata > Ambystomatidae > Ambystoma > Ambystoma mexicanum. Next base: position 1,174,629,367 of record NC_090926.1, on the reverse strand, counting down.
TAAGACCAACCGGGACAAGGAGAGGCAGAGAAGTGTCCCAAAGTGGAAGCCAAACTCAACAAATTGATCCAATCCTGGCACATTCCTATTACTTTAAAATAAATATTGAAACTTTGGGCCTGATTCATGGAAGTGTTTTATAATGGTGCAATCCCATAGGAAAACATTCCATGAATCAGGCCCTCTCTTTTAATGTCTGACTTTTGTAGTGTTGCTTCCCAGTTTCTATGGTTACTGTGAAGCCTGTACACGCACAAATCCCTTAGCGAGAAAATCCAAATGTTTCAAACGAATGGTATTTTGCAAGAAAATAATAAACTTTTACCAAAAATAAAATGCAATCCACATTGTAAATAAATGTCTCTGGATAGTGTTAGGAATCTGACCCAGTCTGCCAAAAACAATCAGCAAGGAGTTTTATTTAAGCAATAAACCCTGGCGGGCGGTGGCGTTATCGGGCCAGAAAATGCCTGGGGGCAGTTAGAATCCTGAGCAAAGCAAGGGCTTTAACGCTAGCCCAGGGCATTACCTGTCCCGTTAATGCCCCTGTCCGGAGGGTTTTATTGTCATTAGTATCCCGCCACATTGTACCACAATATGAATAGGTTTTGTTTCAAGTTTAGAAGCAGCAAGTTTGCCGTTTCTCAACTTGAAAAAAAAACTACAAAACAAGATGTCCACCATGTATCAGGGAGAAGGGAACTACATGTAGTCCCTTCGACCTTTCCATGGCTGGCATTGCCACGACAGAGCTGCACTGGCAAGGGTTGAAAGAGCGCAATATAAGTGGGGATGGGTGGGGGGAAGTGGAAATTGGGGCTTCCGGGTAGAGGAAGAGGGTATGGGGGCACACTTACCTCAGTACCAGCTGGGAAGATTGTGGCCTCCCGTTTCCGAGGTGGCACAGAGCGGGGGTTTCACCATGTGGTAAAAGCCCTGTTCTGAGTTTCTTGATTGGATGGGAGTCCGCCAGCCCCCTTCCCCCCAGCCGTGTATTATTATTTCTGAACATAACATTCCTTGGACTACAGACGAGTGTGCTGGGCTATACGAGAAAAGAACAATCTGGCTTTGCCACCAATTATATACTCAACATTTCTCGACCCATATTTCAACCAATAGGCTCTAAGGCAGTGCTGTGACAAAATAAATTCAGTACAGGGCACTTATCATTAGTTCTTGCTTTATTGTGACAGGGGCCCCTGACAATCTCATAGGAAGATGGAGACCCCTTCACCTAGGGCAAGAGGCCCACTACCAGGGTTTCCAGAACCAGTACTGCCCCAGAGATAGGGTGTGGAAGTTGGGCGTGCACCAGTCTCTGTACCTACCACTTGTGCCTGCATGAAGTTGTTGAGTACTACAACCTCAATACCTTTTGTGCACAATGGTTGCCAGTCTCTATCTTTTTATCCTGCCACCTTTCCCAGAAGGCCTGGTGGTGGAAGAGAGAGCAAGTAACCCAACCGGAGTGAGCTGGAAAGAAACTGCATGGTCACAGAGAGATCCGCACATCAAAGCGGCAAGCCAAACACTCTACATGACATGAACTATGAAACTAATCATTGCTCTAGCCAGACTGCAAAGTAGTATGCATATCAAACTGTCAGACCAGCCTCTAGGAGTAGTCTTGATTCGAATCTTGGGAAGAACCCTGCCTTTCGCAAACTGTCGTCACTAAATACCGGGGGACATATGAACTCTGAAATTGACTATATTATAACCGGTCCTTCATTGCCAATTACTGGCAGCCCAGTGTACTAAAGGGTTGGGTATTAAAGTCTGTTATATGAACTTGCATAACTATACCCAACCCTGGGGGGAAGGAAGCCAGTGATAAGCCCACCAGTCGAGGGAGAGAAACAATACTATGGGATTGGGAGAATAAAAAGGGACATGAAAACCAGGGCAGTGTGGGATATCCTGGTGAGGTCAAGGAAGAAGCAGGAGGAGCAAGTGACCAGGAGGAGGAAGGACGGTGTAGTGGAGCGTGGAGAATGTTCAAGAGCAGGGTTAGGTATTGGATGGAAAGAGAAAATGGTACTTTGGTGTGAGAGTGTGTGCAAGGTGAGTGAGTGAGATAAAGGGAGAGTGCTGGGAGGGTGATTGAGAGTTATTGAGAAGTGTGACTTAGAGAGTGAAAGGAAGGTGATGGTGGAACAGGGGGTGGAGTGGAGTGCAATGAGGAGGAGAGTGTAGTAGAGAGTAGTGGGAAGCGAGAGTAGTGGGAGGAGTGTGTAGTATGCCTTTGGATTGAATGTCACTCTGAGACAAGACAGACAAAAATCCAAAGGGGGAGGCATTGCTATCTACAAATGTAGCCTCGCTATGAGATTAGCCACTTCAATCGATGTCCACTCATGTGAACTATATTCAGTTAAAGTACCACTTACTAATGCCCAAACCCTTAATATCCACCTGATATATCACCCCCCAGGGTCCCCCTGGCACATTTTAGTATGATATTAACACCATACTGTGTAGTAATCTCAAATGTTCAACGCAAACACTTCTACTTGGAGACTTTAATATGGGCTTTAATGATCCATCAGACCAGCTGGCCCTAGCTACAGCTAACATCCTCTCAGAACTTGGATTCACCCAAAGAAGTAAAACTTCCACCCACAACAAAGGTAGAACACTTGACTGGGTGGCAGACCATAACTGTCAGGCCAACATCCTCTCCATCTCACCACTAGCTTGGACTAACCACCACCTTTTGTCATTCTTGCTTTCTACTACCAGCCCCCTCCTCCACCCGCCCTTAGGGCTCCACCTACACTAACTAGAAACAAAAAGAATATTACTGTGGACAGGCTTATCCCGGCCTTACTTCCCACCCTTAACCTGCTCCCAGACAACACTGATCCCGAGAGCCTGGTCGAGGAATACAACAAAATTATGACCACCTCTTTGGACCAGTTCGCCACCCTCAAACTCATGCCTAGTAAACCTAAAGCTCATTTGATTAAATGGTTTACACCCTTCCTAAAAAACTTAAGGCAACAAAAAAGAAACTGTCCATAATAAGCCAACAAACTTAAACTTACCAAACTGTCTTCCCTCTATAAAAAAGAAATATGTCTCGCTAAACGAATATCCTTCGACACGCGCATATCCCAAGCCAAGTCCAATATGAAGGAATTATTCACCATTCTTAAAGAATTAGGGACACCCATAGCATTACCTGACACATGCACTAAAGATAAAAAATGGTGCGCTGATATCCAACACGCTTTAGCCAACAAAATATCTACCCTACAAAACAAAATATCCTGTAAAAGAGCTTCTCTAAATGACCCTCCTCCATCTAAAATAATTGGGAACACCAATGCTGATGAATCCACCCGATTCAACTTCACCAAAGTTTCTATTCCCGAAGTGGAAAGAATTATTCTGTCCCTTACACCCTCCAACTGTCAGGGCGATCTCTGTCCTGCACAGCTCATCAAGGATGCGGCCCGAGACCTATCACCTTTCATAACAAAACTTATCAACGTGTCCTTCACTACTGGCATCATCCCTACCAACCTTAAACAATCTTGGGTATTCCCACTCCTAAAAAAACCTACCCTTGATCCATCTAAACCTACTAATTATAGGCCAATTACCACAGTGCCCTTCCTTCTAAAAATTCTGGACAAAGTAGCTTATACACAAATCCGAAAAGCATCTGGAACTACACCACCTACTAGGAGCCAGACAATCAGGCTTCCGTCCCCAACATGGAACGGAGACAGCCCTCATCGATCTCAAGACCCAAGTTGATGAGCTTAGAGATAATGGCAAATCAACCCTACCCCTCCTCCTAGATCTCTCTGCTGCATTTGACCTGGTCGACCATACCATTCTATGCAGCCACCTTGATACAGCAGCAAACTTCTCTGATGACGCTGTTACCTGGATTAGATCCTTCTTAAATGGTAGATCATGGCGGGTCTTCTCGCCTCTAGCAGCTGCCGACCACATACTCATCACCTGCGGTGTGTCCCAGGGTTCTTGTGTCTCACCCACACTCTACAACATTTTTACTAAGCCCCTTTACGATGTCATGGATCATCTCGGTATCACCTACACTAACTATGCAGATGATACCCAGATCCTCCTCCCGCTTTCAGGAGATTATGGAAATGATTTGGCCTTGGTGAATAGAGTGTACATCATCATCCAGGCATGGATGGCCACCCATGGTCTATGCCTGAATGATGATAAAACGGAACTCATCATCCTGGGAACCCCCACTAACCTAAAAAAAACTAGGATCTCACTACTCCTCATTTATAATTGATGGCAACAGCATCAAAGTAGAACACGAGGTAAAAACACTAGGCTTTTATCTGGACTCAAACCTTTCATTTGCCAAACAGGTCAATTCTCTAGCGTCCTCTACGGCTTACACGTGCAAACTTATTCGCACCGGCAAGCCATTTCTCTATGACTTTAGCTGCACCACCCTGGCCAGAGCCCTCATCCTGTCTCACCTGGACTATTGCAATGCCCTCTATTTAGGATCAACTAAAGCTACTATCAGAAGAATCCAAATATTACAAAACAATGCCCTGAGAGCGGCATTGGGCATTTCCAGAAGAGATCACATCTCTGAGAGCAGCCGACAGAACAACTGTCTCCCAACCAATGACAAAATACTTCTAAAAACCATGTTGCTCACCCGCAAATCTCTCAACAATGCTGCCCCCAACTACCTGGCTGAGAGATTCCATAAACAGACCTCCCTGAGACCACCCAGATCAGCTAATAGAGATCGCCTTTCCATACCGAGCTTCAAATGCTCCACTATTGGGGGCAAGAGCTTCCCTGTGAAAGCAGCCAAATGGTGGAATCCCTGCCTCCCACACTGAGAATAGACCAATCCTACCAAAACTTCAGATCCAACATCATTATGTGGCTGAAATCTAATGACCAGTAAATGATAACTCCTGCTCTGCAAGCAGCTAGGACTTACTGCTACGGTACTCTATGCCTGTATGGAGTGTATCTTGCTTCTCTCGACCTGCAACCCTGTGGTAACTACAATTGCCTTACTCACTGCCTGTATACTTGTATCTACGCCCACCCAGCTTTACCTATAAACACCCTAACTTTGTATATATTGCTTCTGTAAAATGTCTGTATCACTTGTATATACCCCTCCTGTATCCTACGCCTGTAACTAGGCACCTTCTGTATATACCCTCTTGTAATTAATTGTCTCATATGTAAATTATATACCTTCTCTGTTGGAACTAAGCCTTGCATGTAATTGTAACTGCTGCGCCCTGTTACCCCCGGGTATGATGCGTATTACAAATAATAAACAAACAAACAAACAAACTTATTAAGCACAATCAGACATCTTAACTAAGGCATCATGGTGCAGAACAAGCGGGTACAGAGCGACCCAATCCTTTTAAATGAGAGTAGAGAGTAGTAAGAGGGTGTGTAGTGGCGAGTACTGGATGGAAAGAGTAGTGATGAGTAGAGGAGAAGGAGAGAGTAGTAGAGGGGAAGATCAGAGAATAAGGGCAGACAGTGGACTGAGGGCGAGAGAAACATCAGAAGATGGAATGTGAGAGAGAGAGAGGAGAGACGGTGGGTGGGGTGGGAGGAAAGAAAGGGAGAGAGTTTCAGGGAGAGGCGTTTAAGGGCATGAGTGAAAAGGGCACGTGGGGCGTGGGTCTTTCAAATGCACTTTAACACAGTTGGGAAACCACATGATTTTGTGTGACCCCTGAATAGGAATAACCTAGGAGGTCCTGGCGGGAGATAGAGAAAGAAGGTGTTTGCCTTTATGCCATCACAGCCAGCAAGGCTGAACTTGATAGGAGGGGTTACCAATGTCTAGTGACAATTCTGGGGTTTAGGGACACCTGGGATTAGGAGGGACAAGTCCAGTGGAGATGAAAGAGAGAGAGAGAGAGAGAGAGAGAGAGAGAGAGAGAGAGAGAGAGAGAGAGAGAGAGCGAGAGAGACAGGCCTTAGTAAGCCCCTCCATGAAACCTGAAATAAAAACCCTTGGACCTTCACTGCAAGTTGGTGTGTTCTTGAGGCCATCTGTGACACTAAGCATTCCTTTTTGAGATCCATTCCATATTTGTTTATCTTTTAACACAATCAACTTGACATGTATTTACGGAAAATAAAATTCAAACTGATAAATCTACTCTCTTACTTATTCGGTAAAATGAGCTATTCCCCTGCCTCTTTGCATTTACGTTTTAAAGCACTACAACAGCGTTACAAGATCTGGGAAACTAAACACAATGTGATTCGTGACTCTCAATTTTCTTAACTAGTGACACCCTTTTATGTACAAACACGTTTCTGTCCTCTTTCTGTATACCAAGGAATTCATCAGGAGTGTCTCTAGTCTGTTTTAAATAACTCCCAACAATGATTGATGTAGGATTTTAGTGTGAAATGACACTATTCCTAATCCCATAAGTAGATTGTTGGTGTTGTGCAAAGGGTGTGGGTGGCATGTTTCCAGTATGAATTGATATCTGGTAAGATGGTATTTAAGTATAAATCTGCAAGTTGTGAAAGGGGTTCCAAGATGGAAGATGAACCCGTACGCATCACGAGAGTGACCACATAGGGTCCAACTACCGTGCAAACATTCCCAGCAGTGCTAATTTGATTGGTTGTATGGCCTGTACAGAACCACGTTTCTGTGTTATATTTACACCAACAACAAAATGTATCATACATTTCATCTGTTATTGCTGTGCATGGCAGATGTCATTTACATTACTATTGAATCTTCCTGCTTTTCGCAGGTGAACCAATCATGCGGATTACATAGGAATCCACAGCATTTGCACTGCATCAAAATCAGACACAGGTCATAATGCTCATATATTTGTACGGCGGAGCAGGTGGGAGTGGCATATTCTGTAATTAAAATCCATGCCTCTGCGCTACTTTATAAATACATCAAAATCACACAGTGAGTAGACCATTTTACACAAGTCTTTTAATCACTGTGTGCAAAAGGGACAGGACAACAATGTGCTTTGGCACTCTACAGATAATAGGAATAATATTGTACTAAGCACTCTGCTTTTAGTGTGGCCAGTCAACTTTCCAAATTTTGCATAGTTACCTGTTAGGACCCTGCAGACATTACTGGCTACATGACATTTGCACACCCGCAAAACTTCAATGTTGTCATAGAAGGACTGGACAAAGATCATTTTAATCGTGTCAACAAGAGAAACAAAACTCAGAGGTCCCGATGGGCCTTGAAACCACACTTCAAGCCCCTAGGGTGCACTGTTTCCAAGATATTTATACCGCAATGCAACGCACAGCACGTGCCAGGGTGAGTGCACAGTAGGTTGCATAGTTAGCTGTTAGGACCCTCCAGACATTAATGGCTACATGACATTTGCAAACCCCACACTGTTACCCAGATTTCATCCCCTTAACGCTTGAGACGGTTGGCTAAAATCAGCAAAACATCAATGTGGTTGTAGAAGGACAAAACAAAGCTCATTTTAAACATCTCGACACAAGAAACAAAACTCAGAAGGCCTCGGAGACCAGGTTTCAAGTGCCTAGGACACACTATGTCCAAGATATTTGCACCGCAATGCACTGCACCACGCGAGGATGAGGCGACAGGTGGTGAGAGCGCACAGTAGGTTGCAGTATGCTGCAGCACGCCAACTCTCGTCTCCCCTCCATGTTTGGTCCGGGGTATGTAAGCCAGCCACATGCACCCATTCTCAGTTCAGTTTACTTCAGGGTGGAAAGCACATCAAGTGAAAAGCGACTCGGAACAGCGACCTACAGGATCTTTGATTTCCAACAATTGAAGAGAGGGTTTCCATGACTGTCTACAGAACCCAAGCCGAGTATGGGTTATTTTTGCTGGAAATGGAATAAAGTGGGACTAACCTAAGTATTAATGGTCAGAAAACTCTAGCAAACAACAATATGAGATTTGTCCTGTTACAGTGCCAAGAGACAAATGAAGCCAAGAAGCCACTGATGATCTTGAGACACATCGACCTCTAGTAAACCAATGAAGAATTCTAATGACACCCCTGAAGAACTCCCAAGCTACTATATCATGAAGGAAAGAAACATGTTAGGTTGTACATGATATGCAAATGAATAGATCTTCTCTATGTAAGTACAATGATCTAAAACATGGTTGTAAACTATCCTCGATCACAGGTTATTTGACTGTGGCCGTTCTCAGTAGAGGGACTCCCATAATTTTAGCAACACCAGTCAGAACAAGTAAACATAGAGCAACAAAATAGTAGTGATGACTCACATGGTGTAGAGCAACATGAACGTTTCTAGCTATGGCACTTTTATTTTTAATGGTTTAATGCAAAGAAGCACAGTGATATTTCCTTTCACAGAAGTAGATTTGGCAAGATTAAATGCGTGTAAACATAGAGTTGCTTGTGTGAAAATGCATACAAATAGACAAAGGACGGATATACAAATAGATTACATATAATACAAAGATCTAATAGTTGGTGGCCTGCATTGGTTCTTTTGTGTCACTGCAAAGCATTAGAACATTTTGGTTGAGTAAGGGAGTTGAACAGTTCAGTATATGATTGCAAATGCTGGAGAGAACTAGAAACAGAGGGTGGTAGCGTGACCACGAAGATCTCATGGTGGACAGGCGGTCATGGAAACTATGCCGAAACCACTGCGTGGTTGGACCCGCATAACGTCCTGACACCTGAAACACTGGACGAGTGGCTCAAGAGGAGATACAGAGTATGAGCTGTTGAAGGAACGAAAGAAGCCAAAAAGGTGAAAGACGAGAGCCAACCTCGAATGGCGAGAGGCCCCAGTGACGTTATCCCTGAAAGTATCAGGTAATGGGAAAAACGGGAGACCAAGGAAGCAGAATGTGAATCGTTACGGGACTACTCATACTCATCCCAGTCAAGTTAACAAAAGCCTAACATTGAAAGCAAGGGAACTGACTGAGAATCGTTATAGGATTACTCATAATCGCCCTAGTCAAGTTAAAGAAAGTGTAACTTTGACGACAAGGGAACTGGAGGATGAGATTGAAGCTATAAAAGTTCAGAAGGAAAACAAAGCTATAGGAGAAAAGCCTGAGGGGAAATGCGAGGTGACATATATGTCCACATAAAGAGACACTAAAGAGAAACAATGTTGGGAATTGAGACGAAGGTAAGAGAATCTTAAGAGAGAGAACCAAAAAGGTTGGATAAACTTATCATGGTCAAGGGAAAAATAGCCCTTTATTGGAAAAGTAAAGAGGGGAGCAACAAGCAATCCAAAACCAATGATAAGGAACAAGATACCAGTATATTGTAAAAGAGACCTGGTTGTGAGAAGAAACAAAAGTACAATTAAATACTGAAAGAGTTGCACAAACTGATTAAAGAAGTCACAAGAGACTATTTGAAAATCACCTATTGAACAGAATCAGGAAAAGTAACTTTACAAGAAGCAAAATGCAGGAGAAGGGAGTCCGTCTCCGGTCTGTAGTAGTTAGAATAGTGGTAGAGTCAGTTCGGGTTAGTCCGGACTGTGGACAGATTCTTTTGGGACATTCACTGACGACCAATGAGCACCTTAGCTGATTTGATAGGTAAGGAAATGCCCTAGAAGTAGAGAAAGATAGCCATTATTCTTTTCTTCAACAAAAAAGATACATTAAATGTCTCTTAAGAGTATGCATCCTTCATCTGACCCGCTACATCTCTCTGGGCAATGGCCACAGGCCTTTGTGCTATTGTGTGCTCCGCTGAGGGAGTACATTCTGGGATTGCTTTGGAGCACAGGAGCATGTTTATGTATATTAATAGACATATACCATATTCACCTGATACCAGGATCCTGAGATACCTAGCCTCTCATTAAAGGTGATGAAAAAAAGTAACATACAATTCTTTGAAAATAACCCATAGAGTTCTAGCTGCATTACTGTTTTTTTAATTAAAATGTTTTATTGGTTTAAAACAAGACAAGTTAAAAACCTTTAACATTCAGTATCCTTTAAAAATCACATTAGCTTTCATGTATCACTCTGGATCTCCCCCAATTAATAATGAGGACATCAAAAACAAGAAAAGAAAGAAGATGGGGACAAGTACAAATTAATCCTAAACAGGCTTGTTTACACCCTCCTCCTCTACTTCCTTCCCTTTGTTTAACACGAATTCAACCAATTTCATCACCGCAATCACCAAACTGATCTTTTCCCCCAGAAGAACCTATTCCCACCATTCAGAAGGTCTCAAAGTTCCACCAGCTGCATTACGGTAGTGTCCTGCAGATGGGATGTAGAAGGTTTGATGCAAGAAAGGAGTGAGTGGGACACCCAGAGTTTCCACATTGAGGGCATGGATGATCCAGATGGTGCCACATACAGAGGGCCTGCATTATATCTAACTGTCCCTTACCTGCAACTATCCAAGACGAATGTAAAGATCCTCGTTGTATACATACCACAAGCTTCCTTTAACTGCACAGGTGCACATCCCTGTTGAAGTCCAAATAAAGTCATGGAAAAAAGGAACCTGCCAGCAAAGTGTTAAATGTATTCCTTTTCAGAGTTTGCTTTAGTGTCCATTATGTCTTGCTTATTTCTGTCACAGCGCATAATATATATATATATATATATATATATATATATATATATATATATATATATATATATATATATATATATATACACCCATAAGGGTCTTTGAGATATGATACTTAGCAAATAATAGCTGTGAGAGGAAAGATGTTGCCAGAACCACATTTCCTGTGTGTGATGCACTGAGGACATTTTGTTCTTGCCACGGGAAGGTTTTAGGGGGCACTCACATTAGGGAGGAGAACATACAGTAACCGGAAAACGGTTTAAATAGGGTTTTTTTTAACAAAAATTACTCACTTTGCCCGTCATCTACCTTGAATGGGCGTCCTTGAAAGCTTTCCAGCGAGACAATGAACGCTGCATACGTCACTTCCCCTCATTTTGTTTTCCCATTGCAAACTCATTCCATTAACATTTCATTAAATTACTTCATTAGACGAACCAGGCGTGATGCATTAGCCAAAAGAAGTTCATTGTGGTAAGTGTCCTGACTGCGTGATAACTGGGCATTGTTAAATTTGAGGCGATTGGGTTCAGAGCCCAGAGCCTACATGCACCAAACTTGGACTCTGATCACAGGCTCGAATGATACCAACTAGCATACCCCCCCAATCCACTATCCACCTCATCACCAATCACACAATACATAAGGAGGCACACCACATACCACCAACCAGTCACGGACTAGCTGGCTCCATAGAAGCTTTTCAAACACTCAGATATCAAACGTTGACAAAGCCAATAGTTTTGCTGTTTGGGGCTGCCTATTGCATTTTACACTTACAAGTGACACTGCAATGAATACTTGGGCCCTACTTAGCCAGTAATTACAAACATGGCTTCAAATTAGTGCTTTCAGGCAAATAACAATAGTAATGGACATAGTCGAAAGACTGCTCTTCACTGTAGTGTACAGCTGTCTTTTTACTATGTGTATGTGTTACATGTTAGCATATGTTGGACATTTTAAGGTAAGCATGGTGATTTTAAGGATGTGCTATGGGGGCTGTGGTAGGGGTGAGTCAAGTTGCATGTAAGAAGGGGTGAGCATGGTAGCATGGGCGAGTTATGATTGATTGGTATAGGAGAAGGTGCGCTAGGGCAAGTGGGTTGTTGGGTATATGCAGGAGTGAGGTAGAATGGATGGGTGTAGGGTAGATGGGCAGGGGTGAGGAGGGGAAGGTGTGGGTACAGTGGAGTGGTTAATGTGTGGTAGAGTGGGGTAGATGAGGCCATTTGGTTTACAGTGTTGTAATGTGGAGTTGTGTGGGGGTAGAGTGGGGTATGGTGTAGAGGAGCGAGGTAAGATGGAAGAAGAGAGGGGTAAGGAAGTATGGGTGAGGAAGAGAGGTAGAGAAATATGACAATGGGTGGGTGGAACTAGGGAGGGGTAAGTAAGGATGGGGTGGTAGTGAGGGGTTGGGTGCGGGTAGAGAGGGGTAAGGAAGGGTGGGGTTAGATATTGGCGTGGCAGGGTGTGTGGGGTATAGAGGAGAGTGGAAAGGTGGGTGGGTGTAGAGTGGATTGTGAAAGGGGTGTTGAATGGCGGTAAAGAGGCATGTGGAAGAGTTAATGGGTTGGGGTAGACAGGCGTGTGGAAAGGTCGGTGGAGGTAGAGAGGAGTGTGGCTGGTAGAGAGGGATGTGGAAGCATTGGTGTGTGATGGTAGAGAAGGGTATGGAAGGGTTGGTTGGTGATGGTAGAGCAATTTTGGAAGAGTTTTTGGTTGGAGGTAGGGAGGGGAGGCTCCTACTTCCAGCACCTGCCCCAAATACTCACACCACCTGAGCATTTAGTCGTATATAACCCTGCAATCCCTCTCCTGAGGTTGTGCTCCATGTATGGGTTTTCACTTGTGGCTTTGAGTGAGTATGGGGATAGATTACATCACCTATGAGAATTTGGGATTTTTGAAGCTGGACTAAACCTTTAAAGGCCTGGTGGTCTTCCATTTTGGGAAGGATTTCACCAGGACAGTGCCCCTGGAATCTGCACTGTGCCTCTGAACTCTGAGCTGCTTTTTTTTCTACTTGCTCAGAAATAATGGCATTTTTCAGTTACAATGTTTTTGTTATTCTCAGTGCTTAGATCTCTTAAAGGGGCGGCATTCCTCGGTCCAGGAACATTGATGCTACTATTCTTTAAGCATCGAGAGAGTATGATTTTCCAAATGCCACAATGCAGTAGGTTCCCAACTGTATGTGCTAATTTACTTACTTTTTGGGGGCATCATTTGACTTTCCCCTACACAGAGATGGGGACTAATTGGGGTTGACCATGGGAACCACCACATATTGCCCCAGGGCCCATCATCCACTAGCTCGGGCATGCAGCCGGCCCCTTAGTCATTCTTCTAGATGTCCCCAGTTCCAGGTAGGGCACATCATCACTGGCGGCATATCCTGTGGATACCATACCGCACTCCCGTGACTTACAGGTGCTGCCTCTTAGTGTTCCTAGCAACATCTCCAAATAAGGGGGTCATTCTTGTTCTTGAGAAGATCAGGAATGCCTTATCCCCAATGGGAAGAACCCTGATCAAGAAGCTTTTACTTCTGCCCCTGGGGCATTCTAGAGCCTACCATCTAGTAAATCATGATTTGTATCCCTCTGCGGTGTGAAACACTTCATTAAAAGATGTTTCCTGTACCCCAACGTCCTCATATTTCTCATTCAGTGGATCACCTGATCCTCAACTCATTTGAGCATTCCCAAGATTCTGTCCAAGAATGGATGCCTCCCCTGCAAAAATGAACACATAGTCATCTGTGTATGTACCTTCTCACCGCACACTTCCAGAGAAAGCAATGGTGGCATAGGTGTTTTAAACCCTACAACATAAATCATGATGCAATATTTCTTTCCATTCAACACCCCCAGTGCACCGGGCCACCTTAGTGGAGCATATGCATGGTGAAGTGTCTTTATAGGGTATGACAATTGGAGACATCAATTGACACATAATGGCCAGACAAAACACTGTGTATAAATTGGGTAGGATCTGAACTACTAAACTCGAACTGTAAGACTGGTTCTTATGTAAGGTTGTGATTCAGGAAAAGCTTAACACAACCAAGAGTCTCTTGCGACGTAAGGAATGTTAACTCAAAAGTTCTCATAGCCCTCCATATGTCCGGAGTTGATTCTCTCCCAGCAAATTAATAGAACAATCTGTGACCTTAAAGTCATATGCTTAAGGGATTCCTTAACCTTTTTCTCTAATCTTCTTATGGTTATTTCTCCTTGGTTCTCAATCCTGGGTTGTGGGTGTTCTAGCACCCTTCTTCTAGCTTCTAGCTGTCCTCCCGAATGTCAGCACCCGACTGGTACCTGTTCACAGGCTCTATAGGTGGGCTAGTGAGTGGTGGCCCTTCCCGCAGGGATCAAAGATGCATGATAATAGGAGGCTGCCCTAATGTCTTCACAGGCTTCTCACTATGCCCCTCACTACGTACCTCTCAGTATGGTTCCTGGTACTCTATCCACCTTCTCCAGTCTTGACTCACCCACAGCACCTTGCCCCAAGTCTTGTTTCTACAGGGCGCCATCCCCCTCTCCCTGTCTTCATTCTGAGCTTCTCTTGCCGCTTTGTTGGTGTAACATCTCCATCCTTAACCTTAACAATAGTGCACTTATGTCTGCCCTCCATCTCCTTGATCTTCCTAATATTCTCATATCTGGGCAGCATCCTACATTCAATCGACTAAGCCTTTTTCATTCCAACCCTCTGCGTGATTATTTTCGCAACCTTCTTGGCCTGTCTGCCCTGACCCCTGATTATTTCTTCTCCCAGACATCTGGGCCTTTTTTTCTCCTGTCCCCTGTATCATACCTCTCCGATCATGCCGGGTATTTCACAACTCCAGTGTGTAGTTCCCCAGAATCTTTGGCCTTCTCTGCACCCACCTGGCTCCTTCTTACAGCAGCATTCTGGATCCCTCTTCCAGCCTCCTATCTCCAGGGTCTCTCTTCCAGTATCCAGTCTCCTACTCTTGCTCCAGCATCTCTTCCAGCACAGCACCAATTGTGTCTTCTTCTGTTCAACTCTCCAGACAACTTGGAATTAGCTCTTCCTCCTAACTCCCTCAGCCTGTTGCCATGGGCAGTGCCATTTACAGGATGTAGGCCTCCATTTTCAGAATCTCTCTGATATAAGGGTACTAAGGTGTGGCAGCTGGGGGCACTGGCTGTCAGGCTCTTCCTGTGGGGATGGTGTTCAGTCCAGATGGGGGACTTGGGCTAGTCTTGTTCCTCCCCTTGGGGATTTCTCTGAGTGTCTGCCATGCCCTAGCCCTGCTTTCTAGCCTCCCTCTTGCTAGGGGAACCCAGGCATGTCTCTTAAGGCAGATAGTGTAGGACTTGGCTGGTAGGCTTCACCCCTGAAGATGGCTCCTAGAACTGATGCATGACTTGGGCCTGGCAAGTCGCTCCCATTGGGTGTCCTCTCTTTCGTGTTCACACCATTGCCTTGCCCTCAGGTTTGACTCCCTGCCTATCTGTTCTTAACAGTATGAAAGTGAAGGCTTGTGCAATGATTGGCTGACTACCTCTTGGGCTTCCCACCCTAGTTCAGAGCCCTTTCTTTTCCTGTGTAGATTGATATGGAGTTCCTGAATCCACACCCAGCATCAAAGTACTATGGTTTCCATAGGACCAGTGTTCGCTGATTCACTTGGAAGGGCAAGAGCATCGATGGTGGCAATGGGGCAAGTCCCTGCATTCCATGTGTGGCCTGGTGGTGGTAGCTAGGGTATCCCCCCCAACACTTTCCCTGTGCTCAGCATCACCTGCCTGGTGGTGGTACATGGCTTCTTTGTTGACCCCACTATCCATTAGCAAGGTCAGGCATAGGAATTAGTCACAGGTGCCTTGGGATGTTATTCATACTCAATGCATGACATTCAGAGACTCCACACACTGCTATCAAGGTGAGTCATAACCTAGTTCCAGATCTTGTCTCCCTGCTATTTCTACAGGCTTGAGTAGGTGCATGTAATATCACCTAGGGATGCATGCAACCGGCCTGAACCTCTTCAGGCAAGTTTGTGGATGTGATATCTGTTACACTTGGTAACCCGGGTCTGTCTGTCTGTCTGTCTGGCTGTCCCAACCATGTCAAACACTGGAGAAGAGCGTTGAGCATTGCTAGTTCGAATGTCGATGGGACTGCCAGGGATAACGAGCCAGATGGTATCTACTATTTCCAAAGGGTCACCAATGCCACTGGACTCAGAATCTGTTTTCGGTCCTTCATCTCCCTATTTTGCTTGCATTATGATTGCTTCAGTGATGTGACTTTTCCAGAGGTTGTGGCTCACCAGGAGTTTCCTGTGCAAAAATGTCTCCTTTGCTTGTAGCCTCTAGCTTAGAAATCTTCTTGGCACATTGATTTTGGTCAGCCTGGAAGATGGACATCTTCATTGGGCATCAGATGATTGTGATATAATATATAAACGTTTCTCTTTCCATGTTCTTCTGTGAAGCATTATAAAGAGATATTGGTACGCAGCAAGGTAAGATTTGGATTCCTATTGGCTCCTAACATGTTGCAGACTCACTGACCTAAACCTCCGATCAGAACTCTGGATCCAGCTTGGTCAGACTAGCATTTCACTTTCTGGCTGTATCTTTATTTTTACCAGCATTCTGTTCAGTAGCAGCATTGGCAAAGAAGCGATGGTCCAAGAGCAGTGGTCATGGCTACTGTGACAATTCGCCAGAAATCGTCACTTCTCCCGACAGCTAGGGAGGTGTGGCCGCTACCCAATAGGGCCCTTAGGGTTGGTTTAATCTGGGAGGACCTCCTGGGGAGGGCCTCCCCCTCTGGGGATAAGGACGATCAACGTGGGTACAACCCGTTGTATAATATTACAACCCCACTGACTTAGCCCCCCTCCATTTCAAAGCACTATATTGAAAGAAAACCTATGTGTTGTTTTAGCACCTGGGGCATAGCCAAGACAGAAAATACTCGGATGAAGAAGAGCACAGGAAACATGAGGAATCCTGACTGTGCTGGCACTGAGACGAATTGATTCATAGGAGGCATGAAGAATACTAACGAGTCATTGACAACAGATGTTGACGCTATGCGGAGTGGAGTAAGCCCCATATAATGAAAGCAAAGAAGGACATAGCGTCCTTGTAGAGGATGCCGGAGAGTGGCTAAGGGAGACCGTGATGGGTCCTGCATCGGCAGGACCAAGCCCAGCGGGAAGCAGACGAGGCAGTGGCATGATCTCCAAGAGGATGTGGACCACACGGTCCCCTAACATTGCAGACTGCAAGGAGCCACACCACGCAGAGCCCCTGCAGAAGCAGCAACAAAGAAGAATGGCTGTGGGAAGTGGGAAGAAGACCAAACCCTGTCCACGGAGAGACCGGCGCCGTGTATGCAAGAACCAGAAGGTAAATGGAAGCACAGGCGGACCAGTAGGGACCTAGAGAGGTCTCGACTTCATGTCAGTGCAAGCGTAAGGCTTATCAGAGGGTCATCAAGGGTCGGGGACCCACAGCGGGGCGAAGAGTGCACCTGTGGACATCTTCCTCATACCAGTGGTGGAGATAAGACCACTGACCGCCAGAGAAGGGTCTGGGGCCTAATAGAAGAGAACCAATTATCTGAGGAAATATCCCTCTTACCAGTAGCAGAGGTATGTCCACTGACCACCACAGAAGGCTCTGGGCCCCAAAGAGAACAGAACCAAGCATCTGAGGAAATATCCCTCGTACTAGTGGCAGAGATAAGTCCACTGAACACCAGAGAAGGGTTGGGGACCACAATAGAAGAGAGCCAAGCATCCAAGGAAATCCCCCTCATACCAGTACAAGAGATAAGCCCACTGGCCATCAGGGAAGGGTCTGGGACTGAGATATGAGTAGGATTTGGAATCTTGTTGATGTCATGAAGAAGTGTCAAGATAAAACCCAAGTTGGGAAATTGCAAATACCGGAAGAAGGGAGTCCTTCTCCTGGGAAGAAAACTAAATCCTTTCAAGTACACTGAAGAGTTGGCAGGGGAAGGGAGTCATTTCCCCTGGCCTTGTTGTGAACTATATTGGAAAGTGCAAACCAGTACCAAGAGAAGGGAGCCATTGTCCTGGCCCAGAGGGTGAGTGAACAAAGTGCTGGAAGTGCCATCCAGGGGATGGGAGTTATTCCCCCCCTGGCGTTTGTTTACAGGAGGACTGTATACCAAGTGAAGGGTGTCATTCTCCTGGGGAAAGAACTTTCGGTTAAATTGCTATAAGTGAGGGGAACAGAGTCATTCCCCTGGTACCTGTTTACAAGAGAACATTTTGGAATCTCCATCCATATACCAGAAGAAGGGAGTCATTCTCCTGGAGAAGGAACGTTCTGTTGGATTACCTTAGTCTTTAATTACAGTGCAAGGGATAAGTGGGTTGTGACACAGGACAGTGAACTTTTCATTTGTATTATTATTTAGTTACTCAGGGTTCTTTTATTATCAATAAAAGTCTATAACCACAAGCATACCACCCTTGTGTCCGCAACCTTCTTCGACACCCTTACACTACACAGAGTACTGCAAGACAAATATTTGATTTGTACGTGATTGCTACAAAAAAGCCCTAGCATGTAATCCCCATTGTACAAATGTGGTCAATCCTGCCCTGTATACAATGCTCCAATCAATATAGTTATATGTTAAGGTAAAGGACAGCATTCTAGTCTTGTAATGTAGCTGTGCTGGGCAATAAACTCAAAGATGTGGAGTGGTTGGAGTTTTTTGATAATGCCTCATTTGCTGTATGCCAGGAGACCTGACATATCCTCTCGGTTCAGATCAATGGTCAGTAGTTTTTGTATCATTGAAAAATGTGCCCACCAGGTTAAAAGGGGCAGACATTCATGTAGCCCAAAATTATGGTTTTCCAACCTCCTACGATACAAGTTATTTCCAAAGATTTATCCAACCTGTTAAGTGTCACAGGGAATGCCCTTGCAAGTATTAACTTCTATCTGATCAAAGTCTACAACGCAAATATTCTAGGAGGCCTCAAACCTCTAGAGGATGTCCTTACGCATATCCACAACATGATTGGTTTATCAGATTCATTGAGGTGCTTGATAATAATGATACTTGCCAGTTGTAACAAGTTCACGTGTTCACTGTTCGTACAGGAGGGCTGGGCAACTCCCACAGACAGGGAAAGTCCTCTACTCTGTGAAGCAACCCCAAAACATAGTAAAGTGTGACAAATTGCGGGATTCTGTCACTTCATCTCAATGGGGAACCTTTAATTTTGAGGCTAAGTATGTGAACCTGCATGCAACATCCTCTCTAGGGGTAGAGGCAAGCAAGACCGCACTGGGAGAGACTCCCCCTTTGGGCACAAGGACTCCCGTTCCGGTTAGGAAGTCCCAAAGCCCAAGACCATCATACACCATTTTTCTCAAGCTCCTTTGAAGGAAAACAAGAAGGACAAGACCGAATTTGCTACTGTCACCCAAGTACTCCTTTAAGAAACATAAAAGAAATTGAGACGAAAAAGTTTGCTTCGGTCATAGCGAATGAACAAATGAAAGAGAAAACTGACTTGTGAAGGCCCTGTCAGAGCAAGAGGAGGACTTTGAAGTTCCAATCGGCTGGTGCTGCCCTGCTGATGGGGTCCTGGACATGCAGCGTCCAACACAGAGAAGAGAACCCAGAGAGAATACCAAAGCACTGCTTTGCGGAAGAGAAGCCATGCTGCAGACCGAAGTGGGAATCGAGCGGGTAGAGAGACCAAGAGAACCGAAGTAGGTTACCAACACATCTTGTTGGGGAAATGGTGGCGTGACCGCAAGCAAAATGCAGTGGACTCGTTGTTCCCTAAACAATGCAGAGATCACAGAAGCGAAGTGGAGCAAGAGCAAAGCGATGGAAGGACTAGCCGAGTGACGAGCTGGTCGGTTACCGGAGCGAGAAGCCATCCCGACACAAAGAGAAAGAATCCCCAGTCCTCGCAGAACTGCAGTGACATTACCACAGCAAACCAGAGGAGAGGGGGAAAATGGGAGACCTGGGAGAGAAACAAGAGAGAATAATAAGCATTGCTAGAACACACATACTTGTCTCAATACACAAGAAGCCTTAAAGATACCGGGAGAGAATACTAAGCATTACTGGGACATGCA
Organism: Ambystoma mexicanum; assembly: GCF_040938575.1. NCBI lineage: Eukaryota > Metazoa > Chordata > Amphibia > Caudata > Ambystomatidae > Ambystoma > Ambystoma mexicanum. Next base: position 1,174,609,632 of record NC_090926.1, on the reverse strand, counting down.
AACGTGTTTCAGTACACCAGAAGTGTTAAAATATAGAGAGATTATAATAAGCATTACTGGGAGACACACACTCATCTTAGTACACCAGAAGTGTAAAAGATACTGAGACAGAATGAAAGCATTACTGGGGCAGGTATACTCGTCTCAGAGCACAGCAAGCTTTACAAATACCAAGAAGTAGTGACAATCATTGTTTGAACCTTTCTTCTTGTCACATTCAAGATAAAATACAGAAATTACCAAGGAGGAGGGATAAAGGTTACTGGAAAGTTCCTACTCACCCCATTCTAGAAGGAGGAATAAAATACATTGAGAAAGAGTGTTGGCACTTTATAGTTTGTATTTCTCAATAAGAAAAGACAAAAGACAAGAAAGACTGTTGTAAGAATAAAAGGAAAGATATTGAAAGATCCTACGAGAGGTAAAGGACAATTGATAGAACAGAAGAGAAGAGGTAAAGAAGAAGAGCCAAGTAGAGAGTCATCCTGAAAACTGGGTGAGCCCAGTAGATGAACTGTATAGATTAAGGGGTGTGGTGGCAAGAAGATATCTACGCGTGCGCAATTAAACTGAACTTGGGGAAGACCCAGACAATAGGAGAGGGGAGTCATTCTCCTGTACTTTAGTTGTTATTATAGTGGAAGAGCCAGGATAGAGTAGTTATGGACAGCGGACTGAATCTGATTTGGGACTTGCAAGGATGACTAACGAGCACCTTAGTTAGTTTGTTATGTAGGGATCACCCATAACCTAGGGAAAGAGAGGAGTTTGCACCTTTTTGTTAAAAACCTCTATAAATGGAAAATCATAGTCTGCGTCCTCCTTATGACCGCTACATATGGTGTCAGGGGTGTGATCGAGACTGACTGATAAAAGATGGGGGACCCTACAATTCACAAAGTTAAACCGAAAAACCCATGCACCTACGGTAGCAACAACAGAATCTATTGGATTTGATTTGCAGAGTACTTCTGGGATGGTAAAACCTGCATGTGAGAGACGTCTTATTCCCACTGGGTTAATGCTATTCCCAGCAAAGGGACATATATTAGACTGGCCTCGAAATCAGGTCTGGCATAGAGAAATGGTCTAGATGTGGTGGCAAGTATCATTCTTACTGCATAATATGGCAAATAATCCTCACACAGTCGAGGGAGAAAGGATCGTCACAGGGGATCTTGGAAAATACATTATTCCCCATACCCCAAGAAGTACAAGATGAAGAAGAGACGGATATGGGCCACCAAGGATTTGGTGAAGCAGACAAATAGAACAAACCATTACCAATAACTGAGGGAATTGAGCCCTTACCAGATTTGGCACTCGCACAGCAAAACAACCCCATTCTGGCAGAGGCCTTTACCAAGGTCATTCCTGAAGAGGAAGGAAGACGCCAAGTCTTTGCTTTCTTTTACATAAAGAAAGGACTGTTACATAGGGGAGATGTTACTCTTGACGGTGTCCATCGGGCCCAATTAGTTGTATCCAGAAGTCATTGGAGGGTGGTGTTAGAACTTGCTCACTCCTGTTTGACGGCAGGCCATCAAAGGGTTGGGAAAATGCAAAACCAAGTGATATCAAAGTTTTATTGGCCAGGCATGTACGCTGATATTAAGGACTTTGTCACGAAATGTGACCTGTACCAGAAGACAGCTCCACATCCAGTACCACCGGCTCCTTTGCAACCTCTTCCCATCATTGATATACCCTTCACAATGATAGAAATGAACTTAGTCGAACCCCTTGAGACCTCCTGGCATGGTAACCAATTTAAGAAACAATACTAGCCAACATATCTTGAAACACCTAACACCATTTCTGTCCAGGATAGGATTCCTTAAGAAAATATTAACGGATCAAGATACCACCTTTATGTCCCACCTTATGGGTGAGGTTAAGTAAATCCTACATATAAAAACACTTAGAACATCAGTGTTCCATCCTCAGACTGATGGCCTAGTGGAGCATTTTAACGAAACACTGAAGAAAAATCAGCACAAGCTAGTTGAAGCCGATGGAAAGAACTGGCATAACATGATCCTGTGGGCAATGTTCGCAGTGAGGAAAACTTCCAGGCCTCTTTGGGTTATTCACCATTCAAGGTGCTCTATGGAAGAGAGCCCTATGACGTATTAGATATGCTTAAGGAGACGTGGGAAGAGAGAGAGGAGGCCACCATACCTATCTCTCAGACAGCTCAGACTTTACACCTACATATGGTAACCATGAGTGAGATTGTCAGGAAACAACTGTGGCATGCCCAAGATTATCAGAAGGCCCAATATTATAGAAAAACTGTACCCTGCACCTTCTCTGCAGGACAATCAGTTCTAGTGTTATTACCAATCTCAAATAACTATATAGTAGCCAGGTGGTTTGGGCCCTATAAGGTTATCCAGAGAAAGGGCCCTGTTAATTACCTTATTTTCCAACCTGATCAAAAACAGAAAACCCAGTTGTATCATGTTAACCTCTTGAAGAAGTGAAGGATAGACCCTAGTGAGGACTGCACCACAAGCATAGCCACCCTCCTCACAGACCCTGCACAAAAAAATACTAAATTGTCTCTGTCTTAGCACACAGACATCAAGGATTTACTGGAGCAATTAACAGATGTATTTGTGGATCAGCCGGGAGAGTAAAGGACTATTTCCAATCCATAGGAACTCCTCACGGGAAAATCATAAACTTAAAATCATCCAGGATCCCCGAACCTGAAACAACAACATTAGAATGAGAGATGGAGGAGATGTTGAAAGCGGACATTAGAGAACCATCGGAGAGCCCATGATCCTCACAAATAGTGTTAGTGGCCAAACAGATCAATCGGGGAGATTCTGTATCGACTTCCAAAAACTCAATTCAATCTCTGTGTTTGATAATTATCCCATGCCTAGGATAGATTTGATTGACAAGCTAAGGACGGCCCATTACATCTCAACCATTGGTATTAGCTGGTTCTGCTCAATCCAGTAGACCAGGGGAAAACAGCTTTAGCAACCCCCAGGGGCTATTCCATTTCAACATCCTCCCATTTGGACTCCATGAAGCCCATGCAACTTTTCAGCGTACTGCAACCATTTAGCCACTTTATCTTGATGACAAAGTCATCCATAGTAAAACCTAGGGAGACCATATGTTTCACCTATATGAAGTGGTCAGGGCCTTAGGACAGTTTGGGCTAACTGTTACATACGAAAGTGCTATTTAGCACAATCAACCGAAAAATAGCTCACTACAAGTATGTGGACGCAGGAAACAAATTGGCAGTAACAGAATTATTCAACTCTAGCTGACACTTTCACAGACAAACTTAAGAATGCTCAACTGCAGCAGTGGTCGAAGTGTACGAAACAAAGTCGAGGAACTATGTTCCCTACTTGCCTGATCCGCTCCCCACAAGCCATATCGCCACGCCCCATCCCACAGACAATACAAACCACGAAAGAAACGTGCATGCTTTTTTTTTAAACATATTTTTATTGTTTTCACAGAGGAAACATTGTGCACTTACACAAGGTAACAACCCCAAACCACCCCCTCCCTCTCTTGCCCCCCTCCGGAAGACATGCTCCTTGTTCCAAATGTTCTCGGGAAAGTCTATGAGATGAATATGTCTGTGATTCTGATGTTGTGGGGGCACCATTGTTCCATATAATCCGATTGTAGGTATTCCAGAACCCCCCCCCCCCATTCTTTCATGAATGATCCATTCGAGCCCTGTAGATGGTGTGTGATCCTTTCCATGGCCACATTTCCCTGGTCTGTACAGCTCGTGTTAGTTTAGGAATGCCCACCCACAACGCCTGCCACTGCTGTTTTGGAATTTCTTCCGCTAGTGTTCTTTCCCATCTTTTCATGTACGTCCATTTTATTTCTTCATCTGTGTGTTGATGAAGTTGTAGAGTGAGGAGACTAGTTTCTTGGCACCTGAGTTGGTTAAAATGTATTTTTCAAATGGGGTCAATTCCCTTGTGGCTGCCTGAGTGATCTCTGGCGTTGCCAGCCAACGTCTGAGCCGTTCATACTTGTACCTATCCGCATTTGTTAGGTTCCACAAGTTTTTACAATCTGCAAATGACCTTACTTCTTTGTCATGGAAGATTTCCCATATTTTCCTGCACCCTGCTTCCTCCCATTTCTCAAAGGCCCCATGCTCAAGTCCTGGTGCGAATTGTGGATTCCTGCAGATGGGCATGAATGGGGCAGTCACTGTGGTCATGGTGCCCTTCCGTGTCTGTTCATCCCAGGCGTTCAGTGTGGATTTCATAATTTCGCTAATGCAGAGATTCGGGTGTCTATGTTGTTTGAGCTTCCATAGAACATCTTCCAACGGGGTTATAGCGACCGCCCTGTCCTGGGCTACCGAGATCGTTTGTTGGTCATCCCCCAGCCATTCTTTCAACACCCACAATTGCGTTGCTTGACAGTATTTCTTGAAGCGTGGGAGTGACATTCCCCCCTCTCTGACGTGTGTCGTGAGGACCTGATCCTGTGACCCTTGGGGGTTTCCTATTCCAGATAAAGTACAATATTGTCTTTGATAATGTCTTAAAGAATGAGTTTGGAATTGTTATCGGGAGGGCGTGGAAATGGTACAACAGCTTGGGGAGGGTGTTCATTTTCACCGATTGGATTTTACCCCACCAAGATATCATTAGCGGGCACCATCGCTCCAGGTCCTTTTGCACTCTGGCAAGTAGTGGGGGGTAGTTTCCTTTATATAGTAAGTCTACCTTATGCGTGAGCGTTATACCCAGGTACCGGATTCCTTCTTTCGCAACTTTTAGACCCAATGATCCCGCCTCCCTTTCCAGTGCCTCTTTATCCCCCTCTAAGTGTAGTATTTCCGATTTGTTCCTGTTGATTTTTAGGCCCGAGATCTCTCCAAATGTCTCTAGTTCTTGTAGTGTAAGTGGCAGTGTCTTCCCTGGTTCCTCTAGGGCCAGAAGCAGAAGCATATCGTCTGCATAGGCTATTACCTTATGTTGTCTGTCTGCCATCTCAATCCCCCTTATTCGAATGGTTTCCCTAATTATGATTAGTAGTGGTTCCAGGAAGATGGCATACAGGAGGGGGAAAGCGGGCATCCCTGTTTTGTTCCCCTAGTAATCATTACCCTATCTGTGACTTCCCTGTTGATCGCTATTCTTATCGATGGGGAGGTGTAGTTGGCTTTGACCATATTTATGTAGTGGTCCCCAAAACCCATATGCTCTAGTGTTTTGAAGAGTATGGACCATTCCACCCGATCGAAAGCCTTTTCGGCGTCGAGTGAGAGTAGTATTGCTGGCGTGTGTGTCATGCCCACTTTTTCTATTAAATGTATCAGTCTTCTTAAGTTATTGTGTGTTTTCCTGCCTTGGATAACACCTGATTGATCGGGGTTTATTAAGGAGGGCAAAAGTGGCGAAAGCCTGGCGGACAAAATTTTTGTGTACATCTTAGAGTCCAGATTTATCAATGCTACGGGACGGTATGAGTCTGTGAGGGAAGGATCCTTGCCCGGTTTGTGGAACACCAGGACCTTTGCTTCGTTCATGGACGGGGTTATGTTTCCGCTTTCCTGGCAGGTATTCAATAATCTTGTTAGGAATGGGGTTAAGATGTCTGCATATTTTTGGGATTCCAAGATGGCCGCCGGGGTGAGGAGTCACAGCTAAACCGCGCTCCGCCCGGGCCGCCGAAAATAGCACGACCGAAGCCGTGACGGACCGTCCTTCGGCCCCCCCGATTACCAAGCTGCCCCCATACACCCCCCCCCCAGCGAGGAAGCAGGCGCTGTGGGAAAGCGTGCGCCGCCGAAAACACGAGGAGCGAGGCAGACCGCCCCCTCCCCCATCGGGACTGAAGGAGTCTCTCCCACGTCGCAGGGGGCCGTCCAGCGCGGCGTCAGGCGACTGGGAGGCACCGGCCAGCGAGAGAGCGGGATCGGGGACACAGCGGAACTCGAAGAACAGAACCGCCCTCACGCCACCCCACACCGCCCCGAGGTGAGGTGAGAGCGGCGTGCAGCGGAGCAGCTGCGGCACCGGGAGAAAACAGCGCGTACAGGGCGGACCGCAGGAGAGGAGCCGCGGGGGCCTCCCTGCACGGAGCGCACAAGAGGACGTAGCGTTAAAGGTGAGCCGGCCCAGGGGGAGGTCCAGAAATAAGGCGCCCGCCCGTGCGCACATACCCCAGGGGGGGGACTCACAAAAAAAAAAAAAAAAAAAAAGAACCTCTCTCCGGCACCAACTAGATTTCCCCTGGGACACAAGGAGTCACCTCGCAAGAAACGCAGGCTGGATCCAAGGCCCGCAAGACAGGGGTGAGGAAAGGGGGGAAACTCAGGAAGGAGAAACACATTGCCGCAGAACCCCCAACAGTTAAGAACATCTCGGAGGACAAGAAAGCGAGGAGGCCCCATCGGAGGGCTACAAGAGGGCGCAGGAGCCACATAGACTATCTGACGGAGCGCCCTATCATGTCTAGAGCAAAAGGAAAGGGGAACCACATCCAGCAGACTCCCCAAACAGCGAAACAAGGGGCCGATATTCTACAAATGTGGTCAACAGAGGGGACACCACAACCGAGAGGGAGAAACCAGGGAGACTCCACGGGGGAGGCAGAACCACTATCCCAACAACAGCAACCACTGACCAGGGAGGACATGCAAACCTGGTTCATGGACCTGCAGGAAAAGTTCATGTCCACAGTCCAGGAACAATTTACATCCATGAAGAACGAAATGAAACAAGCGGTACAAGACATGAGAATTGACATAAACAACCTAGAAGAAAGAACAGATATAGTGGAAAAAACGGTGCAAAGTCTTGAAGAAGACACAAGACAAACAAGCGAAACGCAAGAACACCTGGTGACACTCACTCACAACTTGGAACTACAATGTGAGGATTTAGAGAACCGCTCTAGACGCTCCAACCTCCGAATCAAGAACATGGCGGAATCAGTGCTAGACAAAGATCTGAAGGAAGCGGTGAAGGAGGTGTTCAGAGACATTCTGGGAACACAAGACATCGAGGATATCGGAGTCGACAGAATCCACAGGGTGGGACCGAAAAGAGCGGGGGCCCCAGGGGAAAGACCATGTGATGTCCTGGTGGCGCTATCCTCCTACCCGCAGAAAGAACAGATCCTCAGGAGAGCCAGGGAATTGGAACATATTAAAATGAACGGGCAAGACATCCAACTGTATCAGGACTTGGCACTAATAACCCTCCAAAAAAGAAGAGCAATGGCCCCACTGGTGAAAGTGCTAATAGAAAAACAAATCCGCTACAAATGGACCTTCCCATTTGGGTTACTGTTTACATGGGAAGGAAAACAGAAAAGTGTGACCACGCTGGAAGAAGGCCTCAGCACGATGGGACTACAAGATGAAGAGATGGAGCAGATGGAGCAGGGGGAGGCCACATACAGGAGAGAACGAACGAGAAAACCTATGGGCTGGGAATCCAGCAAGCAGAAGAAGGCAAATCCAGGGAGAGACACCCAGAGAAAGGTACCATGAGGAACACAAGAAAAACATATGCCAGGGGTACAGACACGGAAACGCTGCCACTGAGACCCAGTCGGGGGGGGAGTATGGGAGCGGAGCGGAACGGACAATTCACGGAGGGCGGTCTGGTCGAGACCCAACGGTCTGGAACCAGGTAAAGACAAATGGTTCAGTGGGGTTTAGGAATCCCCATAACATACCCCCCGAGGGTATGGAGGGCAGGGAGCGAAGGGCGCAACGCCCAAGCGTCAATAGGAACCCTCGCCCTACTCGGGGGACAGTTTGGTTGGTTTAAAGTTCAAAGTTGGGGGGGAAGGGAAGTTCAAGGGAGGGGAAGGGATCGGAAGAATCAAAGAGTTGAATCGAGAACAGAAGGGGACCGGATGCAATGGCATACAAACAAAATAGAATGGGGATGATACGCTTTATGACCTACAATATTAGGGGCATGAGCCACCCAACAAAAAGAGCGAAACTGGAGAAACAATTCAAAAGGGGGAAGGTGAATGTACTACTCCTCCAGGAAACCCATATCAAAACTAAGGATAAGCACAAAATGCGGATAAAAGGATACAAAATATGGGCACAGGCAACGACAACAGAGAAAAAAGCAGGAGGCCTGATAGCGATAAAAGAAGGAAAGGACATAAAACCACCAGACACTATAACCGATAAGGAAGGGAGATACGCCTTTGCCAATGTAGAAATCGAAGGATGTCGCATAACATTCGCCTCAATATATGCACCCAATCAGGGACAGGATGGCTTTCTCAAAAGCGCATTATCGAAACTGGAAGATTTCACTAGAGGGGAAGTGATATTGGGGGGGGATTTTAATTTGGCGTGGAACCCAAAGCTAGATAGGAGCACAGGAAACACACATGGACAGGGGGCGCCATCAAAACGTCTGAAACACCAAATGGACCAAATGGCTCTGAATGATGTTTGGAGGGAACTGAAAGGTGAACAAAGGGGGTACACATATTTCTCACATGTTCACAACTCTATGTCCAGGATCGACTATCTCTGGGTGTCAGTGGGACTACTGGGAAAGATACAAGGGCTAGATAAGGGCTCTTTAACCCTCTCGGACCATGCCCCTCTATGGTTGGACGTGACTCTCCCAGGGAGGAAGAGCGGGCTATGGAAATGGAGGCTACCGCAGGAGTTGATCCATGACCCAGTTGCAGGGGAGGCCATAAGGGAAATGATAGAGGAATACTTCATACAAAATGACACAGGGGAGGTCGCAATGAGCGCAGTCTGGGATGCGTTTAAAGCAGTCTTGAGGGGGAAGATGATAGCGATGAAAATCACGAGAGATAAACAAAGGGATCGGTGGGAAAAAGAGCTGGAAAAAACAATTGAGGAGATCCAAGAGAAATTGACGGTTCAACCCACAAAGATATTAAAAAAATCACTGAAACACACACAAGGCCAACTAGAGATGTTACGTACGAAGGGCGCAGAAAGGAATCTACTCTATCTGAAACAGAGATATTATATAAGTGCGAACAAAGCAGACAGACTCCTGGCGCGACAATTAAGGGCGAAACAAAAAGAAACAACGATTAAGGCCCTATGCGATGCGAAAGGGGTCATTCAAACCTCTATGCACGACATGGGGGAAACACTGAGGCAATATTATCAAACACTCTACTCCACAGAGCACCCCGATATAAACGCCCAAACTTCATACTTAGAGGCCCTAAAGATCCCGAAAATCTCAGAAGAAGACAAACAGTCACTAGAGACCCCTATGAGTGAAGAGGAAGTCAATAAAGCCATAAAAGGACTCCCAAGTAACAAAGCTCCAGGCCCGGATTGGTTCACGGCCCCATTTTATAAAAAATATGCAGACATATTGACTCCGATCCTAACAAAACTCCTAAGCTCATTCAAGGACACCGGTAACGTGACCCCCACAATGAATGAAGCGAAGGTGCTGGTGTTTCACAAACCAGGCAAAGATCCAATTAACCCCGCATCATACAGACCAATCTCCCTAATCAATCTAGATGCAAAAATATATACGAAAATCCTGGCAACAAGGTTATCCCCGCTCCTCCCTAAACTGATAAGTGAGGATCAATCAGGCTTCATTCCCGGCAGGCAAACCCACGATAACACTAGGAGGCTAGCCCACCTGGTCGAAAAAATAGGGATAACCCACACCCCAGCGATACTACTGTCAGTAGACGCCGAGAAGGCTTTCGATAGAGTGGAGTGGTCAATACTGTTTAGGGTTCTGGAATCCATGGGGTTTGGGGAACAATATATCACGAGTATCAGAGCAAACTACAATTCCCCATCTAGTAGAATAGCCATTAATGGCAAGCTTACTGGCAAGGTAACGATAACGAGATGAATGAAACAGGGTTGCCCCCTATCACCACTATTGTACGCTCTCTTCTTAGAACCCCTCCTAATTAAAATTTGGGAGTCAATACACATTAAAGGGATAGAAATGGCGGGTCAGCAACACAAAGTAATTGCGTATGCGGACGATATGCTAATAACCATAGAGGACCCTGAATCCACTTTATCGGCTACAGTTAGAGAACTAGAAAACTATGGGACCATCTCTGGCCTAAAAATAAATAGAAAAAAATCAGAGATCCTCATCCTGGCAGGGGATAGAACGAACATAGAAAGGGAGGCAAAAATACTGGACCTCAAGATAGTACAGAAAGGTATTAAATATCTGGGAATAAATGTACCCCCAAAAATAGAATAATTCTACAGGGAAAACTACCCGTCGCTAATTACAAACATCCGAAGGGAATTAAATAGATGGAACCCACTACAGATATCCTGGTGGGGTAGAATACAATCAATCAAGATGACCATCCTCCCAAAGGTACTATATTATTTCCAGGCTCTCCCGGTGGGGGTCCCAGACACGTTCTTCAAAACCTTAACAAAACTGGTATCGTCCTTCATATGGAAAGGGAAAACACCGAGAATTGCCAGGATGGTCCTCACGGCCCCAACCAGAGAAGGAGGAATGGCGCTCCCCCATTTTAGAAAATATTACCAGGCAGCACAGCTTAAAGTTCTGAGGGAGTGGGTGGGGGAGGATCCGCAACAGATATGGGCCAACCAAGACAGAGCAGTAGCAAGGACCCCACTGGTAGAACTTCTCTGGAAACAGAGGCAGCACAGGCACGAAAATCTAAGGCTAAGCGAAATTATGAAAACCACGCTGGAAGCATGGGATAGCCAAACAAAAAAAGGCATAATGACCACGGCGATTGGACCCTTTACACCCATCTGTAGAAACCCACTATTTCCACCGGGGATGGAACAAGGGGCATATGACACCTGGGAGAAGGCGGGCATTACTAAAATAGGCGAGATGTTTGTGGACAAGGAAATCGTCTCCCTGGAGTCGTGCTTGGCAGGCACGAGAATCCCTAAAAGCGATAGATATAGATATGAACAGCTAAAGCACTGGCTAAACTCTCCGATAATCACCGAGGCAGCAACCAGGGACCTTACAGGGTTCGAAACATACATCATATCCAACACGGGGGAAAAAAAGTGGGTATCAACTTTATACAAATACATAAACTCACAAGGGGAAAGCATTAAATGGTCATACAGAATAAAATGGGGCAGAACACTGGGGGTGGAACCAACGGATAAACAATGGGAAGACCTATGGAAACAGATCCCCAGAATGACCTGTTCGGCACAAACTAGGGAGATGTGGGTCAAAGTTATGACACAGTGGCACTACACTCCAGAGAGGCTCCACTCAATGTACCCCAACACATCCAACCACTGTTGGAGAGGATGTGACGAAGTGGGAACATGGAGACACATATGGCAGGACTGTAAAGGCATTAGACCCTTTTGGGAAGAAGTGAAAAACGAGATGGGCAAAATATTCCCGGATGTGGGGTTGATGGGGGAGGAGGTGTGGCTCTGTGGAATCAGAGACGATACAGCAAGGCAATACAGCAAAACGCAATGGAGATCTTTCATGGGACTACTCATAGCAGCTTGGACCACCATTGCACAGAACTGGAAAAATAAAAATACCCCACTGACCTACACCTGGCTACAGAAAGTATGGGCCCATATAACAATGGAGAAAATTACTCACAAACTTCAAGGAACAGGAGACAAATTTGTAAAAGAATGGGAAGGGACCCTGCAATACCTCCAGTCAGACTTTATGGAACAATGGTGCCCCCATAACATAAAAATCTCAGACATATTCAACGCGTAACAGGATCCCTGGACAAAATGACTCCATCCGACCCGTGGGGAGGGAGGGGGGAGGGGGAAGGGAATGTTATAAGATTCAATGTTATCTTTTTCATGTAATATCTATGTAAAACTAATAAATACAAGTTAAAAAAAAAAAAAGATGTCTGCATATTTTTTATAGAAGGAGGCCGTGAAGCCGTCCGAACTGGGTGCCTTGTTATACGGGAGTCCTGCTATTGCTTTCTTCACTTCTTCAGTGATTTGGGTTTCCAATGCTAGTTTATGTTCCTGAGAAATCTTTGGAATGGGGAGAGATTGCAAGAAATTGTCTTGGTCTCCCTCGCAAGGGTGCTCAGTCGCATATAGTTTTTGATAAAATGCCTTGAATTCCTCTCCTATATCCTTAGTGCGTGTTAGTAACTCTCCCTGTGCATTTCTAATGTTTAGAAAGGTCAGTGACTTTTGTTTTGCGGAGAGTAGTCTTGCAAGGTATCTATCTGCCTTGTTGGCTTTCACATAGTATTTCTGCTTGAAATACAGGAGGGATTTCTCTGCCTTTTTATTGTGAAGCATTTCCAGTAGCCCTTGCCCATGTTTCATCGCTTTCTTAAGGCTTCTGGAGGGGTGTGTCAGTAGCTCCTCTCGTATATCTGTAATTTTCTTTTCAAGTTCTTTTTCTCAGCCGTGCCTTTGTTTGTCTTTGGTGGCTTTCAGGGCTATCATGTGTCCCCGGATTACTGCCTTGAACGCCTCCCATACTATACCCAAAGGGACGACCCCTGTGTCGTTTTGTTCAAAATACTCTGCTATCATGTTCCTGATTGCTTCTCCTGTCACCGGGTCTAAAAGAAGATCCTGTGGTAGCCTCCACCGCCATAGCCCCCCCCTTCCCCGGGGTCGATATGTCTAGAAAAAGCGGGCCTAATTCCATCCCTTGAGCTTTGCCCATCAACACCACCGACACCCAGAAGTAGTCTATTCGTGACATAATATTATGTACAAGCAAATAGTATGTATAACCATTGTTTTCACCCTTCAGCTCCCTCCATGCATCGCACAGCGCCAGCTGATCCATTTTTTGCTTGAGGTGTTTGGAAGGAGCACCCTGGTTATGTGGTCCCCCGCACTCCTGTCTAGTCGTGGATGCCATACCATGTTCATATCGCCCCCCAGTATTATCTCTCCCTTCGCAAACCCTTCCAATTTCCCCATCGTATCCCGTAGGAATCCATCTTGGCCGGTGCTTGGTGCGTATATTGATGCCAGAGTGAACCTGGAGCCTTCTAGTATAATATTGGCAATCGCGACCCTTCCCTCCTTGTCTGACTGTTTGTCTAGCAGTGTTGCGTCCATTCCCCCCGCTGTAACTATCAGTACCCCCGCTCTTTTTTCTGTTGCATTTGATTGTGCCAATACGTTGTACCCTCTCAGACATACCTTCCTTCTGTCATTGGCTCTTATGTGTGTTTCCTGGAGTAAGAGAATGTCTACCTTCTCCGTCCTGAGCAAATTCTCTACTTTCTTCCTCTTTACTGGGGAGTTCAGGCCCCTTACGTTTAATGATAATATTCTTATTTTCCCCATTACGTCTGGCCCTGATTGGGTGCCTTATGATCCCGAGTGCTGTGATCCCAACTATCTTCCAAAGTAACCCACCCCACCCTCCCCGCCAAACTCCCTAACTTCCCCCCAACTTGAAACCAACAACCAACTTTGATCCTGAGGAGGGCCCGGATACCTATGGATGCTAGGGCGTTGCCCCTATCGGTCCCTGCCCTCTGTGGACTCGGGTTAAACTTTGCGGGGAGTCCTAAACCCCACATCTTCCTCAGACCTACTGTGTGTCCGTACCTGATCTCAGCTGGGCTGCGGGATTTGCTATTTCCGAGTTCTTCATTGAGTGCCTCTCCAGGTTCTATGGTCAGTGGTTACCCCCGGTCGTCGCCTTACATGGGTGTTTCCTCTACTCCCCTGTTGCCGGCTTGAAGTTTCTCCTTCCATTTACTTTCTTTTTCTGTCGAGCCACTTCCCAACCTCTCGGCCTTTTTTGCTGATCCCCATTTGCTTTGGTGCCCCTGTTTCCTTTCTCCTCTGCCTGTATGTCCATTATATGGAGCCCTTCTTCCCAGGTAGTCACTCTCCTTTGCTTTCCTTCCCACACAAATAGCAGACCGAATGGGAATGTCCATTTGTACCTTATTTCTTTTGCGACCAGTTCTCTTATCACTGGTGCCATTCCTCTCCTCTTTAGAAGCGTCGCTGAAGCGAGGTCCTGGTAAAGCTGTATGTGTGCCCCATTCATCCTTATGTGGTCTACCAGCCTCGCTCTCCTCGGGATGAGTTCTTTCTGTGGGTACGAGAAGAGGGCTGCCAGCACATCTCTAGGTCTTTCCCCAGGGGCGCCTGTTCTTTTTGGGCCCACTCTATGTACTCTGTCGATTCCTATGATGTCCGCATCTTGTGCTTCTATAATGTCTGTGAACACTTCCTGTACCGCATTCTTGAGATCCTTATCCAACACGGTCTCAGGCATATTTTTAATGCGGATATTAGATCTGCGGGACCTGTTTTCTAGGTCCTCACATTGAATCTCTAGGTTGTGTGTTAATCGCACCAAGTGCTCTTGGGTTTCGCTGTTCTTTAATGCTTCTTCTTCTACGTTTTGCACAATTTTCTCTAGGGTGTCAGTCCTTTCTTCCAGCTTGGCTACATCTAGTTTCAGGTCTTGCACTACCTGTTTCATGTCGTTCCTCATTGTGGCGAATTGGTCTTGTACCGTCGACATGAATTTGTCTTGCAGCTCAACGAACCAGGCGTGCATGTCGTCTCTTGAGGGGGGTAGGTTGCATGTGTTGAAGAGAATGGAGTCAGTTGAGGGGTCTTCCTGTGTCCTTCCCCTGGTGGATATTGGGATATCAGACGCCCACATTTGAAGTATCTTCGAATCTTGTTTAGCCGATTGCGGGTTCGGTTGGGTCGGGCCCCCTTTCCCCTTTGCCTTGGACATTGCCCTTGTGTTGTGGTGTTTTCACTGGGTTTCTTCTGCTCCTTAGTGGGGCGGCTATATTGTGCCTGCGGGTTAGTGCCTCTGCAGGCCTGTATTTTGTTTGGTGGGGTGAGCCTGCTTGTTGATGTGCCTTCTGGTTTAATGTCGTTTTACCACAGGGGAGCTTGTTTCCCCTCCAGCCTCCTGGGGACCTTGTGCTTGACAGATCCCATTGCTGGAATTGAATCTGGGGGAAGATTCTTTGTCTGTCTCTCCCCTTTATATCCGCCTTGCTCCTCCTCTGCTTGAAGATTTGTTGGCTGGAATGTGGGGGGTTTCCCCGTAGGTGTATTAAGGCCTTTTGTGAGTGTGAGGCGGGGTGGGTGGTGTCTCCCGTCCTGCGTAGTTCATCCAGCGTCTACCGTACCAGGGGGGGAGCGCTTCTCACCTGCAGCCCCATCCGGGCCTGTTACGGAGTCTCTCGGGTTCCCGGGGTGGTGCGCCGCCTTCTCCGCCCACGCCCTCTACACTACTTCTGGGCCCGTCCGCTGCTCCGAAGCACGCAGCGATGTCTCCTTTTCCCCTACTTGCGTGTGGCTTCTTCTCGCGGTATGCACCGTGTTGCTTGTGTCCTCGCCTTGGATTCCTCAGCGTCCGCGGGAGACCTACTCCCCAATGTGATCCGCACCTTGCCCGGTGGGGAAGGGGCAGATCGCTCGTTGTATGCGAGCAGCCTCGTGTGCCCTCCCGCTGGGCACTTTCTCTGCCGCTAGATCCCCCACCTCCAGGTAGGTGTTTGCTGCTTAGCGGATATGCCCAGCCTTGTCCTCTGCCTCTCCTTCTATCTAGCCACGTGAGACGAACTGCAATCCTTGGAGGGGGAGGGGTGTCACTTGAACGCAGCGCTGCTTTAACTTGCTCTCTCCCCTGTGGCGATTCCCCTTTTCCGCTATGCCTGTGGGTCCTGGGGATGATCGGCTGCTGCTTGCAGTGCATTTATCCTCAGAATTAGGTGCTCATTGTGGTTCTTCTGTGTGGCCCGGCAGGAGCGAGACTTATACACATCTCCCTGCACCGGCGGCCATCTTGGAATTGCGCACGCTTTTTAAGGGAACTTTCTTTGCAGTGCAACGTAGTGCAAGTTTCAACTTCTTCCGACACTTTAATTTAAAACGGAACAGTTTCTTTTAAAATAAAAGCATAGCTAGAGTAAAAGTTATTTTTTTTAAGTAGAGAAGCACCGCTCCAAACCACTGCCGACGACTTCGACCACTGCACTGCAGAAACTCCTCTGGAACAGAGAAGATTAAAAAAGCTTTGGAGGGGTTAATATCCGTCCTATGTAGTGAACCCATATTAAAGGTCCCAGACTTTAACAGGGGGTTCATTCTGCACACAGATGCCTCAAAAACAGGGCATCTACGCGGTGCTATTGCCGGAATTTGAAGGTGTAGAACACCCCACATTGTACGCTAGCCATAAACTCTTCCCAAGAGAACAAAAGTATGCCACCGTGGAGCCAGAAGCTTTGCCAAACAAGTGGCAAAGATCACGTCTTAAGGTGCTTCACCCCCCAACCCCAAGTCAGAGGCTAAACCGGATTCGCAGCAATGGGATTTATCAAATCCTGGCCTCTCATCTGCGGATGAAACAAGCACGCAATTATCACTAGCAAACCAAATAGAATCACAAAAGCACTCAGGACTCAGGTATTTCTGCACCACACCGGCACTCATGACTAAGGTATTTCTGTGCCACAACAGCACTCAGGACCCAGGTATTTCTGTGCCACAACAGCACTCAGGACCCAGGTATTTCTGTGCCACAACAGCACTCAGGACCCAGGTATTTCTGCACCACAACAGCACTCAGAACCGAGGTATTTCTGCACCACAACAGCACTCAAGACCCAGGTATTTCTGCACTCAGTACCCAGGTATTTCTGCACCACAACGGCACTCAACCTAGGTTTTTCTGCACCACACTGACACGCAGGACTCCGGTATTTCTGCACCACAACAGCACTCAAGACTGGGTTTTTCTGCACCACAAAAGCACTCAGGAATTTCGGTACCCCACCAACACTCAGAATTCAGGTATTTCTACACCACAACAGCACTCTGGAATCAGGTATTTCTGCACCACAAAAGCGCTCAGGATTCAGGCATCTCTGCACCACACCAGCACTCAGGACTCTGGTATTTCTGCACCTCACCGGCACTCAGGACTCCGTATCTTTGCACCACACCAGCACTCAGGACTCTGGTATTTCTGCACCACACCAGCACTCAGGATTCAGGTATCTCTGCATGACACTGGCACTCAGGATTCAGGTATCTCTGCATGACACTGGCACTCAGGACTCTGGTATTTCTGCACCACACCAGCACTCAGGACTCTGGTATTTCTGCACCACACCGGCACTCTGGACTCAGATATTGCTGCACCACACCAGCACTCAGGACTCAGATATTGCTGCACCACACTGGGACCCAGTACTCTGGTATTTCTGCACCACACCAGCACTCAGGACTATGGTATGTCTGCACCCCACCAGCACTCAGGACTCAGGTATTTCTACACCACACCGGCACTCAGGACTCAGATATTGCTGCACCACACTGGCACTCAGGACTCAGGTATTGCTGCACCACACTGGCACTCAGGACTCGGGTATTGCTGCACCACACTGGGACCCAGTACTCTGGTATTGCTGCACCACACCAGCACTCAGGACTCAGGTATCCCTGCATGACACTGGCACTCAGGACTCAGGTATCCCTGCATGACACCAGCACTCAGGACTCAGATATTGCTGCACCACACCAGCACTCAGGACTCAGATATTGCTGCACCACACTGGGACCCAGTACTCTGGTATTTCTGCACCACACCAGCACTCAGGACTCTGGTATTTCTGCACCACACCAGAACTCAGGACTCAGGTATCCCTGCATGACACCGGCACTCAGGACTCAGGTATTTCTGCACCTCACTGGCATTCAGGACTCGGGTATTTCTGCACCACACCAGCACTCAGGACTCTGGTATTTCTGCACCACACCAGCACCCAGGATTCAGGTATCTCTGCATGACACTGGCACTCAGGACTCAGGTATTTCTGCACCTCACTGGCATTCAGGACTCGGGTATTTCTGCACCACACCAGCACTCAGGACTCTGGTATTTCTGCACCACACCAGCACTCAGGATTCAGGTATCTCTGCATGACACTGGCACTCAGGACTCCGTATCTTTGCACCACACTGGCACTCAGGACACAGGTATTTCTGCACCACACCAGCACTCAGGACTCTGGTATTTCTGCACCACACCAACACTCAGGACTCTGGTATTTCTGCACCACACCAGCACTCAGGATTCAGGTATCTCTGCATGACACTGGCACTCAGGACTCAGGTATCCCTGCATGACACCGGCACTCAGGACTCAGGTATTTCTGCACCTCACCGGCATTCAGGACTCGGGTATTTCTGACTTTCACAAACCAATACTCCTCTCTTTTCTGGCAGAACCAGTTTACATTTCTAAAGACACCACCCACGGAGAGATCTAGTAGGTTGCAGAAGCGTTATTGGACACGTGGCCTGTTGTCAACTCCTTCTACGTCAGCACTAGTTGAGCTGCTGGTTCTGCCGCTCTTTGGGAGTATTTCTACAAGCCAAGTAACCGACAGAACATCTCACCGAGTCCCCAGAGTACCCCTAAACTGAACAAAGGGGTGTTCTATTCTTCGCGTTACCTGGAAGCCCAGGAAGAAATACCTGCGTTAAACACTTGTACCCGCCAAGCATGCATTAGACGCCACACTGCTCCTCTCGTGCACAAGACACGTGTGGACTGAGAATGCACAGTGCATTGTGTAACTGCCCCGTGCCAGCTCAGAGTTGGCATGCTCCAGGGTTTTTCCCCAGGGAATATTACCTTTGAAGTGAGTAGTTTTCCTGAGAAAGACAGACGTGCTTCTTCTCGCTGCCGCGCCAGCTTCGGCTACAGGGCGCCAGCCAGCCAGCCAAAGCGGAGTTTGCGGCCATCCGCTCTCACCGGGGTAATGGGCCCCGTGGGGCCCCTTATAGACCCGACAAAGGGACGTCAGAACAACCCGGAAACAGGCATCTATGCACTGCACTGTGCTGCAGCCTCTGAGGCAGAGCCGTGCGCCAGGATTGTTTAACAACTGGGGCCTGGAGCTAATGCAGTAGGGCCCACGCTTAGGGGAGCCTGCAGTGGGAAGGGGGCTTGCTCTGGCCGAATGTGCAGGATCGACCGAGTGGAGGGAGGGAGCGCAAACCAATCACAGAGAGATCAGAGGGGGGTTGGCCCCGCGAGATACAGTGTTCCCCCATAGGAAAATACTCATGTTTGCTTTGTCATAATGCCAGTAATGATACTAAAGCAAAACATGCTTCATTCAGGCTCTGCCAATCTATGTCAGTATCACCACGTAAGAACATACTCCTGTAACTTAGTTTACTGCAAGAAAAAAAAAAAAGCTATGCCATAGTAAAAATACATGGCCTTGCCGGCTAAACAAATCTCCCCCTCGCCACAGAAGTATTTGCCCTCTAACACCAGTAGAAAATGTCATGCAACAGTAAGAAAACATTGCCTTGCAGGCGGCACCAATGCACCCCATGTCAAAAACGTATCGTGTTGCCTTTGACCTTAACACCAGTAAATCAATGCCATGCCACAGTAAGGAAACATGCCATCCCCTCCACCATGCAAGAACATACATCCTGCTGGCTTTTGCCCACGGACGTCATAGGGGTCACCAGGGGTCGCAACTGCGACCCATGCGGTCTCCCCGGCTACCCCTTTTCTTTTTTCTTTTTTTGCAAGCTACTGGACTGTAAAAATAAAAAAGAACAGGGGTTCCACAAGTCTAACACTTTCAGTACTGACCCCAAATAAGAAAGAATAGGAATACCCCAAAATGTGTCTTTCTGGCATTCTATACAATAATTGCAAGAATCATTAAAGGTTTATTTCAGGCACACTTCAGGGGGTGAGTCAAAGATTTGGTCTGTTCTTAACCACCCACTCAGCCTTTCATCCGTCTGAGATTGATAAATGAGTACCAACACGGGTTGGGCATTATTGTATGTATGTATATTTTTTCTATATAAAGCGCTTAAGCATAAGTGCTTTATAATAACACATCATTATTATTTGGCCATGGACGTCTGCTTACATTCACAGTAATTTCGGTAATATAGGCCTACACACACTGATCTTAATGATACATATGGTGATCCATTCTTGTATGAAATGTATATCACATTACAGTGATATCGTAACCATATTTTTCATAGTGTACTTAGGAACATGCTATGTGATGCCGCTTCCTGTTTTGTCAAGGGGTGAAAGGTTGTGTTCCATCGCGTCCCGCGATATCACTTCAGGGTGGGGGCAAATGACATCACTTCCTTTGATGTCATCAGAGGTCAAGGGTCGTATGCCGTCACTTCCGCTACTCATGGCGTTTGGGTGAAATGGCATCCCTGGCTTTGCCCTTAATGCAAGTACAACAATTCCATGCTACAGTAGCACCCAGCCAATCCCATTGTAGTACCCTCCCCCACCCCAAACCCTCTTTCACATAACACTTAAATTGGCCTTGCCCAAAAATGTTCCTGCTCCAATGCCCATCCCCAACACACGCACAGACACTCTCAAACACAAACTGATACAAAAACACACACACATGCACAGATGTGTACACAGATAGAGATACACATGCACACACAGACGCATGCAGACACACACATACACAGGGAGCATTTTACCAATGGGAATGAGTGTAATAGTCTCCCCCTGGAAGTGTAGGGCCTTCCTGTGCATGAAGACTGATGGGTGATTTTCACCTTAAGATTTATTCATCACCTTCTTACACCAAATGCTGGTGTACTTCAGACCCTCCCCCGCCCATTTCAAATCCCACTTGAATGCACAGATTGCTACTGCCCAGCTTGCCGTGGGATGCCACCAAACGTATCCTTCCTTCATGCAGTCAGTCACACGTGCATGCAGTCACGAAGACATGAGCACGCACAAAAACTCTAACAGCACAGACGCACGGCAGCTGGACCTACAGCTACAGCATATTGTCCCTCACTCAACTTTTGTATATGCACATAGACACATATAAAACACTCACACTTCACAAATTCCATGACATGCACACAAACACAGATGCAGCCGGCCCCATAGCTACACAGCCTACTGTCCCAACTTTCACATATGTAGCCAGATGCAGGGGAGGGGTGTCATGTGTAGGGGTTCCGGGCACACTTGGGGTTGCAGACTGAGATATATGTGGCATGCATTTAGTGTGCTCTCGAGGAGCCGGTCAATGCCGGGGAACCATACTTTCCTTCGGAGCATGCGTTTTGTCGACACTATGCCTCTGTGGTTTTCATGTGCGATATGGACTGCCCTCTGCTGTAAGGACTAGGGATGATGGAGACAGATAAAGTTTGTCTTTGGATCTGGCCAGGCTCTTGAACAGTTGTATGTCCACAGTTTGATTGTTCTGTGTCGGTGCTTTGACCGTTTTCCATCTGCTGTTGACGATGCAAGTGGTTGTGAGGGCTAAGGTTGCGTCCTTCGTGGTGCACTTTGTCAGTTCCGCCATGGGTATGGCTCGGGGCACCGCGTGATGAATAATATAGTTAATGTATCCGTCAGCCTGGTTGTTAAGGATGTGTAATTCTGAGAGCCCGTGGCAGCAAGTGGTTGTGAAGGTCCCTAGACTTGGGAGTGGCTGCTTTGCTCCATATACATATATGTCCACACAAGTTTTCTGCTGTTTTGGGGCTCACTCGAGTTTTCAGTGTTCGTCCTCTGGCATTGTGTTAATCGTGGTGGCTGAGTCGACAAGGAAGTTGAAATCTTTCCGTTGGATGGTGATGGATAGTGTGGGGCTATGTTCATTGGCCACCGGGTTGCCCATGACGTACAGGTACCCTCTCTTCCTCCATTCTGTGCTCGACTGGGACTCTGAACCGCTTGTGGATGGCGTGCTTGTGCGTAGGTGGTGGATTTGTCTTCTCCCTTTCCGGCGAGCATCCAGAGAAGGGGAGTGCTTTGTCCGGGCAGGTCGTCTTTCCCTGCTGTGTTTCCTTTCTGTATATTTGGGCCTTTCCTCTGAGTAGTGTCGAGGAGGTGTTTTATGTGTTCTTTGCTCAGCTCGGTTCTTCCTGGATGCTTTGGGGTTTTGGCACATGATGCGAAAGTGATCCTTGCCTCTGCAGGCAGAGCATATTTGGCCAGTAGCTGGGCATGACCCATCATGCAGGAGGTTGTACCACATCAGAAACAACATTGTTTCAATGTCCGGTGTCCGGAGCTGCGTGCCTCTGTTAGGCAGAATCCTGTGCAGTTCCCTTGTGGTACACTGCAAAAAGATTAAGACCACAGGAGTAAGCAGTAAACCCAATTGGTAGCAGCCTGCACCACCCAGATTTACCTGGTAGCTGTGGCTGAGCAGTCAGACTTCTCTCAAGAAGAGTAGGGCAGTATATAGAGTATACACAATAGGGATAAAAACACAGTAGAGCAAACAAACACTGACCAGAGCTTTGTATCAACAGTATATCATTATTTATTTAAACACACTTTAGGAAATACACTAGCACTCTAAATCAAAAGCAAGTTAAAACACAGTCAGGTAAAGTATAAACACCTCCCTTGATAACTATTGGACAAGTCAGAGTTAAAACACCACTATTTGTTAAAACAGATGTGAGCGCGTAACCTAGATAGCACTCCAATAGTTAAGTTTAAGGGAGAGAAAAAGGCAGGGCATAAAAATAAAACAGTTCCCAACACTTTTAGAAGTTCAAAGCAAGGGAGTAAAGGCAGTATGCACTTTAGAGCCAAAGTTCATAGGCCAGGCCCACTTTAAATGGAGCAAAGTGAAATGTGCCCAAGATCACACAGTTTAAAATGCACTAAAAGTCTTTGCAGAATATTCAAAAGAGGTTGGGGTGATTCAAGAAGTAAAGTTAGAAGGTCTGGGGCCAACTCAGTTGGAAAGCCAAGGATTTTCGGGTCACTTTTAGCAATCCGTGGAAAGGGAGGCCAGGCAGATCACAGTACCTTAAAGAGAGAGGAAGCTCCAGCGGTGGCAGTTGTTCCTGGCAGTGATTGCAGTTCATTGTTTCGACCAGGGGAAGAGAGGATCTCATCGAGGAGGAAACTTGGAGTCGATGCACTGCACAAGGATGAAACCAGCTGCGGAGTTTGTTGGTTAAAAGGTGCGTTCCATTTATTCGCGGTCAAAGAGGTGAAGCTTGGCTATCCAGCCGCCGGGGTGCTTGGCACAGGCGATTCGACCAAGAGACGTCTTTGGAAGGCGAAAGGGGCGAACTGGTTGATCCCACCAGCCTAAAGGAAGAAGACGCGTCCAGCAGAAGATCTTCTCTTGTCGTTGGGAAAGTGGTGAGTTTGTTGCAGCAGGGCTTCACCGGTGGTGTCGTCTTTGCAGATGGCTCAGCTTCTTCCCTCTTTGGATTCTTAGGTCCTGTGGCGACTTCTGAAGTTCCAGTCCTAAAAGCCCTGCTTTTATGCAGAAAACCCCCCATTCAACAGCCAATTCCCCTCCCCACACATCCTGTGGAACCCAGACAGAGTGGCACCATTTGGAGGGCTTCTGTGGAGAAGCCCGCCAAAATAGTGGAACAAAGGACTCGACCTTGGTTGGAGTTACAGAGACGGACACGAACACCTTTTTAGAAAAGAATTCTGGCAAAAAGACCCAACCGTTGATTTAATATTAAATGAATAAATCAGCGGTATCTTTAACATTGCACCAAAAAGTGGTGCGTTTAAAATCAATGGGAAAATCCCATAGGAAATATTCCGGTGGAATATTTTGCGTAGTAACCACTGCCACCAGCCAGAAACTCGACAAGGGGGGACTGGACAGTACCCCCCTTGAAACAGACCCAGGGGCAATCGAATGAAACCCCTTCCAGTACTTCCACAATATGATGGTTTGTACTGGTTCTGTTCACAATTTTGGACTAGTAAAGTCAATGGTGACTTTACATGCCCTGGGAGACAGTAGTCAGTCCCAGGGTATGGAGTCTATGTTTGGGGGTCACTATGACACCCCTGTGTTACTGCACTGAGGGTGCTGTGTAACACACATAAAAAAATAGATGATACCCTATGGAGTAAAAGACCCCATAGCCCATAAGCACACAAAGAGTCAAAGACATACCTCAAATCATGCCTAAGAGTGGGAGGAAAAGAGTCTCACTCTTAGCAGGAGAAAAAAAAGAAAAACCCAAAAATCCAGCAAAGCTGCTGGGGAGACTCACTAGGTTTGGCAAATTAGCCTTATAAGAGAATTCTCCCTAACACTGTGTCCGGAGTTGCGTGCGTCTGCGTGATGAGTTTGTCTACGGAGTCCTCTTATCTTTGCCGTCTGCGAGATGTGGGCCTTGCTCAAAGTGGATATCTGGGGGCACAGAGTTGAGATTGTCCTTGCAGGGACAGGGACAAGAATTACTGCTAGTGTGTGCGGCACCTACAGCAGTTTCTTTTTTTGGGAAATGCATTTGCACCCTGCGATAACCTCAATTTGATGGCTTGTCGTTTGTATAACGGTGGAATTCTCAGTCTTTCACCTTAGAACGAAGGTGTGTTATGACTTTGTCCATGCTCTCCCCCAGGAATTGTCTTGTGGTACGAAACAAGTGCCTTGTGTATTCTACATTTATGTACATGGCAAAATGTTCATTCAATATGCGTTTGAGTTCTTCATATTTGTATTCAACGTCTTCTGGAAGTTCAAAAATGATGTCCTACACTTCAGGACCAGTGGCAAGCGTGAGGAGCGCTATAACACTTTTGTCCGCGCGCATTAAGTACGCGCTCTAAGTAGCGCTGTTTGCTGGCCATCCTCGCTGCTCTACGCGCTCAAGATTTGCCTGGACTGCCTGACCCTGCCTGGACTTTATTGGTCCCGCCCCCCGCCACCGGAAGTGTACTTAATCCGCTTCCTGCACGCATTTGCGCGCGCGCATTAAGTACGCGCTCTAAGTAACGCTGTTTGCTGGCCATCCTTGCTGCTCTACGTGCTCAAGATTTGCCTGGACTGCTTGACCCTGCCTGGACTTTGTTGGTCCCGCCCCCCGCCACCGGAAGTGTACTTAATCCGCTTCCTGCGCGCATTTGCGCGCGCGCATTAAGTACGCGCTCTAAGTAACGCTGTTTGCTGGCCATCCTTGCTGCTCTACGTGCTCAAGATTTGCCTGGACTGCTTGACCCTGCCTGGACTTTGTTGGTCCCGCCCCCCGCCACCGGAAGTGTACTTAATCCGCTTCCTGCGCGCATTTGCGCGCGCGCATTAAGTACGCGCTCTAAGTAGCGCTGTTTGCTGGCCATCCTCGCTGCTCTACGCGCTCAAGATTTGCCTGGACTGCCTGACCCTGCCTGGACTTTGGTATATATTCCATCTGCCCTCACCATTGACATTATTGACATTATATTATTTATTATAAGTACACTTTACTTATATATGTTCCCTTTTTTCATTATTCTAGTTGGTCCCGCCCCCCGCCACCGGAAGTGTACTTAAGCCGCTTCCTGCGCGCATTTGCGCGCGCGCATTAAGTACGCGCTCTAAGTAGCGCTGTTTGCTGGCCATCCTCGCTGCTCTACGCGCTCAAGATTTGCCTGGACTGCCTGACCCTGCCTGGACTTTGGTATATATTCCATCTGCCCTCACCATTGACATTATTGACATTATATTATTTATTATAAGTACACTTTACTTATATATGTTCCCTTTTTTCATTATTCTAGTTGGTCCCGCCCCCCGCCACCGGAAGTGTACTTAATCCGCTTCCTGCACGCATTTGCGTGCGCGCATTAAGTACGCGCTCTAAGTAGCGCTGTTTGCTGTTCGCTGCTTTGCTGCGGGGTGAGGCCACCCCTAATGGTCCATATCTCTCTTTAGGTTCCTTACCAGTTTTGCATGCATTTGCAGTCCCTTATCCTTCGCTTTATCTAATGTGCTAGCATATCCCTGGCTGGCCTTGTCTCTTTTATGACTGTTCTCGTCAAACACTAAAAAAGAAAGTCACTGTTGTTTCTTGTATTTTCTTGATTTCTACTTCCTGTGAGGTTGTTTACGTGAAAATGGCAAATGGTTTAAGAAGCGTCAAGGGCAAACTCACCGCCCCCCTTTCGCTTTCAGTGACAACCATTGATTCACTGGTATGTCCGGGAACAACCTCTTATGTTGGACTACCAGCCCGGGAAGCTTTAGCGACTACATCTATCCAAAAGGTGCCGAGCACACCCTGCCCTGCAGTACACGTTGTGCAAATAAACGCTCAAAAAAATCCACTGCTTCCCCCACTTTCCTCGCCCCCGGATCCTCCGGTGCCCCCTATCTCTCCTCCCTCAATCTGTCCTGAAGTACGTAAGGCTATCGATGACTTCAAAAGCTGTTCTGAGTCCCCCCTGGTCTCCGAGACTGATCAATGCCAATTCGATCTAACTATGGCGAAAATGGAGGCATTGGATAAGGCTGTTTGTCGTTCGATTGGCACCCTGACACCCATAGTTTTTAATTCTGTAAAAAACCGCATGGTTTCCCAATCTCATGCGCCTCACGATCCCAAAACCTTTTTGGATATGAGTGTTGGCTCGGCCAATGCCATCAACAAAAAACTTTCTTTTCCGCACACATTGCTTTCACCTGAACCCACTTCCTTAGTCAACAAAGCGTATCATTCCTTATTACCGCCTGTTGACTGTCAAACCCAGCACTCCTTTGAGGGGAACCAATCCCAATACTCTCCTAATTCGTTTCCGGTGATTATCCGTATCCTGGATCTCCTGGATAAAGGCCATGATCTGACCCATCTTGCACTGAGGGAGATCAAGTCAACGCATCCACCTGCTATTAATTTGCTTACGAAAAATAAAAGCATTCAGTGCTGCCTGGACCTGACTCCTGATCCGCCTGCTATGCCTTTGGAAACACCAATAGATTCCGTCTTGTGCAAATGTCACTCTCCTTCCTGCGATCTGTTCTCTGCCATAGAGAAAATGAATACTCTAATAGCTCTATATCCCCCTGTGGCCCCAACCTCTATGAACGGTTCGGACAGCCCTACTGTTCTTCTTACAGCTCTTGAACATATGCAATCTGAACCTCCGGTTCCTGCTTCCAGTGGCAATTATGCTGGTTTCATGTCGCGGAGAGCTAAGAAACTCCACCAAAGAGCTGTCAAAAGAAATGCTAAAAGAACGAGGAATACCGCCATAAAAGGCCCGGATCCCTCAACCGATTCGATTATTAAGATCCCTGTCGAACCATCAATAGATGAGGATCACATTGACCTTAATCAACTTTCGAAAGAAAGCCAAGATGTCTTAATTCCAGCCATTACATCAGATTCGTCTGCAAGCATAGCTGCAGTTCATTCTTGTGAGACGACTGGGCTATCCGCCGGAACACCCACAACTAATGACCCTAGATTGACCACTTCTGATACTAATCGAGTCGAAAAACAGCGAATTGACTCTACTGAAACATCCACCTTAAAACGAAAAACGAAAAATAATAATGGAATACCAATCAATTCATCTCTCAGAGGACAAGTATCATCACCATTGGCAGGAGCTAAATCAAAACTGGCCACCTACTTCCCGATCTGTGGAAGAAATCGCACTACTCGGCACGATGAAATCGTACTTGTCGATTGTCCATCTAATTCCATTCCCAGAACATATGGTGACGTATGTACTCCATTTTCTGGAACCAATGAAAATGTCAACACTAGTAATTCAATGAACGATGTCAAGGTACGCGAAAATGCACCAAATACCTCCTGTTCGCCATTTGTGCACTCAGCACCTGCACGGTCGATCGTTTCACAATCTAGCAGCAAGAAGGTGTCATTACCTGCACTTTCTCAATCGATCAATGATTCTAACTGTGGTCCCATCTTGCACGGCAATGCTGATCTTCCCAGTAGTATTAGCTCTGAGATGTCCGGTAACGGACTAGGAAAGATAACACCGTTGGCTCCCCAATCTGTTATGGAACCTTCTATTTTTCCTCCTAACGGTCACCCTCAATTTACCATACCTCCATCTCTTGCTCAGAACTGCACCTCTATGCAGGGCTCGCTAACAGGTAGCTGCAACTTCAAACCTCAAGCTGCTACCATGTTATCCCATCATGAAATTTTAGACATCCTTAGGAAGGAACTTAATGAAAGATCATTGAAATCTAATCCTTTCAATGTAACTTCTCATCAAAATCCATCCATGATCTCTCATCATGCTCCCTTCAGTGAAATCGCCTCTGATCCCCACACAAAATCATTTGATCAGTCATCTGACATTAATGAACAAATCATCCCTGAAAAGCACCATTTGATAGGATTTGAGGGGAAAAGCGATCTACTTGGCAGGAATCAGATTAATCGGGCCTTTCTCTTGGCCCTATTCAGTCGCATCCCTCAACTACGGATATTTAAATCGGCAGACATTCTGAGAGTATCACTAGCCACGGACAATAATTATCGTGCTGTAATTCATCTAGCTTCAGAGGCTGTAAAGAAATATCTATGGTTTAACAGGGAAGGTATTTATGAAGAAGGCCTCACCTTAAACTCATTGGAAAATGAACAAGAGGCCACCAAATTCATTCAATTTAAATGTCCCCAGGCTCTGAGCCCTAAATTGCATGCTTCATCGCAATCCGTAAATCATGGGGCTGCCAATGACGTAATTACTGAGCTTCTGCTTAAAGCAGGCATTTCTCATGACCTGCCATGGCTTGCTCCTATGCTTAATTCTTTTTTAAAAACTACGGATCGCTCCTCCACTTCATAGCCGTCTTCTAAAAATCTACTCTCTTTCCAATCGTGGAATTCATGTGGCTACCTTAATCTTATGAAATGGCACTCAACCCTTGATTGCCTCAGTCGCCCATCAATACTAATGTTTCAGGGGACCATGAAAACCACTTCTTTTTTTTTGCCCGATTACTCAACGTATTACATCCCTGCTATACGAGCTCCCGCCGGTCGTCCATCTGGTGGTATCATGATAGCTATAGATAACGCTCTCATGTTTAATTCAAAAATTGTCTGGCATGCTAACAATCTTCTAGCAATATTACTGGAAACTAACATCTATAATTACCGTCATTTAATTGTCATGACCATTTACTGGAATCCGTCTACTACCCCCATTGATGAGATGATTGAGACAGTTGAGAATTGCTTAGAATTTGTGACTCATGAATATGATAATACTGAAATCATCCTTGGCGGTGACTTTAACTGCGACTGCAGAACCGTCAATGAAACTGGAGGATCTCCCAGAAACCTACTCTCGAAAAATAGAGGTAACATATGGAGGACCTTCTTGAAAGATTGGGATCTAGATCTTATTCCCCCCGCTGACCCGCCAAATTGGATCACATGGTCAAGGGATGGAAAAAGCTCAACAATTGACTTCATATTTGTTAGTCACAATTTGCTCCTACGATCATCTCCTTTAAGAATCTCCATGTTGCCTTTTGGCGACCACGCTGTGTTATCAGGCAACATGAAATTCGACTTTTCCATTACTGGGGTTGACCATTCTACTGCATTGTGTGAAGTAGATCGTCCTATGACTTCTATCAGATGGTCTATGGCTCTGTGCAAGCAATTCATTCAATTTGTAAAGTCAGCCATAGCACTTTGGAACAACTCGGAACGAAAGCCTACGAACGTTCTTGAGCAGCGATATGTTGAAATAACGCATGCAGCACTAACATACTTTAGCAAAAAGAAAACAACTGATATCAAAAATCGTCACTTCTTTGACCCACTTTGCAAAGTACAGAAGCGGGAGAAAAACAAGGCCCTTAGAGCTTTGAAAAAATCTACCGATCTTTCGCGGGAACGGTATCTCACGCGGCGCAATTCTATCATGTCAGCATATAAACGCAGCTTGAAGCAGATAAGGCTAATAAGACACAATGAAACAAATTGCAAACTTGTTAGAGCCATTTCAGCTCATGACACTCGAACTATATGGCGAACGATGAAGAGCCATACCTTTCAAGTATCGCTTTCTATGCCGAATGTTATATCGGAATCCACTTGGTATGAGTACATCAGACATAAATTCAAGATTCCAGTGCGATTTTCAAATTTAACGACCCCTGCTTTAAGATATCATGACCTGCCACGGCTGGTTTGGACCATCACTGACATTAAGTGGGCGATATCTAAACTCACCTATTCTAAATCATCCGGCCCCGATGGCTTACCTCCATGTCTATACAAAGAAGACCCGGATTTGTGGGCATGTATCTTAAACACTAAGTTTCAGTCTATCCTTAATACAGGAGTCATTCCTGTCTCATGGCTAACTGCCAATATCATTCCGATCTTTAAAAAAGGAAATGCTGCGTTGCCACAGAACTATCGACCCATTGCCTTAATTGATACTGCGGCCAAATTATTCGCCTCTCTCCTTCTTCATGACCTGGAAAATCACATTGGAGCACTTGGACTATATTCCAAATATCAAACTGGATTTAGAAAAGGTATATCCACCTCGCTTAATGCCATGATTATGGCATTTACCATCGCAGAAGCCAAGAAACTAACATCTAACCCTGTTTATATTGCTCTCATCGACATGTCCTCAGCTTTCGATACAGTGATCCGTAATTTATTATGGGCCAAACTTATCAATATGGGAATTCCATCTGTCCTTATTTATTGGTTCAAAGTCTTACACACTAACACCTCTTACAGAATTAAGCTTACCTCAGAGGGACGTATTACTAAAGCTATCAGCACAGAGGTAGGCCTAAAGCAAGGTTGTAACCTTGCCGCCACCTTTTTCAATCTATACCTCTCCGATCTCGATAAAGGTTGGGATGCAAAAAATCTCTTCTCTGCTAAAATTGGCTTGATCCGCCTCAAATGGCTCGCTTTTGCAGATGACATTATTTTATTTGATCCCACCCCGTCAGGCCTCCAACTTAAACTACGGCTATTTGAGGAATTTGCATTAGCACATAATTTGACGCCTAATCCCGCTAAAACAGCCGTAATGCAATTTGGTGTTCGGAAGCGAACTGGCAAGTCGCAATGGCACATCATGCAGATCCCCATCCCTCTCATTACAGAAACAATCTATTTGGGTTATCATTTAACAGAGAAAAACTCTATCCTAATGTGGACTGACCTACTCAACAAAAAGATCAGACCCTTGATATCACAATCCAAAGTAATCTATGCGAAATACTGTAAGTTTTCACTAACTCCCCTCATCGAGTTTGTAACTTTGAAAATTGAAAGTGTAATTCTGTACTCTCTCGACATATGTATGGGTGAAATGGGCCCAATTCTGGACCAACTGCAAGGAACTGCCCTGAAACGTGCCATGTCGCTTCCGATGTCCATACCCAACGTAATCTTGAGGCATGAATTAGGTTTAGTCGCACTATCCACTCGTTGGAAATGGTGACTTTTAACCAATTTCGCTAGGATTGGGCATCCAATAGCGAACTCCCTATATGCCGAGCTGAATCGTACCATTAACTTGTTGCCCACGTCCTCCATGGCTCTCTATGCGACTCGAATGGCTGCCATACTTAAGATGGCCAACATTACTGTGGATGATGTTCACTATAGACCAGGATATGCCAAAAAAAAGCTGTTTGAACTCGATTGGTGTACTACCCTTGATAGTATGGGATCATACAAACTTTACAAGGAATATCACCTATTTACACGCAAACGTATCCCTAGATACGACTATATTGTGCTTTTTCCTTGTAACTCGACGCGGAGGATGTTTCTTTGGTTTAAATTCAATTTGTTTCACACCAAAGAAAGAGTAGTAAAATGGGTTGGTCATAAGTTGCATGCTTCGAGTCCTCACTGCAGATTTCCTATCTGCACTGAACCCACTGAAACATTAAAACATTTGGTTTTATATTGTCCCCATTTTAAGAATCAAAGAACGATTTTATTGATGGAATTTGTAAATATTAACTATACTGACTGCCTGCCTTTCCTTTGGGCCAGAATGATGCAAGGCAACCATAAACCGCTGATTTATGCCTTAACAAAACTATGTAAAGTAATTGTAGGAGAATTAGAAAAAGACTTACATGAATATTTCATGAATCATCCATTCTCTCTCTCTCTACCCTTTGCAAATCAGTACAAGATTGATGATGTATGCCCATTTTAATGCGTAGATACTTATATTGTCTACCTTTTTCTTTTCCTTTTTTCTTTAGTAATATGTCATAGGAATTCCTGGTCTGTAATTTTACCTGAATGATGGTTTTTATATGATTATACATTGTAATGTTCCATATCTGAAGGCATTTTTTGTAATGATTCTCTCACTATATCTGACTGTATTTTTCCTTTTTTGTAAAGACTCTCTTACTTGCTAGGAGAGTCAAATACAAATAAAAAAAATAAAAAAATAAAAATAACACGTTTGTCCTTCTGAGGGCCTAGTGCATCAAGGCATGCGTCACATTCCTTCATCCACAGGGACCATCGTGGGCCAAGGCTGGCGGAGTCTGTGGTATCAATGGTAACAGAGGCGGCAGTGGGAATGCATCTCTCCCTTGTTGCCTCTGGGGCGCAGGGGCAGCTGGGTCTTGGTCCCGGGCTGGGGCCCTCATATTGCTACTCTTGCACTGGCTGCAAGTCGCCTTGGCATCTTCTTGGGTAAATGAGGTATGTCCTTAAGGACTATCAGGGCCTCGGGTGCGCCACAGGGCTCCATCTGCACTCTGGGCACGTTAGGCCTGGGAACTCACCTCCTGTGTTTGCCAGAAAGCGAGCCGGCTGCTTCTGGGCTTTACTAGGGGGTGTCTGTGTTCCCAAGCTAGCGGCATGGCTCCGCAGGCGACGTATCGCCCCAACCGAGCTCCGTCGTGACTCTGGTGTTGGTACTGAACGCTGACAAGCGTGCGCAGCCAAGGGGGGCCGCCGCACCAGTGCGGGGCCGATGGTGGTAGTGGGCTCACTGCCTCATCGTCATTGTGATGTCCCTGGCCGGGGTGCACATGCGAATCTAGGGCGCAGCGTGATAAACCACAACCACACAGGATGCAGGTAAACGTGAACTAACTTTATTTGCACCTCTGGTGCGCTGCCATCAACATCAGTCATGTGACCATTCATCTTCATGTGCTCATGTCACCTGACTCAGTGACCTGATGCGATGCTACACCTAGCATTGCTAACACCTCCAAACTCGAAATGAGGCTCTTGGTGTACATTTTATAACTATTGCCAAAAAAACTATTTCCCAACGCCTTCTGTTAACCCAGTGAAGACAACAACCCTACTGAGCCCCCTTGGCTCTCCTCTTCCTCACTCGCCCCCCATTCCACACCTGGTGTTAGTGAGGGAGAATACCAGTAACCCCCTCACTCTCTTTTAGCCCTCTTTGTATCCCATCTACCCCCCTAGGTTATGTCACACATCAACTTCTAAGAGCTGTTTGCCTCTGTGAATCCTCAGGTTTTCTCAACATGAATGGGGGTACCTAGGCTCCCAATAACTTGTTTACTCCTAAAACCGCCCCAATGCCCCCCTTCAACAGACTACATCACAAATAATAGTGATTTAATTGCCAAAATGGGAAATCTTGATATTAAATAGTTTTGTAATGAAATTGACACACTGTAGGGGTTATAAGTAGAAATGGACATCATGTCACACAACACCTATTACATTCTCGAATGAGGTAAAACAGCACTTAGAAGCTGTACAGGTGATGTTGTTCAAGACTTCCCAGTATACATAGCAATGATTTTCTCCTTCCCCCTCCTCGCCCTATCCCTGCAGGGTCTGATCATCTAATGTTTCCCTCTCTTCCCTCATCCTCCTCCGTTATTGCCTTCTGTGTAGTCCTTTAAGTGAGATAAGAAATCAAGGAGGGGTCTCTAATGCGTCTTGATGTAATATTTGTGGGCAGGGCCTAAAAAGGATCTTTCGCGCAGACTCAAATCCCAAGTAGCTAATAAAGCTTAAAAAGAGGAGTGGCCTGTTAACAGAGCAAATCAAGTTTACATATGTGCAATGAAAGGGCAAAAATTCAGGTTTAAAAGAACCAGAACAATCCTGAGGGACCCGGGGGTGCTTCTTCACTAATCATTACCTTTGTAGAAAACGGCTTAGATTGTTCATGAGTCGGTCCTGCCCTCAAAACGTTTGAAGTCACCAGACAGAACTTGGGTAAACCCTGGCAACACTGATGTCGAGTTGATTACATGGAATGTGTGTGGAGGTACAAATCTACTTAAATTCTTTGACAATCCTTCTCGGGAGGGACCGTTGAGGATTTACATGACAACACACGTCGAATTGGAGGGCTTTCATATCATCACAAGCCCAGCAGTAAAAGCAGAACTAGGACAGCCGGGGGTGGGGGGGGCATAGCAATGGCTATAAATCCTAATCTAAGGATAAAGTGGGACCTTATATTCTACAATGAATGGTTGATGGAGATTAAGCTCATTCTTGACACGCACCCACCATCGATTTTACTGGTCAACATGTATTGCAACCCGCATAGGGTTCTCTTGGAGACGATGCAGGACTCCTTGAGTACTATCTTCCAAGACTGGTCCGACAGGGGCAACACCAACCACATAATCCTTAATGCTACCTGTGAACAGGTATCCATGTACAGTAGTGGTGAAGCTATCTCCTTGTCCCTGCATTACAATGTCCAGCGGGGGATTAGCTGGGACCACTTTCTCAGTGAATGGGATATGTTCCATCTGGAGTGTCTCCCCTCACATGAATGTCCTATGTACACCTGGCACAGAGGCTGTCAAACTTCTAGGATCGACTACTTCTACATTTCGACCAATCTTCGGCCCACATGCGAATACTTGAACCACATTGACACTGCCTTGGGTGACCATCTACTTTTGGTATTCTCTTTGGTTTTTCTGAATGTCACCTTTGACTTAAGATCGGATTTGGTTGGCCTTTCGGTGGCCAGGGGAGGGCTTGCCCTCCAATGGAGTCGGATGACTGTGGCAAAATTGAACACATTCTTGACTGACTCTTCCTTAACCTGGAGTTTAGGTTCTGGTAATTTTGGCTCGGGAGCTGTCGACGAACCCTATGAAATTATTATGGGCTGTGTCAAGAGAGTCATCCGAGATAAACCTCTTGTAAGTGGAGGGCCTTCCAGGTAGTTACCTGATACTAGAATTTTGCAGTCAAAGAGCAAACGGAAAAATCTGTCTGGGCTCAAGAAGCAGGGGTTGCCTTCCCCCTGTTACAGCACAGCTAGGAAAAAGGTTTGTCTACTACATAAAGATCTAGTTATATCCCTGCAGATTTAATTGAATCTTCGATTCATCAGTCCACGCTTCGTCAAATTTGTATCGGTAGGGAAAACAAATTCTGGGCTACAATCAATCGCACTTTGGGTGTTAAAGGCCCAGGCACGGACTCCCGAATTGAGGAACAATCTTGGGTTGATTTCTATGCTACCAAATACTCTCTGCCTGATAGAACACTGTCCACGACTCGGTCCTGGGTTCGGTTTGTTAGGGCACATGCCTGTGGAATGAAGAAGACATAATATGGGCAATAGGCAGACGTAAGCCATCTTGTGTGCCAGGCCCAGTTGGAATTCCTCCATTTGTTGGAGGATGTCCCATGGATCTGGTCACAGCTTTTGAAACCTATGTTTGACCAAATAGACCTGACCCACGTTATTCCAGTCTCTTGGGCACAATCCATCATTGTACAAATTCTAAAAAGGGTGGTCCTATGAACCCGAACAAGTACAGGCCCATCGCCCTTATTGACGCCACTGGCAAGGTTTTTGCTATACCGTTGCTGAGGGAGCACAATATGTTTATCAGACGGCTCCATCTACTGAATAGATTCCAGGTGGAGTTTAGCCAGCAACGGGGCACTTCCTTGAATGCCATTCTCTTGGTGCATTTACGTGAGAACCTCCTTCATAGTCAAGCCGTCTTTCTGGCCTCTCTGAATATATCCAGCGCATTTGACTGCATGGTTAGTTCCACATTGTGGACAAAACTACTCCACATGAATGTTCCCAGAAAGTAAATGCAATTGCTTGCCCTTCTCCACACTGATAACACACTAAGGGCCTGATCACGAGTTGGGCGGTAACGCCGGCGCTATTAGCGCCAGCGTTAATAGCCCTACTGCCAAACCCCCTGGCGCTATTAGCGCTGGATCACAGGTTTGGCAGAATGGGTATTGCCCATTCCCCATTTGGCCCATTTGGGCATTTCTCATTCCCCATTGGGCCCAATGGGGAAATTTCACGCTATTACCGCCAGCGGAAAACACGCCGAAAATCGCAAATTTGTTGCGGATTTCCCCCCAGCTTAGAGTTGGGGGGAAATCCGTCAAAGCCATGATCTGGCAGACCCTTAAATGCAGCAGTAATAGCGCTACCGCCACATTTAAGGGTTACCGCCAAACTCGTGATGAGGCCCTAAGAGTACGCATGACCAAGGAGGGGTCGTTGTCTAGGCCAGTCAACTTGTACATTGGTCTTAAACAAGGATGCACGCTGGCGCCGATCCTTTTTAACCTCTATGTAAGTGATGTCGAAGGCTTGTTGCAAGGGCCATTCATCTAGACAGCACGGCTGGACACTTTTAATTTGGACTGGCTGGCCTTTGCTGACGACTTCATCCTTTTTGATCGTACGCCTAGGGGCCTCCAATGGAAATTGAATTTCTTTCTTAGGTACGCACTGGCAAAAAACCTCTCCCCAAATTGACTAAAATCCAAGCTTGTTGTCTTCTCTTCGATGGGCTCCGAACGTGTCGAACAAGTAGTATCTGTGACATATTTGGGATACAATCTTACCAACCAGGTCTCAGCAGATGCATGGAAGAACATTCTCTATGGCAAAACGAGAAAACTTGCTACCCAAATGAAATGCCTATTCGTCAGATTGTCAAAGTTCTCCATACTACCAATCTATCAATTGTGCCCGCCTAGGTTAGAACCGGTCCTTTTATACGGCTTGGACATCTGCTAGTATGATCTGGGGAACTTCCTGAACACAATACAAGGCAAGTTGTGGAAGGAGGTTTTCTGTCTATCTCTGGCAATTTCAAATGCAGTGGTTAGACACAAACTACGTCTGACCTTCTTGAAGGCACGCTTTGAGTGGAAACAACTGCTGATGTATAAGAAACTGGATCCCAAAGAAATCTCACTGTATGTGGATTTGAACCGAGTTATGAAAGAGGAAACAATTGCCTCTGTCAACTCCTTCAAATCCAGGTCTGATTGAGCTGAAACGATAGATTCCCTCGGCTCATATACTACGTATGAAGAATACTCACACTTTACACATGCGAGAGAGTGCATACCACTGTGTGATGAATGGTGCAATTCAATCTCTTTCTCCCCTGCAAACACACTCTCCTCACCTGAGCTGTCTGAGTTGCGGTCTCTTGTAGGCGTCGTCGTGCAAGGTAGTCTCTTCTCTTCTTATGATGAATGTGCTTGTCACGGAGGGAAGCCACAGTGACTGCTGGATAAACAGCTGTCCTGTGACTCCCTTTCCGGAACCAAGCCAGAAATCAGGGAAAAACCCAAAAGGGAAAAACCCTGGGGTGTAGTGTTGACTCTTCCAATCCGGATGACAGGACAATCGCTGATGAGAGCAGTGGAGCGAGGCGGATAGCAGAGTAGAAGATGTCCAACAGTCCAACGAAGGAGTAGCAGAGTCAAGGAAGTCGGAAGCTCCTACTGGCAGTTCGAAGATATGGCACTGGATCCAGGAAGAGGAAGTGGAAGAGGGTATGCAGCAAGCACAGCTCAGAGGAGCCCAGCAGAAAGAGAGTACGGGAAGAATCCCCGAAATCAAAAGAGAGAGAGAGAAACGGATAAAGCACACCAGAGTACCGCTCGGAGAAGCGACAGGAAATGAAGCGAGGAGTAGCGTTCCGAGGAAAAAACAGGAACACACAGTGGACAGGGAAACCCTCTGGCAGATCCGAAAGGCGGACGGCAGAGGATCGGAGCGAGGAAACCCGGAAACAGGAAAGCATCCAAAGTGGGTTACAACGCAGCGTCTACCAGGAGGCGGGGAGTTAAATACTCCCAGCGGCGCTGCGTCACGTAACTGGGGCTGGTAGCAAGAACACAGAGAAGGGACTAAAACACCCTACCTCTGTGTCTCAAGCTCCAACGCGGAACATCTGCCAATTTCGGCTATGGCCGTGACGGCGGACGACAGTATGCCGCTCCTTAGACCGCAACCACC
This sequence comes from Ambystoma mexicanum, assembly GCF_040938575.1. Taxonomy (NCBI): domain Eukaryota; kingdom Metazoa; phylum Chordata; class Amphibia; order Caudata; family Ambystomatidae; genus Ambystoma; species Ambystoma mexicanum. Next base: position 1,174,571,599 of record NC_090926.1, on the reverse strand, counting down.
CCGGCTTCCCCGGGTGCAAGCAGTGGAATCTGGCAAGCAACCGAGGGGCATGTACCTGAGAAGCTGGTTCCCAGGAGTCCTCCGACTCCGGGTAACCCTTCCATGACAGGAGGTATTCCAACCTACCACGGTAAAACCGAGAATCTCTAACAGCAGAAACCTCATACTCATCCTGGGTGGATGTAGACACAGGAATTTGCCGGGAGAGATACCGGTGGTGGGGATCTGGATAGTAAGTTTTGAGGAGAGAGGAATGAAAAACAGGGTGAATGTGCTTAAGAGAAGGGGTGAATTGAAGATGATAGGTCACAGGATTGATTTTGGAGAGAATGGAAAAAGGACCCAGGAAGCGTGGAGACAGTTTGGAAGGTCTTTTCCATCAGGGAAGGTACTTTGTAAACAACGACTCCTTGTCTCCTGGCCTCCGGGAAGGGAATTCTCTACGGTGCCTGTCAGCTCCAACCTTATTCCTTCGTCTGCTATCTTCCAATCCTTGCAATGCGCTGGTCTGTGCCTCTTGGATATTTCTCAAAACATCTTCAGCGGCTGATGAGTTGGAAAATCGGGGTACCTCTGGTATTAGAAATCTTGGGTGGACTCCGTAAGTACAAAAAAATTGAGAAAGGCCTGTGGCGGAGTGTTTGGAATTATTGTAAGAGAACTCTGCCGTGGGAAGTAGAGAGACCCAATTGTCTTGATGCTGGGAAATGAAACATCTCAGATATTGTTCTAGAGTGGCGTTGAGTCGCTCGGTTTGGCCGTTAGATTGTGGATGGAAAACGGAAGAAAGGGCTCTTTCTACCCCCAATCGGGTACACAAGGCTGTCCAGAATTTTGAAATGTACTGACTTCCCCGATCAGAAATGATCTTGTCAGGGAGACCATGTAATTTGAAAATGTCTCGGGCAAAGGTCTCCGCCATCTTGGTTGCGGTAGGTAATCTCGGGAGGGGGAGAAATGTGCCAACTTGGAAAAAGCATCCACCGTCACCATGATACAAGTACATGATTCGGAATCCGGAAGATCCACTATAAAGTCTGTGGAGATGAGTCCCCACGGGCGAGTCGGCTTCTCCACCTAAGTGAGGAGTCCTAGAGGTTTGCCCGAGTCATACTTAGCCCTGGCACAACTTGGACAAGATCTCACGTACTCAAACACCTCCTTTCTTATGTTGGGCCAGAGAAACGACGTTGAGATGAGTTCTAAGGTGCCGTCTCCGCTTCTGTGTCCCACCATACGTGAGTCATGACACCATCTCAGGATCTTCCTGCGTAGCGGTCCTTCTGGGATATACCACTTCTTCTTATAAAACACCCATCCATCCTTTACTTGAAAGGGGGAATCGGAAAAGAAGGAGATTTGAGGCAATTCTTGCGTGACAGCAGCCTTCACCTCTTGAAGAAAAGAACCCACTATTGCTAGGATCTGGTTACGGTGGAACATGGGCTCGGTCTTGACAGACACTGTTTCAGTATGGGAGTCCTTACGAGACAAAGCGTCAGCTAGTTGATTAAGCTACCCCGGGATGTATGTGATCCAGAAATCGTACTGTGAAAACAGGTAGGCCCATCTTGCCTGTCTGGAGTTTGAACATTCCATCTCCTGTAAGGCTTTCAGATTCTTGTGATCTGTGCGGATGAGGAACTGGTGGCGGGCACCCATGAGGAGGTGCCGCCATTCTTCACAAGCCAATTTCATCGCCAGTAATTCCTTTTCAAGAACGGAATAATTGAGTTGGCTGGGAGAGAGAGTCTTAGATAGGTAGGCGACCGGGTGTTCTACTTCCTGAATGGTCTGAAGTAACACGGCCCCAACAGCAATGGCGGATGCGTCCGTCTCAAGAATAAACGGTAGTGTCTGATCCGGATGCTGCAGAATCGGGGCTGAGCAGAAAAGGCTTTTCAGATGACAGAAGCTCTCCTCCGCCTCAGTGGACCAGGAAAACGGGTAGGCCTCCTTCTTGAGCAATCGGGTAATGGGAAACACCACTTCTGAAAAGTTTGGAATTAATCTCCTATAATAATTCGAAAGTCCCAAGAACTGCTGCACCTCCCGAACAGAAGTAGGGGCCGACCAGTCGAGAATGGCGTGTACCTTGTCTGGGTCCATGGCAATCCCTTCTTCAGACAGTACACATCCCAAATATTGCACCGAAGGTACGGCGAATTTGCATTTTTCTGCCTTGAGCAGTAGATTGTTCTTTTGCAGGCGATTCAGAACTTGCTTGACTTGTTCGATATGATCCTCCATGTTAGGGGAAAAAATCAAGATATCATCCAGATAAATGATGACTGATATCGAAAGCAAACATTCTGTCCATAAATCTCTGGAATACAGCTGGTGCATTCACCAATCCGAACGGCATTACCTCATATTCAAACAAGCCCAGAGGGGTACGGAATGCTGTTTTCCATTCGTCTCCTTGGGCAATCCGTAGCAGATGGTATGCGTTTCGAAGATCAAGCTTGGTAAATACTCTAGCCTCTTGTACATCCTCAATGATGTCAGTGATGAGGGGAATCGGATACCTATCACGAATGGTAACCGTATTTAGACCCCGGTAGTCTATACAGGGTCTAAGATCGGTGGAGTCTCTTTTCTTAATGAAAAATAAAGGGGCTCCTGCCGGGCACTTTGATGGCTGTATAAGGCCATTCTCCAAATTGGTATCTAAGTATTTCCAAAAGAACCTGTTTCTCCGTCTGCGTGAGAGAGAACATCCGACCAAACAGAACCAGGGCATTGGGTTCCAGGTCTATGGTACAGTCCTCTGGCCGATGAGGTGGCAATTTGGCATGAAGGCACTCCTGAAACACTTCGGAAAACCCTGAGCAAAAACTGGGTAATGCATGGATTCCCACATGATTGTTGGAAAAAATCTTAACCGGCTGTAGATCTCCCCGACCCTCCTGTAACGCTCACCTGATTCCCACGGAGGCGCGGCTCTGAAGATGGACTGGAAGGGCCCCTCTATTCTGGCTTCTCTGGCTCGCAAGAATACCCTCCTGTACGTGGAAAGGGAGTATTACCAACTGGCGGAAATAATGTTCAAGCCTCCCACTCCCATCCAACCCTCCACGAAACCTCTTCCACGGTTCCCCGTGAAGCCTCACCTTAGGGTTTGGAATGGTGAGCTCTCCGTCCTGCTTCAGATGCAGGGGCGCGTTGAAACCCAGTTACTTCACTGGATTGAGGGTTGATGGAGTTCAGGTAAGCTTGACTGTTCAGGTAAGGCGCTGTAATAGTTCTGTTCAAAAGTTCAAGCTCTTTAATTATGTCCGTTGTCTTATTGCAGCAAGCGCTAATGCTCATGTCCTTTTCCCCTTAGGGGCCGGGGTTCGGATGCCGGAGAAATGGCGCCGACCCGAAGTGAAGCGTGCCGCTTCAGTAAATGGCAGGTAGGTTCCGGATGAGCGCTCAGGTAATATCTTTACAAACGCTCAACAATGACTTTGTCTTTTTTTCCCCATAGGGGCCGGGGTCCGGAGATGCCAGGAAGTGGCAGGACCTGAAATGCAGAGGGAAATATCCAACAGGTAAGTCTTAAAAGGAAACTGAGCTTTCCTTATTCCTTTTCTCCCTCTCACCTTTGTTCTTGTCTTTTTTCCTCTAGGCACCGGAAAGTAGCTGAATCCGGAAGATCGCTGCTGAAGATGGAAGCGCCTTGCCAAGGTGAGTGAAATGCAGCGCTGCAGCGATCGAAACGAAATGCTTTAAAAAAGATGTCTTCCTTTTCAGGATCGTCGGTGAAGTGACTCCGGAATGCAGATTTAGCAGGTAAGGGCTTTTCTTCATCTAATCTCTCCTTTCTCCCCTTTCTCCCCTTGCAGGTTTTCCAGGGTGCTGGCAGGCGTGGCTGAAGTCAGGATGCTGGAGCAGACACGGTGAGCGTCCAGCTGCTAGGTGCAGAACAACGCGAAGCACGTGTGGCTGATCGGGTGTGGTTTAAATAGCCTTGGAAGAAGTTCCTGGTATGTATCCTTCCACCAATCAGGTATGTATACTTCCCCGACCACACCCAGGTGGTGAAGTAGTCCCACAGGTAAAGTAGTCCCATTCAGGCCTCAAGAGGGCCTGGATGAAGCAGCATGGTCTGCATCAGGTAAGTGTGCACCCAAGCACTTAAACACATATCCTCTCTTATGAGCCTGGCGCCTAAGGCGCCAGGACTGGGGGCCCCTATGAGCCTGGCGCCTAAGGCGCCAGTATTGAGTCCAAAGGGCCCCGACTTGGGCCCGCTGGGACTTCCCAGGGGAAAATGATGTCTGCCTCTGGGGTGGCTGGGCCCGGCCTGGCTCCTTAGAGGCAGGCATCATGACACCTCCAACCTAAAACAGTTGGTAGCGCAATACGGGGAATTGAAGCTCAGCTGATTCTCGGACCAGTTTATCAATGGATTATGTCTACGGAGCCATGTGATGCCCAATATAATGGGAAAATGGGCGGCCCTGATAATGTCAAAACATAAGATTTCCTTGTGTTGGTCTATCGTCAAGGAAAGTTTGTCCGTGGTATGGGTAATAGGACCAGAAGACAATGGTGTCCCATCCACTCCTTCAACCTTCTGACCTTCCTTCTGTGGTATCCGGCGGAGGCCCACCCTGTCTGCCGACATGGTGTCAACGAAGTTACCCGCCGATCCACAATCCAGTAGGGCTAGGGTCTTAACTTGTCTGCTCTCTAGGTCAAAATGTACAGGAATCACCATGAGTCTGGAGTCCTCTTTAGACTGGGAAGAGGAAACTGAAAGAGAGACATAGGGACAATGAGAAATGTTGGGAGACCCCCGGTCGTTTGTCCCTACTGATGCCGAGCGTATTTGTTTCCCGATCTCTTGTTTGGCAATTCTATGCAGTCTTTGAGAAGGTGTTGGTCTGAACCACTGTAGGCACATAATCCTTTCTCTCTTCTGCGACGTCTTTCAGCAGCGGATAAAGGTGCTCTGGTGGCGCCGATCTGCATTGGTTCTTCGGAAGAAGTAGCAGTAGAGCGACCAGGGAGTGAGTGTGCAGGGGGTTCTGTAGTATAACCAGGGCTTCTTTGTTTGCGACGCTCCGCCCTTCTTTCCTGTAGACGATACTCTATGTGAAGAGCAGCCGCTAGCAGGTCTAAAAAAGTGGGTGAACGAGGAGATCTGGCCAGCTCATCTTTGATTTCTTCCTTCAATCCTCTCCTGAATATGGCATATTATGCTGTCTCAGGCCACCCCGCTCCGGCTGCCAAGGTTTTGAAGGAGGAGATGTAAGACAATACATCTAGAGAGCCTTGTTTGACATCCAGTAAATCTTCGCAGGCGGTAAAGGACAGCTCTGGCCGTTCAAAATTCTGCTTCAGTAGATTCTGAAACCCTGGAAAATCCTGCAAAATGGCGTTTCCACTGGTCATCAATGGTGTAGCTCAGGACAGTGCGTTTCCTGTCATATTTGAAATTAGGAAACCCACCCGGGCTTGTTCTGTAGCGAAGGTACGAGGCCTAAAGGTGAAATACACCATGCATGCTTCCAGAAACTCCTTCACCTTTTTAGGAGATCCATCGAATTTCCCAGTGGACAGCGCCATGGGTGGTAATTCCGGGGGGGGCAGGTTCTCTAGCTGATACCATCTGTTTAAGCAGAGCATTCTCGGTCTTTACTCCTTGTAGCTCCTGAGACATTGCTTGAAAAGCTTTCCACAGCTCTTGAACCTGATCATCAGCAGACATCTTTAAAGCTTTTGGTGTTGCAATCTGTGATGAATGGTGCAATTCAATCTCTTTCTCCCCTGCAAGCACACTCTCCTCACATGAGCTGTCTGAGTTGTCTGTCTCTTGTAGGCGTCGTCGTGCAAGGTAGTCTCTTCCCTTCTTATGATGAATGTGCTTGTCACGGAGGAAAGTCACAGTGACCGCTGGATAAACAGCTGTCCCGTGACTCCCTTTCCGGAACCAAGCCAGAAATCAGGGAAAAACCCAAAAGGGAAAAAAACCCTGGGGTGTAGTGTTGACTCTTCCAATCCGGATGACAGGACAATCGCTGATGAGAGCAGTGGAGCGAGGCGGATAGCAGAGTAGAAGATGTCCAACAGTCCAACCAAGGAGTAGCAGAGTCAGGGAAGTCGGAAGCTCCTACTGGCAGTTCGAAGATATGGCATTGGATCCAGGAAGAGGAAGAGGGTATGCAGCAAGCACAGCTCAGAGGAGCCCAGCAGAAAGAGAGTACGGGAAGAATCCCTGAAATCAAAAGAGAGAGAGAGAAACGGATAAAGCACACCAGAGTACCGCTCGGAGCAGCGGCAAGAAATGAAGCGAGGATAAGCGTTCCGAGGAAAAAACAGGAACACACAGCGGACAGGGAAACCCTCTGGCAGATCCGAAAGGCAGACGGCAGAGGATCGGAGCGAGGAAACCCAGAAACAGGAAAGCATCCAAAGTGGGTTGCAACGCAGCATCTACCAGGAGGCGGGGAGTTAAATACTCCCAGCGGCGCTGCGTCACGTAACTGGGGCTGGTAGCAGGAACACAGAGAAGAGACTAAAACACCCTACCTCTGTGTCTCCAGCTCCAACGCGGAAACATCCGCCAATTTCGGCTATGGCTGTGACAGCGGATGACACAGTGTACCTACAACGTTTTCCATGCCATAAAGCACAGGCTAACTGTCTCTGCTTTAGGTTGAGCCAGTTCCACACAAGGGAAAGAACAAAGCACTGGAGGGTCTTGCAACTACTCGGCAATCCAACACATTGTAGATTTTGCAAAGTTGTTGACATAACAGATACCGTGAAACACTGGGTCATTGACTGGCCCTTTTTTGATAACATTAGGTCATGTTGTTTCAAGGGTAACAATGGTGACAACTTAGATACTTCAACAGACTTATTCTGGTGCATTTTTTTTATTATTATTCTAGCCCAATTGGTAGATAATGTATGATATTTTGCTGTTTTCGTGTCATTGAAGTTTGATGCTGTACATTCATTTATGTTGTGTAAGGTTTGCTGTAAACCACAACTGCAACATTAAACATAGATGTATTTAAATATGGTTAATGTGCGCAAATAGTGTGACCAGAACAAATATTTTAAAATGTAAAGCAGCATATCAAATCAAAAGCCGTCAGTGCACCATGCAACTCCCCAGTTCTTCTGAAAGAAATCCATTAGTCATACATATTTTGTTTTTATTAAGTGCTTTATGTCTAGTGATACAAGCCTTTTACACAATATTAAAAAGACATTCAGATCAGAAAACCTGATTCATGATACATCAATACTTAAAAACAAAAATGTCATCAATTTTTATAGTTATTAAAAAAAGTTAAATAAGCAATATTTCAACCTGGGAAATATTTATTGAATTAATTACATTACATTTAAAGAATATAATAGAAAATTAAGAACATTCCAAGTCAAATAACAAGTGAATCAAGGTTTTTCTTTGCCTGGATTCCAATATGATGGGCCGCCACAGTCATTACTAGGGATTCTGCCCCAAAACGGGTCTGTCCAGTAAGTGGGGGAAATTGGCAGAGCCTTTCACAGATTATGATATGTGATATGATATGATATTATATGATATGATAAGGCATTTATAACGAGCCTATACACAAGTGTTTCAAAACGTGACGAGGCAAGGGAGGGGGAACAGAGCGAAGACAGAGACAACGATCTTACTAGGCCAGGTGATATTGAGATTGCGCAAGTGCAGGGGAGGGAGGAAAGGGAAAGTGCGGGTAGGGGCTGGGTAAGTGCAATACATACGATCAACGGTAAAAAATAAATAGAATAAATAAAAACAGTAGGTAAAAGTGCAGCCAGCTAGTGACAAGTGCAGGGGTAAGTGCGGACATGAAGTGTCAAGAGCTGGTGGTGACTGTAGGGATACAGAAACACCCCCCAAGCGCAGGGGTTACCCGGGAGGCAGCGCAGGTGTGCAGCTGGCTGGGGAGGGGACCTGGGCCCGAGATCAGAGGGTAGCCAGGTGACCAGTGCGGTTTCAAGCAGCAGTTCAGCAGGGGAGAGGAGGAGAGAAAGCAGAAGCAAAGAGGAAGGTCTTGAGGTGCTTCTGGAACCAGAGATGGTTCTCCTCAAGTTTCAGGGAGGCTGTTCCATAGGGAGGTCCCAGCCACGATCTGGAGGCGGGGGCCTCCCTCTGTAGTTAATGCCCCACATTAACTCTGGAGAGGATGTCCATAGGTAAATACATTATAAATCATATTATTATTTTGTTATTTATTTTTTTATTTGATTTAGTTGAATATCAACTTTACAAATATATAAAATATTCATAATTGTTACAATATAATCAATTAATTTACATCATTCAAGTTACACAATAAAAAGAAAAAGTAAAAGCACATAATGGATAAAACTTAAGAGATAATGCAGTTATCTTCCAAAGACGTCAAATGTTGTCAGCACAGTTACATTTTTCCTTATCACATGACCATTGTGTTATTTCTTTTGATCAAATGGAAATGTAGCATCAATTATGTTAATGGTTGCAATTCTAACCGAGATCTTTTTAGTACTGAAAATTTCGGCCCAAATTTCATTTGCAGATCTTGTATTAAGCTTATGTTGCATGCATTTGACCAATTTGATTCGGTTTTCCACAAAAGCTTCACATTCTGTGACAATATGACAAAGAGTTTCTATATGAGATAAATTCTTACAGAATCGACAATAGATTAGATCTTTTTCCACTAACCCTCTTCTATACAAAATCTCATTTACAGGCCATAGGTTCAATCGAAATCTTAGAATTTTCTGTCTGAGGACAGCAGACGGGAATTTCACAAGATAATCAGCCATCAAGCGAAATCTCTTATGACCAAAGACAGTCCTATCAAAATCTTTCAGCTTCATGCATTGATCTTGAGTCATATTAAGGCAGGTACGTTTGTGGGATTTCAACAAACATGCAATGATGGGTGTACAACGTGTTTCTTCTCTTTTTAGCCAGTGTCGAGATGACTGTGCGCGATCCCATTAGTTTTCTTTTTTAATTTTCGAGTGACCAACACCTGGTCATGTACCTCGGGAAAGAGCAACTTATTCATATCTAGATGGGCTATAACAGTAGCTACCAATTCCTTGTGCTTTATAATAATCGATGTCATGTTTGCATGGACCACTGATAAGCGCAGTAAGGAGCCTTTGCCAGCACCTTCTGAGTTAACTTTAAACAAAAACTTGCATTTTCCCATTTTCTAGAGCGACATAAGGGATTGTAACCCAAGTTCTCACCTTATTACTTCAACGAAGATACTCGGAAGAACCAGCTGCAAGCGCAATATTTTTGCCTCCAGTTTTTACAACTAAACAACCGCCTTCTCTGGAAGAACCTCTAATGCGTATAACATGCCCGAGGTTTTGCATTTCTTGTGTGCTTCCAACTTAGCCGCAATAGAATGACCCCCACACCAATTAATCACCCTTGTGATAGCCAACCATTTGCACCGTGCCTTGGGTGGGAGGACCTCAGAGTAGGGAGGGGCCCTAATGGGGAGCCTAGGTAGTTGGATTTTGTAACCCTTCTTCAAGGTTCTGCCACCTATAGAAAAGGAGGTACCACCATATGCTATGCTCTTTTCCCTATTGGCATGATTTTTGTTTTGGATAGGTTTTGGATAGGTTAATCCTAAAACTGTTAATTTGAGCATAAAGTTGTAGGGCGTCTAGTGTTGCAGTCCCACAGCTGTCTGGTCAAGGTCATACATATTAATTAAAGGCATTCTAATGATAATACTTTAATACAATGTGAGGCAACAATTAAACAATGCATTCTCTTATCATTTCCTTTTCCTGTTTGAAAGGTACCTAATTTCAAATTTCTTTAACTGATTTTGTGATTCTAAACATTACTGGTGGGGACCTCTACAGGCAAAGAGCACTCATATTTTTAAAGAAATTTGGTATGGGAGGTCAGTTCAGAGATCCAGGTTAGAGCCCTGGCTCAAGGGCAATATTTGGAGACTGCCAGAGCTGAGCCCTGGTTAGCCCTGGCCCACTTAAAGCTCTGCTTCTATCCACATAGCGTACAGTGGCCCGGTAGACTCCTTTCTATAGACCCGCTCTTGCCCACCGGCCTGCTGCACTATGCATACGAGTCCGACCTCACTACTTCCCTGTTCTGAGCACACAACACGCTGGTGACCCTTTCCTACCTGTGCATCTTGCTCTCACAAGCCCTTTTCCCACTCTGCATTGCTCATTCACGGCGCACTTTTCTCTATCCTCTCCCTCTCGCTCTCTCTCTCTCCCCCCTCCCCCCCCTTATATGCCTTTGGCCTCAGTGCCAGCATACAACCATCTTCCTTCTACTAACCCTCTGCACCCCCTTTTATATTATAATCCCACCTTTTCTTACTGCACCTATTCCTTCAACTCCTCAATTCATGTTACAGTAGCCATTATTTAGGATTACAAGCCTTTTTTGTTGAATTTATAACAGTTTTTTGTAGATCTCTTTAACATCCTTTTGGGCCCATGAAACTCTTTAAATAAACCAAGTCGCTGGCCTGTAAAGGCTACATGAAGACCTCTTCTTATTGTCATTCCAAGCGCTGGCTGAAGTTGTGTGGGTACCCAGGTGGGGGATGTTGCTGGGAACCCCCTGAGGCTCGAGCCACTTTCTTTTGAAAAGGTTGAAAGGCCCTGTCCTTTACAGGATGAACACAAACATAACCAGAAGCCTATGCATCAGGGACTTAACTATGCCATGGCCGGTTATCCAGTAACCCACACGAGGCAGAGACACATACACAATCACTGTTGCATGATGCACACGCACAGCAGCATTCCCCGAGGGCAGCCGCTCGCGGCACAGAATGTTGTTTTCTAAATGTTAACCACGTATATGGGCGGTCAACATTAAAGAAATAAGGAAGCACGCGGCCGCCGTACTTGTAGATGTCTGTACACATACAGTGTAAGAAGTACATCATGCAAAATTACACAACAAATCCATCGCCTCAAGGGCCAGCCAAACAATTAACAGCGCCTAGAACTCCCTGAAAAATCAGTGGAGGCAGGAGCAGCGCTACCGTTGCACATCAGCTGAGGCACAACCTCCTCCACTACACTCTGTGCCCAACTTCAGAGCCACAAGTTATGACTAAGGCTTCCAGTTTTCCGTTTTTACTGATTTTGACACAAAAATACAGATGGAAATCAATCTAATTTCTGTCTGTAATAATTTATAAAAATTGAAAGAAAATAGAAAAACAGGTCTTTCTGTCTGGTTCTCTATGATGTCACTCATACATCGCAGGCCAATCGCATTGCAGATTGGCAGCACAGAGAATGTAAAAGTTGGATGAAAATAACATTAAAGTTCTTCCAATTGCTGCCAACATATATCTTAGGGCAGCAGCAGTCACAGGAGCAACAGTTTATTGTTATGGAAAAAATGGAGCTAGCGTGTCTTTCCTATATGGCTGCATGGGTGCTTTAATAAAGGCGTTTTTTATTAGAATAAATGCAGACAAATACAGGCTGTGAACGATCTTTTCATATGACAAAAAAAATTGGCTAAATATAGAAAAAAGGGCCAATAAATAAATGTGGATAGATACAGACGGAAATGGCAGAAAAATAAATATTAAACCGGGTGCCTTAATTATAATACGCCCCCCCACCTCCCACAGTGAACTCCAGGCCACAACGTGAACCTGCCCAAACTGGCAGTGACAGTGAACCAACTGCCAAGCACCCAGGGCCAAGCCCTCGCCTACTGGCAGAACCCTCCACACGTAAAGGCACGCAAGCAGTACAACTGCACACTCCACCAACAACCAGCCCTACTCCCCCCATCACACAAAGTCACCCGCGCACAAATGTAAACTATGGGGCTGATTCACAATGAGGTTTCCTGGAAGTAACTCTGCCTTACTCCTAACTTACTACTCGAAAGAGAGAGTATTTGATTCACATAGAAGTTACCAGGAGTAACTCTGCCTTACTCCTAACTTACTTCTGGAAAAAGAGAGTATTTGATTCACATAGAAGTTACCAGGAGTAACTCTGCCTTACTCCTAACTTACTACTGAAGAGAGTATTTGATTCTCATAGAAGTTACCAGAAGTAACTCTGCCTTACTCCTAACCTACTACTGGAGAGAGTATTTGATTCTCATAGAAGTTACCAGGAGTAACTCTGCCTTACTCCTAACTTACTACTGAAGAGAGTATTTGATTCTCATAGAAGTTACCAGAAGTAACTCTGCCTTACTCCTAACCTACTACTGGAGAGAGTATTTGATTCTCATAGAAGTTACCAGGAGTAACTCTGCCTTACTCTTCACGTCCTACTGGAGAGAGTATTTGATTCTGATAGAAGTTACCAGGAGTAACTCTGACTTACCCCTGCAAAAATAACAGTTAGGGGAAATGTTATCTTACGTTTCTTCACCCATGTGTCATGGCCTAAAGTATCTAACCACTGTCACCAGCAACAATGTAACCTCAAAGTGTACTCCAGTGAAAGAGCCAAGAAGCCATGAAGATTGTGGTGAGGGCGTTCCAAAATAATTCAATCTAAACACATGTTGGTGGGGAAGCACAGCGAGTAGAGCGCTCGGACACAGGTTCGAATCCCGGCAGGACCAACCTCAGCCTTACATCCTTCTGCGGTCGATAAACGAGCACCACACACCATGGGTAATAAAAAGCAGTGCTCAGATGCCTGAGGGTTCGTAGCGCTATATAAATGCAAATTATATTTATGTATCTAATAAAAATCGTGTAGCAGGGAAACCGGAGAACACACTGAGGCAGCACAGACACACACGCTGCGCCACGTTAGACCAGAACTCCAGCATTTCTGATATGGACCCCGCAAAGCACAGCCACACCTGAAAAAGAGTCACGTGCCCAAATCTCTCTAAGGAACGAATGGGGAAGCCATGCCTGTGGTTGGCTTTGGTTTGATGTATAGATAATATCTGAAAAATGATGATAGTGAAAAAAATGCAACAAGTATGGAAACAAATCAGGTTGACGGAAGAAAAAGGAGAACAAAAGGTAGAAAGAAAGGAACAAACAAGAGAGAAAGGAAGGAAGGAAGGAAGGAAGGAAGGAGGGAGGGAGGGAGGGAGGGAGGGAGAGAGGGAGGGAGGAAGGAAGGAAGGAAGGAAGGAAGGAAGGAAGGAAGGAAGGAAGGAAGGAAGGAAGGAAGGAAGGAAGGAAGGAAGGAAGGAAGGAAGGAAGGAAGGAAGGAAGGAAGGAAGGAAGGAAGGAAGGAAGGAAGGAAGGAAGGAAGGAAGGAAAGAAAGAAAGAAAGAAAGGAAAGAAAGGAAAAGAAAGACAGACAGGCCAAAGGGCTGGAAAAGAAAGTAAAAAACAAACAGAATAAACAAGTGAAACGGAAAGGAAATAATAGGGAAATAAAATAGTAGGATAGCAGGAAGGAAAAAGAAAGACTAAGGCAAAAAGAAACAAAAAACATGCAACGAAAAAGCCGGAACCACAAACCCCACCTTTTAAACACTGTGCCCGGTCTTGAGTCTTGCCTCCACTTCTTCGGCTCCGTTCGGGCGCGCGTCCTCTTCCCGGGGATTCCTGTGCACTCTGCAGCCTCGCGCATGCGCTTTCTTATCATTAAATTGGGAAGGAGAGGAGGAGGGAGCCGAGGTACCAGCCTCAGGCAGAATATTCCTGGGCCAGCGTCCAAAAAAGCATGTTCCTTCATTCAATGCGACCCAGTGCGCCCCCTCAGCAGGGAAATAGCCCTGCGCCAAGTTCAGGAGAGACCTCATACCGTACCGAACCATCTCAGATTCATGTCTGCGTTAATGCCCTTTCTGCCGCGTTACGGTAACGTGCTGGAAAACTCAGCCATTCACCCGTCAGGGATCGATAAATACACTGAGGACAATTGATTTGGGAAATAATAACGCGGCTATCAGTTGCAGGAATCAATTTTGAGTGTGGTGCGTGCGACACACATGATACATGCTATTACATGGTCTCCAGCTTTACCCTCTTCGAGCACTGAGAGAAGCTGGTGGGATGTTAATTCCTCCAATGAAACCAGGCAAGGGAAGCAGGGGCGCAGAGAAGTGATTGTTGACTGCCTGAACAGGTAAGGGTGCAGCACAACATGGAACAGTCTCCTGGACTCATGAAGGCAGCCTCTGACCCCACCATCGTGGGCCTCTGGAACTTTTTCACCCCCCGGGGAACACCATGGCTGATCACCTAAATCAAATTTAGGTGACTTTAGATCTGGGCAGCCTGTTTTGCTTCTGTGCTTTAGAGTGCCCTTCAAGTGGGTGATACCTTCCCTCTATGCTCACTGCTTATTCTCACTTACCTGCAGAGTCCTTACTGTGTGGCTGCTGTTTGAAGTTGCCCCTCACTCCATGAGGTGTGGCTCTGCCAGTCTGTAATTGAACCTATTAGACTTGTATGCTGCCTGACGTAGACCCCTGTAACATGAGGCGAGGCTTTGCCAGTCTGTGTAATCGTACCTATCTGACTCATACGTTGGCTGATGTAGCCCCCATGTAACAGGAGGTGAGGCTCTGCCAGTGTATGCAATCGTACCTATCTGTCTCATATGCTGCCTGATGTAGCCTCCTGTAACATGAGGCGAGGCTTTGCCAGTCTGTGTAATCGTACCTATCTGACTCATACGTTGGCTGATGTAGCCCCCATGTAACAGGAGGTGAGGCTCTGCCAGTGTATGCAATCGTACCTATCTGTCTCATATGCTGCCTGATGTAGCCTCCTGTAACATGAGGCGAGGCTTTGCCAGTCTGTGTAATCGTACCTATCTGACTCATACGGTGCCTGATGTAGCCCCCTGTAACATGAGGTGAGGCTTTGCCAGTCTGTGTAATCATACCTATCTGACTCGTATGCTGCCTGACGTAGCCCCCTGTAACATGAGGTGAGGCTTTGCCAGTCTGTGTAATCGTACCTATCTGACTAATATGCTGCCTCATGTAGCCCCCTGTAACATGAGGCAAGGCTTTGCCAGTCTGCCTAATCATACCTTCATGATTCATATGCTGCCTGATGTAGCCCCCTGTAACATGAGGTGAGGCTTTGCCAGTCTGCGTAATAGTACCTATCTGACTCATATGCTGCCTGAGGTAGGCCCCTGTAACTTGAGGTGAGGCGTTGCCAGTCTGAATGGTACCTATCTAATGCATGTGCTGCCTGATGTAGCCCCCTGTAACATGAGGCAAGGCTTTGCCAGTCTGCCTAATCATACCTTCCTGATTCATATGCTGCCTGATGTAGCCCCCTGTAACATGAGGCGAGGCTTTGCCAGTCTGCGTAATAGTACCTATCTGACTCATATGCTGCCTGAGGTAGGCCCCTGTAACTTGAGGGGAGGCTTTGCCAGTCTGAATGGTACCTATCTAATGCATGTGCAGCCTGATGAAGCACCCTGTAACATGAGGTGAGGCTTTGCCAGTCTGAATGGTACCTATCTAATGCATGAATTGCCTGATGTAGCCCCCTGTAACATGAGGCGAGGCTTTGCCAGTCTGTGTAATCATACCTATCTGATTCATATGCTGCCTGATGTAGCCCCCTGTAACTTGAGGTGAGGCTTTGCCAGTCTGAATGGTACCTATCTAATGCATGTGCTGCCTGATGTAGCCCCCTGTAACATGAGGTGAGGCTTTGCCAGTCTGTATCCACACACCTTTTTATGTCTGTAACCATATGTTTACTCTTGAACTTCACCATGCCTCAGGGCTTTGTGCGCTGAAACAAATGCAAATAAATCAAATAAAACAAAAAATAAAGGCGATCCACTGAGTGCTTGAAACAGCTGTCTCGGGGGTCGTGGCCTGATGCCGTGCAAGATGGCTGCCTAGACATTGCTCTCCCGCCCATATTATTTTATATTTTGTTCCGTAATGCCTTCTCCCCATTTATTTTTATCCAGAATGCTTCCAATTACCTTGTAAGTGTCAGCCTCTGAATTCTTCTGCTTTCTCATTGGTAAAGCTCGCTGCGACACGCTGTAGCAGCTGCCAAGCTGCTGCAGTGATTTTGCTCACTTGTGGCCGACGTCTATGAGGAGAGGAGCTGGCTCTCATGTGAGGTCACGTTGTACGTCGCGCTCGGCCTGTGTTATGAAGCCAGAAACGCAATCTAATGGTCAAAAAATTGATAAAGTAGGCAAACTTTATTTGCGCTTCCTGCTCTCTTTGTACACTGTAATGAATAGGCTTAGGGAAAGCTAACTAGCAGTACTGTTCTGTGAGAATCTCACTCAGGTACCCATTTCAGAATTGGGTCGTACTGGGTGTTATCATTATTCAAACGCGTCCTTGAGCCACACTGTCACTGGAATGTAAAGCAGCAAAGGTTCTAACAACAATGGCCTCTGATCAAGGAGGACAAAAGGTTCCTACTGTTAAAGATGTTCAGGCACTGGTACCATCTCCTACTCACAAAAGGCCAAAAAGTGATTCCCCTCCCCGCTTGTAATACCGGCATAGAAGTGATTTTGAAGGAAATAAAGTCTCTCAAGTCCTTTATGGATGTCATAAACTTCAACAACTTGATGACAGACGGGCTGCTTTTGAAAATAGGATGGGTGCAATTGGGAATAGAGTAGGTTTTGTGGAAGACATTACATCCAGATGATTGCCTCTTGAAATGGGCATCAAAGACCTACAAAAGCATAACGAAGAGTTGAAAAACAGTGGCAGACGCAACAACCTCAGTTTATCAGGCCTGCCGGAGGGCAGAGGAGGGAAGGGTGCCATTCTAGTCCTACAGAAATGCTGCCTGCTCTTCCTCATTTTCCACCAGAAGTAGCCCTAAATATTCACCGGGCACACCGCATTGGACTTAAAGATGGCCCTCTTAGTTCACGCACATCACTGCGCACATTGATCTTCTGAATGCTGGAATACACCCAATTACAACTCATCATCACTAAAGCAAAGGAAAAGAGAAGTCTTATGTAGAAAGGCACCAGAATCTATCTATCCCAAGATGTGGTGAAGAAAACGGCACAGCAGTGAAGGAATTTATTTTATATCAGCCGGTGTTGGCACAACTTAATGTTAGATATGGCCTCTACCATACCATATCGTTCGTCTAAGGTCACCATTGATGGTAGAACAGAACTCCAATATTTGATGATCCAGCTGCCCTTAAATCATTCATCAGGTCCCTAAAGTCAGAAAGCATGAATACATCACTACCTTGAAATCATCCATTGTCAATATCTTGACTTCTGCCATAAATTGCCTAAATTATCCCTCTAATCTGCTTTGAGTATTACAGATTCCATGTATTATTGTAATCCTTTGGGTGGATGTGACGGGTGGGTGGCAGGTTTCCTTAAGACCCTTTCTGGTCCTTTTTGGTGTCTCCAACTCCTAAGCTTTTCCTCTTTCTCTCCCTTTTGTAAACTTGATAAACCTTATCATAACCTTTTCCTGTTTTTTAAACTATCTTTTATTCATACTCATGCTATGCTCTCTGACTGAATCTGATAAGTATGTCAAGACTTTTCGACATCCCCATTCCTTTTGTGGCCTCTCCTGATATGTCTTATAAAATGTATCCATATGGAAAATCCGCCAACCAATATTATTCTCTCGAATGTTCATATGCCATGTCAACGCACCCCCACAATCGGATTATTTTCTTGTATGCACATATATCATTTGTATGGTTATCTCTGAATTCCTTTAGATGTGTGTGTGTTTCATGGAATATTAAGGGTATCAATAACGCAACCAAAAGACATAAGGTATTATCCCATCTTAAGAAACTGAACCTCTCAGGCTAATATTTTGGGATATATATTATTTGCGCTTAATAACTTCATCTGTAATCTGTAAACATGTTTTCTCACATAGCATAGAAGGTAATGTTCATATCTATCTTACACATGGAGATGCATGATACATGAATTACTGCTGTTTATGTTATGTTCTGTTTGGAGGTTATTTCTGTGCTTTTCAAAAATATCAATAAAAACGTAGCAAACTAAAATAAAAAAAATGGTAAAAAGAAACAGCTGTCTGGTAGAGTGTGCATGCATTATACCAGTGCAATCCAGGTGTGTTGGCAGCAGTCCTGGTGCATTGAAAGCCGTCACCGGCCTTGGACATATTCTCACACTCCCAACCTGCCCGTTCTCTTCAATAGTCTTGAACTGCTCCACGTCCCATGCAAAGTGGAAATCTATGTTAAGTTCTATTGACGTAAATGGGCTACCCAACCAATAATATCTCCTTTTGTCCACAGTTTGAGAGGTATGGCAGTAACTTTAGATGGTTTGGGTGGGAGGTCAGAAAGCTTCCTATTCTGCGCACACCTGAGGGAAGCATTTTGTTTTGTCTTTGCACTTCTTGCACACCGGCTGCGGCTGGGCGGACTGTATCGAACCAGATTCGAACCACTCTGAAAGATGCGGGTTCAAATTGCCTTAAAGCATTTGAACTATTGCGAGCTAAAGCCCGAAATGATTCAAGTCTTTTCAATCCGAATATGAGCCACTCTTACAAATACAGGACAGGTATTCAATAGTTCAACTGAGTTCAAATAGGTCTCGTGTACGGTGCTGAATTCTGGGATACTGGTGGCTCTGGAAATGACGCAGTAGGACCGTCACTTCCTGCCTGCAGCCATTTTGTTGCAAGAGGGCAGAGAGACAGGCCTGGAGCCCCTGCGTGCTTCAGTCGTAAACCAGCCTTACTCAGAAGCACAATTGTGTTTAAAAGCTACACTTTATTCATTTAGTTGAATACTATTTTTTTTTAAACAGTTTATTTTGGTTTACTTCATATCAATAGAAAGAAAAGAAACGAGGGCCTCTTTCATTGAGCCAGCGCTCAGTTAGCAACCTGTTTATTCAGTCACTTTTTGTGACATATTGCACTTAATTTTAGCACATGGTCGTGGTAGGCATTGTTCTTCTTCCAGGTGATTTATTTACCATCCCATTTTTAAAATCAAATAGCCTTTTGTTTAACTGTGTCATACACTTACATATTCTTTTTCTATTTAATCTGGACTGTTTTTTAATACTCTTTCCAATTATTTTGATATTTTCTCAAAAAGGACTATCGCCTGTGCGAGCCATTGTTTTGTTTTTCAATGCCTTCCACTCGTCCAGAGTATTTTCTTTTTCAGTATTACAAATTGGCCGGTGCGGTAATAACGTGCCGGTATCAACGTGTGCCAGCACATTAGCGCACAGGCAAAATGCCCGATAGTGTTCTATGGACTCAAAATTAATGGGCACTAACACCGGCACCACCATTTGTAATCTGGAGGTAATACCACCAGACCAAGTGGCGGTAACGATGATATGGTTTGGTGGTATCCCAGTGGATTTAGTGATGGGATATCAACCAAACTTGCAATGCGCCACATTTTCTTTTTTTTAAATCTGAAAACATGCATTTTTACGTATTGTCAAGTAATTTTTTTCAGTTAAAATTGTAATCAACATATTTCTCTTAAACCTTGAAAACAATATCATCAACAATAAAACCTATTCTCCAAATGTTGGCGCTGACTAGCACAGCATAAACAAAATGAATGGAGAGACATAGGCCCTCATTCCAAGTGTGTCGGTAACCTGCTGGTGTTAGCGGCGGGTTACTGGCAGACTCGCCTTACCATTACCGGTGTCCGATATCCTGGTGTTACTGTGATATTACGGGTGCCAGCAACAGCAGTAAGTTCCCATTCCATAGGACTCCATGGCATGGGAACTACTGAATCAACGGTACTGTTGCTAACAAAGCTGGTGATTAAGTGATTACTCTGCCAGTAGGCGCCTGAAAGGCTTCCAGTAGTTTATTGCCCCTACCGGCAGACTCAGAGTGAGCCTTTCCGCTAACAATGGCAGAGCCAGTTGTGCCAGCATTTTCACTGGACCTGCACACCCATAATGAGCCCAATAGCATTACCACGGGGACCAGCCAGTATAATTTTTGAGAGTTCAACTTTGTCATCAATTCCTGGATTCGCCCCTTTTGGACTGCTTGGAAGCGTGGTAATTGTCTTGCGGCATCCATGTTTTCCCCCAACATGGCCGCCGCTGCCGAGATCGCTGTTGCAGCGGTCTAGTTTCCCTTCTTCACATCAGCTGATATGGGCTGCTCTCATGCGAGCCGGCGCGTCTCAACGTTCGGTTGCGAATCAGCCGTTCTCAGCACTTCTCCCATGGTCATCCCTTGTTTACTTTCCTGCTGTCTTGCTTCCAATACCCGCTGTGTCCTTCCTTGTCCTTCCCGCTGCTTCCCTTTCGATTCTCAGCGAAACTGCTTTACCGCCGGAATCCTCCTGCGGTTACGGTTATCCTTCCTGGATTTCTCCGTCCTTCCTGGAACTTACTCTGAGCCAGCCAACTAATCAACACCAACAGGGCAGTGGCCCTGGAGGTCAGCCCGCTCGGCTTTTAGGGCGGCAGGGTGGCGAAGGGGAAACTCACCCGTATCTCTTCGAATCCCGGACCTCAAGAAAGAAGAAGAAAGATCCTTCCATCAAGAAGAAAACCTCTAAGGAGAGACAGGTGAGCCTGGACCTTGTGTCCCACTCACGTGACAGTTTCAGATGCCAACGGGTTACAGCCAATATGGATCCTTCTATGCAAGATTTGCTCCGTGGAACACAGGAGCTATCCACAGAGGTACAAAACTTAAAGGCAGAAAATGCAGCCTTGAGGCATGTCCAGGGATTCAGCCTTTCAGGAAAGTGCAGCAGTAGGAGGCACTGTGGAGAAATATGATGGGGTTCCTAAAACACTGCAAGCCTTTATGGATTCTTGCATGGTTCATTTTACCTTTAAGCCGTACTATTTTTCTACTCCACGAGCTATGATGGGCTTTATAATTTCCCATCTTATTGGGCATGCCATGTCTTGGTCCACCCCTCTAGTATCCTCCAGTGACCCCCTCCTGGATAACTATGAGGAATTCCTGGCAGCCTTCAAGACAATGTTTGACCACCCTGATCAGGTATTTTCGGCTCAGGAAAGACTACTAGAGTTCTAACAAGGGAACCAGGATATGTAAACTTACGTGACAATATTCAAACAACTTGCAAAGGAGGCTAATTGGTCTTCGGAAGCCTGTTTTTCCCTATTCAGGAAAGGTTTAAATGAGGAAATCAAAGATGAACTCGCTAGAGTAGCCCGCCCTGACTCCTTCCAGGCCCTTCTGGATCTGTCATTACAAATTGATTTCAGGAGCATGAATGGAGCCCAGGTTCGGGAGACTGATACTCGCTCCACCCTTCCGGACTCATTGGAACTTACTCAAAGGTCATCTTTGGTCATTCTACAAGTCACCTTATCCGCCCACAATGGAGACTGCTTTCCCATCCTGGCTCTAGTCGATTGTTGTGCCATGGGCATTTTTCTTGATGACGCCTGGGCCCAGCAACATCACATTCCAAGAGAAAACAAAGAACTGATTCAAGCAGTCGAAGGCATTGATGGAAGACCATTGTCATCTGGACCTATCACCCAACAAACGGCGCTGCTCATGTTGACAATAAACAATCACCAGGAACAACTGCACTTCGACCTAATAAAGACGGCTCACTACCCAATGGTATTGGGCATGCCCTGCTTACAAAGACATAATCCTTATATTAACTGAGCAGCCGGGTCTTTGTTCTTGGGCTCAGAATATTGTCTATCAAAATGCCTCTCCAGGAGTCCTCCGGTTGTGAAATCCACCAATACCATACTCGAGTGTTCCAACCAAGTGACTATCCTTAATATTCATCAGGTACCCAAAGAGTACAACCAGTTCTCTGATGTATTCTCCTCGGACATAGTCCAATCCTTGCTCCCACATAGGCCTGAGGATTGTGCCACTGAAACGGATAAGGACGCTATCATACCCTTTGGCCAGATGTTTATCCTGTCGGAACCAGAAAAGAAGGCCCTTCGGGAATACTTGGATACTAAGCTAGCCAATGGAACCATTCGGCCTTCCAAATCTTCGGCAGGGGCTTCCTTGTTTTTTCTACTCAAGAAAGATACCCAAGAACTTCGCCCATGTTTGGACTACAGAGGTCTCAATCAGTGCACCCTGAAGGATTGTTATCCTTTACCTCTCATTCCTGATATTCTTGAAGCATTGAGGGGAGCTGTACTTTTCACCAAACTTGACTTGAGAGGAGCACACCACTAAATTCGAATAAGGAAGAGGGACGAGTGGAAGGCAGCATTCCGGACCCTCTTTGGTCATTTCGAATATTTGGTTATGCCATTTGGGCTATCAAATGCCCCTGCAGTTTTTCAATGTTTCATGGACAGAGTGTTCGTGACATGCTTTCCTTGTTTGTTATCATCTATTTGGAGTTTTTCAATGTTTCATGGACAGAGTGTTCGTGACATGCTTTCCTTGTTTGTTATCATCTATTTGGAGTTTTTCAATGTTTCATGGACAGAGTGTTCTCTGACATGCTCTCCTTGTTTGTTATCATCTATTTGGATGACATTTTGATATTTTCAAAAGACTTAGCGTCCATAAGGGGCATGTATCACAGGTCCTAAACCGCCTACAAGAACATCATCTATTTGCGAAGCCAGAGAAATGCATCTTCCATTCTTCTTCAGTACGCTATCTGGGTTTCATTATAAGTCCTCATGGCATTTCCATGGATCCATCCAAGATCAAGGCCTTAAGATCTAGGGTGTCAGTCCTTTCTTCCAGCTTGGCTACATCTAGTTTCAGGTCTTGCACTACCTGTCTCATGTCATTCCTCATTGTGGCGAATTGGTCTTGTACCGTCGACATGAATTTGTCTTGCAGCTCAACGAACCAGGTGTGCATGTCGTCTCTTGAGGGGTTAGGTTGCATGTTTTGGAGGGAATGGAGTCAGTTGAGGGGTCTTCCTGTGTCCATCCCCTGGTGGATATTGGGGTATCAGACACCCACATTTCAAGTATGTTTGAATCTTGTTTAGCCGATTGCGGGTTCGGTTGGGTCATGCCCCCTTTCCCCTTTGCCTTGGACATTGCCCTTGTGTTGTGGTGTTTTCACTGGGTTTCTTCTGCTCCTTAGTGGGGCTATATTGTGTTAGTGCCTCTGCAGACTTGTATTTGGTTTGGTGGGGTGAGCCTGCTTGTTGATGTGCCTTCCGGTTTAATGTCGTCTTACCACAGGGGAGCTTGTTTCCCCTCCAGCCTCCTGGGGACCTCGTGCTTGACAGATCCCACTGCTGGAATTGGATCTGGGGGAAGATTCTTTGTCTGTCTCTCCCCTTTATATCCGCCATGCGCCTGAAAATTCGTTGGCTGGAATGGGTGGGGGGTTTCCCCGTAGGTGTAATAAGGCCGTTTGTGATTGTGCGGAGGGGCGGGGGGGTGTCTGCCGCCCTGTGTAGTTCATTCAGCATCTACCGTACCAGTGGTGGGAGCACTTCTCACCTGCAGCCCCGTCCGGGCCTGTTACGGAGTCTCTCGGGTTCCCGGGGTGGTGCGCCGCCTTCTCCGCCCACGCCCTCTACAGTACTTCTGGGCCTGTCCGCTGCTCCGAAGCACTTAGCAGTGTCTCCTTTTCCCCTGCTTGCGTGTGGCTTCTTCTCGCGGTATGCACTGCGTTGTTTGGGTCCCCGCCTTGGATTCCTCTGCATCTGCGGGAGACCTAATCCCCGATGTGATCCGCGCCTTGCCCGGTGGGGAAGGGGCCGATCGCTCGTTGTATGCGAGCAGCCTCGTGTGCCCTCCCGCTAGGCACTTTCTCTGCCGCTGGATCCCCCACCTCCAGGTAGGTGTTTGTTGCTTAGCGGATATGGCCAGCCTTGTCCTCTGCCTCTCCTTCTATCTAGCCGCGTGGGACGAACTGTAATCCTCGGAGAGGGAGGGGGTGTCACTCGAACGCGGCGCTGCTTTAACTTGCTCTCTCCCCGGTGGCGATTCCCCTTTTCCGCTATATGCCAGTGGGTGCTGGGGCTGATCAGCTGCTGCTGGCAGTGCATTTACCCTCAGAATTAGGTGCTCATTGTGGTTCTTCTGTGTGGCCCGGCTGGAGCGAGACTTATACATATCTCCCTGCACCGGTGGCCATCGCGCATGCTTTTTAAGGGAACTTTGTTTGCAGTGCAACGAAGAGCAAGTTTCAACTTCTTCCGACACTTTAATTTAAAACGGAACGGTTTCTTTTCAAATAAAAGCATAGGAAGAGCAAAAGTTATTTTTTAAAAGTAGAGAAGCACCGCTCCAAACCACTGCCGACGACTTCGACCACTGCACTGCAGAAACTCCTCTGGAACAGAGAAGACTAAAAAAGCTTTGGAGGGGTTAATATCCGTCCTATGTAGTGAACCCATATTAAAGGTCCCAGACTTTAACAGGGGGTTCATTCTGCACACGGATGCCTCAAAAACAGGGCATCTACGCGGTGCAATTGCCGGAATTTGAATGTGTAGAACACCCCACATTGTACGCTAGCCATAAACTCGTCCCAAGGGAACAAAAGTATGCCACCGTGGAGCCAGAAGCTTTGGCAATCAAGTGGCCAGTAAAGCACTTCAAATATTATCTGATGGGAAGGAAGTTTCGCCTGGTTGCTGATCACTCTCCATTGACATAGATGAGCATAAGAAAGGACACAGACTCATGGATTATGGGGTGGTTCTTAGACCTACAGCTGTTCTGATTCACAGATGAACATCGCAAGGGGCAGGAACAAGGGAATGTGGATTTCCTCAGTCTCTGGGAATGTACTGATGTGGCGTGTATTGCCCCCGGTGGCAGGGTGGACTGGGTAGGGGCTTATTTTTCACACACTAACCCAAGATGAGAGGCCACAGCAACGCAAGGGCCTTCCCCAAAGACTTGAGGTTGTTATAGAACAGGTGAGCCACCCCACAGCCAGCAGCGCTCTTAGCCCCCCTACTTCATGCACGAAGTGTGTGCACGGTGGGGCGCATTCTCTTTAAAGGGAGGCGTGGCCCAAAGTGAATATGGGTGTCCTGGAAAAGCGAGAGGGTTCTTGACAGATGTAGAACTAGGGAGGGAGAGGATGTACTTCCAAAGTCTGATTTTTGTGTTTCCCAATTTTGTCAGTCTATTTGGAGAAAGGCATTCAGCTCCATTGAAGAGTCGGGGTATATTTGACTCATTAACTCGGGTTTGGGCCAGTAAGACTGGTTACAGCCTGAGCTGTAATGCCATTTTACTGCTGTTTGTCTCCCAGACTGAGCCCCACGACATCACCACTGTGATTCCTTACTCCACACTTCCCCCCAACTAACCAACTCACCCCTAAGACTCCTATCACCTTATACTACACTCACAGGCTACCTCACACATGGCAACTTTGCATCTACCAATGCCATTTGGCATCGCTAGGGCAAAGATCACGTCTTAAGGTGCATCTCTCCCCACCCCCAAGTCAGAGGCTAAACCGGATTCGCAGCAATGGGATTTATCAAATCCTGGCCTCTCATCTGCGGATGAAACAAGCACGCAATTATCACTAGCAAACCAAATAGAATCACAAAAGCACTCAGGACTCAGGTATTTCTGTGCCACAACAGCACTCAGGACCCAGGTATTTCTGCACCACAACAGCACTCAGGACCCAGGTATTTCTGCACTCAGTACCCAGGTATTTCTGCACCACAACGGCACTCAACCTAGGTATTTCTGCACCACACTGACACGCAGGACTCCGGTATTTCTGCACCACAACAGCACTCAAGACTGGGTTTTTCTGCACCACAAAAGCACTCAGGAATTTCGGTACCCCACCAACACTCAGAATTCAGGTATTTCTACACCACAACAGCACTCTGGAATCAGGTATTTCTGCACCACAAAAGCGCTCAGGATTCCGGTATTTCTGCACCACACCGGCACTCAGGAATCCGGTATTTCTGCACCACACTGGCACTCAGGACTCCGGTATTTCTGCACCACACCAGCACTCAGGACTCTGGTATTTCTGCACCACACCAGCACTCAGGACTCTGGTATCTCTGCACCACACCAGCACTCAGGACTCAGGTATCTCTGCATGACACTGGCACTCAGGACTCCGTATCTTTGCACCACACCGGCACTCAGGACTCAGGTATTTCTGCACCTCACCGGCACTCAGGACTCAGGTATTTCTGCACCACACCGGCACTCAGGACTCAGATATTTCTGCACCACACTGGGACCCAGTACTCTGGTATTTCTGCACCACACCAGCACTCAGGACTCTGGTATTTCTGCACCACACCAGCACTCAGGATTCAGGTATCTCTGCATGACACTGGCACTCAGGACTCCGTATCTTTGCACCACACCAGCACTCAGGACTCAGGTATCTCTGCATGACACTGGCACTCAGGACTCAGGTATTTCTGCACCACACCGGCACTCAGGACTCAGATATTTCTGCACCACACCGGCACTCAGGACTCAGGTATTTCTGCACCACACCAGCACTCAGGACTCAGGTATTTCTGCACCACACCAGCACTCAGGACTCTGGTATCTCTGCACCACACCAGCACTCAGGACTCAGGTATCTCTGCATGACACTGGCACTCAGGACTCAGGTATTTCTGCACCACACCAGCACTCAGGACTCTGGTATCTCTGCATGACACTGGCACTCAGGACTCAGGTATTTCTGCACCACACCGGCACTCAGGACTCTGGTATTTCTGCACCACACCAGCACTCAGGACACAGGTATTTCTGCACCACACCGGAACTCAGGACTCAGATATTTCTGCACCACACTGGGACCCAGTACTCTAGTATTTCTGCACCACACCAGCACCCAGGACTCTGGTATTTCTGCACCACACCAGCACTCAGGATTCAGGTATCTCTGCATGACACTGGCACTCAGGACTCTGTATCTTTGCACCACACTGGCACTCAGGATTCAGGTATCTCTGCACCACACCGGCACTCAGGACTCTGGTATTTCTGCACCACACTGGCACTCAGGACACAGGTATTTCTGCACCACACCAGCACTCAGGATTCAGGTATCTCTGCATGACACTGGCACTCAGGACTCCGTATCTTTGCACCACACCGTCACTCAGGACTCAGGTATTTCTGCACCTCACCGGCATTCAGGACTCGGGTATTTCTGACTTTCACAAACCAATACTCCTCTCTTTTCTGGCAGCACCAGTTTACATTTCTAAAGACACCACCCACGGAGAGATCTAGTAGGCTGCAGAAGCGTTATTGGACACGTGGCCTGTTGTCAACTCCTTCTACGTCAGCACTAGTTGAGCTGCTGGTTCTGCCGCTCTTTGGGAGTATTTCTACAAGCCAAGTAACCGACAGAACATCTCACCGAGTCCCCAGAGTACCCCTAAACTGAACAAAGGGGTGTTCTATTCTTCGCGTTGCCTGGAAGCCCAGGAAGAAATACCTGCGTTAAACACTTGTACCCGCCAAGCATGCATTAGACGCCACACTGCTCCTCTCGTGCACAAGACACGTGTGGACTGAGAATGCACAGTGCATTGTGTAACTGCCCCGTGCCAGCTCAGAGTTGGTATGCTCCAGGGTTTTTCCCCAGGGAATATTACCTTTGAAGTGAGTCGTTCTCCTGAGAAAGACAGACGTGCTTCTTCTCGCTGCCGCGCCAGCTTCGGGTACAGGGCACCAGCCAGCCAGCCAAGGCGGAGTTTGCGGCCATCCGCTCTCACCGGGGTAGTGGGCCCCGTGGGGCCCCTTATAGACACGACAAAGGGACGTCAGAACAACCCGGAAACAGAGTGCGCCAGGATTGTTTAACAACTGGGGCCTGGAGCTAATGCAGTAGGGCCCACGCTTAGGGGAGCCTGCAGTGGGAAGGGGGCTTGCGCTGGCCCTGGCCGAATGTGCAGGATCAACCCGAGTGGAGGGAGGGAGCGCAAACCAATCACGGAGAGATCAGAGGGGGGTTGGCCCCGCGAGAAACAGTGTTCCCCCATGGGAAAATACTCATGTTTGCTTTGTCATAATGCCAGTAATGATACTAAAGCAAAACATGCTTCATTCAGGCTCTGCCAATATATGTCAGTATCACCACGTAAGAACATACTCCTGTAACTTAGTTTAATGCAAGAAAAAAAAAAAAGCTATGCCATAGTAAAAATACATGGCCTTGCCGGCTAACCAAATCTCCCCCTCGCCACAGAAATATTTGCCCTCTAACACCAGTAGAAAATGTCATGCAACAGTAAGAAAACATTGCCTTGCAGGCGGCACCAATGCACCCCACGTCAAAACGTATCGTGTTGCCTTTGACCTTAACACCAGTAAAACAATGCCATGCCACAGTAAGGAAACATGCCATCCCCTCCACCATGCAAGAACATACATCCTGCTGGTTTTTGCCCACGGGATGTCATAGGGGTCACCAGGGGTCGCAACTGCGACCCATGAGGTCTCCCTTGCTAACCCTGAGGTCTCCCCAGCTACCCCTTTTCTTCTTTCTTATTTTGCAAGCTACTGGACTGTAAAAATAAAAAAGAACAGGGGTTCCACAAGTCTAACACTTTCCGTAGTGACCCTAAATAAGAAAGAATAGGAATACCCCAAAATGTGTCTTTCTGGCATTCTATACAATAATTGCAAGACTCATTAAAGGTTTATTTCAGGCACACTTCAGGGGGTGAGTCAAAGATTTGGTCTGTTCTTAACCACCCACTCAGCCTTTCATCCGTCTGAGATTGATAAATGAGTACCAACACGGGTTGGGCAATATTGTATGTATGTATATTTTTTCTATATAAAGCGCTTAAGCATAAGTGCTTTATAATAACACATCATTATTATTTGACCATGGACGTCTGCTTACATTCACAGTAATTTCGGTAATATAGGCCTACACACACTGATCTTAATGATACATATGGTGATCCATTCTTGTATGAAATGTATATCACATTACAGTGATATCGTAGCCATATTTTTCATAGTGTACTTAGGAACATGCTATGTGATGCCACTTCCTGTTTTGTCAAGGGGTGAAAAGTTGTGTTCCATCGCGTCCCGCGATATCACTTCAGGGTGGGGGCAAATGACATCACTTCCTTTGATGTCATCAGAGGTCAAGGGTCGTATGACGTCACTTCCGCTACTCCTGGCGTTTGGGTGAAATGACATCCCTGGCTTTGCCCTTAATGCAAGTACAACAATTCCATGCTACAGTAGCACCCAGCCAATCCCATTGTAGTACCCTCCCCCACCCAAAACCCTCTTTCACATAACACTTAAATTGGCTTTGCCCAAAAATATTCCTCCTCCAATGCCCATCCCCAACACACGCAAAGACACTCTCAAACACAAACTGATACAAAAACACACACACATGCACAGATGTGTACACAGATAGAGATACACATGCACACACAGATGCATGCAGACACACACAAACACAGACGCACACAGACGCACACAGACACACACATACACAGTGAGCATTTTACCAATGGGAATGAGTGTAATAGTCTCCCCCTGGAAGTGTAGGGCCTTCCTGTGCATGAAGACTGATGGGTGATTTTTACCTTAAGATTTATTCATCACCTTCTTACACCAAATGCTGGTGTACTTCAGACCCTCCCCCGCCCATTTCAAATCCCACTTGAATGCACTGATTGCTACTGCCCAGCTTGCCGTGGGATGCCACCAAAGTATCCTTCCTTCATGCAGTCAGTCACACGTGCATGCAGTCACGAAGTCATGAGCACGCACAAAAACTCTAACAGCACAGACGCACGGCAGCTGGACCTACAGCTACAGCATATTGTCCCTCACTCAACATTTGCATATGCACACAGACACATATAAGACACTCACACTTCACAAATTCCATGACATGTACACAAACACAGATGCAGCAGGCCTCATAGCTACACAGCCTACTGTCCCAACTTTCACATATGTAGCCAGATGCAGGGGAGGGATGTCATCTGTAGGGGTTCCGAGCACACTTGGGGTTGCAGACTGAGCCATATGTGGCATGCAAATAGTGTGCTCTCGAGGAGCCGGTCAATGCCGGGGAACCATACTTTCCTTCGGAGCATGCGTTTTGTCGACACTATGCCTCTGTGGTTTTCATGTGCGATATGGACTGCCCTCTGCTGTAAGGACTAGGGATGATGGAGACAGTTAAAGTTTGTCTTTGGATCTGGCCAGGCTCTTGAACAGTTGTATGTCCACAGTTTGATTGTTCTGTGTCGATGCTTTGACCGTTTTCCATCTGCTGTTGACGATGCAAGTGGTTGTGAGGGCTAAGGTTGCGTCCTTCGTGGTGCACTTTGTCAGTTCCGCCATGGGTATGGCTCGGGGCACCGCGTGATGAATAAAATAGTTAATGTATCCGTCAGCCTGGTTGTTAAGGATGTGTAGTTCTGAGAGCCCGTGGCAGCAAGTGGTTGTGAAGGTCCCTAGACTTGGGAGTGGCTGCTTTGCTCCATATACATATATGTCCACACAAGTTTTCTGCCGTCTTGGGGCTCACTCGAGTTTTCAGTATTCGTCCTCTGGCATTGTGTTAATCGTGGTGCCTGAGTCGACAAGGAAGTTGAAATCTTTCCGTTGGATGGTGATGGGTAGTGTGGGGCTATGTTCATTGGCCACCGGGTTGCCCATGACGTACAGGTACCCTCTCTTCCTCCATTCTGTGCTCGACTGGGACTCTGAACCGCTTGTGGATGGCGTGCTTGTGCGTAGGTGGTGGATTTGTCTTCTCCCTTTCCGGCGAGCATCCAGAGAAGGTGAGTGCTTTGTCCGGGCAGGTCGTCTTTCCCTGCTGTGTTTCCTTTCTGTATATTTGGGCCTTTCCTCTGAGTAGTGTTGAGGAGGTGTTTTATGTGTTCTTTGCTCAGCTCGGTTCTTCCTGGATGCTTTGGGGTTTTGGCACATGATGCGAAAGTGATCCTTGCCTCTGCAGGCAGAGCATATTTGGCCAGTAGCTGGGCATGACCCATCATGCAGGAGGTTGTACTGCATCAGAAACAACATTGTTTCAATGTCCGGTGTCCGGAGCTGCATGCCTCTGTTAGGCAGAATCCTGTGCAGTTCCCTTGTGGAACACTGCAAAAAGATTAAGACCACAGGAGTAAGCAGTAAACCCAATTGGTAGCAGCCTGCACCACCCAGATTTACCTGGTAGCTGTGGCTGAGCAGTCAGACTTCTCTCAAGAAGAGTAGGGCAGTATATAGAGTATACACAATAGGGATAAAAACACAGTAGAGCAAACAAACACTGACCAGAGCTTTGTATCAACAGTATATAATTATTTATTTAAACACACTTTAGGAAATACACTAGCACTCTAAATCAAAAGCAAGTTAAAACACAATCAGGTAAAGTATAAACACCTCCCTTGATAACTATTAGACAAGTCAGAGTTAAAACACCACTATTTGTTAAAACAGATGTGAGCGCGTAACCTAGATAGCACTCCAATAGTTAAGTTTAAGGGAGAGAAAAAGGCAGGGCATAAAAATAAAACAGTTCCCAACACTTTTAGAAGTTCAAAGCAAGGGAGTAAAGGCAGTATGCACTGTAGAGCCAAAGTTCATAGGCCAGGCCCACTTTAAATGGAGCAAAGTGAAATGTGCCCAAGATCACACAGTTTAAAATGCACTAAAAGTCTTTGCAGAATGTTCAAAAGAGGTTGGGGTGATTCAAGAAGTAAAGTTAGAAGGTCTGGGGCCAACTCAGTTGGAAAGCCAAGGATTTTCGGGTCACCTTTAGCAATCCGTGGAAAGGGAGGCCAGGCAGATCACAGTACCTTAAAGAGAGAGGAAGCTCCAGCGGTGGCAGTTGTTCCTGGCAGTGATTGCAGTTCATTGTTTCGACCAGGGGAAGAGAGGATCTCATCGAGGAGGAAACTTGGAGTCGATGCACTGCACAAGGATGAAACCAGCTGCAGAGTTTGTCGGTTAAAAGGTGCGTTCCATTTATTCGCGGTCAAAGTGGTGAAGCTTGGCTATCCGGCCGCCGGGGTGCTTGGCACAGGCGATTCGACCAAGAGACGTCTTTGGAAGGTGAAAGGGGCGAACTGGTTGATCCCACCAGCCTAAAGGAAGAAGACGCGTCCAGCAGAAGATCTTCTCTTGTCGTTGGGAAAGTGGTGAGTTTGTTGCAGCACGGCTTCACCGGTGGTGTCGTCGTTGCAGATGGCTCAGCTTCTTCCCTCTCTGGATTCTTAGGTCCTGTGGCGACTTCTGAAGTTCCAGTCCTAAAGACCCTGCTTTTCTGCAGAAAACCCCCCATTCAACAGCCTAGCTGTCACTCACAGATGCTAAGTGGTGAGCCGGGCGCCTCCCCACCGGGCCAATCAGAATAGAATGCGACTTGGGTTGCTATGGCAACGCAGTACAGGGTGCCAATTCCCCTCCCCACACATCCTGTAGAACCCAGACAGAGTGGCACCATTTGGAGGGCTTCTGTGGAGAAGCCCGCCAAAATAGTGGAACAAAGGACTCGACCTTGGTTGGAGTTACAGAGACGGACACGAACACCATTTTAGAAAAGAGTTCTGGCAAAAAGACCCAACCGTTGATTTAATATTAAATAAATAAATCGGCGGTATCTTTAACATTGCACCAAAAAGTGGTGCGTTTAAAATCAATGGGAAAATCCCATAGGGAATATTCCGGTGGAATATTTTTCGTAGTAACCACTGCCACCAGCCATAAACTCGACAAGGGGGGACTGGACAGTACCCCCTTGGAAACAGACCCAGGGGCAATCGAATTAAACCCCTTCCAGTACTTCCACAATATGATGGTTTGTACTGGTTCTGTTCACAATTTTGGACTAGTAAAGTCAATGGTGACTTTATATGCCCTGGGAGACAGTAGTCAGTCCCAGGGTATGGAGTCTATGTTTGGGGGTCACTATGACACCCCTGTGTTACTGCACTGAGGGTGCTGTGTAACACACATAAAAAAATAGATGATACCCTATGGAGTAAAAGACCCCATAGCCCATAAGCACACAAAGAGTCAAAGACATACCTCAAATCATGCCTAAGAGTGGGAGGAAAAGAGTCTCACTCTTAGCAGGAGAAAAAAAAGAAAAACCCAAAAATCCAGCAAAGCTGCTGGGGGGGACTCACTAGGTTTGGGAAATTAGCCTTATAAGAGAATTCTCCCTAACACTGTGTCCGGAGTTGCGTGCGTCTGCGTGATGAGTTTGTCTACGGAGTCCTCTTATCTTTGCCGTCTGCGAGATGTGGGCCTTGCTCAAAGTGGATATCTGGGGGCACAGAGTTGAGATTGTCCTTGCAGGGACAGGGACAAGAATTACTGCTAGTGTGTGCGGCACCTACAGCAGTTTCTTTTTTTGGGAAATGCATTTGCACCCTGCGATAACCTCAATTTGATGGCTTGTCGTTTGTATAACGGTGGAATTCTCAGTCTTTCACCTTAGAACGAAGGTGTGTTATGACTTTGTCCATGCTCTCCCCCAGGAATTGTCTTGTGGTACGAAACAAGTGCCTTGTGTATTCTACATTTATGTACATGGCAAAATGTTCATTCAATATGCGTTTGAGTTCTTCATATTTGTATTCAACGTCTTCTGGAAGTTCAAAAATGATGTCCTACACTTCAGGACCAGTGGCAAGCGTGAGGAGCGCTATAACACGTTTGTCCTCCTGAGGGCCTAGTGCATCAAGGCATGCGTCACATTCCTTCATCCACCGGGACCATCGTGGGCCAAGGCTGGCGGAGTCTGTGGTATCAATGGTAACAGAGGCGGCAGTGGGAATGCATCTCTCCCTTGTTGCCTCTGGGGCGCAGGGGCAGCTGGGTCTTGGTCCTGGGCTGGGGCACTCATATTGCTACTCTTGCACTGGCTGCAAGTCGCCTTGGCATCTTCTTGGGTAAATGAGGTATGTCCTTAAGGACTATCAGGGCCTCGGGTGCGCCACAGGGCTCCTTCTGCACTCTGGGCACGTTAGGCCTGGGAACTCACCTCCTGTGTTTGCCAGAAAGCGAGCCGGCTGCTTCTGGGCTTTACTAGGGGGTGTCTGTGTTCCCAAGCTAGCGGCATGGCTCCGCAGGCGACGTATCGCCCCAACCGAGCTCCGTCGTGACTCTGGTGTTGGTACTGAACGCTGACAAGTGTGCGCAGCCAAGGGGGGCCGCCGCACCAGTGCGGGGCCGATGGTGGTAGTGGGCTCACTGCCTCATCGTCATTGTGATGTCCCTCGGGGGGGAAACGTGCCAATCTAGGGCGAAGCGTGATAAACCACAACCACACAGGATGCAGGTAAACGTGAACTAACTTTATTTGCACCTCTGGCGCGCTGCCATCAACATCAGTCATGTGACCATTCATCTTCATGTGCTCATGTCACCTGACTCAGTGACCTGATGCGATGCTACACCTAGCATTGCTAACACCTCCAAACTCGAAATGAGGCTCTTGGTGTACATTTTATAACTATTGCCAAAAAAACTATTTCCCAACGCCTTTTGTTAACCCAGTGAAGACAACAACCCTACTGAACCCCCTTGGCTCTCCTCTTCCTCACTCGCCCCCCATTCCACACCTGGTGTTAGTGAGGGAGAATACCAGTAACCCCCTCACTCTCTTTTAACCCTCTTTGTATCCCATCTACCCCCTAGGTTATGTCACACATCAACTTCTAAGAGCTGTTTGCCTCTGTGAATCCTCAGGTTTTCTCAACATGAATGGGGGTACCTAGGCTCCCAATAACTTGTTTACTCCTAAAACCGCCCCAATGCCCCCCTTCAACAGACTACATCACAAAAAATTGTGATTTAATTGCCAAAATGGGAAATCTTGATATTAAATAGTTTTGTAATGAAATTGACACACTGTAGGGGTTATAAGTAGAAATGGACATAATGTCACACAACACCTGTTACATTTTCGAATGAGGTAAAACAGCACTAAGAAGCTGTACATCTTTGTTGTTCAAGACTTCCCAGTATACATAGCAATGATTTTCTCCTTCCCCCTGCTCGCCCTATCCCTGCAGGGTCTGATCATCTAATGTTTCCTTCTCTTCCCTCATCCTCATCCGTTCTTGCCTTCTGTGTAGTCCTTTAAGTGAGATAAGAAATCAAGGAGGGGTCTCTAATGCGTCTTGATGTAATATTTGTGGGCAGGGCCTAAAAAGGGTCTTTCGCGCAGACTCAAATCCCAAGTAGCTAATAAAGCTTAAAAAGAGGAGTGCCTGTGTAACAGAGCAAATCAAGTTTACATATGTGCAATGAAAGGGCAAAAATTCAGGTTTAAAAGAACCAGAACAATCCTGAGGGACCCGGGGGCGCTTCTTCACAAATCATTACCTTTGTAGAAAACGGCTTAGATTGTTCATGAGTCGGTCCTGCCCTCAAAACGTTTGAAGTCACCAGACAGGACTTGGGTAAACCCTGGCAACACTGATGTCGAGTTGATTACATGGAATGTGTGTGGAGGTACAAATCTACTTAAATTCTTTGACAATCCTTCTCGGGAGGGACCGTTGAGGATTTACGTGACAACACACGTCGAATTGGAGGGCTTTCATATCATCACAAGCCCAGCAGTAAAAGCAGAACTAGGACAGCCGGGGGGGGGGCATAGCAATGGCTATAAATCCTAATCTAAGGATAAAGTGGGACCTTATATTCTACAATGAATGGTTGATGGAGATTAAGCTCATTCTTGACACGCACCCACCATCGATTTTACTGGTCAACATGTATTGCAACCCGCATAGGGTTCTCTTGGAGACGATGCCGGACTCCTTGACTACTATCTTCCAAGACTGGTCAAACAGGGGCAACACCAACCACATAATCCTTAATGCTACCTGTGAACAGGTATCCATGTACAGTAGTGGTGAAGCTATCTCCTTGTCCCTGCATTACAATGTCCAGCGGGGGATTAGCTGGGACCACTTTCTCAGTGAATGGGATATGTTCCATCTGGAGTGTCTCCCCTCACATGAATGTCCTATGTACACCTGCCACAGAGGCTGTCAAACTTCTAGGATCGACTACTTCTACATTTCGACCAATCTTCGGCCCACATGCGAATACTTGAACCACATTGACACTGCCTTGGGTGACCATCTACTTTTGGTATTCTCTTTGGTTTTTCTGAATGTCACCTTTGACTTAAGACCGGATTTGGTTGTCCTTTCGGTGGCCAGGGGCGGGCTTGCCCTCCAATGGAGTCGGATGACTGTGGCAAAATTGAACACATTCTTGACTGACTCTTCCTTAACCTGGAGTTTAGGTTCTAGTAATTTTGGCTCGGGAGCTGTCGACGAACCCTATGAAATTATTATGGGCTGTGTCAAGAGAGTCATCCGAGATAAACCTCTTGTAAGTGGAGGGACTTCCAGGTAGTTAGAATTTTGCAGTCAAAGAGACTCAAACGGAAAAATCTGTCTGGGCTCAAGAAGCAGGGGTTGCCTTCCCCCTGTTACAGCACAGCTAGGAAAAAGTTTTGTCTACTACATAAAGATCTAGTTATATCCCTGCAGATTTAATTGAATCTTCGATTCATCAGTCCACGCTTCATCAAATTTGTATCGGTAGGGAAAACAAATTCTGGGCTACAATCAATCGCACTTTGGGTGTTAAAGGCCCAGGCATGGACTCCCGAATTGAGGAACAATCTTGGGTTGATTTCTATGCTACCAAATACTTTCTGCCTGATAGAACACTGTCCACGACTCGGTCCTGGGTCCGGTTTGTTAGGGCACATGCCTGTGGAATGAAGAAGACATAATATGGGCAATTGGCAGACATAAGCCATCTTGTGTGCCAGGCCCAGTTGGAATTCCTCCATTTGTTGGAGGATATGTCCCATGGATCTGGTCACAGCTTTTGAAACCTATGTTTGACCAAATACACCTGACCCACGTTATTCCAGGCTCTTGGGCACAATCCATCATTGTACAAATTCTAAAAAGGGTGGTCCTATGAACCCGAACAAGTACAGGCCCATCGCCCTTATTGACGCCACTGGCAAGGTTTTTGCTATACCGTTGCTGAGGGAGCACAAATTGTTTATCAGACGGCTCCATCTACTGAATAGATTCCAGGTGGAGTTTAGCCAGCAACGGGGCACTTCCTTGAATGCCATTCTCTTGGTGCATTTACGTGAGAAACTCCTTCATAGTCAAGCCGTCTATCTGGCCTCTCTGAATATATCCAGCGCATTTGACTGCATGGTTAGTTCCACATTGTGGACAAAACTACTCCACATGAATGTTCCCAGAAAGTTAATGCAATTGCTTGCCCTTCTCCACACTGATAACACACTAAGGGCCTGATCACGAGTTGGGCGGTAACGCCGGCGCTATTAGCGCCAGCGTTAATAGCCCTACTGCCAAACCCCCTGGCGCTATTAGCGCTGGATCACAGGTTTGGCAGAACGGGTATTGCCCATTCCCCATTTGGCCCATCTGGGAATTTCTCATTCCCCATTGGGCCCAATGGGGAAATTTCACGCTATTACCGCCGGCAGAAAACACGCCGAAAATCGCAAATTTGTTGCGGATTTCCCCCCAGCTCAGAGCTGGGGGGAAATCCGTCAAAGCCATGATCTGGCAGACCCTTAAATGCAGCAGTAATAGCGCTACCGCCACATTTAAGGGTTACCGCCAAACTCGTGATGAGGCCCTAAGAGTACGCATGACCAAGGAGGGGTCGTTGTCTAGGCCAGTCAACTTGTGCATTGGTCTTAAACAAGGATGCACGCTGGCGCCGATCCTTTTTAACCTCTATGTAAGTGATGTCGAAGGCTTGTTGCAAGGGCCATTCATCTAGACAGCACGGCTGGACACTCTTAATTTGGACTGGCTGGCCTTTGCTGACGACTTCATACTTTTTGATCGTACGCCTAGGGGCCTCCAATGGAAATTGAATTTCTTTCTAAGGTACGCACTGGCAAAAAACCTCTCCCCAAATTGACTAAAATCCAAGCTTGTTGTCTTCTCTTCGATGGGCTCCGAACGTGTCGAACAAGTAGTATCTGTGACATATTTGGGATACAATCTTACCAACCAGGTCTCAGCAGATGCATGGAAGCACATTCTCTATGGCAAAACGAGAAAACTTGCTACCCAAATGAAATGCCTATTCGTCAGATTGTCAAAGTTCTCCATACTACCAATCTATCAAATGTGCCCGCCTAAGTTAGAACCGGTCCTTTTATACGGCTTGGACATCTGCTAGTATGATCTGGGGAACTTCCTGAACACAATACAAGGCAAGTTGTGGAAGGAGGTTTTCTGTCTATCCCTGGCAATTTCAAATGCAGTGGTTAGACACAAACTACGTTTGACCTTCTTGAAGGCACGCTTTGAGTGGAAACAACTGCTGATGTATAAGAAACTGGATCCCAAAGAAATCTCACTGTATGTGGATTTGAACCGAGTTATGAAAGAGGAAACAATTGCCTCTGTCAACTCTTTCAAATCCAGGTCTGATTGAGCTGAAACGATAGATTCCCTCGGCTCATATACTACGTATGAAGAATACTCACACTTTACACATGCGAGAGAGTGCATACCACTGTGTGATGAATGGTGCAATTCAATCTCTTTCTCCCCTGCAAGCACACTCTCCTCAACTGAGCTGTCTGAGTTGTCGGTCTCTTGTAGGCGTCGTCGTGCAAGGTAGTCTCTTCCCTTCTTATGATGAATGTGCTTGTCACGGAGGGAAGCCACAGTGACTGCTGGATAAACAGCTGTCCTGTGACTCC
Source organism: Ambystoma mexicanum (assembly GCF_040938575.1). Taxonomy (NCBI): domain Eukaryota; kingdom Metazoa; phylum Chordata; class Amphibia; order Caudata; family Ambystomatidae; genus Ambystoma; species Ambystoma mexicanum. The sequence continues at coordinate 1,174,532,964 of NC_090926.1, read as the reverse complement.
CTTTCCGGAACCAAGCCAGAAATCAGGGAAAAACCCAAAAGGGAAAAAACCCTGGGGTGTAGTGTTGACTCTTCCAATCCGGATGACAGGACAATCGCTGATGAGAGCAGTGGAGCGAGGCGGATAGCAGAGTAGAAGATGTCCAACAGTCCAACGAAGGAGTAGCAGAGTCAAGGAAGTCGGAAGCTCCTACTGGCAGTTCGAAGATATGGCACTGGATCCAGGAAGAGGAAGAGGAAGAGGGTATGCAGCAAGCACAGCTCAGAGGAGCCCAGCATAAAGAGAGTACGGGAAGAATCCCCGAAATCAAAAGAGAGAGAGAGAAACGGATAAAGCACACCAGAGTACCGCTCGGAGCAGCGGAAAGAAATGAAGCGAGGAGTAGCGTTCCGAGGAAAAAACAGGAACACACAGTGGATAGGGAAACCCTCTGGCAGATCCGAAAGGCGGACGGCAGAGGATCGGAGCGAGGAAACCTGGAAACAGGAAAGCATCCAAAGTGGGTTGCAACGCAGCGTCTACCAGGAGGCGGGGAGTTAAATACTCCCAGCGGCGCTGCGTCACGTAACTGGGGCTGGTAGCAAGAACACAGAGAAGGGACTAAAACACCCTACCTCTGTGTCTCCAGCTCCAACGCGGAAACATCCGCCAATTTCGGCTATGGCCGTGACGGCGGACGACAGTATGCCCCTCCTTAGACCGCAACCACCCCGGCTTCCCCGGGTGCAAGCGGTGGAATCTGGCAAGCAACCGAGGGGCATGTACCTGAGAAGCTGGTTCCCAGGAGTCCTCCGACTCCGGGTAACCCTTCCATGACAGGAGGTATTCCAACCTACCACGGTAAAACCGAGAATCTCTAATAGCAGGAACCTCATACTCATTCTGGGTGTATGTAGACACGGAATTTGCCGGGAGAGAGACCGGTGGTGGGGATCTGGATAGTAAGTTTTGAGGAGAGAGGAATGAAAAACAGGGTGAATGTGCTTAAGAGAAGGGGTGAGTTGAAGATGATAGGTCACAGGATTGATTTTGGAGAGAATGGAAAAAGGACCCAGGAAGCGTGGAGACAGTTTGGAAGGTCTTTTCCATCAGGGAAGGTACTTTGTAAACAACCACACCTTGTCTCCTGGCCTCCGGGAAGGGCATTCTCTACGGTGCCTGTCAGCTCCAACCTTATTCCTTCGTCTGCTATCTTCCAATCCTTGCAATGCGCTGGTCTGTGCCTCTTGGATATTTCTCAAAACATCTTCAGCGGCTGATGAGTTGGAAAATCGGGGTACCTCTGGTATTAGAAATCTTGGGTGGACTCCGTAAGTACAAAAAAATTGAGAAAGGCCTGTGGCGGAGTGTTTGGAATTATTGTAAGAGAACTCTGCCGTGGGAAGTAGAGAGACCCAATTGTCTTGATGCTGGGAAATGAAACATCTCAGATATTGTTCTAGAGTGGCGTTGAGTCGCTCGGTTTGACCGTTAGATTGTGGATGGAAACCGGAAGAAAGGGCTCTTTCTACCCCCAATCGGGTACACAAGGCTATCCAGAATTTTGAAATGTACTGACTTCCCCGATCAGAAATGATCTTGTCAGGGAGACCATGTAATTTGAAAATGTCTCGGGCAAAGGTCTCCGCCATCTTGGTTGCAGTAGGTAATCTCGGGAGGGGGAGAAATGTGCCAACTTGGAAAAAGCATCCACCGTCACCATGATACAAGTACATGATTCGGAATCAGGAAGATCCACTATAAAGTCCGTGGAGATGAGTCCCCACGGGCGAGTCGGCTTCTCCACCTGAGTGAGGAGTCCTAGAGGTTTGCCCGAGTCATACTTAGCCCTGGCACAACTTGGACAAGATCTCACGTACTCAAACACCTCCTTTCTTATGTTGGGCCAGAGAAACGACGTTGAGATGAGTTCTAAGGTGCCGTCTCCGCTTCTGTGTCCGACCATACGTGAGTCATGACACCATCTCAGGATCTTCCTGCGTAGCGGTTCTTCTGGGATATACCACTTCTTCTTATAAAACACCCATCCATCCTTTACTTGAAAGGGGGAATCGGAAAAGAAGGAGATTTGAGGCAATTCTTGCGTGACAGCAGCCTTCACCTCTTGAAGAAAAGAACCCACTATTGCTAGTATCTGGTTACGGTGGAACATGGGCTCGGTCTTGACAGACACTGTTTCAGTATGGGAGTCCTTACGAGACAAAGCGTCAGCTAGTTGATTAAGCTACCCCGGGATGTATGTGATCCGGAAATCGTACTGTGAAAACAGGTAGGCCCATCTTGCCTGTCTGGAGTTTGAACATTATATCTCCTGTAAGGCTTTCAGATTCTTGTGATCTGTGCGGATGAGGAACTGGTGGCGGGCACCCATGAGGAGGTGCCGCCATTCTTCACAAGCCAATTTCATCGCCAGTAATTCCTTTTCAAGAACGGAATAATTGAGTTGGCTGGGAGAGAGAGTCTTAGATAGGTAGGCGACCGGGTGTTCTACTTCCTGAATGGTCTGAAGTAACACGGCCCCAACAGCAATGGCGGATGCGTCCGTCTCAAGAATAAACGGTAGTGTCTGATCCGGATGCTGCAGAATCGGGGCTGAGCAGAAAAGGCTTTTCAGATGACAGAAGCTCTCCTCCGCCTCAGTGGACCAGGAAAACGGGTAGGCCTCCTTCTTGAGCAATCGGGTAATGGGAAACACTACTTCTGAAAAGTTTGGAATTAATCTCCTATAATAATTCGAAAGTCCCAAGAACTGCTGCACCTCCCGAACAGAAGTAGGGGCCGACCAGTCGAGAATGGCATGTACCTTGTCTGGGTCCATGGCAATCCCTTCTTCAGACAGTACACATCCCAAATATTGCACCGAAGGTATGGCGAATTTGCATTTTTCTGCCTTGAGCAGTAGATTGTTTTTTTGCAGGCGATTCAGAACTTGCTTGACTTGTTCGATGTGATCCTCCATGTTAGGGGAAAAAATCAAGATATCATCCAGATAAATGATGACTGATATCAAAAGCATGTCGGAAAACATTCTGTCCATAAATCTCTGGAATACAGCTGGTGCATTCACCAATCCGAACGGCATTACCTTATATTCAAACAAGCCCAGAGGGGTACGTAATGCTGTTTTCCATTCGTCTCCTTGGGCAATCCGTAGCAGATGGTATGCGTTTCGAAGATCAAGCTTGGTAAATACTCTAGCCTCTTGTACAGCCTCAATGATGTCAGTGATGAGGGGAATCGGATACCTATCACGAATGGTAACCTTATTTAGACCCCGGTAGTCTATACAGGGTCTAAGATCGGTGGAGTCTCTTTTCTTAATGAAAAATAAAGGGGCTCCTGCCGGGCACTTTGATGGCTGTATAAGGCCATTCTCCAAATTGGTATCTAAGTATTTCCGAAGAACCTGTTTCTCCGTCTGCGTGAGAGAGAACATCCGACCAAACAGAACCAGGGCATTGGGTTCCAGGTCGATGGTACAGTCCTCTGGCCGATGAGGCGGCAATTTGGCATGAAGGCACTCCTGAAACACTTTGGAAAACCCTGAGCAAAAACTGGGTAATGCATGGATTCCGACATGATTGTTGGAAAAAATCTTAACCGGCTGTAGATCTCCCCGACCCTCCAACCGAAAACAGTTGGTAGCGCAATACGGGGAATTGAAGCTCAGCTGATTCTCGGACCAGTTTATCAATGGATTATGTCTAGGGAGCCATGTGATGCCCAATATAATGGGAAAATGGGCGGCCCTGATAATGTCAAAACATAAGATTTCCTTGTGTTGGTCTATCGTCAAGGAAAGTTCCTCTGTGGTATGGGTAATAGGACCAGAAGACAATGGTGTCCCATGCACTCCTTCAACCTTCTGACCTTCCTTCTGTGGTATCCGGCGGAGGCCCACCCTGTCTGCCCACAGGGTGTCAACGAAGTTACCCGCTGATCCACAATCCAGTACGGCTAGGGTCTTAACTTGTCTGCTCTCTAGGTCAAGATGTACAGGAATCACCATGAGTCTGGAGTCCTCTTTAGACTCGGAAGAGGAAACTGAAAGAGAGACATAGGGACAATGAGAAATGTTGGGAGACCCCCGGTCGTTTGTCCCTACTGATGCCGAGCGTATTTGTTTCCCGATCTCTTGTTTGGCAATTCTATGCAGTCTTTGAGAAGTTGTTGGTCTGAACCACAGTAGGCACATAATCCTTTCTCTCTTCTGCGACGTCTTTCAGCAGCGGATAAAGGTGCTCTGGTGGCGCCGATCTGCATTGGTTCTTCGGAAGAAGTAGCAGTAGAGCGACCAGGGAGTGAGTGTGCAGAGGGTTCTGTAGAATAACCAGGGCTTCTTTGTTTGCGACGCTCTGCCCTTCTTTCCTGTAGACGATACTCTATGTGAAGAGCAGCCGCTAGCAGGTCTGAAAAAGTGGGTGAACGAGGAGATCTGGCCAGCTCATCTTTGATTTCTTCCTTCAATCCTCTCCTGAATATGGCATATTATGCTGTCTCAGGCCACCCCGCTCCGGCTGCCAAGGTTTTGAAGGAGGAGATGTAAGACAATACATCTAGAGAGCCTTGTTTGACATCCAGTAAATCTTCGCAGGCGGTAAAGGACAGCTCTGGCCGTTCAAAATTCTGCTTCAGTAGATTCTGAAACCCTGGAAAATCCTGCAAAATGGCGTTTCCACTGGTCACCAATGGTGTAGCTCAGGGCAGTGCGTTTCCTGTCATATTTGAAATTAGGAAACCCACCCGGGCTTGATCTGTAGCGAAGGTACGAGGCCTAAAGGTGAAATACACCATGCATGCTTCCAGAAACCCCTTCACCTTTTTGGGAGATCCATCGAATTTCCCAGTGGACAGCGCCATGGGTGGTAATTCCGGGGGGGGGGGCAGGTTCTCTAGCTAATACCATCTGTTTAAGCAGAGCATTCTCGGTCTTTACTCCTTGTAGCTCCTGAGACATTGCTTGAAAAGCTTTCCACAGCTCTTGAACCTGATCATCAGCAGACATCTTTAAAGCTTTTGGTGTTGCAATCTGTGATGAATGGTGCAATTCAATCTCTTTCTCCCCTGCAAGCACACTCTCCTCACATGAGCTGTCTCAGTTGTCTGTCTCTCGTAGGCGTCGTCGTGCAAGGTAGTCTCTTCCCTTCTTATGATGAATGTGCTTGTCACGGAGGAAAGCCACAGTGACTGCTGGATAAACAGCTGTCCCGTGACTCCCTTTCCGGAACCAAGCCAGAAATCAGGGAAAAACCCAAAAGGGAAAAAACCCTGGGGTGTAGTGTTGACTCTTCCAATCCGGATGACAGGACAATCGCTGATGAGAGCAGTGGAGCGAGGCGGATAGCAGAGTAGAAGATGTCCAACAGTCCAACCAAGGAGTAGCAGAGTCAGGGAAGTCGGAAGCTCCTACTGGCAGTTCGAAGATAAGGCACTGGATCCAGGAAGAGGAAGAGAGTATGCAGCAAGCATAGCTCAGAGGAGCCCAGCAGAAAGAGAGTATGGGAAGAATCCCCGAAATCAAAAGAGAGAGAGAGAAACGGATAAAGCACACCAGAGTACCGCTCGGAGCAGTGGCAAGAAATGAAGCGAGGAGTAGCGTTCCGAGGAAAAAACAGGAACACACAGCGGACAGGGAAACCCTCTGGCAGATCCGAAAGGCAGACGGCAGAGGATCGGAGCGAGGAAACCCAGAAACAGGAAAGCATCCAAAGTGGGTTGCAACGCAGCGTCTACCAGGAGGCGGGGAGTTAAATACTCCCAGCGGCGCTGCGTCACGTAACTGGGGCTGGTAGCAGGAACACAGAGAAGGGACTAAAACACCCTACCTCTGTGTCTCCAGCTCCAACGCGGAAACATCCGCCAATTTGTGACGGCGGATGACACAGTGTACCTACAACGTTTTCCATGCCATAAAGCACAGGCTAACTGTCTCTGCTTTAGGTTGAGCCAGTTCCACACAAGGGAAAGAACAAAGCACTGGAAGGTCTTGCAACTACTCGGCAATCCAACACATTGTAGATTTTGCAAAGTTGTTGACATAACAGATACCGTGAAACACTGGGTCATTGACTGGCCCTTTTTTGATAACATTAGGTCATGTTGTTTCAAGGGTAACAATGGTGACAACTTAGATACTTCAACAGACTTATTCTGGTGCATTTTTTTTTATTATTCTAGCCCAATTGGTAGATAATGTATGATATTTTGCTGTTTTCGTGTCATTGAAGTTTGATCCTGTACATTCATTTATGTTGTGTAAGGTTTGCTGTAAACCACAACTGCAACATTAAAAATAGATGTATTTAAATATGGTTAATGTGCGCAAATAGTTTGACCAGAACAAATATTTTAAAATGTAAAGCAGCATATCAAATCAAAAGCCGTCAGTGCACCATGCGACTCCCCAGTTCTTCTGAAAGAAATCCATTAGTCATACATATTTTGTTTTAATTAAGTGCTTTATGTCTAGTGATACAAGCCTTTTACACAATATTAAAAAGACATTCAGATCAGAAAACTTGATTCATGATACATCAATACTTAAAAACAAAAATGTCATCAATTTTTATAGGTATTAAAAAAAGTTAAATAAGCAATATTTCAACCTGGGAAATATTTATTGAATTAATTACATTACATTTAAAGAATATAATAGAAAATTAAGAACATTCCAAGTCAAATAACAAGTGAATCAAGGTTTTTCTTTGCCTGGATTCCAATATGATGGGCCGCCGCAGTCATTACTAGGGATTCTGCCCCAAAACGGGTCTGTCCAGTAAGTGGGGGAAATTGGCAGAGCCTTTCACAGATTATGATATGTGATATGATATGATATTATATGATATGATAAGGCATTTATAACGCGCCTATACACAAGTGTTTCAAAACGTGACGAGGCAAGGGAGGGGCGAAGACAGAGACAACGATCTTACTAGGCCAGGTGATATTGAGATCGCGCAAGTGCAGGGGAGGGAGGAAAGGGAAGGTGCGGGTAGGGGCTGGGTAAGTGCAATACATAGGATCAACGGTAAAAAATAAATAGAATAAATAAAAACAGTAGGTAAAAGTGCAGCCAGCTAGTGACAAGTGCAGGGGTAAGTGCGGACATGAAGTGTCAAGAGCTGGTGGGGACTGTAGGGATACAGAAACACCCCCCAAGCGCAGGGGTTACCCGGGAGGCAGTGCAGGTGTGCAGCTGGCTGGGGAGGGGACCTGGGCCCGAGATCAGAGGGTAGCCAGGTGACCAGTGCGGTTTCAGCCAGCAGTTCAGCAGGGGAGAGGGGGAGAGAAAGCAGAAGCAAAGAGGAAGGTCTTGAGGTGCTTCTGGAACCAGAGATGGTTCTCCTCAAGTTTCAGGGAGGCTGTTCCAGAGGGAGGTCCCAGCCACCATCTGGAGGCGGGGCCTCCCTCTGTAGTTAATGCCCCACATTAACTCTGGAGAGGATGTCCATAGGTAAATACATTATAAATCATATTATTATTTTGTTATTTATTTTTTTATTTGATTTAGTTGAATATCAACTTTACAAATATATAAAATATTCATCATTGTTACAATATAATCAATTAATTTACATCATTCAAGTTACACAATAAAAAGAAAAAGTAAAAGCACATAATGGATAAAACTTAAGAGATAATGCAGTTATCTTCCAAAGAGGTCAAATGTTGTCAGCACAGTTACATTTTTCCTTATCACATGACCATTGTGTTATTTCTTTTGATCAAATGGAAATGTAGCATCAAGTATGTTAATGGTTGCAATTCTAACCGAGATCTTTTTAGTACTGAAAATTTCGGCCCAAATTTCATTTGCAGATCTTGTATTAAGCTTATGTTGCATGCATTTGACCAATTTGATTCGGTTTTCCACAAAAGCTTCACATTCTGTGACAATATGACAAAGAGTTTCTATATGAGATAAATTCTTACAGAATCGACAATAGATTAGATCTTTTTCCACTAACCCTCTTCTATACAAAATCTCATTTACCGGCCATAGGTTCAATCGAAATCTTACAATTTTCTGTCTGAGGACAGCAGACGGGAATTTCACAAGATAATCAGCCATCAAGCGAAATCTCTTATGACCAAAGACAGTCCTATCAAAATCTTTCAGCTTCATGCATTGATCTTGAATCATAGTAAGGCAGGTACGTTTGTGGGATTTCAACAAACATGCAATGATGGGTGTACAACGTTTATCTTCTCTTTTTAGCCAGTGTCGAGATGACTGTGCGCGATCCCATTAGTTTTCTTTTTTAATTTTCGAGGGACCAACACCTGGTCATGTACCTCGGTAAAGAGCAACTTATTCATATCTAGATGGGCTATAACAGTAGCTACCAATTCCTTGTGCTTTATATTAATCGATGTCATGTTTGCATGGACCACTGATAAGCGCAGTAAGGAGCCTTTGCCAGCACCTTCTGAGTTAACTTTTAACAAAAACTTGCATTTTCCCATTTTCTAGAGCGACATAAGGGATTGTAACCCAAGTTCTCACCTTATTACTTCAACGAAGATACTCGGGAGACCCAGCTGCAAGTGCAATATTTTTGCCTCCAGTTTTTACAACTAAACAACCGCCTTCTCTGGAAGAACCTCTAATGCGTATAACATGCCCGAGGTTTTGCATTTCTTGTGTGCTTCCAACTTAGCCGCAATAGAATGACCCCCACACCAATTAATCACCCTTGTGATAGCCAAACATTTGCACCATGCCTTGGGTGGGAGGACCTCAGAGTAGGGAGGGGCCCTAATGGGGGGACTAGGTAGTTGGATTGTGTAACCCTTCTTCAAGGTTCTGCCACCTATAGAAAAGGAGGTACCACCATATGCTATGCTCTTTTCCCTATTGGCATGATTTTTGTTTTGGATAGGTTTTGGATAGGTTAATCCTAAAACCGTTAATTTGAGCATAAAGTTGTAGGGCGTCTAGAGAGTGTTGCAGTCCCACAGCTGTCTGGTCAAGGTCATACATATTAATTAAAGGCATTCTAATGGTAATACTTTAATACAATGTGGGGCAACAATTAAACAATGCATTCTCTTATCATTTCCTTTTCCTGTTTGAAAGGTACCTAATTTCAAATTTCTTTAACTGATGTTGTGATTCTAAACATTATTGGTGGGGACCTCTACAGGCAAAGAGCACTCATATTTTTAAAGAAATTTGGTATGGGAGGTCAGTTCAGAGATCCAGGTTAGAGCCCTGGCTCAAGGACAATATTTGGAGACTGCCAGAGCTGAGCCCTGGTTAGCCCTGGCCCACTTAAAGCTCAGCTTCTATCCACATAGCGTACAGTGGCCCGGTAGACTCCTTTCTATAGACCCGCTCTTGCCCACCGGCCTGCTGCACTATGCATACGAGTCCGACCTCACTACTTCCCTGTTCTGAGCACACAACACGCTGGTGACCCTTTCCTACCTGTGCATCTTGCTCTCACAAGCCCTTTTCCCACTCTGCATTGCTCATTCACGGCGCACTTTTCTCTATCCTCTACTCTCGCTCTCTCTCTCTCCCCCCCCTTATATGCCTTTGGCCTCAGTGCCAGCATACAACCATCTTCCTTCTACTAACCCTCTGCACCCCCTTTTATATTATAATCCCACCTTTTCTTACTGCACCTATTCCTTCAACTCCTCAATTCATGTTACAGTAGCCATTATTTAGGATTACAAGCCTTTTTTGTTGAATTTATAACAGTTTTTTGTAGATCTCCTTAACACCCTTTTGGGCCCATGAAACTCTTTAAATAAACCAAGTCGCTGGCCTGTAAAGGCTACATGAAGACCTCTTCTTATTGTCATTCCAAGCGCTGGCTGAAGTTGTGTGGGTACCCAGGTGGAGGATGTTGCTGGGAACCCACTGAGGCTCGAGCCACTTTCTTTTGAAAAGGTTGAAAGGCCCTGTCCTTTACAGGATGAACACAAACATAACCAGAAGCCTATGCATCAGGGACTTAACTATGCCATGGCCGGTTATCCAGTAACCCACACGAGGCAGAGACACATACACAATCACTGTTGCATGATGCACACGCACAGCAGCATTCCCCGAGGGCAGCCGCTCGCGGCACAGAATGTTGTTTTCTAAATGTTAACCACGTATATGGGCGGTCAACATTAAAGAAATAAGGAAGCACGCGGCCGCCGTACTTGTAGATGTCTGTACACATACAGTGTAAGAAGTACATCATGCAAAATTACACAACAAATCCATCGCCTCAAGGGCCAGCCAAACAATTAACAGCGCCTAGAACTCCCTGAAAAATCAGTGGAGGCAGGAGCAGCGCTACCGTTGCACATCAGCTGAGCCACAACCTCCTCCACTACACTCTGTGCCCAACTTCAGAGCCACAAGTTATGACTAAGGCTTCCAGTTTTCCGTTTTTACTGATTTTGACACAAAAATACAGATGGAAATCAATCTAATTTCTGTCTGTAATAATTTATAAAAATTGAAAGAAAATGGAAAAACAGGTCTTTCTGTCTGGTTCTCTATGATGTCACTCATACATCGCAGGCCAATCACATTGCAGATTGGCAGCACAGAGAATGTAAAAGTTGTATGAAAATAACATTAAAGTTCTTCCAATTGCTGCCAGCATATATCTTAGGGCAGCAGCAGTCACAGGAGCAACCATTTGTTATGGAAAAAATGGAGCTAGCATTGTCTTTCCTATATGGCTGCATGTGTGCTTTAATAAAGGCGTTTTTATTAGAATAAATGCAGACAAATACAGGCTGTGAACGATCTTTTCATATGACAAAAAAAATGTGCCTAAATATAGAAAAAAGGGCCAATAAATAAATGTGGATAGATACAGACGGAAATGGCAGAAAAAAAATATTAAACCGGGCGCCTTAATTATAATACGCCCCCCCCACCTCCCACAGTGAACTCCAGGCCACAACGTGAACCCGCCCAAACTGGCAGTGACAGGGAACCAACTGCCAAGCACCCAGGGCCAAGCACTCGCCTGCTGGCAGAACCCTCCACACGTAAAGGCACGCAAGCAGTACAACTGCACACTCCACCAACAACCAGCCCTACTCCCCCCATCACACAAAGTCACCCGCGCACAAATGTAAACTATGGGGCTGATTCACAATGAGGTTTCCTGGAAGTAGCTCTGCCTTACTCCTAACTTACTACTGGAAAGAGAGAGTATTTTATTCTCATAGAAGTTACCAGGAGTACTCTGTCTTACTCCTAACCTACAACTGGAGAGAGTATTTGATTCTCATAGAAGTTACCAGGAGTAACTCTGCCTTACTCCTAACTTACTACTGGAGAGAGTATTTGATTCTGATAGAAGTTACCAGGAGTAACTCTGACTTATCCCTGCAAAAATAACAGTTAGAGGAAATGTTATCTTACGTTTCTTCACCCATGTGTCATGGCAATGTACCTAAAGTATCTAACCACTGTCACCCGCAACAATGTAACCTCAAAGTCTACTCCAGTGAAAGAGCCAAGAAGCCATGAAGATTGTGGTGAGGGCGTTCCAAAATAATTCAATCTAAACACATGTTGGTGGGGAAGCACAGCGAGTAGAGCGCTCGGACACAGGTTCGAATCCCGGCAGGACCAACCTCAGCCTTACATCCTTCTGCGGTCGATAAACGAGCACCACACACCATGGGTAATAAAAAGCAGTGCTCAGATGCCTGAGGGTTCGTAGCGCTATATAAATGCAAATTATATTTATGTATCTAATAAAAATCGTGTAGCAGGGAAACCGAAGAACACACTGAGGCAGCACAGACACACACACGCTGCCATGCTGCGCCACGTTAGACCAGAACTCCAGCATTTCTGATATGGACCCCGCAAAGCACACCCACACCTGAAAAAGAGTCACGTGCCCAAATCTGTCTAAGGAACGAATGTGGAAGCCATGCCTGTGGTTGGCTTTGGTTTGATGTATAGATAATATCTCAAAAATGATGATAGTGAAAAAAATGCAACAAGTATGGAAACAAATCAGGTTGACGGAAGAAAAAGGAGAACGAAAGGAAGAAAGAAAGGAACAAACAAGAGAAAGAAAGAAAGAAAAGAAAAGAAAAGAAAGACAGACAGGCCAAAGGGCTGGAAAAGAAAGTAAAAAACAAAGAGAATAAACAAGTGAAACGGAAAGGAAATAATAGGGAAATAAAATAGTAGGATAGCAGGAAGGAAAAAGAAAGACTAAGGCAAAAAGAAATAAAAACCATGCAACGAAAAAGCCGGAACCACAAACCCCACCTTTTAAACACTGTGCCCGGTCTTGAGTCTTGCCTCCACTTCTTCGGCTCCGTTCGGGCGCGCGTCCTCTTCCCGGGGATTCCTCTGCACTCTGCAGCCTCGCGCATGCGCTTTCTTATCATTACTTTGGGAAGGAGAGGAGGAGGAGGGAGCCGAGGTACCAGCCTCAGGCAGAATATTCCTGGGCCAGCATCCAAAAAAGCATGTTCCTTCATTAAATGTGACCCAGTGCGCCCCCTCAGCAGGGAAATAGCCCTGCGCCAAGTTCAGGAGAGACCTCATACCGTACCGAACCATCTCAGATTCATGTCTGCGTTAATGCCCTTTCTGCCGCGTTACAGTAACGTGCTGGAAAACTCAGCCATTCACCCGTCAGGGATCGATAAATACACTGAGGACAATTGATTTGGGAAATAATAACGCGGCTATCAGTTGCAGGAATCAATTTAGAGTGTGGTGCGTGCGACACACATGATACATGCTATTACATGGGCCCTCATTACGACCCTGGCGGAATCCGCGGTGCTAAATGCACCGCGGAGCATGGCGGAAAGCCGCCGATAGCGCCATGGGGGTTGGCGGATTTACCACCCCATGCCGACCTTGGCGGAGCGGTAAATCCCCAATCCCCATTTTACCCTTCCCCATTCCCATTCTTGCCCCATAGGGTATAATGGGAGTGGGGAAGGAGTTAATTACGCCGCCGTAAAGTACGGCGGCGTAATTAACAACGAGGTCCCTTAGCGCCATGGTTTTCTCCGCCCGGTAAAACCAGGCGGAGAAAACCTCCATGGCGCTAAGGGAACTCGTAGTACGGCGGACGGGTCCGCCGCGATTACCGCTGGCGGAAACCCACTCCGCCAGGGTCGTAATGAGGGCCATGGTCTCCAGCTTTACCCTCTTCGAGCACTGAGAGAAGCTGGTGGGATGTTAATTCCTCCAATGAAACCAGGCAAAGGAAGCAGGGGCGCAGAGAAGTGATTGTTGACTGCCTGAACAGGTAAGGGTGCAGCACAACATGGAACAGTCTCCTGGACTCATGAAGGCAGCCACTGACCCCACCATCGTGGGCCTCTGGAACTTTTTCACCCCCGGGGAACACCATGGCTGATCACCTAAATCAAATTTAGGTGACTTTACATCTGGGCAGCCTGTTTTGCTTCTGTGGTTAGAGTGCCCTTCAAGTGGGTGATAGCTTCCCTCTATGCTCACTGCTTATTCTCACTTACCTGCAGAGTCCTTACTGTGTGGCTGCCTGTTTGAAGTTGCCCCTCACTCCATGAGGTGTGGCTCTGCCAGTCTGTAATTGAACCTATTAGACTTGTATGCTGCCTGACGTAGACCCCTGTAACATGAGGCGAGGCTTTGCCAGTATGTGTAATCGTACCTATCTGACTCATACGGTGCCTGATGTAGCCCCCTGTAACATGAGGTGAGGCTTTGCCAGTCTGTGTAATCATACCTATCTGACTCGTATGCTGCCTGATGTAGCCCCCTGTAACATGAGGCAAGGCTTTGCCAGTCTGCCTAATCATACCTTCCTGATTCATATGCTGCCTGATGTAGCCCCCTGTAACATGAGGCGAGGCTTTGCCAGTCTGCGTAATAGTACCTATCTGACTCATATGCTGCCTGAGGTAGGCCCCTGTAACTTGAGGTGAGACTTTGCCAGTCTGAATGGTACCTATCTAATGCATGTGCTGCCTAATGAAGCACCCTGCAACATGAGGTGAGGCTTTGCCAGTCTGAATGGTACCTATCTAATGCATGAATTGCCTGATGTAGCCCCCTGTAACATGAGGCGAGGCTTTGCCAGTCTGTGTAATCATACCTATCTGATTCATATGCTGCCTGATGTAGCCTCCTGTAACTTGAGGTGAGGCTTTGCCAGTCTGAATGGTACCTATCTAATGCATGTGCTGCCTGATGTAGCCCCCTGTAACATGAGGCAAGGCTTTGCCAGTCTGCCTAATCATACCTTCCTGATTCATATGCTGCCTGATGTAGCCCCCTGTAACATGAGGCGAGGCTTTGCCAGTCTGCGTAATAGTACCTATCTGACTCATATGCTGCCTGAGGTAGGCCCCTGTAACTTGAGGGGAGGCTTTGCCAGTCTGAATGGTACCTATCTAATGCATGTGCAGCCTGATGAAGCACCCTGTAACATGAGGTGAGGCTTTGCCAGTCTGAATGGTACCTATCTAATGCATGAATTGCCTGATGTAGCCCCCTGTAACATGAGGCGAGGCTTTGCCAGTCTTTGTAATCATACCTATCTGATTCATATGCTGCCTGATGTAGCCCCCTGTAACTTGAGGTGAGGCTTTGCCAGTCTGAATGGTACCTATCTAATGCATGTGCTGCCTGATGTAGCCCCCTGTAACATGAGGTGAGGCTTTGCCAGTCTGTATCCACACACCTTTTTATGTCTGTAACCATATGTTTACTCTTGAACTTCACCATGCCTCAGGGCTTTGTGCGCTGAAACAAATGCAAATAAATCAAATAAAACAAAAAATAAAGGCGATCCACTGAGTGCTTGAAACAGCTGTCTCGGGGGTCGTGGCCTGATGCCGTGCAAGATGGCTGCCTAGATGTTGCTCTCCCGCCCATATTATTTTATATTTTGTTCCGTAATGCCTTCTCCCCATTTATTTTTATCCAGAATGCTTCCAATTACCTTGTAAGTGTCAGCCTCTGAATTCTTCTGCTTTCTCATTGGTAAAGCTCGCTGCGACACGCTGTAGCAGCTGCCAAGCTGCTGCAGTGATTTTGCTCACTTGTGGCCGACGTCTATGAGGAGAGGAGCTGGCTCTCATGTGAGGTCACGTTGTACGTCGCGCTCGGCCTGTGTTATGAAGCCAGAAACGCAATCTAATGGTCAAAAAATTGATAAAGTAGGCAAACTTTATTTGCGCTTCCTGCTCTCTTTGTACACTGTAATGAATAGGCTTAGGGAAAGCTAACTAGCAGTACTGTTCTGTGAGAATCTCTCTCAAGTACCCATTTCAGAATTGGGTCGTACTGGGTATTATCATTATTCAAACGCGTCCGAGAGCCACGCTGTCGGCTGTACTGTAAAGCAGCAAAGGTTCTAACAACAATGGCCTCTGATCAAGGAGGACAAAAGGTTCCTACTGTTAAAGATGTTCAGGCACTGGTACCATCTCCTACTCACAAAAGGTCAAAAAGTGATTCCCCTCCCCGCTTGTAACACCGCCATAGAAGTGATTTTGAAGGAAATAAAGTCTCTCAAGTCCTTTATGGATGTCATAAACTTCAACAACTTGATGACAGATGGGCTGCTTTTGAAAATAGGATGGGTGCAATTCAGAATAGAGTAGGTTTTGTGGAAGACATTACATCCAGATGATTGCCTCTTGAAATGGGCGTCAAAGACCTACAAAAGCATAACGAAGAGTTGGAAAACAGTGGCAGACGCAATAACCTCAGTTTATCAGGCCTGCCGGAGGGCAGAGGAGGGAAGGGTGCCATTCTAGTCCTACAGAAATGCTGCCTGCTCCTCTTCATTTTCCACCAGAAGTAGCCCTAAATATTCAACGGGCACACCGCATTGGACTTAAAGATGGCCCTCTTAGTTCACGCACATCACTGCGCACGTTGATCTTCTGAATGCTGGAATACACCCAATTACAACTCATCATCACTAAAGCAAAGTGAAAGGGAAGTCTTATGTGGAAAGGCAACAGAATCTATCTATCCCAAGATGTGGTGAAGAAAACGGCACAGCGGTGAAGGAATTTATTTTATATCACCCGGTGTTGGCACAACTTAATGTTAGATATTGTCTCTACCATACCATATCGTTCGTCTAAGGTCACCATTGATGGTAGAACAGAACTCCAATATTTGATGATCCAGCTGCCCTTAAATCATTCATCAGGTCCCTAAAGTCAGGAAGCATGAATACATCACTACCTTGAAATTATCCATTGTCAATATCTTGACTTCTGCCATAAATTGCCTAAATTATCCCTCTAATCTGCTTTGAGTATTACAGATTCCATGTATTATTGTAATCCTTTTTGTGGATGTGACGGCTGGGTGGCAGGTTTCCTTAAGACCCTTTCTGGTCCTTTTTGGTGTCTCCAACTCCTAAGCTTTTCCTCTTTCTCTCCCTTTTGTAAACTTGATAAACCTTATCATAACCTTTTCCTGTTTTTTAAACTATCTTTTATTCATACTCATGCTATGCTCTCTGACTGAATCTGATAAGTATGTCAAGACTTTTCGACATCCCCATTCCTTTTGTGTCCTCTCCTGATATGTCTTATAAAATGTATTCATATGGAAAATCCGCCAACCAATATTATTCTCTCGAATGTTCATATGCCATGTCAACGCACCCCCACAATCATATTATTTTCTTATATGTACATACATCATTTGTATGGTTATCTCTGAATTCCTTTAGTGACGTGTGTGTGTTTCATGGAATATTAAGGGTATCAATGACGCAACCAAAAGACATAAGGTATTATCCCATCTTAAGAAACTCAACCTCTCAGGCTAATATTTTGGGATATATATTATTTGCGCTTAATAACTTCATCTGTAATCTGTAAACATGTTTTCTCACATAGCATAGAAGGTAATGTTCATATCTATCTTACACATGGAGATGCATGATACATGAATTACTGCTGTTTATGTTATGTTCTGTTTGGATGTTATTTCTGTGCTTTTCAAAAATATCAATAAAAACGTAGCTAACTAAAATAAAAAAAATGGTAAAAAGAAACAGCTGTCTGGTAGAGTGTGCATGCATTATACCAGTGCAATCCAGGTGTGTTGGCAGCAGTCCTGGTGCATTGAAAGCTGTCACTGGCCTTGGACATATTCTCACGCTCCCAACCTGCCCGTTCTCTTCAATAGTCTTGAGCTGCTCCACGTCCCAGGCAAAGTGGAAATATATGTTAGGTTCTATTGACGTAAATGGGCTACCCAACCAATAATATCTCCTTTTGTCCACAGTTTGTGAGGTATGGCAGTAACTTTAGATGGTTGGGTTGGGAGGTCAGAAAGCTTCCTATTCTGCGCACACCTGAGGGAAGCATTTTGTTTTGTCTTTGCACTTCTTGCACACCGGCTGCGGCTGGGCGGACTGTATCGAACCAGATTCGAACCACTCTGGAAGATGCGGGTTCCAATTGCCTTAAAGCATTTGAACTATTGCGAGCTAAAGCCCGAAATGATTCAAGTCTTTTCAATCCAAATATGAGCCACTCTTACAAATACAGGACAGGTATTCAATAGTTCAACTGAGTTCAAATAGGTCTCGTGTACGTTGCTGAATTCTGGGATACTGGTGGCTCTGGAAATGACGCAGTAGGACCGTCACTTCCTGCCTGTAGCCATTTTGTTGCAAGAGGGCAGAGAGACAGGCCTGGAGCCCCTGCGTGCTTCAGTCGCAAACCAGCCTTACTCAGAAGCACAATTGTGTTTAAAAGCTACACTTTATTTATTTAGTTGAATACTATTTTTTTTTTAAACAGTTTATTTTGGTTTACTTCATATCAATAGAAAGAAAAGAAACGAGGGCCTCTTTCATTGAGCCAGCGCTCAGTCAGCAACCTGTTTATTCAGTCACTTTTTGTGACATATTGCACTTAATTTTTGCACATGGTCGTAGTAGGCATTGTTCTTCTTCCAGGTGATTTATTTACCATCCCATTTTTAAAATCAAATAGCCTTTTGTTTAACTGTGTCATACACTTACATATTCTTTTTCTATTTAATCTGGACTGTTTTTTAATACTCTTTCCAATTATTTTGATATTTTCTCAAAAAGGACTATCGCCTGTGTGAGCCATTGTTTTGTGTTTCAATGCCTTCCACTTGTCCAGAGTATTTTCTTTTTCAGTATTACAAATTGGCCGGTGCGGTAATAACGTGCCGGTATCAACGTGTGCCAGCACATTAGCGCACAGGCAAAATCCCCGATAGAGTTCTATGGACTCAAAATTAATGGGCACTAACACCGGCACCACCATTTGTAATCTGGAGGTAATACCACCAGACCAAGTGGCGGTAACGATGATATGGTTTGGTGGTATCCCAGTGGATTTAGTGATGGGATATCAACCAAACTTGCAATGCGCCACATTTTCTTTTTTTTAAATCTGAAAACATGCATTTTTACGTATTGTCAAGTAATTTTTTTCAGTTAAAATTGTAATCAACATATTTCTCTTAAACCTTGAAAACAATATCATCAACAATAAAACCTATTCTCCAAATGTTGGCGCTGGCTAGCACAGCATAAACAAAATGAATGGAGAGACATAGGCCCTCATTCCAAGTGTGTCGGTAACCTGCTGGTGTTAGCGGCGGGTTACTGGCAGACTCGCCTTACCATTACCGGTGTCCGATATCCTGGTGTTCCTGTGATATTACGGGTGCCAGCAACAGCAGTAAGTTCCCATTCCATAGGACTCCATGGCATGGGAACTACTGAATCAACGGTACTGTTGCTAACAAAGCTGGTGATTTAGTGATTACTCTGCCAGTAGGCGCCTGAAACGCTGCCAGTAGTTTATTGCCCCTACCGGCAGACTCAGAGTGAGCCTGTCCACTAACAATGGCAGAGCGAATTGTGCCAGCATTTTCACTGGACCTGCACACCCATAATGAGCCCAATAACATTACCACGGGGACCAGCCAGTATAATTTTTGAGAGTTCAACTTTGTCATCAATTCCTGGATTCGCCCCTTTTGGACTGCTTGGAAGCGTGGTAATTGTCTTGCGGCATCCATGTTTTCCCCCAACATGGCCGCCGCTGCCGAGATCGCTGTTGCAGCGGTCTAGTTTCCCTTCTTCACATCAGCTGATATGGGCTGCTCTCATGCGAGCCGGCGCGTCTCAACGTTCGGTTGCGAATCAGCCGTTCTCAGCATTTTCACTGGACCTGCACACCCATAATGAGCCCAATAGCATTACCACGGGGACCAGCCAGTATAATTTTTGAGAGTTCAACTTTGTCATCAATTCCTGGATTCGCCCCTTTTGGACTGCTTGGAAGTGTGGTAATTGTCTTGCGGCATCCATGTTTTCCCCCAACATGGCCGCCGCTGCCGAGATCGCTGTTGCAGCGGTCTAGTTTCCCTTCTTCACATCAGCTGATATGGGCTGCTCTCATGCGAGCCGGCGCGCCTCAACATTCGGTTGCGAATCAGCCGTTCTCAGCACTTCTCCCATGGTCTTCCCTTGTTTACTTTCCCGCTGTCCTGCTTCCAATACCCGCTGTGTCCTTCCTTGTCCTTCCCGCTGCTTCCCTTTCGATTCTCAGCGAAACTGCTTTACCGCCGGAATCCTCCTGCGGTTACGGTTATCCTTCCTGGATTTCTCCGTCCTTCCTGGAACTTACTCTGAGCCAGCCAACTAATCAACACCAACAGGGCAGTGGCCCTGGAGGTCAACCCGCTCGGCTTTTAGGGCGGCAGGACTGCGAAGGGGAAACTCACCCGTATCTCTTCGAATCCCGGACCTCAAGAAAGAAGAAGAAGGATCCTTCCATCAAGAAGAAAACCTCTAAGGAGAGACAGGTGAGCCTGGACCTTGTGTCCCACTCACGTGACAGTTTCAGATGCCAACGGGTTACAGCCAATATGGATCCTTCTATGCAAGATTTGCTCCGTGGAACACAGGAACTATCCACAGAGGTACAAAACTTAAAGGCAGAAAATGCAGCCTTGAGGCATGTGCAGGGATTCAGCCTTTCAGGAAAGTGCAGCAGTAGGAGGCACTGTGGAGAAATATGATGGGGTTCCTAAAACACTGCAAGCCTTTATGGATTCTTGCATGGTTCATTTTACCTTTAAGCCGTACTATTTTTCTACTCCACGAGCTATGGTGGGCTTTATAATTTCCCATCTTATTGGGCATGCCATGTCTTGGTCCACCCCTCTAGTATCATCCAGTGACCCCCTCCTGGATAACTATGAGGAATTCCTGGCAGCCTTCAAGACAATGTTTGACCACCCTGATCAGGTATTTCCGGCTCAGGAAAGACTGCTAGAGTTCCAACAAGGGAACCAGGATATGTTAACTTACGTGACAAGATTCAAACAACTTGCAAAGGAGGCTACTTTGTCTTCGGAAGCCTGTTTTTCCCTATTCAGGAAAGGTTTAAATGAGGAAATCAAAGATGAACTCGCTAGAGTAGCCCGCCCTGACTCCTTCCAGGCCCTTCTGGATCTGTCATTACAAATTGATTTCCGCATTCAGGAGCCTGAATGGAGCCCAGGTTCGGGAAACTGATACTCGCTCCACCCTTCCGGACTCATTGGAACTTACTCAAAGGTCATCTTTGGTCATTCTACAAGTCACCTTATCCGTCCACAATGGAGACTGCTTTCCCATCCTGGCTCTAGTCGATTGTTGTGCCATGGGCATTTTTCTTGATGACGCCTGGGCCCAGCAACATCACATTCCAAGAGAAAACAAAGAACTGATTCAAGACCATTGTCATCTGGACCTATCACCCAACAAACGGCACTGCTCATGTTGACAATAAACAATCACCAGGAACAACTGCACTTCGACCTAATAAAGACGGCTCACTACCCAATGGTATTGGGCATGCCCTGCTTACAAAGACATAATCCTTATATTAACTGAGCAGCCGGGTCTTTGTTCTTGGGCTCAGAATATTGTCTATCAAAATGCCTCTCCAGGAGTCCTCCAGTTTTGAAATCCACCAATACCATACTCGAGTGTTCCAACCAAGTGACTATCCTTAATATTCATCAGGTACCCAAGGAGTACAACCAGTTCTCTGATGTATTCTCCTCGGACATAGTCCAATCCTTGCCCCCACATAGGCCTGAGGATTGTGCCACTGAAACGGATAAGGACGCTATCATACCCTTTGGCCAGATGTTTATCTTGTCGGAACCAGAAAAGAAGGCCCTTCGGGAATACTTGGATACTAAGCTAGCCAATGGAACCATTCGGCCTTCCAAATCTTCGGCAGGGGCTTCCTTGTTTTTTCTACTCAAGAAAGATACCCAAGAACTTTGCCCATGTTTGGAATACAGAGGTCTCAATCAGTGCACCCTGAAGGATTGTTATCCTTTACCTCTCATTCCCGATATTCTTGAAGCATTGAGGGGAGCTGTACTTTTCACCAAACTTGACTTGAGAGGAGCATACCACTAAATTTGCATAAGGAAGAGGGACGAGTGGAAGACAGCATTCCGGACCCCCTTTGGTCATTTCGAATATTTGGTTATGCCATTTGGGCTATCAAATGCCCCTGCAGTTTTTCAATGTTTCATGGACAGAGTGTTCGTGACATGCTTTCCTTGTTTGTTATCATCTATTTGGAGTTTTTCAATGTTTCATGGACAGAGTGTTCTCTGACATGCTTTCCTTGTTTGTTATCATCTATTTGGATGACATTTTGATATTTCCAAAAGACTTAGCCTCCATAAGGGGCATGTATCAAAGGTCCTAAACCTCCTACAAGAATATCATCTATTTGCGAAGCCAGAGAAATGCATCTTCCATTCTTCTTCAGTACGCTATCTGGGTTTCATTATAAGTCCTCATGGCATTTCCATGGATCCATCCAAGATCAAGGCCTTAAGATCTAGGGTGTCAGTCCTTTCTTCCAGCTTGGCTACATCTAGTTTCACGTCTTGCACTACCTGTTTCATGTTATTCCTCATTGTGGCGAATTGGTCTTGTACCGTCGACATGAATTTGTCTTGCAGCTCAACGAACCAGGCGTGCATGTCGTCTCTTGAGGGGGGTAGGTTGCATGTGTTGGAGGGAATGGAGTCAGTTGAGGGGTCTTCCTGTGTCCATCCCCTGGTGGATATTGGGGTATCAGACACCCACATTTGAAGTATGTTTGAATCGTGTTTATCCGATTGCTGGTTCAGTTGGGTCGTGCCCCCTTTCCCCTTTGCCTTGGACATTGCCCTTGTGTTGTGGTGTTTTCACTGGGTTTCTTCTGCTCCTTAGTGGGGCTATATTGTGTTAGTGCCTCTGCAGACTTGTATTTGGTTTGGTGGGGTGAGCCTGCTTGTTGATGTGCCTTCCGGTTTAATGTCGTCTTACCACAGGGGAGCTTGTTTCCCCTCCAGCCTCCTGGGGACCTCGTGCTTGACAGATCCCACTGCAGGAATTGGATCTGGGGGAAGATTCTTTGTCTGTCTCTCCCCTTTATATCCGCCATGCGCCTCCTCTGCTTGAAAATTTGTTGGCTGGAATGGGGGGGGGTTTCCCCGTAGGTGTATTAAGGCCTTTTGTGAGTGTGCGGAGGGGTGGGGGGGTGTCTCCCGTCCTGTGTAGTTCATTCAGCATCTACCGTACCAGGGGGGGAGCGCTTCTCACCTGCAGCCCCGTCCGGGCATGTTACGGAGTCTCTCGGGTTCCCGGGGTGGTGCGCCGCCTTCTCCGCCCACGCCCTCTACAGTACTTCTGGGCCCGTCCGCTGCTCCGAAGCACGTAGCAGTGTCTCCTTTTCCCCTGCTTGTGTGTGGCTTCTTCTCGCGGTATGCACTGCGTTGCTTGGGTCCCCGCCTTGGATTCCTCTGCATCCGCGGGAGACCTACTCCCCGATGTGATCCGCGCCTTGCCCGGTGGGGAAGGGGCGGATCGCTCGTTGTATGCGAGCAGCCTCGTGTGCCCTCCCGCTAGGCACTTTCTCTGCCGCTGGATCCGCCACCTCCAGGTAGGTGTTTGTTGCTTAGCGGATATGGCCAGCCTTGTCCTCTGCCTCTCCTTCTATCTAGCCGCGTGGGATGAACTGCAATCCTCGGAGAGGGAGGGGGTGTCACTCGAACGCGGCGCTGCTTTAACTTGCTCTCTCCCCGGTGGCGAGTCCCCTTTTCCGCTATATGCCAGTGGGTGCTGGGGATGATCGGCTGCTGCTGGCAGTGCATTTATCCTCAGAATTAGGTGCTCATTGTGGTTCTTCTGTGTGGCCCGGCTGGAGCGAGACTTATACACATCTCCCTGAACCGGCGGCCATCTTGGAATCGCGCATGCTTTTTAAGGGAACTTTGTTTGCAGTGCAACGAAGTGCAAGTTTCAACTTCTTCCAACACTTTAATTTAAAACGGAACGGTTTCTTTTCAAATAAAAGCTTAGGAAGAGTAAAAGTTATTTTTTAAAAGTAGAGAAGCACCGCTCCAAACCACTGCCGACGACTTCGACCACTGCACTGCAGAAACTCCTCTGGAACAGAGAAGACTAAAAAAGCTTTGAGGGGTTAATATCCGTCCTATGTAGTGAACCCATATTAAAGGTCCCAGACTTTAACAGGGAGTTAATTCTGCACACGGATGCCTCAAAAACAGGGCATCTACACGGTGCTATTGCCGGAATTTGAATGTGTAGAACACCCCACATTGTACGCTAGCCATAAACTCGTCCCAAGGGAACAAAAGTATGCCACCGTGGAGCCAGAAGCTTTGGCAATCAAGTGGCCAGTAAAGCACTTCAAATATTCTCTGATGGGAAGGAAGTTTCGCTTGGTTGCTGATCACTCTCCATTGACATAGATGAGCATAAGAAAGGACACAGACTCATGGATTATGGGGTGGTTCTTAGACCTACAGCTGTTCTGATTCACAGATGAACATCGCAAGGGGCAGGAACAAGGGAATGTGGATTTCCTCAGTCTCTGGGAATGTACTGATGTGGCGTGTATAGCCCCCGGTGGCAGGGTGGACTGGGCAGGGGCTTATTTTTCACACACTAACCCAAGATGAGAGGCCACAGCAACGCAAGGGCCTTCCCCAAAGACTTGGGGTTGTTATAGAACAGGTGAGCAACCCCACAGCCATCAGCGCTCTTAGCCCCCCTACTTCATGCACGAAGTGTGTGCACGGTGGGGCGCATTCTCTTTAAAGGGAGGCGTGGCCCAAGTGAAGATGGGTGTCCTGGAAAAGCAAGAGGGTTCTTGACAGATGTAGAACTAGGAAGGGAGAGGATGTACTTCCAAAGTCTGATTTTTGTGTTTCCCAATTTTGTCAGTCTATTTGGAGAAAGGCATTCAGCTCCAATGAAGAGGAGTCGGGGTATTTTTGACTGATTAACTCGGGTTTGGGCCAGTAAGACTGGTTACAGCCTGAGCTGTAATGCCATTTTACTGCTGTTTGTCTCCCAGACTGAGCCCCACGACATCACCACTGTGATTCCTTACTCCACACTTCCCCCCAACTAACCAACTCACCCCTAAGACTCGTATCACCTTATACTACACTCACAGGCTACCTCACACATGGCAACTTTGCATCTACCAATGCCATTTGGCATTGCTAGGGCAAAGATCACGTCTTAAGGTGCATCACCCCCCACCCCCAAGTCAGAGGCTAAACCGGATTTGCAGCAATTGATTTATCAAATCCTGGCCTCTCATCTGCGGATGAAACAAGCACGCAATTATCACTAGCAAACCAAATAGAATCACAAAAGCACTCAGGACTCAGGTATTTCTGCGCCACAACAGCACTCAGGACCCAGGTATTTCTGTGCCACAACAGCACTCAGGACCCAGGTATTTCTGCACCACAACAGCACTCAGAACCGAGGTATTTCTGCACTACAACAGCACTCAAGACCCAGGTATTTCTGCACTCAGTACCCAGGTATTTCTGCACCACAACGGCACTCAACCTAGGTATTTCTGCACCACACTGACACACAGGACTCCGGTATTTCTGCACCACAACAGCACTCAAGACTGGGTTTTTCTGCACCACAAAAGCACTCAGGAATTTCGGTACCCCACCAACACTCAGAATTCAGGTATTTCTACACCACAACAGCACTCTGGAATCAGGTATTTATGCACCACAAAAGCGCTCAGGATTCCGGTATTTCTGCACCACACTGGCACTCAGGATTCAGGTATCTCTGCACCACACCGGCACTCAGGACTCCGGTATTTCTGCACCACACCGACACTCATGACTAAGGTATTTCGGCACCACAACACACTCTGGAACCAGGTATTTCTGCGCCACACCGACAATCATGACTAAGGCATTTCAGCACCACAACACACTCTGGAACCAGGTATTTCTGCGCCACACCGACAATCATGACTAAGGCATTTCAGCACCACAACAGCACTCAGGACCCAGGTATTTCTGCGCCACAACAGCACTCAGGACCCAGGTATTTCTGCACCACAACAGCACTCAGGACCCAGGTATTTCTGCACCACAACAGCACTCAGAACCGAGGTATTTCTGCACCACAACAGCACTCAAGACCCAGGTATTTCTGCACTCAGTACCCAGGTATTTCTGCACCACAATGGCACTCAACCTAGGTATTTCTGCACCACACTGACACGCAGGACTCCAGTATTTCTGCACCACAACAGCACTCAAGACTGGGTTTTTCTGCACCACAAAAGCACTCAGGAATTTCGGTACCCCACCAACACTCAGAACTCAGGTATTTCTACACCACAACAGCACTCTGGAATCAGGTATTTCTGCACCACAAAAGCGCTCAGGATTCCGGTATTTCTGCACCACACTGGCACTCAGGATTCAGGTATCTCTGCACCACACCGGCACTCAGGACTCCGGTATTTCTGCACCACACTGGCACTCAGGACACAGGTATTTCTGCACCACACCGGAACTCAGGACTCAGGTATTGTCACAACGCGACCCTGGACACTGTGGAAAAGATGGAGGCTTACTTAGGCACCTTGCGGTCCTTTACCGTTCTAGTCTTTTCTGATCCTTTTACTTTAAAAGGTAGCCACGCCCACAACGCTGTGCGTTGCAACTCGCATTGTCAGCCTTTCGCTAACTTCGCCTGCAGTGCCGCTTCTTGAGCTTGGTCCTTTGATACTTTTCTACCTAGTACCCTGCCCGCATCTGCTTTCCCTGTGTCTCGGCTCTTCCTGTCTCGCGTCCTTCTGTCCGCTCCCTCGTTTCAGCCCCTCTCCCCTTTTGTGCGGGGTTCCGTACTGTAAGCTATCCTTCGCGTCCCTTCGCTATTTCTTCCCGGCTTGCTCTCTCTCTCCCTTGCGCTTGATTCCTGACTCTTGTCCACCCGCTTTCGCTCCCGCTTGCTCTCTCTATCTCTTTCGCTAGATTCTTTACTCTCGTTCACCCGCTTTCGCTCCCGCTCGCTCTCCCTTACTCTTTCCCTCTCTCTCCCTTCCTTGCTCGCTCTCGCTTCTATTCGCTCTCTCATTTTCCACTCTCTCTCGCTCTCCTGTACCAGCTCTCTCTCTCTCTCTCTTTCTTACCTGCGTTATAGCTTTATCCTCCCTCCTGACTGCTCCTGTGCGGCCTCCGCTTCAGCCTTCCTTGAACGCAGTGGACACTCATCCAATCCTTTTCGACATCAGCCTACCTCGTCCGGTTATACTTGGATTCAAGTACTGTTTACTGAATTACCATTCACCGGCCTCCTCCACATCCGACACACTTCCTGCCAGCAAGGACTCCCCATCTAACAGGGTTTTTTCTGCCGTCACTGGCTTTTTCCCTGGCGTTAAGGGACCGGCTCCCCTGGGTCCACCTGACAGCTTGTTCTCACCACTGTGAGGGTGGCCTCAAGCGGAGCTCGTCCCTATCTCTACGAGCGCAAGAAGGACAAGAAGGGAAGGAAGAGTACCAAGACGGACGAAGACCTGCAGGAGATCAAGAAGGAGGGGAGAAGAAGACCTAAGACTTCTATCCAGGAGGATTCCTCCAAGGATTCAGGTGAGGAGTCATCGGGGGTGGTAGTTTCCGATTCTGACAGGTATTTCTGCACCACACTGGCACTCAGGACTCAGATATTTCTGCACCACACTGGGACCCAGTACTCTAGTATTTCTGCACCACACCAGCACTCAGGGCTCTGGTATTTCTGCACCACACCAGCACTCAGGACTCAGGTATTTCTGCAACACACCAGCACTCAGGATTCAGGTATCTCTGCATGACACTGGCACTCAGGATTCAGGTATCTCTGCATGACACTGGCACTCAGGATTCAGGTATCTCTGCATGACACCGGCACTCAGGACTCAGGTATTTCTGCACCACACTGGGACCCAGTACTCTAGTATTTCTGCACCACACCAGCACTCAGGATTCAGGTATCTCTGCATGACACTGGCACTCAGGATTCAGGTATCTCTGCATGACACCGGCACTCAGGACTCAGGTATTTCTGCACCACACTGGGACCCAGTACTCTAGTATTTCTGCACCACACCAGCACTCAGGATTCAGGTATCTCTGCATGACACTGGCACTCAGGATTCAGGTATCTCTGCATGACATCGGCACTCAGGACTCAGGTATTTCTGCACCACACCAGCACTCAGGACTCTGGTATTTCTGCACCTCACCAGCACTCAGGACTCAGGTATTTCTGCACCACACCAGCACTCAGGACTCTGGTATTTCTGCACCTCACCAGCACTCAGGTCTCAGGTATTTCTGCACCACACTGGCACTCAGGACTCAGGTATTTCTGCACCACACCGGCACTCAGGACTCAGATATTTCTGCACCACACCAGCACTCAGGATTCAGGTATCTCTGCATGACACTGGCACTCAGGACTCCGTATCTTTGCACCACACCGGCACTCAGGACTCAGGTATTTCTGCACCTCACCGGCATTCAGGACGCGGGTATTTCTGACTTTCACAAACCAATACTCCTCTCTTTTCTGGCAGAACCAGTTTACATTTCAAAGACACCACCCACGGAGAGATCTAGTAGGTTGCAGAAGCGTTATTGGACACGTGGCCTGTTGTCAACTCCTTCTACGTCAGCACTAGTTGAGCTGCTGGTTCTGCAGCTCTTTGTGAGTATTTCTACAAGCCAAGTAACCGACAGAACATCTCACCGAGTCCCCAGAGTACCCCTAAACTGAACAAAGGGGTGTTCTATTCTTCGCGTTGCCTGGAAGCCCAGGAAGAAATACCTGTGTTAAACACTTGTATCCGCCAAGTATGCATTAGACGCCACACTGCTCCTCTCGTGCACAAGACACGTGTGGACTGAGAATGCACAGTGCATTGTGTAACTGCCCCGTGCCAGCTCAGAGTTGGCATGCTCCAGGGTTTTTCCCCAGGGAATATTACCTTTGAAGTGAGTCGTTTTCCTGAGAAAGACAGACGTGCTTCTTCTCGCTGCCGCGCCAGCTTTGGGTACAGGGCACCAGCCAGCCAGCCAAAGCGGAGTTTGCGGCCATCCGCTCTCACCGGGGTAGTGGGCCCCGTGGGGCCCCTTATAGATCCGACAAAGGGACGTCAGAACAACCCGGAAACAGGCATCTATGCACTGCACTGTGCCGCAGCCTCTGAGGCAGAGCCGTGCGCCAGGATTGTTTAACAACTGGGGCCTGGAGCTAATGCAGTAGGGCCCACGCTTAGGGGAGCCTGCAGTGGGAAGGGGGCTTGCTCTGGCCCTGGCCGAATGTGCAGGATCGACCCGAGTGGAGGGAGGGAGCGCAAACCAATCACGGAGAGATCAGAGGGGGGTTGGCCCCGCGAGAAACAGTGTTCCCCCATGGGAAAATACTCATGTTTGCTTTGTCATAATGCCAGTAATGATACTAAAGCAAAACATGCTTCATTCAGGCTCTGCCAATGTATGTCAGTATCACCACGTAAGAACATACTCCTGTAACTTAGTTTACTGCAAGAAAAAAAAAAAAGCTATGCCATAGTAAAAATACATGGCCTTGCCGGCTAAACAAATCTCCCCCTCGCCACAGAAGTATTTGCCCTCTAACACCAGTAGAAAATGTCATGCAACAGTAAGAAAACATTGCCTTGCAGGCGGCACCAATGCACCCCATGTCAAAAACGTATCGTGTTGCCTTTGACCTTAACACCAGTAAAACAATGCCATGCCACAGTAAGTAAACATGCCATCCCCTCCACCATGCAAGAACATACATCCTGCTGGCTTTTGCCCACGGACGTCATAGGGGTCACCAGGGGTCGCACCTGCGACCCATGCGGTCTCCCCGGCTACCCCTTTTCTTTTTTCTTTTTTTGCAAGCTACTGGACTGTAAAAATAAAAAAGAACAGGGGTTCCACAAGTCTAACACTTTCAGTACTGACCCCAAATAAGAAAGAATAGGAATACCCCAAAATGTGTCTTTCTGGCATTCTATACAATAATTGCAAGAATCATTAAAGGTTTATTTCAGGCACACTTCAGGGGGTGAGTCAAAGATTTGGTCTGTTCTTAACCACCCACTCAGCCTTTCATCCGTCTGAGATTGATAAATGAGTACCAACACGGGTTGGGCAATATTGTATTTATGTATATTTTTTCTATATAAAGCGCTTAAGCATAAGTGCTTTATAATAACACATCATTATTATTTGACCATGGACGTCTGCCGGCATTCACAGTAATTTCGGTAATATAGGCCTACACACACTGATCTTAATGATACATATGGTGATCCATTCTTGTATGAAATGTATATCACATTACAGTGATATCGTAACCATATTTTTCATAGTGTACTTAGGAACATGCTATGTGATGCCGCTTCCTGTTTTGTCAAGGGGTGAAAGGTTGTTTCCATCGCGTCCCGCGATATCACTTCAGGGTGGGGGCAAATTACATCAATTCCTTTGATGCCATCAGAGGTCAAGGGTCGTATGATGTCACTTCCGCTACTCCTGGCGTTTGGGTGAAATGACATCCCTGGCTTTGCCCTTACAACAATTCCATGCTGCAGTAGCACCCAGCCAATACCATTGTAGTACCCTCCCCCACCCCAAACCCTCTTTCACATAACACTTAAATTGGCCTTGCCCAAAAATGTTCCTGCTCCAATGCCCATCCCCAACACACGCACAGACACTCTCAAACACAAACTGATACAAAAACACACACACATGCACAGATGTGTACACAGATAGAGATACACATGCACACACAGACGCATGCAGACACACACATACACAGGGAGCATTTTACCAATGGGAATGAGTGTAATAGTCTCCCCCTGGAAGTGTAGGGCCTTCCTGTGCATGAAGACTGATGGGTGATTTTCACCTTAAGATTTATTCATCACCTTCTTACACCAAATGCTGGTGTACTTCAGACCCTCCCCCGCCCATTTCAAATCCCACTTGAATGCACTGATTGCTACTGCCCAGCTTGCCGTGGGATGCCACCAAACGTATCCTTCCTTCATGCAGTCAGTCACAAGTGCATGCAGTCACAAAGACATGAGCACACACAAAAACTCTAACAGCACAGACGCAAAGCAGCTGGACCTACAGCTACAGCATATTGTCCCTCACTCAACTTTTGTATATGCACACAGACACATATAAGACACTCACACTTCACAAATTCCATGACATGCGCACAAACACAGATGCAGCAGGCCCCATAGTTACACAGCCTACTGTCTCAACTTTCACATATGTAGCCAGATGCAATGGAGGGGTGTCATCTGTAGGGGTTCCGGGCACACTTGGGGTTGCAGACTGAGCCATATGTGGCATGCATTTAGTGTGCTCTCGAGGAGCCGGTCAATGCCGGGGAACCATACTTTCCTTCGGAGCATGCGTTTTGTCAACACTATGCCTCTGTGGTTTTCATGTGCGATATGGACTGCCCTCTGCTGTAAGGACTAGGGATGATGGAGACAGTTAAAGTTTGTCTTTGGATCTGGCCAGGCTCTTGAACAGTTGTATGTCCACAGTTTGATTGTTCTGTGTCGATGCTTTGACCGTTTTCCATCTGCTGTTGACGATGCAAGTGGTTGTGAGGGCTAAGGTTGCGTCCTTCGTGGTGCACTTTGTCAGTTCCGCCATGGGTATGGCTCGGGGCACCGCGTGATGAATAATATAGTTAATGTACCCGTCAGCCTGGTTGTTAAGGATGTGTAATTCTGAGAGCCCGTGGCAGCAAGTGGTTGTGAAGGTCCCTAGACTTGGGAGTGGCTGCTTTGCTCCATATACATATATGTCCACACAAGGTTTCTGCCGTCTTGGGGCTCACTCGAGTTTTCAGTATTCGTCCTCTGGCATTGTGTTAATCGTGGTGCCTGAGTCGACAAGGAAGTTTAAATCTTTCCGTTGGATGGTGATGGGTAGTGTGGGGCTATGTTCATAGGCCACCGGGTTGCCCATGACGTACAGGTACCCTCTCTTCCTCCATTCTGTGCTCGACTGGGACTCTGAACCGCTTGTGGATGGCGTGCTTGTGCGTAGGTGGTGGATTTGTCTTCTCCCTTTCCGGCGAGCATCCAGAGAAGGTGAGTGCTTTGTCCGGGCAGGTTGTCTTTCCCTGCTGTGTTTCCTTTCTGTATATTTGGGCCTTTCCTCTGAGTAGTGTCGAGGAGGTGTTTTATGTGTTCTTTGCTCAGCTCGGTTCTTCCTGGATGCTTTGGGGTTTTGGCACATGATGCGAAAGTGATCCTTGCCTCTGCAGGCAGAGCATATTTGGCCAGTAGCTGTGCATGACCCATCATGCAGGAGGTTGTACCGCATCAGAAACAACATTGTTTCATTGTTCAGTGCCCGGAGCTGCGTGCGTCTGCGCGATGAGTTTGTCTATGGAGTCCTCTTTTATTTTTGGCCGTCTGTGAGATATGGGCCTTGTTCAAAGTGGATATCTGGGGGCCCAGAGTTGAGATTGTCCGTGCAGGGACAAGAATTACTGCTAGTGTGTGCGGCATTTACAGCAGTTTCTTTTTTTGGGAAATGGATTTGCACCCTGTGATAACCTGCAATTTGACGGCTTGTCCTTTGTATAACGGTGGAATTCGCAGTGTTTTACCCTAGAGGTGCGTTATGAATGTGTCCATGCTCTGCCCCGGGATTTGTCTTGTGTTACAGAACAAGTGCCTTGTGTATTCTACATTTTTGTGCATGGCAAAATGTTCATTCAATATGCATTTGAGTTCTTCAGATTTGTACATGTCCCGCACTTCAGGACCAGTGGCAAGCGTGAGGAGCGCTATAACACGTTTGTCCTCCTGAGGGCCTAGTGCATCAAGGTATGCGTCAAATTCCCTCATCCATCGGGACCATCGTGGGCCCAGGCTGGTGGGGTCTGTGGTATCAATGGTAGCAGAGGCGGCAGTGGGAATGCATCTCTCCCTTGTTGCCTCTGGGGCGCAGGGGCAGCTGGGTCTTGGTCCCGGGCTGGGGCACTCATATTGCTACTCTTGCACTGGCTGCAAGTCGCCTTGGCATCTTCTTGGGTAAATGCAGTATGTCCTTAAGGACTATCAGGGCCTTGGGTGCGCCACAGGGCTCCTTCTGCACCGTGGGCACGTTAGGCCGGGGAACTCACCTCCTCTGTTTGCCAGAAAGCGAGCTGGCTGCTTCTGGGCTTTACTAGGGGGTGTCTGTGTTCCCAAGCTAGCGGCATGGCTCCGAGGGCAAAGCTTCACCCCTTCCGAACTCTGGTGTTGGTACTTGACGCCGAAGAGTGTGCGCAGCAAGGGGGACCGCCGCACCAGTGCGGGGCCGATGGTGGCAGTGGGCTCACTGCCTCATCATCGTTGTGATGTCCCTGGCCGGGTTGCACGCGCAAATCTATGGTGCAGCGTGATAAACCACAACCACAGAGGATGCGGGTAAACGTGAACTAACTTTATTTGCGCCTCTGGCGTTCTCTCATCAACATCAGTCATATGACCATTCAACTTCATGTGCTCATGTCACCTGACTCAGTGACCTGATGCGATGCTACACCTAGCATTGCTAACACCCCCAAACTCGAAATGAGGCTCTTTGTGTACATTTAATAACTTTGCCAAAAAACTATTTCCCAATGCCTTCTGTTAACCAGGTGAAGACAACAACCCTACGGAACCTCCTTGGCTCTCACTCGCCCACCACTCCAAACCTGGTGTTAGTGAGGGAGAATACCAGCAACCCCCTCACTCTCTTTTAACCCTCTTTGTATCCCATCTAGCCCCTAAGTTATGTCACACATCAACTTCTAAGAGCTGTGTGCCTCTGTGTAACCTCAGGTTTTCTCAACATGAATGGGGGTACCTAGGCTCCCAATAACTTGTTTACTCCTAAAACCGCCCCAATGCCCCCCTTCAACAGACTGCATCACAAAAAATACTGATTTAATTGCCATTTGGGAATTTTTCTTGAAATTAAATAGTTTTCTGATGAAATTGACACTGTAGTGGTTATAAGTAGAAATGGACACACAACACCTATTACATTCTCGAATGAGGTAAAACAGCACTTAGAAGCTGTACATCTTTGTTGTTCAAGACTTCCCAGTATGCATAGCAATGATTTCTCTTTCGCTCTGCTCACCCTATCCCTGCAGGGTCTGATCATCTAATGTTTCCCCGTCCTCCCTCATCCTCCTCGGTTTGTGCCTTCTATCGAGTCCTTTAAGTGCGATAAGAAATCGAAGAGGGGTCTCTAATGCGTCTTGATGTAATATTTGGGGGTGGGGCCTAAAAAGGGTCTTTCGCGCAGACTCAAATCCCAAGTAGCTAATAAAGCTTAAAAAGAGGAGTGGCCTGTGTAACAGAGCAAATCAAGTTTACATATGTGCCCATGAAAGGGCAAAAATTCAGGTTTAAAAGAACCAGAACAATCCTGAGGGACCCAGGGACGCTTCTTCACTAATCATTACCTTTGTAGAAAACGGCTTAAATTGTTTATTTTTTACATTTTATAAAGCGCTCACACAGCCCGTGGGCATCGAGGCACTGTTACAGGAATTGTTTTTTTTTCTTCTTAGTTGCGTATTTTATTTTTTTTATTTTTTCATAGTTACGTATTTATAACACGCTTAAACACCCAGAGGTTTCTAAGCGTGTACCCGGGGATCGAACCTGTGTTGCTTCGTGTCGTCTTGCTTCCAAGACGCGCACGCTGCCGCTGAGCTATCCTCCCGGGTCGGTCCTGCCCTCAAAACGTTTGAAGTCACCAGACAGGACTTGGGTAAACCCTGGCAACACTGATGTCGAGTTGATTACATGGAATGTGTGTGGAGGTACAAATCTACTTAAATTCTTTGACAATCCTTCTTGGGAGGGACCGTTGAGGATTTACATGTTCCAGGGAACCGTAGTGACAACACACGTCGAATTAGAGGGCTTTCATATCATCACAAGCCCAGCAGTAAAAGCAAAACTAGTACAGCCGGGGGGGGGCATAGCAATGGCTATAAATCCTAATCTAAAAATAAAATGGGACCTTATAGTCTACAATGAATGGTTGATGGCGGTTAAGCTCATTCTTGACACGCACCAACCATCGATTTTACTGGTCAACATGTATTGCAACACACACAGGGTTCTCTTGGAGACGATGCAGGACTCCTTGAGTACTATCTTCCAAGACTGGTCCGACAGGGGCAACACCAACCACATAATCCTTAATGCTACCTGTGAACATGTATCCATTTACAGTAGTGGTGAAGCTATTTCCTTGTCCCTGCATTACAATGTCCAACGGCAGATTAGCTGGGACCACTTTCTCAGTGAATGGGATGTGCTCCATCTGGAGTGTCTCCCCTCACATGACTGTCCTATGTACACCTGGCACAGAGGCTGTCAAACTTCTAGGATCGACTTCTACATTTCGACCAATCTTTGGCCCACAAGCGAATACTTGAACCACATTGACACTGCCTTGGGTGACCATCTACTTTTGGTATTCTCTTTGGTTTTTCTGAATGTCACGTTTGACTTACGACCGGATTTGGTTGGCCTTTCTGTGGCCAGGGGAGGGCTTGCCCTCCAATGGAGTCGGATGACTGTGGCAAAATTGAAAACATTCTTGACTGACTCTTCCTTAACCTGGATTTTAGGTTCTAGTAATTTTGGCTCGGGAGCTGTCAATGAACCCTATGAAATTATTATGGGTTGTGTCAAGAGAGTCATCCGAGATAAACCTCTCGTAAGTGGAGGGACTTCCAGGTAGTTACCTGATACTAGAATTTTACAGTCAAAGAGACTCAAACGGAAAAATCTGTCTTGGCTCAAGAAGCAGGGGTTGCCTTCCCCCTGTTACAGCACAGCTAGGAAAAGGTTTGTCAACTACATAAAGATCTAGTTATATCCCTGAAGATTTACTCGAATCTTCGATTCATCAGTCCACGCTTTGCCAAATTTGTATCGGTAGGGAAAACAAATTCTGGGCTACATTCAATCGCACTTTGGGTATTGAAGGCCCAGGCATGGACTCTCGAATTGAGGAACAATCTTGGGTTGATTTCTATGCTACCAAATACTCTCTGCCTGATAGAACACTGTCCACGACTCGGTCCTGGGTCCGGTTTGTAAGGGCACATGCCTGTGGAATGAAGAAGACATAATGTGGGCAATAGGCAGACATAAGCCATCTTGTGTGCCAGGCCCAGTTGGAATTCCTCCATTTGTTTTGAAGGATGCCCCATGGATCTGGTCACAGCTTTTGAAACCTATGTTTGACCAAATACACCTGACCCGCGTTATTCCAGTCTCTTGGGCACAATCCATCATTGTACAAATTCTAAAAAAGGGTGGTCCTATGGTCCCGAACAAGTACAGGCCCAACGCCCTTATTGACGCCACTGGCAAGGTTTTTGCTATACCGTTCCTGAGAGAGCTCAATATGTTTATCAGACGGCTCCATCTACTGAATAGATTCCAGGTGGAGTTTAGCCAGCAACGTGGCACTTCCTTGAATGCCTTTCTCTTGGTGCATTTACGTGAGAACATCCATCATAGTCAAGCCAGACCGGTCTATCTGGCCTCTCTGAAAATATCGAGCGCATTTGACTGTGTGGTTAGATCAACATTGTGGACAAAACTACTCCACATGAATGTTCCCAGAAAGTTAATGCAATTGCTTGCCCTTCTCCACATTGATACCACACCAAGGGCCTGATCACGAGTTGGGCGGTAACGCCGGCGCTATTAGCAAAAAAAAATATAGAAAAAAAGGCCAATAAATAAATGTGGATAAATACAGACGGAAATGGCAGAAAAATAAATATTAAACCGGGCGCCTTAATTATAATACGCCCCCCACAACCCACAGTGAACTCCAGGCCACAACGTGAACCCGCCCAAACTGGCAGTGACAGGGAACCAACTGCCAAGCACCCAGGGCCAAGCACTCGCCTGCTGGCAGAACCCTCCACACGTAAAGACACGCAAGCAGTACAACTGCACACTCCACCAACAACCAGCCCTACTCCCCCATCACACAAAGTCACCCACGCACAAATGTAAACTATGGGGCTGATTCACAATGAGGTTTCCTGGAAGTAACTCTGCCTTACTCCTAACTTACTACTGGAAAGAGAGAGTATTTGATTCACATAGAAGTTACCAGGAGTACTCTGTCTTACTCCTAACCTACAACTGGAGAGAGTATTTGATTCTCATAGAAGTTAGCAGGAGTAACTCTGCCTTACTCCTAACTTACTACTGGAGAGAGTATTTGATTCTGATAGAAGTTACCAGGAGTAACTCTGACTTATCCCTGCAAAAATAACAGTTAGAGGAAATGTTATCTTACGTTTCTTCACCCATGTGTCATGGCAATGTACCTAAAGTATCTAACCACTGTCACCCGCAACAATGTAACCTCAAAGTCTACTCCAGTGAAAGAGCCAAGAAGCCATGAAGATTGTGGTGAGGGCGTTCCAAAATAATTCAATCTAAACACATGTTGGTGGGGAAGCACAGCGAGTAGAGCGCTCGGACACAGGTTCGAATCCCGGCAGGACCAACCTCAGCCTTACATCCTTCTGCGGTCGATAAACGAGCACCACACACCATGGGTAATAAAAAGCAGTGATCAGATGCCTGAGGGTTCGTAGCGCTATATAAATGCAAATTATATTTATGTATCTAATAAAAATCGTGTAGCAGGGAAACCGAAGAACACACTGAGGCAGCACAGACACACACGCTGCGCCACGTTAGACCAGAACTCCAGCATTTCTGATATGGACCCCGCAAAGCACAGCCCCACCTGAAAGAGAGTCACGTGCCCAAATCTGTCTAAGGAACGAATGTGGAAGCCATGCCTGTGGTTGGCTTTGGTTTGAAAAAGAAAGAAAGAAAGAAAGAGCAAGAAATAATGCCCAAAGGGCTGGAATAGAAAGGAAAAAACAAAGAGAACAAGCAAGTGAAACGGAAGGGAAGAAATAGAGAAAGAAAATAGTAGGATAGCAGGAAGGAAAAAGAAAGACTAAGGCAAAAAGAAACAAAAAACATGCAACGAAAAAGCCGGAACCACAACCCCCACCTGTTAAACACTGTGCCCGGTCTTGAGTCTTGCCTCCACTTCTTCGGCTCCGTTCGGGCGCGCCAAGCACCCAGGGCCAAGCACTCGCCTGCTGGCAGAACCCTCCACACGTTAAGGCACGCAAGTAGTACAACTGCACACTCCACCAACAACCAGCCCTACTCCCCCCATCACACAAAGTCACCCACGCACAAATGTAAACTATGGGGCTGATTCACAATGAGGTTTCCTGGAAGTAACTCTGCCTTACTCCTAACTTACTTCTGGAAAAAGAGAGTATTTGATTCACATAGAAGTTACCAGGAGTAACTCTGCCTTACTCCTAACTTACTACTGGAGAGATTATTTGATTCTCATAGAAGTTACCAGAAGTAACTCTGCCTTACTCCTAACCTACTACTGGAGAGAGTATTTGATTCTCATAGAAGTTACCAGGAGTAACTCTGCCTTACTCCTAACTTACTACTGGAGAGAGTATTTGATTCTGATAGAAGTTACCAGGAGTAACTCTGACTTATCCCTGCAAAAATAACAGTTAGAGGAAATGTTATCTTACGTTTCTTCACCAAGGTGTCATGGCAATGTACCTAAAGTATCTAACCACTGTCACCCGCAACAATGTAACCTCAAAGTCTACTCCAGTGAAAGAGCCAAGAAGCCATGAAGATTGTGGTGAGGGCGTTCCAAAATAATTCAATCTAAACACATGTTGGTGGGGAAGCACAGCGAGTAGAGCGCTCGGACACAGGTTCGAATCCCGGCAGGACCAACCTCAGCCTTTCATCCTTCTGCGGTCGATAAACGAGCACCACACACCATGGGTAATAAAAAGCAGTGCTCAGATGCCTGAGGGTTCGTAGCGCTATATAAATGCAAATTATATTTATGTATCTAATAAAAATCGTGTAGCAGGGAAACCGAAGAACACACTGAGGCAGCACAGACACACACACGCTGCCATGCTGCGCCACGTTAGACCAGAACTCCAGCATTTCTGATATGGACCCCGCAAAGCACACCCACACCTGAAAAAGAGTCACGTGCCCAAATCTGTCTAAGGAACGAATGTGGAAGCCATGCCTGTGGTTGGCTTTGGTTTGATGTATAGATAATATCTGAAAAATGATGATAGTGAAAAAAATGCAACAAGTATGGAAACAAATGAGGTTGACGGAAGAAAAAGGAGAACGAAAGGAAGAAAGAAAGGAACAAACAAGAGAGAAAGAAAGAAAGAAAGAAAGAAAGAAAGAAAGAAAGAAAGAAAGAAAGAAAGAAAGAAAGAAAGAAAGAAAGAAAGAGAGAGCAAGAAATAATGCCCAAAGGGCTGGAATAGAAAGGAAAAAACAAAGAGAACAAGCAAGTGAAACGGAAGGGAAGAAATAGAGAAAGAAAATAGTAGGATAGCAGGAAGGAAAAAGAAAGACTAAGGCAAAAAGAAACAAAAAACATGCAACGAAAAAGCCGGAACCACAACCCCCACCTGTTAAACACTGTGCCCGGTCTTGAGTCTTGCCTCCACTGCTTCGGCTCCGTTCAGGCGCGCGTCCTCTTCCCGGGGATTCCTGTGCACTCTGCAGCCTCGCGCATGCGCTTTCTTATCATTAATTTGGGAAGGAGAGGAGGAGGGAGCCGAGGTACCAGCCTCAGGCAGAATATTCCTGGGCCAGCGTCCAAAAAAGCATTTTCCTTCATTAAATGCGACCCAGTGCGCCCCCTCAGCAGTGAAATAGCCCTGCGCCAAGTTCAGGAGAGACCCTCATACCGTACCGAACCATCTCAGATTCATGTCTGCATTAATGCCCTTTCTGCCGCGTTACAGTAACGTGCTGGAAAACTCAGCCATTCACCCGTCAGGGATCGATAAATACACTGAGGACAATTGATTTGGGAAATAATAACACGGCTATCGGTAGCAGGCATCAATTTAGAGAGCGGTGCGTGCGACACACATGATACATGCTATTACATGGTCTCCAGCTTTACCCTCTTCGAGCACTGAGAGAAGCTGGTGGGATGTTAATTCCTCCAATGAAACCAGGCAAAGGAAGCAGGGGCGCAGAGAAGTGATTGTTGACTGCCTGAATAGGTAAGGGTGCAGCACAACATGGAACAGTCTCCTGGACTCATGAAGGCAGCCTCTGACCCCACCATCGTGGGCCTCTGGAACTTTTTCACCCCCGCGGAACACCATGGCTGATCACCTAAATCAAATTTAGGTGACTTTAGATCTGGGCAGCCTTTTTCGCTTCTGTGCTTTAGAGTGCCCTTCAAGTGGGTGATACCTTCCCTCTATGCTCACTGCTTATTCTCACTTACCTGCAGAGTCCTTACTGTGTGGCTGCCTGTTTGAGTTGTCCCTCACTCCATGAGGTGTGGCTCTGCCTGTCTGTGTAATCGTACCTATTTGACTCATAAGCTGCTTGATGTAGACCCTGTAACATGAGGTGAGACTTTGCCAGTCTGTGTAATCCTATCTATTTGACTCATATGCTGCCCGATGTAGCCCCCTGTAACATGAGTTGTGGCTCTGCCAGTCTGTGTAATCATACCTATTTTACACATAAGCTGCTTGATGTAGCCCCTTGTAACATGAGGTGAGGCTTTGCCAGTCTTTGTAATCGTACCTATCTGACTCATATGCAGCTTGATGTAGCCCCCTGTAACATGAGGTGTGACTCTCCCAGTCTGTGTAATCGTACCTATCTGACTCATATGCTGCCTGAGGTAGGCTCCTGTAACATGAGGTGAGGCTTTGCCAGTCTTTGTAATCGTACCTATCTGACTCATATGCAGCTTGATGTAGCCCCCTGTAACATGAGGTGTGACTCTCCCAGTCTGTGTAATCATACCTATCTGACTCATATGCTGCCTGAGGTAGGCCCCTGTAACTTGAGTTGTGGCTCTGCCAGTCTGTGTAATCATACCTATTTTACACATAAGCTGCTTGATGTAGCCCCTTGTAACTTGAGGTGAGGCTTTGCCAGTCTGAATCGTACCTATCTGCCGCATATGCGGCCTGATGAAGCACCCTGTAACATGAGGTGTGGCTCTGCCAGTCTGTGTAATCATACCTATCCGACTCATATGCTGCCTGATGAAGCACCCTGTAACATGAGGTGTGGCTCTGCCAGTCTGTGTAATCGTACCTATCTGACTCATATGCTGCCTGATGTAGCCCCCTGTAACATGAGGTGTGGCTCTGCCAGTCTGTGTAATCGTACCTATCTGACTCATATGCTGCCTGATGTAGCCCCCTGTAACATGAGGTGTGGCTCTGCCAGTCTGTGCAATCGTACCTATCTGACTAATATGCTGCCTGATGTAGCCCCCTGTAACATGAGGCGAGGCTTTGACAGTCTGCGTAATAGTACCTATTTGACTAATATGCTGCCTGATGTAGCCCCCTGTAACATGAGGCGAGGCTTTGCCAGTCTGCGTAATAGTACCTATCTGACTCATATGCTGCCTGATGTAGCCTCCTGTAATATGAGGCGAGGCTTTGCCAGTCTGTGTAATCGTACCTATCTGACTCATACGGTGCCTGATGGAGCCCCCTGTAACATGAGGTGAGGCTTTGCCAGTCTTTGTAATCGTACCTATCTGACTCATATGCAGCTTGATGTAGCCCCCTGTAACATGAGGTGTGACTCTCCCAGTCTGTGTAATCGTACCTATCCGACTCATATGCAGCCTTATGTAGCCCCCTGTAACATGAGGTGTGGCTTTGCCAGTCTGTGTAATCGTACCTATCTGACTCATATTCTGCCTGAGGTAGGCCCCTGTAACTTGAGGTGAGGCTTTGCCAGTCTGAATCGTACCTATCTGCCGCATATGCGGCCTGATGAAGCACCCTGTAACATGAGGTGTGGCTCTGCCAGTCTGTGTAATCATACCTATCTGACTCATATGCTGCCTGATGTAGCCCCCTGTAACATGAGGTGTGGCTCTGCCAGTCTGTGTAATCGTACCTATCTGACTAATATGCTGCCTGATTTAGCCCCCTGTAACATGAGGCGAGGCTTTGCCAGTCTGCGTAATAGTACCTATCTGACTAATATGCTGCCTGATGTAGCCCCCTGTAACATGAGGTGTGGCTCTGCCAGTCTGTGTAATCATACCGATCTGACTCATATGCTGCCTGATGTAGCCCCCTGTAACATGAGGAGAGGCTTTGCCAGTCTGTATACACACACCTTTTTATGTCTGCAACCATATGTTTACTCTTGAACTTCACCAATGTACCATGCAGTTTCTGTAACTAGAGCCTAGATGTCTCAGGGCTTTGTGCGCTGAAATAAATGCAAATAAGTCAAATAAAATAAAAAATAAAGGAGGCCCACTGAGTGCTTGAAACAGCTGTCTGGGGGGTTGTGGCCTGATGCCGTGCAAGATGGCTGCCTAGACGTTACTCTCCCGCCCATATTATTTTATAATTTGTTCCGTAATGCCTTCTTCCCATTTATTTTTATCCAGAATGCTTCCACTTACCTTATAAGTGTCAGCTTCGGAATTCTTCTGCTTTCTCATTGACAAAGTTTGCTGCGACTCGCTGTAGCAGCGGCCAAGCTGCGGCAGTGATTTTGCTTACCTGTGGCCGACGTCTATGAGGAGAGGAGCTGGCTCTCATATGAGGTCACGTTGTACGTCGCGCTCGGCCTGTGATTTGAAGCAGGAAACGCAATCTAATGGTCAAAAAGTTGACACTTTATTTGAGTTTCCTGCTCTCTTTGTACACTGTAATGAATAGGCTTAGGGAAAGCTAACTAGCAGTACTGTTCTGTGAGAATCTCTCTCAAGTACCCATTGCAGAATTGGGTCGTACTGGGTATCATCATTATTCAAACGCGTCCTTGAGCCACGCTGTCGGCTGTACTGTAAAGCAGCAAAGGTTCTAACAACAATGGCCTCTGATCAAGGAGGACAAACAGTTCCTACTGTTAAAGATGTTCAGGCACTGGACCCATCTCCTACTCACAAAAGGCCAAAAAGTGATTCCCCTCCCCGCTTGTAACGCGGGCATAGAAGTGATTGTGAAGGAAATAAGGTCTCTCAAGTCCTTTCTGGATGTCATAAACTTCAACAACTTGATGACAGATGGGCTGCTTTTGAAAATAGGATGGGTGCAATTGAGAATATAGTAGGTGTTGTGGAAGACATTACATCCAGATGATTGCATCTTGAAATGGGCGTCAAAGACCTACAACAGCATAACGAAGAGTTGGAAAACAGTGGCAGACGCAACAACCTCAGTTTATAAGGCCTGCCGGAGGGCAGAGGAGGAAAGGGTGCCATTCTAGTCCTACAGAAATGCTGCCTGCTCCTCTTCATTTTCCACCAGAAGTAGCCCTAAATATTCAACGGGCACACCGCATTGGACTTAAAGATGGCCCTCTTAGTTCACGCACATCACTGCGCACGTTGATCTTCTGAATGCTGGAATACACCCAATTACAACCCATCATCACTAAAGCAAAGGAAAAGAGACGTCTTATGTAGAAAGGCAACAGAATCTATCTATCCCAAGATGTGGTGAAGAAAACGGCACAGCGGTGAAGGAATTTATTTTATATCACCCGGTGTTGGCACAACTTAATGTTAGATATGGCCTCTACCATACCATATCGTTCGTCTAAGGTCACCATTGATGGTAGAACAGAACTCCAATATTTGATGATCCAGCTACCCTTAAATCATTCATCAGGTCCCTAAAGTCAGAAAGCATGAATACATCACTACCTTGAAATTATCCATTGTCAATATCTTGACTTCTGCCATAAATTGCCTAAATTATCCTTCTAATCTGCTTTGAGTATTACAGATTCCATGTATTATTGTAATCCTTTGGGTGGATGTGACGGGTGGGTGGCAGGTTTCCTTAAGACCCTTTCTGGTCCTTTTTGGTGTCTCCAACTCCTAAGCTTTTCCTCTTTCTCTCCCTTTTGTAAACTTGACAAACTTTATCATAACCTTTTCCTGTTTTTTAAACTATCTTTTATTCATACTCATGCTATGCTCTCTGATTGTATCTGATAAGTATGTCAAGACTTTTCGACATCCCCATTCCTTTTGTGTCCTCTCCTGATATGTCTTATAAAATGTATTCATATGGAAAATCCGCCAACCAATATTATTCTCTCGAATGTTCATATGCCATGTCAACGCACCCCCACAATCGGATTATTTTCTTGTATGCACATATATCATTTGTATGGTTATCTCTGAATTCCTTTAGTGACGTGTGTGTGTTTCATGGAATATTAAGGGTATCAATAACGCAACCAAAAGACATAAGGTATTATCCCATCTTAAGAAACTCAACCTCTCAGGCTAATATTTTAAGATATATATCATTTGCGCTTAATAACTTAATCTTTAAACATGTTTACTCGTATGTTCTTATCTATGTTACACATGGAGATGCGGGACACATGAATTACTGCTGTTTATGTTATGTTCTGTTTGGATATTATTTCTGTGCTTTTCAAAAATATCAATAAAAACGTAGCTAACTAAAATAAAAAATGATAAAAAGAAACAGCTGTCTGGTAGAGTGTGCATGCAGAATGCCAGCGCAATCCAGGTGTGTTGGCAGCAGTCCTGGTGCATGGTTCTCATCCCACCTTCATTTGAAAGCTGTCACCGGCCTTGGACACATTCTCCCACTCCCAACCTGCCCGTTCTCTGCAATAGACTTCAATTGACCCATGCAAAGTGGAAATATATGTTAAGTTCTATTGACGTAAATGGGCTACCCAGCCAATAATATCTCCTTTCGTCTACGGATTGTGAGGTATGGCAGTAACTTTGGATGGTGGGGCTGGGGGGTCGGAAAGCTTCTTATTCTGCGCACACCTGAGGAAAACATGTTGTTTTGTCTTTGCACTTCTTGCACACCGGCTGCGGCTGGGCGGACTGTATCGAACCAGATTCGAACCTCTCTGAAAGATGCAGGTCCAAATTGCCTTAAAGCACTTGAACTGTTGGGAAATAAAGCCCAAAATGATTCAAGTCTTTTCAATCCGAATATGAGCCACTCTTACAAATGCAGATATTCTATAGTTCAACTGAGTTCAAATAG
Source organism: Ambystoma mexicanum (assembly GCF_040938575.1). NCBI lineage: Eukaryota > Metazoa > Chordata > Amphibia > Caudata > Ambystomatidae > Ambystoma > Ambystoma mexicanum. Next base: position 1,174,488,415 of record NC_090926.1, on the reverse strand, counting down.
GTCTCGTGTACGGTGCTGAATTCTGGGATACTGGTGGCTCCGGAAATGACGCAGTAGGACCGTCACTTCCTGCCTGCAGCCATTTTGTTGCAAGAGAGCAGAGAGACAGACCTGTGGCCCCTGCGTGCTTCAGTCTTAAACCAGCCTTACGCAGAAGCACAATTGTGTTTAAAAGCTACACTTTATTTATTTAGTTGAATCCTGTTATTTTAAAAAAAAACAGTTTATTTTGGTTTTCTTTATATCAATAGAAAGAAAAGAAACAAAAGCCTCTTTCATTGAGCCAGCGCTCAGTCAGCAACCTGTTTATTCAGTTACTTTTTTTGTGACATATTGCACTTAATTTGAGCACATGGTCGTGGTAGGCATTGTTCTGCTTACAGGTGATTTATTTACCATGCCATTTTAAAATCAAATAGCCTTCTGTTTAACTGTGTCATACACATACATTTCTTTCTTTTCTATTTAATCTGTTTGGATTGTTTTTTATTACTCTTTCCAATTATTTTGATATTTTCTCAAAAAGCACTATCGCCTGTGCAAGCCATTGTTTTGTGTTTCAATGCCTTCCACTTGTTCAGAGTATTTTCTTTCACAGTATTACAAATTGGCCGGTCGGTAATAACGTTCCGGTTATCAACGTGTACCATCACATTACCGCACAGGCCAACTACAAGCTTACCGGAAAGTTGGAGGATTCACATCCAGCTAACTTTCCGGCCAATGTTGCTGGAATTACCAGTACCGGAATTACCGGCATGATAATTCTGGCAAAATGCCCCATAGAGTTCTATGGACTCAAAATGAATGGGCACTACCACCGGCACCACCATTTGGAATCTGGCAGTAATACCACCAGACCAAGTGGCGGTAACAATCATACGGTTTGGTGGTATCCCTGTGGATTTACTGGTGGGATATCACCAAACTTGTGTCAAGGGTTTTGACCCATGTTGAATCAATAGACTGGCTAGATGTGGGGATGAGCTGTCGCCGCCCATTATTCTATCCCAGAACAAACTAAATCAATAGACTGGGTAGATGTGGGGATGAGCTGTCGCCTCCCACATTCACGCCAGAATCCAGGAGAACTGCGCAGTTTGCACACACCAAAATGATCACCTAATCTGCCACCCACCAGTGCAAAGGAAGGTGGTTCTGTTCAAAATCCGTTTTTAATTATGTCAAAAAGTTGCTAAAATCATGGGCACAAGACCACTCTAAAGCTACAACCTTCTTGTGGGGGGTTCCACATCACCACTCTACTGTAAGGATGCCATCAAAACAATGTTAAGCAAGGATCCTATACTATCAAGCAAAAGACCACTCTATTGAAATGCATTAATTCAAGACAGATCCCAAAAATGGGTGCAGTACCAGCTTTGTCCACAAACCGGCGCTAGCGGTCTAAACTCTGACAGGAGAAATGCTACTTCAGAAGCTAATCAGCCTCCTGAGACAGCTGGAAACCTTCAAAGGCCCGCTGGTTAATTAAAACTCTTAACCACCCCAGATTCCCAGAGACAATCTGATTGCATTAACAGGCCAAGAGGCTGGGAAACCTACTCACCTCAGAGACCCACACAACAGCCCAGGAGATCACACTTGCCATGCTAACCAAATGCAGAGTGGCCCCCTGGCCTGCTGACCTCAGCCGACACAATAGACCCTTGCACTTGAATGGGGTATGTTAATTTTCAGTGTGGACTGTAAACATAGCCCTGCCTGGGAGAGGAGAGACATGTGGCACTCCCAAGTTTCTGGGGGAAGGGACCCAGACACTTTTGTGGAATCATATTGCAGCAAATATATGTTTAAGTTAAATGCTTCTAAAATATTGTATTAAGCTCACAAAAATGTGCAATTTGGAGAACCTTAATCCAAGAAATGTACCCACAATTCAAGACTTAATTCAACTTTGTACCATGTTCTGAGGCGAAACCCCGCTATTTATTGATATTACAGACACCGGGTTTATGCTAGTAACCTAGTAAATTACTGGAATGTGTGTAGAAGGTGGGTGTACATTGGTGTAATTTTTGATACAGATTTAACATTGGTAAACCAATTTACAACGAAATTAAGTTGTCATTTTTTAATGCAAGCCCCCAGGAAGATCAGAGTCGGACAAGCATGGACCATAAGGAATCTGTAATATGTACATGTAATTTCAACAAATTGTGTATCTGGGAAATATGTATTTGGATCAGAAATAGATTTGTGTGCACATTGACAAAGGGAGTGTCTTTCTGTAAGCCATAAAGATGACACACAACCCAGCTCCCCAATCAAGGGAGAGAGGAGGACGTGGCCAATGATAGATTGCGAGGGGCCGGCTCAGTTATGTCCATGCACACACCCACTTGTAGAACACATAAAAAGAGACTGCTGGCACAGGTAGAGACACTCAATTCCCATATTCTGCGGAGCACGCTGACGGACAAATTCACATCCAGAACTCCAGAGACCTAGACTGACTCCAGCTAGACAGTGACTAGAACTTAGAATTCTGACTCCACAATTTAAAGCAAAGGCCTAAACCACAAGCTGAGTTCTCTTCAGCAGGCCTCAAAACCAACCAAACTATTCAACAGCCGGGCAAGCTGTTTGAATTCTTTGCCAAGACCTTTTGCAAGAACCTGTAGCAGTACCCAGAAAGCAGTGCTGTATCCGGAACCAGAGAGAACCACAGACCAGACCGTTGTGAGCAGAACCGGTGCCTGACAGACCCAGAGAGCAGAGCTGACCCAGATAGCCGGGACTTCAGAACCACCCGCCGGAAGTCCCGTCCAACCTGACCAGACCTTGACGGCTTATTTCAAAAATATAGTGTGAGTACTCACTGTGCCAAAACCAATCTCCTAGTTTAAAATAATCTAATCCAAACTATTTTAACATACTTAGAACTGCCTCCTAGAATCGTGTCATTCTGTCATCTTTAAACCTGAAAACTGTCATCTGTCATTCTGAGCTTTCAAATTTCAAATCCGAAAAACTACCTTTACTAAATCGGCCGTATCTCCGGAACCGTTTGTGATAGAAGCGCCTCATACTCCCTCCGTAATTGCGCTCGACGCACGCGACTAAATTTGCCGCAATTTGACATTTTGCTTAATTTCAGCCACGTGTAAAAAGATTTGTCCTTGCTTTCCTTTGCTGAAATTCGTTTGCAACCTGACAATCATTCATAGAGCATTGCTAAAGTGATCCTGAACTAATACAAAGTAGCTGTCACCCACCCTGAACCTCTAGAGGGAATTAAAATCATTTTAGCATATTTTCCACTTCTTTGCATACCACATCAAAGTATATTGCCTGTGTTTAAAACTCCTACCAGTTTTCCTCTAAGCTTGCTAGGGGGGAACTGAATTATATTTGATTGCATTCCTGAGAACTGTGTGCTTTTCTTCCATCTCTTTACATTGCATAAGGGGGGGGGAGGTGAATTGCTACCAGGGGGAAAAGTGATTGCATTGTTTTGGTTGAAATCATATCAAGTTTATTTTCTGTACTGCATTTTCATTCATCTTTGCATTGTCCTTGAAGCCATAAAAGCATTCTCAGCTACTTTATCTTCTCTATATCAACTTCTAAGCCATTAAAAGAGTGTACCACTATAACATTATCCATTGTTGATCAACATCATATTCTCAAGTGTGATATCAAATATTAATTTACTATAAAAGTGTGATAGATATATATTGTTTAATTTTCAAATAAACCTTTTAATTTGCAAAACAAACCTACTTCTTGGCTCAGTGGGGTCAGGGGGATTCTAAGAGAGGGGTGTTATATAAGGGTTGTCATCCAGAGTAAACAAACTGGACATAAAAATATATCAATAAGGGCTTCCATCAGCATCCCAGACTAGGCATTGACTTAGCTGTAGTGTTGAATTGATGTCACTTACAAAGTGGGGGCTCGGAGCCGGGATATTCTGGGTTAGATTTACCACTTGTGCAGCTTAATACAGTGTGCCAACTGACCGGATACACATATCCGGTTAGATCACCACGCTGTTTTACACTGTGAAAGCACCCCTCAAAGGAACGCTCTAAGGAAACGGTCTGTTTTGCAAAATAAAATACAAACTTCTGTAAGTCAGGAAGGAACTCAAATTCCACAATGACGACACTGGTAGACATCAAAATAGCCAGAGAGCACTTCTTACATAAGCTATTTGTGAGAGGTGAATGGACTGAGCAGGGCCAGGATGCGTGGTTGCAGGCAATCATACAACAGGTCACTGCAACTGGGTTAGATAACTGGAGAGATCAGGGTCCCTTACATGTGGCCCTGAGTGAACTATACATGGCTCCTAAAGCTAAAGATGAACATGACAAGATGGTTAGGATAGTGGCATATTTGTATCTATATATGGGAGCCATGCAGGACAAATGTGCTGAAGGCCAAGATCTGGCAACTAGGCAACAGATCGTGTTAGAGAAGGCCCAATCTGACCTGGTCTCTTCTGAGCAGAGGATGCACAGAAGCCAGGAGTCAGAAAATGAGGGCAGACAGTATCTCATTAAAATCAAAGAGGACATGTGTATCCTGCAACAGGAAAAGTCTGACCAGGATACCAGATTTCCGGCCTTGCAGAAGGAGTACCAAGAAGGTTTGGACTCCCTACTGCAGAGCCAGAAAAAGCTGGAGCAACTATTAGATTTCAATAGGGCATGTGCTGAGCAGGTAGTTACCCTGCAAAGCCACCTAGATAGGGAAAAGGCAGAGAGCAATAAACTGATCCTGAAAGACCTGGATACCCAGGCAGAGTTTGATCAGGAGCGTCAGAAAGCTGGTGCCTTTCAAAGGCAAAGGGACGACCTGGCAGCACAGATGCAGACTCTTAGTCAGGAAAGGGACACCTTAGGCCAGGAAGTCTGCCATTTAAAAAGAAAAACTGAAGAAAATCACTTGGCCCTCCAGGGGCTGGGTGAGCTCCAAAAAGAGCATCAGAACTTGTTAGAGCACACCCACACCAGGAGGGTGGAAGAGGCTCTGGCAAGAAAGGAGCAGGCCAGTAGGGATGGGACTCAGGAGGTAACCCTCCTGCAGCAAAGACTGGCCTAGTACTCCAGGACCAATCAGGAGGCACAGAGAGAGAATGAAGCTCTCTGCCAGCACAATGATAGGCTCCAGCAACAGGTAGCCATGCAGGAGAGACTGATAGAGTCTAGTAAGACCTTAACTGAGGAACTGAAAGCGCAGGCTCTTGCATTGCAACAGGGAGCAGGGGCTGATAGAGATGAGGTTCACTGGGAAAGGGAAACGCCTGAGCATAACCTCAGGAGCCCTAGTACCAGAGGCCTTCATCTCTCCCAGTCCCTGGACTCTGCCACCCCCATGTCCCCTGGCACACATGAGCACAGGGCCACAGGGATGGCAGATTACTATCCAGCCAAAAGTATGGGGCTCATAGGCCAGTACCACCCAGGAATGGATGGGCGGGCATCCAGGTATGGGCACCTAAGTACAGTGCAATTTAGTGGGGAACCCCAGGAGAGTAGGCCCACTAAGGGCATCCTGAAAACCTCTGCCCAGTTAGGTCAGTGGGGGGGGGGGGTACCCATCAAATCCTGGTAGCAAGGAGGGATCTGAAGACTCCTCTGAGCGTCACAGGACACAGGAGACCAGGTCCCCACATTCTGCCAGCTATTCCCAGGCTCGCAGAATCCGGAAAAACCTGGAAGATCAGACGGGCACCTCTGGGAGCAGTGCTTCTGAATCAGAGGATGAATGGACCAGGGTTACCCGAACCAAAAAGGCCAATAAGGTGAAAAGGGCCTTGCTTAAGGACCCCTTAAAACAGATTAAGGCAATCAGGAGTGTCATCACGCCTTATCATAAGAACGCCAAGTATTCTGTTTGGGAACACTTGGAGCTCTATGAGCAAATGATGGAGACTTTCCATTTGAAGGACAGCAGTAGCTGCATCCAGTACGTCAAACGGACATTCTCCCCTGAATACTCCAGTTTCTTTGCGGGGCTGGAGGACCAAAACCATTCAAGATGGTCCACATATAGGGCGGTCATCTTGAAACATTTTTCTGTACATAGAAATCCCCATCATCTCATCCCCGAACCGACAATACCAAAATCCCATGGGTCAAACCCATCCTGATGACTGCCTCCAAAAAGGGGGTGGGGGGGCGGCCCAGAACCTGAAACCATTTCCAGTTGCCAACTTTTTCTTTCAGATTCCCCAGGCTCTCCACAGAATTATGCCCAAATCTCTTCGCTAGCAATGTCCAAAACCAGAAAGTTAGCCCACCAGTTGTCCAAAAATGTGCATTATCTGGGCCCCCTTGAGGAGAAGGAGGGAAGATATTATGCCCCGGTACAAGTACAGGGGCAGGGTACAATTTCGGCACTGGTGGACACTGGATCCCAAGCCACCCTTCTGTCCAAAAGGGCCTTGATGAACTAAATGTAGGGAGGGGAGAGAATTACCGTATTCCTCTCACCTCTCTTCCTGTACAACTGCAGAACTTTGACGGGAAGGAAATTCCTGTCGAGGGGACTGCAGATTTGGACATCAAAATTGGGCGACACAAGGTGAAACACCTGGTCATAGTAGTGACTCCAGAGGGCACCCCTTGTTTACTAGGGAATGACCTCCTGAGAAGGTTGTCACCCCTAATAGATTGCGTAAACAAGGTCCTCTGGACCCAGACTAGTCGACCAATAAAATTAAAACAGAGTGTCAACCATGTTAGATTAAATGGCACCTGCCACATGGTTGAACAAAAATCTGACCAAGTAGAATTTCAGTTCCAGAACAACCAAATTCCAGACGTGACAGTTATAGCAGTAGAACAACAGACTGGTGATGGGGGGGTCCTCTCTATTTTTGAAAATCAACCTTCCTTCCAGTTTAAGGTGGTATTCCACACTGGAAGGAAACACTTTACCAATCCACAATCAGACACTCCCACTCCTATAGTCCAGAAAGATGTGAAATCAGCTCAGAGCCTGGCTGATATTCAGCAAATTGGAGAGCAGTAGTTCATCCCTGTTCAGTTAAATGAGGGGAAGGACTCTGTTCTCGCCCGAGTGTGTGTGAACAACGGTAAGAGCTTCATCAGCGAAGCCATGTTTCGCCAACTCCCAAAAGATCCAGCCATTCCCACATTCAAACTGATAGACAAATGGGAAATGGACCTGGAAGCACCCAATTCAAAACATCTCCTGCCAAGCAGGTGTATGCTCAAAATCTCCATTGGCAACAAGAGCATAGTCCATAATTGTTGGGTCGTGCGAGACGTCACTGCCGCCTATTACTTAGGCAGTGACATTCTCAATCGCTTTGCCATTAGTTTGGACCTAATAAACTTCAAAGCTTGGTCCCGATTAGCGGATAATCCCATGGACTTTGATGATCCAGAAAAAGCATTTAGGTTAGCTCAATTGCTACCTTATGCAGTTGAAATTCAGATCAAAGAGGAAGTCACCATCCCAGAAAGGACCCGACAATTCTCCCTGGAAGTGAAAGTTAAAAGAGGACAAAAATTGAAAAACCCTGATGCTTATATACATCTAAATGCTTCTCTCCAACAGCAAGGGTTAGGGGGAAACCGAACACCATTAGTCAACATAGAACATGACACTATTCCAATAGAGGTGGATAACAGCGACTTAAAGAGTATTACTCTAGCCGCAGGCACCATTATTGGAATGGCGGTTGATGACTGACATTTCTCCATTGATTTAGGAAATGAACTGTTAGGACCGATCCCCAAGGACTGTTTTGACAGTGACAGTGAGGACAATACAACACCAGACAGGATTTTCACCCGGCATGGGGGGAACTTCCTGGTGTACACTTCTTGCCCTTATGGTAAGGAAGATGTGACTTGTGACTTCAGGAGGGACAACGTGATTTTCCAGGTCCATGAGGGCTGCCTTTCCCACCTGAAGCCTCCAGTCCAAATCAGCACTCTGACCAGGGACATCTCCACCCAGCTGGAGGAGGCCGCTGAGATAGCCAAACCAGAAGTCTTTCTAGGCTTCAGGCAGATGGTGGAAGAGAGAGTCAACCTAGCTGATGCCTGTGTGACTCTAGAACAGAAGCAAAATTTGAAACAAGTTTTCTTGGATTTTCAAGATCTCTTTGTGGTAGACTCATATGACTGTGGTCGCACCGACATACACACCACAACAATTCCCACGGACCCTGGAATGACTCCAGTGTTTGTGAAGCAATATCGTTTGCCTCTCGCATCCATGGAGTCCCTTACTGAAATAATTAAGAACCTTGAGTCCCGGGGAATAATCCGTCCAGTACACAGCACTTTCAATAATCTGGTGCTGGGAATATTGAAGCCAAACGGCCAGTGGAGACTCTGCGCTGACCTTAGGGAGCTCAACAAACGGGTCCATACTGTAAGAGGATTCAATTCAGCACTACAGCCAAGTTAACGCCTAGTCTAGAATACTGAATGAAAACCCTTATTGATATATCTTTAGGTCCAGTTCAGGCGTTCTGGATGACTACCCTTGTATAACACCCCTCTCTTGGAATCCCCCTGACCCCACTGAGCCAAGAAGTAATTCTGTTTTGCAAGTTTAAAAGGTTTATTTGATAAATTAAAATATATATCACACTTTTTAATAAATTAATAATTGAATATCACACTTAATCTGATATGGTAAATATTAACAACGGAGAATCCGGCACTAGCACACTTCTTTAATCACTAATGAGTTGACATGAAATGGATAAGGTAGCACACTGGTAAATAGGAACAAAAGTATAATGTGGTAGAGGATGCTTTATGTAGGCTCAGGTGGATGCAATATTCAATGAATGCAGTACAGAAAATACGCAATATGATTTCAACCAAACAATGTAATCACTTTTCTCTGGCTACTCCCCTCCCCCCCTTGATGCAAGGCAAGGAAATGGAAGGAAAACACACAGTTCTCAGAAATGCAATCAACTGTAATTCAGTTCAATCCAGCAAGCTTAAACAGAAGTTTGAAAACACAGGCAAATGCTTTGATAGGTGCTAGCAATGAATGAGAAATATGCTGGAAACGCTCTTAATTCCCTTTTAGAGGTTCAGGATGAGTGGTATCTAGTTAATATTAGTCCAGGCTCACACTAGCAATGATGCAGGGATAGTTAGCAGGTTAAACGAATTTCTGGCAAATGAAATCAGGCAGCAGCAGTTTTTTTACATGTGAAGAAATTGCAAATCGCGGCAAAATTCGCGGATGCGCCGAGCGCTATTACAAAGGAACCGCAAGGACTATCTCTACCGTTTTGGGGTCCTAGGAAAGCCTGGGATCTCAGCTTCCAAATGAAAGTTATTGCAAGTCTCTAGCCCAAACGGTTGCGGAGATATGAGTAATTTAGTAAAGGTCGTTTTTGGTTTTGTAAATTTTAAACGCACACTTTTTCAAAATGACAAATTTTACTAGAAATGACAGGTGACAGATAGGAGGCAGTTCTACTTAGGTTAAATAGATTGAATTAGATGAATTTAAACTAAGAGACGTGTTCTGAGTTTTGCTAAGTACTCACAAGAGATTTTGAACAGGAAAGCGACTTGGTCACGATCTTCAGTCTGGTCAGGTCTTTCCGGATTCTGCTCACAGCGCCTGGTCTGGTCTCGGCTAGGCACAGCACTGCTTTCTCTCTGGTCTGGTCTCTGCTAGGCACAGCACTGCTTTCTCTCTGGTCTGGTCTCTGCTAGGCACAGCACTGCTTTCTCTCTGGTCTGGTCTCTGCTCTGGATAGATTGAAGTCTCTAGTTTGGCTTTCTGGAGTTTGATGGAGGTAAGTATGGATTTTTCCGGCAGGGCTTCCAGCGGCAGATGAAATTGAATGTCTCTATGTGTCCTGACTCTCTGCTTTTATCTGTTTCTTGAGAATGGGTGTGTGTGTTGCATCACTAGACTTGCCCCTCTCATTCGTCATTGGTCAGGCTTCCATTCCTCCGCTTGATTGGCAAACTGAACTGTGAGTCAGATTGATGTCATTTTATGATCTCTTGAAACAACCTCCCTTATCATCTGTGCACCCAAATATATATATGATCAAAATCCATACTTCAGAGTTACACAGTTGTTTGAAATTACATATACATGGTGTGGCTGAATTTAGCCATGTCTATGTCCAAATCTGCTCATTCTCGGAGCTTGCATTCAAAGAGTGTACATAATTGACTTTTTAACTGCTTTTTCAATTTCCGACATGGACCCAACTTTACATACATGTGTGCAGGGGGTAGGGACATTAACTGATGAAGTTTCAGATTTTTAACATGCACACATTTAGAGTAATATCCACTTTTCCGCTAAAACCCCCCTGAACATACCACCGGTTCCTACCACGTCTTAAACTGTGGGCAGAAAAATCACAAGAATTATGGTATCATTTATAAACTTTCACATGTCCACACTATGAATTATCCCCCTTTTTATAAAACCATATCCTTGCTGCAGGGGTGTGTCTTTTCAGGTCACATGGTACAGAAACCAGTCTTTCCAGTTTCTGCCAAGCCAGCTTGCTTCTCACAGGCAGTGCCCCTCCCAGCTTCTCCAGGAGGAAGCCACTTTTTACGACGTCTGTAATAAAAACCTTTGCCTGACTGGAGAGGGCTTTGTTCACTCTCTGGCAGAGCACAGGAAATTCAATTATCAGATAGATGGCATATCCTTAGTGTGGGCAGCAAAAGGAACATTGGCCTGGGAACATAGTTGTGACTCAAGTTTCACTCCTGATGGGATCCGTTGCTAGGCAAAATCAAGTTCCTTAAGCCAGACCTTCAGCTAACTTTTTGTTGCTTTTAAAATAACTTGTAATTTTACACATGCAGCTAGAATGCTGATTCTAAGTGCAAAACTATGACATTTCAACAGTTACAAAGGCATGTGACACCAAACATAGGTCACTCATTTAATTTAACATTTTCGATTTTGGTGGTTTTAAATCCAGTTGCAGTTAGGCTTAAGCTGCTGACTCCATAGCATTTTTGTTATAAGCATTGTTTTTGGGCTCTTCATTTCCCAGATTTTGTAGGCACACAAAACTCCATTCTGCCAAATGTCTGCTGGTGTTCAGTGAATATTTTGCACATGTTGCAAGGTTTGAAATAGGCATTTTGCTTGCCTTCAGAAAAACACACAGTGGGTTTTAAAACGCCGGCTTTTGGATAGTGGTGAGTACTGGTACTGCACCCATTTTTGGGATTTTCTTGGATTAATGCATTCTAAACAGGAATGGTTCTTGCATGGTAGTAAATCCTTGCTTAACATTGTTTTGATGGGGCTCCTTACAGTAAGATGGTTATGTGGAACCCCACAAAAAGGGTTGAATCTTTAAAGTGGTCCAATGAGTCACGATTTCAGCAACTTTTTGACATCAGTAAAAGTGGATTTTGTTAACAAAGACCTTTCTTTACCCTGGTGGGTGGCAAGTTAGGTAACCATTTTGGTGTGCGCACAACTGCGCAGCTTTCCTGGATTTCGGCGCACATGTGGGTTTTCCGCCATCTTGAATTTCCTAAGCCCACAGCACCAAATGTTGTAGCAGGGTAGCTTAAACGTGGGTCAGGACACCCTACAAGCCCCCCCACGTGACTGCACTTTGAGTTTGGGTCGATGGGGAGTCGCGTGCCCAAGGGTTTTGACCCACGCACCGGTCTGTCCGCATAATCTTCTTCCTCTTCTGTAGATGGCACAGTTCAGCATCTTCTTCTCCATCCGGTCAGATCGATCAGTTCTACTCGCCGGTCCTGATGGGAAGATTGGGCGGTACCCCGGGCCCGTTGTGTCTTTGCTCCCGGTCTCCGGATCGTCCTTCTTGGTCATCCTTCATGGTTTCATCTCTCCTAGGATGATAAAGGAAGAGCGGCAATATCTACTCATAGACGATTTTTTTTTTCCACCACTGTTGAGATAGTGGGGCAGCATATGCATTTCATCGTAACGAAATATTACATTCTTATTTTGAAAAAAAAAAACAGCATCACTAGAGACAGTTTCATGTAAATCACAATATTTTAGAGACTAGATGTGGTAGGTTTTATGATTGGAACTGAATTAGTCTGATACAGTACCCGCTAGGATTCCAGAGGATTCCTCCAGTTGTTGCAGAGTGTGCCTGGGATGGCAACATTTCAACTGGTTTATGTGGACCCACTTGTCTTCCCCCTCTGCCGAACCACCTTTGGGGATGCGGATCTTGTAGGCCACAGGGGAGATCTTATCGACGATCTCAAAGGGTCCCTTCCATGTAGGCAAAAATTTGCGCTGCTTGGCCTGGTTCCTTTGGAAGTTGTATAGATAGACCCGGTCTCCCACCTGATATTCCTTCCTGGAAGTTTTCAGGTCATAATGGGTCTTCATGCTATCAGTCGATCTTTCTAGATTCCGCTGAGCATAAGCAAAAGCATGTTGGAGGTGTTTCCTTAAATTCTCTACATACTCATGAGTAGTGGAGGCATTTATCAGTGTCTGCTCTTGGGTCCTGTAGAGCAAATGCTGCGGAAGCACCATCTTGCGCCCAGTCATCAACTCAAATGGTGACATTTTGGTTGCAGATGAAGGGGTAGATCTGATAGCCATTAGGACCAGAGGTAATCGGATATCCCAACTTGGCCCAGAATCTGCCACAAACTTCTTTAATATGCTCACAATTGTCCGGTTATATCTCTCTACTGCCCCAGAAGAAGCTGGTCTATAAGCAATATGCAGCTTTCTCTTGACCCCCAGTATCTCCCACATCTTTGTCATTACTTCACTGGTGAAGTGGCTACCTCTGTCTGACTCAATCCTTTGAGGTAGACCAAAACGGGAAAAGATGTGGTTAATCATCAAGGCAGCTGCAGTTTCTGCCTTGCAGTTTGGGGCTGGGAGACATTCCACCCACTTGGTAAACAAGCATGTCACAGTCAACATGTACTTATTCCCCCTAGCCGAGCGAATCACAGGGCCTACAAAGTCGATTTGTAAATCTGACCATGGCAGGGTCATCCCCCTCTTTTGTAAAGGTGCCCGGTGTGTGAGGGATGTCGGCTGAAATTGTGCACACACAAGACAACCCTTCAAATATTGGTTGAGGTCCTGGCCCATGTGTGGCCAGTATGCAACCTCTCTTAAGATTTCCAATGTTGTGTGAAACCCCCTGTGACCGGCAGTGGCCGCATCATGGGCGTGACTTAACATCAGGCTTCGGAATGAGGTAGGAACCACCCACTGATCGTGGCCAGCTTTGGATTTCCTTACCAACAAACCGTCTTGGATCCGGAACATTTTTGGACATTTCATCAACACTCTTAGGTCCTCTTTCCCAATGTAATCGGTATCCGTCAGGGGAAAGTTCTCAGGGTCCTCAAGGTGCTGGTAAAATTTACCAACAATTGGATCCCCCTTCTGAGCAGTAATCAAATCAGCATCAGGGGTCTCCTTACTCCATTGTGCAATTGGAAGGTCGTTGTGAGCATTTGTCTGGGACCTAGTGATTGCAGTGACCTGGATTTCCCCCAACAGGGACTCAATCTCAATTAGATCCCCTTGGATGGCCCCGGTTTTGGCCAGCTGATCAGCTAAGTCATTTCCAGTTTTGTCTGGTCCCTCTACTTTAGAATGACCCTTGATCTTTTTCCAATAGATGGTCATCTCATTCGAGGTGACCAGATCATCAATGTTTTGGATCAACTTCCCATGTTTCAAGGGTTTGTTGTTAGCACATAACATGCCTCTGGTTTTCCAATTAACCAGGTGCTCCACGAACCCGTTCCGTACATAATCCGAATCTGTGATTATGACCAGTTCGTGGAGTTGATGCTGGACAGCAGTGAGGATGGCTTGATGCACAGCCATCAATTCTGCCACCTGACTACTTCGGGGACCAATTTTGTATCCAGCGGAGGGTTCTGGGGACTCCTTCACCCATGCATTCCCTACGCCGGCCACCAGTTCTTTCTCCCCGTTGTTGTCAACATGGTAAGAGCATCCATCCACATAGACAGTGGGCATTCCCTCACACTTGTCTTCTTCAAAGACTTTGTGGGGGGAATTAAGGTATGCCTCCATGTTGTCCTTTATTTTTAGACTTTCGTCCTCGAGACAGTTTTCTCTGGCACAATCATGCAAGTCAGCCAGACCTTGCGCGAGGGGACTCTTCTTGTTTTGGCCATATCGGACCTCCACAGGAAAGCCTTGCATTGACAGAATCCAGGAAGTAATTCGGGAATTACTCACATTTCCGGCCCGGATTCTGTCACTTTGGAGATATTGCAGAGGCTGGTGTGGAGTCTCCACTATGATGTGTTCCCCCTGGATAAACGGGCGGTAATTCTTCAATGCCCACACCGTTGCCAGGAGTGCCTTCTCACAATCGTTGAATTTTTCCTCCACAGAGGATAAAGTTTTGCTCGCATAGGAGATTACTTTATTGACCTTGTCATGCTTTTGATATAATACTGCCGTCAAGCACGTATTAGAGAACCCTGTCCCCAGGAAGAACTCCTTGTTTCTGACCGGGTAAGCTAGGCAAGGCGCTTGTGAGAGGCTTCTTTTGAGTTGTTTTACTGCCTCGGCTTGTTCTGGACCCCATTCCCACTTGACCCCCCCCTTCAGGAGATGAATCAGGGGTCTGGTGATCTCTGCGTAGCCCTCAATGAACTTTCTGCTGTAATTAGTCAGTCCAAGGAGGCTCCTTAGTTCCCGCAGAGTTGTGGGGTCTTTCAGTTTCTGAAGTGCTTCCACTTTCTTTTCCTGGGGACAGAGACCCTGAGGAGTAATCTCATGCCCCAAGAAATTAACACGGGTTCTACACCACTGTGCTTTCTGAAAGGAAAGTTTTGCTCCGGCGGCCCTCAACTGTGTCAGAACATAACGGATCTCTGCTATGTGTTCCTCCACAGAAGAACTTTTGATGAGGACATCATCTACATAAGCCAGGTTACCCCTCGTACCCAGGTCGGGCATGGCCTTATGTAGGAAAATATTGAACTCATTACCGGAGTTAAGGTATCCGAAGGGAGTCCGGGTCCATGTGTACTGCTGGCCCCCAAAGGTAAAAGCCAGCTTGTATTGGTCCTCCCTACTGACAGGCACGGTCCAGTATCCATTGGTCAGGTCTATTGCAGTGAATACCTGTGACCCCTGAATCTGGGCCAGCCCTTGGTCAATGTAGGGAAGAGGCCATCGGGAAGTGTGGACCCGTTTGTTGAGCTCCCTGAGGTCAGCGCAGAGTCTCCACTGGCCGTTTGGCTTCAATATTCCCAGCACCGGATTATTGAAGGTGCTGTGGACTGGACGGATTATTCCCCGGGACTCAAGGTTCTTAATTATTTCAGTAAGGGACTCCATTGATGCGAGAGGCAAGCGATATTGCTTCACAAACACTGGAGTCATGCCAGGGTCCGTGGGGATTGTTGTGGTGTGGATGTCGGTGCGACCACAGTCATATGAGTCTACCGCAAAGAGATCTTGGAAATCCAAGAAAACTTGTTTCAACTTTTGCTTTTGTTCCAGAGTCACACAGGCATCAGCTAGGTTGACTCTCTCTTCCACCATCTGCCTGAAGCCTGGAAAGACTTCTGGTTTGGCTATCTCCGCGGCCTCCTCCAGCTGGGTGGAGAAGTCCCTGGTCAGAGTGCTGATTTGGACCGGAGGCTTCAGGTGGGAAAGGCAGCCCTCATGGACCTGGAAAATCACCTCATCCCTCCTGAAGTCACAGGTCACATCTTCCTTACCATAGGGGCAGGAAGTGTACACCAGGAAGTTCCCCCCATGCCGGGTAAAAATCCTGTCTGGTGTTGCGTTGTCATCACTGTCACTGTCAAAACAGTCCTTGGGGATGGGTCCTAACAGTTCATTTACAAGATCAATGGAGAAATGTCGGTCATCAACCGCCATTCCAATAATGGTGCCTGCGGCTAGAGTAATACTCTTTAAGTCGCTGTTATCCACCTCTATTAGAATGGGGTCATGTTCTATGTTGACTAATGGAGTCGGGTTTACCCCCAACCCTTGCTGTTGGAGAGAAGCATTTAGATGTATGTAAGCATCAGGGTTTTTCAACTCTTGTCCCCTTTTAACTTTCACTTCCAGGGAGAATTGTCGGGTCCTTTCTGGGATGGTGACTTCCTCTTTAACCTGAATTTCAACTGCATAAGGTAGCAATTGAGCTGACCTAAATGCTTTTTCTGGATCAACAAAGCCCATGGGATTATCCGCTAATCGGGACCAAGCTTTGAAGTTTATTAGGTCCAAACAAATGGCAAAGCGATTGAGAATGTCACTGCCTAAGTAAAAGGCGGCAGTGACGTCTCGCACGACCCAACAATTATGGACTATGCTCTTGTTGCCAATGGAGATTTTGAGCATACACCTGCTTGGCAGGAGATGTTTTGAATTGGGTGCTTCCAGGTCCATTTCCCATTTGTCTATCAGTTTGAAGGTGGGAATGGCTGGATCTTTTGGGAGTTGGCGGAACATGGCTACGCTGATGAAGCTCTTACCGTTGTTCACACACACTCGAGCGAGAACAGAGTCCTTCCCATCATTTAACTGAACAGGGATGAACAACTGCTCTCCAATTTGCTGAATCTCAGCCAGGCTCTGAGCTGATTTCACATCTTTCTGGACTATAGGAGTGGGAGTTTCTGATTGTGGATTAGTATAGAATTTCAGAGTGTTTCCTTCCAGCGTGGAATACCACTTTAGACTGGAAGGAAGGTTGATTTTCAGAAATAGAGAGGACCCCCCATCACCAGTCTGTTGTCCTACTGCTATTACTGTCACGTCTGGAATTTGGTTGTTCTGGAAGTGAAATTCTACTTGGTCAGATTTTTGTTCAACCATGTGGCATGTGCCGTTTAAACTAACATGGTTGACACTCTGTTTTAATTTTATTGGTCGGCTAGTCTGGGTCCAGAGGACCTTGTTTACGCAATCTATTAGGGGTGACAACCTTCTCAGGAGGTCATTCCCTAGTAAACAAGGGGTGCCCTCTGGGGTCACAACTATGACCGGGTGTTTCAACTTGTGTCGCCCGATCTTAATGTCCAAGTCTGCAGTCCCCTCAACGGGAATTTCCTTCCCGTCAAAGTTCTGCAGTTGTCCAGGAAGAGAGGTGAGAGGAATTTGGTAATTCTCTCCCCTTCCTGCATTCAGTTCATCAAAGGCCCTTCTGGACAGAAGGGTAGCTTGAGATCCAGTGTCCACCAGTGCCGAGATTGTACCCTGCCCCTGTACTTGTACCGGGGCATAATATCTTCCCTCCTTCTCCTCAAGGGGGCACAGATAATGTACATTTTTGGACAACTGGTGGGCTAACTTTCTGGTTTTGGACATCGATAGCGAAGAGATTTGGGCAGAATTCTGTGGAGAGTCTTGGGAATCTGAAAGAAAAAGTTGGCAACTGGAGATCAGAGCCATTGTGGGTTCCCCTGGCTCCGTTTCTGGGCCGCCCCCCCCTTTTTGGAGGCAGTCGCCAGGATGGGTTTGAACCAGGGGATTTTCTTGCTGTTGGTTCTGGGATGAGATGGTGGGCGGCGGTAGCTCAGTCTCCACATCTCCCCAGTCTGGATTTGCATCCCTAGGGACCCATTTTTCTTTGGGAGGAGTTCCCCCCTCTCTGAAGGAGAAGATCCTTTTCCCAGGATCCTCTGAGGATCCCTCTCCCTCAAATTGGAAGATCTGTACCTCCTCCTCAAACTGAGTCTGTTTGGGTCTTTTGTTTCTCCTACCCCCCCTCTGCTCCTTAGGAGGCAGACTTTCAGGGGCAAGAGATTTTGTTTCCGGTTCCTGGGTTTCCAGGGGCTGTTTACAAGTGAGGAAGGAAGCTTCCTCCAAGGCTTTACACCCCCCTTCCCTTTGTGCCTCCTCCCTGGGAACCGGTGATTTATCGGGGTGCTGCCCCCGTCATTGTTCTGGAGCACCAGGTCCAGAGTTGGGTGCGTTCTGCGCCGGCATGCTGATCTGAGGGTTCTGCTGTGCCCTCAGTATATGACCCATATCCCGCGCCATGTTTTGAACCTGGCGCTCTAACTGGGAAACCCGCTCAGGCTGATACGGGGCCCTGTTTTCTCCCCTGGGCTGATCCCGGGAAGGGTAGCTGTCCCTCCTCTGGTAGTACCCCTGGTTGGGAAGATTTTGGTACCCCTCCACCCTTGGCCTCCCCTCTCCCGGATTCAGTGGTCTGGGCTCAGGGAATTGAGGAAAGAAGGATGGATGATTTTGGGGTTGGAAGTCGGGTGGATATCTGGGAAAAAAGTTCTGCCCAGGGTTTGGTAAATTTCTGCCCTCCTGTGGGAAGTTTGGAGGGAAGTTCCCTGGGTTAGGTGCTTGGCTGGATCCCCCCCCTTGGGCTGGAGGAGTCCACACATAACCCAGGATGGGTCTGTTACCTTTGTAGCGAGGACTTACATAGTCGGGAGAGCGAGGGACCCCATTTGTGGGGCTGCCTCCCTGGCTCCCTGTCTGCGACTGGCCCGAGGACCTTCTGGGCCTAGCATTATTAGGTGCAGGTAGGTTTTTAGGCCCCCCCATCTCCAAATCCAAAACGGGGGTGACCTTTACCTCTGCCACCTTGGCAGCAGCAGGGGTGCTGTTGGCTTTGGGGTTTTTCTGGGCATTGCTTTTATTTTCTATGGGCTTCTGCACCTCATAGATGCGGGTAGCCTGTTCAATGACCCAGTCTAAAGATCTTTTCTCGTGAAAATCCCTCACGAGCTGGGTCATGATATATTTGGGCAAGGCATGGAAAAACGTGTTTATAAATTCACGGCTATCCGTGCGCACCCTTCTTGTGGTCTGTGCAAAAGCCCGCTTTAACTCCTGCACAAATTCTTGTGGGGCCTGATCCTCCCCACATTGCAAATTGTAGGCTGCCTTGCGAGCCTCTTGAGGATTTCTGTGAACAGAAAAATGTTTCAGGATGGCCGCCTTATAGGTGGACCATCTTAAATGATTTTGGTCCTCCAGCCCCGCAAAGAAACTGGAGTATTCCGGGGAGAAGGTCCACTTTACATATTGAATGCAGCTTTGGCTGTCCTTCAAATGGAAAGTCTCCATCATTTGTTCAAACAACTCTAAGTGCTCCCAAACAGAATACTTAGCGTTCTTATGGTAAGGCGTGATGACGCTCCTGATCGCCTTAATCTGCTTTAAGGGGTCCTTGAGCAAGGCCCTTTTTGCCTTATTGGCCTTTTTGGTTCGGGTAACCCTTGTCCATTCTTCGTCGGACTCAGAGGCACTGCTCCCAGAGGTTCCCGTCTGTTCTTCCAGGTTTTCCCGGATTCTGCGAGCCTGGGAATGGCTGGCAGAATGTGGGGACCTGGTCTCCTGTGTCCTGCGCAGTTCAGAGGAGTCTTCAGATTCCTCCTTGCTGTCAGGATTTGATGGGTACCCCCTCCACTGACCTAACTGGGCAGAGGTTTTCAGGATGCCCTTAATGGGCCTACTCTCCTGGGGTTCCCCACTGAACTGTATTGTACTTGGGTGCCCATACCCGGATGCCCACCCCTCCATTCCTGGATGGTACTGGCCTATGAGCCCCATGCTTCTGGCTGGATAGTAATCTGCCATCCCTGTGGCCCTGTGCTCATGTGCGCCAGGGGACATGGGGGTGGCAGAGTCCAGGGACTGAGAGGTATGAGGGCCTCTGGTACTAGGGCTCCTGAGGTTATGCTCCGGAGTTTCCATTTCCCAGCGAACCTCATCTCTATCCGCCCCTGCTCCCTGTTGCAATGCAAGAGCCTGCATTTGTGCCTTCAGTTCCTCAGTTAAGGCCTTACTCGACTCTATCAGTCTCTCCTGCATCGCTACCTGCTGTTGGAGCCTATCATTGTGTTGACAGAGGGCCTCATTTTCCCTCTGTGCTTCCTGGTTGGTCCTGGAGAACTGGGCCAGTCTTTGCTGCAGGAGGGTTACCTCCTGAGCTGTGTCCCTATTGGCCTGCTCCTTTCTTGCTAGAGCATCCTCCACCCTCCTGGTGTGCTCTAGCAAGTTCTGGTTTTCTTTTTGGAGGTCACCCAGTCCCTGGTGGGCCAGGTGATTTTCTTCCATTTTCCTTTTTAAATGGCAGACTTCCTGGCCTAAGGCGTCTCTTTCCTGACTAAGAGCCTGCATTTGTGCCGCCAGGTCGTCCCTTTGCCTTTGGAAGGCACCAGCTTTCTGGCGCTCCTGATCAAACTCTGCCTGGGTATCCAGGTCTTTCAGGATCAGTTTATTGCTCTCCTCTTTCTCTCTGTCTAGTTGGATTTGCAGGGTGGCTACCTGCTCTGTGCATGCCCTGTTGAAATTGATCTGTTGCTCCAGCTTTTTCTGGCTCTGCAGTAAGGAGTCCAAACTGTCTTGGTGCTCCTTCTGCAGGGCCAGAAATCTAGTATCCTGTTCTGACTTTTCCTTTTGCAGCACATCCATATCCTCCTTTATTTTAGTAATGTACAGTCTGCTGTCATTTTCTGACTCCTGGCTCCTCTGCAGCCTCTGCTCAGAAGAGTCCAGATCAGATTGGACCTTCTGTAATGCCATCTGTTGCCTATTTGCCAGATTTTGGCTTTCAGCACATCTATCCTGCATGTCTCCCATATATAGGTACAGGTATGCTGCTATCCTGGCGATCTTATTGTGTTCCTCTTTGGCTTTAGGAGCCATATATAGTTCACTCAGGGCCACATGTAAGGGACCCTGATCTCTATATATATCTGACCCTGTTTCAGTGACCTGTTGTGTGATGGCCTGCAACCACACATCCTGGCCCTGTTCGGTCCATTCACCTCTCACAAATAGCTTATGCAAGAGGTGCTCTCTGGCTATTTTCATGTCTACTAAGGTCGTCATTCTAGAGATTGGTCTCTGTCCTGACTTACAGAAGTTAGTATTTTATTTTTGCAGAACAGAACTTTTCTTGGAGTGTCCCTTTTGAGGAATGCTTCACAGCGTAATGCAGCGTGGTGATCCGACCGGGTGTATGTATCCCGTCAGTTAGCACACTGTATTAAGCTGAATGGATACTGGACCGTGCCTGTCAGTAGGGAGGACCAATACAAACTGGCTTTTACCTTTGGGGCCAGCAGTACACATGGACCCGGACTCCCTTTGGATACCTCAACTCCGGCAATGAATTCAACATTTTCCTACATAAGGCCTGCCCGACCTGGGTGTGACGGGTAACCTGGCTTATGTAGATGATGTCCTCATCAAAAGTTCATCTGTGGAAGAACACATAGCGGAGATCCGTTATGTTCTGACGCAGTTGAGGGCCGCCGGAGCAAGATTTTCCTTTCAAAAAGCACAGTGGTGTAGAACCCGTGTTAATTTCTTGGGGCATGAGATTACTCCTCAGGGCCTCTGTCCCCAAGAAAAGAAAGTGGAAGCACTTCAGAAGCTGAAAGATCCCACAACTCTGCGGGAACTAAGGAGCCTCCTTGGACTGACTAATTACAGCAGAAAGTTCATTGAAGGCTACGCAGGGATCACTAGACCCCTGATTCATCTCTTGAAGGGGGGGGTCAAGTGGGAATGGGGTCCAGAACAATCCGAGGCGGTAAGACAACTCAAAAGAAGCCTCTCACAAGCGCCTTGCCTAGCTTACCCTGTCAGAAACAAGGAATTCTTCCTGGAGACAGGGTTCTCCAATACGTGCTTGACGGCAGTATTATACCAAAAGCATGACAAGGTCAATAAAGTAATCTCCTATGCGAGCAAAACTTTATCCTCTGTGGAGGAAAAATTCAACGATTGTGAGAAGGCACTCCTGGCAACGGTGTGGGCATTGAAGAATTACCGCCCATTCATCCAGGGGGAACACATCATAGTGGAGACTCCACACCAGCCTCTGCAATACCTCCAAAGTGACAGAATCCGGGCTGGAAATGTGAGTAATTCCCGAATTACTTCCTGGATTCTGTCAATGCAAGGCTTTCCTGTAGAGGTCAGATATGACCAAAACAAGAAGAGTCCCCTGGCGCAAGGTCTGGCTGACTTGCATGATTGTGCCAGAGAAAACTGTCTCGAGGGCGAAAGTCTAAAAATCAAGGACAACATGGAGGCATACCTTAATTCCCCACACAAAGTCTTTGAAGAAGACAAGTGTGAGGGAATGCCCACTGTCTATGTGGATGGATGCTCTTACCATGTTGACAACAACGGGGAGAAAGAACTGGTGGCCGGCGTAGGGAACGCATGGATGAATGAGTCCCCAGAACCCTCTGCTGGATACAAAATTGGTCCCCAAAGTAGTCAGGTGGCAGCATTGATGGCTGTGCATCAGGCCATCCTCACTGCTGTCCAGCATCAACTCCACAAACTGGTCATAATCACAGATTCGGATTATGTACGGAACGGGTTCGTGGAGCACCTGGTTAACTGGAAAACCAGAGGCATGTTATGTGCTAATAATAAACCCCTGAAACATGGGAAGTTAATTCAAAACATTGATGATCTGGTCACATCGAATGGGATGACCATCTACTGGAAAAAGATCAAGGGTCATTCCAAAGTAGAGGGACCAGACAAAACTGGAAATGACTTAGCTGATCAGCTGGCCAAAACCGGGGCCCTCCAAGGGGATCTAATAGAAATAGAGTCCCTGTTGGGGGAAATCCAGGTCACTGCTATCACTAGGTCCCAGACAAATGCTCACAATGATCTTTCAACTGCCCAATGCAGTAAGGAGACGCCTGATGCCTATTTAATCACAGCTCAGAAGGGGGATCCAATAATTGGTAAGTTTTACCAACACATTGAGGACCCTGAGAACTTTCCCCTGACGGATACCGATTACATTGGGAAAGAGGACCTAAGAGTGTTGATGAAATGTCCAAAAAGGTTCTGATATCCAAGACGGTTTGTTGGTAAGGAAATCCCAAGCTGGCCATGATCAGTGGGTGGTTCCTACCTCATTCCGAAGCCTGATGTTAAGTCACGCCCATGATGCGGCCACCGCCGGTCATAGGGGGTTTCACACAACACTGGAAATCTTAAGAGAGGTTGCATACTGGCCACACATGGGGCAAGACCTCGACCAATACTTGAAGGGGTGTCTTGTGTGTGCACAATTTTAGCCATCATCCCTCACACACCGTGCGCCTCTCCAAAAGAGGGGATGACACTGCCATGGTCAGATTTGCAAATCGACTTTGTAGGCCCTGTAATCCGCTCGTCTAGAGGAAACAAGTACATGTTGACCATTACATACTCGTTTACCAAGTGGGTGGAATGTCTCCCAGCCCCAAACTGCAAGGCAGAAACAGCAGCTGCTCTGATGATTAACCACATCTTTTCCCGTTTTGGTCTACCTCAAAAGATTGAGTCAGACAGGGGTAGCCATTTCACCAGTGAAGTAATGACAAAGATGTGGGAGATACTGGGGGTCAAAAGGAAGCTACACATTGCTTACAGGCCAGCTTCTTCTGGAGCAGTGGAGAGATACAACCGAACCATTGTGAGCATCTTAAAAAAGTTTGTGGCAGATTCTGGGCCAAGTTTGGATATCCGATTACCTCTGGTCCTAATGGCCATCAGACCTACCCCTTCATCTGCAACTAAAATGTCACCATTTGAGTTGATGACCGGACGCAAGATGGTGCTTCCCCAGCATTTGCTCTATAGGACCCAAGAGCAGACACTGATAAATGCCTCCACAACTCATGAGTATGTGGAGAATTTAAGGAAACACCTTCAACATTCTTTTGCCTATGCTCAGCGGAATCTAGAAAGATCAGCTGATAGCATGAAAACCCACTACGACCTGAAGACCACCAGGAAGGAATATACTGTGGGAGACCGGGTCTATCTATACAATTTCCAAAGGAACCAGGCCAAACAGCGAAAGCTTTTGCCTACATGGAAGGGACCGTTTGAAATTATAGACAAGGTCCCCCCAGTAGCGTATAAGATCTGCATCCCCAAAGGCAGTTTGGCAGAGGGGGAAGATAAGTGGGTCCATATAAATCAGCTAAAGTGTTGCCATCCTAGGCACACTCTGCAACAACTGGAGGAATCCTCTGGAATCCCAGAGGGGGTCGCCCCAGATCAATAAAAGCTCCAACCCTAAAATATTCCACATACCAAAAATATAGTAACCTAATGTCAATATTTCCTGTTATATCTTGTTTATTAAAAATAATACTACAAAATGTATTCGAATGTATAAAATGTATATGTTCGCCACACCATTTATAGTGGTGGAAAAATGTCCAGGAATGTGTATTGCCGCTTTGCTTTATCATCCTAGTAGAGATGAAACCATGGACACCGACCAAGGAGGACGACCCGAGGATCGGGAGCAAAGATCCGATGGGTCCGGTGTACCGCCCACTATTCCCATCAGGACCGGCGAGGAGAACCGATCGATCCAGCCGGATGAAGGAAAAGATGCTGAACTGTGCCATCTATGGAATTGGAAGAAGATGATGCGGACATACCAGTGCGTGGATCAAAAACATCCTTTGCACCCGACTTCCCCTCGACTCCAAATCAAAGTGCAGTCGGGCGGAGGGGCTTGTCAAGGGTTTTGACCCATGTTGAATCAATAGACTGGGTAGATGTGGGGATGAGCTGTCGCCGCCCACATTCACGCCAGAATCCAAGAGAACTGCGCAGTTTGCACACACCAAAATGGTCACCTAATCTGCCACCCACCAGTGCAAAGAAAGGTGGTTATGTTCAAAATCCGTTTTTACTGATGTCAAAAAGTTGCTAAAATCATGGGCACAAGACCACTCTAAAGATACAACCTTCTTGTGGGGGGTTCCACATCACCACTCTACTGTAAGGATGCCATCAAAACAATGTTAAGCAAGGATCCTAAACTATCAAGCAAAAGACCACTCTATTGAAATGCATTAATTCAAGACAGATCCCAAAAATGGGTGCAGTACCAGCTTTGTCCACAAGCCGGCACTAGCGGTCTAAACTCTGACAGGAGAAATGCTACTTCAGAAGCTAATCAGCCTCCTGAGACAGCTGGAAACCTTCAAAGGCCTGCTGGTTAATTAAAACTCTTAACCACCCCAGATTCCCAGAGACAATCTGATTGCATTAACAGGCCAAGAGGCTGGGAAACCTTCTCACCTCAGAGACCCACACAACAGCCCAGGAGATCACATGGACATGCTAACCAAATGCAGAGTGGCCCCCTGGCCTGCTGACCTCAGCCGACACAATAGACCCTTGCACTTGAATGGGGTATGTTAATTTTCAGTGTGGACTGTAAACAGAGCCCTGCCTGGGAGAGGAGAGACATGTGGCACTCCCATGTTTCTGGGGGAAGGGACCCAGACACTTTTGTGGAATCATATTGCAGCAAATATATGTTTAAGTTAAATGCTTCTAAAATATTGTATTAAGCTCACAAAAATGTGCAATTTGGAGAACCTTAATCCAAGAAATGTACCCACAATTCAAGACTTGATTCAACTTTGTACCATGTTCTGAGGCAAAACCCCGCTATTTATTGATATTACAGACACCAGGTTTATGCTAGAAACCTAGTAAATTACTGGAATGTGTGTAGAAGGAGGGTGTACATTGGTGTAATTTTTGATACAGATTTAACATTGGTAAACCAATTAAAAACGAAATTAAGTTGTCATTTTTTAATGCAAGCCCCAAGGAAGATCAGAGTCGGACAAGCATGCACCATAAGGAATCTGTAATATGTACATGTAATTTCAACAAATTGTGTATCTGGGAAATATGTATTTGGATCAGAAATAGATTTGTGTGCACATTGACAAGGGGAGTGTCTTTCTGTAAGCCATAAAGATGACACACAACCCAGCTCCCCAATCAAGGGAGAGAGGAGGACGTGGCCAATGATAGATTGCGAGGGGCCGGCTCAGTTATGTCCATGCACACACCCACTTGTAGAACACATAAAAAGAGACTGCTGGGACAGGTAGAGACACTCAATTCCCATTTTCTGCGGAGCACACTGACGGACGAATTCGCATCAAGAACTCCAGAGACTTAGATTGACTCCAGCTAGACAGAGACTAGAACTTAGAACTCTGACTCCACAATTTAAAGCAAAGGCCTAAACCACACGCTGAGTTCTCTTCAGCAGGCCTCAAAACCAACCAAACTATTCAACAGCCGGGCAAGCTGTTTGAATTCTTTGCCAAGACCTTTTGCAAGAACCTGTAGCAGTACCCAGAAAGCAGTGCTGTATCCGGAACCAGAGAGAACCACAGACCAGACCGTTGTGAGCAGAACCGGTGCTTGACAGACCCAGAAAGCAGAGCTGACCCAGATAGCCGGGACTTCAGAACCACCCGCCGGAAGTCCCATCCAACCTGACCAGACCTTGACGGCTTATTTCAAAAATATAGTGTGAGTACTCACTGTGCCAAAACCAATCTCCTAGTTTAAAATAATCTAATCCAAACTATTTTAACCTACTTAGAACTGCCTCCTAGAATCGTGTCATTCTGTCATCTTTAAACCTGAAAACTGTCATCTGTCATTCTGAGCTTTCAAATTTCAAACCCGAAAAACTACCTTTACTAAATCGGCAGAATCTCCGGAACCGTTTGTGATAGAAGCGAGATTTAACTTTTATTTTGAAGCTGAGGTTCTAAGCTTTCCAACAAGCTCTAAACTTGCTATGCCTCATACTCCCTCCGTAATTGCGCTCGACGCACGTGACTAAATTTGCCGCAATTTGACATTTTGCTTAATTTCAGCCACGTGTAAAAAGATTTGTCCTTGCTTTCCTTTGCTGAAATTCGTTTGCAACCTGACAATCATTCATAGAGCCTTGCTAAAGTGATCCTGAAATAATAAAAGTAGCTGTCACCCACCCTGAACCTCTAGAGGGAATTAAAATCATTTTAGCATATTTTCCACTTCTTTTCATACCACATCAAAGTATATTGCCTGTGTTTAAAACTCCTACCTGTTTTCCTCTAAGCTTGCTAGGGGGGAACTGAATTATATTTGATTGCATTCCTGAGAACTGTGTGCTTTTCTTCCATCTCTTTACATTGCATAAGGGGGGCGGGAGGTGAATTGCTACCAGGGGGAAAAGTGATTGCATTGTTTTGGTTGAAATAATATCAAGTTTATTTTCTGTACTGCATTTTCATTCATCATTGCATTGTCCTTGAAGCCATAAAAGCATTCTCAGCTACTTTATCCTCTCTATATCAACTTCTAAGCCATTAAAAGAGTGTACCACTATAACATTATCCATTGTTGATCAACATCATATTCTCAAGTATGATATCAAATATTAATTTACTATAAAAGTGTGATAGATATATATTGTTTAATTTTCAAATAAACCTTTTAATTTGCAAAACAAACCTACTTCTTGGCTCAGTGGCGTCAGGGGGATTCTAAGAGAGGGGTGTTATATAAGGGTTGTCATCCAGAGTAAACGAACTGGACATAAAGATATATCAATAAGGGCTTCCATCAGCATCCCAAACTAGGCATTGACTTAGCTGTAGTGTTGAATTGAAGTCGCTTACACTTGCAATGAGCCACATTTTCTTTTTTTTATCTGAAAACATGCATTTTTACGTATTGTCAAGCAATTCTTTTTTCAGTTAACATTGTAATCAACAGATGTCTCTCAAACCTTGAAAACAAAATCATTCCAAATAAAACATTCTCCAAATGTTGGTGCTGGCTAGCACAGTATAAACAAAATGAGATGGAGAGACATAGGCCCTCATTACGAGTCCGTCCGTAACCGGCCGGTGTTACCGGCAGGTTACTGGCAGACTCGCCTTACCATTACCGGTGTCCGATATCCCGGTGTTACTGTGATATTACGGGTGCCGGCAGCAGCGGTAAGTTCCCATTCCACAGTACTCCATGGGATGGGAACTACTGAATCAACGGCACTGTTGCTAATGATGCTAGTGATGACTCTGCCAGTAGGGGCCTGAACGGCTGCCAGTAGTTCACTGCCCCTACTGGCAGACTCAGAGTGAGCCGGTCCGCTAACAATGCCACAGCCAGTTGCTGCATTTTTACCGGAGCCGCACACCCATCATGAGCCCACTAACATTTCCAAGGGGGACAACCAGTGCAACTTTAACATTAACATTTTTCAGAAAGCCGATTTTCAGTGGAGGCGCGCCATTACAACTAGATGTTTTGTGAGGGAGAACAGTAACACATTGGGTGTGTGAGAGCGGGCAGAAAGGCAAATGCTGGAGAAGACAGGTGCCTACGTGCGTTGCTAAAGGGTGTCCCAAAAACATCAGAGCATTACAAGCCGCCCTTGTGAAAGCCATTGTGAAAATGATGGAGAAGGTGCTTCCAGTAGAAATGCAACCAAACAATGAGCTCCCAGTACTGGTGAATCACAAAGTAAGCACGTGGCAATGTCCGAGCCCAGAGTTGAGAGGGCGAGAGAATGAGAATCTGATTAATCCTCAAATGAGCAGTTGTCACTTGAAATTGGACCTGCAGGTGATTTCAGCGATTGTATAGAGGGATCGAGTGATTGAACTCAGGAACAGTCATGTCACTGCCTCACTGTAACCCAAGGCACAACCTGTACCCATTGTAACTAAGTTTTCCTTACAAGTAACAGTGCCACAATGCCCCTGGGCTGTCTGCTCGCTATATAAATGTAATAAATAAATAAAATAAATAAATAAACAGACTCTGCCTATGTTGATCCTCAGAAAAGGTTTGCAGAAAGTGACTGAGCATGCCGATGGAAAAGTGATCGAAAAAGAACAATATTTCAATATTTTTAATCTACAAGACTTGCAAAGGAAATCACCAGTAGCCTGTTAAAAAAAACAGAAAAAATGCGTAGCAACAGCCCAAACCAGCGCAGCTCTCAGTACCTGCTATAAAATGTAAAAAAACGGCCCACCTTGTTCCAGGTTTAATAACTAAAACCTCAAAATCCATTGTTTGGAGCCGCTTTCAAATCAACCCTAAAGATATAACTGCGGCTATATGTGCTATCTGTAACCAGAAACTGAGCTTTAGAAAACAGGCGATTCAGTATAACATTGCTTAAGCGCCATCTTGAAAAACGTCATCCAATGGATATTTGCAATCTTCGGACCTCACAAAGGGGGTTCCATGTAACGCCCTCAAAAATAAAACCATGTAAAATAATCGACGAAAAATGCCAGTTTTTTGCAGGGACAATATTAGATGTGGGAGCGGGGGACACCCCTGCAACCCCTGCACCCCCTGACCCTATATAAATGGTCACCTAAATAATGTTGCCACAACCTTTTCCCAGCAACATTATATACGGCAACAATATATATAGGGATATTATTACTTGATACCTCAAAGTGGTGTGGCCAGATGACAATGGAGAAGAATGATAACAGTACTTCCAGAAGAGCTGTTTCTTCGGAAAGTAGAACGTCACTTCACCAGCAAACTATTTATTTATTTTATTTATTTTTATTTATTTATTTGTATGGCGCCGGTAGCTCTCGAGCTTCGGGGCGCAGAGACAAGAACACAAAAGACAAATGACAGACAAAAAACACATAGCACAAGACATTAGAACTGCATAGATAGGTGGGCAGGTTGTATTATATATATTACTTAAAGATGTGGGTTTTCAGTTGTTTGCGAAAGCGTTGGTAATAGGCTTCCATCCTTAACTGGCCAGGGAGGTTGTCCCAAAGGCCTGCTGCAGTTATAGGGAACTATCACACACATGTTAGATAAGAGAACAGCCTATGCCAGAAACCAACCAGTCAACAGGAGAGTTTATAGCCAAACACATGCAGCACTTCAGTGTTGTCAAAAACAATGGGCCTCATTATAAGTTTGCCAGTCTGGTAGTAACGGCACTGTTACTAACGGACCGGCAAACTACCAGTTCTGCTCGCAGGTGCCTTTACGCCCACCAGGTGTAACCTGACGGGTCTACCGGCACCCACGAGCAGAGCATGTCGGATGCACCGGCACCATTCACGAACGGTGCCGATGCATCCGGCTTGTCCATTGCTGTTGAGCCCTATGGGGCTCAAATGGGAATAGGGAAGAATATTTTCCAGCGCCCGTGAATGGGCAATTATGGGTCCGGCAAGGCCGTAATGACCCGGTAATTGCCCTTTCGCGGGCGCCGGATAAAAAATGATACCGGCGACAGCGGAGCCGGTTTTACCGGGACGTCTACCACCAGTATCATAATGATGCTCAGTGTTTCCAAAGCCCTCATGAATTTCTTGACACCACGCGACAACATGCAACACCAGATTTCTTTGCCAACTGTTAAAATGCTGCAGTTGTTTGCAAACCTGCAGAAAATGTACATTCTACCCTGAGGGTGCAAGAAAGCCATACTGTCCATTTAACCACCACATATGTAGAACAGCTCTGAAACAGTAGATTATAAAACAATCCCTGCACATTGGGTGTTTTCTCTCCTAAGTCCTTGCCTCCAGATGCTCCACACTGGCAGCACAGGCAATGTTATGCAGAAAACTGCTGCTTTATACATCCATTCATTTCCAATATTGAAACATATTGAAAAGAATATTTGAAAACTTCTGCATGTTATAGCTAAGTGATTTCTAATATTATGGCAAACATATTGTCAATATTACAAAAGAGCAGATTTCACCATTTACCATGTTTTGCCCATTGTTTGAATGCATCTGTCCAGGACATTACCAGAAGCATCGTTACCTTGGTTGGAGCAGAAAGAAAGTGTGACGATTTTCACCATTCAGGGGCCAGGATAAATATTCAGACAAAGCATAAACTTGCCAGTTCAACAACTTGTGCAACATGTGCCCACAGGGTGACGCTCCACTTTTTACATCTTTCAAAGAATGGTAGAGCAAAATGAGGCAATGCAAGAGTACATCTTGCAGCATATGGTGGCAGGTGGCGTTATGCGCAATTCATCCTAGCTGTTCATGTTGGAGTACCTAACACACATTCTAAGACCTTTAGCGCAGGCACTCACACACTTTATCGGGGAGAATGTCACACTTAGTGAATTGATACCACTGATAAGCCTGAGACACAGAGGAAGGCCTTCCAAAGGAGGTGCATCTGCATGACTGATTGCTGACTGAATGCGTCAACATTGTGAACTATTTTATGAAATGATGGACATCATGTCCCAAAGGTGAACTCAGTAATCGTGAAGCCCTCCTTGGTCTCAGTATAGAATTGCATAGCTAGAATGGAAGAGATATTGTATAAAAAGAGGATTAGTTCTGCAGTGCTTGAAGACACAAAGTTTGGAAGAAGATTATGACCAGCCAAAGCCACCAATTTCACACACCATCACCAGCCAACTAGTAGGAGTACCAGTTTACATACAACATGATTTTATGCACAACAAACTTTTGGGACAAATTATTCCTGTCCCAGGAGGACAGCACTGCAGAGGACAACGCTGTGGTTGTATCAAGGGGACGGACACCCTGTACTGCGCACTGTTAACAGCTGGCTCAATGAAGTTGTCGTTTGACAATTATCCATTCCAGTACTGGAGAGAAAAGAAACCAGTCTGGCCCAGTCTTTCTAGATTAGCTTGTATAATGGTGAGCTGCCTTGCAAGCAGAGTTTACTGTGAGTAAATCTTAAGCACAGCTTGACATATTGTGCTTGAAAGACAAAGTCTACTCAGTGCTGAGAATTTTCAGGCCTTGCTTTCATAAAAATAAATCTACTGTATTTCTCCTAATCATTTGTTGTGTGCGGCAGATGAATTTCTACTATTCCAGCAGAGCCTCAAGCAACAGTGTACCAGTCAAATGCTCAATCAAAACTTCACGCCTCTTTGTGTGCAACTATCATCAACATCACCAAAAATCCCAACACTAAGACCTCACTAGCATTGCATGCACTCAACACTCAAACATGCTCTCATCACACAACATATAACAAATTCAACAAATAATGTGCTCCTGGCAGCACCAGTAACCAACTACAACAACTACAACTATCTCCTTTAGATAAACCGAAAAAACAGAATGAGAAAACGTGGCCAAACATTTATACAATCTAGCTGGCTTTTCCATACTTGTGCATTCATCAATAAATCTATACCTGGCTCGGTGCACTGCAACAACCTTTCACTATAAATCCCTTTGGACATTTTAACTTCACTCAGTCCATACATTTTGAATGTATCCATTGGTGCATATTAACTCTTCCTAGTTCATGCACTTTTTTACATTTCCCATTTATGCATTACTTTTCCTGGCGAATGTGCCAACTCTACGCGCAATTCCCAATAACTGCACCGTTTATTAATTTACTTTACCTGGCCTGTGCACGGCCATCATCTTGAGAAACCGGGGAGATTTCTCTTGTTTCCAAACTCCCGTTGTACACTGCTGATTGCACAACTCCATCTGGCAATCAGGTAAACTAGACACATTTCTTAAGTCAACATATATTCACTGTGATGCTCCCTAGTGAGTAAACTCAGCTCCATAAAAACAATGTGGTACTAGCCAGCTATGATACCATATGATAGGTAATTTGGGCCACAACACTTAACACCACTGCACAATGACGACGTCAATCATTTCAAATTCTGGGCATCACTAGAACCCCACTGCATCAATCAATTGAATTCCCAACATCAAAACCATTTTTCTTCACTTCTGAAAACAGAGTCCGCTTAGTACCTTTTTACGTGGATGTTGGCAATCCTTATCCAGATGCATGGAATGTGACCCTTTCATCCATCCAGAAGGATCAATCTGGCTGAATCCATCTATAACCAGACATGGGAAAGTATTAATTTGGGCATCCTGGTACCTAAAGGGAATCCGATATATCAAAGACCTTCTGGAAAACGGATCATGGATCCCATTCACTCAACTAAAGAGGAATTCTGGACTGCTAGATTGCAGCTATGCCGAGTACAGACTATTGAGAGGCTTAATATCTTCCAAAACTGAATTTAGGCATGAATAATTTGGGCAAAGTGCAGCCTGGTTTACAATGGAACTCTGTGCTTGAGTAAATCACCCATCTGCCACTGTATACAACACCCTGGCATCGAAAAGGAAGGGAGTTCCTGAGCGGGCAGCTGTCTGGCCCGTGGAACTGGATGAGGAAGTATATCCAGAATGCTGGCAAAGATGGTACAATAATGTCCGGTGCTTGAGCAAGTATTAGGGACTTAGAGCTACTGAAGCAAAACTGCTCTTCAGAACGTATTGGTCACGAGACAGAATGATTAAAAGAGGACCATTAGATAATGACAGGTGCTGGAAGTGTAACCAGTCAGTGGGTACTTTAAGTCACTTACTGTGGTTTTGTGTGAAGACTAAAACTTTCTGGGAAGAAATATGTGAGGGGATGGGCTTGTTGCTCCAATGTCTGATCCCGAGGAAAGCCACGCTTCTGATTCCTGGGGACGTCACCCTCTTGGGTGACCTATCATTTTCAAAGAAAGTATTGGTGTTAAGAGGCTGTATGCTTGCAAAAAGAATGATCTTGTGTGCTTGGAAGTCCCCCAACAGCTCCAACATTGATGCGTGGGTGGATAAATGAATAACTGTGTCAACGTAAGCTATTCTGAAGTATGAAGATGAATATGACAGATTGAATGACCTGTGGGGCCTGTTCTTAGACAGCTATGGTTAAAAGTCTCTTTAATCACTTGCAGAATGGTCTATATTCAGGTTATATGATGTCCCATTATTTCAACAATATAATCCGGTTGCATTGTTGTTTCACATGTGTACCTCATTTGAAAGTCATTTGATGAGTCAGGGTTGTATCACACTTTCAAGGTTTTTTATTGCTCTAAGTGTGTCCCACTTTTTTATTTATTGAACATTATGTTAACACTGTTAAGTTTGCAGAATTTCATGGCAGATCTATTTTGACTGAACTGTTTTGATGTGAAAATACATACAGATATTAATTCCTGAATATGTCATCCATAGACTCTTCCACTCCCCCACACCAATACCACATAGATGAGAGACGTTACTCTCTGAGACCGCCATTCCACCCTTGTCCCCCACACGTACACCACAGCTAAAGGACAATGTGAGCTGAAGATGGAAAATAGTTCCAAACCAACGTTATAACAGTAAAAGCACAAGCTTTAGACACAAATCAAACATGCACGCCACATGAAGAACACGTACAATAGGTAATATATGCATTTAGATATTAAGAATACTAACATAGCATCCACAGACATGAAGAACATTAACATGCCCAATGTATAAGGTGAATGCAACATAAACGGCATGCAAATATAGCTCACTAACACAGAAACAAGAGTGTAACTGGGCAGCCATCTTCTTAAAAATGGAAGCCACAGCATGTCTTTGAATGAGCAAAGGCCTTAACACCTTGGGAAAACTCAATACAGAGAAATACGCATCCATGCAGAGCTCAGACAGTAGCTGGCAAATAGTTCCAAGAAGGGTGAAATAAGGGAGGATCGGAACATCAGAACGAAGGCACGAGATAGCAATTTCCAAGACACAAGCAGTATACTCCCAGATTAATTTAAGGTTAATAAGAGCACAACCAGCCTTTGTGAGCCAGGTGCAGTAAACCAGGAAGCCAAAAGGCTCTATGAAGAATAACTCAAGTGTCCCTGGTGGCAAGAGAAAACCCAACGCACACATTAATATTAGCTAAAACCTCAACAAATAAAGGGTAATTTAATGTAATACACTGTCCCATCACACATGACCAATACAAAGAAGAAGCGAACATAGATAGGACACCTGCAGTACTCCCCAAACGCATATATAGACACAAGGTGCCACACAAGGCCAAGTTCAAAGGGATTGTCCGGTCTTATTGCCTTAGAATGAGGAATGATAACTTTATAAATGAAAGAAGAACAGTCCATGGGCCTCTCTCCCCCTACCTTGATGACATGTGAAGTTTCCACGGTTGATTAGCAGAGATCCAACCTATCAGAATCCTTAGTGTTATGCCACCTGTATGCCAACCAACCCATTGTCATGGATATATGTATTTTAACCTTTCCAGGTGGAGCCATCAGATTTTATTAACCCAATGAAATATTTAACCCCTATGGAAACTATATGTAGCCAAATCCGTTCCCCATAGGTTTTTTTAGGATGAGATCATGTTATGCAGTAGTTGATGACATGTCTGTAGTACTTAAGTAATTGCTTTTGATAAACATGTTACAAGCAAGAAGATTTGAATGCTCGTATGCTGTCTCAGCTTTGCCTTGATGAAAATAAAGGTGGATTTTGCTTGGCACTTTGTCTACTCCATCGTTGAGTCGGGTTTGGGCTGACTACGATTCGTCTGTGCCTATCTGAGATTTTGTGGCCACCTTAACACATTGCTGCCCAAGGAACTAGGTCAGAGAGATTCAGTGACAGACAAAACGGTTCCATGTATACATACACCTCCTAAATTTAAGAAGGAGGATGATCATTATTAGCAAATGCAATGGAGGATGGAAACAGGGAAAAAATAGTTGCGTCAGAGAAAGACTGGGAGAGATCCAACAAACAACCCACAAATATATAGCATATTATTGTAACAGATATGCAGATCTTGGCCTATCTGACGAATCCTATGGAGTCATTACAGATCCCCTGCCTAAGATTTCCTCCCATTTGGCCAGGAGACGGCAGCCGCTGCCTGATCCTGACCATGGGGGTAGTGTTATGAAGGAGGATCACATGGGAGGAGATAGCTGTCGGGGAGTTGTGGTGACCCCATCAGGAGGGACGCAGTATTCTTCCCTTCCATGTGAAGATGACCCTATAATACCTAAATTCCAGATGGCATGTTGTCAATATATTAATCCTCCAAGTGAAGAAATCCTAGAACCTATTTTTGTTCCAAACAACCCAGGCATGATACCATTTACACTTCATATGCATGTAATGCTCATTTAATATCTTCTGTTAATGATGGTTTTGATATGAACAAAAATCTAAAGCAAAATAACTCCAAAAGGTTCAAAACTCTTCTGGACTCAAACTCCCATAAAGCATTTAGTACTGGGATGAGAAAGAGGAAAAGGAAGTTAATGTGGAGCAATACAACCACCAATGTTCAGACAAGTGGTTGCAATGTCAATCAGCCGAGTGGGGTGTTTAAAACTGTTGTGCCTTTACTTGAGAGCAGTGAAGGAGAAGCAGAGCGGGCGCAGCAGGAAGCAGAACAGAAGGCAGACACATGCAAACTAACTCCTGGGAGGGAAGCAGACCCAGAAGTCGAGAGGCCGGGAGAAGCGGAGCAGGTACTGCAGAGGAGCCTTTTTCCAGCCAGAAGCCGTGGAGACACAGACGCTAAGTGGGGAAAGCTCCCCTGAAGCATGGCTACCGCTGCAGCTCTACGCCATTGGTCAGACTTGAAAGAGAATACCAGTGAGTCTGCCCAATAGCATTGGGATCCCTGGGGCGTGCTAACGGATAAATTCAGCCTTTGAATATCACCTAAGTTGCCCTATCTGAGACGTGAATATGAGGAAAGCTGGAGTAAATGTTGTCATGAGTAAATGAACTGTAACAAAGTAATTGAAAGGCAAGAACTCTACAAATCTTCATGTAAACCTGCATTTCCTGTGGGTTTTCTGTGTGTGCATGGGCTATGTGTCACGATTTGTTTGGCGGGCATTGGTTTATTTATTTTCCTTTCCCGCGGTCCGTTCCACTCTGCAGCGGGTTTCAGACGTGTCGTGTTTGTCAAAACAAACATGCTAGGTTCCACCAGCAGCGGGAGAAGGGCTGTCTGTGAGGTGATTTCACCACAGGACTGGCGCGAGCCCCCCTGCTGGCAGACACAAGTGGAAAGTCTGCGGTGAGCATAAGATCCTCGAGGGGATCGTGTGAGGGAGAGCGCCAGGAGAGACGAGACGAAAAGGAAGCTCCAGGCCATCACAGATGGCATCCAGGCCCTCTGTTGTGTCAGGGACGTCCCCACAGCAGGCCATTCGCCTGTGTAGGCCGGCATTTCTCTCTACCCCACCCAGTGTCGAGAGAGTGTGCTGGGGTACGTGACTGGAAAGAGCACTTGGTGGGGGCTTCACTCTGCCGTACACCACTCCTGAGAGAGACAGCGAGCAGAGTTAGGTTCCTGGGCTGTGTTTTAGCAGTAAGATAGGAAAGGGAAAGAGTGAGAAAGGGACACCATGCCCTGTCTGTGGCGACATACCACAAATACGTGGGCAGTGTACGATTCACCGGAAGGTAATATTCTCCACACCTGTCCAGGAGACGCTGAGCGGCGGTTCCCTATCAGTCGCTCCACGGAGTGCGGGGATGAGGTAACTCGCCTAAATATGAGGTGGGTTGGCCAACTCAGGGGACCCGAAGTGAAAAGTCCCATGGTGCCCTGAGCGGGGTTGTTCACCCGGGTAGTGGAAGAGCCCCTCTTGTCTTCCCGCGGCCCGGTTATGGTCCGTTTGGTTTGCGAAATATTATTCCATTTATCTTAGTTATATCCGCGCTGATGGGCAGGATTTTACCTAGTTCTGAGCTTGGCACTTGGCCAGCACGGTATGGAATCTGAAGATTTTCTCTAGTACCTCTCTGAGGGGGCTGGCGTAGCTCAGTGTAGTGGTGGACTATGGCCCAGTGGCCTGACTGGGTGATTAGGAAATTGTTGTGTTAATTGTTGTACGTCCCTGGGGCAGTCTGCCACTATCGATAGGGAGGAGACTCTGGAGCAATCTATTTAACTAGTTATTTAATTAATGTGAATGTGCTTGTTATCACGTGACCCCACTGGTCTATTTGATTATTTACGAAATGTGAATGCACTTGTTCTCAGGAGACCCCACTGGTCTATTTAACTATTTATTTACTGAATGTGAATGCACTTGTTCTCACGTGACCCACTGGTCTATTTGATTATTTGCCAAATGTGAATGCACTTGTTCTCAGTAGACCACTCTGGTCTACTTAACTATTTATTTATCAAATATGAATGCCCTTGTTCTTCTCAATGTGACCCCACTGGTCTATTCGATTATTTATTTACCAAAGGTGAATGCACTAGTTCTCAGGAGACCCCACTGGTCTACTTAACTATTTATTTATCAAATATGAATGCCCTTGTTCTCAATGTGACCCCACTGGTCTATTCGATTATTTATTTACCAAAGGTGAATGCACTAGTTCTCAGGAGACCCCACTAGTCTATTTAGGTATTTATTTAACAAATGTTAATGCACTTATTCTCAGGAGACACCGCTGGTCTATTTAACCATTTATTTACCAAATGCGAATGCACTCATTCTCAAGTGACCCCACTGGTCTATTTAGCCATTTATTTACCAAATGTGAATGTACTCTGGTGCCACACAGGACCTACTTTAATATAGTTGTAGCTAATGTTGAAGTATTTATACCAAAGGTATGGAAGGAGAACCTCTAAGTAATGTTTTCTGTTCAAAGTACTAGCAGATAGTGCTTCCACTAAGAGCACAGTGTATTATATTAGTCAAGTGTACTGAGGATTGGTTTGATAGATATCAATTACGTAAACAAATGCGGTTCACGCTTGTTATAAAAGATAGGACTGTGTATGTTTATTTAACCAGGGTACCATTTAGCTGTCAGTCATCTGGGCTGACTGACCCTGGGCCCTCATAGGGTCCATCCATGTCCACCTGGGATTTCATGTTCTTGCGGCTCACATATTCCTACAGACTACAGGGGAGTAACACCTTACAATATGAAAAGTCAATATAGGGGAGGTGGGAACAAGTATTACCACAAGCCAATGAATGCTAACAAGGAAGATAGCAATCAAAACTTGAACAAGTCTACATATAAGGGAGACAATATGGGGGAATTTGGAACAAGTGGTACCTGGAGCCAATAGAGTATATACAAAAAGAAGACCACTGTGTTATACTTTAAGATACTTAGAGAACTGTAAGATTGTTAGCAGACCTGGTGGAAAGAATGGAAGGGGAGATACCTGCCAAGAGAGTATAACAGGGGATCTTCAAAGCTCAGAAGGGTAATCCATATAGATTTGTTAAACAGAAAAGACACTTTTCCAAAAGGATTCCTGGCAGGAGAGTATACAGGAGACCATCTTTATAATTTATTTGGAAGGAAAAGACATTGAGCAGGTGGAAAGGGAATATACCAGGAGGCATTCTTTGTTAAATCATTGAATAAAAGAGACACTTTGCACCATTCTCATAAAAACATCACTACTTTGAAAAGATACTCTTTGTCATTCTTAAGAAGGTGTTGTATAGAGGAGACATCTCTACTGTTCTTGGGGAGTCAATGTTTTGGAAAAGACAATTTCATCATCCCTAAGAAAGCATTAAAGTATAATTTCTTAAGTTGCCATGGGATACGTTTGTCATGCTTCTAAACAACATTATTTGGAAAAGACAATTTCATCATCATCCCTAAGCAAGTGTTAAAGCATCCTTTCTTAAGTTGTCAAGAGATACATTTGCCATCCTTAAAAATCATCACTGTTTGGAAAAGACATTCTTTCATCATCTTAAGGAAGTGTAATGTGAAAGAGACATGCTCTGCCATTCTTACGAAACTACTGTCTAAACTGAACACTTTCTATAGGCTACCTGAAACCGTTTAGGTGAAGAGAAGCATCCCCTGGATACAAGGATTGTTTTTGCTGAATTTACATACTTTGGTTTTTGCACACATTTTACCAAATTTAAAACAGAGACATTTACCATGCGCATTTTGCTGTTCATTTTTAGTGTGAGGGTCAGATATAGTTTGGACTTAAGGACAGTTTGCCTATTATTCATGACGTGACACAGACTGATTGATCTTCAATTGTTTTCATATGTATGGAAACATTTTTTAGGATAGGGACAGAAAGTCCTTTATCCAAACCCATTTACTTTCATAAAAACGTCTAATGCTGAAAACATTACAACTTTGTGTCTGTCTCTCATTTCTGACCCCTCACACCTGTCATAGAAACATGACCGTACGTTTATCCCAGACCAGGTTTTCTGCAAGAGAGAGACAGGACAATTTTTCAGCTAGTGGCTTTGGTGTGAGCGAAAACCAGAACATAATTTCAGACACCATCTTTTCTGTGAGAGAGAGCCATTGCCATTTTTGAGACCACAGCTTTTCTGCGATGGAGAGCCAGGAACATTTTTCAGATAGTGGGTTTTCTGTGAGAGAGAGCCAGGACCTTTTTTTAGAGAGCAGTATTTTCTGTGAGGCAGAGCTATAACACACAAGTGTAATTCCACTCAAGCCAGTGAATGGACCTGCAGCCAAAGTAGAAAAACAGAGACACTGTGTCAGCCAGTCAATTGTACTTCACTATTATTGTAAGGGTTCAGAAGTAAGAAAACGACACAAGGGTGGTATTTTGATTATTATAAATATAAAGGCCTGGCCGCAGAGATAAGGGCGGTGCATTTTTTGTACTGTTTGTTGCTGTTTGGTGCTGGACACAGAAGACACAGTAGGCCAAAGTCCCAGAGTACCAGAAGTTTGAGTGCAATTGACGGAATGAGCATTCCACATCAAGATATCGTGAGTCACCTTTTTGACTGTTTCAACTGGGGAAAAGATTGTGGAAGTGCCCGTCAACTCTGAGGCTCGTTAAGTACATCTTTGTCCGTGTCCCGAGCCTCATTCTTATTGAAGATCTTGTATTCACCGTCGGCACTGACCTAGTCGGTGAGCAGTTGTTCGGCAGAGAGAGTGTGGCTGTAGTTTCTACGGTCATAGCCCTCCATTCTCTACTTCTGTCACATCGACCAGCCTCCCGCTGACACCCAATACGCAAATTACTGGGGAAATCCTCAATTGTAGCGCACATTGTGTAAAACGTGTTTCTATTAAGTTGTTCACTTTAAGTGTTAAAGAAACAAGCGTGTCTACACTGTGTGATATATACCACATCCCCAACTCTATCTGATTATTATAAACGTTTATTCAACTTAAGAAGGGTTGGAAAAATGCCTCACTAGGCCTAATACTAAAATGGGTTTCACTGTCTCAACAAAATGTTTGAAAGGGTCAGTCCGAATGTCCAAAAGCAAATAAGTCTACCGTTGTTTCAAAACCCCTGTCTCTAACCCTTACACTAATGACTCAAACTAAAGTTCAAGAATGTGTACATCTTATTAATAGTACAATAGTTCCACTGTAGCTCAAAACATAAAAGTTCTCAAAATGTGCAAAACAACTCCAACAAGATAGGCAGCCTTGGCCCTGCAGACTGTCGGCTCATTGGTATTGCCAAGAGAGGGTTTCCTTCCTCTTGGCGGGTGACACTGTCGACTTTCTTTCAAGGGCTTTGTTTAGCAACACAGTTCAAGGGGATATATGCTCCTTCCCCTTTCTTCTTCTATGCTGACAGTCAATCCGGTTCACCATAATGCCAGACACTGGGGGTTTCAAGTTTAATGTGGGTGCAAGTATTGTTGCTCAACTCGTCTTTCTCAGGATTTGTTTCAAAAGTCTTGGTTTTATGTCTCCTACATTCCCAGGCAACCTGAGGCACTAACCTGCTAGGTGTTGAGGCTTGGGAGATCTCTTTGGACACAATTAGTCTGCATGTGGGGGTTCCAGACCCTTAGTCCTCTTTGTTGTGCCTGTAGCAGAACTGGTGCCTTCACCTCCCAGGTACTGCCACAAGGATGATTGCCTTGGATGCAATGTTCATATAGATGCAGGGCCCAGACTCACTTTTCTTCTGTCTCCCACTATTCTGGACTTCTTTTTTGTCCGCCATGGTCCATGACCCTGTATTCAGGATCTTTCCCCTTCTGACAACTTCTGCTCCCACTCCTCAGGTCCCCCGTGTCTGCCCAATAGTCAGCATACCTTGTTTCTTGATCCGCGATGGCTGTGGGTCTCTCACGATGCCAACGGTCTGCTGTGGGGCTCTCTCTGTATTCACATTCTCCGGCGCACCTTTGTGTACTGGCAAAAGTAATGAGGCTTTGGGAATGAAGCATTGCTTTCTCTCATCTCCCCGTGGCCAAGCCCACCGGGAGCTTCTGCTTCATTGCGTGGAGAGCGGTCTCTCTCCTTGGGGCCGCCTTCTCTCCTTCTCGCTCTTCTCTGTGTCCCGTTCCACCTGCCTTATGAATTCCTTGTGCACCACTTGTGATGGAGGTTCCTCCCGAGAGGTTTCTTGGATCCCTTGTGGAGCATTGATTTAGACTGCTTTGGTTTCATAGTCAGAAGTATGTGACTAATGGGGAGACCCACTGGACGACATAGTTCCTTGTTAATGCTGTTTATGGCCAGTTTATGAAAGGTGTCAGAAGTACATGGCTGGCAGGCACACTGTGCCGCAGTGAAACAGGAAAAGATGAGCAGCCAATGTAACCTAGGTGCATATAAATGTGACCTATTTCTATATTCAGTGCCTGTGTTTGAGGAGGAGGATTTTTAATGATTGCAGTCGCTGTTGTACATCGACAAAACATATCTGTTTGACTCAGAGACTCAAACCATGCACCAGATATATCGATGGCATAATTATTGTGGTTTTGGCTGGGAGTCTGTGAAATGGTGGGCGTTGACATGACCTTAATTTTTGGATCAAGTGTGATGAATCGACAGATATCACGACAGTGAACCCCAATGCCTTCCAAATGTGTTTACTTTCCATGGTTTTCTGAATTCATTTGGAACATTCCCCAAACCTCCTGGGAGTGCTCGGAGGGAAGAAAGGTGTATAATGAGAATTAGGAAAATGCAACGAAGCATTGTATCAGTAAGCATGGTCACCTTCGTAAACAAAGTATTCATTATATTCTTTTCAGGATCTTGATGTTATTCCTAAATACCTCTGGTCTTGACCAGCCAGCTTTTGTCTATATACAGTGAGGGATGACCCTTGACAATTTTGTGCAGAGGTGCTTCTTTAAAAGGGATGACCCTGAACAATTTGTCAAAGAGCAACTACCCTACAAGGGAGGGCCCTTAATTTTTCAAGGAGAAAATTTCCTACAAGGGGCGACTAAAATGTTCAAGGAGCACCTTTCCTAAAAGGTCTGATACTTAGCAGTTTTTTTAGGAGTGACTTCCCTTCCCTACAATGGAAGAACTTTAACAGTTTTTCAAGGAGAATATTTCCTCAAAGGAGCGACCCACAACAATTGTTCCAGGAGCAGGGTCCCTAAAATGGATAACACCTAACAATATGTACAGGAGTGGCTTTAGTGAAAATAATGACCCTTAACATTTTTCAAGGAGCAATTTCATTACAAGGGATTACCATTAACAATTGTGTGAGCATATGCATTCCTACAAGGGATGACCCTTAACAATTTTTCAAGGAGCAGCTTTCCTACAACGGATGACCATTAACAATTTAGTGAGGGTTGACCCTTAAAAATATTTTTGGAGGAGTGGCTTTCTACTATGAATTATCCTTAAAGATTTTACTAGTAGCAAATTCCCTGTAAAAGTTGACCTTTAATCATGTTTCATATAAGG
This sequence comes from Ambystoma mexicanum, assembly GCF_040938575.1. Classification (NCBI taxonomy): domain Eukaryota; kingdom Metazoa; phylum Chordata; class Amphibia; order Caudata; family Ambystomatidae; genus Ambystoma; species Ambystoma mexicanum. Next base: position 1,174,445,087 of record NC_090926.1, on the reverse strand, counting down.
AAAGCCCTACATTTTTGTGGGTGGTAATTTTTAATTTTATATTAGTTTTCAAGGATTATTTTGGTTTGTCTTTTTTTTATTTTGTTAAGTGGGAACAATCTGGGGGGGGAGTGTGAATGGGGAAGAGTTCAGGAATAGGTAGCACTGCCTCACTGCTCATGTTTCGGGTGGCCGTTACATCTGGCAGCGTGGAATTGCCACAGGTGTGCCACTCTAGCATCTCCCCTATCACATGCCATGGCATACCTGGAAAAAGAAATGCCAGGCCATGTGGCTGGACCTACTGCTAGTGCCTTCAGCCCTGGCTGCTCAGGGCTCCCCTGCAGCCCGCCACCTCCTCCTGCCACATCATTTCACCCAGAAAGCTTTTTTAATATCAGAAGGTTCACTTGGCAAAGCAGCAAAATATTGTCAGGCGTTCAAATCCCTCTTTTTCCACGGGACCTCTCGCTTCATCCTGGTGGTACTTGGTTAGACCGGTGACTGACGGGCAGCCTGATGTGGCAGCACTGATGGGGGCTGCAGTTTCTCCACAATGGGCTGCAGCTCCTGTGCAGCCTGTGTTGGTGTGGACAGCTGCTTTCTACTCCATGGGACTCATCCTAGGTTTTGGGCACAAAAGATTTTTCCCTTCTTAATTTTAAAATGTCTGCTCCATTTCCTATTCCCTCCTTGCTTTAATTTTCCACACATAATTGTCCATCACCCTCCCTATGCCTCTCCCAATCTCGAATAGCCAGTACTAGCAATCTCTTTCTCACTCTCTGCTCTCAGCCACACCCTGTTTCCCGAAAGTAAGCTGGAAACAGGAAGTATGTCATCCAGTGTCGTTAATAACTCAAGTCGATTTGATGCACGCCAAGCCAATAGGTATCAATTAGCTTTAATTGTTTTCATTCCGTTCAAGCTAATAATATATTCAAAGACTGTATGTGCTTTATTTTTACTTATTGTTCGCTTGTTAGATGCTTATACAGCAAGTACATACTGTTTCAAAGCACCCACTGGGCAAAGAGAGGGAACAAGAGAGTGAAACACAATAAATACACACAAGAAAAGGGAAAGGAAAGAAGGAAGAACCTACTATGCCTTGTGAGTATTCAGAACTTGTAAGTGCAGGAAGGAAGAGGGCAGAGGGGGAAGGTGCTGGAGTGGCCGTGCCCGTTGGTGAGCAACAGATGAAGTGCATGGTGTGGTGAGTGTACACGGCCTGGAGCCGTGTTGGGTGTAAGTGCGAGGCTTCAGGGCTGAGGGAGTTCCTAGGCAAGTTCTGAGGGTAGACAGAAGCTGTGGTGGTTAGGTGTGGGAGGTCAGGGACCCCGAAGATGCATAAGGGCCCAAGACACCAATCACAGCAACTGTGAGATTTGCAGATGCGTGAGTGGACTTGACTTGGTTCGAGCCAAACAACGCTGCAAAGACATTGCTGGGTGGAGCTGAGGGGGCTATAGTCCCGGGTCTTTATGCTGCAGCCCCAGATAGAAGCTCAGGGCCTACACCCAAAAGGCTAGCTAGCCCCGGGCCCAGACAGTCCCGACTTTAGCATTGCCCTGGATCTTTTCCAGACCTAGCAACACACCTGCATCACTGAATCACATATGTCTAGTGACTTCATTCAACTAATTCAACACTGCACGCTAATTAGTGCCAATTTGCTCAAAGAGCGTTGAATCCGAGTGAACACTTGCAGATACTGGATAACATAAATACTGTTCCTTTTATGGCAAACAGGCCAATTCAATCCACCTTCTAGTCGAATTAGGCATTTTGCATCTCAGCACAAAAGAGGTCACTGGTCAGCTCAACGGCAAATTGACCTGATTAGAACCATTTTTTAAAACAAGTCAAGCTAAGCCAAATTGGTCACCTTACGTATCAGTCAAGCATAGGGTTGGCGCTGCTAGGGAGCTGCAGTTGCAAAGCGAGCAGGTAGCTCAGGTAGCTTAAACATTGTAGTTCTTCACGACTGAGGGAAACACGTATGAGGAGGCGCAACACACCTGCACCGGCGATCTACTGCCCAGTTCTTCCATCTGACTCATGGATTGCAAGAGAAGGGGCATGCAGGTGGCTTCTCGGTGAGCCAAGACTGTAACCGATATGGCATGTACGTTAAGGGGTTAAACTGTCCTGAAACTGACAAAAGCCATTTTTGTAGCAAACTCGATATTAGAAAAAAAAAACAGAAGGACAAGGTTAGTTAAAGGTTACTTAAAGATGGGTTGGGATAAAGCGGAAGTCTAAGGGTGTTATGGGGACTGAACCCCCACTGGAAGCAAAGCAGGTGTGCATTTAAAGCAATCAAATACAGAGTGAGAATTTGGAAATGATGAATTTAAGAAAAATGGCACGAGGGGTCATTCCAAATTTGCTGGTGCACTAACAAAAATAGTGGCAATTCCTTTACCGCCATTTTTTGGCAACAGCATCACTATACACAACAAATATGCATACAATCCCATTTCCATACAACATACCAAAAAAACAAGTATACAATATCCATTCTCACAATATTCTCAAGTAATCATTTCAGAACTGTAACAAAAACGATTCAATAGGTCATGAATGAGTTTTAAACAAAAAGTTCCTTGGTGACGGATTCTGCTAAATATCCCATGGCGAAGTAGCTACTAGTCCAAAAGGGACATGTGCAATGAAGCAACAGTAACACGTGACCCCCGCCATGTCCACAGTCCAATAGCCAGTTCCAAAGAACAAACCAACAAAGAGACAAAGAATACAAAGTGGGCCTCTTTTGAGTTATATCAGCACAACTTTGCCGTTGCACAGCTCCAAGCTCTGGTTAGGTAAATGGCTCACAGAATTCCCCACTACAGAATCTGTCGAATCGCGGCACAATAGCATTGCCTGACCTGCAGCATAAATGGACCTGGCCAGAAACAATGGTTTTAAATACGTTTTCCAGATATCCAAGTAACCCGGACAAATAATCATGAAGTAGATTATGGTTTCTGATTTATTGCCACAAAATGGACATTCTTCCCCACTAACATTTCTCCAATTGCAGCTCCAATGTCTCACTGGCAAAATTCTGAATCGCAGTTTGATGTACAACGTTCTTAGCCTTTTAGGCTGGACAACAGCCAGGTATATTCAGAACCAGGGGTATTTTGGGGAGCAGGTGCAAGTGGATCTAGGTCACCTGGCCTAAGCCCCGCCCACCTGGTGCCTTCCTGCCTGCCGCGCTTTTTCACCACTTAGCAAGTCCCGCCCACCTGGTGCTACATTCTTGCCGCTCTTTTTCACCAATTAGCAAGCCCCGCCCACCTGGTGCCTTCCTGCTTCCCGCTCTTTTTCACCACTTAGCAAGCCCCGCCCACCTGGTGTCTTCCTGCCTGCCGCTCTTTTTCACCACTTAGCAAGCCCCGCCCACCTGGTGCCTTCCTGCTTTCCGCTCTTTTTCACCACTTAGCAAACCACGCCCACCTGGTGCCTTCCTGCTTGCCACTCTGTTTCCCTACTTAAGGAGCCCTCCAGCTTCTTTTCCTTTGCAGATGGGGAGCAGGTGCAAGTGGATCTAGATCACCTGGCCTAAGCCCCGCCCACCTGGTGCCTTCCTGCCTGCCGCTCTTTTTCACCACTTAGCAAACCCCGCCCAACTGGTGCCTTCCTGCTTGCTGCTTTTTTTCACCACTTAGCAAGCCTCGCCCACCTGGTGCCTTCCTGCTTCCCGCTCTTTTTCACCACTTAGCAAGCCACGCCCACCTGGCGCCTTCCTGCTTGCCGCTCTGTTTCCCACTTAAGGAGCCTCCAGCTTTCTTTTCCTTTGCAGATGGGGAGCAGGTGCAAGTGGATCTAGGTCACCTGGCCTAAGCCCCGCCTACCTGGTACCTTCCTCCCTGCTGCTCTTTTTCACCACTTAGCAAGCCCCGCCCACCTGGTGCTTCCTTCACCATCTCTGTCAAGTAGCCAATGCTGGATTTGACTTTTATGGACTTCATTCATTCACGGTGTGTCAGTCTTTCTCAACTCTCATGCTAGACTTCCTTTGCATCTTGTACTCATGGTGGCCCAGAATCATGCTGTTCCCATCTTCATCTTGTATCCTGGCTTGCAACATTATGTGTTACTACTGACTTCTGCAATTGTATTCACTCTCCACTCTTGCTTCTCCACTCTTTTTGACTGCTTACTCTCTTTTCTCTCCTCCTTTCCCTTCTCCCTTTTCCTATCTCCTCCCCTTACTTTCTTCTATGCACTTACTCTATCAGAATTGTCCCTGCATTCTCCTTTCCCTTCTCCCTTTTCCTATCTCCTCCCCTTACTTTCTTCTATGCACTTACTCTATCAGAATTGTCCCTGAATTATCTGAAAAATAGTCAGGCCTAGTATGATAGTTGCTTGTTTTGTTTCTCCCCTCCCTTTCTGCACCTCTCTCCCTCACCTTTTATTTTTCTCCGGCACTACCAGAAATGTCGTCAGGCCTAGTATGGTAGTCGGCTGTTTCCATTTCCTTCCCACTCTCTCCCTCCCTTCCTTATCTATGTCTTAGCTCTTGCACTATCTGAAATGTCGTCAGGCCGAGTACGATAGTTAATTTCACATCCTTACTGTTCATGGCCTGTAAGAATGTGGTTGTATTTTCCCTTGTTCCCTCCCTTGCCTTGAAGCGCTTTGAAACACATTGTGTATAGGCGCTATATAAATAAACAATCATATCATATCATATAACCAGGGGTCTTTTTACAATCCCCAAACTCTTTTAGCCTGTGGTTCTGAATGACCTCGCAATATCGAATCCAGCTTTGGCTTGAAGGGCTCTCTTAACCATGGACTTAGATGAAGTGCATATCATGCCGACTTCGTCCATAGTGTGCTTAATCCACTGCCATTGAGACCTCTTCTTATATGTAAAGACCAGGGAAGGGAAGTCCCAACATTCTTCACTGCTGCCCTAGATTTATTCAGCTTGGGTATAGTCCACAATCTTGCCCAATAGAACAAAGGCATGGAACCACACAGACAGACTATCCTCGGTAGGTCCAGCTCCAAGTAAATGGGCAGATTTGGGGCACTAGTTAGTATATTTTTTATCAAATGGTTCTCAATTATTGACAGTGAGCTACTATTAAAGTGCCCCCTAACTCAGCCCCATACAGAGGCGCCTGTCTAGTCTGCAACTTGTAGGGTTTGATGGATTCCCTAACCACTCCATTCCCATGTTCCTTACCAAATCTGGTGATCGTATCACTCTATCTCGATAGGGTCAGACCAGCTTTAGCAGTTTGGGTGGTCCCTCTGCAGTCATCTTTAATCCGCAGCCCAAGAGAATCATAGGCCTCCCCATTGATTTCCGGCTTGATTATTGCCTTACGCATAGCCCTACTGCCCCCAAATACCGGGACCTTCGCTTTGACTGTATTAATAGTTAATCCATTAGCCATACAGAATTCCATAAATGCAGATACCTGTGTCCTAAGTCCTCTTGGTGAGAGTGACATGAGCACCGCATCGTCAGCGATAAGAAGGAACATGATTTTGTCGCCTGCCAAAGACGTGTCATCCGAAGGGAACTCAAGTAACTTTTTAATACCCCCATTAAAAAATAAACAAAATAGTTTATGGGCACGCACGCAGCCTTAGCACACTCCCATTTCAATCCTTATCATCTTCATAGTTGTCTAACTCATGTATCTACTTCCCAGGGCCAGAAGGTAAACTCAGGAGTTTACACCTTAAATTATCTTTATCCATTTGTGGCTAAGGTATATACTGTGGCCTGGCTCCTCCTTTCTATAACAAGGGAAACTGTGAAACCCCAAACTCACACTCCTAATCTAACTACAGCCTCATTATTTGCATACAACCCTTGGATAGCCCTTAGAAAGGATACAGGCATATGCCTGCCTGCCAGGACTTCCCATAGTAACAATCTCGGAATTATGAGAAAATAATTTTTTTAGGTCAATAAAAATGGTACACAAAAACATTTGGCGCAGGGTCATGTAATTGCTGCCTAACAGCAGAAGGTGGAGTCTTTAGTCAATGGTGCACGTATAAGACCGACACGTTTTCAGAATTACTGCCTTTCTTATTGCACTGCCAAACTACGAGGATTTACATCCAGCAAGGTGGAGGTATTTCTCTACTTTAACATCAGAAATTGATGGATTTACTATAGGTAGAATTACTGTCATTAGTAAAACCCCAACAGTGGGGGGACCAGATTTTTTTTTTTAAACGGGACAGCCATAGACATACAAGTAGGACAAAGGTAAACACAAATAAAACTGCAGTCCTACTTCTATGTCGCTGGCCTGTTGCGGTGGGAGGGGTACTCACAGGCACACTCCTCTCATTGGAGGAGAGCGGCTGGGAAGAGCGGCCTGGGAGGGTAAAGGGGAGGAAATGGGGGTGTAAAAAACATTCACGGTCCCACTCACGCGCAGAAAGAGTCGCGCTAGGCCTGATTTCGTGATTTTGAAATCGGGTCCCACCCATACAATCCCGAGATAAGGTTTGTAAAATTAAAAAAACACTGGGACGGAGGGCGATTTCCTAGGACTGTCCTGGGAAACCCGGGACATCTGGTCACCCTACAAGAGAGTCTGATGAACTTAAAAAACAGGGATTTACACCATCATACCGCCATTAAATCCGAGTTTGCCATATGTCTTTGGAAATGCTTTGGAAATGCTGTACTACCACCAACAATGGAAGGGGGACCAAAGATCACTTTCCAGTGCCTTCTCTTCTCATCCCGGGTCTCAATGTAATCGTTGATGCAGGTGCGACTGGCACAGGGATGACTATTGTTGCGGTGGGCAGCAGGGGAAGAATTCAACTTCAGGCCTTCAACAGGCAGGCATGCAGTCTCCCTGCACTCTCACAATTCTGAGGAACAGCTAATTAGACGAGGAGCTTTCCTCCATCAGGAGGGAAAGGTAAATGCAACAGCAAGCTCTCTCACAAGTGGAACAGGGGATAGCACAGAAGCAACCACGCAGAGCAACCGAGGTTCGAATCCCGCATCACGTTATAAAAAAACAATAAATAAATAAATAAATAAATAGTGGCTTGGAACATGATGACTCCCCTCTGAACCTGTACCATGCTCTGCAATGAAGTCTGATGTAATTTAATAAGTCCGCATGTACATCGAGTACAGGGGCCACTCCCTTACCCTCCATTCATTGCAGAAGACAACTGAAGCAGTAACTTTTGCCCAATTGCACAACTGCCCAAGTTAAGAGTCATGATATGATTGGCCCACAGGCAGTCTAGCCCTTTGATTGGGTCAGCTTTTAGGCAATGCACTGGGGAACCCTAGTAAAAAAGAAATCCACTTTTTGGATTGTTTTTGGATTGCTTCTGGCTTGTATTCAAGCTGCAGATTTTTTGGGATTTATTTTGGATTTGTTGGGGATTTTTTCAAGCAAGGATTTATTTGTCTTGGGTTGGAGGATTTATTTTGGATTTTTACTGACTTGTTTCTCAGTAAAAACAATCCACTAACACTAATTGGCAGGCACACAATTTTACAGGATTTCTTTTGGATTTTTTAAAGCAAGGATTGCTTGGTTTTAAAGTGGAGGATTTATTTAGGATTTTTTTCAACTTGTTTCTCAATAAAACCATCCAGCAACACTACACATTTTGACTGCATTTATTTTGGATTCTTTTACAAGCAAGCATACATTGTAAGATTTATTTTTGATTTTTTCCAACTTGTATCTCTGTAAAAACAATCCAGTGACATAGGCACACATTTCCACTGCATTTAAATGTTGGAAACATAATGTCAAACTAGTTTCGACGTTGGTTGCCATTATTTAGCATTTTTATTGGATTAAACATTTCGCAGAGTTTGGGTTTTATTCATTTTGCATTTTATTGGTGCAAATTACAAGTTCAACTGTACTAACTAATTTCTTCAGTATATAATGCCTAGTCGCTAATGTTCAGGGTATACCAATTTTCAGCAATGGGTAGAAGGAATGGTTAACACCTCGGTCATCCCATCTCCCATCGCGCCACCTGACTCGCTGGACAGAAGTGGCCTGTCTCCTGCCTGCCACCCGGTACAGCTGTACCACTCCTCTGTGCTCCTCTGTAACCACCCCTGGCTGTATATCTGTTCTGTTGTTACCTCTGAAAAGTGCTCTGTTATACATCTGTATTATTGTATACCTCTGTAAAGTGCTCTGCTGTTTCTAGAAGCTCAGTCAGCGCTTAATACATGTAATAATAATCAAATAGGCTGTAGTCAGACTGCATTCTGTTCCAACGAAATTGGTATGCATTAAATTTGAAAGGATGTTTTGATTTAAAAAATAAGACTATATGAATCTCGTAATCTCGTAATAAAACATATTTGGCAGAAGTTAACATTTCTTTTACTTAACATCCTGAGTACTTAAGATACATTAATACCACAGTTTTGTGGGGGTGCATACATTATAATGGAGAAACACACACAGCCAGGGGTTAATCGCCGCTGCACGATCCAAATGCAACGTGCCTGAAGATCCTCTGTCTGTTCTCCCTTGTCTTCTCCCCTTAATTGCACTTGGTAAAACTGCAGAATCGCTGCTGGGCCTATTTGCTGTGTCTCAACTGTTAAATGTATCTTATGCACTTACTCTGCCTGTGCAGACTATTATCGTCTAAGAATTTCAAGGGCTCCGAGCGACTTTTGTTTTTTTTCCTATGTTCCCACCGTCCTTGAGCATTTTGAAACAGTTTCCAGTGTATAGACACTATATAAATAAACAATACGATATATGATATGATATGATATGATATGATATGGCATTTATAACGCGCCTATATACAAGTGTTTCAAGGCGCGACAAGGCAAGGGAGGGGTAAACAGTGGAAGACAGAAAGCGATCCTACTAGGGCAGGTGTCATTCAGATTGTGCAAGTGTGAGGGAAGGGAAAAAAGGGAAGAGTGCCAGGGGGAAGGGAAAGGGGAAAGTGCAGTACATGGGATGGAAGAATAAATATGCTAAATAGAGACGGCCTGATGGTGGCAAGTGCAAGGTAAGAGCAGACATAAGTGCTGGTAGGGGGACTGTACGGATACAGAACCAGTCCCTAAGTGCAGGGAGTTGCCAGAGAGGCAGGGCAGGTGTGCAAAAGGTGGGACCTGTCCCCAAGATCAGAAAGGGTGGCCAGGTAACCAGTGCAGATTTGGCCGACAATTTCAGCAGGGGAGAGAGGCAGAGAAAGCAGAAGCAAAGAGGTAGGTTTTGAGGTGTTTCCGGAACCGGAGATGGTTCTCCTCAAGTTTCAGGGAGGCAGGAAGGCTGTTACAGAGGGAGGTCCCTGCCGAAGAGAGAGATCGACCACCAGCTCGTTGCTTGGAGAAGCGGCTAACCCTGAGGGAGTTGCAGGCAGATGAGCAAAGAGCCCAAGAAGGAAGGTATTTAGGAAGGGAGAGTTGAAGGTAATGTGGCTCCTGGCCCCAGAGGCCTTTTGGATAATGCAGAGGGTTTTGAACTTAATCCTTCCTGCCACTGGGAGCCAGTGCAGAGATTTCAGTCCTGGAGAGATACAATCCCTGGGCTTGAGGCCAAGGACAAATCTCGCAGTCCTGTTTTGGATAAGTTGCAGAGGGCGGAGAGTAGAGGCAGGCAGATTTAGATAGAGGCTGTTGCAATAGTCCAGCTTAGAGAGAACCAGGTCTCTGGAGACGGTGAGCTTCTGGGGGAAGGAGAGGAGAGGAAGAATACCTCTGAGGAGGTGCAGCTGATAGTGTGACTTCTTAGAGACGTCGGAGATGTGAGGAGAGAAGGAGAATGTGGAGTCGAAGATGACCCCGAGGTTTTTAGCCTTGCAGGTGGGAGCAGGAAGAGGGCCAAGAGAGGTCGGCCAGAGAGCTGAAGGGAAGGAGGGAGAGGGTGTGCCGATGAGTAGAATCTCGGTCTTACTGGCATTAAGGCAGTGGTCATTGGCGGCACACCACTCCTGGATAGCAGACAGTCAGAGATGAGGGAAGGGGAGGAGGAGGCCGAGGGTAGCCTGAAAATGAGCTGGGTATCATCCACATAGCACTGAAAATTGGGACAGAGAGCAGCGATGCAGTGGGCAAGGAGTGCCAGGTATTGGTTGAACAGCCAAGGAGAAAAGTTAGAACCCTAGGGGACGCCACAGGTAGCGAGAAAGATATAGGAGAGGAAGAACCCAAGTTGGACCTGAGAGGGTCGGTCAGAGAGGAAAGAAGTCAGCCACGCCTGTCCAGAAGAGCCTGTCCAGTGATACCCAGGTTCTCACAATGACGGTTGAGCAGGATGGCGTGGTTGACAGTGTCAAAGGCAGAAGAGAGATCAAGCAAGATAAGGACACACAGGGTGTTGGAGTCAAGGTTGGAGAGAAGGTCTTCACGGATGTTCAGGAGAGCAGTTTCCGTGCTTCTGGCAGCCCTGAAGCCAGACTGATGGTCGGGAAGACAACCAACAGCTTTGGGGTGGAGATTAAGATGGGAGATGGCCAGTTTCTCCGGGAGCTTGCCCAGGAAGGGAGTGATGGAGATAGGGCGATAGCCGGGCAGGAGGGGTCTCAGAGGGTTTCTTAAGAAGAGGGTGCACAAGGGTGTTCTTCAGGGGGGATGGGAAGACTCCAGTGGCAAAGGAGTGATTGCAGAAGTCAGCCAGGGCAGGAGCCAGGGAGTCGATGTGGTCCTTGATAGTTTCGGAGGAACAGGGGTGAACCTGTTTTGACGAGACTTTCATATATCAGACTTGTTGAGAAACCTTGCGTGCAGAGAAAAGGGGAAAGGAAGAGAGGGAGGGAGGGGGGGTGGCAGCAGAAGGGCCAGAGGAAGAGCAGGGGATAGACGGAGGGAGTCGACAGGAGGAGAGTGAGGACAGGATGTCCTGAGTTTAGGAAATGAAGTGAGAAGCCAGTGCCATGCAGAGGGCCTGGCAAGGGACAGGACAGGTAGCGACTGCAGCAGGATTGGCCAGTTCCTTGCAGATTTTAAAGAGTTCAGCCGAGTTGTAAGATGCCGCAGAGATCCGGGCTTGGATATGGGCTCTCTTCTTGGTGAGAGCGGAGATCCGTTATTGCCGTTTCAGCAGGCGGCAGGCCAGTTTGTCAGAGGATGAACATGAAGCACGCCATTTCCTCTCGGCCACCCTGCACTTGCATTTTAGGGTGACGAGATCAGAGTCATACCAGGAGTTACACTTGGCTTTGGGCTTCAGGCGGATTGTCATGACAGGGGCAAGGATATCAAGAGTATCAGATATAGCAGAGTGGAGCATGGAGAGGGCTGTGTCAGGGTGGGAGTCAGCCAAAGGGGGAGGAGAGGGTGAGAAGGTGGCAGCGAAAGTCTCAACTGACGCGCGCTTCATGGGTCAGATGACCGTGAAGGTGGGTGGCAGTGATGAAGGTGGCTTGGACTGAGGACTAGGGAGGGTGAGGTGGGAGGAAAGGAGAAAGTGATCACTCCAGGAGAGAGGAGTGGAGAGGGGGACAGAGAGGGGAAGGTCGGAGGAGATCAGAGCATCGAGAGTGTGCCATGCAGAATGAGTCGGGCCAGAGGGGAGAATGGTTAGTGAAAGAGAGTCGCAGAGGTCACGAAACTGTCCAGAGGGGGGACAGGAGGCATCCAATTGGATGTTGAGGTCTCCAAGAGGGAGGAGTTGAGTGGTTGAGGCCAAGAGAGAGGAGGAGAGGTCCGCCCACTCGGAGAGGAAGGAGGAAATCTGACCAGGTGACCGATAGATAGTAGCCACGTTAAGGGAATGGCTAAGAGAGAGAGAGAGACGGCAGACAAGGCACTCAAAAGAGGAGTAGGTCTGCATAGGAGTGACAGAGGCAGGAATCCACTCAGGGAAGATAAGGGCTACATCCCCACCAGAGCGGTTGGGCCTGGGCACAGAGAGGGTCTTGTAGCCATCAGGTAGAAGCATGTCATGCTGTTCCCATCTTCATCTTGTATCCTAGAACAAAGAAACATACAATAACACCCAACCTGTGCTGGTACTCATTTATTAACCTCAGAAGGATGAAAGGCTGAGTTGGCATTTAAAGGCCCAGAATTAAAGTAATAGCGCTTTGGCTTAAGCGCTTTATATAGAACAAATGAACATACAATAACACCCAACCCGTGTTGGTACTCATTTATCAACCTCTGAATGATGAAAGACTGAGTTGGCTTTGCAGGGATTCAAACCTGCAACCTGCAGATCATGCGCACACACAATGCAGCATATGGGATATGTTTACTTTATTGCATTGTAAATGTATTTTAGCATTGTATTGTTTGGAGTGTTAAAGTTTTACTTAACCACAACACTATGAATAAATAGAAATATATAAATAATTGTTGATTGTCACCAATCAGCTCCAATATTTAGTGTTTCAATGTGATTGGGCTACATTTGTGCTATTTTCCTGGGTCCGTTGGGCTACACAAAGGCTTCCGTTTCTGGAAGCCAAGTCCCAAGTGCAGCAATGGCGGCTAAAATGATTTTACAGATCCGTCCGTGGGGTTTCAGCAAATTAAGCCATAAGGAGACACTACATACACACGTTTTTGGGCTTATTTATTTTGTAGGTGTTGGGGGTCGTCTGCCATGGTCATCCGGCAGGCGCCCCTGGGTGCTATCTCTGTTAGCACCAGACAGTCCCACTATGTGTGGGGGTTGGGGCCTGCCCTGGACATCCGGCAGGGCCCCCGGTGCTATGGGGCATCAACACCATGAAGTGGGGTCACAGCCTGCCAGGCCACTGACCGTGCGGACATCGGCTGCCATCCTGGCATGCGGGTCCCACGGCATGAGGGGATGCAGGCCTGTACCTCCACGTGTAGGCCTGCGGCCTACATCGATAATGAGACACGGACTCAGTCGTTCCTCTTTGGGAGTCTGCAGCCGCTCTATCTCACGTGCCTGCAGGAGCTCCTTTTATTAGCTTGGGCCATGACATAGTCGTGGCCCATCTTAAAGGGCAATACACGTGGGAGGGACACATCCCCTTAAAGGGGCAGTACACATGGGAGGGTCACCCACAACACTCCTCCTTTTTCATAACCAACAAACAAACATAGCAAACACATATATGCGTCCCACCTATTCCAGAACGACAAACTAGTTCTCACTTCAAGTCTTGCAAGATAACCAAATACCAAAACATAGCACTGACACAATACCTAGCTAACTGAAAATAGTTACAACCATAACACATGCTAAGCCAATCTAAACCCACTCCGCGGGTGACAGTCGCGGTGGGTGAGCTGGCGATGGAATGTGGGCAGTTCTCCCAGTTTACAGTACCCTTTATTAACCTGGGGTTCAGAACTACAACTGCTGACAACACGCCAAGGTGGGACTACTCACACCCCACAGCTTTGGGGCCACCGTTTCCCTTATAGTTCTTTCCTGAGACCACTCTAGGCATGCGACTACTATGCGGGTTCACATCAGCAAACACACAGTATTACAGAGTCCTCTTAGAGCAACTGCAGGACCGCAGGATCACAGTCCGTCTTCCATCAGCGTCTGTTGAGGAGTCACTTCCCAGGTCCAGTGATGGTGCAGTTCACAGCCGGCAAAGCCGCACCTTGCAGGTGCCAGGGGCCACATCAGCCTGACCCTTGATGTTCAGAGCAGAGCATCAAGACGCCGGTCGTGGGGCATCCAGGCTGCTCCATGTGCTGTCAATGGGGCACTGTGTTGTTGATAGAATACGGGTGACAAGACATCACTCACCCCCTCCGTCGGCGATGTTCTCCCGATCTGGCACATCTCTTTCCTCCAGGGGCACAAAAGGGCACACAAGCACTCAGGATGAGCTGCAACCTATTTCGCGCCGGATGCACTGATTCTTGGTGTTGGGGCCCACGGCTGCCTGGTTAATTGGTCAGACACAAGTTGTCGACTGAACTCAGGGGGGTCCGGCAGGTATCTCCCCTCAAGCCCTGTTAAACCTGGTCCTTCGAAGGCATAACGTACAGGGTGTCATTAATGACAGGCGGCCAGGGTGTCCTCAGTGGCAGTCAGGGCCACTAATATGGTAGGCAGGGTGGCTTGTGTTCCGACGGCGCTGTTCCGGGAGATGATCACTTCTATGCTGTCGGGCCTTCCTTCCGATCGCTGTAACGGGGTAACGGATCTTGTCGGGCTGCCAACGCTGGGCTGGATTGGCGTCACTGGTGCGTGGTGAGAGCAAACCCCTCGAATCACCTAATAGCGCATCGCGCCTCCTCCCCGGTGCTGAAGGGCCTTTACCTTGTCCTGCTTTGCCAATGCTGCATCCCTTGCTGGACAGTGCCATCACAGCAGGTGCGCAATGAGACCCGGTCTCTCGGAATGCCCAGCAGTGCAGAATGTCCCCTATCCCATGCAGCACCTCATGGATGGCACCGTTAGTACGGTGTACAGTGCGCAGATCATTCAAACGTCCTGGCTTGGAGCCTTAATAAACATGAGGGTGGAAGCCCCACTGTCGAGGTGTTGTGGACCCTGTGGGTGCTGGTGTTGTCGCTCTGCTTTGTGTCTCGTGCACTCACCACAGGTTTCACCTTGGGACCGGCTGCTGGGGCGCCTCTGGCCGGCAGTTGCCATCTCCATTACCACCGGCATCCTAGAAACTCGCTGGGACTCTTGATTCTTGCTGCGACCATGAGGCCTGGGATCTTTCAATGGGGGCCCTTTTCGATGCCAGGAGCTCCGACGGGGAGCATGCATTCTCTTCTATCCTGCTCCTTCCAGAGCACAGTGGCTTCTCCCCAGCAGCAGCCCGGGATCTTCATTGAGGTGCTTGGGCAACGTGGCCCTCTCCAGGTGCTGCCTCTCGTGTGGGTCTGGCAGTAGACACAGGCACGGAGGCCGCTGTCGATTATCTTTGTATGTGTGCTCCGACCATAGAGGAGACGCATTCCACTGCCTTAGCAGCCCGGGAACATTGCAGAAGTGCAGACAGCAGCGCAACCTCCTACCCATATTACAAATGGCTATTGTGCAGTCTCGGGTGCTATTATTACTGTGCAGGGAGGGACTCCAGCCCATGAGGCCCACCACATGCAGCATCCCAGGCCCTGATGACACCAATGCCAACGTGCATTGCACTTCAAAATTTTGATTGGAAAACTCTGGGCTCGTAGCTTCACATTGTTTCACTGCCTCCTGGCCTGGGATCTTACTGAGGCCTCTATCAGCACAGCTCCAACACAGGATTGCTTGATTGTTCTCCTCGCCAAATCACTACGGGGGCCATGTTTACACTTTCACTTCTCCGACCCTGTGGGGCTGCTGGGATTTGCAGCTATCTGCGGCCCAGGATCTCAAAGGGCAGAGGGTTCTTTCTTCTGCCACTCGTACACCGAGCTTTACTGCTTTCTCACCTCCAGCCTGACCCGGGCTTACATGGAGCATCAGGCACTTTCCAGCTCTGACATAGAGCGCCTTCATAACACACTGCACTGTCTTGGAGTTCTTCACCATTCACTGCCACAGGAAGGGTGGGGGGGGGGGAAGGATCACCGTTGGGGTTGCCTGCACTGAGTGGTTTCAGACGTCTGGGCTGTCTCAACAATGATTTTCGTTTCCCCGCCATGGAGCATAGTACTCTTCACCGCCATTAGCCCGGGCCTTATACAGGGGCCTCTCCCCCTCACCAGTTCGACCATGGATCAATTTTAATATCCACGATCGCGGGCCCAGGATCTCAAACGGCCGCTTTTGTTTATTTCTCTTGTTGCGGCGGACACCGCAGAGGTGTGCAGGTTGGTACCCCCTCTGGCTGCCCGAGCACCCTCATTGCAGAGGGCCGTGGCCAGGGAGACCACCGACAGGGCTTCTCTGCCCCTTGCCTTTGGCTGCGCAGGGGCATCTTCACCCTGCCTTCAGTCGCAGCAGCGGCCATTTCACCTCTCTGCAGGGAAGGGGCGGGGCCAGCACAGCTTCCCCCAACGCGGCGAATGCCGCTCGTTACTTCTTCAACTCCCGACGGGAGGTACCGCCGGGGATCGCAGCACATCCGCCGCCTCCACTTTTGTTCGCTCCCGATCGGAGCAGTCTCCACTGTTGCCAGGGCTCGAATTATCACAGGGCCCCGGCACAACACCTCTCTGCCGTGGAAGATGCGCCGGGTGCCGGCGTGACACGGCGGCCCCGCACAGCGGATGCTGTCAAGAATCACTGTCCGCCTCCTTCGAGGCAGCAGCCGCTCGCACCTCCATCCCTGCAGCAGAGACCGCAGTGGGGGCACCATGCTCCGATCCCGGCCGCACGAGCACCCCCATTACTGAGGGCCGCGGCCGGGCGAAGTACGTCAGGGCTCCCCCGCACCTCTCCACAAGGGCGCTGAGCCGCCCCTCCTCCTCCTTCATCTTGCTTGCAGTGGAACGCCGCGGGGTGTCCACCCCACCGCAGGGCAGCTCGGGCACACACCACCCACGCCGTGGCAGTGAGGCACAGGCCACGCTGGACCTGCAGTGGGGTCAAACGTTCCTCTTCCCCCCCACCACTCACTGTCAGCAGGAGGGGAAACATGTGGACTCGCCCTCAACGCCATTGTTGGGGGTCGCCTGCCATGGTCATCCGGCAGGCGCCCCTGGGTACTATCTCTGTTAGCACCAGACAGTCCCACTATGTGTGGGGGTTGGGGCCTGCCCTGGACATCCGGCAGGGCCCCCGGTGCTATGGGGCATCAGCACCATGAAGTGGAGTCACAGCCTGCCAGGCCTGTGACCGTGCGGACATCGGCTGCCATCCTGGCATGCGGGTCCCACGGCATCAGGGCATGCAGGCCTGTGCCTCCACGTGTAGGCCTGCGGTCTACATCGATAATGAGACATGGACTCAGTCGTTCCTCTTTGGGAGTCTGCAGCCTCACGTGCCTGCAGGAGCTCCTTTTATTAGCTTGGGCCATGACACAGTCATGACACAGTCATGGCCCATCGTAAAGGGGCAATACACGTGGGAGGGACACATCCCCTTAAAGGGGCAGTACACATGGGAGGATCACCCACAACAGTAGGCATTCTGTCCGCATGCTGGGGATCTACGTGTCTTGGGGGACACATTCATTTTATTTACGAGGCGATCTGCCTTTGTTCAGCAGCCCGTCCTAAATAGGGGCAAAGTCTGTGTCTCCTAGATTGCCAAAGGTGCTGCCACTGTACCTGCTGAAGGGGCCCTTTTATTAAGTGACTGCCCTTTTCACCACAATTCACTTTTGCTAAGCTCGCCCTCCACTGGCTCCCCATTCAATGCAGTCGCTATTCGGGGAAAGCTTCAAAAAAAGCAGGGCGCCGCCATTGCTGCCTCTCCCCTGAAAAATAATTCCTTTCTTCTTCTTCCCCTTGCGACGCGTGGAGCTAATAATGCACACACAGCCAGAGTCGAGCTGGGGCCAGGGACGTCATTTGGGGGTCGCCAGAGGTCGCAAGTGCGACCCCTGAGGTCTCCCTTGCGACCTCTGAGGTCTCCCTTGCGACCTCTGTGGTTTTCCATGTAACCCCATAAAAAAAAAAGATTTTTTTTTTTCTTCTTTTTTTTTTGCAATGCAAGTTCCTGTGCTGTGGCCAGCACCATGTCTCTCTTTAATTCTGGAGTGGCTAGCTTTCTTGTTCAGGCCCCTTAAAAAATAAGAAAAATAAGAAAATGAGGCCACAAGTCTAACACTTTCAGCACTGAACCTAAATAAGAAAGAATAGGAATGGCAAAAAATGTGTCTTTCTGGAATTTTATACAATAATTGCTAGCCTCATTAAAGGTTTATTTCAGGCACACTTCAGTCACTGATTTAGTCTGTTCTCAAACGCCTCAACTCAGCCTTTCATCCTTCTTTGGTCGATAAATGGGTACCAACACAGGTTGGGTGATAGTGGGTTTATATGTCTTCTATGTAAAGCGCTTAAGCGTAAGTGCTATATAATAACACATCATTATCATTTGGTCATGGACGTCTGCTTGCAATCACAGTAATTTGGTAATATGGGCCTATACACACTGATCTTAACGATACATATGGCGATCCATTCAGGAATGAAATGTACATCACAGTGATATAGTGATATTGTAACCATATTTTTCCTAGTGTACAATGCTATGCGATGCCACTTCCTGGTTTGTCAACGGGTGAAAGGTTGTGTTCCATCGCTTCCCACAATATCACTTTGGGGAGGGGTCAAATGACATCACTTCCTGTGATGTCATCAGGGGGGTCAAGGGTCATGTGATGTCACTTCCGCTACCCCTGGCATTTTGATGAAATGACGTCCCTGGCTGGGGCATACACGGCCTTAGTAAGTGTCCCAAGTAAACAGAGCCTGCCCGTAGCGAGGATTGCCACAATACCGTCAAGATGCCAGTGGCCTCAACACACAATGCCCAGCATGCAGCCGCAGACACATCAACAGTCAGCACAGCAAACTTTCTTGCATGTTCCCCCCTCGCCCTACTAGCCGATCAGGCACACAATGAGAAACACACGTGCACAACAAAGCACACAACGTGGCAGACAAATATCTCCAACACTCAGGAACAAAGAGTGAATGAAAAAAGAAAAATACGGCAGTAAAGTGAAACCAAGCCGTGAGCAGCTCGGAAATAAATCAACAATCTGTCCAAGCAAAAGCAAATGAACTTCGCCTAACTCCGCAACCTGTAAAGTAAAGATTATTAAAATCGTAACTGTTATCATAGAGCATTTACTATGGTCCAATCATCTCATGTTGGAATAAAAATGACCCCATGGCCAGATGTAAAAATTGGCCGATTTTGTACGTGCCATACTTCAGGCCTATAACGTATTCACAATTCCAGAAGTGTTAATGGGCTAGACAACCACAGCCTTTTTTTTTTTTAAAACAAAGCTGAGCCACCCAATAATTTCTGCAAGCCATTAAGACGCCCTGGGAAGAGAAACTATTTAAAACTTGGGAATCAGTGGTAGCTTTTACAAATAAGACAAAAGTCTCCTTTAGGCCAGTATGCAGTGGGCCACTACGGGGTTGGCCGGAGGGGGCAACTACAGCCTTCCCAGATTGATACCATAACCCACCCCTTCCATAGCAGCCAAGTTGCGCCATACCATGCGTCACTCCTGCGGGCCTAATGCATTCTGGGACCGGTAGTTCATTTTTCCCCATTAAAAGTTCTCGAAATAATAGCCAGGACTGCCTCGCGGTCTCATGAAAGGGGGCAACCTGGCAGCTGTGCCCTCACTTTCAGACCAGGCACGAGCACCTGGACACGATGAAAATGCAGCAGAGTGCAGTGCAAACCTCAGTAATATCACAATATTCTATACGGCACCCCAAGTCTATCCAGAAACCCTGAGCAGACATATGATACATTACATTTCATCACTTGATCCCAGTGAACTTCGCCTCTTATGCAATAGATGGCGAATTGTGTCGAGAATTCGGGAAATAATGATGTGTACTGCATGACCGTGTAGATTGAAACGAGATATGCAACAGGCTTCTAATCAGAGCCACAGATACACACTGCCTATATCAAATACAACCATAGCATGCTGCACACTCTGGCACATGCACACTTTTATTTAAAAGGAAATGTACCTTGAGGGCCAGTCATGCGGTAGGTGAATTGGTCACCAAGGTGGGGCTCCAGGAGGCGAGCGCTCCCCGTCCCCCTGGCTCCACCACTGTTCCAACCCCTACATTTTCCCTTCCTTTCAGTATCCTCATTTCCGCCACCAGCCCCTCAGCCAGGCCACCCCTCAACCTTTCCAATTCCACCTTTCACTTGCCAGTCAAACGTGTTGTCTCACCCTACGTACTTCTCACCCATCTTTCCTTCCCGACCTTGCCTATACCCCTCTGCCCACCCCTTTACAAGCCCCCATCAAACCATCATCCACCACTGACACCCACAACCAACTCCTAATTACTCTCCTCTCAATGGCTCTCTCCTGCCTGCCCAACCGTACCTTTCACTCGCCCCCTGTAACTACCCGCCACACCCCACCTTAAGTCACACATGTACCTTGCACTACTGTTATTTTTATTTATTTATTTATATTTAATATTGCAGCACATGAGATATTAGAGTTGCCTTAGAAGGAAATAAGCATCAGCGGTGTCAAATGCATCTTTAGAGTAACCTATAAGCACCTGCTGTAAATAAACATGCTATGGTAGCAGTTAACAGGATTCATAAACATGTTATGAGCACATGACCCATTTAAACTTGTTTTGCTTACTTTCATGCATTTCATGTGCCAAGTTAGGATCAGCATGTTATTGGGTCTGCGAGAAGACCTAGAACTTTCCAAGGTTCCATATCAGTGTATCGATAAGGACGCATCTTGAGCTGTCATCAAATCCATCTTGGACAGGACGGCCTTCATCCAGTGAACCACATACTCTCCTGGGTAGGGCTGTGGCATGTGTGGCTTAGCTCAAATGGCCTCGTCCACCATAACATTGATGGTGCTTGTGATGTGGTACTGTTAGGCAAGATTGTGTGCCGTAGCCCTCAGAGGAATCTACACCAGTCTTGTCCTCTTCATATTGGGTAACCCACCTATTGGTATAGGTCTGTACTACACAAGTTGGTAGAGTGACTGAGCCAGACCTAGCTCAAGAGGGGTAAATGTGAGCTGTAGAGCTGTAGCATTGAAATCCCCAAATACAAGTATCCAAATAACACTTAAACTCAAGGTTTTCTAGTAAAATAATTATGTATCTATTTAACGGTCAGTTTTAAATAAGCATTCTTTAAAAAAGGGCAATGTGCAACAATCAAAATACACTTCATAACACGTTCTCAGAATCAAGATAAGCAAGTAGCTACTCTTTCGAGATGCTTTATACACACTTCCTACACTCTGATGTTAATTCAATTACTAGGACAGTTTTGGCATTTATATACCACTTTTTGCACTTTGTAAAATTCGGAGGTTGTGTAAAGGAAAGTTTAAGGGAAGGAAAAGGGTTAACAGGTTCTCAGAGCATGTGAGCACTTTTACAATCTCCCAATGAAGTCTAGATAGCCTGATTCATGGAATTATTTGTGAGAAAAATGCAGCTTTGTGGGCCTTTCTGCCCGAAAATCCCCATTCTTCAATCAGGGATTTTCAGGCAGAAAGCTGCGCAAATCTGCGTTTTTCACGCAAATAATTCCATGAATCGGGGACAAAATCTTTCACAGCAATATTAGTTAAACCATTGTATCACCTATGAGGGACAGTTAGAATCAAAGTCATTGGGTCAGAAGAGTCTGCCGGGAGCCAGGACAGCCAAAGTCAATTTGAACAATGTCTGTGGAGATGAGGCACTTCTTAGATAGCACAAACGTCTTGCACAAAGTTAGTTTGTAGAAAATCACTGATGGGCCATTAGGTTTGTGCAACTCAGAGCTGAGATCAACTCTTCAAAAAACAGCTACTGAAAGTCTCGAGTGAGATAATGTAAGCTACAGACAAAAGAGGTAAGTACCCGTTAGTCAGAACAGTACCTTAGGTTAGAAGAAGATCCAGTTGGCTTCTGTTCTGGTTGCAGAGTTGCAGATCCTGGGTTCCTGGGCCTTAGTCGTGGGGACAAGAGGGAGAACGTCTGGAGGGCTCCTGCACTGCAGTTCGAAGGTCGGTGGCAGGTACAGGCTCTTTTAAGTTCAGCGGCACTTTGTGGTTTCCGCGGCCGGCAAATGGCACCACCGCAGATCTTGGACACTTGATGGGCTGACTTCACTTTCTGAGTCCAGCACTCTGGTGAGGTGACTCGAGCTTGGGTCGTCCTGCTTTTGGGAGGGTCCTCAGGATCTTCCTGGAGCTTCGCTCGGCTTAAAGACGATGCACTTGTCTACGGACCAGGAAGATGCAGCAAGCTTCTCTTCACAATTCCTTCGTCGAATGTTTCATCCAGTGGTCGACTCTGTCTTCAGTTCACGATCCTCGCCTTTTATGCAGGTTTCTCCTATTCATGCACAGCCTACCTGTCACTCACACATCAGGGGGGCTGTCCTGCAAGGACAGCCAGCCAGCCAATCGGCACAGGTGCATGCATTCAGGTAACCAAGGAGACCAAGGACAGGGAGTGACGGGCACCTCCCTCGCAGTGAATACTAGCTTTCTGTAAGCATGGTGTTCAACAAATTTGAATATCCAGATAAAATGAAACCATTTGTGTCAAACTAGAAGCCATCATAGGAAGTGAGCTTTATTTTTTTGCTGACTTTCATTGCCCAGTAATAAGTGCCATTTGTTGTTATTAGAATGTGTAATATTAATGTTTGTGCTTCTATTTCAGTGTACTGGGATAGAATGGATTTGCATCAGAAGCTGGCCATCGAACACTGCCTGGAACAGGCTAGTGGAAAAAGAGGGGGGGGGGCAGTACCACTCGAGTGTTTTAATCTGACCCCGGTCCTGGTCCGGCAACAGCATCGGAAGTAAGCACCCCTTGAGTAAAAAAATAAAAAGTTGGTTAATGCCCCAATTCAAATAAATGCTTAATTTTCTCGGTCAGTATGCAAGTGAAAACATAGTCTTCCTCCTGCCTCATCTCTCCCCCGGCCTTCCTGTGAACACCTCTTCGGGTTGATACCCTTGTACAATTGGCAATCGACTATATGCCTAAGCCTGCAGCACTATGATGTTGCGTATTGTACTTACAAAGCTGTTTCGCCAAAGCATGATACAATGTTAATAAATAACCAGTTAGGAAGAAAACTAAAAAAGCAGTAAGGAAACAAGATACACAGATCACCATAAAGAGGGAATATTCTAGTGGATGTGAAATTATTACATATAGAAATGTGAACAATTTACATATCTTGATATAGATTTTCAATTTTGAGAAACCTAATCATTTTTCTTTTCTTATATGCACAGAGGAACATTGTTCGTGTTAGACTTCTTGGTGAATATTGTGAAACCAAGGGAGATTGTTATGACAGTAAAAAAGACAGATGAGCAACTTGGCACGCCACCTGCTGAACAAACTGCTGGACATTGAATGTAGCAAAATGGAAGAAAAGGGAAGATTAACATTGGATTGTCATTGACAAGAAGCTATAAAAGGTACGTAATGCCATTCAGAAGATACATGTGAGCTTAGAGCCCTTTGGATAAACCGCATGTAATGGATGGGATGCAGAATAACTCCTACACCAAATAATCAAACCAATTCAGGAAGATGGTAAAGGTTTATGTTTTAATATCAATTGTCTAAACAGGGAGTTACAACGGTCATCGAAAGATGTTTGCTTGAGCTCAGTACATTTCACAAAAGAATCATATCTTTATACTAAAGCTTTGAACGGCTTGCATTTTCTGTAGTGCATCACTCATGCGCAATCTTTTCCATGGGCTCGTATCCCTCCCCTTTGGGCCCTGTACTGGGTCAGCGTCTAACTTCCTCTGCTCCCTGGGCTATTCCTGGGTCACTCCCTCACTGTCTTGCTCCCTGTGATGGGTCTGCATCACCATCTCCTTTACTTGCTGGGCTGGGTCTGTGTCCCCACTTCCCCACTTGCTCCCTGGGATTTGTCCATGCACCCCCACCTCGTTGGGCTGGGTCTGTTACCCCCCACCACCTTGCTCCATGGGCTGGTTATCCACCTGATTCCAGATCCCTTGGGCTGGGTCTCGGCCCCCATCTGGCTGCCTGGGCTGGTTCTGGGTCCTTCCTTCACTCTTGCTCCCTGGGCTGGGTCTCCACCTGACTCCCCTGATCCCTGGCCTGGGTCTCGGTACCCATCTGGCTGCATGGGCTGGTTCTGGGTCCCTCCTTCACCCTTGCTCCCTGGGCTCGGTCTCCACCTGACTCCCTTGCTCTCTGGGCTTGCCCTGGGTCTCTATTTGACTTATTGGCTGGTTCTGGGTCCCCACTGGACTTCCTTGGTAGCTGTGCTGTGTCTAGGTACCTCCTTCACAATTGCTCCCTGAGTTGGGTCTCCAGCCTCCTCCCTTGCTCACTTGGCTGGGTACATAAATTGAATTACGAAAGCACATTAGAGGGCGTACAGTGACAATTGTCTATGCCTTATTCCTCACAGCCATGTGTCAACCAAAAAGTACTTTGCTTGCTCTTTTCAAAATTTTTACACAAATCTGTTTTGCATTTCAGAATGTATCCATGTTAAAGCCAGTGAAATGGGCTTTCCAGAACTCTCTGCATCCGAGTACAGAAAAGCCCTCCCAAACAAAATTGGAAACTACCGGATGAAGAAGGAGCCAAACCTCGTCTTTTCTACATAAGTGTAGGTCCGCATCCCCTTGCTCTTTGGCCTCGGCCTGAATACTTGTATGACTCTCTGGACTGGTTCTACAGACTGGTTCTGTGTCCACTCTCACCATTGCTCCCTCTGCTGGACCTCCCCGGACTCGCTTGCTCTCTGGGCTGGGCCTGGATACTCGTGTCACTCCCTGGACTGTGAGTCCCCTCTCAACCTTGCTCCCTGGGCTGGACCCCACCAGACTCGCTTGGTCCCTGAGCTGGCTGGGCCTGGATACTCGTTTGACTCCCTGGACTGGTTCTGTGTCCCCTCTCAACCTTGATCCCTGGGCTGGACACCACCTGATCTCACCCTTTTAAAAAGAAAATTGTAATGCACCCGTGTCCGGGATTGCCACAGTCATGTTTTTGTGCTATGTAGACAGTGTCCGATTGAACCACTGCCTCTTTTTAAATAAATATAGCGGGGGGGGGGGTGGGAGTGTCGATTCTTTTTAAATATAGGTAATATGCCATTACATGGTCTTGACTTTCATGGCCATTTTACCTAAATGACTGTTAAGACCTAATAAGTCATCACTATTGTTCTAAAAGCAATTCAAAATGCAACTTTCTGAAATGGGCAGCAATTAAGCCACAGTGACGCTTTTAAAGCCCAATTCAACAAGGTGCACCAAATGTGTTTTTAAGCTTTTCTTTTCAGGATTATAGTTAACATTATGTTTGGATTCAAACTCCTAAATTAATTTATTTCCAGCTCATAAACTGAAACAATGCCTATATTGTTAAAGGATTTGTTAGGGATTGCATTGTTTTTTTCATTTGTAAAGTTTTATTTGGTGACTACATTAATTGCTTTTGGATTTGAAAAGGATTATTTGGGGATTGCATTGCATTGCTTTTGGATTTCTACGAGGAAGGATTTCAAAATAACACATTTCTGGTGCATTAAGCCAAAGGGAAGCCATATATAATCAATTACTTTTGGAGATGGCATTGCATTTGGATTTTTATAGAATTATTTGGGGGTTTGATTTTTTGTGGATTGTTTGGGGATTGGAATGCTTGTGGATCGTTTGGGGATTGGATTGCTTTTGGATTTGTTGTGGATTGTTTGGGGATTGGATTGCTTTTGGATTTTTAGTGGATTGTTTGGGGATTGGATTGCCTTTGGATTTTTAGCGGATTGTTTGGGGATTGGATTGTTTTTGGATTTTTAGTGAATTGTTTGGGGATTGGATTGTTTTTTGATTTTTAGTGGATTGTTTGGGGATTGGATTGTTTTTGGATTTTTAGCGGATTGTTTGGAGATTGGATTGTTTTTGGATTTTTAGTGAATTGTTTGGGGATTGGATTGCTTTTGTATTTTTAGTGGATTGTTTGGGGATTGGATTGCTTGGATTGTTTTGGGATTGCATTCCACTGAGGATTTCTAATTAACATATTTCAGGGTGCATGAAGCCAAAAGCAATCCACTGAGTACAATGGGAGTTTCTGGATTTAAAGAGGATTTAAAGAGGATTTAAATGTTTGGGAAAATCCAGTAGCAATCCACTTTCAATCCAGATTTTTTTGGTAGGGAATGCTCTAGCTTAGCGACTAATGCGATGTGCAGGATTTGTCGACCTGCTTGGCGTATTACTGAAAATGTCAGTTATAATTTTATTTTTATTTTGTTTCTATAGTGCTTATCACCTAAGCGTGAGGCATATTTTCAACACTGATCTGTTTGTCAGCGAGGCGAGGAGGGCTGTTAATTAACAGCAGTGATGTGGTATTCTGCAATAGTGCAGATGCCTCGGGGCTGGATGTGTTGATATTTGGGAGTGTGGACAGAGCCTGGTTTGTTGTGATCGGCACGAGTTGCCAAAGAACATATAATGTGGTACAGTGTTCCATATCCTGCGATGCTGTGGACCATCTTATGCTGTAATATACATACCATGCATTATTTTTGACACGGTCAAGTGCTACTATGACTCACAGTACGGTTTATTGCAGGCCATATAATATAGCAATAATTAGTTAATTCGGGACGGGGATTCAAACCTCTGTTGCTTTGCTTTGCTTACAAGACAAACGCGCTGCTTCTGAGCTATCCAATAATGGCATGTTTTGAAGGCGATTGCCGGGTGCCAATGTCCCCCATCCCAAGTTCATATAATGGCCCTAAGAGAGTTTCATTATTACTATTAAAACATTCCACCTATAATGGAGGTAAACTGTTCTGTTTCAAATATGGATAAGCAAAGGAGAAACATTGAAATGTTGGGACGGAAGACTTCTACCAGTCATACTTGCCCGGTGCCACTGCATTATCTGCAAACAGCCTGTCAACATTCTAATGTTCTAGTTAAACTTTGTAGATCTGGTCTGAGGGCTCTACTGGGTGTTATAGGCCCCGAGAGCAGACCATAGCAAGAACGTTTATCAAGGCTTATGGGCCCGTAATGCTGGGTATGGCCAGTGGGAGGTTCTGTGACGCTGTCATGACTTCCCTCCCTCTTTCATGAGTCTAAAGGGCATAGATGGGCATGCAAGCGAAGCCTTTACATCCCATTAGCACCCGGCATGAGGGAGCCCGCCAATCAGGGGGCTAGGAACGCGGGCGTGAACGACCGGTGTAAGCCCGCGTTCTAAGCCGCCTGATGGACAGCTTCCCCTGCCGTCATCTTCCCCCCTGCCTCCATCCCCCAACTGCCCCAACTGCCCCAAACGTACCTTATTGTGGCTGCGACGCCGCAGCGTGTAATACCATGACTTCCACACTCAGGTAAGTTCCGTTATGTCTTTATTGTCTCCACGTAGAAGATAGTATCATAGGAGATGAGACACCGGCATCTCCCCACCCGGCAGGCAATCACCAACTGACCAACTCCGAACAAACACGCACGTCACCCAACTCATACGAATACATTCCAACATGCGCGTGTATTCCATTCCATTATGACCACTGAATACAACACTTCTCCCTCCTCAGATTAATCAAAGCTCCAAAGAGGACAACACCAACCAACCCCAGAATGCACAACATGTGGCCACCACGCTGTGCATTCCATCATAAATCCCCTAAGAAATGCATACCAACACCAAACGAATGACGCAAAAAGAGGTCCACTTGGATATGACAGGAAAGATTATGCCAACCATGTATCCCCCATACCAGGTGGTACACATCTAGCTATCACCAAACCAACTACCCGCCTAAGGCGAACAAACCGAAATAATACAGAACCTATAAATTAGACATCCACCTTACCAATACCCATCTAAAACACCAACACAAACCCTACCTCAAGAACACCAGTTTTACACTACCCTTGTTCCTACTACTCCAACCAAAGACCAAACCCACAAGGACACCAACCCTAACACTAACTCCACCCCGAGCTGCCCCTCAGAACTCAGGCCTGCCACACCTGACACGAAAAACGAACTAACGCTCACAACCAACAGTGCACTATCCACCTTCCGCCCCAGGCTGCCACCCCGGAGCCTCCAGTCTGCCACACCGGAGCACCACCCACAGGAAATGGACCCTTCCGGCCGTCCAAAACCCAACAACAAGCACTACACATGAGTCCCGTCAACCACCCGGAAAAACATAAACTAAACAACCCACAGGTAAGTAAACCAAGTAAACCACCTGCATCGCACATTACCCTCAAGAGATGTAACAAACTAAGTGCACATGGCACTAAGCAAAACCACTGAACAAACAACAAAACCTTACAACCCTACACTGCCGTCGCGAAGCAACGCAAGCATAAACTAAAAGATGCCAAAATTAAAATATGCATAGAGCCCTAACTCCCCTTATATAGCATGCAAGGCCCGGCCGGCACCCTACAGGCCATGGAGAAACTCATCAACACTCGCACCCAATAGATCCACCCGGCCATCTATGGGAAGAAATAAGGTTGCGTTAAACTGCCCCCTACATCAGCAGCAACTACACACCATGGAGAACTCATTACCACTCGCACCCAATAGATCCATGCGGCCATCTATAGTGTAAATACAAAAAAATAGCTACGCAAAATTGCCCAAACTACAGTAGAACAAATACAGCTGCGGAAAACTATGAATCAAACTCTACAGTGCAGTATAATATAGGCACAACCTGTACTGATCCAACTTGCCAGCATTAAGAACTATAAACAACACTGTGAAAGTAATGGCAGCATCACCAACCCATACCCGAGTAGCAATGAACCCGCCGGCGCTCATTGTGACCAGCACTCATGACTACCCATAACCCACAAGGCACTCAAAAGTCAGTCAAAATTCACATGCCTCACATGTCCCTGGCATGTACATCCTAGCAGCCATACATACTTCAGCAGGCTACACAACACGAGAAAACATTCAGCATATCCACTAAAATGTTCACATGACACTAACAATTACATGGAAGATAAAGCATTTAAAACTTCCTCAACTTCCATGACCCCATTGTAGCCTGTTCTGGTGTATACTTTCTTATTCTCATGTAAAATGGTCATTTACACATCATATGTAGTTTTGACAAAACTGAATAATTGTGATGTCATGAAGTTCTAATGAGAATGTTTTGCTTCACTGTATGTTCTATTTCGGTCAGTTGGAACCTGCCTCTGAAGGGGGTGCCTGCTGTCTGCTTGTATTGACTTATTAAAGGATTTATGAACTTGTTTGCTGTCTGGACCTCAAACTTAACATTGGCGATGAGGATTGCTGATAACTCACCGTGGAATTCTGTGTCTCCCGTGTGTTGGCGCCGCCCGGACCCCGGCTCTCCATCCCTAGAAGACGGCAGGCAGGAGGCAGACGTAGGGAGGTGAGCACCTGTCGCTTTTCGCTTAACTTTGGCGCCGCTGTTAATATAAATCCCTGGAAAGGGGCCAGAGCCGCCGGAGAGCCTGCGCGAGCCATTCCCTGCGCGAGCCCCCAGCGCGGACGCCGGCGCAAGGTTCCTTGCAGTGTTGTGCTGCATTTGAGCTCCGGTGGGGTGCGTGGCATTGAGGAGGTCAGCGCGAGCCACAGAGCGAGCTCCCGAGCGAGCTTCCCCTTCCAGCGCGCACTTCCTCGCAGCATTGTGCTGCATTTGAGCTCCGGCGGAGAGCGTGGCATTGAGGAGGCCAGCGCGAGACACAGCGTGAGCTCCCGAGAGAGCTTCCTCTTCCAGTGCGCACCTCTAGACACAAGCTGTAGAGGGCATGTGGACCTCTAGGAACCCCGGTCCTCCCATTGTGACGTCGGTTGCTCAGCAACAGATCTTCCACGCCTCGGAGTGGAGGAAGGAACTCAGAACTTTATCTGCCAGTCTGACCAAACCCCGGATCTTCCATTGTGACACAGATACTGCCTAGCAACAGTATCTTCCCACCTTGGGAGCACTTTTTATTCATGCAGTACGACAGGAGCCCATTATGACAAAACAAGGTGGCACAATATGTTAATGGGAGCGTGCAACATTTAAAAAAATATATATATATTATTTTTTTCTCTTCTCTGTTGCTTATTGGCATACTAGGAAGATCATCAACAGTTTCATTTTTGGTGTGCCCTGCTGCAGCTACAAAATATGGCTACTTCCATTCCACCGCCTGTGAACCGGGGCGACCTCCAATTGCTTGGGATAGGTGGAGAGACATGTTTGAGAACTACCTGGTGGCCATGGGCGGGGAGAGATTTCCCTCTGCACGTAAGAGAGCCTTACTCCTTCACAACCTTGGCATAGAAGGACGCAGGATTTATGATGGACTCTCTAGGCATCGTGCTCCAGATGCTGATGACTTGGATGAGTACATGTTTGCCCTTAACCAACTTCATGATCACTTTGAACCAAAGAAGAATGTTAGTTTTGAGAGACACAAATTCTTCCAGAGAGCTCAAGAGAAGTCGGAATCTGTGGAATCATACATTGCTCGTCTCAGATCCCTGAGTTATACTTGCAAGTTTGAACATTTAACTGATTCTCTAATCAGAGATCAGCTTGTTAGATGCACTAACAATGTGAGAGTCCAGGAGAAACTTCTTGCAAAAGATATGAAGTTGGATGAGGCTGTGGAATTAGCCAGAAGCATCGAGCAAACATCTGAGTATGTTAAAGAACTTAGGATTGACAAACCAAATATTCCATCGGCCTCTGTATGTGTTATTAATCAAAAGAAAAAAAATTGTTTTTTTCCGCAGTGAAGAGAGGAAGTGGCAATATGAAGAATATGTGTTCTTGTTGCGGCAGTTCAAGACATGGTGTGAATTATCCTTCATGCCCCACCAAATATGCAGAATGCTTCAAGTGCAAGAATAAAGGGCTTTTTGCTAACGTCTGCAAGGGTAATGCTATCAATAGTATAGAGTTCAAGCCAATGGACAATGGTGAAGATGGCATTGGAAAGGGGAACATCATTCATGAAGTATCGTGTACACAAGAATTCACACCAAGGCACATTTTTGAAATTTCAGAGATGTCTGGGATGACCAAATATCCTGTGGATAAGCTTCAAGTTGATGGTATTGAGCTTGTAATGAAAGTAGATACTTGTTCACCTTGGACCATCATACCTCAAGACACGTTGGTAAACATTTTGGGGAAGAGCAATAGTGTTGTTCGCCCTACCAATGTCAGGGTGTGTGGATATGCAGATTCTGATATAAAAATCCTGGGTGAATTTCTTGCTAAAATAACTTATAAGGAAAGGGACTGTCAGGCAAGTCTCCTTGTGGCGGAAAAAGGGACCTCTCTGTTAGGCTGGGAGGAGCAGAAGAAGTTGGGTTTAAGGGTACAGGCTAGTGCACCGGATCCTGTCACCATTGCCGAGGTGGGATATTCCTGGACCAGGGAATTTCCACAAGTGTTTTCTGACAGTCTAGGAAGGTTGAAAGAGTTTGAGCATCACATTAAGCTTAAGATCAATGCCCAACCTGTGGTACACAAGGTACGTCAAGTACCACTGAAAATGAGGGAAAAACTCAAGGAGGAGCTTAATAGTTTGGTTGACAAAGGGGTGATTGAGCCAGTTGTAGCTACTGAATGGTTGTCTCCAATTGTTCTTGTTACCAAGGCTAATGGTAAAATAAGGTTGTGTGTCGACCTACGCAGTCTCAATAAGAACATAGTGGTGGAGAGGCACCCGTTACCAAATATTTCAGAAGTTTTGTCCACATTAGGAGAACCTAGGTTATTTTCCATCATTGATCTCTGTGTTGCCTATCATCAGGTTCCGCTGTCTAAAGAATGCCAACATCTGACTGCATTCATTACTCCTGAAGGTGTGTTCAAGTATAACCGAATGCCCTTTGGTTTGGCCTCAGCGGCATCAGTATTTCAGAGAGTAATGGAGACAGTACTCAAAGGTCTTGAAAAAGTAACGGTGTTCCAAGATGACATTCTCATTTTTGCCAAGGATGATCCTGAACATGATAGGATACTTAGATCAGTGTTGGTCAGGCTCAGGGATGCGGGTCTTACGGTACAAAGGGAGAAATGCAAGATTGCTCTCACGGAAGTGGACTACTTGGGGCATAAAATCTCCTGCAATGGTATTTCTCCCAGGAAGTCACTAGTTGATAGTATCGTGGCTGCTCCCCAATCTCTGGATAAAGAACAGTTACGCTCGTTCATGGGGTTGGCGGAGTACTATCACAAGTTTGTTGATGGGTTTTCTACCATGTCGTCTCCTTTGAGAGATCTATTGAAAAAGGGCACCAAATTTGAGTGGTCGGAAGAATGTCAAACTGCCTTTAGTAAGATTAAAGATAGCATTGTGAAAGCACCTTCATTAGGAGGGTTTGTTTCTGGTAGGTGAACTGTGCTGGCTGTAGACGCAAGCACATTAGGGCTTGGTGCCGCTCTTTTTCAGTATGAATGTAATATTGAACACATTATAGCTTTTGCCTCCCGACCACTGAGGGGTGCAGAAAGCAATTATTCCGTGGTGGAGAGAGAGGCCCTAGCTATGTCATGGACAGTGTCTCATTTCAAATTTTTTCGATGGGGCCAGTCGTTTGTTGTAAAAACAGATCATAAACCGCTGGTCCAGTTATTGGGCAGTGCAGAGTGGGCCAAAGGTTCACCCAGAATATCTCGGTGGATGATTGACTTGCTGGCATATGATTTTAGGATGGTGTACATACCTGGAGGAGAAAATGTGGTAGCTGATTGTCTTTCTAGACTGCCTGCACAGAATGAGAGCCTGAAGGTTGTGAGTGTGGAGTGTACTGTGGGCATTTGCGAACTTGTACACAATGCTATAAGCAAAGAGGAATGGGAATCCGCCGAAGCTAATGATGAGGTCCTGGGGCAAGTCAAGTTGTGGACCAAAACAGGTTGGCCCAGGAAAGACCTCATTGAGAAGAAATTTGATTATTTTTATTGCATTAAAGAGGAGTTGAGCATATCAGAGGATGGATCTCAACTCAGAAAAGGTATGAAGATTGTACCTCCCTGTGATATCAGGTCCAGATTAGTGGACATAGCTCACCAAGGCCATTTAGGTATGGGGGTACCAAAGGACATATCAGACAATCCTTTTGGTGGCCAGGGATTGATGGTCAGGTAGAGAGGTGCGTGAGGAGTTGTAAAGAATGCGAGAGAAGTGACAAAAGCAAGATGGTTAAAGAAGCCCCCTTAAGACCTGTCAGTGTTCCGGGAGAGCCACGGAGAAAATTAGCAGTGGATTTAAAAGGGCCTATACAGGAACTGGGAGAGGATTTTAAATATTTTATTGTCCTGGTGGATTATCACTCTAGATGGGTTGAGTGGAAAGCCATTAGAGAGGCAACCACTTCACAATTGATTAATTTTTTTGAGGAGGTGTTCTACAGG
Organism: Ambystoma mexicanum; assembly: GCF_040938575.1. Classification (NCBI taxonomy): domain Eukaryota; kingdom Metazoa; phylum Chordata; class Amphibia; order Caudata; family Ambystomatidae; genus Ambystoma; species Ambystoma mexicanum. Next base: position 1,174,412,151 of record NC_090926.1, on the reverse strand, counting down.
GAGGGATTCCCCTCAGAACGTGTGTCGGATAATGGAATACAATTCTGTTCGGATAGAATGGTGGAGTTCCTCAATAGGTTTGGTATTAAACACTACAGGACAGCACTTTACCAGCCTAGAGAGAATGGTCTTGTTGAGAGAGCCAACAGATTCCTAAAGGGAGGATTACAATTAGCCATGGCTTTTGGTCTAAGGTGGCAGACAGTTCTCAGGGAGATGGTATGGAACTACTGTGTGACTCCACACTCTGTCACCGGCATTTCACCCTTCATATCTCTCAAGGGAAGACAACCCGGTACAAAATTATGTCCGGGCTGGTTGGATTTAGCAAAGAGTGTACATGTAAACAGGGAAAAGATCATGGATCTCATCAGAGAGGCCCAAGACGAGTACAAAGGGAGGTTTGATACAAAAAGGGGTGTCAAGGTGATACCATGGTCAGTGGGGGACTGGGTTTATGTAAAAAATCCCAGGGTTTCTCCCAAGTGTCTTGAGAGTAATTTCATTGGACCTAAGAAGATTGCTGTGATCAGGGGGAATGTTGTTATCATGGAGGGCGGAGAATGTTGGTCAATGGCCAAACTGGATAAGTGCAATAAGCTTGACGATGATGCTGGTGAGGGAGAGAGAGAAGAGCAGGTTTCGGTTGAACATAGGTTTGAACCAATTGAACGGAATGTGAGAATAGCGTTCAGTCACAACAACAGTTTGAATGCAAACAGAGTAAAAAAAAAACCTGTCAGGTTGAATGATTACTACTTAGGTTAAATTGCCACAAATTAAAGGGAAGAGATGTGTTCTGGTGTATACTTTCTTATTCTCATATAAAATGGTCATTTACACCTCATATGTAGTTTTGACAAAACTGAGTAATTGTGATGTCATGAAGTTCTAATGAGAATGTTTTGCTTCACTGTATGTTCTATTGCGGTCAGTTGGAGCCTGCCTCTGAAGGGGGTGCCTGCTGTCTGCTTGTATTGACTTATTAAAGGACATATGAACTTGTTTGCTGTCTGGACCTCAAACTTAACATAGCCCCGTAAAAATAAAATCCAACCCAGAGTCTACGGGCATGAAACTACCGTCGCCTAATAAGACGGTAAAACCCTCACTAGGTATCTGCAGAAAAAAAAGTCTTCACCTTCAAGTCCGACCAGAACTGGATCCCCATCGCATCTGTAAGACAAACACGTGAAAGTATACAACCTAAGGTCCAATACTGTGTAAAAAAAAAATCCAACGTTATAGGAAGTCCCAACATTATATAAAATTCCAGCATCATAGGAAGTCCCAACATTCTCAGAGGATATCCGTACCACCGCCCCCCCAAGAGAAAACTGTAATATTGTAATACAAAATACGATGCAAAATCACTTTACATTTTCATTGCCCTTAACATGTATTTATAACACCCAGATTGAGAAATAACAGGGCCACAAATAACATTCACTGACTCACGCATACAGGCCCGTACAAGACAAGAACAACAGAGGCCACAAACACCTTCTACGCACTCACACAACGAAATAGCACAAAACACAGTTAATCATTAACTACCGTGAGATCTTTTATCCTCACGTAAAAACCAAGCAAATCCGGATCTAGTTCCTGAAGAATGGAGAGGAAGGAAACGCATCCGTCACAAAAATGCCCATCGTGACAACCTTCCTTCCCACATAACGTGCAACTGCGATCACATTTCCTTTTTGCACGAGAACAGTACTTGTCACCACAGTCTTGATCAAAACTCCTCTTACGTGCAACATGAACGACTTCACCATGTCGCTCAGCATTATATCCGTTTTGATGCTGCAGTTCCTCCATTACACAGTCAGAATACGGTGGCTCCCGTCGATGTTATTATCCATGTGCTGCCGCAACCCAAGCTCGGCAGTCAGGTGGTTACGCGCCAGAGAGGCACCAAACCTGCGTTTCAAAACAGGACATTCGTTGCGCACCACATGAACGCATGCGCCCTGGCCGTTCAGCAATTGGCTCTTCTCCCCCGCAATGTGGATTGGGCTCCCCTGATAACACTGCATCCATTCCACAACGCCGACGTTTTGGGCAAAGACCCTGTCACTCACACCCCTGGCCACTGCGAAGGCACTCCTCAACACAAAGTGCACTCTGTCGCCGTCGGGAGCTGTACTCCACTACTGGACGCAGGGGCATAAACACTGATAGACCCCCACTACAGTGCAACACCGGGCAGCCAACAGAGGTCTATCAGTCGGTACGATGGCCGAGACTGAACCAGGAACCTCGGCAACTCCCGCTGCTGCCAGAGGACTGGACCCAGGAACCACGCACACGGCAGCCCCCGCTACAGCCCAGCATGCTCTCTGAACCAATCTGTGCGTCTGCTGCAGACACTCAGCACTGAACCCAGGGGCTCCGCGATGCAGACTCTTCTCCCAGCCACACTCCAAGAGATGACGGACAGGGCCCACCGCCCTGCCGAGTGGAAAATCGTATTGGAGGGCAGTGTCTTCTCCGCTCTGCTGCCCCCTCCGCAGCAGCCCCGAACCTCGTCGCCAGTGTAATAACGTGGGTTCCACACTCAGGTAAGTTCCTTTATGTCTTTATTGTCTCCACGTAAAAGATAGTATCATAGAAGATGAGACACCGGCTTCTCCCCACCCGGCAGGCAATCACCAACTGACCAACTCCGAACACACGCACGTCACCCAACTCATACGAATACATTCCAACATGCGCGTGCATTCCATTCCAATATGACCACTGAATACAACACTTCTCCCTCCTCAGATTATTCAAAGATCCAAAGAGGACAACACCCATCAACCCCAGAATGCACAACATGTGGCCACCACGCTGTGCATTCCATCATAAATCCCCTAAGAAAAAACAATGCATACCACCACCAATCGAATGACGCAAACAGAAGTCCACATAGATATGACAGGAAAGCTTATGCCAACCATCTATACCCCATACCAGGTACACATTTAGCTATAACCAAACCAACTACCCGCCTAAGGCGAACAAACTGTAAATAATACAGAACCTATAAATTAGACATCCACCTTACCAATACCCACCTAAAACACCAACACAAACCCTACCTCAAGAACACCAGTTTTACACAACCCTTGTTCCTACTACTCCAACCAAGGACCAAACCCACGAGGACACCAACCCTAACACTAACTCCACTCCGAGCTGCCCCTCGGAGCTCAGGCCTGCCACACCTGACACGGAAAACGAACTAACGCTCACAACCAACAGTGCACTATCCACCTTCCGCCCCAGGCTGTCACCCCGGAGCCTCCAGTCTGCCACACCGGAGCACCACCCACAGGAAATGGACCCTTCCGGCCGTCCAAAACCCAACAACAAGCACTACACACGAGTCCCGTCAACCACCCGGAAAAACATAAACTAAACAACCCACAGGTAAGTAAACCACCTGCATCGCACATTACCCTCAAGAGATGTAACAAACTAAGTGCACATGGCACTAAGCAAAACCACTGACCAAACAACAAAACCTTACAACCCTACACTGCCGTCGCAAAGCAACGCCAGCATGAACTAAAAGATGCCAAAATTAAAATATGCATAGAGCCCTAACTCCCTTTATATAGCGTGCAAGGCCCGGCCGGCACCCTACAGGCTATGGATAAACTCATCAACACTCGCACCTGTCTTGATATTGGGCAAATCTTCTTCAGGACCAGCCCTTGAGAGCAAGAATTACCCAAATCAGCCCAAAATACAGGTTATATTGTGCCGAGCAGTGAACTCATGCTAGTGACAAATGACACCTTCAAAAAGTTTTAGTATTTATTCTAAACAGTGAATTTCAGCAATATCTTGGGATTCAAGTTAGAGAAGATTACAAAGCACAAAACTTAGAGAAATGCAAAATATAGAGAAACATAGAACTTAGAGAAACATAGAGAAACACAGTCTTACGCCTCTTCAATCAGCACTGGGAGACCCTGGCCCTCATAAGCTAGCTGTAACAAGCCCTGCTCAGAGGACAGCGCTGCAGGGTGCCGACAGAACCTCAGATTCTGGACACTTGATCTTGCTCGAACCAAGTCCACAGATCGATCCCCCACCTGAATCATGTGGGCTTGCATTTTTATAATCTCGTGCTGTCAGTCCATGACGCACAGTTCCAGAACTTTCCCTGTGCAAAATATAGGCTTGCTCATGGAAAAACCCAACTCTGTGAATTTCCACTGTGCTCCTTTTCTGTGCCCCTCCCTGCTTGGAGCCCATCTGCACGAAAGCTCAGGAATGTCTTATCAGTGCCTTCCCAGAGAAAGGAAGATTAGTTTACGAAGCCATGCAGGGCTACAGTTAGAAAGGCAGAATATTCTAAGAGAAGCCAAGATGAATTAACCCCATGTGAGCAAGCTCTAAAAGGCATGCACTCATAGCTTAGTGTTCATAGCGCTTAAGATTGGCTATCTAAGCGCTATATAGGTGCCATAATGTTCCAAACACTCCAATAATGTCTATTAGCTACAGAGCTGGGGCCTTCGCCCTGCCTGTCTATCTACAATGCATAATGTGACCTACCACCCCTACTAGGCCTGCATATTCCTTGTAGCTCACTACTGAGTAATGGAAGTGCTACAACAGACTACTGGCAGCATTTTTGGCACATACTTTGAATAAACTATTGGCTTTCAACGGCTAATGCTGTCATCTAAAGCCCTGATTGGCAAATTTGCAATTAAGTGTATCACTACACTCCACCCCTATTCAAAGTGTGTGCGACAATGCTGACTAATACCCATCAACATAGTATGTAGTGCAGTGATAAAGACCTTGGGGCTTTGCAAGAGGTTTAAGCAAACTATCTTCTAGCGGTTAGTCAGCGTGGCATGCAAGGTTAGTAAAAACACTACCTAATCAAAAATGTGCACAGAGTGAACAGTGACATATACCCTTGCCAAAACCTGGCCAACACAAAAATACCTATACAAAGTGTACATGGACATTTACTCTAGCCAAAACCTAGCCTACACAAAAATACCTAAATAATTATTGTATAACTGATTGTCAGTTAAAAAGCAGCATGCAGTTAGAATGTCAAGGCAATCCGCCGTAGTCTAATCTACAATGCACTATTGCATTTATGTATGGTTACCAATTCTAAACCTGGCAGCCTTTCACTCTAAGGGCCTACCCTCCCCCTGATCCCAGGGCATTCAAACATGACTATGGGCTGTGTGATTAGACACTTCCCCCATGTATGTGGAACCCAACCAAAAACCATCTAATTTCATGAGCAAGGTGAACCCATGGGCACCAGGTTATCAAAATAAAAACAATTCTACTAACTTGCATTAAAGCATGGCATGTGTTATTCATGCAATCAAAAGCAAGCGATTTGATCCATATGTTTGCTGGTAACTGTAGCTCTGTGTGCCAGTGTGTTGAGGATGGTCGCCCCCACTCAGAGTAAAAAGCCAACACCTGCTGATTAAACAATGTTTGCCATAAAATGCATTGTGTGTATTTTAGCAGTCTTGTTGACTTGCCCTATGGCAGAAAAAGTGTCTTCATAACTAAGGTGTTGCCATCTGAGGTGGTGGCCAATACTTGCAGCAGAGTTGGGCATATCAATGGGCCCCACTAGGCCAGAAGTTTTATATCAGAGCTGGCATCAGAACCCATAGTGGCTAGCTTATTGTGCACAGTTTCTATGTCAAAATCGTTTAAAGCTCCTGTTACTCCCCGCTGCTCCCACAATTAATGAATCTAGCTCCCTAGCTACGCGCACTCTAGTGATGGGCCATAGAAATGGACTCCATTTGTAGCAGTTTGGTAGTACTAAGGAAACATTGCCTCGTGACAATTCTATGTCTAAGTGTATCACTGTAATAATAGAGGTGTGCATTACCAGCCTACAATTTAAATGTTGCCTTACTACTGGAAAATCTAATATGTTCACAGTTTCTACCTTGTGTGACTTGGGGAATACCCTTCTTCAAGTGGGATGCCTATCATATACATTATTAGTTTTAGATACAAACACCATACTACCATTCGGCAGTGGCTGTTTCATCACACCATTGTGTGAAATGCATTTAGTCAAGTTATAGTCCATAAAATCTTGGTGAGAACACTCGCTGCAGTTCTTGGTCAGAAAAAACATCACATTAAACAAATTAAACAAATCGTTGGATTCATTCACTGAAACATTTGGGCCTAGGATATCATAGGCACCAGTCATATGAGTCAGTGACAAAAGATGCCCGACAATGTGCCAGGCCAGTACGCTAGCAATTCCATGTGGATACTCATTTGTAGCGCTTTTCCAAAGAATTATTCCAAATGTCTACAATCAAAAGGTGACTCTTTGCATTAGTGTGCTGGAGACAGCTGTCCCCACAAAAACATGAAACTGGTTGGTTTAACAAAAATCGTGTCACACACTGTGTCATAAAATCAAATATCAAGTCAGTCATGGTTTCATTTACCCGCCTTAAGGCTAGCTGTAAAAGTATCCAGTGTTTCAAAGGTTACCATCTCAAATTAGGGCTCACACACTTGGCAGCATTACTTCCAATTAAGAACCTTAACCAACGCACAGCTGACTTTGGTGTGCGCACTCATTTTATCTCAAAATAAATTATGCTCCTGCTTGCATAACCCTGCTGCCCCAACAATTCATAAATAATTTTCCCACCTACGTGCAACGTAGTAGTTTTAGAAAAGGCAAAATATCTCTGGTTAAAGCAATTCAGTTGGAAGAGCAAAACATTTTGTTTTTTCAGATTCATCTCAAAAAGTGCATTTAAAAAACATTTTTCAATGTGTTAGCCTTTAAGTGCTGTGTCACACAGCTGTTTGTGGTGCATGATGTTACAGTCCACAATCCATTGTCCACAGTCCTTTAAACAAGAAAGGCAAAACATATCAACCAGGTTATTTCCAGCAACTAAATCATTTGAATGTGCAGCATCAAATGTTTGATAACTAGCCAAGTCTGCACCGTGTCAGTTCAGCAAAAGTTATTACTCTGTTGAACACCTCTCGCAGATTGCAGAACAAATGTCCTCATACGTCATGCATGTTAGCAGCATTGAGTGCGGTGCAGGACAGGTTCAAAGTTCACATATCATCTCGCAGTGACTCGCTTTCTCTGAGAATGCGTCTGCTTGACTGATCAGTGTCACCCGCAAATTGCACACATCTACCCCAATCATGGCACGCAACTGTCTTGGTTTTTTTGCCTAGGCAAAATACAAACAGAAATGTTAGGATTTCATCAAAAGTACAATGTCATTGTTCTTCATGTTAGGATGTCATCAGAACTTCAATATCAGCGTTAACCACCCCTTCCCTTAACACCACCCCCCACCTTCAGAAGTCTCATTGGGTAACTACACACTTTATCATTGCTACCCTTCTGCATGTTATTGGGGGCTTATTTACACTCAACCATAGGGGGTGTAATTGCCTAATCACAAACTCATTTGTGCAATGCGATCATAGTTGGTCAATGGTACTTCAGACTGATCTGTGATTTTACAAAAGCCATATAATAAGTACCCAGGTCGCACTTCTCAATGGATCAATGCTTTTCTTTGTCACCAGAGCGATCACGAATGCCAGGCGCCAACTTGCTTCCAGTGTCTCATGATCTTGATTTAGGTTGCCCTGCTGGCATCACTCCATATTTCAAAGGTAAAGTCCTTCAGTCCAATACCGCCTGCAGTTGCACAAGCAGCTTTGTTTATTTTTCTCCATACAGCTAGTGTCTTTCAAGCCTCTGGTTTTCCACTTGTCATTTTCCCAAAGGGTGTCTGCTGATTTCTTGGGCCACCCCTTTGAGAGCGATAGTCTGAATCAGTTCCTTTTGTGTAATGCTCACCTGGTTCCCCCGGAGGCGCAGGTCTTGATCTGCCGAGGATACTGTCTTCAGTGTTAGGCGCAGGGTTCGTTTTGCTCCCGGACTGGGCCCCCTTCCCACCGACAATTTAAGCTGAAGAGTGAGATGTCTGCAAGGGTAAACCAAGGTATTAGTGTTTGGAAGGTTCGGGAAGTTCCTAGCCCCTCTCGCCCTTTCTTTCCCCGTGGAACTGGGTTGATATTGCGCTTACCTTATATAGGTAAATGCCGGGCTCTCCATCCTGCGTCTTGTGCAGGGGCGCTGGATCCAGTTGCTTCACTGGATGCGAGCTCTGCCTCTTGATAGCAGAGGATTTGCTGAGAGCGAAGACGCCGTTAATGCACGAGCGTGCCTTGTAAGTATTAAAGTTCCTTTTGCATTGTTCTCTTCTCTTTCAAAAGTCTTAAGTCTGTAAAGTCTATGTCTTTCCCTTTTCAGATGCTGTGACGATGAAGATTATCCTTCTAATGGCACGTAAGTAGAAAGACTGCACTAGCGCTGGAGAATGCTCCGTAATGTCTCTTTTGTCTTTGCAGGTGCTGAGGTGCAGCGCGAACAGATTGAAGGCGACGGGTAAGCAGTCTTGTAACTAAGCGTTACTAACCGATGTATCTTGCCTTGCAGGTGCCGGAATGCAGCGCGAGCTGAGTTGGAACGGGCGTAACACAGGTAAGCAGAACTTGTAGTTGAATATTACTGACCGATGTTCTCTCTCTTTGCAGATGTCGGATGCCGGAAGAGAAAGGCAGAAAAAGGCGCCTTGGATGCTGCCGTTGGATTAGGTAAGTAGATTCGCTGCCTTTACTTTAGCCTAACCTGTGCCTTTGTTTTGCAGGAGCTTCAGAAGACTGAAGAAGACTGAAGATTGGATTCCAGCAGGTTATTTCGTGTTCACAGGATCTGGAGCTGGGGGTTTCCTGGAGCTGACACGGTGAGCGTCCTGCTGCAGATGCAGAATAATGCGAAGCACGTGAAACCAATCGGGTGTGGTTTAAATAGCCTTCTCTAGTGCTTAGGCGTCTCCTTCCACGGCCCCACCCAGGTAAGAAAAGAGTTCCAGATTTCTAGAAGAGTTCCTGTGTTCTGCTTCCAGGGAGTGGCTCCTGCTCCACCCAGACAGAAAAGTAGTTCCAGGCAGAGAAGGATCAGGAGACCAGTTAGCTGGTAAGTAAGCAGCATGGTCTGCTACAGGTAGGTCCATCAAGCACTCTTATCTAATATGAACCCGGCGCTTCCTGTGCCGGGACCAGTCACCATCATGAGCCTGGCGCCACTGGTGCCAGGACAAGGTCCAGAGGGTCCCTATAGGGACTGGCTGGTTCCTGGGATCAGAGTCATGGGCCTGCTTCCAAGGTCGTGGGGCAAGTCCTGACCCCTTGGAAGCAGGGATCATGACATTTTGTTGCTTCAACAAATCATTCATTCCTGCACTAAGCCGTGAGGCTTCTGGATCATGGCTAATGTGCAGTGTTCATGTTATACTCCAATACCCCGCTCTGCATGTTGTCTCTTGCAAAATGGCTACATTTGTCAGTTTTGCTTCCATCTGGAACACCATAATGTCTTTGTCAGTTACTCCAGCCCTGGCAATGTAGCTTGCATTTTTGCCAGCTGTGTATTTTCACTTCTCAAAGCGCCTAGAGGTTTCTTCTCCAGTGCACAGCGCTTTACTTCAGTTCACATCACATGGAGCACTGGAATGCAGCTTGCACGGCAATGTCGCTTTACTTCACATCACATGGCGCATGGGAATGCAGCTTGCACGGCAATGTCTCTTGAAATGGGCAGCTGTCTTTTCTTAGCCCATTCACAAATGTTCCCCAAATGTTCAGATGCGATGTGCCCATTCTGCATGCAGCATTTGTTTTCCTTCCAGTGTTGATACTGGGCAAATTCTTTACTTCTGATAAGCTCTGTTATTGCATGCCGGTATTAGAAAGCATGCGTACATCAGCATGTGTAAGGTAGATTGTGCTCTTTTTCATTTTCTCACTCACAGCAATTATTGCCTTCAGTTCTGTTTCAGCATTCTGTCTGTGCACCCCCCTCCTCAGGTTTTGCTCACACTGACGGTGTCTCTCACAGGGGATGGAATGCAGGAATGTCATTGTTTATCTTTCATGTGCACATGGCAGCGCCATGAGCACGCAGCAAACTTATCTCTTTGCCTATAACTCTTAAATTGGGGCGGCTTCAATGAAAGGCACTCGTTTCAGACAGTTCATCCAGATTAACTGTTTCCTGCTTTCCTCCAACAGTTTTCTTTTCTTTCGCGCACCTCGCCCAAGACAGTGCAAGTTATCTTCAAGGCACAAGCTCTACACAGCAAGACTCTTATTTTCAAAAGAGGCACTTTTTCTTGTCATCAGATTCTACTCCATGTAATTTTGCAAAATGTCTAAGCGTCTTTTAGCCTGTTTTGAACTGATCAATGTCCCATTTAAAGGCATACATTTTTTTTTCTTTTTCCTCGTAACCTTGTAGTTTGGCTTCACAAACTCACTCCAATGCAATGTGTGATCTTTCAAAAGAACCCGCAACCCACTAAATCTTTGTGCTGTCTTATCACACACAGATTTTTCATTCTGTTGTACCATTGCCAGAATATAACCACTTATTTCAGTGCATTTAAAACATCCCATGTGTAGTGCAGCTCCCTGCACGTTTTTTCTCTGCAAGAGAAACCCACTCTCTATATTGCTTGTGGGCTGTTAATGTGCCAACAACATTTTTCACCATGTACCGCAGTCAACAAGTCACTATTTCCAAAACATACATCACTTATAACGCAACAGTACAAATCCATGGCATAGCGTGGGAACAGTCAAAAATACTCCAGGGGCAATTTAGGGGCAATTTAGAAAAATATAAATTGTTTTTCCCCCCCCAACCATTGCAAACTGATTCTGCAATTCCAAATCAATACTCAAAAATCGAAAATCCAAATGCCATTCACTCACTTCCTTTTTTAAGTGAGTCTCTCACCTATTGTAAGCATGGCACAGCTAAAATGCAATGTAGCCATTTTAGTGTGTTTCCTTTAAACAGAATGCACCACCAGCACATGGAATTTACAGTTGCCAAAAGAAAAACAAACCCTTTAGGCTCTCAACACAGATGTTACTCTTTCTCCTAAACACGGCTCATTCCCAGGTTATCCCAGGTTATCTTCAGGAATGTCAACACTTCAAAAGCATACATTTAAAAAAGCGAACCTTCACCTCCGTACATTACAGCCCCCCACTCGCTAGCACACTGGGGCTGAATCAATGGTTGAATTACTATTCACAATTTGCATGTCAATATTTTCCTGCCCTCATGACAGAATAGAGTTGAGAACTCCGTCTCACTTTGCATTTCAAATTACAACTTTAAACTGGGGAAACCGCATGATAAAATTCTTTCCTAATTGAACATAAATCTTTCTTGACCATTCATCGGAGCGCTTTAAACAAAGCCATTTTCCGCTTGTTTATCGCCATGTGCTCCCTGGCTCCATTCCCAAGCAATAAGTCAGTCACGACTGATTTACTGAAGGGAGTCTTAAACACACAAGCTATCGGCCACGGCAAGCCGACACAACGTTGCTGTCTTTTGTGTCTCAGAGCTGCAGTGAGACCACCAAGGAAATGCGACAGCCTGCTCATCACTCTGCACTGTGTTCTCTCACACAATTTGTCATTTCACAGCAAGGCACTGCTCTGCACAAATCCCACCGCTGCCACCAAATGTCTTGATATTGGGCAAATCTTCCTCAGGACCAGCCCTTGAGAGCAAAAATTACCCAATTCAGCCCAAAATACAGGTTCTATTGTGCCGAGCAGTGAACTCATGCTAGTGACAAATGACACCTTCAAAAAGTTTTAGTATTTATTCTAAACAGTGAATTTCAGCAATATCTTGGGATTCAAGTTAGAGAAGATTACAAAGCACAAAACTTAGAGAAATGCAAAATATAGAGAAACATAGAACTTAGAGAAACATAGAGAAACACAGTCTTACGCCCCTTCAATCAGCACTGGGAGACCCTGGCCCTCATAAGCTAGCTGTAACGAGCCCCGCTCAGAGGACAGCGCTGCAGGGTGCCGACAGAGCCACGAATTCCGGACACTTGATCTTGCTCGAACCAAGTCCACAGATCGATCTCCCACCTGAGTCATGTGGGCATGCATTTTTATAATCTCGTGCTGTCAGTCCATGATTCACAGTTCCAGAACTTTCCCTGGGCAAAATATAGGCTTGCTCATGGAAAAACCCAACTTTGTGAATTTCCACTGTGCTCCTTTTCTGTGCCCCTCCCTGCTTGGAGCCCATCTGCGCGAAACCTCAGGAATGTCTTATCAGTGCCTTCCCAGAGAAAGGAAGATTAGTTTACGAAGCCATGCAGGGCTACAGTTAGAAAGGCAGAATATTCTAAGAGAAGCCGAGATGAATTAACCCCATGTGAGCAAGCTCTAAAAGGCATGCACTCATAGCTTAGTGTTCATAGCGCTTAAGATTGGCTATCTAAGCGCTATATAGGTGCCATAATGTTCCAAACACTCCAATAATGTCTATTAGCTACAGAGCTAGGGCCTTCGCCCTGCCTGTCTATCTACAATGATTAATGTGACCTACCACCCCTACTAGGCCTGCATATTCCTTGTAGCTCACTACTGCGTAATGGAAGTGCTACAACAGACTACTGTCAGCATTTTTGGCACATACTTTGAATAAACTATTGGCTTTCAGCGGCTAATGCTGCCATCTAAAGCCCTGATTGGCAAATTTGCAATTGTTTGTATCACTACAGCACCCAATAGATCCACCTGGCCAACAATGGGAAGAAATAAGATTGCGTTAAACTGCCCCCTACATCAGCAGCAACTACACACCATGGAGAACTCATTACCACTCGCACCCAATAGATCCACGCGGCCATCTATAGTGTAAATACAAAATAAAATAGCAACGCAAAATTGCCCAACCTACAGTAGAACAAATACAACTGCAGAAAACTCTGAATCAAACTCCACGCGCATCCCGTTGTAGGAAGGAAACACGTTTTTTAGCACCCGTGGTTCCCACTATGGTAACCTAGGGTTCTAATGACCTTAACACCTGTTACGGCCCGCCGGATCCGCTGTTAACGCCACATTATAATATAGGACAGCCTCCAACATCTGTATAAAAGCCTGTACATCATTTTCTTATTACAGGCTACTTGTGACTTTCCCACTGACTTGTAATAGGAAAATTACATCACTATTGCTCTGTAAGCAACTTCTCTCCAGTTGTGATGTTACAATGCCTGCTGCTTGAGCCAGCATGGAGCAGAATTCCCGGTGTCACTGCATCACTGCAGCACTTTGATAAAGCTGTAACAAGCTGATCAAATTCCTTGCTTGTTAAATAGTGTTCTGTGACTCTCGACAGCCTGTTTATGGTAGTGTGTTTGTTTGGTGTACTGCTTGAGAGCAAGAATCTTCATGTTATTAAAGCACAAGACAAAAAAGCATGTTTAGATGCATTTGCTCAAACTGATAACATTGTTTAAATTCTTTTTCACAGCAAAGAAGCTGCCTACTATTTTCTTTTGCATTAGATTAAGCAAAAGGCCTGACGGGGGATGACAGTTTATGGCCATGTATTATAAGGAATACAAAACTCCTTACCATATGTGAAAGTCACCTCCAAGTTCCGTAATCTTATAAAGGAACTTAGCCTTCGGCCTTCTTCCTCTATGTGGACACAGAACTCGTTGGTAACTTGCAATATCCTCATAATGTACGGTAAGGGCTGCTTTTTTCCAATATGTAACAGATAGGTTAGTGTAATCTTATTTATAGTGTTAATTCCCACTCCACTTTTGCTATGCACGTTAGCGTGGTTAGGCGCCAGCAATTTTATAATACACTAGTGCAGTGGTCTTCAAACTTTTTGACCCCGAGCCCCCCCTAAGAAAAATTTCTCCGGCCCAGGCCCCCCCTATACACATGTACTCCAAAATGTTACTCGGTTGCGAACGGTTATCGCGCGCTGGAGTATAATGGTGCCCCCAACGAAGGAGTGCATGCCACACACCACGTTGTTTGAAAATCATTGCTTGCAATGATTCAAATCAGATGAGGACAAATATTTGTGAACAAAGCATTCCGATTATTTTGCTATAATACAGAGGACTCGACTAAAAATAGTGTTGGGTATTTATTTCACACAAACGAAAACACCCAATATTGCTGTCCTGTAGTAACGTTTGCTATGCAAGTGCTGTAACAATTTGTTTCTGAAGTACAACAACGTACTGTCAATGCTGTCACTTGCAAGTTGGACAGTGGCATACTGGAGAACTAGTGTGAAGGGTGGGCCTGCCTTTCACCAGCCAGCCTGTCAATATTGGGTTCAATTTTTCCAATAGCCAACCGCAGGCTTTCTTCCACCTCCAGCTTTGACCGATATTTTGTCTTTAGGGCTGCAAGTGCAGAGAACCCAATTTCGCACAGGTATGAGGTGCTGAAAGGTAAAAGTACATTGACTGCACATTTCGATAAAGTTGGATACTCTGCAGACACATGTTGCCAAAATGCACCCAAAGACAATTTTCTGAATTGGCTCTCTACTAGGCGGTCACTTTGGAGCTCCATTAGTTCCTCCTGGAGTTGTATTGGGAGATGGGCTCCTACGTCAGCTAGGAAAGGCTGAACCACCCAGTCATTCATGTTGCAATTGTCGTCAGGAAAGTACTTTTCGAGACTGGTTCTGAGAGCATTTAAATGGTTTCCAATTACTTCAGAAACACATGAGAGATCATACTCCGTCTCCTCAAGAGCATCTTCTAATAATGGGAACGCATCGGCTATGCCAATATCAACCCTCCTCCTCCAAAGCTCCAGCTTCTTCTTGAATGCCGATATTTTTGCATTCATGGCAAATGATGTGGTTTCTGTGCCTTGCAGGGAGAGGTTTAGATAATTTAGCTTTTCAAAGATGTCGCCAAGGTAAGCCAACAGTATAAGCCAGCGTGGATCACACAGAGGCTCTGCTTTTGTCTGGTCTAACTCCAGGAGAAAGTGTCTCACTTCGTTTCTGAGTTCATAGATGCGATTTAAAACCTTTCCCCTGGATAGCCACCTGACCTCTGTGTGAAACAGCAAAGCATCATGGTCAGCTCCCATTTCTGCACATAAGGTGGCAAACAGACGGGCTCTTGTGGGGTGCATCTTAATAAAATTTACGATCTTTACAACAGAAGTCAAAACTTGTGTCAGTTCATGCCCCATATTGCGCACAGCCAAAGCTTCTCGGTGTATCATGCAGTGTGTCCACACAATATGTGGAGCTACTGCCAATACTTTTGCTTTTAGCCCAGCTCTAGCACCACACATTGAAGGAGCACCATCCGTGCAAATACCAACACACGCCTCCCATTTTAGGCAGTTGGAATTTAGGAAGTTGTTTAAAATTTCAAAGAGTTCGGGTGCAGTTGCTCTGCCCTTAATTTGCTTACAAAACAAGAAGTCCTCCAACATCTCCTTTCCATGGCAGTACCTCACATAGGCAATCAAGTGAGCTTCTTTTGATATGTCAGTGGCCTCATCCAACTGTAGGGCGAACTGGCTGTCTTTCAAGCGCAATACCAATTCTGTACTGATATCAGAGGACAGGTCAGCAATACGGCGGCAAATTGTTGTGTCTGACATAGGGATACTTTTGCATTTCTCTGCTGCACTTTCACCAAGCATTACCCGGTTGACAGCGAGAATGGTTGGGAGAATCACTTTCTCAGCATCTGTAAAAGGCTTCTTGTTTTTGCCAAGAAAGTACGCAATGCGGTAAGATGCTTTCAAAGCATTTGCAGGTACAGATGCCACACTTTTAACAGTCTCCTTTTGCTTTTTCATGCCTTGCAGCTGCCGTACGAAGAAATCCCTGGTCTTTTTTGCTAAATCGGCATGTTTGGTTTCCAAATGCCGCCTTAATTTTGTTGGCTTCAGGCTGTCATTTGCTAATGTAGCACCACAAATCACACACTGCGGCTTCACTTCCCCAGCGACTGTGATGCATGTGAACCCAAAGTCCAAATAAGAGTGATCATATTGCCATGTTTTTGCATTTCTTGTGTATGTTCCCACCTCTCCTTCCGCTTTACGTTTCAGATCCCTACCATCTTTGGGCACTAGAAAACGATCCATCGAGAAAAGGAGCCTGAACCTGTCGAAACATTTCAAACGGTTTTAAAAAAGTAGAAATGCACCCCAAAAAAAGCATAAACATGGCAAACACCACTTGCAAAGAGTTGAACTGAGCCATGTGAAAATGTTGGGGTTGGTGGGAAACACCCCATGCAAAAAAGGGTCAGAAATATGGGGTGGGGAAAAAAGGAGGGGAGATTTTAAAAAAGCAAAAATTCAACAAAAAACGTTCTGAAAAGCTTGGGAGTGGGGGAGGGAAACCCCACACAAAAATGGGTCCGAAACACTGGTTGGATAAAATACATTGGTACAAGTCTCAGAAGAATTACTATTCAGATCATGCAGGCCCAGTTCTAATTTCTTTTTGCAGTGTGGCCCCGGACTAGGTTGCAGGTGATAATGTGCCCCCCCCTGGGTTGCCCTTGATGATGCGTATGTCCCGTCCCCCCGGTCACCCGTGATGTGGCATCAAGCAATGCAGCGCCATACAGTGATAGAAATCAGATGGGCAGTTAGTAGTGCAAGAGGACAGCTTTGTGGGGAGGTCAGGCAACTAAAAGCAGATTGGAGCTTTACCCACAAATACAGGATATGAGAATCCAAAGGAGATGGGTTTGCAGTGAGAGGTGGCATACGGCATGAAGAAAATGGGGCCTTGTGAAATCCATACCGACAAGGGGTGGTGGTGGTGGATGGCGGAGCTCTCAGTTTTGGGAAAAATGGAACGGTAGCGCAATCTGAGCAGGAACGAGGAGGGCAAGCATTGACTAGGGGTCCATAGATAGCTTGCGTTTAGGGGAGGAGAAAGGAAATGAGCTTAGTGTAGTAGTTGAATTTGCAGTAGTGACAGATGTGGTATTACATACCATTTGGGGATTTTCCCTAGAGCCAAGAACCTTAGTTATGGCCAAGTGCCATCAGTTTGTAGGAGAGGCTTTGCCGAAAGGAGTATCAACCTCAGAATTGGGAAAGAAAAAAGGTACCACCAAAAGTTGAAAAACATTCTCCAAAAGTCAGTAAATCATCTGTCAAACAGGACCAACACTGAAAACGAACCTGACTTCATATCCAGAGAAATAAATTTCAAGCTGCAAGTTACTACCAGGCATGAGAAGTCACTCACCACTTCAATTCGCCAAATGCACACCATATATATACTCCCCATGATCACTCGCTATTGGCGGGTGAAGGTTGAGAGCCCTGGTTTAACCAACACATTTTTTCCAGAAGGAGGAGCATTGCGCAAGCTAGGGATCCAATGGATGATTGGAAACACAGCCATGGCAAATGAAGCAGGACCGGTGCTGCATTAACAACGCGGCTCCCCCTGGCAGATTGCTGGGCTCCAGCAATCTGCCATGGGGGAGCCGCGTTGTAAAAAAAAACACCAGCAGAGCAGTTCCGGTCCCCCGCTCGCCTCCTCTCCTCCATGCATGCCCCCCAATGTGGGGGATGCAGGGAGAGAGGGGCGCAGGGGGACCGGTGCTGCATTAACAACGCGGCTCCCCCATGGCAGATTGCTGGGCTCCAGCAATCTGCCATGGGGGAGCCGCGTTGTAAAAAAAAAACACCAACAGAGCAGTTCCGGTCCCCCGCTCGCCTCCTCTCCCCCATGCATGCCCCCCAATGTGGGGGATGCAGGGAGAGAGGGGCGCAGGGGGACCGGTGCTGCATTAATAACGCGGCTCCCCCATGGCAGATTGCCACGGGGGAGCCGTGTTAAACATAAAGCGGAACAAGTCACTTACCTCGGACTCGTCGGCGGTGGCGGCAGCAGCAGCAACAACAACAGGGAACACAGGACACCACAACGCAGCCTGGACGCGCGATCCAAATGCAGGAAAGCGCGCGTCCAGGCTGCGTTTATTTCCTGTTTCCATGGCCACGCCCCCACCACATCGCACTGGCTGAGCATGTGCATGGGAGCCAGAGGCTCCCCATTGCACATGCTCAGTTCAGTGCGGCCAAAAAAAAAAAAAAAAAAAAAAAGCTTTACTCGTTTTCTTTTCTTTTGGAAGGCATCACGCGCCCCTGTTAACACGGGCTACAGTGCTGGACAAATGTATTTCCTAATGCAACAACTCCCGCTAGCGGTGACAACAGGCAAATCGGGCAGTCTCTACTGCGCATCACTGCATCGGACAAACATATATCTGGCCTTTTATAATATTTTGTGATATATCTGCTTTGCATCAGGGGAATTGGCTGCATATATATATGCACAGGCCTATTGCTAGTGCATACATCTGAGGTCAAGGTAAATTGGCTGTAGGAACGCTCTGAGTTGCTGGTAGGCTTGGAATGTGGCATGCTGAACAATCTGCGGGCTTCACAGAGAGCGGCGAAATTGACAGTGTTTGCATGATAGGCACAGCCACGACTCTCTTTGTTTTGCTTTGCACCATGGCATAGGGCATCATCTTCTAGCAACCCTGGCCTGGGAATAATACTCTGAGATGAGAGGTAGAAAAGGACCAGACCTCTTATGAAAGCCTGAGCACTAAAACCAAAGACTACCATTTAAATCATTAGCAATCCTGAATGGAGAAGCAAATGGATGGAGGCACCAGCTGCCCCGCGAGAACCTTCGCCTGATCAATAATGATCCAATGGGTAGATCTGTTAAGAGTGATATTCTGGGAATGGCCAAACCACAAGGTAGACCCTTAATGGGAAGACTTGTTCAGGGGAAGCATCAGGCTTCCCTTGAGCTAAAGGCAGACTGGCATTATCTCTGCTTTAAAAAGCATTTTATGACCTCTCGACCTCTCTGGTTTGTTATGTAGGCCCATTTATTGCAGCTTCCCTGTGTAGTCTTATTTTATTTATTGCTGGCATCTTCTATCACGCTCAGTGACCAAGCTCTGGAGGAAATTAAATATTATAGGAGGCCCTTTAAATCAAAATCCCAGTTCTTTGTGTGAGCTGTAATTATATATTGCTTTCAAGAGTAATTGTGAATAGCCTAGAAGATGATAATAGCTGTGTTTAAACACAAAGATCATGCTGCAGTTCTATTGACCTGCCATTACACTTTACTGACCCACCTGCTATAAAGGCCACCTTTTAACAGCTATCCAGAATGAAAAATAATAATACTGAGTGCTAATAAATAGTGCTGCATGCTAAATTCCTTCTGGTTCTAAGCACTGTTCCAACAGGTGTAATTATCACCAAATTTAATGGTACACAGTTCACCAACCTTGGAAGGATGAACGGCTTGGTCTGAAAAATACAAACTGGCAAAGTTGCCTCATGGCGCCCATGGCTGAGGGGAGAGATTGAGCCTTTTCCCGTCTATTCCACCGAAGAAAACTATTCCACAACTTTGGCCCACGTCCCACAAGTGCTGTGCATTTCAGGAATCTAGCCCTGTGCCCAGGACTCACAAAAACTCTTCTCCCCTTGATCAAAGGTATTTCTTTGGATGATACCAGAGTATTCTGCTTTTTTAGATATTTCGTGCACTATCCTCTGTTCTGTAGGCGAGTTGGCAGCACAAACAGGCTGTACCCCCCAGGTAGTGTTATAATATAATCTTATACCACACTAACAAATTAGACGAGGAAACACAGAAAACACAACAAAAAATCTCTGTCATGATTCGCTCTCACCAATTGAGTTCAGAGTTCCTGAAACCTCTTTTTGTCTCTCAGTCTCAGTCGTGGGTTCGTGGGTTTCCTGCAACCTTCTTCTCAATTGTCTGTTGCAGGGGTACAGGGTACAGGGGTTCCCAAAATCTATACCCATTCTCCTCAGTTCTGGATCTCTTAGAAAAGCCAATGGTCTACTGGATGAGTCTGAGACATCAGAGGAAGGACTAAGGGTGTGGGGTGCAGCCTCCCCCCCGCCCATGCCCCTCTACGAGCAGGTAGATGATTGGCCCAGACAGTATGGGAAGGACCCCCAGGCTACCCTCGCTGTGTTCCCATCACATGGCAGGGGAAATCAAAGGCAGCCTGAACCTTCCCAGACTCCATGTTCAACCCAAAACATCCCTCTCTGGTACTGTGAAAGCAGGCACCGGAGAGCTGAAGCCCTGTGTAGCCAAACCAAATCTTAATGACAGCATCTCCGGCACTAATTGTGGAAACGCTGGCAGACAATGGATGTATACAGTGTCTGGATATGTGAGACCGAGGCAGGCCTTGAGTAACTTACACCACACATGCCATCCTCCTTTCATTCAAACAAAAAGAAGAGGCCCTCAGCTCTGAGAGCCCGAGTCTTGTTAAGACATACAACCGTCATGTTAGAGCATTCCAAGGACTTAGACCGCCCACTTGACACACACCTTACAAGCTGCTCACCGGACATGCCAGTGAGTGAAATGGAAACATTGGCACTGCCATAGTAAGTTAAAACCGCAAGTCTTACAGTTACAGAGAAAGAGAGCAGTCTGTTGTGCTCACTACGTTAAGGCATACAGCTCTGGCCATTGGGGATGCTGCCGGCCAGAGGCCTAGACAGGGTATGTGTAGTGTTCTTAGTTTCATGTTGGGACTATCGTAGAATGGCAGAATGTTGAAATATCTTCTCACACCACTTTTGTAGTTTTATATGTTTATTTAAGTATAGGATTAATAACCCACTGGTCACATCATAAACAGCTTCATAACTGATGCTTTCCTGTGCATCATTCCTACAACCAATACCAACCAAAATATTCTAGCATCCTGGCTTCCATGTACATTCTACATTCCAAACCTATAGCCCATCTGTACATATGGCTGCGAGGATTAAGTTCAAAACCTTCTGCATTGTTCACAAAGTCTTCTGGTGCCTTGGGCCAAATTACCTTCAACTCTCTCTTCCTAAATATCTTCCTTCTCGAGCTCTTCGCTCATCCACCTCCAACTACCCCAGGGTCAGCCGCTTCTCCAAGCAACGAGCTGGAGGTCGATCTCTCTCCGCAGCAGGGGCCTCCCTCTGGAACAGCCTTCCTGCCTCCCTGAAACTTGGGGAGAACCATCTCCGGTTCCGGAAGCACCTCAAAACCTTCCTCTTTGCCTCCGCTTTCTCTCCCTCTCTCCCCTGCTAAAATCACTGAACCTGCACTAAATCTGCAACTGGGCCACTCACCGATCTCATGTCCTGGCCCAGCCACTCTTGCCTGCACTGCCTACCTGCACTACTGGACTGTCTCTGTATCCTACAGCCCCTTCTCCCGTCACTTACCTTGCACTTGCCACCAGCTGGCCCTTTTATTTATCTTGTATTCTACTAACCATATACTGCACCTTCCTTGCACTTGCCACCAGCTGGCCCTATTATTTATCTTGTATTCTACTAACCATGTACCTCACTTTCCCCTCTCCCCTTCCCCTTGCACTTTTCCCAGTCCCCCTACCCTTGCACTTGCGCGATCTGAATGACACCTGGCCTAGTAGGATCGTTGTCTGTCTCCCCTTGTTCCCCCCCTGCCTCGTCGCGCCTTGAAACACTTGTGTATAGGCGCGTTACAAATGCCATATCATATCATATCATATGAATAACAATGTAAAACAGAACACATTTGAATTACTGACTTACACAATAAAATACTACAAATGTTTTATGACAGATTGGAATGTAGAATGAAGGGAGTAAGGACATTATGAGAAAGGCAGTTAGAAAGTGGATCAGAGTGAGAGAGGAAGCATTGATGTGTGGGGCCTGTTACGCAGATCCTGTGTTACTTTATGAAATAAAGAAGCCTTCTCACTGCCACTAAGTATCATAAATCCATACTTCAGTAGGGCCTGAGCGGGCAAGACCCACCCAAAAACTGTAAATGCCCTTTCATCAGTGCTGTGTGGGCATTTACAGATGTTAATGTCACTGTGGCGGGCCCAATCACATTAGCTTCAGATTCCACGTGTTAGACAATCCTGGCTACGCCTCTGCTGCTAGCCTACACAGAGACACAGAAACCAAGAGGCAGACACCTTTTAATAAGTTTGGCCCTGCCTCCCTTTAGTTTAATGAGATCAGTATGAACAACTAATCACAAGCCCTTAGTTGTTCACGTTCACGGTGAAAGCCCTCTCAGGATGTCCAGTCCAGGGGGAGTGGACCATGCCTTATAAAAGACCAGCATCATTCAGGTAGTAGTGTCTCTGTAGGCGTTTCTGGCAGTCATTCAGGAGGACTTGGAACTTTCAGAGAAATCCGGCTCACGCGTCAATTTCGGGTGATGACTAATAAAGGCAGCTTTAAAGTTGTCTTGCAAGAAAAGAACAGCATCCTCCCTCTATTGGAAACTGACAGCTGTAGCCTGACCCGCCCTTCGGGCTACTCACCTTCATAGGTAAGCCGACAGATCCGAAACCCAAGAATATTCTCGAAACCCTCACTAGCCCTTGCTGCAGAAATATCCCGCAATGGCAAGCATAATACATCCTTTTATACATATCCAGTCCTTCTTTGATATCAATGTATGGTTACATCATCACTAGTCCTCCTTCAATGCACCCCTCCCATCGTGTTATCCTCCATGCTTTCTGAGCACTTCTTTTTGCGGACCGGATACAACCAGTGTATTCGATCACATGGTCCCAGAGGACCTTTGCTGCAAATCCTGCAAGACAGTAGTTTTTAGTCCAACCCTTCTGTGCATGCTTAGGAATGTGGCATTAAACAAGCATGGTCCAAGCCAATAGATTAAAACTACATTGTAATGCAATAAAGTCTGCAGAAAATGAAAAACAACTGAGACAAAAGGAAACCATAACATGTTGAGGCAGGATTTTATAAGAAGAAAAGTTAATGCTTCATAAGGGAATTGTCGAGAGTGGCAGGTGGACGTTGGAAGTTCTGGAGGAGAGATGGGGAGAAGGAGTTGGATGAGGCTGTGACAGGAGGTGGTGAAACTGGCAGGTTGGAAGAGATGATAACATCAGGGGAGGAGGAGGATGTGGTGACAGTCGGTGGCAAAGGAAGCAGTTTGGAGGAGGTAGGAACATCAAGGAAGAAGGAGGATGTGGTGTTAGTCGGTGGCAAAGGAAGTGGTTTGGAGGAGGTAGAAACATCAGGGGAGAAGGAGGATGTGGTGACAGTAGGTGGCAAAGGTGGCAGTTTGCAGGAGGTGGAAACATCAGGGGAGAAGGAGTATGTGGCGACAGTCGGTGGCAAAGGAAGTAGGAGGTAGACACATCAAGGGAGAAGGAGGATGTGGTGACAGTAGGTGGCAAAGGAAGCAGTTGCAGGAGGTAGAAACATCACGAGAGAGGGAGGTGACAAAGGTAGCAATTTAGAGGAGTCGTAAGATCAGGAAGGAAGCAGGAGGTTGTGAAGGTTGTAGTTCAGAGGAGGCAACACCACTACAAGGGGGGAGGATCACCCCCTATTTGTTTGTGCAGGGACATGATAAGAGCAGGAATGTTCCAGTGGGCTAGGTCGAATGTAGGAAAGATAAGTAGATGGGAGGAGGCGCGAGAACCAGGCAAGGAGTCCAGTGAATGGGAGAGAGGAGAATCAATGCCAGGCGGTCATCCTGATGGGTTGGAGCTTAGGTGAAGCCGATGGGAAGTCCTGGCTATACATGAGACCCTTGAGGAGCCTCTAAATATACCTTCAGCTGGTAGAGGTGATTTTGAATCGCCTTCTGTCAAGGGGGATAAGCCAATGACAGACCGGAAATACCTGTTTGGAACTGTTCTGAACTGTACACTGGACTGTCAGGTGACAGGTAGCCAGGGTGTTTGGGACCTGGAAAAGCCTGCATCTGGTCAGAACCGCACAGAAACAACACTGCTGTACTGAGTAGATATCTGCTCAAGATGGGAGACTTGGGTTTTTGGGTGCTGGAACATACCTTTGTATTGAGCTTTTGTTGAATAAACTCTGTTGAGCCATATTTGCTATGTACAGACTTGTGTGTGTCGCACTGGCGTTTTTGACAAGTACAAAATGCTTTTTTTTTTAGATACTTTTTTTTAGAGGGTATGGCTGTCGATGCTTTGGCTGTCGATGCAATGACCGGATACCGTACAAAACCAGTTTCTTCGTAGGGGATAGAAGGAGCAAATGTCTTCACCCAACATCTTAAGGTCTCTGATCGGTGCCCAGTAACTTTCCCTACCCAGGATTCAGATATCTTACCCTCTCATGAGCTCCCCACACTTCCTCTTATCTCCATCCTTACCGACATACCAAAAACGTGTTCCTTCTCCCATCTCTAAAGTCTGTGCTGGGCCAACAGGGCCTCCTTGTGCCTTCAAATGATAAGAAATATTATGATATGGGATTTATAACGTGCTTATACACAAGTGTTGCAAGGCGCGACGAGGCAAGGGAGGGGGAACAGAGGGAAGACAGAGACAGCAATCTTACTAGGCCAGGTGACATTGAGATCACGCAAGTACATCGGAAGGGGGAAGGGAATAATTGCAGGGGGAAAGGGGCAGTACATAGGATTGACATTAAAAAAATAAATAGAATAAATAAAGCAATAAGGAAAAATTGCGCCAGCTGGTGGCAAGTGCAGGGGTAAGTGCAGACATCAGGTGTCAGTGCTGGTAGGGGACTGTAGGGATACTGAAAACAGTCCCCAGGTGCAGGGGTTGCCAAGGAGGCAGTGACGGTGTGCAACTGGCAGGAGAGGGGACCTGGGCCCGAGATCAGAGGGTAAGTGGGTAAGTGACTAGTGCGGTTTCGGTTTCAGCCAGGAGTTAAGTAGAGGAGGGGAGGAGAGAAAGCAGAAGCAATGAGGAAGGTTTTGAGGTGCTTCCGGAATCGTAGATGGTTCTCCTCAAGTTTCAGGGAGGCGGGGAGGCTGTTCCAAAGGGAGGCCCCAGCCGAAAAGAAAGAAATATACCACCAACTTGTTGCTTGGAGAAGCGAATGACCCTGAGGGAGTTGGAGGCAGATGAGCGAAGAGCTCGAGAAGGAAGATATTTAGGACGAGAGAGTTGAAGGTATTGAGGCCCCAGAAGGCATGGTGGACAATGCAGAGGGGTTTGAATACTCGCAGCCACTGGGAGCCAGTGCAGAGATTTCACTCCTGGAGAGATATGATCCCTGGGCTTGAGGCAAAGGACAAGTCTTGGAGTCCTTTTCTGGATGAGTTGCAGAGGGCGGAGAGTAGAAACAGGAAGATTTGGAAAGAGGCTGTTGTAATCAGTCTGATTACAGGGTATCTATGCTCTCCCTACTTCTGCTGTTCTCCCATTGCCTCCATAGTGTTGCCAACCCCCTCCTGATGGCCTCCTGATGTTTCCCACCAACCTCCTTTTGATCCTTAAATGAGAAAACAAGCGGGAATTAAACTGCAAAGATTGCGCTTACAGTGATAGTGCACATGTCATGGGAGTCCCAATGAAATCATGAAAGATGGTTCCCTTGCATCTGAAAAGATACTACAAAAAATGAAGAACTAAAGATTATAAGTGCGCGTCACCTGCTTTAGCAAGAAATATAGAGTGACAAGTGTTTTAAACTAAAAAAAAAACATTTTTATTCTAATACACAAAGGGAGATTTTTAAGGAACAAACCACTAACACACCTTTATGTCTGTGTCTGTACAGATAATCAAAAATAACAAGCCAATAGTCAAGATCTGACAAACCAGCACGTGCTTCGAGCATTCATGCTCTTCCTCAGAGATTTTAGTCGTATTCTCGCTTGCAAAATATATCATGGTAGAAAATATAGTACATTGAGCAAGGTATGATAACCATGTGTTCATGTCTTCAGGCCAAGTGCTGCTAGATACCCACGTATTTCTGCTTTCTAGCAGCTTTTAACTATAAGCTACACTCCCAAACGTTGCTTGTGCATTAGAATACAAGGACGGGATGCCTGCTGCCCAGTTTAGCACCCTTCAGCGTCCACGTTGCGAGTCCCTTTGATTTTCCCAACTTCCTCCTCACTATCACCAACCTCTTCCTTGCTTCCTCCAAAAACCTCTTTCTCCTCCTCTCATTTCCATCCTCCTCACCAACTCTTGTAAGGCTCTGCAACTTACTCCAACCACCTGCCAGACCATCCTCCTCCAATTCCCTCACCAACTGACTAATCCGGCAGACTGTTACAGGGCTTTGGCTCTGCCTGCCACACCGTATCCCAGCTTTCCTGCCTCTCTCTGGTGAAAGGTAACTCGGGTGTGCTACTTCAGGAAGCTAGCAAAGAGACTGGATGGCGGGCAACGCAATTGAAGGTGGCTTCCATTTCTAATTTGGCCTTTGGGTTTGGCTAGTCACTTCTCTTAGGCAATCATCTCTCTAGTTGTCAAACCCTGGCCCTTTGACCAGGATGGGCTCCCGTAGCATATCTGTTCCTACCTGTATGAGATTGGAAGCCTCCTTGTGTCTTTAAATCTATCTATGCTCTACCTTCTTTCATTGACTCCTAGACTCCTGATGTTCTTTCACTGTTATCATATTGGACAAAGCAAAGTATGAAGGCAAACCTCAATCAAGTACAGATGAATGAGATGCCAATATAGTGAAGAAGTATGAACTGAGTAAATTATACCAAGCCCTCATGGTATATGCTATTGTGGGATAGCCGAAGAACTGTGAAAAACTATAAAAGAAGTCCTGGTAAGCGAGTACATCAAGCAGTTGACGTTGAATAAAAATACCCAGCTGAGGCGTATACCAGATCTGAAAAAATCCTAAAAGAAGACCTAGCAGGTAAGTACACCGGGCAGCTGAAATTGTATAAATTATCCTGGCAGCGGAGTATACCAGGTGTTCTATCAAGTTACAAGAAAAACTACGGAAATATTGTTACAGAACTTATTGTTTAAACAAAAACTTTTTGAGTGCAGCAAAGACATGAAGGAACTGTTAACCAAAGTGACATTTTATTGCGAGTCCAGAGAAGACAAAAATAAATTGTTATCTAAAGAGACATTTTTGCCATCCTAACTACAAATCCAGGGGAAAGTGACCATCCTCTAGATCCAAGGGTGTATACCTTGCCCGAGAGCCAGGGTGTCGGTCAAGGATAGTCCCTTCTGGCACCTCCTAGGTGTTCCGGTCAGCTTCTATGTCTCCTGGTCCCTGTCTCCAATGCAGGATTTGGGGCCTCTCTGTGTGGGTGTTTCTCGCAGGAGTTCAGCAGCAGGTTACCTCCCGGAATAAGTGGAAAAAGCCCAGTTCTGATGCAACCTGGTTTACTTATAGGGCAAATGACATCACAACTTGTCAGGATTCCCGCAAAAGGGATTGGTTGGTTTTCTCTACCCACCTCCCATCTGTGTGCTAATAGGACAAGGAGATAGGGGTGTGAGTTAGGAAAGCTGTGGGAGGAGAAATCTTTGTCAAACCAAACTGACATGTGGGCTTGGCCTGTTTAAACTCTGAAAATCTATCAACATGGCAAGTACCCTCATTTTTCAAATCTTAACATGTATGGATACATATTTAAGAACTACATTTTAAGGCAAATCAGATGATGCTAATCTGATGTTAGCACGCCCTTCCTATGCAGAGATACAGGTTTTCTTCGTTTACTCAGGAGCCATACCAGTAAAAAATATGCCACTTCATAGTTCCCATGTTAATGTTGTCCTTCACGCTCACACCAACTTTCAAATCTCTTGGAATCAAGGGAAGGATCAAATCACATTGTTCTTAATAGTTTCTGATATGTTTATCACACAAAGATAGTTTTGGCATGGTTCAAAGGGGGATACTGTCACCTTTAATAAAAGTCTGGAATGACAGCTGTGGCATATACACTGCCCTTTTTATGCAATAATATGTATTTTTCCATTAACTATACTCCAGCCATTCCTTTGTTCCCTTACGTTTCATTTCCCCTTAAGCATGTGATCAGCCAGAGGCTGGCTCATGTTTATCTTCATCTGTCCCTTAGTGGCCTTGTAATGGACCAGGCTGCAACTCTATTGTACATTTTATGGAAGTGACCTCAAAGTCACTTCTGCTGAAAGAATGGGCCTGGCTTTATCTATTAACACTGTGATTTGATTGTTGACAACCAGACCTCCCTATCCAGGACCAGCAGAGGAAAGGTCTTGGAGGTTAAGTTTCATTTTCAGTAGAAATGACCGGCTGCATGTACAATTTTGCAAGAAGGGTCTTTTAAACTCACACACAATGCATTTTACATGACATTTTATAAGGCACCCTGGGCCTTATATCCATGTGTAATGTACTTGTTTAATCTCAGAGTTGCAAAAGGCATGTGTATCACTTCTGGATTGTCCATATGTATAGGGCAGTTATATAAGAAAACCATGTTCAAACTCTGAAAGTGGAGTAGGCACTTCTCTCTGCATACTGTCATTTGGATGAGGAAAAAAATAGCTTGTTTATTTCTTATAATTGCAATAAGCTTGGTTTCACTTGAGATTACTGCAGCACAATTTGGTATTACATTGAAGATAATATACACACTGATATCTGTCTCTTTAAGGACAAAGGGCCCCATTACGAGGTTGGAGGTAGCCATGGCGCTATAAGCGCCATGGCTGCCTCCAAACACGTTCTGACTCCACCCTGGTGAATGGAGCAATTACCGGTCCATTCCAAGGTTGGCGGGACCGGTAATTCCCCATTCACCAGGGCCATTCCCCATTCCCATTTGAGCCCCCATAGGGCTCAATGGGAATGGGGAAGGCGCTAATAACGGTAACGCAAATTGTGGTACCGTTATTAGCTCCAGAGTCCCTTTGCGGGTCCCGTCCTTAACGCCTGGAAAAACCAGGCATTAAGGGAGGACCCGCAAAGGGAACTCGTAGTAGGGTGGTAAGGGATTACCGGCACCGGTGCCCTTACCAGTGCCGGTAATCCCTTACCGCCCACCTCGTAATGAGGCCCAAAGTGTAGCTTTCCATGGATTTAGTAAAACAGCATTGTCAGCCACATGTCTTTCTTTTCCTTGCAGAAATGCTTTGCGCATATCTTTGCACTTTTGAACTTCCCAGCATATGTCTCCTTTG
The DNA here is from genome assembly GCF_040938575.1 of Ambystoma mexicanum. Classification (NCBI taxonomy): domain Eukaryota; kingdom Metazoa; phylum Chordata; class Amphibia; order Caudata; family Ambystomatidae; genus Ambystoma; species Ambystoma mexicanum. The sequence continues at coordinate 1,174,383,205 of NC_090926.1, read as the reverse complement.
TTTGAGATTTAGGCATGTCTTTGGTGCAATAGGCCTCATGGCTGACATAACCATTTATGTGCTGGCTTTAGACTTCAATGGCACTTTACAAATCACTCTGGCTTCTTTATTTCTGGCATTCAGGTGCTATATTTCACCCCACAAGGTGATAACGGGCAACCCTGACACATACCCCTATTAATAGGAAAGTGCTCAGACACACAGCCGCTAACAGTCACCGCAGCCTCAGCACCATTATACAGAGCACTATATAGTTGCAGGAATCGTGGACCACAATTCGCTTTAATCAAAACCTGCCGAAGAAATGTCCAACTTACTCTGTCAAATGCTTTTTCAGCATCAATGCTAATCGCTGCATAAGCATCAACAGAAGTCGTCTTCAGGTGAATAACATTCAATCATTCCCTCAGATTATCATACATATTTCGACCGTAAACAAACCCGGTCTGATTCTTATGAATCCTTTTGGCAACATGTTATTAAATCTCAAGGCATACATTTTAGTCAGTAATTTAACATCCACATTCTACAGTGATTTTGGGCTGAAATTTCCACAAGGCGAAGTGATCCTTACCCAGTTTTGGAATTGCAGCAATGAAAGCAGTCCGCATTAAGTGAGCGATCGCCTCGTTGCTAATGGTCTCTGTGTATATCTTTGCCAAGAAAGAGGCAAGTGAGTGACAGAAAGTTTTATAAAAATTCAATAGGAAAGCCATCTGGCCCACATCATTCCATGGAATCAGCAATTTCCTGAGGGCTAACTTCCTTTTAAAGGCAAATCCTATCTAGGACATCCAGATTAAGAGTATCAATCCAGTCTAAATATTCAGACACTTCTGAATCCCTAATACTTCCATCATCCCTATACAGAGATCCATAAATCCATTGACAAGCCTCACGGATAGCGACATTTTTCCCAAAAGGGAAATCATTTTCAGAGTTTACATATATTTTTAATTCATTCTGACAGACACAGAAAATATATGATTTGTGCCAGTGACACCAATATGTGGGTGCAAAGGTTTTCAACCCCCACCAGGTACATCCATGGGGTGCAGCCCCTCCAAAGACGACAACGATCATTGATAATGGGGCCTTGGAATGGCAGGGAATAATCGTTAAGCTTTTATTTGGTCTGGTCACCTCACCGCAGACCAGATACAATGGGTCATCAGCTGTGTGATGCCATGCCTTTAATGAATCAGTGTTATATTCCCAACTGCTATCACACACTGTTACCTCAAGCAAAGCAATTGGATAAGGTCATCTTTAAAAAAGTTTTCTTGTTTAAAACACAGTATTCCAGCTACTCTAATGAAATAGACTTCTTCCCATTGGACCGTCTCTTTGCATGACAAAAGTGAAGGATGCAAGGCTTTGAATTAATCACGACCATTTTCATTGCTCTGGGCAGATTTCCATGACTTATTTTGTATTCCCTCTATCCCATAGCAGAATCACTCTAGGTCCTGCCAACAATGGGCCTCATTACGAGTCCGGCAGTAGCCGTGCCCGTAAAACCGGCAGGCTGCCGCCGGACTCGTGTGGAATTACCAGCTCTGTACTTGCCGGAATTACCTGGGCATTACAGCCCCGGTGGTCCAGTAATTCCAAAGCCAGCATTCCGTTACTCCCCATTCCCCATAGGACTCCATGGGAATGGGGGCAGTGGAAACACCAGCACCATGCAGTAATGGTTCTGGTGTTTCCACGTCCGTGTGCGGCCGGTGGCGTTACGCCAGCCAGGTCAGATATGGCAGGTGTAACACCACACTGCCACATAACTCGGAGTTAGCTGGTCCGAAAAACGTTAAATCCGGACCAGCTAACTCGTCATGAGGGCCAATGTGTGAAATATAAGGTTATCCAGAACAATGCTAGTGGTTATGATTTATTTAAAACTTTCTATCCATCTCTTTTTGATGTATTGGCAGAAAGTAGACTGTGTGTGATACCACTTCCTGTGGTGTGACATTCCATGACAACACCTAGATTGTGCCATACGTTCCAAAAAGCCCCATAATCTGTACATTTAAAACTTGGCATCTACAGTTTGACTGATGGAGAGCAATACGCTTGTTTTGACATGAGCAGCAAGAGCATTGCTGGATATATACTGACATCTAGTGCCCGATAGCAATACTGCAGAGTCTTAGATTAAAACGACTGATAATAGGCGCAGGGCTGGCCTAGGCATAGGCAGTCTGTGCTGTCGCACAGGGCCCCACGCTCAGGAATGCCCTGTGTTAGGGAGAATTCTCAATAATGTGATAATTTCCCTTACCTTTTGAGACCCCCAGCAACTCTGCTGGATTTCTAGGATTTTAATTTTTACCTGGAAAGAGTTTGTGCCTTTTTTCCCCACTCTTTCATGCATTTTGATGTGTGTTTTACTTTTGTGTTCTTTGGATATGGAGTTTTAAAACAACTCCACAGGCATCATCTTTTTCTTGTGTGTCACACAGCACCTCCAGTGCAGTGGTACAGGAGTGTCTTTCAGACTCCCTAAGGTTTAAATACCTTCTCTGGGACTGACTACTGTCTCCCAGAGCATGTACAGTTAAATTGACTTTACTAGTATTTTTACATTTACAGACCAGACCCAGTACACCCAATCTTCCTATAGAGTGCTGGAGGGGTTTCCTAGCATCCCCTGAGCTAAACACTCATGTGACAGTCAATTGTTACCCTTTCCCACTTGAAATGGCTGGTGGCAGGTGTTTAGAACAAACTACCCAGATTTTTCCCGGGGCAGCCATGTTTTTTCAATATCTGTAAAAATAGACTCTGGTCAAATTTTTTCGCCATTTCTTTTTGGAAAGGTCCTTCTTGTGTTTGTCTCTGCGCGCCAAACCCGGTTTGGTCACTTTGTTCATTGGCCTTTGGCGGGCTTCAGTGCTGAAGCCCTCCTCTGGCGCCTGAGTGTCTGGGGTGGACAGGATGTGAGGGAGGTGCCCGAAGCTCCCTGTGCTTAGTCTCCTAGTAGACCCAAATGCACTCTGGCGTGATTGGCTGGTTGGCTGTCTGGCAAGGACAGCCACCCTGCTGTGTGAGTGACAGCCAGCCTGGAATGAATAGGGGAAACTGGTTAAAAGCAGGTCTCTGGGACTTGGAAAGCAGAGTCGCCCACTGGAACAAAAGAACCGAAGACGAGCTGAAGGAAGACGACTGCTGCAACTCCTGGTCCACCAGTGAAGCCCTGCTGCAGGTCCAAATTGCCTGAAACCCCATCGACAGAGAATCCCTTCAAGGTTAATTTCTTCCCTTGAGTTTGGTGCGTACAACCAACTCGCAAGCCACCTGGACACCGTCCATGCTCTGGTTGAATTTTCTTCAGAGTGCTGTTGAAAACCGGATAGCCAGTGGGAAGGATACCAGGTTGTGGGCTTTAAGGCACTCACACCTTAAACCAACGTTTTGCCCAGCTTGTGGCTTCTTCCCTGGGCAGTGCAGGAACCTCCCAACGTCCTTCTTGTCCCCACGACTGAAGCTCAGGAACAGCAAGATCTGCAGGAACTGACAGGAACAACTGCCTTAGCTACAGCTTTTCTTGACTTAAAAAGGTACTGTGCAAGTACGGTGCAGAACTCTGTTCAGCCACGATGAAAGTTTGTGAAACGTTCCCGACTTTGAAGGCTTGTCCTTCCCTAATCCAACATATAACTTTTCGTCTGACCAAATTCTTCTAAGGACCGTGGCAAAGAACCGTTTACTACCAGAACTATGCTATCCTATACAAGACTCTGAACCATTGACTTTGGCCGAGGCATATTGAATTGAATTGCTGGTTGTAGTGAACTGAAACTATTTGCCCTACCTCTGCAAAGTATTTGTGCCATCATTCTTTTACCCTTGTCTTTTTATCCCTTTTTAAAGTAACTGAAGTGCCATTTTGCCACTTCAGGGGAGCTGAACTTGTTCAGCAACTGATTGGTTGTGTATTGTAGTATATTAGATTGTGATATTGAGCTGCTCTTACTAATGGAATGTTTTCCAACTGACTGTGTAAATAAATGTATATTCTTTACCAGAAAACCTGGAGTAAGTGTTTGTTTGAACCACTGTGATTGCTAGTCCTTTGTGTAATCTCTTGTACTGCTCACTTTACTCTTGAGATAAGTCTGGCTGCTCAGCCACTGCTAGCACATTATTGTGTAGTACAGGCGTGTACCAAAGATGAAATTGTACTTGTAGTCTTAATTGTGTGTAGTGTTCCCAAAGAGTACTGGATGTGATTCTGCCTAACACCCTGCAAGCACCAGCTGCACATATATGCCAACTAATGGAGAATGCTTCTGGTGGGGTTGCTCTGCTTCCATGCAGGAGTCTCTTTTTCCTACTTAGTCCGGACGATACTCTGTTGTTACCTGCCCATCACCTGTGGGGCTCGAAAAAAATCCACAACCCTGCCTATCCAGTAGCCCAGCACTTGCTAACTCTCTCTCAAATTCTTTCCGACAAGACATTTTAACATTTAGGTGATAAGAACTGCTCGAGGGACATTGTCATAATAACTCGAGGGACATTGTTATTATAAAACACACACAAAGTACAAGTTAGCTACCCATATCTATGATCTCTTTCAGGACAATTAAAATATGTCACAGAAAAACAAAGCTGAAACCAAATGCGTAATTATGTCACATTTTCCTTACAAATTTGCTTAACATATTAATGATTTACATATTTGTCCGAGGGGTTTATTATCGTTTGGGTACTTTTTAGAAAATCATTATGAACTAGAGTCCTGTTGAAAGCAAAATATGGCTCGTGATGATTTGCCAGGTACAGGGACCTGGGAAGAAAGGTTACTGGCCTAGAGACTGGAGAGGTTGTCTTCCATGGTCCCAGGCCTATACTGATTTTGTTAACAGTTAAAGAACTGTGAATTGCTGACTCTCGCCGTCTCAGGATCTCCCTGGTAAACAGGCTCTACTTCAGTCACACTGTTAGGCAATCCTGCAGAAGAGGCACTTTTAGCCGGTAAAATAGCTCAGCGGGTTAAGTGCTCACTGCTGCGATCTGTGTGTGATCTGCAGGTCGCAGGTTTTAATCCTGCTGTTGTGAACATCTCTTCAGCCATGTTACAGAGACCAGGGACAGGACAGACACATGTTAGGCAGTAATATGTGTCTGTCGGAATGGAATACAATTCAGAGAAGTAAGTACACTAGAATTAATTGCAGAGTAGTCAGGGAGGGGAGTAATGTGGGAGTAAATAGAGGCTGCTCCTTCTTGCTTGAGGACTTGGAGCTACAATGCAGATTTAAAGGGTTGATAGTACAGTATTTTTTATTTATTCTAATCTATACTCTGCTTTCGCCAAAGCGCCATTACAATTTAAAAGAACAAAATGGTACAATCATTCAATGAAAAATCTGGGATGCAAATCACGAGACAGAGGACAGGGATAGAAGATAGGACTTTAAGCGGGTACGAAAAAGCCAGTAGGTAGAGGAGGAACTAATTGAAAGAGGAAGAGAGTTCCAATGGAGTGGTGCAAGAAAGGGAAAAGGAATGAAAACTAAACGATGCACAACGATAAGTGGATTGAGAACGAAGAGCTTGGGCCAATAGAAAGAAACAAGAGAGGCAAGATAAGGAGGAGCAAGACCGTGGAGACATTTAACTGCACTAGAAGAACATGAAACAGGAGACAAGACTCAAAAGAACGAACAGCAGCCGTTGAAAGAGCAGAAAATATAGATGTTCGAGGGGATAGTCCAAAAAGAAGATGGATGGCAGTTATAGGTAGAGATAAGAGGGGCAAGGTGGGTAACAGGTAGTCAAATCAGAAGAGAAGAACAGTAATCAATGCAGGAAAAAATGTAAGCAAAGATAAGGAGTTTAGAAAAGAAAGAAAAGGACAAGGACAACAAAGGTTAAAGAGGAGAAAACAACAGTTGCGGGTTGTAAGAGAAATATGAGATGAATAAGAAAGTGAGGAGTCAAAGAGAACCTCTAAGTTACGGGCAGAAGAAGAAAAGGGAAACTGAGATGCAGGAAAAAGAAGAGAGGAAGGGGGAAGAGGAAAGGAGAGGAGAGAGGAAAGAAAAAAAGGTCTGTTCATGATGGATTAATATGAAGAATATGAGAAGCAGCTTGGATGGTGGAAAGACAAGCAGAGATTTTAGAGTGAAGAGATTCTGTGAATTCTAAAAAGGAGAAGAACATTTGTGAAAGGTTGAACAAAGAAATAAGAGAAGACAGAGGTATAGTGAGAATAGAAGAGGTCCAGGGATGGAGCCTTGGGGGATCCCCATAGAGAAGAGTATGGGGAGGAGAGAGCTGGCCCGCCCAGGACACAGGACCTCATTACGGCCCTGGCACTAAGTGAAAAACGATGGCGGTAAATGGTTACCGCCATCGTTTTCCGCTAGGTCCGATCATGACCCGTGACCGTTAACTACGATGCCATTAGCGGCATCGTAGTTAACGCTGCCGCTAACTGCGCCAATGGCGCGCGCACACGACCTCCCACACCGTACTTAGCGCCATGGCGTAAAGGTACGCGAATGCCGACCCAAGCGGACATGCACCTAACGCCATCACCCAGCCCGTTAAGTACCTTACCGCCATGGTGCAAATTACGCCATCGCGAACCAACCGTAAAGGGCCTTGTGCAGTGAATCCAGCTGCCACAGGCGCACAGAATCAGCACAGGTGGAGGCAATACAGAGTCAGGAAGTACAAAAAGAGCACACCCAACCCCTTCCCAGACCCAGTCACACTCCACAATGATTCCAATAGGACTAGCAATGTTGGGGCTGGAGGACCTGATAGCAACGCAAGTGCTACAACTTCAACTACAACAACAACAACAATAGGCTGCACAGAGGAGACGCAGGAGGAGAAGGAGGGCAAGGCAGGGCCAGCAAGCCCCACCAGCACAGCCAGTGGCACCACGCAGGCACCACAATCCCACGCATCAGAGCCAGTCCATTCAACCCCACCGCTGAGCAGATCCACACCCTGTACCGTTTGGACCGGGACACCATCAACACCATCGTATACATGATACACAAACAGCATGATAGAAACACCAACCGCCATCCCACCCCTACTGAATACCCCACCTGGCTGTGAGTAGCAGAGACAACGGAGCCAGATCATACCCTAAAGCAGCACAAACCTCAGCTGACACCACTAAACCTAATGCCCGATGTATGCAGCCCCACCACGTGAATGAAGGTGTGCCCCAACATTGACACAACCATCTGCAAGTGCATTGTACCAATTCACACCACATTGACCTCAACGAAATTCACCTACATGCACGTCACCAGACACCATCCACTGAAAGGCCTGTCCCCATAACTGCGCACGAATGAGGCACATGACGGACAGAAACATCAACACACCATCACACAGACAGCAAGGCCCACAAAATGTCCCTATCAACATCAGTATTGCTCACTGGGGTCATGATGATGCTGACAGCAATGTTGCAATGATGTGAGCGTTGACCTCACAGGACACGTGCCAGGCCACCAAAACAAACGGTATGAACGAACACAGTGGATGGACACTCACAAGGCACTTGACCCCCCTGCATACATTGGTTGATGGCATGCACCACATTCCATAGGAGCCATGAGCATATACTGGTCGCATAGTGTGAATCAATTAGTGCATTCAAAAGAGGTCCGAAGTAACAGTTGGATGCAAGCCATGGTGGCACGTCATGTTTTGAAATAGATGTCATGACTGACACATACATTCACGCCCACATACAGGTGATGCAGCCTATCCCCTGAAGAGGTGGCTACTTACACCAGTCCGGAACCCACAGAACCAGCACGAGGAGGACTCCAACCGTGCACATACATGTACCCGTGCGGTGATTGAGCAGGCTTTTGGCCTATTGAAGGCACGGTTTTGCTGCCTCAGCAGGTCTGGTGGGGCACTCCTGTACCACCATGAGAAGATGGCAAAGATCGTCATGGCATGTGTCATGCTACACAATATGTGCGTCAGACGCAATGTGCCCCTGCCCCCTGATGCTGGACTGCAACCACCTGTCGATGAGGATGATGAAGGTGGGGATTCGGCAGCACCTCATGGAGGCGGCGATGCACAGGAGGGGCGTGAAATGCATAGTACTCTGATCAACCAATTATTCTAGCACACGCGAATGGGGGGTGTCACCTGGAGATGACGATTGTGGCACTGTGTGCGTCTGTTATATGGACACTGGGGACTGTTTACCAATACATCACACATACGCAATGAGCAATGTCCACACATCTGATTTGTGCAAATATGAAAAGTGTATTGTGAAAGTGATTTTGTTGAACACACCCACTCCCCCCTCCCCCCTGAACACCCCAACACACCCACTCCCCCCTCCCCCCTGAACTCCCCAACACACCCACTCCCCCCTCTCCCCTGAACTCCCCAACACACCCACTCCCCCCTCCACCCTCCCCCCTGGAATCCCTACAAAGGTGTAAGTCTGTGCAGCAGTGTCTGATGCAGGATTTCTCCACTGTCCGGCCACTATTGGCAGCCCCCTCCCCTGGCCCCCGGGGCACCCCTGCCTGTGCTGCGCAGGTTCCTCCCCGATCGGCGGATGGGGCTGCTTGGTGTCGAGCTGGCAGCCGAGGAGGTTCCTGCCTGCTCATTTGGACGCATGTCCAGAATTGTCTGCACAAGTTCAGTGATGGCGTGCCGCACAGCGGAGAGTTCTGCGCAGATGTCCTTTGTGGAGGACTCTATAGCAGCCTTCACTGTCTCCGCACATTTCTCCATTGCTGCCGTTGACCCCCCACATTCTGCAACATGCTCATTGAGGAGCGAGGATAGTTGCTGCTGCCGGGTGATGATCTCCTCCAGGCTTAGTTGTTCTTTCTGGGCCATGGCTAATGGCAGTGGTATTCCCATTGGGCTGCTCACCTCCTGCAGCGGGGATGGAGAGCCTGGCCAATCGTCATCCTCTGACTGCCCCTGTGTAGCACCCGCATGCGGGCTGCTTAGGGACAGGTAGGGGGAATGAGGGTGGGCAGTGGGGCTTCCAATATCAGACTCCTCAATGATCCCTCCTTCGCTATCGGAGGAGGCTGCGATGGCAGCAGTTTCCCCAATAGTGCTGCTTGGAGCAGAGCCTGTCCCTTCTGTGGGCACGATTTGGGTAATGGCTGCTGCTGCTTCTGTGCTGCCTGCTGGGGTGGCTGTCAGTGCCCTGTCCTGTTTTCCTGGCTTGGATTTTGGCTGCTATGGGGTTTTCCTCGGGACGGCAGAGGTGGAGGGTTGTGGTGTTGGCACAGTTGTCCTGGCCCTCTTGGTGGGTGTGGAGGCAGTGGTGTCCTCATCCTCAAGGTCGGAATTTGAGCCTGTGGTGGAGCAAAGGAGGGAAAGTGTTATTGATGGGTCTGTGGACATTGGGCGGGCATTGTGACGACTGACATCTTATCAGTTAGTACATGCGGCACATTTGAGGCAGGGGAAAACAGGTTGTCTCCCTTTTGTGTGGAAGTAGCATGGAGGTATGTGGGTGCCTGCAGTTAGGGTGTGCATACTGCATGTGTACAGGGTGGAGATCGGTGGTATCTGTGGGCAGTCTCCTGCTGATGTGTTGCATTTACACTATGGGGCAACATTGTACTTCACATGAATGGACTTTGGTGATTTTTGCATGGCTTGATTTGAGTCACCTACCTGCATCGCCTGATGTCGGGGCTCCTCTCTCCATTCCTCCTACTCCTTCTATGCTCTCCATTCCGATGGTGGAGGCACAGATTTCCTCCCATGGCTGCAATTTGATAGGGGACTGCGATCCTCCACCGGTTTCCATAGCCAGGTTTCTGTTCGCCGATAGTATGCTCCTGACTCTGAGCCGGAGATCGTCCCACCGCTTGCGGCACTGTCTCACATTGCGGGGTGTTGTTCCCACGGCACTAACCCGCTGAGCTACCAGTGCCCATATGTCCTTCTTCTTGGCTATGGCCGGTCTGGTCATTTGGTTGGAGAATACCACTGCGGCGTTCTCCTGGAGGGTCTCCGCAAGCATGGTGAGCTCCTCTCTGGTGAAGCGGTCTTGCCGCTGGCGGTCACAGGCTTTCTTAACCACTTTAGGCATTTTCAAGCAGGAAGAAGGTTGATGATGGTATTTGCCGGGTCCCAGGCTCGGATGTCCAGTGGTTGCGGAGGATGGCAATGGATTGTGTTTTTAAAGATGGCCGCCGTGCTCTTTCCCGTTCCGCCGCGGTGACACTACTTCCGGTTCCGCTTATCTACGGTCACCGCTATGAACGGTGGTCGGGGTGGCGGTGGTGCACCTTGCGCGGCATACGATGCCGGTAGGTGCCGTTTTGGGGGCATTAACGCCATGGCGCAGTTTACATTACCGCCATGGCATAATGCTCGTGCGCGCTGGGTCGTAATATGGCGCTCTTATCGCCATCGGACCATGGCGTTAACGCTCATTACGCCATGGCGGTAATTTCGATTACTTAGCGCCAGGGTCGTAATGAGGGCCACAGAGTAGGAACGACCAGAAAGCTAAGATTTGAACCATGCAAGAGAAGAACCAGAAATACCCAGGGAGGAAAGAGTAGATATAGAGGTGGGGTAATCAACAGAATCAAAAGCTATGGAAAGATCAAGTAAAATTAGAATAGAGGAAAGTAGTGGGTTATTCAAATGTGGTACAGGAATTCCAGGGGTGCGGCCAGAAGGGAGAAGGAGAGGTCGCAAGAGGCATCATAGGGTATTTGGTAAGGGAGAGACCTATGCATGTAGTAGAGCAGAGAAAGCAGGGAGGAGAGTAGCAGGAGATAGCACTATCTAGATAGGGGGTGCAAGCTCATTCAGGGATTTGAAAGTAAGTATTAAGGGGTTAAAGGACAATTGTTTCAGGGAAAGACAATCGATATGCAGGGGTGGTTTGGAGGAGGGCAAAGAGCGTGAAAGATTGCATAGGGCACGCGTGATAAAGTTGACCATTTTGTCAGGGATGAGAAGCTGACGCGAGAGAGGCCAAGGAAAAGGTTGGCACAATAGTCCAGGCAGCTGAGCACCAGGGTCAATGTGAGTGTTTTGGTAGAGATACAAGTTAGGAGCGGCACATTTTTCTTATGTTGAGCAGGTTAATCCTGGGTGCAGCCGAGATAAAAATAACATTTTGGAGGTGACGGTCGCTAACAAAAAGACCCCAGGTTTGTGTACCTTAGAGGAGGGAGAGAGTAACAGACAGAAATGCAATGGTTGAAGGATGGGGAGAGGGGTATTTTAGGCAGTAAGGTGGATTACTTTGGTCTTGGAGGAGCTAAGTATAAGGTAATGAAGTTCTGTCCACTGACAAATTGTAGATGACAAGCAGACATGGGAGCAGAGAGGTCGGGAGTAAAAGAAGCCAAGGTGCAAAAGGAGAGGAGCAGGGAAAGATTGCTTGTCATCTGCAAAGAGGGGGTAGAAGCTAAAGGAGATCAGCTGACAGAGGAACAAGGTGTAAAGCTTGAAATGTAAGGGTGCAAGGACAGAGTATTTGGACGACACCAAGAGGGGGGTGGGTGGATTAGAGGTGGCCATTTTCCATGAGATGTCAATGTTCTGATTCCCTGGATTCAAAGGTCAGTGAGTATCCCAAGAAGAGAAGAGTAGGCCACCACATCAAAAAGGTACTTGTGAGGTCAGCAAGATTAAGATAGTGGTAGAAATAGGAGAGCGAGGGCCGATTTCGTGAAATGCCAGCTGCCAAATTCATATTGTCCTAGAGGTCATTGGTATCCAGGCAGGAGGTGATGCACCTTAGAAATAATTCAATAGTTGGCAGGATTGTTGGTATCAGATTAGAGCAGGAATTTCCATCTACAGTTCTCAAGGGACGGAACCATGTCAGGTTTTCAGGATACCTCTCATTAATATTCATTAGATAGATTTGCATCCAATGATTCTAAATGTATGCACATTTCTTCCCATGAATATTAATGAGGGATATCCTGAAAACCCATCAGGATTCTGGCCCTCGATTTCTAGGAAAAGGGAGAATGTGAACAGGGAGGAGCTGTAGGAGCAGGTGAGAGTAACAAGCTCCTTCACCATCTGTGAGGCAAACAGGTCAGCAGGTGCGCAGAGGGGTTGCTACTTCCCAGGACAGATTCCAATTCACAAGGTGAATTTGGGAGAAAGGAGCATACGAAGAATTGAGATAAGTGTTGTGGAGCAGACAGAGGAGGCAAGGGGAGGGAAGTGAAGGTGTCTGAAATATTTTCGATTTTGGGTGCAAAGCAGTGATTGAAGCAATTCAAATATATGATCACATGGGGGTACACAAGCATAAAAACAGAGGCGCAGCGACAGAGACACAGAAAGAGATGCAGACAGACACTAACACACACATATAACTCAAGTATAGTTGTGTACAGAGGCCCTTTCAGTAAGCGTGAAGACACAGGTGCAGGTCAAACATCAACTCACAGGCACAGAGAACCCTTAATATAGGATGCAGACTTTCTGAGGCCGCCACTCATGGTGGATCCTGTTTTCGGATTCACGTCGGCAGAAGTTCAAATCTTTGATCCTCTGATTCTAACTTAGTACAGAGCTCTCAACCTTTGTTTATCTAGGCTGGAATGCTGGTCTACCCACACTCTTTCATTAAAAGGTCTTTGATGTTAATATTTTCTAGGGTCAATGCAGAAACTGTTCACCAAAAATCAAGATACAGTGATGGTCGGACCTTACGAATGAATTTACGTTGGAAGCAAGTGAATATTATACCTCTGTACTGACTAGTATTAACCCCTGTTACTGGCAACATTAAACATCAGCGAGAAAAGAACCAGAAACGGAAATACATGTTTAAGTGCATACGCTTCCGCTTCTACATATTCTGTTTCCTGGGAATTCCGCATGCAGCACAGCTGTCCACTGCATGACCTCTTCTATATTTATCTTCAGTCAAATAGCAGCGCCATTTTCCTCTCATGGCCAGCTTTGCTTATATTTGCCTGGCAACACAATTTGCATTGGCATCCAAATATAAATAGATGCCCATATCTATGGTGACACATTGTTGACATAAATATCAATACAGTAAATGTACATTTTGACCCTGATTATTAGTTTGGCAGTGATCCGCCATGGATTTCTGCATTCGGTAATTGCTGTTACCACTTGTGGAAAAAGGCTCGGTGTTATTGCTTCTTGTACTTCCAATATACCATTGCACATATAACATTTTCCCTATCTTCGCTCCTGATTTTATATGGTATCGCGTCCGTTTGCCGACAAGAATTCCTTCAAAGTTATTCCGTCAAAAAACGAATCGAATTATATTCGGGAGTTGGGGTAAAGGGTCAAAAGGGTGGTGGCCATTGTTTGGGGGGGGGGAGTAGTATAGGGAAAGTGGGACTGGGATGTGGCCCCCAAATAAAATTTTAAAAGTGAATTTTTTCGACGGAATTCCTTTGAAGTAAATTACTTAGAAGGAATGTCTGGCGGTAAAACAACATGGAACCTTTTATATAGTGTTATTTAGTTGAATAACTTCTAACATTGACTCACCTGCAGTACTGGGTGTGTCAATTACCTGACGTTCCTTAACTGTCTTCCTGGTCTTCTTCAGCTTCTGACCTAGGCGTTCAGTGAAGAGATAAGTTCTGTCTCCCCCTGCCGCCAGTGCGTCCACTGGGTATAACAGGTCTGGACAGCTGGGCGATTAAAGGATACAACCCAAAAATAAGGGGGAAAGCCAAAAATGGCCCAAAAATCCATTGTATAAGATGTAGACTCCAGAGATTATCGTGGTAATATTCAAGAGAAGGTCCGATAGAAAAAAAGACCCCAGGGCAGCAAAGGTCAGAAGAAAGGCTACAAGAATGAAGCCAGAAGGCAAAAACACGTAATGAAGTAGATATGAGCAGCAAGAAGTAGGGATAAGGCAAAAGGCAAACGAGACAAAGGAATAGAGAGAAAACTAGCATCAAACCACATAGCAGGCTAGAAAGGTTGCAACGCGAGTTGCATCTCGACTCCGCCGAGTAAATAGTAGGCGGATATCCCAGTGGCCATCTTGGAAATAAGCTAGACCGGTTATGAAAAACACTGGTCTAGCGTAATGGCAAGGTGGGGCGTCCATGACGCCAATGTTGCCACAGCGAACATCACTTTGCTGTGACAGTATGCCTTCCTTTTCTCTGATCAGCCCCCCATTTCGATGGACGGGTTGCATGAAAGTGTCTGAGCAAAAAGGGAGCATGTATGTTGGACAAAGGCTCCCACGTTCTTTCTTGAATGGTGTACCCTTTCCAATGAACAAGATACTGAAGAGAACCCCGATACTACTGGGAATCACAAATCTTGGAGTCTTCATACTCATCTGGGTCTTCTGCAGGAGGTCAGATCTACATGTTGGTCTTCTTTCTGGAAAAGTTGACAAAAAGAAATGTTTAGAGTAATGAAGGATGAAAAACTGGATGAATATATTTTCAAGTTGCTCGTAGTTGTAGCCTAAAAGCCACTCGATTGATCCGGGCTGATATGTTAAAGGGTCCGACATAACGTGGGGACAATTTATAAGGACGTATTCATCGAGGTAAAAACTTTGTGGATAGCCAAACCTTAGTTCCAGGATTCCAATCAGGAGTCTATCTTCTCTGTCTATCTGCATACAATTTGTTTTTCTTCTTTGATTGTTTGAGGAATTCATGGGCACTCCTATGGGTATGAGTGACGGAGTAAACAAGTTCATCCAAAATTGGAATGTTAGTAGGAGATAATGTATTCAGTGGGAGAATTTGAAAGGGAATACCATAGGGGCAAAGAAAGGACTCCTCTTGATAACTGTATGTAATAGTTACATGGTTACGCAAGTGCAGAGAGAGGTATCTTACATCCTCCATCTAGGTTACATTGATCATTCAGATGTTAGGTCAGTATTGTCTACTGAAGGAGATTTAATTTAGAAGTTCCTGTGCGAAGAGCTATGTTTTCAGGTGTTTGCGAAAGGTCCAGAAGGAGGGTTCTGATCTTAATGCGGCTGGTAATGTGTTCCAGTGTTAGGCAGCTACCACTGGATAGCTGCTGCCTCTGGCTTTCCTGAGCTTGAATCGGGGGGTGGAGAGCAGGTGAGAGCATGATGAGCTTCATGGGCCTATTAGAATGGTTGGTGTTGAATTTGTCTGCCAAATATTTGGGGGCTGACTTATGAAGGCACTTGTGCATCATGGTTAGTGTTTTGAAGAGGATTCAATCCTTGATTGGTAGCCAGTGGGTGTTCCGTCTAGTCATTGAGATATGAGTGTTTTTATGAATGTTTGGCGCTGCTCTTAAGGCATTATTTTGAATCACCTAAAGTTTTTTGATGTTATGGTTCTTGGTACCAGCGTAGAGGGCATTACAATAGTCCAGTCTGAACAAGAAGAGGGCTCTAGCTAACGTGATGCAGCTGTCAGGAAGTGTCTGCAGGCATTAATGAGCTTGGAGGTGTAGGCTGCTGCCGAAGCCGTCGCGTTGACTTGTCTCGTTGGTGTCATGAACCATCGCCTACGTTCTTTCTGGTCTTCGTGGTCCCTGACCCATAGGGGATTGAATGCAGTAATCCTTCCAACATGGCCGCCTGATACGGAACGCTGCTTGCCAGTCCTTGCGCTCCACGCTCTGCGTTCTAGTAAACAGACACGCCTCCGCGGCTCTGCGCCTCTCAACGATACCGCTTGCTGTAGTTGGACGGTTGTTGCCGGAATTCGCTCAGGGCTTTCTTCTGAATCCCGTTTCCCGGTTCCTTGAATCCCCCTTCCTTCCTTCCTTCCTTTCCTCAAAACTTACCTTCGAACTTGCTGGATTTTCACCCGCGATCGGGTCACGGCGTTCCGTGTCTCCGAGCTCGGACATTGCTCCTTCCTGGTCTCCGTCCAGGACATCTGAACGTATCCTGGAGTTGGATTGTCATCCACACGCTGGAATCCGAAGACCAGCAAACGGGTTTATACAAATCCCGGACCGTGCAAAAGAAGTCCCCAAAGAAGGTCTCAAGCAAACAACAAAAAACAGGTGAGAAGGGGAGAGACTTGTGACAGGGTGCGAATGCCCACCAAAGGGGCCAGCACCTTCATGAATGCCCTCTGGGCAGAGGAGAGACCAAATGGTAGGACCCGAAAACTGGTAATGACCCTCCAGGGTCAGGAACCAGAGGAACCAGTGATCCTCAACCTTGACAGGGATATAAAAGGTAGGTATCCTCCAAGTCCAGAGCATAGGTTGTCACCCAGGGCAACCAGAGGAGTGATTGACTCAAGAGTCTCCATCCGAAACTGGACGTAGGTCATAAATAAATTCCCCCACTGTAGATTGACAGATTCAGCACCAGCAAAATGGAGGAATAAACCCTCTTACCCCTCTCTGCCAAGGACACAGGCTGGACGGCATTCTTCAAGGGCAGGGTAGCAACTCCCAGCCGGAGGGCAGCCTGACACGTGGGATCCCTGGGCAAGGAGTTACGAGAACCCCAGAATTGGGGGGAGAGGAGATTAAATCTATGGGCAAGCCACCACGCTCTGATGAGGTATATAAACATGAAAAGGGGGTTGCTCCAAATGTGGTACAGCTAGTGAGGGGGTCTCAAATCAATTTCACACAAAAAGTACACAAGCTGTAAAAAGTCAATTCAAAGAAAAGCTACTAAATTAGTTACCTTGGTCTCCAACAAATGGATATCCTAACTTGAAAATCTCCCGGACTGTCCAAGAGAGACACAAAGCAATGCAGAATCAAATCCCACACAACATTATTGATATAAATGTGTTACAATTTTTTATTACACAAAAGTGAATACATATAACCAATACACATCCTCCTATACCTTTAACAAGAATGTAATTGGAGTATTTGCAACGGATGCATGAAGACATAACAGAAAATCAGCTTTTTTTGGTCAAGGTCCTAGTTTGCCATAAGAATGCACCATATGCTTGAAATTTTGTGCTTAAAACAAATGCTTAAATATGCCTAAAACAAGTGCATAAAGACAACCAAGGTAACTAAATTAGTAGCTTTTCTTTGAATTGACTTTTTACGTCTGATGAGGTATAGGCATGGAGGCAGAGCCTCAACCGCGGCCCCTGCCTCGGAAAAAAAACACTCTGGGAGATAGATGCTGGCTGGGAGGGCTGGCCGCCGTAAGGGCACCTGGAGGCGGTAGATTGAGCCCAAATGGGAAGAGCGAGTCCAGAATCCACTTTGGCCTGTTTCGCAAGTTCTCCTATGCATTGTCCAAACACATTTTGACCACAGAAGGGAAGATTGTAATCGTTTATTTATACAGCACTTATACACAGTTGGAGTGCTTCAAAACACTTCAAGGCGGGAAGGAAACAAGGGAAAACAGTAATCATTCTTAAGCCTTGAAGTTTCCGAATGCTCTAAAACAGAACAACTAGCATACTAGGCCCGACAGCATTTCTCCTAGTGCAAGTGCATAAAGTGTTACAGTTTCGACCCAGCTAGAGAGGGGGGACAGAACAGGTTAGGGGGGACAAAACAGACACATTTACTAGTCCTAGTACATTTAGGTAATGCATGCGTACAGACGGAGGTGCGAGGAAGAGGGGAGCGTCGGGGAACAATCGCATCCAGTCCAGCAGGGCTCTGGGTTAAGTGCAGAGAAGTTGCTTCGTTCCTAGAACGTAAGCAGAAAGTGTAGTACTGCTGTACATATTGCCGTGGCCAAGACGCAAATGCAAAGATTGGCAGGGGGGCCTGGGACCTGTAAGAGTCTGGAGGTGAATCAGGCAACCAGTCGGCAAAAACTGGGCGGAATTAGGGAGGAGAAGGAGGAAGGAGGGTGGAGAAAAAAAAGAACAGGGGTACGCAGGGTAGAGGGAGAGAGAAGGAGGAAGAGAAGAGGAAGGTCTTGTGGAGTTTCCGGAACTTAAGGTGCTCTGGCTCAGGGTGGAGAGAATAATATAATAACGAACGGGACCAGTGGGGAAAAGGAATGGTATATATCAAACATTTATCTTTTCATAAATAAAAATAAATGTAATTTTTTTAATTCGAATTTTTATTTATTAGCATAGAAACATATAAAATATCAATTCTAAAAAACATATCTCAGCAATTTACCATGATTCAACTCACAAACAATCATTCACTCCTACCATCCATTCAGTATCTTAAAACATGTACTAATCAAACTTGATGTGTTGACTACCTAGGCCAAGATACAATTTATTTCACAATAGAAAAGTCCTCCACATCAGTAGCCGATGAAACTATCTTTATTTATTCCATTCCACAGATTTAATAAAGTCTACATATGTTTTGGTTGACTATGTGGACTGCTGTAAATTCGTCCTCTCGATAAAGCAAACTTCTTCAGGACCAAATATGGGAATTTAATTGTTCCCATTTAACCAAGTAGGGTGAGTACCAGCACCTAAAAAACAAACGCAAGATTAAAAATGGTTTTATATCTTTTTTTACCATTCCCTTTTTAATTTAATTTGTACTATTATCTATTAATGTAAATGCACATGATTCTGGTAAGTAATCATTCAACGTCTATCTTTGGATGTAGTATCTATACATACCCGAGAAAGACATCTTTTTTGGATCAATCCTATTTACACATTCTGAACTGGGAATAAACCTGTTTCATCCCACTTCAGGAATTGCAAAAAAACAGCATGGTAACTTATAATTTAAGTTAAATTCTCTTTTCGCTCTTATCAAATATCTAAAATCCAGATATTTACTCATAGACATAGATCCCAACCAATTAGCTGTCTATGTCGAGTTAATCCAGAGTATCATTAACCATTTTGAGAGGGGTTCTCCACATTGCCATTAGTACCTTACCAGCATAGTAACTTTTAAAATTCTGTTATCTTCTCTTTTAGCTCTATTCAAATATCTATAATCCAGATACTTGCTCATAGACATAGGTCACAGAGAATTAACTGTCTGTGTCGAGTCACTCCAGAATATCCTTAACAATTTTGTAGGGGGTTCTTCACATTCCCATTAACTCCTAGCACTCAGCATGGCGCCATCATCTTCTTAAATTATCACTCAAAGTCTGCAATAATGGTACAATTCCTTACTAGAGAGACCATCTCTAGTGGTCACAGAGACATAAAAGTAGGAATACTTACAAATAATGTCCTTTGTATTGACTCACACCAAATCACATGCTGTCTTAAATATTATTCTTGGCTTCAAAGGTACACCCTCTGTGATGACAAAGTAATCCTGTGATGACACAAATAACATGTCAACTAAGTTAGAGATGTCATTGAAAATATCCCCCTAAGGTCTATTTATCTCCAATTGGGTGAAACAACGCCACGTAGCCAAACTCAAGAAACCTTTCTTGAGACGGAACAATTTCTTGAGGCGAGCCACCCATGTCCATTTAAATCTTATCACGCATATTCCGGTAATGGATGCCTCAGTACATGATATATACTAAATGTTACATATGAGGCAAAATGCAACGAATGACCGCAATATGAAACAATCAGTATAGAATTTCAAGGATAAAATACTTATTTAGCCCTAAACGTATAATCAAAAATTCAAGTAATGAACGCTGCATCACTTAGTGTATATATTTCATAAGCCCAGTGGGTAAATACTCACTGTTACACAGGAGGCATAATGCCACGAATGCCCATAATCTGAAACAATCGGAATTGAGTTTCATAAGAAAAAAAACTCGCCTTTTTCATCCTGAAAATATATTCAACAAAATGTTAATTTGAGTTTAGGAAGGCGCACCCGCATGTGAACATGGCTGCCACAATTTTAGAATCCCAAATTGATTTTAGAAAAACCGTTGCAGCACTTACAGCCCTAGTTTAGCTTTCATACATATATTGTTCCACTTACCTCTGCACCCAAGAACTTCCAGAGAGACATCTCTCCTCGACCTGCGCTCACTAGCAATGCTGTCGCGCATGAATTACAAAAAAAAGCTCCTCCCGTTCGGTGATTTTATACGCGCGTGTATGGAGATAGAAAGAGGACTAGTCAACTCCTACTACAAACTCTATTAAAATGTATAATCCACGCGCGCATTTGCTCTACACTCAAAATACAATACCTTTTTGCTCACTATCTGGGGAACCGAAAAACAACCCGAGACAGAGGTCAGGCCCCAAAACGCGTACGAGACAATGGTACCGGAATCAATGACCAATACAGACATCCCCATTGCAAATTTATCTACGGTAATTCTTAGTACAGTGGAATTGAGTTTACTATCAAAGGGGTTGTCTTTTGTACCAGCGGCAAAAGCCGGTGGTTTCAATACGGAAGTTGAACTTCACAGATTCTTCCGTAATATACGGTTGAAGCACTATTTTGAGGTGTTTTTGCCAAAACAGAGAAAAGAACATAATCAGAGGACTGATATTGTGGAGGAAGTACCAAACATCACTGGCCTAAAGGTTAAATCGATGTTTAATCCACCTCCTTATGCGTGTCCACCAGAGATTTTGACATTTGAGAATAGAGTGACTAGTCAAGTGTTAAATGCAATTAAGAAGAAAAACCATACTCCCGATAATTTCAATAAAGCAGAAAGGGAATGTCTGAGAAAATTATTCAAAATGGAAGGAATCACGATAAAGGCAGCCGATAAAGGTGGGGGTATTGTGATTCTCGCTACGTCTGGCTATGAGAGAGAATGTATACGCTTACTGAGCGATGAAGGATCGTATAGAAAGCTAGATCAAGATCCTACAGGAAGACTCCAGGAAGAGATTCAGAGCCTTATGACACATGCGGAAAAACATTTAGGGATAAGTAAGGAAGAGAGCTGTTTTCTTATTAAGATATGTCCAAAGAACGCAGCATCTTATACCTAGCCCAAAATCCATAAGAATAGGACGAATCTGCCACGAAGACCAATAGTTGCAGCGATTGACTCCCTCCTGGACCCTTTGTCAGTTTATGTAGAGTTTTTTCTGAAGCCCTTTGTCCTGACTATGCCTTCTTTTGTGAAAGATTCAAGAGACATGATCAGGATTATACAAGGACTCGAGATAGATGCAGATGATCTCCGAGTCACTATGGACGTTGAGGTGTTAGGGAATTTTCTTGATAAAAGAGTTGAACCAGATATGCCACCTACTAGCTTTATTTTAGAATGTGTGCGTCTGGCAATGACGGAAAACTTCTTTTTGTTTAAACAAACATTTTACAAACAGCAGAAGGGAGTTAGTATGGGGGCAAATTTTGCCACAGATGTCGCCAATCTCTTTATGGCAGACTTTGAGGAGAAATATATCTCTGGGGCACAAAATCTTCTTAAACAACAACATCACCTGTGGCTAAGCCTAAAGGCGTGGTACAGGTACATCAATGATGTTTTTATTGTTTGGAGAGGGTCTAGTAAGGCAGTTTGTGTTTTCAACAGTGGCTAAATGCCTGTGAAGGGCATATTAAGTTTACAATGGAATGGCACCATACACAGGTAAGTTTTGGATCTGCTTATTTTGAAGCCCAATAACAAGCTGGTAACGACACTCTATCGAAAACCAACCGATAAGAATACATTGCTTCACTTTTCCAGTTTTCACCCAGTGAGCTTGCGACAAAATTTCCCCTATGGGCAGTTTCTACGGATCCGTAGAAATTGTACCACAAGAGATGAGTTTAATAAACATGCGGATATCTTGAAGGATAGACTCTTGGATAGGGGATACCCTAAAAACTGGTTAAAGATCATTTTAAAAGGGCGGCCAATACGAATAGAGACCTCGGTTTGGTTCCACAGGTGAAATCCAAACAACAGATCAGTCTGTGTGACTACGTTTAACCCGGTAAGCAATGACATTAAGAGAATTGTGAATTGAAATTGGGACTTGATTAAGCAGCCAGGCACTCTCCTACAGAAACCAATGTTTGCTTTTAAAAAGAATTCTAATCTGAAGCAACAATTGGTTCATACATACATTGACAAAAATCGTGAACAAACGGTCCTCAATCGATGGGGACTACCACCTGTAGTGGGACATTACAAATGTGGCAATTGTGTGTCCTGCTCTTTGACAGAGACACGTCTTGAATTTAACTATGGAGACATTAAATGGAAAATGCGAACACACACGCGAGAAGTCAGGCAACGTATAGGTGAACATCAAAGCTGTATATGCAATAAAGTGGTGGACAAGCCATTGGTAGACCATTTTACACAATATCAACATACTGATATGGACATAAAATGGTTTGTACTACAAAGTCTCAAACCACAGAGGCGAGGGGGAGACATAGCAGTTGCTCTACACAAGATAGCGCAAAGTTGGATTTACCGCTCAGACACTGTAAAACATGGTCTCAACGTTTCTGTAGAGTGGAATGCCCTTATTACTCATTAACAAGCATTCAACCAAATTCATGCAGGTATATTATTGTTCTGCTATCTATGATCCTGCTGGTGTAACATTTTAATAGATTCCATGCACCTTGAGAATTAAATGGCTTGTCCTCCCTAATGTATGCAACTTTTCTACTGGTCTTAAAACCAATAGCTGAGAACCAATTTGATGAAAAACACTCTTTTAGATATTTTTTGCTCTAATTATAAATCGCGTGTTGGGATAAGAGTGTAATTGGTGAGTTTCTTAGTACCTGCTTTTTGCCATTCTGGGCCTTTAAAGAGTATGAGCTAACCGGCATTGGATTGTCGTAACAATCTGCAATTTCCCTTAATGGGTTGTTTTTGGGTTCCCCAGATAGTGAGCAAAAACGCATTGTTTTTTGAGTGTAGGCACATTCATTCAACACAATTGATTTAGAGCAAATGCGCGCATGGATTACACATTTTAATAGAGTTTGTAGTAGGAGTTGACTAGTCCTCTTTCTATCCCCATACACGAGCGTATAAAATCACCGAACGGGAGGCGCTTTCTTTTGTAATTCATGCGCGACAGCATGCTAGTCAGTGCAAGTTGAGGAGAGACGTCTCTCTGGAAGTTCTTGGGAGCAGAGGTAAGTGGAACAATATATGTATGAAAGATAAACTATGGCTGTAAGTGCTGCAACAGTTTTTCTAAAAGCAATTTGGGATTCTAAAATTGTGGCAGCCATGTTCACACACGGGTGTGCCTTCCTAAACTCACAATCACATTTTGTTGAATATATGTTAAGGATGAAAAAGGCGAGTTTATTTCTTTTGAAACTCAATTCCGGTTGTTTCAGATTATGGGCATTCGTGGCATTATGCCTCATGTGTATCAGTGAGTATTTACCCTCTGAGCTTATGAAATATATACACTACGTGATGCAGCGTTCATTACTTGAATTTTTGATTATACATTTAGGGCTAAATAGGTGATTTATCCTTGAAATTCTATACTGATTGTTTCATATTGCGGGCATTCGTTGCATTGTGCCTCATATGTAACATTTAGTATATATTATGTAATGAGGCATCCATTACCGGAATATGCGTAATACGATTTAAATGGACATGGGTGGCTCGCCTCAAGAAATGTTTCCGTCTCTAGAAAGGTTTCTTGAGTTTGGCTACGTAGCGTTGTTTCACCCAATTAGAGATAAATAAACCTTAGGGGGATATTTTCAATGACATCTCTAACTTAGTTGGCATGTTATTTGTGTCATCACAGGATTACTTTGTCATCACAGAGGGTGTACCTTTGAAGCCAAGAATAATATTTAAGACGGCACGTGATTTGGTGTGAGTCAATACAAAGGACATTATGTGTAAGTATTCCTACTTTTATTTCTCTGTGATCACTAGAGATGGTCTCACTGGTAATTAATTGTACCATTATTGCAGGACTTGAGTGATAATTTAAAAAGATGATGGCGCCATGCTGAGTGCTAGGAATTAATGGGAATGTGAAGAACCCCCTACAAACAGGGTATTTCATAGATTTCAGCGCAGAGGCAGCGCAGAGAGGTAGCGTGTGCCAGTGTGCGCCAGCCGTGTGCGCTAAACAGCATTCTGGAGCACTGCGTATTCATGGAACATCAAAGCCATTTTGAGCGCTGGCGCAGTGAACATCCCGCAGCGGCATTTATGCCCCCAAGAACGCCCCTTGCGCAAGGATAAGGCATTGAAATCCCCAATTCAGCACAAAGGGCCGCGCTAACCCTGCACCAGTTCACAGGGCCGGGACAGTGCATTTGGGGGGTGCACGGGAAGTTTCACACGCGATAGAGCTTGGGCGAGCGGGGTACGTGTATTCTGAGGGGTGCGTGGGGAGTATCACACGCGATAGGGCTTGTGTGAGCGGGGGTACGTGTATTCTGAGGGGTCCGCAGGGAGTATCACACGCGATAGGGCTTGTGCGAGCGGTGTACGTGTATTCTGAGGGGTGCGCGGGGAGTATCACACGCGATAGGCCTTGGGCGAGCGGGTACGTGTATTCTGAGGGGTGCGCGGGGAGCATCACATGCGATAGGCCTTGTGCAAGCGGGGTACATCTATTCTGAGGGGTGCGTGGGGAGTATCACACGCGATAGGCCTTGTGCGAGCTGGGTATGTGTATTCTGAGGGGTGCGCAGGGAGCATCACATGCGATAGGCCTTGTGCGAGCGGGGTACATGTATTCTGAGGGGTGCGTGGGGAGTATCACATGCGATAGGCCTTGTGCGAGCTGGGTACGTGTATTCCGAGGGGTGCGCGTGCAATTTTTTACACGCAATTTAGCTGGGCGAGCGGGGTACATGTATCCGGAGGGGTGCGCAGGAAGTATCACATGCGATTTAGCTGGGCGACCGGGGTACGTGTATTCGGAAGGATGCGCGGGGAGAATCACACGCCATAGGCTGTGGGCGAGCGGGGTACGTGTATTCTGAGGGGCGCGCGGGGAGTATCACACGCGATAGGCCTTGTGCAAGCAGGGTACGTGTATTCTGAGGGGTGCGCGTGCAGTTTCACACGCGATTTAGCTGGGCGAGCGGGGTACGCGTATTCGGAGGGGTGCACGGGGAGTATCACACGCGATTTAGCTGGGCGAGTGGGGTACGTGTATTCTGAGGGGTGTGCGTTCAGTTTCACACATGATTTAGCTGGGCTACTGGGGTACGTGTATTCGGAGGGTTGTGCGGGGAGTATCACACGCGAATTGGCAGTGTGGGACCTCCCAGGTGTGCCCTCTCCCCAGGCCCTGCAGGCAGCCCACACCACAGGGGACTACCCTGCACCCCAGGACATGCACCGCAGGCAGCCCATCCACCTTGGGAATGTCTCGCAGGTAGCCCATCCATCCAGGGCATGCCCCCCAGCCAGCCCACATGTCACCATGTGCCAGCAGGCCCCGACTCATGTCCCCCTGCACACCCACCCACCCGGCAGTGAGGGGCACCTGCCAGCAGGCCCCGACTTATGTCCCCCTCCAACACGTCATCATGATCCACAATTATGGCCCTCATGGCCACCAAAATCCCAACACACGCCACCCCTGCCCAAAGAACCAACCAAGTATTACATCCACCCCACATTGAAATGACCATTACATGAAACAACCCAAATGGTATGTATGTACATCAACACATGTCCGTCACACACACACACACACAATGGGTGCCAGTGAATGTGAAAACCCACATCGTGACATGCATGAAACCAATGAGAGAATACCACACATTGAAGTATGAAACAAAAATGTATTCAACACAAAATGAAGTGACTGAAATGAAATCACACAATAATGGAAATAATAAATAAAATGCAGCATGTTCCAAAATGAAAAAAAATATGAAATCAGAATCCAAATAAATCCAAATGAAAATGTGTCCAAAGTCACCGTCCAACAAAGCAAATCCAAACGGAAAGAAATAAGTAAAATCCATTGCTCCATGGTGAAAAATAATATAAAAATGACGAAAAATCCACTGTTCAACTATATTAAAATAACAAATCCAGGGTCCATGAGCCCAACTATTAAAATGAAATCTACAAAAAATACTACCTAATGAAGAACTATTTACAAAAAGGTGGGGCATAGTCCAAGTGCCCCAAATGAAAGAAAAACATAAATGAAACCTAACACTAACTAACTATATACAATGGCAGCGGGCAAGTCCTACGGCTCACTTGCCGATTTCCCGGGCCAGGGCATCATCGAACTCCTGTTCTATGTCCTGGAGGCGGGCCTGTTCCATGGCCCTGAGGTTTCGCAGGGATGACGCCATGTCCAACTCCAACTCCCTGCGAATTGCCTCGAGGCACTCAGCCCGCCTCAGCGCCCTGCGCATGGAGTTCTCTGCCCTGACCATAGTGAGCCATGCCTCTTCCGCCCGCCGCCGCTCCGCATCTATGTGCTGGCCCAACCGCTGCCACACGGAAGAAACTCCCAATCCAGAGTCCTCCTGCCCTCCGGCCGATGCCTGCCCCTCTGATGTTGATGGCCACGAGCCATCATCGCTCCCACCTTGAGCCTGCTGCTGCTGTGCCTGTGCCCTGGCTCTTGATGCCTGCACGTCCTCCTCCTGCTGAGGTGCAGTTGTTGGTGTGGCCACCCCTGCTGGACCTCCAACTCCCGACTGTGGCAGGGATGTGTCCTCCACCAGCCTGGCCGCTGGGTCAGAGGCAGCTCCACAGGGTACCCAGGTGATACATGGGCCGGAAGATGGCACAGAGTACGACTGGCGCATAGGGGGTTCAGGTGAGGAGGTGGTCGGAAGAAGGTCCAGCAGACGGAGGAATCCAGTCCTGGTGACCCGTCCCAGTAGGTCAACGCAGTCAAAGAGGCATCCGAGATGACGTGCAGTGTCTTCATGAAAACACTGCAGGTCACCTTGCACGCCCCGTTGACGCATCCCAGCCAGGACAGGCTCAACCCAGTCCCGGATTGCCACGTCCGCAGGGAGAGGAAGGCCAGTTGTTGGGCGCTCATCCCCTCCCTGAAAACAGGTCTGGACATAGGCATCCCTGCTGGTGCAGGATGATGCAGTCACAGGATCGGGGACAGGATTACACACAGGCACCTCCACAGCAGCCTGTGCAGCCTTCTGTCCCTGCCCCTGGACTGCACCACTAGCACCAGTGGAATCCCCTCCTCCAGACCCCATGGGTGTCCCTTACACGGCCTCCTCCTCAACCAAACCCCCCACCAACCTGGATTACTCCGTGCCATCTTCCTCCATCGGACCCTGTGGGGTCTCAGCTGCCCCTTCTGCTGCGAGGAGTCCACCTTCAACCTCCACCTCTTGGACCTACCCTCGGCAGCTGCGGCCATGGACACGGCACCAGACTCCTCACTCCCCGACGAGATGACAACCTGGGAGGGGAGCTGGGCCTAATTTCTCCGGCTAGCGGTGCGATCCCTGCCGCTTTGCTCCACAGCACCGTCTCCGCCCTCTTCATCAGTTGACGCTGCAGACAGGGAGAGATATAACACAGGCATCAGGGCACTGTACAATGGTCTGATACACACATTACAGTTGTACATGAGTGGCAGTGTCAAACTTCAAACATGGCATCACACTCCCCAACACACATGTCATTTCAACTCACACACATGAGCACATCAACAGGAATGTTGCACCAGGCAGCACCATCCATACACAAACAACAGCATGAGCTGCTGAAGGTGAGCCTGACGTCACATGCAACATGGGAAGTGCAGAACACATGCACACACGCCACCAGACATACATGCATCTGTACATCTCCACCACCTGTCGCTGCGATAACATTCCCCATCCATGTCACATCTGGCAATCAGCCTCCTACATGTCAGTGTCACATGCATCCATGGTGTATCACAGTTGCGCACTTGTCAAATACACACACATGCAAATGTACATAGTGCAGATACATGCAGGTAAAAGCAGCATCCATGTGTGACACCACAACCATGCCACAGTACATACACAGGATTAAAAAAAATGTGTGCACCCACACCTGCGTTTGCCAAGCATGCTTACCAAGACATACACCATAGATGTGTCTCACACATGAGATGACTCACATGCAGCAGGCTCATTTCCCTGTACATACACATGCATACATGGCCCTACACAGACATATGTATAACCTGCACACTCCTGCCACACCTCAACATGCACAGCGTCCAATCAGTACACATGTACACTTACCGCTCGACTCCAGACGGGTCTGCCTCTCAAGGACCGGGAGGTGGAGCGCTGGGCGTATACATTCCAGGACCCTCATTTGGTTGTTGGTTAGGTGGACCCGGCACCCCTTGGCATCCGCTGCCTTCAAGAGGCGCCGGGCCTTGTTGAGGGTCCTGGACCTGAAGTCCTCCCAGCGCTTCCGGACGTGTTGAATGTTGCGGACTGCCACTCCCTCCTCGTTGATGGCAGTCACAATGTCCATCCAGATCCTCTTCCGTCCCTCATTGTCGGCGCGCAAACTTCCAAAGAGGCATCATAATGCCCCAGGACTTGCTCCACCAGGATACCAACTTCCCTGGCACTGAAGCTGGTAGCCCTCTGCCTCTCTGGCTGGGGATTGCCAGTGGTGCCAGATGGTGTTGTGTCCGACATGGCAACCCCAGAGGCAGGTGTGGGTGGGCAACTGGGTCCTGGGGCTGGGCCTGTGGAGCGATGGTGTCCCAGTCGGGAGTCTTCAGTTCCAGCAGAGGTGGTCACAGCAACTGCACCCCTGCAGATGGCTAACATGCAGGCACCAAATAGCAGGGCACGTGGGCAGCAGGCAGACAGGCAGCAGCAGATGGCAGGTGGGAGCGTGCTCGGGACTCTGGGGAGCAGGAAAATGGCCTTCTGGGCAGGAGTGTGGTCTTCCGTGTGTTGTTGCGTGGCCAGCTTGATATGGAGTGATTTAGTACGTGAAAAAACTGCACGTCCGCATGTAATTCGAGGAAAGGCCCTAAGCGCATCTGTGACGTGACGCGCAAGGGCATTTCCCTCAACACGGGTGCATGTTGATTGTACACGTGCAAAAACTGCATGTCCGGGTGTGACTGCGTACATTGGAGGAAAGGGCTTTAGCATGTACGCGCGTAAGTGACGTTGCACGTGTGGGCTGGATTAAAAGGTATGCGTAGGACGCCTTTTTCTTGTACGTGCTTTTTGTGGAGAGCGAGCGGGTGATTCTGTCAGTTCACACGCAATAACTTCACAACGGTTCCAGTTCGTACTCCCTGTTTACTCAGACAGCGTTCAATTCTTCTTTTGGCGGGGGTGTTGCCAACGCGCACACGCGTGTCTTTTTCATGTTCTTTTTCCAGGCAGACGGTGAGTCGCGCACGTATTTTCCAACTGTGGTTGCCCACGTGTGTCGCGTACCCGTTCAGAGGTCATTGTAGGCTGCGTGTACCACACGTACGCTTATTTTTGTGTTTCTGGGTGCCACAGCATAATGTAGGTTCATTTTTCCATGCACGTGCTCTACCAGGGGTTGCAGGCACGTTAAATATTGTTATCGGGTTGCCTGTGCGTTGAGTGACCCGTCATCTTCCCCCAGGGGTCACAGACAGCCTTTCTAGAGCACTAGGGTACGAATTCCATCTAGTACCCTACCCCTTTCACCCCAATTGCCCAGGACAATTGTTTACTGCAACTCCCATAGGCACAACAATATCAGTGCCATGGTTGGGAGGCGACCAAGCAGTAAGGGAGGCAAAGGTGGCCGAGCTCAAAGAGGTGGGCGCGGTAGGGGACGTGGCCAGGATGTGCAGGGTGGCCCGAGAGGCCAGTGTGTGGAGGACCAATCAGGGACACCTATGCCCCCCCCCAATGGTTGGGGGAAATGTAGCTGACACCATCCCAGCTCAGCCCTTGTCAACTGAGCTCATATCGTCAACTGATCCGGCACAGGATGACTCCCAGGCTGACTTCCGTGTCACCAAGGCTAAGTCACGTGTGGCGGTGAAAGTTGCTGTCACCAGGCCACGTGGATCTGAGGCAGCAATGTCATCTGCTGCCCCAAGTAGCCAGGGTGAGGAGGCCGCAGGGGCAGCTGCAGCTCAATACACCCCAGCTCCGAGTCTCCCAGCCGGGACAGTGTCGGTCCAAGTCCATCACACCAAGGTTGGTCCTGCCAACAAAACCCTGCAGCCAATGCCTGCAGTGAGACCTTTGGTCATTGTGCCTTTGGAAACTTCCAGTGCCCAGTCCACCTGCGCTTCTGCCCCTACCAACCAGAGCGGCGTAAGCCACTCAGGGTCCGCACCACCTTCCAAGAAGAAGAAGGGTGCTCTTGCAGTACAGGCTGGGACCCCAGACACGTCTACACACTCCGGCACGTCAAGGAAGCCTAGTTTCAATGACGCCGAACTAGATGCACTTGAGGGCTAGATGTCGGCCCATAGCCGCAAAATGGTGGTGACTGCAGGGAGCAAGACTACGCCTGCTCAACGTAGGGCCCACTGACAGACCATTGCGGACCGCATTAGTTCCCTTGGATTGTGAAGCGCACAGGTGATGATTGCTCTAAGCAGTGGAATGACTTGAAACGCAGAGTAAAGAACAAGCTGGCTTCCAATCATGCCTCTACTCTGGTGACTGGCAGTGGGTCTCCACCAGAGGACGACCAACTCACTGAACATGAGTCTGTCGCTGGAGCCTTCATCAAAGAGGATCAGATCCGAGGCGTGGGAGACCTACCAGATCTTGAAGCATTGTCCGGTGAGTGCCCATGCATTTGTGTGCAATCCATGTGTATGTTGCTTGGGTGATTTGTTCCGATTGAGTGCCAGGTGAGGCTGTGTAGTCATGACTGGTATGGGTCACCCATGTGGTCCCTCCAAACCATTCCGCAGCCTTGGGTTTGGGTATGACAGTATCCCTTCTGACCACAGTTTCCAATTTGCACCGGATTACTGCAGTTGCCCTTCAACTGTCATCTTGCAACAACATTGTTCAAAATGTTTTCCTGTTCATTCAGCCTGATTGTTTTAATCCTTGCCATTTTTACCACACATTCTTTTGCCGTACTGCCACAAATTTAACATACTTCAGTCATAGATTACACCCCACAATGGCCCACATTTATGACCTTGTTATGGGAATGATTTCACCATTCAGGCTGATTGAGTAATGTGCACCTACACAAGGCCTGCACACAATCATTTTGGGCCCTGTTTGAATGTTGAACATGACTGTTTCTTCTGTCATGTTGAAGTGACCAACCATTGATGTATCCATGTGCCTACCATCACTGCATCAGTGAACACTCGATGTGTTCCAGCGTGTGGCACATGCATGTTTTGTCACACTAGTTTGCATTTTTTATCTCATGATGTCCATCTCACATGGATGGGTGACAGTACTTATTTCGTACCATCTGGCTGTACTTGTCAAATGTACCATGGCTATGCTACGTGCCATCTGTGTGCTGGCATGTGTCATGTATGTGTATTGGACATGCCACTCACAGGCTAATATGTGATGCCAGTGCTATCCAGCATGCAGCACATGTGTTGCTTTTCCATCTTGGAGTCCTCAGTGTCTGCTTTTTGCCTCCCCTTCCAACTCATTAAGAGTGCATGCATGCCAGGGTTATTGTCATGTGGGAAATGTGTCATTTATGTACTGGATCTCTGCCTCGTCAGGCCTATGTGTGTGTGCGCTATGGTGCTCATTCCTGTTTCCATTTGTTATCTTTCATGTTTTTGCAGGTGATGAGGCACATGATGCTGTTGAGGAGGAGGAGATGGTGCAGACCCAGGAGGAATCACATCCACAACCGGGCACCAGTGGAGGACGTGGGGTGGTGGTGGGTGAAAACCCATTTCTCCTACAGAACATGCTGTCCACGGGTGTCTCTGGGTACACCAACGGAGACCTCTATGAATCAGGTGCTAAATCGGACATTGAGACATATGTGCCGTCGCAGGTGAGTGTTTCTGGCAGGGATGCTGTTCTGTCCAACCCACCTGCACCGGGGGTAGACCCCTCTATGGGGATTTCAGTGTTGGAAAGTCCGCCTGTGGGGGTTGCGGATGCAGGGTCACACTCCACAATATTTGCTCCTGTTCCTGGGCCAGCAGATCAAAGGAGGAATGCAGTCCTGCAGCCTCAGGCAGTGCCAGCACAGCAAGGTGCACATCACCTTGCCCCAAACAGGTGTGGTTCTCACCAACGCGGTGGCCGTGCACCACCAGACAATACTGTGTGGGAGAACTCCATGTACAGTATAGCAGCACAACAGGGGGCATTGTGTGAAATTATGGCTCAGGCAATGGATAGGGTGGCCACTTCCATTCTCCCCCCTGAAAGGCAGATGGAGCTCCAGCAGCAGGCAACAGACTCCATTTGCCACTCACACAGGGA
This sequence comes from Ambystoma mexicanum, assembly GCF_040938575.1. NCBI lineage: Eukaryota > Metazoa > Chordata > Amphibia > Caudata > Ambystomatidae > Ambystoma > Ambystoma mexicanum. The sequence continues at coordinate 1,174,351,027 of NC_090926.1, read as the reverse complement.
GGACATGTTGGCGTCCAACAGGGACCGACGTGCTGGACTGGAGACTCTGCGCACAGCCATAACTGTAGAGTCACAGGCCCACAGGGAAGCCCTCAGGTCCCTCAGAGATATTCTGGGTGAACTTGAGGTGTCCCGGAGTACAAGGGCAGAACAGCAGCTGGAGCAGCTGACACACAGACACACACACACTCTCAGCTGAGCTCCAAGCAACCCGTCAGGAGATCCAGGCATCACATGAGGCCATGCAGGCAGAAATGTGTGCTACCCGTGAGGCGCTGCATGGGGATCTCTGTACCATCATCCTGCAGAACCAAACCTTTCACACTTGCATGCTTGCTGCCATGGAGGAGCATGGCAGGGCTTTGTGTGGGCTGCCTCCCATATCATGGCCACCTTCTGATGTACCACCAGAGGGTGTTGACAGCGACGGCAGTTCTCCCACTGTAGCGTAGCCGTGCAGGCCATGAGCCCATGGAGGTATTTTTGTTTTTTCTCAACATCCATGCATGTGGGTGTTGGGGCCCCCCCCCCCCCCCGTCCACACATGGCCATTTTAGATTTTTTTTTTTTTTTTTTAACAGTGTGGTGCTTTGTGTGGCTCCCGTATGCATCCACTGTGTATTCCAGCTGGGCACATGCAGGCCTGTCCCGTCTTTGGGTTAGATGCTTTGGTTCCTGACACACACACCCCTCCTGCTTCCCCTTTCCATGGGCTTGCAAAGGGTGTGACCAAGTGACAGTAACTTACGCAGTGGCATTGGGCTCCCATAAGTTGTGTGGACAGTCTGTGGTCAAAACTGTGTATACGTCCCTAGTGGGTATTGTTGTGAAAATCTCCACTGCATGGTGGATTTATGTATGGTTCTACTTCCCTGACTTTTTCCTTATATACATGTACCTTCTTCATGTCTTAACAAGGCCATCTACTTTGCAGATGCAGTTCATGTTGTACGTAGTTCACTGATACATTTGCCTTACAGCAACAATCTGCAGTTGGAAGGAGTCAATGTGCTGCCTTAGTCAGGTTGTGACACTTGCACTACTTTTATTTTTTATTGTAATATATTGCCACTGTTTGACCATGTACTGATGTTTTCTCTTGCTGGTAAGTATGTGTTCATGTGTGTTGTTTTTGTATTCATTATTGAGAGCAAATTGTCTGTGGCCTGTTTCCATTTAGGACAGTGCACTTTGTGACACTTGTGTCATGTGTTGTGCATTCATTTGGTTGCTTACACATTGCATGCCATGCCATGGTGTGTTGGGTGACATGGCACTATTTTGATGTGGTATTTTGCAAGGGGGTAGTCCTTCATTCTGCATGAATTTGTGCCTTTTTGTGACACATCATTGGGTGTCTTTGAGTAGCTAGGGATGCACACAATATAGCACTTCCAGGTGAACAATCTCAGGCTGGTATGGTTGTGACAGTTGACTGTCCCTTTTGTCATCATCATTGATTGCGAGCTGGTATGTACCAGGCCTGTGTGCACTCCGCAGGGGTGGTATTTTAGGTGAAGTAATTTGGCACAGCTGGGTCCGGGCTGCCTCACCACGTTCCCTTTCACCTCCCATGCGCAGCGGCCCTTCATGTGGTTGGGGATGTGGGGGCACCACCATGTCCACCGGCACGCCCCACCGGGTTGCACCATTGTGCAGGACACATGCTGCCACTATGATCCTGCACACTACTGAGTGAGCATATAGCAGCTGCCCACCAGAGCGGTCAAGGGAGCGAAAGCGTGACTTGAGCACTCCGAATGTGCGCTCCACTATGCCCCGGGTTGCAATATGGGCTGTGTTGTATCTTACCTCGGGTGGTGGGGTGGGGTTCCGACTTGGCGTCATCATGTAGGTGCTCGAATGTAGGCACTGTCTCCTGGGAGGTGATAATGGCTATCATTAGTGGGGGTTTCACATTACTCAGTGTCTGACATGCATGCATGTGCAGAGGCATTTATACTCACCAATCAGCCATGTGTCGCCATGCCGCCCATCTTCCAGGTCCCGGTTTAGGGGTGACATTCTGAATATGAAACTTTCATGGCTTGACCCTGGATAGTTGGCATATACTGAGCTGATGATTCCCTTGGCATCACATACTACCTGCACGTTGATTGAATGCCAGTGCTTGCGGTTTCAATAGATGTGCTCAGTGGCCCTGGGAGGACGTAGAGCCACATGGGTGCAATCAATGGCATCTAGCACTTTGGGGAAGTGTGCCACCCTGTAAAAGTCCTGGACCACGGCCTTCCTTTCTGCAGGTGTTCTGGGCATGTATATGTGCCTGCGGACTGATGGGCGTGCAGTCATGATGGACAACACCTGGTGTAGGCAGCGTGACTGCGTGGCCTGTGACACACCCCCCACTATGGCACTTGTCTGCTGAAATGAACCAGTAGCCAAGAAGTACAGTACATTGAGCAACTTTTCCAAGGGGCTCAGTGCTTGCGAGCACAGGCTGGGTGATGCCCGGTCATCTTCCCATTCCCTCACCAGGTCTAGGATTATGTGTGTGGAAACCTGTACCTCCCATACACCTGGTCATCAGGCATCCCAAAAAGGCTGGTCCTGGGTAAAAGAATGTGGGGTCTGGCTACCCTCCTCCTCCTGCGGTGTCCCACGACCACTGCTGCGAGGAACGGTATATTCATCGTAGCGTCTGAGCTTGTTTGTTGTTTGCGTGCACTCTTATGCTGCGCTGGGCCGCTTACGCCTGCTTCCTGCTGGCGTACATGTTTCTGATCTTTTTTGGCGCACGCCTTTCCCCTTTTCGATTCCATGAATACGTGTTGTTAGCACGCGTGTGGGCGTTGCGAGCATTTACCTGCTGTACTTCCCCCATAACGGCCACATTATCACGCGTTGTTCTCCATTCCGCGTGTTACGCCCCGTGTTCCACCCACTTTTCTTGTGTGCGCTGCACTATGTGCGCTTTCCCTGTGCGCGTAACGCATGCCGTTTAGTGACGTGTGCGCCCGCGTGCGCCACCCACGAATTTAGCGCACATCCCAGGATTTACACGTGCAGTGCATTCCATGAACCGATGTGCGTGGCTTTGGCAGGTGTGCGCTGAGATTTTCACGCTTGCGCTGAGAATTTCACGCTTGCGCTCCCCTTTTCAGCGCACATTTATTCCATGAATCAGCCAGAAAATTGTTAAGGATATTCTGGAGTGACTCGACACAAACTGTTAATTCTCTGTGACCTATGTCTATGAGCAAGTATCTGGATTATAGAGATTTGAATAGAGCTAAAAAGAGAAGATAACAGAATTTTAAAAGTTACTATGCTCGTAAGGTACTAATGGGAATGTGGAGAACCCCTCTCAAAATTGTTAATGATTGACTCGACATAGACAGCTAATTGGTTGGGATCTAGGTCTATGAGTAAATATCTGGATTTTAGATATTTGATAAGAGAAAAAAGAGAATTTAACAAGTTATAAATTACCATGCTGTCCAAATAGTCAACCAAAACATATGTAGACTTTATTAAATCTGTGGAATGGAATAAACACAAAGTTTCATCGGCTACTGATGTGGAGGACTTTTCTGTTGTGAAATAAATTGTATGTTGGCCTAGGTAGTCAACACACCAAGTTTGGTTAGTACATGTTTTAAGATTCTGAATGGATGGTAGGAGTGAATGATTGATTGTGAGTTGAATCATGGTAAATTATTGAGATATGTTTTTTAGAATTGATATTTTATACATTTTTCTAAGCTAATAAATAAAAATTTGAATACAAAAAATGACATTTTTATTTATGAAAAGATAAATGTTTGATATATACCATTCCCTTTCCCACTGGTCGCGTTCGTTATTATATTATTGTTACTAGCCTCAAGGACCAAGGTTTAGGCACCCCTTTGTTTATAAATATCAGGGTGGAGAGAGGCAGAGAGGTTGTCCCAGAGGGAGGCAGCTGCTGGGATAAAGATCTACCCCTAAATCTCTGTTTGTGAAAGTGGCTCACCCGCAGAGAGTTGGACAAGGACGAGTGGAGGACTCTAGAGGTAGAGTATTAAGGAAGAGAGCGTTGTAGATAGTGCAGGCCCCGGCAGCAGAAAGCCTTGTGGGTTAAGCAGAGGTTCTTGAACTTGATCCATGCAGCCAGGGCTGGACTGGGAACCAAAAGTGGCACTGGAAATTTATTTCAAAGTGGCCCCATATTTCACAAAAGGAGCAAGCACAGCGCGTGAGCCCAAGCCTTCATGTTATGCACCCTGCCTGTGTCTTTAATTTACCTTGGCATGCAGCGTTATTCTACTTGCTGCCTTGCAGGCCCTTTAATGCACCTCAAGACATCCCACCACTTCTTATACTCATTTACCTGTATGTATTTCACGGCTTTAATGAGCCCTGCATGCATCCCATGCCCTTTAATGCATCATTATGCCTTCTAATACGGCCTCTGTGTTTCTATGCACAGTTCAGAAGTTTATGCCTTTCAAAGTGCACTCGCTATGCCTTTCTTTGCAATGTAAAGTGGTCATATGCAGTGAACCTCTGGCATTTTGGTAGTTTTCTTACATCGATACTGCCCAAAGCGCTACAAGGCCTTAACATTGGCAGACGGGCCCTATACAAATGACACCCAACATATAAACCCATTTGTGAACTCAGCCAGATGTCGACACATAAATGAATAAATGCATGAGTGCACGCATCCTAGCTCAAGGGGGGCCGGAGCGGGGGCAAGACACAGATTGATGCAGCCGATGAAACATACAGGTTGGAGGACGAGTAGTGGCAGCCAGGACTGGATGCTTGCCATTTCATCCTTACGATGTCAATGAAATAAGTACCACTGAGTTCAATAACCTATAACGCAATGTACACACATGTCATGGTATCAAATGGTGTAGGAAAAGGTTAGGAGATGTCAAGAACAGATTAGAGGCGAAGGTGGCATTGAGAACAAGGTGGCGATAGCAAGAGCAAAGGGTGGTACTGAGGTGGCGAAGTGGTACAGGGAAGAAGTGGATAACATCAGGAGAGTGCTGTTCTTTATCTGCGTAGGAAGGCATCAATTCATTTGTAGCTCTGTCTCCAGAGGCGCCAGGACTAGGTCCGGTCTGCTGTGTTAAACGCTTAATAAAACTTTGACGCTCCTAATTAACTTAAGCAGATAAGGAACCCGAGGAGGAACATGGAGCTTAACAGTGATACGGACAAGAACCCAATACAACTTAACAGCATTTACCATATACTAAAATAAACAAAACACATTTTCCCCAGCTTTAACAAACATACTTAAAAGCAAAATAAAGGAAATCGTAAATAAAACCTAGCATTAAACTTGGTAAACTGTTGTTCTTAAACAATAGATGACATTATAAAGCAGGTTTGACCAAAATAATGGTACCTCATGAGGAATCTTAAATACTTGCTCAATATACTGACAACCGATTGCAGTATGTATGTTGAATTGTGGTCTACACTCATCACGCTGCTTTCATACTTCTTGTATTTTCGTCCCAAACCCCATTCCACTGTTCATCAGTGCACCGTGCATCTACCCACCCTGGGATGACGCACACGGCCCTGACCCTTGCTGCTTGGTCGATGTTTCCTTACAAAAAGTACCAGAGGCCCATGTTGCCCAGTTCCCTGCGGGGGCAACTTTCAGACAAGAGACCTAGAGCGGTGTGTTTGTAGAGCACTTCTGCAGTCAGCGACTACTTCTAAGCACTTGGGCTGCCAATCGGCATTTGGCACCTGAGCAAGACTCATTTATCTCATCGGACTCAACATTCGCCTTCGCATTCTCAGCGGGACACACACACACACACACAAGTCTTTATGATCCCAAAGATCAGGGCGATTTGGCCCCCCCTTCACCGACCGCGCCCTTGGTTAACAGGGGGTCGGGGCGCAAGTGGGTAGGGCCAAGATGGGCCACTTTTTTTTTCACCACCTCGCTCTGGCGAGGAGGTTAAATAGGGTGCGTTAGCACCCCATTGTCATTGAATGATCCCGCCGCCGCAGGTTCATTCAATGACAATGAAGCGCCTGCCACGCCTTCTCCCACTACGCCAGCTCCGGGGAGCCCTTGAAAGAGGAACGGCGTAAAACCCGGAACGGGCCGTAACGGTAGCCTAATATATAAAACGGCAGCAAAACTCACCTGAAAATCACATGCAAACACGCATGAAGAATATTTTGGATATAGGGAAGGTTGAACAATGTGCTGTCATTAACCCATTGCTGCCCAAAAGCTACATTTTCACACGAAAAAGTACCCGGAACAGGCCGGAACGGTAGCCCAATATATAAAATGAAGAACCTTTCCCTTTCCATGCTCTACTCTCTATCTCTGATACTCTTGATGTTCTTGCCCCTGTCATGAACATCCACTTGAAGCCCAAAACCAAGTGCAACTCTTGGTATGACTCTGACCTAGTTACCCTCAAACGCAAGTGTAGGGTGGCTTAGAGGAAATGACAGGCTTCTTGTGCATTCTCTGACAAACTGGCCTGCGCCTGCTTCAAAGGCAATACCAGCTCCTTGTCCGCACTAAGAAGGGAGCCCACATCCAAGCCTGCATCTTTGCAGCATCTAACAACTTGGCCGTACTCTTTAAAATCTGCATGAAGCTGGCCAACCCTGCTGCAGTCGTTACCTCTCCTGTCGCCTCCGAGGCCATCTGCATGGCCTTTGCCTTTCATTTCATCTCAAAAACCCAGGACATCCTGTCCACCCTCTCGTCCTCTCCTCCTCCTTCCGCTTCTCTCTCCGCTACCTTTAACCCCCCTGCAGCCGCCTCTCCTCCCTCTTTCTCATTTTTTCCTCTGTTCTCCCTTGAAGAGATTTCCAGAAAGTCCAATCTATGAAAGTATCGTCACAACAGGTTAGTTCCTGTTCATCCAAAACCATCAAGGACCACATCGACACCCTTGTTCCTCCTCTGGCCGACTTCTGCAACCACTCCTTCGCATCTGGAGCCTTCCCCTCCCCTCTGAAGCATTCTCTTGTGCACCCTCTTCTCAAGAAACCCATAGCTGACCCCTCTTGCCGGCTAACTAATAGCCGATCTCTATCACTCCTTTCCTAGGCAAACTCCTGGAAAAGCTGGCCATCTCGCAGCTTAATCTTCACTCCGATTCTGTTGGTTGTCTCCATGACCATCAGTCTGGCTTCAGAGCTGCCAGAAGCATGGAAAGTGCTCTCCTGAACATCCGTGAAGACCTGCTCTCCACCCTTCATTCTAATATCCCATCTGTCCTCATCCTACTCAATCTTTCTTCTGCCTTTCACACAGTCAACCATGTCATGCTGCTCAATCGCCTCCGTAATAAGCTTGGTATCACTGATCAGGCCCTGGCCTGGCTGACCCCCTTTCTCTCCAACCGACCCTCCTAGGTCCAACTTGGGTCCTTCCTTTCCTCTATCTCACTTTCTACCTGTGGTGTTCCCCAGGGGTCTAACCTCTCTCCTTAGCTTTTCAACCAATACCTGGCACCACTCGCCCACTGCTTTGCTGCTCTCTGCTCAAACTTTCAGTGATATACGGATGACAACCAACTTGTTTTAAGGCTCCCCTCTGCCACCTCTTCTCCCTCTCTCATCTCTGACTGTGTGTCTGCAATCCAGGAGTGGTGCGCCGCCAACAACCTCTGCCTTAATGCCAGTACGACAGAGATCCTCCTCATCGGCACACCTGCACCTTCCTTTCCCATCACTCTCTGGCCGGTCTCCCTTGGCCCTCTCCCTGCTCCCACTTGCGAGGCTAAGAACCTCTGGGTCATCTTCGACTCCACTTTTCTCCACACATCTCTGACATCTCAAAAAAGTCTAACTACTAACTGCACCTCCGCAGAGGTATTCTCTTCCTTGCCTCTCCTTCCCCCAGAAACTTGCAACAGCCTCTTTGTCAATCTGCCTGCAACCACTCTCCACAGCTCATCAAGAACAGGACTGTGAGACTTGTCCTTGGCCTCAAGCCCTGCGATCGTATCTCTCCAGCCCTGAAATCTCTTCATTGGCTCCCAGTGTCTGCAAGGATTAAATTCAAGACCATTTGCCTTGTCCACAAGGCTTTGAACTCTCCCTCTGTAAATACCTTCCTACTTGAGCTCTTCGCTCCTTCACCTCCAACTCCCTCAGGGTCAGTCGCTTCTCTAAGCAACAAGTTGGGGGTAGCTCCCTTTCTTCTGCTGGGGCATCCATCTGGAACAGCCTCCCTGCCTCTCTGAAACTTGAGGAGAACCATCTTCGGTTCCGGAAGCACCTCAAGACCTTCCACTTTGCTCCTTCCTCTCCCCTGCTAAACTGTCTACTTTGGAACCGGGCACCTGGTTACCCTCTGATATCGGGCCCAGATCCCTGCCCTCCCAGCCACACACCCGCACTGCCTCCTGACAACCCTTGCACTTGGGTCTGTATATGCTACCCTACAGTCCCCTTCGAGCATTTATAATACACCCGTTGTTTACACCTTATTTTCGCACTTACCACCTGCTGGCCGCACTACCTGTTGTTTTTCTATCACGTGTTCAGCACTTTCCACTCTTCCCCTGCCCCTCGCACTTCCCTCTTCCCTTTCCCCTGCACTTGCACGTTCTTAATGTCACTGGGCCTAGTAAGATTGTTGTTCTGTACTCCCTCGTTTCCCCTCCGTTGCCTCGTTGCGCTCTGAAACAATTGTGTATGCGCGCAATACATATAAAATATCATATAAATATCAGCCGCAGAAGGAAGGTGAGTAACAGCGATATTCGATTGAATAGAAATGATTTCATCCATAAAACATGTGGACAAGGAATTACAGAGGGCCTGAGAGGAGGGAAGAGGAACCAGTAAGCTAGTAGAGAGATTACAAACCACTTTGAACAACTCCCTGGGATGAGTCACAGAAGTTTCAATAATAGATGCAACGTAGACACGTTTGGCACATGAAATGGCTAGGTGATACTGGGAGGTGACCAGAGACAAGGCAAGCTTTTTCCTGGGGGTATAAGAGTGCCTCCACTTTTGCTCCATATACCTACGTTGTAGGCAAAGGGCACACAGCTTGTCCATGAACCACTGCTGAGAGGGGTGTGAAGATAGCCTAGATGTCTTGAGCTGAGCAAGGCAGCCAGCAAATGCGGTCAGAGTACTAGTTAAAGAATTCATGGCCACAGGGGACAGCCCTGAAAGTCGGGCAAGCATAAAAGAGGTCATATCAGATTTAGATACTGAGCGTCATCCACACCGCTGGACTAATTTTGCTGGTGGAGCAGATGGCGGGCCCCTAATGCCCCAGGTGAAGGGAACAAAGAAATGATCAGACCACAGGATTTGAAAGGCCACTAAAAGAGTGATCTCAGCATCTGCTAAGAAAATGAGGTCCAAGGTGTTACCTAAGGAATGGGTCTGTTCTTGAACCTGCTGGGGGAGGGAGAGTTCTTTCATAGAGGACAGAAACTTTGAATCTTAAAGTTATCCACCTCATTGACCTTAAGATTAAAGTCACCCACAATTGTAAGTGGTTATTTATAACATGCTTAATACCCAGAGATTTCTAAGCTCGGACCCGGACATCGAACCTGTGTTGCTCCGCATTGTCTTGCTACCAAGGCGAGCACGTTGCCCCAGAGCTATACTCCCGACACAATGGCATATCATCCTAACAAAGACAGTTGTTATTTACCTGAAGGAGATGAATGTAAATCCTGTTCTTACTCCAGGAGAGGTTGGAACCTATCACTTCTTTTCGTACATTGTTGATACAACTGAACTTTTTATTATCAAGTTTTGAATCCGAAAGAACTGTGTTGGAACTTTGTGGCAAAACAGAATTTCCTGATTTCTTTTGAACTGTGGAGCAAATCCTTGCTCAAACCTGGGGAAGGGGAATTAACCCATGTTATGAGAAGAGGCAGTGGCCACATTGTCATGTGGTTTTCTGTTGTATATAATTGTTTGATTAAACTGCCATACATTTCCTTATTGATTTATTGAGTATACAAGTGTGATGGACAGATATCCTTTTGTAAGAGTATTTTCTTTAGTTTATTCTAGGCAGGAAAATCCTTGTCAGGGTAGGGAAAGAGTGGCGTTTATCCTACCTTTTTATTTAATAAAATGCTAAAGTTGAAACTTTACAAAGTGCTCAGCCTCACATTTCTTACCCCTCACAATAGGTTCTGAGATGATGGATGGTTGGGGAAATCCAAGGTTCAAGGCAGAGGCAAGAGGGATAATGGTACTCAACGAGCGCACTAGTGCTAGGTTAAAATCTGGGAAGGCCTTCTCACTGGAGTTGGTAACAGATGGAAAGAGCACCTAAAGAAAGGGGCCGACTTTATTCAGATGATGAGTTATTTAGTCCAGTGAGTTTCAGACAAATTGGGCCGACTGATTGTGGAGGGTGACCAGAAAATGGTCAGAGTATGAGGAGTCAAAGTGAAGACAGTGGCTGTAGTCATGTTTACGGCAGGTTGAATTGACAGGTGTTCAGTGTCAGAGATTTGATTAAGAGGTCTAAGTCATTGGAAAAGAGAGATTGAAGACTCAAGGAGGTCAATAGATGAGAATTATGCAAGAGGAGGTGGAGCAAGGAGCTGAATACAAACATACTCAAAAGAAAATTAGATTAAGTAATTAGGGAGAAAGGTAGATGGCGTGTCTTTACTGATCAGAAGACCTCCCATCCTGCCATCCTTCTAGGATAATCAGTAAGAGTAGGGAAAGTTAGAGGTATCAGTGTGAAGGGCTTCTAGTGAGGCTGATGAAGATATGGTGTTTACCCCATTGATACACACAAGTTACTGGTTATCAGCACATAGAGACCCATTTTATTATGTAGTGTGGAACTTAGTGCCCAATTCTGCTAGTGGTGTAACACATCCATGGCCCTTAGGGCCATATTCTGCCTGGGTTGTAATTCATGGGTGACTTCCTCATTTGGAATGTACATTTGCTTTTTACACCAGTTTTCTAGCTTTATAATGGGACCTATTCTGCTAGAAGTGGAACAACCCCAAGGGGATATTACACCTCTAGCAGAATAGGCCCCATTATAAAGATAGGAAACAGGTGTAAAAACAGGTGTACATTCTGAATGGGGAATTCACTCATGAATTACACCTCTAATTACACCTCCATCAGAATAGGCCACTAAGTCCAGACATGCTTCCTTTATAACTATGTCCCGACATCATCCCTTATCACTGTTTCCCTTCTTGAGTAACAAACCAACTGCCTGCGTATTTGTAATGATCTTAGGGTGTGAGGCAAACAGTGTTCATTTTTAATTTAATTCATATTTTTACTTTATCCTCCAGAATGTGCAGCTTAGTTTATATGAACAAACAAACGCCGCTTTCACCACAAGAAGTATTCAACATTTTAAGGCATCACGTAAAAGGCAATATTTCCACACTTCCAGCAACTAACCCAGAAAATGGTCAGGTGTTCCTATACAGTTATGAATGACAAAAGCATAGAAAAGATGATTGGAGATGTGATCAGTATAAATGGATTCAGAACGGAAGGCATTTTCTGCCGAGGGCCAGTCCTGTGGTGTGGAAGACATACTTCCAAAGATTAATTGGTAGAGAGGAAGTTACATTTTACAGATATGGCTATGAAGTTCTTGATGGAAGTGTTGAAAAAGTGATTCTCCATTATCTAGGCGAAGACAAAACACCTGAGCCATGCATGTCTCATGGAAATATTAGAAAATACCCCTTAAAAGCTCATGTTCGCACAATGCCATCTGTGCTGATAGAAACTGCTGAAAATAAAGATTTAGGTCCAATTTCAAGTTACCAGAAAATAATTGCAGAATGCGATGCTTCCCCTACCCACATGAGAGTTACAGTGCTGAAAAATACAGAGCAAATAAAAAATAAATTTAAGTATGGGAAACAGAAATGTAGTATCAGTCATGATGATTTATATAACATCTACACGCTTCAGTATGCACTGGAAGGGTTTGTATGCCATTACTCTCTGGTTCCCAAATTTCCAGACATTATCAATATTTTTGAGGGAGTGATGAAGTTGAATTCAAGAACCCTAATTTCATATGACACAACATTTCAATTTGGTGATTTTTACTTCTCTCCATTAATATTTCAATGTTCATTATTTGAGTAAAATCCGGCAATCCCTGCCTTTGTACTGATTCATGATAAACGCACAACAATTGCTCATGAACTTTTTTTTTCTTTTGTAGCAAAGCGTATGCCTCAAATTAACCAGAGTTCCATTATTATAGTAACAGACAGAGAAGCTGCTATTGTGAAATCTGTAGAGAATATTATTCCAAGATGCAAGCACGTGGTTTGTTGGAACCACATACTGAAAGACGTGGAATTCTGGGTTCCACGTCATGAAGGAGGAAAAGCAGACAGAAAAGTGTACACCGATAATGTTCTACAGCTCTTAGACTGCAAAAATGAAGAAGACTTTCTAACATTGTTGGAAAAATTAAGGGCAACATGGAGTGCTTCTTTTGTAAAATATTTTGAGGAAAAACTGAGCAAAGACATCTTGACAAAGGCAGGCAGATGGGTCTTGGAAACAGTTGGCATTTATAGGAAAACCAGTGGAGTTACGACTAATGTGTCAGAAAGCATGAATGCAGTGATGAAAAGACTGACTAAGCACAAAGAGGTTCACATGGATGAAATGGTATTGGCAATCTACTTTTTGCAAACATTTTATCTAAAGGAAGTGTTGAGAGGACAGTGTGGTATGGGGAATTATCACATGTCAAACAGGCATGCTGGCAAAAAACTTAATTCTGGTGATATTGAATTCCCATTTGATTACATACCTGTGGAAAAGATAGTGGACTTCATAAAGAAGGGTCACTATGATGAAGAACCTGTAACAATATCAAAAGGTGATGAGAGCAAAGCAAATACAATGGAAGGCCTAGCAGACTTGATAGTTAAGCAAAACCGAGTATTTCTTCAGGCACAGTCTGGATATTTCATAGTTACCGGATTACGAGACAAAAAGTATGTGAAACATGCTCTTGAAACAGTTCACAAACATGCTACCACATTCTGGCTGCACAGAAGTCAATTGGTAAGAGTTCAATACAGTAAAGAATAGTGTACTCTCTGAAAAAGCTCGGGATGAATGTCAGAAAAGGCAAATCTGGAAGGAAAAGAATTAGACAGAAAGATGAGCTGCAGACTGTAGCCGCAATGGATTCTATTCTGATGAGTGAAACTAAATTTGATGACACTCAGGAAGACATTAAAGCAAAAATTAAACATACCAAACATATGAACCCATAGGAGAATGTTCCCAAATTAAGAACATTTGACCTCTTTTCTGGTAGACGAGTATGATCTGGTGTACCGCAGCGGTCAAGCTCACCTAAACAAACAAATAAAACGGTGCCACTTCCATGAGAATTAATACCAGATTATCCACGCAAGCAGAGTGTACTAGTTCAAAATATTTACATCAATGTTGAAGACATGAAGTCTCTCTTAGGTGATAACTGGCTGGTTGACACAGTCATTGATGGCTTCTTGCTTACTGGAGCTTCTCTAAAACATGTCACTGAATGTGATGTACGTGTGAGTGTTTTCAGTCCATTCATAATTAATTCCATTGATTTACTTGGATACTCTTCAAGTGTTCACGAGTTCGGCATCAAATGAGATATTATGGCAAAGGACATCTGGATTATCCCCACAAATGTGCAAAATACTCACTGGGTACTTATGCTGGTGTTCATGAAGTGGAAGATTATTCTATATTTAGACTCCAATAAAACACTCTACACAAAGTACATAAACATACTACAAACATTCATGGACATGCAGGTGGCATCCAAAATTGACTGGTCTCAGTGGACAATCCATGCTTCTCATGATGTACCAGCTCAGCATGATTCATCCAGCTGTGGACTATTTATCTGCTTATTTGCACATATATTGTGTAGTGGGTCACTTGTACCATTCCCTGCAGACATGACTGCTGTGCGGCAGTGGACAGCTATGAAATTAATTAGTGGAAAATTCTTTCTCCCAAAATCACAGTTGAAGAAACAAAATATTGCAGAGAAAAGAAAGAGATTAAGCAGAATATTAAGAAAGATTTTAATACATCGTTTTTAAGGAATACTCCAAAAGAGGCCACATCCACTGTTGAATTCTTATCTACAGCATTAGATGACTATTACATGGCAACTTGGTTCCTTTGTTTCATGGGTAAACTCTGTAAAAAACCAACAAAGTCAAAAATGATACTCTGCCAGGGACTATGCCAGGACTGGTATCATTTGTCTTGCCTTGACCTAGCTCATTTCCCTAGTGGTCTGTACAAATGTCCGAAGTGCATTTAGGGAAGCACTATGTATTTGAAAAAACAGAATAAATCTCTTCAAATACACACAGATGTCTACCTAAAGACCAATAAAATATGACACTCACACTGCATCAAAGCTTATGGACAACCTTTGAAGGACATTTTATGTTACGTTTTATTTGACTTGTTAGCACAACATTTGCCAGATGCAGCTGGTTCAGGCAACACAATCTGCTTGTCTCGTGTGCTAGATTAACAGGAATAGAAGGCATGTTTTACAGACATCCTACAAGTGAGATGACATCCCAAGGCTCTCAGGTGGCTTGGTCAAGAGTTTGAAGAAAGGGATGGCATATATTTTGAAAGAGAGCTCATCCATAAATGTCTTATTGGTAGCTTGAAACCATGTTATAGTATCTCATTTACAATGTTATTTCATTTATTTACATTTGGTTAAATGTTATAAAATCTATGCTAACATACAAGTACTAATGTCTCTCGCATTTGCAGATTTATTACACTGGGGGTGGTAAGTGACACTGGTGAATTGTACTTAGTGCCATTGATGAATTTGGGTATTCATTGCAGTCATACCCAATGCAGAAAACTCAGATCTCTTGTCCCATTTTACGAACTTGTCACACAACGTTGCAGTCCTCTTCCTGTGCCTTCCACTTGTGCAGTGGAATGTACATAAACATAAGCATATGCACAGCACTAGCCAAGTTATCCTGAGCGAGTCACTTGTCCCAACAGGTAGCGGAGAGTCTTCTCCTTTGCATGTGCTCCCCTCACCCACTTGATTCCATTTGCGCAGCCCTACCAGACACTGCTGGGGAGTGCCCCTGCTCTTGTGTTTCCTCTTACTGACCCCCCTCCCTCCGTTTCGTCTTTGTGGGTTTTTTTGCTCGTTTGGTCCTTTCCCAGTCCCTCCCTGACCTTCACCCCTGCACACCCTGGTCCGCCTGGAACTCCTGGATTGGGCCATGAGCGAATCACGTGTCCCTCATCCTGAAGAACTCCAGGGCAGCCTTGCCTGAACAGCCATCGGCTAAGGACCAGAGGCAAAGGGAAGCTCCCTCCAGAGCACCTCCACTCCCTGTTTGCCCGTTAGCCCATGGATGCCTGACGTAGACAACCTACAGTGACTGACAAGGTAAGAATGGTGTGGGCGGAGAGTACAGCCATTAATGTAGTCCAGTAAATCACCACCACTCTTATTACCTAATATCATATATCTATCTACCTGTGTTCCATCTTTTGCATTTAGCCTAACTGTGTAAATTAGACATGTGTTTCTTCTAACTAACCGTACTAAAAACTATCAAATACTGCATACTCACCTGCAAATTCTGAACTGGACACAACCATACCTCTACCGCACCACAACCTGCATGCACTTCACAACACCCAACCCTGCATAAAACCAAACCATGCACAATCATACCTCAACACGACATGACGGCTACCAACCAAAAATGCATTAGCGCTCAGGGACCTGTTTCTCCGAACTGAAGCTGCCAACAGTACATCAAAGCTCTCTTGCTCTTCTCTCTCAATCCCACTAACAACCCCCTGCCCCAACACTCCTCACATTGCAGATCTGCCAGTGTGCCAAGAGACTACACCAGTGGCAACAGTGTGCGGTACAAGATCTCATAACATTAACATCATTTGCCAGTGTCAGCATCAAATACCCAGCTTCTTCCACCATATGCTCAAGCTCTTCTGTGATAAGACTTTGCTCTTCTACCATACAGCATACCATCATACCTTTAACTGACAAGTTCTACTCCATATTTCCAGGTACTGGCAGACACACCACTAAAGACCATGTTTCTGAGTAATGGGTTAATGACAGGCATCGTTTAACTTTTCTCATTTCCAAATGTTCTTCATGTGTGTTTGCATCATTTTCAGGTGAGTTTCACTGCCGTTCTATATATAAGGGTAGCGTTCCGGCTCGTTCCGGGTACTGTTTCGTGATAAAATGTAGATTTTGGGCAGTAATGAGTTAATGACAGCATATTGGTACATCTTTCTCATTTCAAAATGTTCTTCATGTGTGTTTGCATCATTTTCAGGTGAGATTCGCTGCTGTTTTATATATTAGGGTAGCGCTCCGGCCCGTTCTGTGTACTTTTTCATGATAAAATGTAGATTTTGGGCAGTAATGGGTTAATGACAGCATATTGGTGGAGCTTTCCCATTTCAAAATGTTCTTCATGTGTGTTTGCATCATTTTCAGGTGAGTTTTGCTGCCATTTTATATCTCAGGGTACCGTTCCGGCCCGTTCCGGGTACTTTTTCGTTTGAAAATGTAGATTTTGGGCAGTAATGGGTTAATGACAGCATATTGGTACATCTTTCCCATTTCAAAATGTTCTTCATGTGCGTTTGCATCATTTTCAGGTGAGTTTTGCTGCCGTTTTATATGTTAGGGTACCGTTCCGACCCGTTCCGGGTACTTTTTCGTGATAAAATGTAGATTTTGGGCAGTAATGGGTTAATGACAGCATATTGGTACATCTTTCCCATTTCAAAATGTTCTTCATGTGTGTTTGAATCATTTTCAGGTGAGTTTTGCTGCCATTTTATATGTTAGGGTACCATTCCGGCCCGTTCCGGAGCGTTCCCGGTTTTACACACACCCCTTGAAAGACTCCCCCGAGCTGGCGTGGTGTGGGGCTAATGGCGCCAATGGCGCCTTTTCTTATGAAACATATTACAGTAAAAGGCCACCTGCTGCGCCTTCTCCCGCAACGCCAGCTCGGGGGAGCCCTTGAAAGACACCCCCGAGCTGGCGTGGCGGGGGCTAATGGTGCCCTGGGGGCGTGGCACCCCGGGCAGTCGCCCAGCTCGCCCCCCTCAAGGCCGGCTCTGCCAAAGAGCACATTCTCGTTTTGTGGACTACAGTCCCAAAATACAGACGCCTTACACCTTGATGCCATTATTTTCACAAAAAATCCTCTTTTTATATCAGCAATCTACTCACTCAGTACTAGATTTGATGCAGTATTTATCTAAAGCTTCATTAACCAAACTGTGCATGGACGTTGATTATTAAACAATTTTCAGCATAGTGCTTCAGCTTAGTACGTGTCTCCAGTCGATTTCAATGCACTTCTATAGAAGCATAAAGTTAAAGTATTTGTCCAGTATCATTATGCCCCCAATTTGCTCACCCTGTGAATCCAGGTTTGAAACAACAGTCCGGGAGTCCCTTGGGCACACAGGCAGCACTTTACCCACTCGGCCGCATGGCAAAACACACCTAAATCTGTCCCGGCCACCCTGGTCTGCAGGTAGCCATGCAGCCCTAGAAGATGCATAACGTTTCAGTGGACGTGGACGGCAGTGACAGCTGGCTGTACCACAGCAGATACGGCTTGTCGCCACGTGGTGGTGGAGTTCAGCCGCAACATGAAGGTACGGGCCTTGGAGGTGTGTGCCTGGGGATTGGCCACTGTGCACTAGCTGGAGAGCTGCAGCGTGGGCTTGAATACTGTGTACAGCGACTACACATCCTACGAATGCTACCAGCGAATGCACCTGATCCGAGGTGATGATTGCACCCAGCCTACACATTCATCCTAATCACAGTTTCTATTTTCCACTGCATTTTTTGAAATTCTACATCTTTAAATAAAAAGTGCACTCCTTTTTATTCGTTTTTCTGGAAATGTTATATATATTCGTAGCTATTTCATGAATTCATAATTCAGCGTTTTCTGGGTTGACCCACTATCACTTCCACGTTCGTAAACTGTGTTAAATTAGAATTCAAGGCAACAGTTTATGGCAAAATGCAAATTGGGTGTCACTTTCAACTGATATTTTTTTTTTTTTACTTGGAGATAACTGAATTCTATGACAAGACTGGAGGCATCAACTTCTTTATTTACTACCCTTCAAACTATATCAAACAACTACAAAGAAATGTCCATATGTCCATATGACTTTCACTTTAAAACTACAAATCCCCAAAGTCTCTGTAGTCCTTCTTCCTCCAGCTCAGCTATGATCACATCCTGTCCCTGAGCTCCTCCTCTTCTTTTACTGCTCTTCAAGCAGATAAGTGAATTTCTCTTTACCTCCCAGATTATGTGTGTTTTTTTATAGCAGTGGGGTAGGATTTCAATATGTTAGAGATTAGAATGCCTTTGGAGCAGGTTTATACAGCTTTCAAGCGCGTATTGATAGTATTTACGGCGTGTGAGGCATATTAGACATAGGTAAAAGGACTCCAGTCCGGGGAAGGGGCGGCATCTGCTGCGTTCGCGAGCCAAGTTGTCGCGACGTATTGGCCGACTCATCAAGCAGCGGGAGCTCCAGCAGCCTAAGCTCCGTGCCGTATTACCGGCACGTTAGGGGTGCGCACCTAGCCGCGGAGCTCCCTCGGCCCCCCGCACCCGCCCAAGCGGGAGAGAGGGCTCACTGTGGCAAGCCCCCTCCTTCGTGGAGGCGGGGCCGGGCGCCGTTCTCAGCGAGCCCTCGCGGAGGGCCGTTGTGGTAGAATCCAGTCCCCAACCTCGTGGGGGCGGAGCTTACGAGGCCCACGCCGCGTCGCATTCATTACGCAACGCTGCCGAGGCAGAGGAGTGAGAGAGCTCCTAGGGAGCTCGGTTGTATTTAAATTGCCTGTTTTCCCCTCGCACGCTTGAAAGCGCTCACCGAGTGAGGGTTGGCACAGACTCAGAAGACAGAGGCAGCAAGCGAGAGCATCTCGCAGCATATATTTAAAAAATTTAAATAGGGCCAGCTGGCACCCACGCACGAGGCTACTGCCCCCATGATACAATAGAGAATCACAAGCCATCACAGGCACAATATATTAAGAGTCTGGTGCAGCCACAAGAGAGCATTAAAAAAAGAAAAAAAATAATTTAATAAATACATTTCGTGAGGGAAGCATCTACTAGGAAGTGGCCAGCAAGATACACCTATATTGAGGTAATAAGGCATGCAGCACCCCTATCATGTCAATATTCGAATGGAGTGAGGAAGAGCAGTCCCTAGACTTGGCTGCAAGTTTCAAGGAGGTGCTGGGGAATTCCCTAGTAGATGCTGTGGCTCAAGGGGTGAGGCCCTTACAAGAAACGCTAGAGACTCTAGAAGCAATGTTTAGTCAGCCTAAAGATAGCACCAAGAAGACTCGCAGCTTGCCAGTGAACCCTCTGGAGCAGGGTCTATGGGATGTATTCAGGCCCGCAAGAGAAAAGCCTCTGCAGACCCCCAGGGCCCTTTGGATGGGGTGGATGATAAGGCCCCGGAGGTCGCCGACGCCTTCGTGAAGCTTAAGAAAGCAAATTTGCAGCATCAGGCCGTGCCGGACCTCATGACCCCCTCTCCTGGGGAAGAATATGAAGGAGATGATGACCCAGGCTCGGAAGAAGAGCCAGAGGAAGGGGACTCAACCCCTAAAGAGCCAGAGGAGCCAGTCAAGGAGGAATGGGCGAAGCCCAGCGGGGGTAAGACAGCCCGCAAAGAAAAGCACCTCGAAGAGGAGCAGGACGATATGTTCGACCCGGACACCATTAGGAATCCGAGGTCTTCCGACTGGCAGCCCTCACCAAAAATGGCTCAATATATGACAGCTAGGCTGAGGAAAGCGTTGGATAAGGAGGTGCGTCAGCGGCTCCGAGCAGAATGCCCCGGACCAGACTTGCCGGGGAAAGTGGCAGAAGCCCCCGAACTAGATCCGAAGATGCTCACCTTTGTCTCAAAGACCAATAAGGAACCCCGTAAGGGGATAGATAGGTCTTGGAAGAGTTGCCAGGAGAAGGTCCTGGACTTAGCCGGTCCTCTCGCGAAGATCATGGACTTAGCAGAAAGGGCGAGAGACACAGGCGAAGAGGTGGACCCAGAGGCTCTAGCTGGATGGGCGCAAAGGGCGGTTTGCCTCCTAGGAAACGCGAATTGCGCTATAGCCTCAGAGAGACAAAGGGGGTTGCTTCTAAAGATAGACTCGAAGCTCAGTGACCTAGCTTCCTAGGAGGCCGGGGAGGCAGCTAAAGGGCTCTTGTTTGGCGAGACTTTCGGGAAGGAGATGGGCCACTTTGTAGGCACATACGCTTCGCTGGAGAAAGCGCAAGCATCCATACGAAAGATCTTCCCTCAGAGAGCTTTTGCCGGGACCAGTCGTTACAGGGGTCGCTCGGCCGGTCGCCAACAAGGAGGTAGAAGACCCCCGAATCACAGAGCCCAGTACTGGGAGAACAGGCAACAGGACACGTTCTTCCCAGCCAGAAGAACGTGTTTACACCAGGTAAGAGCAAAAACCTACCCTCAAGTGGGAGGGAGGACAAGTATGTTCTGGGGAATCTGGTGCACGCTTTCCAGTGATGCCTGGATTTTGCAAACCGTCAGAGGTCTGCAGCTAGAGTTCATTCAGGAGCCAGTGCAGACAAGAGTACCCCAGCGCCCGCGCATAGCGAAAGCGGAACAGGCGTCCCTCAAAACAGAATTAGAACATTTAGTGAAGAAAAAAGCCATAGAAAGATGCCCCGGGGCCCCGAGTTTCCTCAGCAATATGTTTCTCGTTCACAGGAAGGAGAAAGTTCGCCCTGTAATAAACCTAAAGGAATTGAACGGATGGATAATTTACCATCATTTAAGATGGAGGGAATCCATCAGCTCAGAGACTCCCTGAGAGGAGGAGATTGGCTAACCAGGTTAGATCTAAAAGTCGCCTACCTTACGGTACCAGTACAGAATCATTTCAGGAGATTCCTGGCTTTTTGCTGGAAAGGACAGTTCTGGCAATTCAGAACAATGCCATTCGGGCTTGCGTCAGCGCCTTGGGCGTTCATGAAATTGATGAAACCAGTTGCCGCAGCCATCCGAGAGAAAGGGATTCGGCTGATTATATATTTGGACGATCTGTTGCTCCTAGCAGAAGATCGGGGGGCACTGGAGTATCAGACCGAGTGGGTACTAGACCTATTGCAGTCGCTGGGGTTTCTGGTAAACACGGAGAAGTCAGATACAAAGCCGGCGCAGAGGCTGGATTTCCTCGGCTTCGTCCTGGATACAAGGAAAGCCACTCTGGAGCTTCCAGCGAGAAAGATACAAGATATCAAGAGAGATCAGAGCATGCTTGGGGAAGAAAGTGATTTCTCTGAGGGTTCTGGCGAGAAATGTGGGCCTCCTGGCAGCCTCCATACAAGCCATTTTTCTGGGGCCCTTACACTATCGAGCCTTGCAAAGATTGAAGATCAGACAACTACAACAAGGGTTGAGATATCATCAATCGATACCGCTAGATCAGGAGTCCATCACGGAGCTGGAATGGTGGTTGCAGAATATGGACGCCTGGATTGGGCGTGCCATATTTGGGGACCGGCCGGATCTCGTGATAGTCGGATGCCAGTCGTCTAGGATGGGGAGCTAGATGCGGAGAATTGCAAACCGGAGGGAAATGGAGCACAGAGGAGTTGAGCCTGCACATAAATTGCCTGGAGCTGCTAGCAGGCTCCTTCGCAATAAAGACTTTCACGAGAGACAGAGTGAAGTGTTGCGTCCTGCTAAAAATTGACAACATTTCAGCAGTACGTTACATAAATCACTTAGGGGGGACGAAGTCCAAGATGTTAGCCGAGCTAGCGAAGGACTTCTGGCATTACTGCCTGAAGACAGGGATGTCAGTGACAGCGGAATACCTACCCGGGGCACTGAACGTAATAGCAGATTGGAACTCTCGATACCTCACGGACTCCAGAGATTGGAGGCTGGATCCAGCAGTGTTTCAGATGTTGGATCAGAAGTGGGGTCCACTACACCAGGATCTGTTTGCGTCTCGCCTCAACGCTCAGATACCCAGCTACATCAGCTGTAGGCTAGACCCAGACGCAAAAGGTACGGACGCATTCCTGCAGGACTGGGCAGGCAGCATGCATTACGCATTCCCTCCGTTCGTGATGCTGAGCAGAGTGCTGGTGAAATGTTGGAGGGAGAGGGCGGAGCTGGTGCTGATAGCACCATTGTTGAATGATCAGGTTTGGTTCCCAACGCTAATAGAACGCTTGATAGATCTGCCGAGAGTCCTCCCGGAAGGGGAGCGATTGCTCACGGACCCAACTGGGCAGTATCATCCTCTGAGAGTGAGAGGGACACTCCCGCTCATCGCGTGCAGGATATCAGGAGACGATGGGAACTGCCGGGCATTTCGATGCAGGCAGCAGAACTCATTACCGAATCCTGGGCTCCATCGACTAGGAGGAGCTACGACGCAGCTTGGGCCAAGTGGACGAACTGGTGTAGAGGGAGAGGTTTTCATCCCATTTCTGCACCTGTAGTAGCCATACTAAATTTCCTAGCGCAACTGCTGCAGGATGGGAAAGCATTCCGCACTATAGGAGTGTACAGATCGGCAATTTCCGCAGGTCACATACCGATGTAAGGTGTGCCAGAGGGTGAACACCCAGCAGTGTGTAGGCTCATTAGAGGAGCTAAGTTTAAAGCACCACCTGTGCCCAGGTAGACAGCATTATGGGACGTGACGCGAGTATTGAGATTATTAGAAAGTTGGCCGGTTAATAGATACTTGTCTCTCAAGCAGTTATCGGGCAAATTGGCAATGCTGCTATGTCTCATATCCTGTAAGAGAGTATCGGATGTCAAAGCATTAGAGATTAATAGGAGGACATTCGGACCAGAAGGAGTGTCCTTTGTGGTAGTACAGAGGACTAAATCGAACACATCCACGGTGCACTATCCCTATTTCCCAAATAATTCCAAATGGTGCGTAGCTAGTTGCATCAAAGAATACGAGGCCAGGACGGCAGAGAATAGAGCGATGAGTGTAAATCAGCTGCTAATAGCGCGCAGGAAGCCCTTTCAAGCCGTAAAGACAGCTACCATAGCGAGATGGGTCAGAGAAGTAATGCTAGCAGCAGGTATTGATTTGAAGAAGTATGGTGCGCATTCAGTGAGAGGGGCCATGGCGTCCAAAGCATATAGGACAGGGGTTCCTTTGCAAGATATTATGGCAGCAGCAGACTGGGCGAATGATCGTATCTTCAGGGAATTTTATTTTAAACTAACTGAGAGTATTGCAAGTGCAGTGTTGGGACAGCTTTGAACAAGCATAATGCTCACGTCGAGTCTTGTCATAGAATAAAAATAACCCGTGCTAACTGCGCAGGGAGTATTAAATCTATTAAAGACTAGGAGGCGAGCATTAGTTCCCACCCGCAACTGTTTGATAATCATATGATATGTAATTGTGTAAGGATATGATGACAAACTAGATTCCGCCCTGATATTATGTTTTTGTTTTCCCTAGGGGAAGAGCAGAAGAACAACTGAGGGAATGGACTAGAAAGGAAGGCGCGAGTCAGCCAGTGTGAAGTTACTATTGTTGGAGTTCAAGAAGTCCTTGCTCGGTTGGCAGGACGAGAAAGTTTGGTTACAGGACATTCAGAGCACGTAAAAGAGGAGGAGCTCAGGGACAGGATGTGGTCATAGCTGAGCTGGAGGAAGAAGGACTACAGAGACTTTGGGGATTTGTAGTTTTAAAGTGAAAGTCATATGGACATTTCTTTGTAGTGGTTTGATATAGTTTGTTGAAACTGCTGAAGGGTTCACCTCCTAGTCTTTAATAGAATTAATACTGCCTGCGCAGTTAGCAGGGGTAATCTTTATTGTTTAAAAATAAAATGTTCAGGGGCTTTTGCCTGAAGTGTTTCGATCATCAAAACAGAATTTTGATGATGTGCACGTGCGTACTGTTGGGAGATTAGTGTGGGTTACCGTTTATCTAATGTAGCAGAGAACTAGAGTTGCAAAGCAGCTGCCAAGTCGATGGCATCGCTGACACAAGGCCCTATCCACTTTCAGAGAGTGAGTCTAGTGGGTCTACGGGAACTTGATGGAGGTGAGCTATTTACTAGAGCGAGGAACAAGATCCTCGAGCAAAGGATTCCATGATCTCTAGATTCTCGAGGATCCAACGAGCAGCTCATTGCCATCAATGGTTCCTTCATGATGGTGATATCGTTCAGTGTCTTGCTCTTGATTACCTACTTAGTCAACAATGGACATGGATCTTGCGGCTTGCCAAGGCCTCCCCTCATACAGCCTTGGCCGGCTGCAGCCTGCCCTGCTGACCTGCCTGCACTGCTAATGTGTGAACTGCAGGGGCCAGCCCGGAGCACGTGCGGTTCCAATCCGGTGCCCAGCCCAAGAGGCCTTCATGCGCAGGCACCCGTGGGCCTAGCCCTGTTGGGAAGAAAAGAAAATGTGCAGCGCCTGCCTCGGTCGCTTGTGGCAGCCGGCACTGCAGGCAGCCAATTCAGGGAAAACCACCCGCGATGTGCTTAATGTGCATGAGTATCTATCCTTCCACTCCAAAGAGGCCCTACTGGGGGATGTTCCAGTGTGCCAGTCCAGCCCTGGGTGCAGCCACGGGGAGCCAGTGGAGGGATTTCGGCGTTGGAGAGATACAGTCCATGGGCTTGAGGCCAAAGAGGGTAGAAGTAGGAAGGTTGAGAAAGAGGCTGTTGCAAAAGTCCAGCCTAGAGAGAACCAGGGCTCTCGAGGTGCTGAGCCTCTGGAGGAAAGTGAGAAAAGGTAGAATACCACTGGGGAGGTGCAGTTGGTAGTGGGACTTTATGGAGATGTCTGAGATGTGCGAAGAGAAGGATAGTGTGGAGTCGAAGATGACTCAAGATTTTTTGCCTCATTGGTAGGTGAGGGTCAAGGGAGGCCGGCCAGCGAGAAAGTAGGAAAGCGGGAGCAGGGGTCCCAATGAGGACAATCTCCGTCTTACTGGCATTCAGGCAGAGATTGTTAGCATTACAGCAGGACTGTAGCGGACAGTCAGGAATGAGCGAGCGAGGAGGAAGAGGAGGCTGAGGGTAGCCTGAAAGTGAGCTCTGTGTCATCCACATAACACTGAAAATTAGAGGTAAAGGTAGAGATCCAGTCGGTCATGGGGGCCATGTAAATATTGAAGAACCAAGGGGACACATTAGATCCCTGGGGACACCACAACTAGGGAGTGATAGAGGAGAGAAGGACCCAAGTTCCACCTGGGAGAGCCGGTCAGAGAGAAAGAAGGTGAGCCACGGCAGCGCCTGATCTGTGATTGCCAGGGTATCAGGATGTTGTGGTTTACTGGAATGAAAGCAGATGAGAGGTCAAGAAGAATGAGGACAGAGGGAGAGTTAGAGTCAAGATTTGAGAGTAGGTCTTCACAGGTGTTCAGAAGAGCAGTTTCCATGTCACTGGATGCTCTAAAGCCAGACTGATAGTTATGAAGACAACCAAAAGATTCAGTGTGGAGGGTAAGTTGGGTCATAGCCAGCTTCGCCAGGAGTGTTCCCAGGAAAGGGGTGATGGAGATCGGGCGAAAGTTTGCCGGAATAGACGGGTCAGCTTAGGGTTTTTAGAGCAGAGGGTGCACAAGAGAGTGCTTGAGAGGAGGGGAAAACTCGAGTGGCAAAAGAGAGGATGCAGCGGTCAATGAAGAATAGACAACCCGGAGGCCTCCCCCATCCTGCCCCGCAGACAGAATTGACAGCGACCAGCCACCACCGACGCCTTCTGAAGAGCCAAGGTGTGTTGGACGTTGCAAGTAATGTCTGAGGCGAACATCAACTCCTTTTCTATGAGCTCCACCAAAGGCGTCAGATCGGCACGCTCATCCAGAGTAACGAAAAGAGCCTGGAAATCCTTAAAGAGATTGCGAGAGGTACGCCACATAGACCACCAGCCGAAGGACAAAAGTAGAGGCAACATGCTACTTTTTCAGAGACCACTCCACTTGCCGATCCACCGGATCTGGAGGAGAGGCTTCCTCAGAGGACACTGACGTCCGAACAGTGGCGCAGGGGAGCAAAGAGTAAATATTCAGGTGGTCAGGGTAGTCCTCCTGAAAACTTTGCAGAGGGTACATCTTGGACCAATGGCGTGGCACAGCCGCCGCCTCTAGATCCCTCCACTCCTTAAGGACAAGGTATTGATACTGTGGAGGAGAGGGAGCCCCATGACTTTTGTAGGCACATATCTACTGGAGGTGCACGGGGCATCCGTGGGCAGGGGTGCAGGCAGCTTAACATCCACCAGGTCCAGGCTGGAAAGGATAGATGCAGTGACCTCTTCAATGACATCATGCTTGAGTTATTTCCCCAAAGTGTCCAAAGCATCCCTCTGTTGTATATGAAGAAGTCACATGTCCAGAAACAAACCAGCTGTGGAGCCACATAGTATAACGCTGGTAATCTTTATTATACATATGTACATGTTAGGGTTCAAGTTACTCTCTGATTATATTACAGGACAGGGATCACTCAGCACACCCACCAGCCACCCTGACACTCACATAGCAACACTCAACGTTCTCCTGAGCTGCCAATCCTTACACTTACCAACATTCTACACAGCATACATAGGCAGCCAGCAGGACAGGACAAGACTAGAATAATACATTACAACATCTGCAGGCATCAATGGAGGAGCTGACTGAGGCCCGGGGAGGAGGAGCAGGAGGCCAAGAGCGGCTTCTTCTGTGTTCCTGACAGTCATTGAATTATGTGGTGAACTACCCAACACTCCAGAGATAGGAATGGCACTTTCACTAAATCTAAAAGGCATCAAGTAAAATAAAACTGAGTCCTTGCATAATTCGTTAAATATAAATAATAGAAACATTTCACCAAAGTCAACAAATGTGTCGAGTCAAAGCATAGAATGCTGCTACACCTATACATGAATGGATCAGTGAGCAACAGAAGTAAATACTGCAGCCAAGAACATAAGAACAGGTTGCGGACTTTCACTGAGGTGGGGGCTGCTGGTCTCTGTGTGAATGTCCCTTGCCAAATGGCAGGAACAAAGGTTGGTGACCAATGGATCACCTCAATTCTGCCCAAGGGCCAATCATACACTGACTCAGGGACGTACCTCCCTGAGTCGCACCTTTGGTCCTACCCAGAGATAGACGGGGATCTTCATCACAGGCTAGCAGTGTTTGTCATGAATTATAGGCACCACCTTTCTTGAAATATCACTGCCCTATTTAGAAATGGGTACAAGTGACACAATGTCCAGTGTTGCGTACAGCTGTGACTTCTCTCTGCGGACCGTGTGTCTACAGTGTCTTGTGCATTGGTTTAACTAATCCATTCTAGCCCATTTGATCAAGGCACATTTGTTCTCCTTTTTTTTTTTAAACACATTTCCTCGCAAATATAGATGGGGGGCATTCAGGTATTAAATTGTGGGGGGTCTCCTCCCACAAATATTTTTCGAGGAAATGTTTTAAAAAATAATAATAATTGCCAACATATGGGCCTTGAGCAGTGATCCTCAATGTGTGACTCGGCATGAGTCCTGTAGCTTGTTGCCTACATCACAACCAATGGCAGTACAAATTACTAATTATTGAGACATATGCATTTAAAAGCCCATTTTGGGGTTTGAACCTGCCTCTGGCAAAGTGAACTGAATCTTAAGTAAACGTCTTTTTGAAATGTTCAAATGCTAATTAGATCATTTTAACCTGTTGCATGTATAAACACGTGTCCACCTTTTCTGTGGCACTGTATACGTGTTTCACATTCTTTGCAACAGGTTGCAAGCCCGTGTCAAACAATGAATTAAAGCAGGTAAGTCTAATGTTATGGTGCTCCGGATAAGGCCGGCCCCCTCCTGCATGCTTGCTGGACATAGATGCAGAAGTCTGAGTTCGGTTGTCAACTGCCGCACATGAAACTGTGTGGCCCTTTTTTTGCATAGATGACATCACATGTCATTGCACAATTAAGGAATCATCCAAAAAGACTGAGATTATAAGACTGAATGGGTGATTTGGCCGAAAGTTTTACCAAATCACCTATTCGGTGTTAAGGGCTGCAGGGGTATCCTGTAACCTTGTTCACTATATTGTGAACAGGGATTGCGGGGGAGTTCCATGCAGCCGATTGCAAAAAGCCACACAAAAAAAAGAAAAGGACCCTTCCTGATTAGGAAGTGAAAGGAAATAGGCGTTGCAGGGACACAGCGACCCGCTGCAAAGTAAGTAGGGGGGTGTGGGTGTGGGCCAAGTCGGAAATGTTCAGGGGAGAAAAGACTGACAGAAATAAACTTTGGTCTTTTCTCCCTCGAACATTTCCGTCACAGGCTTTCAACTCCGAACTCCCCAAAATGAATATAGCAGTACAAACACTCAACAATGTATATTCACTCTTTGATCACATGTAGGTTTGGACACTAAAACAAAACACATACATTTGGAAAAACATCCCTAGCAAGTGGGCACTGGGCATTTCACACACAAGACATGCTTTATTAGTCCAGTAGGATGGTACACCACTAGTGTGCATTTTTACTGAGCCCAAATTAAGCTTACGTGCAGTTCACAGGATCACAGTTTCAGGCCGACACCTTTACTGTGTCCACTTTAAGTGTGTTACCCACATGCAGGCAGAACCTCAACCGGCATTACTGGGGGCCACATCTGTTCCGTGGAGACCCGATTGCCTGTTGTAGAAAGAAAAGAAAAAAAAAGAGCCGCCAGGCAGTTTCTTGGTGGTGTCAGGGAGGCAGCTGCCTGGGTCTCTTGATGGTGCTCTGCTAGCATAAGTGACACTCTGGTGGCAAGGTCTCTAGGTGGCCACATATGCACTCCCCCAGGCGGGGCTCTATTCAATGTGGCACCCCAGTGCTTTGTATGCAGGGCAGATGTGTTTATTGCTTACAGCAGAGGCTGCATGCCTTCTTCCCCAGCGTGGGCGCCACAAGCAGCATGCGCCAGCATTGCCGTGAACTGTCTGACGTCAGGATCTCCTGACCTCACTCTCCCCCAGTTGGGAGTATTGAGTAAAATCTACAGCAGCAGCGGTCATTGCTGCGCCACTTCATCTCCCGAGGCAGGAGCTCAAAGCATATTGGTGCAGCGGCGGTCACTGCTGTGCCGCTCCTCTATCCCCAGGCAGGCTATGGCATGCAGCCATTGGGACGGTTGTGCTCCCCGCGCTGCTCCATCACCGTCCGGGCGGGAGTCCAACATAAATTCATGCAGCGCCGGTCATTGATGTGCCGCTCCTCCCCCATGAGGGAGCAGCTTGTGCCGTTCTTCAAGCATGCTCCGGGGACTCCGGGGCGTACGCCCCCCCGAAACGAGACCTTGTCGGGGGAAGCCAAAGGTTGTTGGGGGAAGCCCCGACAAACAATTAGCACCCTCAAGCAGGCACACTCAAGGGCATGCACCAGCCATGCCGGTCTGCACGAGTGGTTGTGGTATTCCTCGTCCCCATTGTTATGGGGCTCTGGATAAGGACAGGCCCCCTCCTGCATGCTTGCTGGACATGGATGCAAGAGGCAGTGAGTTTGGTTGTCAACTGCGCATGTGAACGTAATGTAAGTCTAGTCATGTCCTGTCCTGCTGGCCATGGATGTATGCTGGTAGAATGTTGGTGAGGGTTACGATTGGCAGCTCAGGAGAATGTCGAGCGAGTGTTGTAATTGTATGTTCCCTGAACAGGTGATGTGAGGCATACTTGACAACATTCTGTGACCAAAAAGATGCAGGATTTTTCAAGGTTCAAACATAATTCCCATAACAATTACATCACAGGAAAATACAAAACATACATTGTTGGCACCATTAAACCATTCTAAAATACACAACCCATCAAAAAGCATAACAAGGAAAGATGTTGAAACGTTAAAAATGTATAATTCTGAATGGTAACTTAACACCAAATTCAATTACATGACTTCACAGAAGGTAATCACACAGAGCTGCTATGCAACATTTGCCTCTGCTCTGTAGCAGCACCCTGGCAGTACATACGTATTGCAAGTTGAACACTGAATGACATGGCGACTGATACCCCCCTCAGTCTGATAGGCAAATGCTGTGTGATGGTGATGGTGTTACACTCTGCCACTTGCCTTCACTGGTGCTTCATGTAAGGATTGTCCAGCAAGAGTGAAGGGCAGAGTCAAATAGCTGTCAGGTCTGAGCCCAATCAATGTAATCACATACCAGTCCACTGTACAGAGTCTATACAGTCAGACCCTCCAGTTTATAGGGATTTTGCGATCCCGCAAAATGCCGCGAAAACAGACGTTTTGCACAAAATGCTGCAAAAACGGCCGTTTTGTGTAAAAACAGCATCTTTTTAAAAAAAAATGTTTACATTTTTTTTAAAGTAATCTGCAAAAATTACTGTTTCAAAAAAATAATACTCAGGGTGCCGGGTTCTCAACTTTTTTTACACAAGAAATGAAATGCGCTAACACATCTCATCACTTGCGCCCCAAATAAGTGCAGCCCAATCCACAAGGGACACATGAATGGGCACATTTTATATGCACGCCCATTCAGATGGCCTTTTTCACCTCCTTGATCAAATAAAGTGACGTTTCTGTCAATTTAAAAGCGCATTCCCTCATTTCCAAGCAAGATGCACTTTTAAATGTGCAGAAATTGTAGGCAACCCTACGTGCACGGTATGTGGGGCTGCCACTGCATGACAGGGTCTTTCCTGACCCTGTCATGCATTTCTTTTAAAGGTATGAACCGCTGCTGTGTCGCTTGCATTTCTGTTCCTCAAACAGGATAAAAATGCATTTTTTGGGTTGCATTTTACAGCTTGCAGAACACTGTCGGGGGAGCGATTCTATTCAAAGTACTGCCCATTTTGATGACAAAAATCTATCGAATGTTACAATTTGACCTATTTCGTCCAGTACTATTCGATCGATTTTTATAAATACTGAACATGTGTTGCGGGTGGCGACACCCGCTCCCCATGTTCAGTATTTTTGGTCTAGGGTGGTTGCAGAAGTGTTTTCTCCTTTTTCCTCAAAATTGGAAGCGGGGACAGAAAAAAAAGAAAATAACGAAAAAGGGACCCTGCGTAGTCAGATCCGACCCGCGTTAGAGGGACGGATCTGGCACCGCAAGGTTGCAGGGGAAACGGCAGCGACCAAGCAGTTAAATAGGGGAGGGGGTGGGTGGTGGTGAAAGGTACATTTTGGGTTGTTTGGCTGAAGTGCAAATCAATTCGCAGCAAAATTGACTACGGTCAATTCCGCCACAAATAATTAGACTTTGGTCAAACAACCCAGAACACCATTCAAGGCAGCTGGCCAGCGCACAATTTGCGATACAGCTCAAGCCTGTTGAAATGCGCCAGTCACCTTTGAGAATAAGGTGACCTGCTCATTTCCAAAAATGGGTTGTCTAAAAATAGCATATCCTCTGTTCTTTTTTTAAATGCCCCATTATTTAAGGAACTGGGTCAAAATCTACATTTAAAAAAATAGAAAAATGGTAACACTATGAGAGAGAGGGAGAGTGATGGGTGAGATGTGAAGTGATAGGCAAGAAAGCAGAGGGAGAACAGTGGGTCAGAGGAGGAAGCGCTGCACAAGAGAGCAGAGGAAGCAGTGATGCGGTGGGCCAGAAATCTGAGTGAGCAGAGGTACAGAAAGTAGAGGGAGCGTGTGGTCAGTGAGCCAGAAAGCAGAGAGGAAGCGGTTGGCCAGAAAGAGACAGTGAGCTGCAGATTGGGAGAAAGGATGCAAGATGCAGAAGCAGCACAAAAGGATGAAGGACTGTATATTGCAAGAGGAATTGTAGAGTGTAAGGTGTGAGTTGGGAGTATGATTTGGAGTGTGGCAGGGGCTGGGCAGTGCAAATTGTGACTTGACAGTGTGACATAGCACGTGAGTATTTGTATGACAGAGTGAGAGGTTAAGAAATGTAAGTTGTGATGGAGAGTTGGTGAGATGTGTGTTGGTGATAGAGGCGTGTGGGTGTTTTGGGGATTGGAGAACATAGAAGGGGAATATTTTCAGCATTACAATTGATAATGATCAATTTAGTTAATACTATTAAATAGGCATGAACATTAAACCAGAAATGTAGCCAAATCATACACTGTTATGCCAAGCCAGAGACATCTGGGACTCTTCCTATTAAATGAATACAAAAGATACATAATAATGATACCCTGGCTCTCTTGTAGCCTTGCACTCTGCCTATTTCCTGCAATGTGGCAATCTTACACCCTCCAGTTAATAAAAAATGTCCCGCAAAAATGCTGCAATATATAAAGGTTTGTGCCGCAAAATTTGCCATTTCATGCCGCAAAATCCTGGAAGGTCTGTATACAGTGGACCCATTAATGTGTTGCATGCTTTGTCTGGAGCCTGCCTTAGAGTCACAAATTACTTTCCACTGTAAAAAGCAGTAGGATCTGTCACTGAAATCTGTAGGCGGTAGGACTGCTTAACAAGCAGCAGCCTACTGCCTAAATCTGTAGGGTTGGCAAGTATGTGTTTAGGTGGCTGGTGGGTGTCTGTGTGACTACATGTCCTCCTATAATATACCTACAATTAACTGGAACTGTACACGTGTATATATGTACAATAAAGCCTTCCCATAGCTCTCAACTCACAGGCTTTTGGCGGGTGTGTCACCCGCCTTGTAAAGGGCTGAATCACCCGCCAAGCCTCCTGCACGCCCATTCATTCCAATGGGCGTCTCTCCCGCCAAAAACAAAATCGGGCGATTTCACCCACCTTTGTAGTATAAATGGTTGAGAGCTATGCCTTCCTGGATTTACTTCTGAGGCTCCACAGCTGGTTGGCGTGCTAACCATTGAGCCCTAACATAACCATGACACCGTGCAACCCTTTTATTACAGATGGCATCACCTGTCTTCGCAACGAGCCTTGGGAGGGACCCAGACATTATATTTACCACGTACGCTCTTCTGGGACGTCGTTATACCATAAAAATATGATAACCAATATGGTATGTTGCATCTAAATACTTTCTCAAACGTTCGTATAAGCGATTGCATTTGATGTGACCTCTGCAGAATGTCACGCATGTACTTTTTTGTCTGAGCTCTCACCATCACTTGTAATGCTGCAAGTTTTGAGAATAGGAGCCTGTGCCTGTGCCCTTAAAAGCCATTGAGCAGGGGCGTGTCTGATTTGAAAGGCGCCAGAATTGACGTAGAGTTCAAACATTTGGTAGACTACAGCAACGAACTGTTTGTTCGTGTTTTTTTTTTTTTAATTATGGCGTTACTATCAATTATTACTACAATGCAAAACAGAGTGCCTGGAAAGTATTTTGTCATTGAAAGAGGTTAAAATGTACAATATAAAACCAAATACACCTTCTGAAACCCTACAACTTATATAACAGAAAATAATTGCGGTTAGACTATCTCACGGGAGGGAATGAAGCGTAAAAACCACCCAAGGCAAAAGACAATTGTCACGATTTCGCTGCGTGAGGAAAGATTACACCCCCAATTCAAAACGGACACGGTTAGGAACTTCTTCATACCACTGTCGGACTGACGTGCCTCCCTGCCTATGACTCCCATTTCAATAAATAACAGACACCAATAACTGCAAACCTCAACTTGGACTAGAAAAAAAATCTATTTTGTTGCCAGACATTTAAAATATTTATGCTGTTTGGACACTTTGAAGTAACCGTTATTTTGAATTACACAGTGTCTCTCAGGCAAATGCTACTTTTGAAAATGTTTCGCCGCCACCGTTTAATCTTTAACGAACTTTTCAACGGCCAAACCGCTTCTGTTGGAAGATGGCCGCCAGTATGACTTGCACTTGATCTTGACGTGAAATGATGGCCGCCCGCAGCCCAATCCAACATGCTGTTGTCGCCCGGGATAAACGTTATAATGCCAGTTTCAAGATGACGACGGCGCTGACGCAGGCCGGGGGAGGAGTTGGTGGGTTATTTCTCACCGCTGTGCTTCTGCTACCGGAGACATGGCAGCTACCGTGATCGGCTATCTCCCCGACAGCATTCTGGTGGAGGTGTTCAGCTTCTTGTCGGTCCGGGACTTGCTGCGCAGTAGTCGGTATGTGCGGCGATAGCCCGGGCGGACCGAATTAGGGGAGGGTTTAACTGTGCAAAGGATTCTGGGAAATATGTCATAGAGCACACAGGCTGAGATAGTAGTTTGCTGTTCTTTGTGTTTTACGTTTATTGCGCACCTGCCTGGGTGCAAGGAGGAGAGTTCACACGTTTCAAAGGAGGATGTGATGAGGGGCGTGGGTGAGAATGAGAAGGAGGATGAATAGAGCAAGGAAGGGAATGATTGAGAGGGTGCAATTGCAATGATGAACAAGAGGAAATGTAAGCAAGAAAGGTTGAGAGTGAGAGGGTAGGTTGAGAGTGAGAGGGTAAGAAACAGTAAGAGTGGATGAGAGGGTGAGAGTTAGGTGGATGGTTGAGGTCAGGTGCGGGTAGGGTGGATGGAGGTAGAGGGAGTGGAGGTATGGTGGGGGTGGGTAGAGAGAGGTTTTTGGGGGCAGAGAGAGTGGAGGGTGAGTGGGATGGATAGGGCAGAGAGTCAGGGTTAGGAGGCAGAGTGGGGGTTGGTAGACAAGGTGGGGTTAGGGTGTGTGGGGGTCGAAAGAATGGATTGGGTGGGTTAGGGTAGAGCATGTGGGAATTGGGTGGGTGGGCTTAGAGAAAGGTGGGATGGGTGGATGATGGTAGTTGGTTAGGGGGCTAAAACATGAAGGACAAAGCAACCTCGGGAGAACTTGTCAAAAGTTGCCCATATAAAACCCAACCAGCATACTTAATGGGAGTGGGGTGGGGGTAGCTTGAGTGGAAGTGTGGTGGGGTGGTAGAGAGAGTTGGTGCTAGGCAGGTGGGATTTTGTGGAAAGGCAAACTCAGGAGGACAGTAAAAGATCCGCTATCAAAGTAGCCCAATATGAAATTGCTGCAAAGAGTGGGTGGGCGGGGGTAGAGAGAGGGCATATTTGTAGAAAAGCATACCTGATTGGCACAAATACTATTAGGGAACTTCTTATTGGGTAGCACGGCGGAGGAGTTTGGAAAGAGATGTTTGTGATTTGGCAGTTTAATGCCATGGCATTGCCTGTTGCTAGGCCAAGCAGATATTCTCAGCTCAGAACCCACATTCCCTCGACCTCTTCTCTAACAATGGTTTCATCAATTTTGCTCCTCAAGTCTCACAAAAATCCACCAAAACCAAACAATGAAGAGGGAGATTTTGCTGCCGGAAAAGCAAGCGTTGTTGATCCGGTAATCTGCATTAGTCCTACTCTTTCGCATAACACACCTTATTAGGTCCCGACCATCACATCAGGAATACATTAATTCTTTCTTATGTACCATACATTTCCCACCCCTCTCTACTGAGAGTATAAAACCCCCTGCCACCACAGCGTGTCAGTTCAATAACTCCTCACACTTAATGGCGGTTTTTACTCTGCACCAGGGTCGGAGAGGCATGTTGCATGTACTCAGATGAGGATGAGGTTGAGGCGATGAGATCTGGTGAAAGTATTCGGGTTAGTCCAGTTCGCCCCCCTGCACATTTTCTGAATAAGCACTGTGAGGGGTCAGAAATATGAGGCAGGCAAAATGGTAAATGTTTCTCACAAGAAGCCATTTTTATTAACCTAAAATGGTGTGATAAACGCCTCACTGTCCCTAACCTAATTTGGGTTTCCCTGCCTATGAAACTAAGATTAAAGGAAAAATACTCTTAATAAATCAGGATATCCGTTGCATGTAGCAAAAGCATTTCAGGTATTCATAAGGTTTTTGAAATTCCACAAAATAATAATTCAAACCAAATATTCTTGTAACCAGGGTCGGATCCCCATTCCCAGATTCAAAACAGGATTTTCAAACAAAAGTTGCAATGAATAATGTTCACTCCAATAAGCGGTTCAAAAGGTAACATACAAAAGTTTCTCCCAGTTGCCAAGTTCTGTTTCCAACAAAATGTTCCTTTCCTTTTGGAGGGTTTCACTTGGCTTCGTAAATGTCTTGGAATCAAACAAAGTTCAGCATTCTTCAACATTAAGCTATGTTTTCACTCTTCCAATGGATATTTCAATATGACTTTTTCTTCTCTTGCGAAAGATAACTAATGTACTCTTCTTTATACACAACAATGTTTTAGTCAGGATGGCGTCACCATCTTTCATCAGACATTTCAATGGCCTGGCAACTTTCTTTCCAGCACAACCTTTACCACAATATAGTACTTCAATGTCTTCTACCTGGTTCACTAATCTGCCAGGTCTATCACTAACAATCCCTTTCATGGTGTACTTGCCTGTCAGGATAAATCTCCTAACCGTACTACAAATACTCTGTTGTGTGGGTTACTTCAAAACATCAGTAAAGTCTTTGACGTTCAAGAACACAATTCACACCTTCTTCCATAAGGATGCAATACCCGTTGGTGCTGTTTGTTCCCCTGTTTATTTGGCCACATATACTGCAGGTTATTTTCCTCTTCCCCTTCCCACTCTTCGTGAGGAGGGCTACATCCCTGCCATCTTGAGTTTTTTTCGACACCGGAGACCGGCACAGTGTGTGGAGAGCTCCTCTCCCACTGGACAAGCTGCAACCACAGCACTTCCCACTGCGCAACCTCTGCAGTCTGGGCTTCTTCTGCTTACGACTCAGGCAGCACCATTAATTGCCAAAGGCACCGCGGTGGTCTGGCATCGTCGTACTGCCCCTGCTGCATACACTGCCAAGGATTACTTCTTCTGCTGCTACTCCCTGGCATCTGCATCTGAGGGGATTTTAAATAGTCAAAATTCCAGCTCGGGTGTAGTATATTGGCAGAAACACTAGACTGCATACAACAGTTCTGTGCCCCTGAATCCCTCTTCCTCGTCTGAGTACCTATGGCATTATGGCACTTGATGTCTTCAACATTCACATCTTCCTTCTTTTCATCAAAGAGTTTTGTTTTTAGTTTGACTTAACTCACTATGTCTTCAAACATGGCTTCAGATAAAGATCTGTAAGATATTTATGGTTGTTTCTAGTTTTCACAGTCTAAACCACATTTCTCAGAAGGGAGGGTATTGATGTTCTTATTCGGTGGTATTTAAAATTTGTGTTATGGCAATAGGATCTCTTTTCAAGGCAGCTCTAGCCCAAAGCATGTCTTTTTCACTTTGAACGTCAGTCTAACTGCACGATTGTGAGTAAGGTTGTTCTTGGTACTTTGATGGAACAGCATGTCCTAACACCTAGGAGTTAACATGCATGTTTTCTGATTTGTCTTGTAGAATTGGGTTTATGGCGTTCTTGGTCCATTTGCATTAGCACACAGTACTGTGAGCTTAAATTACCTTCACAACAGGAGATGTGTATTCCTAGAACGACTTGCATTAACATGTTATCTTTTTTTTCTTTTGTCGTGTTTTTTACTGTGTGTCCTTTATGTAATGTCCTTTTTACATATTGCCCTGAAGACGAAACTGGGTTTGAAAGGCATTCTCATGACCTTATGAGAATGGACTCTGTGTTCCTCAAAGAATACACATTATGCTTTTTCATTTTATTTTTAAGCATGTTATTGTTTGTGGTTAGTATGTTTGATCAGTACATTCAAAACACATAATCAGATTGTGGTTCATTCATTAGCCCTGAATGAGCACAATTGGTTGAGCCTGAGGTTTCCTGAGGAAGGTATCTCCGGGAGTGCTATGTTCTGATTCTTCTACTGACCATAATGCTTTCGTTGCCAACATTTTGGTTCTCTCTAAGAAAGGTAGCCTGACTCTGACAGCAAGCAATTTGTTAATCTGGCATCATGGACAGATCGCCCTCCGAAGGAGATGAATACCGCGTATCTCCTGATGGAGCGCCCCCTATTTCATTTGGGGAGTGCTATGTTCTGATTCTTCTACTGACCATAATGCTTTCGTTGCCAACATTTTGTTTCTCTCTAAGAAAGGGAGCCTGACTCTGACAGCAAGCAATTTGTTAATCTGGCATCATGGACAGCTCGCCCTCCGAATGAGATGAATACAGCGTATCTCCTGATGGAGCGCCCCCTATTTCCTTTGGGGCCTTCCCCAGGCCACCTGGGACTAGACTTTAGGCAGGGATTCTGTGACGACTCCGAAAGGATTCATCACAGCACTCACTGTGCCTCTGCCCATAGTGCCACCATGCCTCTAGTCAAGACACGATGAAAAGAGGCTGGCATGGGAACTTGCGTCACTGAATAGGCCAAAGCAATCACCTGTCAAATCCATTAGCCAATAGTAGGGACCGTAGCCCTCATGCCAGGCTTCGAGCCGCCAAATGTAACAAACTGTCTGACTGCCTAAAGTAAAGCAGTCCTGTCCACATATGTAAGGCATGACCATGTGACATTCAATTGGTGCCGTTACTCCTCTGACGAAGGAGTAGGATGAGGGGAAAATACGACGGAAGAACCATGTCCTGTACTTTGTGAAATTTAGAGAGAAACTTTGGAAGACACTGGAGAATAAGCAAATCAGGCTGGACCCGCAATAACTGTGCCAAACACAGCAGCACCCCAATCTCCTCCAACCTGTGGCCAGAGGTAATAACTATGAGAAACACAGCCTTCTTTATTAGGATCTTCCAGTGACTCCACAGATTCAAACCCTTAAAGCACACAACAGCAATGGTAGGCCCCAATGAGGAACATGCGCATACAACATGGGCTTGGTCAGCAGCAAACTCTTCAATAGCCACGTCACTAGCATCTCACCTACATCAAAACCCTAGAATCCCGAAAAGCCTGAATAACTGCTCGCTGAGGAGCTCAGCCAGGCCCATATCCCAGCCTTTTTTAAAGAACTGCAAAATCATCAGCAAAGAGCAATCCACCGCCTGAACCGGCTTCTTGGCCCACCACAGCACAAAATTCCTCCAATGCCTGTCATACACCTGTGTAGAAGACATCCTGGACTTTTGGACAGCAGAACCAGCTGCAGAGTCGGGTCCAGCTGATGCAACCCCTGCCTCTCCATTTTCCCCGTCCCCTGGGATACAGAAGGAAGGACTACTTGGAACCTTCCTGTGAGGGCGCGGGGAAGATGGCAGGAACCAACCTGGTGCCACCGGCCGGTCGAGCAGAAGAGGAAACTAAAAGCAGCTCAGCCACACCAGAGACACCACCAGAATCACCACCAACCTTATCTTGAGCACCACCATGGGAAATTGAGGTAAAGAGGGAAAAACATAGTGCAGACCCTATGGCCATGACACTGTAATGAAGTTGTTAGGGGCAGGCCCCCTCGGTCCAGCCGAGCCACTCTGGGGACCCGCAGGTGCGAGTCCATGGAAGCCCTATCTCCTTCCTGTTGCCCAATCAAGAGCGTCAGGTCCACACAAAAGGCAAGGAATTACTGCGGTTTATTATAATTAACGCACCTCAGGGATCATCGCATACATGGAAGATCGTCCATGCATCTCTCAATGGACCCTGGCTCTCGGGTGAGTTTTGTGGTGCTGACATCACAATTAATGTCATCCTCGGGAGTCGTCTCACAAACCTATCCTAACTAGGGATAGGCGTTTGAGTAGTAGGCCCGATATGGAAACGTATAGAGGTGCTATGTTATTGGCCCATGTAGTGTCAGGTGGTACGTTTAGCCATTCCCAAAAAGTTGTTACTTAAAGTTGTTAGTCAGTAAGCCCTGTGATTGATCGGTTATGATTGGATGAGCCAGGAACCTAGTCCCCAGTACTGGGACTAACACTGTTCCCAGCCGTGGAACACCTGTGAATAGTGCCTTGTGTAATTATGTATCAGCAAGGTGCAACTATGTGTCAGCATCATGACGGTGTGTACCCCATATCTGTAATGAGCGTGCTCCGGTTCCCAACGCAGTGCTGTAACGTGACTGTAACAACTTTGTTGCAGCTATTGTCTGGACGGCAGAACAGGTTGCTTTTCTCAAGTCCCAATTTTGGCAGCCCCTGAACTCGGCGAGATCACGCCAGATTACTTGGAGATCATGCCTGTGAGCCCGGGACCTCCGAATTGTTCTGTGTTTTGTCAGAGAGCTTAATGTCACTTGGGTTCAGAGTGAGGAATGTCATTTGCAACATTGCAACCTTCGTGGTGGCTTTGCTGCTGCAACAGTAGTTCTACTTGTGTATAATTCTGTGAGGCGTGGGGTCCCATTTTTAAGCCGATGTCAGCCTGCTGGATTTCTTAAGCCATGGTCTGGCTTCTACTACACACATCTTCTTAATAGTCTATAGGTTAGTGCGTTATGGCTCTCGGGTCTCTGCCACACCATGGGGTTATTTGCATACGAGTGTCGGCATGCATGTACACAAACTCTTCTTGCTTCTTGCGTCACCGCAGTGCTGTAGGAGGTCTAATGGCAAAATAATAAACATGCAGTATGTATGTGTCACTCTCCTCTAACTATAGAGCTGAATATCTGTGTTCTTTGTGTAGTTGAGCATGTATGAGTGTCCAGGGTGTGCGGATAGCACGTGTGCTTCATGTCTACCGTAGGTAAGTCGTAATGGTGTTCCTACAGCTTGGTTTCTTGGAGCTTAATCAAGTCTATCCATTCAGCAGTCTCCAGCTCTGTCTTGCGTCTACCCGTTCACTTTGGGTAAGATTCACACTACTGCTGGATTGTATGTTCTGCTGGGAGGGTATCTCTCATGATAATTATCCATCGTGGAAGCAGTGGGAATGGGTGCAAGTTCAATTGAACGCCGGCCATATTGTCACAGATTCTTCTTCCTGTTGAAGGGTCTTCCGGGACGGGGGGCATGTTCTGATTCTCCCTCTTCAGTCCCCCCTCTGGTCGACTTGTCAACCACACCACCATTATCTCCCCTATCGTCTGCCAGCCACCATACCTTTGTTATTCCTGCTGTCCGTAATAATTGACACGATCTTTGAATGATCAGTATGTATACGCAGCCTTCTTCAGGCTTGGAGTACACACACTTCCCAACATACTTCTTCAGGTTGTGAGGATTATCAACCTTCAGTCCAGGTGGGAACATATCAGATGCTGCTGTCTCAGTCTCTCTCTTTCTTGGGCCAGCACCTTTAGGCTATCTGCCAGCCAGGAAGGCATCCATGACCAGAGATGGGCAAACCAGTTCTTGTCCTTCCCCGTCCCCCATCGCTTCGGCTTCCATTTTTGCATTGGCAGGGATGAACGTGCAGCAGGAACTTCTTATTTTTGCGCAAACTCTGTGATGAGATCTAGGACATCTGTTCTTTAGTGCCACCAACCTTATCGCTCGGAGCACTTCTTTTATTGCGTTGAAGCCATTCATTGTTGAATTGATGGTGACCATGAGTTTCCAACTGGTAATTTGCAGCCATTTAGCATTGCCATACGCTTGTACACCAGGAAATGGAGATGCAAAGAACATTTGTGTTCTGCTGAATAGTCTGTGGGAGGCGGTACCTCATCTAGTACTGCTTCAGAACGTCCCCACAAGTAGTTTCCTTCTCTCTTCACCCCGCTGAGCCTTCAATGTTCATCTGTTTCTCCTGGTTTGTTGGATGTGAGGGTTATTGATCTCCTTTTACTTTTATTTTATTGTATTGCATGTTAGGGAATTTGTCTAGCTGAAGGTCTTTCTGTGGCACCACCAGAGAGGTGATGTTCACATGCACCAGTGAACATATCCCCGCCCCCCAATTTGGAGGCAGCTTGTCGTAGGTCTTTGTTCAACAAGCCCAATAGTGATCCATTAGGACGATTGCCCCGATCCCCGTATCTCGTATAATTTCTATTTTTTGCACCCAACGTTTTCTCTCACTTATTCTTCATCATTGTTCTGGAAACAGAGGTTAGTGGGATTATTGGTACGGGTCTAGCTTCGTTGTTGACCCATGTCAATAATCTTGCACTTTTTTCCCACTCCTTAAGGCAATTGTCATTTTCTTCTTGTACTTTAGTCACTGCTGCCTTTGCTAGTGTTACTGCTTTGCTTCCCACTACTCCGTCTACCCAGCCATCATTCGTGTATACTTGTCCATAGATCAAAATGTGTGGCCTTTTCCAGCACCCTGGTCTCCTCCCATCTCTCTTGCTCTCCACTTGCATGGTAGGTAGTTCAAAGTTATCGTTTTTGTTTCTCCCTTTTCTGGTCCCTCTGTAACGTACTGCAGCCTTTCAGCGAGTTGCCAGTAATTGTTCATAATGAGCAAAGTCTTGATCTAACTGTCCTCATATGGAAAGGTCGCTTTGGACATCCATCTTAAGGTGGCTGTCTTCCCTTGGAATCTTCCCCAAGTTTGAAACATTGCTAAGTAAATAAGGCATCGTGCTGTTGCTGCGGGTATTTCTGTTGCTACGAAAGGTTCTGGAGGCGCTCGGGGCATAGGGGATCAATGAGCAGACATAACGGCTCTCGTAAGTTGTGTCCCTCCGAATTCTGTACATGTGTTTGTACCAAATGTTGGTTATGTGTGCAGTGTCTGTAAGATATGTTTCTACCCCTTTCATGTCTGTGGCAACACTGCGCTTACCTCTCCTTAAATTTTCAGCAGTATCGCCTGTACCGCCTGACACCGTAGTGCATGCAGCTTCGGTCGGTGAGTTAGTGTGGAATACAGAAGAGACAAGCGAAGCAAGAAAGAGTTGCCAGAAAGTGGTTGCTAATAGTCCAGTAGGAAGCAGTAACCACACCATAGACAGTATTTTTTGCATTATTTTCATCTTTGCCACTTATACTGCCGATGGATCCGATGAGATGATAAAGTTGCCCGCCTGAAAATCGCAATAAAAGGCGACATCGTACTTGTAAGTATAGTCAAGCTCCGCGTACTAAATAAACAAGTGACCATGCAAACATCTGTTCCCAAATTCTCTGTATGGAAGGATGTCGGAGTGTGGATAAGACCGGGTATGCGCTCTGCTCAAGTTGTGGGTGGGTTTGTAGTAGGTATTCAAGAAATGCGTAGTAGTAAATTCATGGTGACCGGGGCCTAAAAAATGCATATGTCTTATAACATGGATAAATTGGTCGGAGAGTGCTTCAGGGTGTTCAATGGGAGGCAACATCAGAGTCATTTCCGAACACCTACACCGTTTAGTACTTGTACATCAACAATCGCAGAACCCTGCATGTGCGAGAGGAGAGAGAGGTTAAGACGGTGTTATTCGTAGTCGGTAGCACAAACTGGAACTGTTTGTGTGTGGTATGGCAAATTAAAACATGGTGCTACCATATGATGTCTTCATATATTCCACTTTTATGGAAGGGGGCTGAGAGTATGATATGGGAATACTTGGGTTACTGAGTGTCCTGGGGATAGGGCAGTGGTCAATCTGTACTTGTATGTCTGTGGGAGGCTCAGTTACTTGGGAACGTCTGAGCATTGCATGCCCAGTTGGTTTTGGGTCATCAGGGTCTTGGGTATTTGGGTTGTCTTGTTGCTGGTTGGCTGATGCAACGTTGGTCTTGTCGGCTCCTGCAGCAGTACGTTGTGGTGAAGCCGATGGTTTATAAATCTTTATCGTTCAGTTGGTTCCAAGCCAACCTTCCTGGTAGCTTCACTGTGCTATACGTCACAGCCTGTACAATGTGTGGGCCGGTGAAGCGAGGTGAGTTCCAACGCCGAATACAATTTCGCAGGAGCACCTGGTCGCCTACTTGAATAGGTGTTTCTTTCTGTGTGTCCGTGTTACTGGTATCCTCCTGCGTGTCGTCTTCCGGCTGTCCCCTTGTTTCCATCTTGTGAGAGATGAAAGAGATGCTAGAAACATAGAAGTTACGCAATCGTACAGTTCCTATCCAAGTATTTCTGCTGTATTTTGACAATCCCTCAGAGCTCTTGTGGGTGGAGCTAACGGAAGGTGCATTCTGCGCCCTATCACCTCCTTGTGGGACGATAAATGGTGGTCTTATCCTTGCTTATTTCGTAATTCGAATAAGACAAGCAGTAGGTCAGCTCTTCTTTTTTGTGCTATGGTGATTTTATGCAATACGCTCTTTCAGGAGACCATTGAGGCTGCCCGCAAACCCCATTTGCTTGCGGGGTGTAAGCGCAGGCGAATTTGTGTTTATTCCTAATAGGGTGGAACAGTTCATTGGTGAAGTTAGGTCCGTTGTCAGAC
Source organism: Ambystoma mexicanum (assembly GCF_040938575.1). Taxonomy (NCBI): domain Eukaryota; kingdom Metazoa; phylum Chordata; class Amphibia; order Caudata; family Ambystomatidae; genus Ambystoma; species Ambystoma mexicanum. The sequence goes on along the minus strand of NC_090926.1, from coordinate 1,174,306,868 downwards.
CGCAGGACCTCAGACGCCGCATCTTGGGTCTCTTACTAGGAATTTTGCTACTCTGAGGGCATCGGCATGGGAACATGGCCCAGCCGCTGCCCACCTAGCGAAGGGACAGACCACCACAATCATGAAACGGTACCCTTGACATACTTGGAACATGTCCATGTAGTCCATTTGGAGATGCAAGAACGGCCCTTGGGGTCTGGTTATTGTTCCTGTTATTACTCTGTGTGAGGCCAGCACTAAACTGTTGGCACGTCAAGCAATTGCTAATAAAGTTTACTACATGGCTGTTTAGATCGTGATTTTCAAATGCGTGCTGCAATGACTTCTCGCCCAGTGTGTGCAGGATAGTGCAATTGCTGTAATGCTGTTTATAGGAGCACGCGTGACATGACCACTTTCCCCGTGTTGTTTTGCCGCCATAGGGCATCAGTAGGGGACATGGAGCATCCTCTCTTTACCCAAAGTTCCTTCTCATCTCGTGGTGCTGCTGCCTGTAACTCCATCATCTGCGTTTCTGGTAAGTGAGTGTATCCATCCTTTAATAACATCTATCTCGTCTCACCCCTCCCCTTTGCTTTTGCTCCTCCTTCAAGTCCCACAATTGCTATGAAATATGTTGCATGTTTTGCCTGTTCTGCTTAATTCCCTCTTGAAATCGGATCTTCTCCATTTGGGTGAGTCTTGCATTTCACTAGTGTTACTTCCTCTGGGTATGTTTTAACATTTATTAATTCCCCTTGGAGTAGGGCATGCTGCACTGGGGTCCAATCTGCCCTATTGAATCCCCTTCTGAGACATCCTGCGAGCCCAGAATGTACCGTGGAGGTGACATAAGCACCATCTGAATATATTGTCACTCTTTTCCCTATGCTATTTTGTAATGCCAGTATTAATGCCATTAGTTCTGCAGCTTGTGCTGAGTAATGAGGGGGTTAACAGACACTGTACACCACTTCACTTGTCCAATCTTCCTTCAGCTTTACTACTGCTGCTCCAGTTCTCCTAACCTTGTCGGTTTGTACAACACCTCTTTCTCCCCCCCAACCCCCTCAAGTGCATCATCCTCTACCTTGCATGTCTCGGCGTGTCTCATTGAAGAACTCAATATTTTGTGTACATCTGGTTGTCCGACATCTACGAATTGTGCAGGGTTAACATTTTTGCACCTCACTCTTGATCATATTATTTCGTACCCTGTTGCTCTTTGGGTTGTTAAGTTTGCTTTTTGGTTTATGCAGTATGCAAAGAGGGCATGGCATGTTCCACGTAAAGTGGTGTTGCGCATCCCATGGTGATTGATGATGCCTTTTCTACTGCGAATGCTGTAGCAGCCAAATATTTTTCGCACGGAAATTACCACTTCATTACTGGGTCCAACTGTGCACTGTAATATGCTATTGGCTTGTGGCTCATGTCTGTCTTTTGGGTCAGTACTGCTTTCATAACCACGCCATCTGCGTGGGAAAACAGGAAACATTATTTTTTGTAATCTTGGGTCTTTAACACTGGTGCTGTGCTTATTGCTTCTTTCATTTTGTTTGAAAGCATCAGTAATTTCTCTTGTCCATCCCAGTGGCATTGCCTCTCTGCGCTTCCTTGAGGGCCGTTGGTAGTGGACATGCATAAGAGCTGTAGTCGAAGACTCATGCTCTACAAGTTATAATCAGAGGAACTGCTGCAGCTCCCTTACTGTTTTAGGCTGGGGAGTTTAATGTATTGTCTGTGCTCTTTTCGAGGCTTTGGGTCTCCCGTCTTTGGATATTATCTGCCCAATGTATAATACTTCCTTTTGGCAGTACTGAAGTTTGTCTTTGTCTACTTTGTACCCCTTGTCTGCCAACACTGTGAGTACATGTACTGAAACATTCCTACACTCTTTCTGTTTCACTACAAGATCAGTATGTCATCTACATACTGTAGTACTGTGTTGTCTGTTTGAACATTGGCTAGGTCCATCTGTATTACTCTTTTGAAAATGGACAGTGACTCACAGTAGCCTTGTGGCAACCTGGTTTGTTTCCACTTCTGGTTGGGGTAAAAAAAATCTTGTGAGTCTGGGTGCAGTGGTATTGAGAAAATTGCCCTTTTGAGATCGATACCAGTAAATTATGTGGCTTCCGCTGGAATTCCACACAGAATCGTTGCAGGGTTTGCTGCTACAGGATACTCTGCTTCTACAATGTGCTTAAGTGGGCGGAGATCTTAAATAAAACGCCATGACCCCCCCCCTTCTGCCTTGCGAACAGGGTACACTGCTGTGTTGCATAGAGACTCTGATGGTACTGGAATGTCCCTCAATAAGTGCGTTGATTGTCTTGTATATGCCCTAATCTGCCTCTTTTGTCACTGAGTATTGCTTGACTCTAGGTAGTATTGCACCGGGTTTCAATTTTATTTTAACTCCCCCTGTGCTTTTTATGTACCCCACATCATAGGGACTTGTGGTCCATAAGTTGTTCAGTACCTTGGCCAGGTCTTTCTCTATAAATGGGGGTGGAGCTTCCATCGTCATTTTCTGTGCTACTTCCCTGTACGTGATGTGTAGTGTCTTCCGAAAAGAGCTCCTCATCTGTCACCTGGTCAATCTGCATCCTTCTGCTGCTGCAAGTATTGCCCTCCATGGTCTGCCTTGGTTATCTACTGCATGCACTGCGATCCAGTCATGTCGTACTACAATCCCTTCAATGTCTACAACCTCTGCCATTCCTTCTTCATCTGATGGTGTTTCTGGCCTGAATCATTATTTACCTGGTCTTCTACATACCTTGCCTGCTATCCCTGGGAACCATGCAAGGGTCAGGTCTGTACCATATTGGAATAGTTTGGGGTCTGCTGGCTCCCCCCTCTATACTATTTTCCCACAATGCGCCTGGAGAAGTTGCCTTACTGTGAGCATGTGTATTCCTGGTGTTGAGCAGAGTATGCCTTTGCCTGTGAATGAGATGGTCACGTTGAGTCTGCTCATTATATCTCGACCCATTATGTCTACAGGTGCACGTTTGGAGTAGAGTAAGGGTAGTGATAGATCGTGCTCCCCAATAGACAAGGAGATGTTATCAGTAAATGGAACAACCTCTCGAGCCCCAAAGAATCCTTGTGTGTTCATGGCGTCGCCTGACAAAGCAAAAGTCCCTTAGCAAATACATGACCTAGTCGCCCTAATGTCAACAAGAAAGGAACGTTTTGTCACTTGTCGTCGCCCTTATGCAAGTTTCCTCCGTGACCGACAGGATGGGACACAACAAGTTTGTCTGTTGGCTGTCCTATTGGGGAAATAAGGATAGTCTGTTCCCTGTGTAGGGATTGTTTCCTACTATAGTGACCCCCTCCCCTCTTCTGAATTGATACCATTGCTGTCGTGTCCATGAGCTCTGGGGAAGGGGCACGTACTTGTGCTCGCTGCTGTGCTGGTGTCCTCGCTTGAGGCAGCATCGTTTGCTGTGGTTGAAGATGCTTGTTGGTGTTGTGCCTGTGGGGGGTAACTGTGTCTGTTGCTGCATGATTTGCATCGGTCCATGTTGTTGTATTTCTAGGACTGAGTAGTCATTCCGTCCTCCCTGATACCCCTGTTCTCCCCACCCTAACTGGCCCCCTCTGTTTCTACATGCTCAGGGAAATGTGCCCTAGTTGCCCACAGGCCCAGCACTACAGTGGCTCCCTTGCTTGTCATGGGAATCCCCTTCTCCCCCACCTGGCCCCTGCTGCATTTGCTGTGTGTATCCCCGGAACCCTCCAGTGTATTGGTGTGATAATGGTCCAAACCCTCGTCCTCTCTAGAAGCCTCCCCTTCCTCTGAAACTCTGTGGGTATCCACCTCTCCCCATATACCCTCCTCCCGTGGGAGACACATCTATTGGTACAGTGCCGTATGACTGTTGTGGTTGGAGCTGAGGTTGTGGTTGTGAGGTAGCTGTTTGTGCCTGGGGACTGGGGCTCGTATCAGTGTTCCTTCTAGAGCGTATTTGGATAATTTCTTCTGTACTAGCTTAGCTTCATCTGCCTTCCTCTCCTCTGCCTTCTGTTTCATTTTTTGTTGCCATAACATTCAATGATGTACTATGGTGAGCTGTATCTCTGGCGACGCCTTCGCTTCCACCCCTACCAATTTTTTTCTGTATTGCCTCTGGTAATCCTTGCACCAAGATATGATAGAATATTGCTATTGTTTTGTCCCACGGCTCACTATGGTCCTCTCTGTCACACAGATTCGTCATCAATGTTGCTACAGAAACTAGTTGAGAAGTTACATTTTCGTGTTACCAGACTGGGGTCGTATGGTACATTAAGATCGATGTCTGTTAATTTACATATGTCCTTCTCCCGCACACCCTGGCGAGCCACGTCATGTCCGCTTGGCACTCCATGGTATTCTACTGGCCCCTTCCTTTTTGTCTTCTTCTTGCCTTTTCCTGGCTAGTTCAATTTTTTACTTGGTCACTTACCTTTTCCAACGCCCGTGCTTCCTTCCTACTTTGTTTCCTTGCCCACCGTTCCATCCTCAATTGTTTCAGTCACTTCTCCTCGTACTTTGGTGATTCCTGCAGTAATATTTTCTTTCTCAACGATGCCATCTACATCTTTCTTCCATCACCTCTTTCTACTATGTCCTTTTGTTCATTTTCCAATAGTGCCAAATACTCCCTTCGACTTTGCTCACGCTACTCCAGTTCACTCGCCGACTCTCGCCTTCGTGCTTTATCTTCCCTTCTTAATCTTGCTTGTCCACCCTCTTGAGGTTGCTCATTTCCCTTCTCCTCTTATCTATCTGCCTTCGCACGGCACATGTGTCCCAGCTCCAGATTCTCTATTGTCTTCGTTGCACCTTATGCTTCCCCCCGTTGTAGTATCTGTGCAGCTATCCACTCTTCTGGCCCAATACCTGCAAACTCTTTTAGCACACTGCAGCCCCTCCCTGTCGAGGTCTGGGCCATCGGCCGCCTGCTCTATCCCTCGTGGTGGTTCTGTTTGGGCATATGGGGGTGGTTTATAATTGGGATTTGAGTAACCCTCTGCTGCTTTTAGTTCTCTTAATGGGTATAAGCCCTGTTCCTCCTCCGCATCATTAGATATTGCACTCGGCGGAGCCGAAGTCTGATCCCTCCTCCTTCACCTCTCTCGTACTCATCATCAATGGCCTGTTCTCTTGGAACATACGCCACAGTTCAAATATTTCCATGCGTTTATCTAACCTTTTCCCTTCGTACATACTCTGTAAATTCGTCAAAAGTGATTGCTGCACGTCTTTAGAGAAGCTGCCATCGGGCGGCCATGGCCTCGCTATTTTCCCTTCTGTGCTTTTAGACCATTGTATACTGTACTTCACTCTGTTATCCATATATGGGGGCAGGGTCTTACAAAGATGCTGTATGGGGGTTACCGCCCACTATACATGGTCCCCGCCCCACCATACGAATACATAGCAACCCCTTTACCTGACCTCTAGTCGAGGTTTTGGATATCCGCTGTCACGGCAGGAAAAGGTTATAGTACACTGTTTATCAATATTATTCACTTCCAGCCCCTGCGGCTCTACACCTTACCTAGCGAGCTCCGAAGTCAGCCCAGCCTTCACCAGCCAGCACTGCCGCTGTCCAGCACACCACTGCAACCGTGCACAGGCACCTTCCACGCACTAACACTTATTCACCTGGCCTTCAAGCCCAATTTCACAACACCAACTCCTCGCCTTCCCAACACAATGTCCTATGCATCAACCTATGGTGACCCAATCTAAAGTTCAAGCAAATAAAGAGACCATTGTGTGCACATGACTGCCTGTTTTCCCCCCCACTCCCCGCAATACACCCCAAACCCCAAAATAACCCCACAGCTGTCTCCCACCGCTCTGGGGGTGGAGTGTTCTCTTTTTGTGTTTGCTGCAACTGACGCGTCCTCTGATGGCTGAAATGCCTCTCTCCGGGAGGCTTAACCAGAACACCTTCCGAACTAAAACGTCCAACACATAGGAATACCACATATATACGAGTTGTCACAGTCCGAGCCTACTGAACCCACAATCCTTGCTCATCATCAGTGCCTTTTGCCACGTTACTCGAACAAACACAGAAAAGGGACTTCTATCTCCGCTCAGGTCCCTACCACCATACAAGTCAAAACCACTCCAGCAGTAACATTAATCGCACGTTACACCTCCCGCCCCCCCGCATACATAAAACCCACCTACACAACACATTGCCTGTTATGTGGACCACACTTAGGTTCTTCTGTCTTCGTCGATGCTGCTCGGCCGCTGGCTCCCCGTTAACCACTCCTCTCGCCCCTCTGAACTGCGCTGACACTTTGCCGACTGCTGGCGAGATAGATTTCTCAAGGCGGCTCCCGTCGGCCTGTCTCCGGTTGCGCTGTCAGGTTGTCTCTCAATTCCTGCGAGGGTCCTGCAGCCTTCTGCGTCAGACGGCTAAGGAGGTAGCTTCTGGCCGGGGGTGGCGCCACAACAGATCTCGCTGGGGCCTCCAACTTGTTAGGGGCAGGCCCCCTTGGTCCAGCTGAGCCACTATGGGGGCACGCAGGTGCGATGTGGAAGGCCTAATGCCTTCCCGTTTCCCATCAAGAACGTCGGGTCCGTACAAGAGGCAAGGAATTACTGCGGTTTAATATAATAAACGCACCACAGCGATCACATACATGGAAGTGTGTCCACCCATCTCTGAACGGACCCTGGCTCGCAGGCCAGTTTTGTGGTTGTTTGACATCACAATTCACGTATAATAATAGTGTCAAGTGGTACGTTTAGCAATTCCCAAAAAGATGTTACTTAAAGTTGTTACAGTCAGTAAGCCCTGTGATTGATCGGTGTCCCCCACTGTCCACCCTGAGGGTCTTTGGCTATGATTGGATGAGCCAGGAACCTAGTCCCCAGACCTGGGACTTACACTGTTCCCAGCCGTGGAACACCTGTGAATAGTGCCTTGTGTAATTCTGTATCAGCAAGGTGCAACTATGTGTCTCCATCATGACGGTGTGTAGTCCATAGCTGTAATTAGCGTGCTCTGGTTTCCAACGCAGTGCTGTAACGTGACTGTAACAACATTGTTGCAGCTATTGTCTGGACAGCAGAACAGGTTGCTCTTTTCGGGGTCCCAATCTTGGCAGCCCCTCCGCTCAGACAGATCATGCCAGATTACTTGGAGACCTGCCTGTGAGCCCGGGACCTCCGAATTGTTCTGTATTTTGTCGGAGAGCTCCCCTCTCCTGTAGACAGTGTTACTTAGGTTCAGATTGAGGAATGTCATTTGCAACATTGCAACCTTGGTGGTGGCTTTGCTGCTGCCACAGTAGTTCTGCTTTTGCAAAATTCTGCGAGGCTTGTGGTCCCATTTGTAAGCCGATGGCGGCCTGCTGGATTTCTATTATACTTTCTTCTTAATAGTCTATAGGTGTCGTGACCCTCGCCCAAAACCCCCTCTGGCAAACCCATTGGCAAAGTGGAGTCAGGACTCTGGCCTCTAGAGCCTGGCATCCTCTTCAAAAGCCCTCATGGGGTCAGTCCTGGCGCCTATGGCGGCAGTCTCATACACCATGAAAAACAATGTGCTTGGGAACTACTTTATTGTATTGTCAGCCAACATGGAGGCATCCACATAGCTTGGTTCCGAACCAAGCTATGCGGTCTAGGGTTTTGGATGTGGCCGCCTAGGGACTACTTTACCTGGACTATTTTGTTGGAGCTGTTTAAACCACACCCGAGCAAGACAATACGCTTTGCGTTACTTTGCAGCTTGCAACGTGACGCTCACCGTGTCCAGCTATTCCCTCGAACCTCGGAGAAGCAGTACCTGCAAGGAGACAAAAGGAACATCATTAGCAGCATCTTACCTGCAGTCTTCATCTTTAAACACTCGCAGCTACTGAGAACAGCTTCCTCGAATCTGCACGCCTCCCGGACAGAACGACCTGAAAGAGGAAGATGGAGGCAACATTAAAGAAAGCAGTAGAGGCATTTACACATTACAAACTGCTCAAAAGGCTTACCTGGCTGGTCGCCTCTCGGCTGGCACCACTCTGGACATTCCACTCGCGCTGAAGAACACAGCGACCTACAAGGGAGGAAAACACAGGTTAGCAAACGCAAGACTTTGCAGCGCTGCGTATAGCGCTTACTTACCGCATCGTAGCGCTCTTAATGCGCCATCATTTACCAGCGGGGCTCAACCAACCCATTTCGCCACGCTGAAGCTCTGCATACCTAAGGGAGAAAAAAGAGACATTTTAAACAAAGAAAGGCATGCAGGATAGCAACAAGAACAGCAATAAGACCTACCTGAACAATATCAAACGGGCCGGCGTCAGTGAAGTAACTGGACCGCACTCGCCCATGAAAGACAACACGCCCCTGCAAAGAAGGCAGGACGGAGAGCACGCCTAATACTACCACAAGGTGAGGAGAGGGCGCCAGAGGGACTGAAATCATATGGAGGGTGGAGGGAGGTGTCATGATTCCTACTCCTGTGCATCTGGACCAGGTCCATCTGTCCCAGGAGCAGGCATCCAGATACTTGGGAAAAACCCAGCAGCCCTGGCTCATAGACGGGTTCAGTCCTGGCGCGATAGGCGCCAGGCTCATTTGCTTTCACTTACCTCATGCAGACCATGCTGCTCAGCATTCAAGCCAATGTGAAGTCTGAAGGGGGACTACTTTATGTCGGGGACCATTTTCTTACTCGGGTGTGGTCTTGGAAACCTCTTACCTGGGACTACTTTGAAGGCTATTTAAACCACGCCCGAAGAGCAGCTCACGCTTTGCGTTATTCTGCATCCTGCAGCGTAACACCCGCCTCGAGTCTGGAGCTCCTAGAGAAAAGGGAGAAAGAAGGAAAAAGGTTAGAACAAGAACAATACTTTTTCCTCACCTGATTCTGGATCCATCGCTCATCCGAATAGGAAGAAAGACATTATTTGATGCGCGTCACATCGCCTGCTGCAGCGCCGCGCTATACTCACCAGCCTTCGCAGCACCTCCACGATCCACCTCTGTCTTCTTCATTTCTTCACCAAACTCCGGCACCAAGAAAACAGCAAGGTGAGCCGAGTGAATAATAAGGCTGTATTAGTCACCACAATAGACTTACCTGATTTTACCGTCGGAGGCATTCTTCATCTCCACGGGCCGGTGCAGTCTCCTTTCATCTTTGCCGAACTCCGGCATCTAAGGGGAACAAAAGGACAGCCAGGTGAGCCGAAAGAACAAACCAAGGGAATCTCCTTCACCATAATAGACTTACCTGATTTTACCGCCGGAGATATTATTCCTCAAAACGCCATAATTCTCACTCAGCACCTGTAATAAGAGAGAAGGCAACAGATTACATACAGGTGTCATTTACCGGACTGTGTTGGATACTACAGACTCTTACCAGCCGCACGAGGAAATCTTCTCTAGGGTCAAGCTGCAAGGAATCGGACAAGAGTGAAAGTCAGACATTTTGAACTCTTCTGAACTATATACTTACGATCCTCGGCAGGAACCTCAGAGTCAATATTGTTCTGGAACTCTCCAATTCCTTCGGACCAGTGAAGTAACTGGTTATCCACACGCCCCTGCATTCTACGCAGGATGGAGAGAAAACCTAAGGTGAGAATATAAAGAGACATCGGAGGTGATTAGAGGGGAGAACAGTGGGGGGTTATCACTCAAATCCACGGGTGGCTAATTCCCTTTCTCCACTTTCAGAAGAATACTTCTTCGGGTCAAGCAGACGAGATTAGGTGGTCCAGTCTGTCATCTCTGCACTACGTGTCACGTGGGTGGAAACCGCAGTTCCGATCGACGCCCCTGTGGGAGCCAGGTGAGCGTAACAGGAGGATACTTAACCCAGTTGGTCAGTCTTGAACACAGTAGTCTTGTATTTTCAGGCAGAACCTTCCCCGCAGACCACATCAGGGCAAAGCTGAAAAGCATACCAGCGAGTAACCCGGCTGGGTGGCATCCCTGTGGATATCAGGTGAGCGTAACAATAGGTTAGTGCGTTATGGCTGTCGGGTCCCTTGAGTGTTCCTGCCACACCATGGGGTTATTTGCATAAGAGCGTCTGCAAGCATGTACACAAACTCTTCTTGCTTCTTGCGTTACTGCAGTGCTGTAGCGGGTCTAATGGCAAAATAATAAACGTGCAGACAGTATGTGTGTGTCACTGTCCTCTAACTCTAGAGCTGTATACCTGTGTAGTTGAGTATGAATGTCCAGGGTGTGCGGATAGCACGTGTGCTTCATGTCTAACGTAGCTATGTTGTCATGGTGTCTGTACCGACAAGTGGTTTGGTTTCTTGGAGCTTAATTGAGTCTGTCCATGTAGCAGTCTCCAGCTCTGTCTTGCGTCTCAGATTCGTACAACTGCTGGATTGTAGGGTCTGCTGGGAGGGTATCTCTCGTTATAATTATCCGTCGTTGGAGCAATGGAAATGGGTGTAAGTTTGTATGAACGCCGGCCATATTGTCAGTTTCCTCTTCCTGTTGAAGGGTCTTCTGGGACGGGAGGGGCACGTTCTGATTTTCCCTCTTCAATATCCGGTCCTGGACAGGGAAACCTTGAACAGAACCGGGGCAGCTTCGTATCCTGAGGAGAAGCGAATGAGGCAGCACTGGCACAACGAACCTCCTGCAAATCAAGAAGAACACCTTCAGGCACAGCAACCAAAAGGGAAAAAGTAAACACCCTGCTTGGACATTGTCCTCTCCTCTTATTGAATCTCCTGCAGAAACTGCAGGTTGTGCTTGGCCCAGCAGCCCAACTCAAAAGCCAGAGGCTCCAGCTAAACAATCCCTGTACTGCAGACCCCCTAATTTCTGAAGGTGGACTGCCCCATCCAACGGCAGGAACACTCGCATCTGTGCTGTCCAAAAGCAGGCTCCAACGTACTGAAGATCCCACGACGGCTTCAACCGCTGGTGGTAGATCTCTTTCTTCCGCTGGCGCCTCCCTCTGGAATAGCCTCCTACATCCCTGAAACTTGAGGGGAGTCCTCTTCGGTTCCGTAAGCACCTCCAAAACCTTTCACTTTGCGGCTGCTTTTTCTCCTCCTCTCCCTTGCTGATTTCCTGGCTGACACTGAAACTGCACTGGTTACCTGGCCACCCTCTGATCTCAGGCCCAGGTCCACTCCCCGCCAGTCGCACTCCTGCACTGCCCTCCTGGCAACACCCCACACATGGTGACTGTTTTCTGTATCCCTACGGTCCCATTTCCAGCACTTGACACCGGACGTCTGCACTTACCCTCTCACTTGCCACCTGCTGGCCGTACCTTTACTTATTATTTGTCTTATCCCATGTACTGTACTGTCTTCTCCTCCCTCCCCCTTCCCCTGCACTTGCGCGATCTGAATGACATCATTGTCTGTCTTCCCTCTGTTTCCCCCCCTCCCTTGCCTCATCGTGCCTTGAAACACTTGTGTATAGGCGCGTTATAAATGCCATATCATAAGTGAGACTTCTCCAGGTTGAGCAGAAATCACAGCTTCTGAAGCACCCTGCACATGATCCCCACGTGCCCTAGCAAAAGCTCCATGGAGGAAGCGTTGAGCAGCCACCCGTCCAGCTAAGGAAATACCTGTATTCCGCTAGTGTGAAGGAGTGCTACCACCGGAACCAACACATTGGTAAAGACTGTGTAAGGGTGCAGAAGGAGGAGACTGACCTACAAGTGGCATAGTGATTGCTATAGGCTTTTATTTGAGATCAAAATAAAGATAAAACCTACCTCTTCCTATATCCATGGGGGTTTCCCTGCCCCAACTATAGGGCTAATGGGTCTGTCGGGATGTCTTGGAAATCGGAGTCAAGCGTCCTGTGTCAAAATGTCCTTATTACTGTCCCTTACAGTTATAATTAAAAATTGTACCAAAGTTCTTGGTCCAGAAGAATGACTCCCTCCTGGACTAGAAGCACAGTACTGGTTCAAAGTGTTCCACAAGGGGGAATGACTCGCTTCCCCTGGTTTTAGTGCTTCACAAACAGGGTTGCACCCTGCGTCAAAAAGTTCAATATGACTCCCTTCCTCTTGACCTTTCTCATAAAGCAAAGCTCCAATTATGATGAAGGTCCCAGACCCAGGTTTCTCTTCTTCCCCGAGGAGTACTTGGTATCCTATCTTGCCAAGTACTACGATGTACCTCTTTGTGACTGGGTTTTGGCAACCCTGGTTCACTCCTGCCAGGTACTGCCATGAAAAAATTGAATTGCGATATACTTTCTCTTACTGTCTGCTTCAACAGTGACTTGCAACCAACCACTGCGCCAAGGTAGAGGACTCCTGATGCACTCTCTTGCTTCTTTGACTATTGCTGTCACCCCCGTCTCCACCCAGACTTTCTCGTTCTCCCGTTACCTCCTTCTCAGGAGCTCTTTGCCGGTTCTTGACAGATGTGCGGGACTTGAATTGCACCATCTCATTCCGTTTGGTGCTCTCCTACTCGGCTCCACTGCAGGATGTTGCTGGCGATCAAAGCGTTCTTCAGTGACCATTCGGCCACCCACTTGGGATTACGCCTCCACTTTCCAGTTCTGTTCTTAACTCGTTCCATGCAAGCCTGTGGACTTGGAGAGCGTGTTCCTCGTGGCTTCATTGTCGTCTTCTCGTTGAACTTCCCAGCCCGGACTGCCTCTCCTGCTGGTTGGCTGGCTCTTATGTAATCCTTTTGTCTATTTTTATATCGGCTGATTGGCAAAGGTTGGCTTGAAGTTTGTCGCATTTTCAATGGCTTTGGCCCTTCAATCTTTATTCCTCTGTGCCTCCTCCTCGTCCCAGTACTTCTAATATCACTCTGCCTTGGCTAGTCCATGTTCTTCCTTGTATCAGTAGAAGCCAAATCTATGGACCTACATAGGTGTGATGTTGGAAATACCTTTGGAGCGACAGGGCCTCCTCAACCTTGACCTACCACTTCTCTGCTGATGTTTCTGTGTGTTTTCCTGCACTGGAGCCCAGTTTGGGCCCCTGGCAGTGCAGCTCTTCATCTTTACCTTTTGGAGAACAGTACCCATGGGATACCCTTGGGGCACTCATAGGTAGGGGTACACCCTTGTACCTCTAATGTATGTTTTGGAGTAGAAATGTGTGTTGCCCACAGAGCAGAGTATGGTCTGATGGCAGCTACATGATGACTTGACAGTGGCTCTGGGTATCCTCAATATTTGGGATACCCAGGCCCTGTCGTAGGAATTAATGGATTCTTACACAAAGGCAAAATGGACACTGGTGGCCTCTTGGTTTCCTTTGCCTCTCTCCCTTGTTTTTGAAAGCCATGAGAAGCCCTGGCTCTGTTCCCTTCCCCTAAATGGCTGTGGGTGGAAGGACCATCTATGGCTCTGGGGCTGCCTCCTGCCAGACTCGCTGGAGCCTTCGCAGGGACTGATTGTTGTGGATACAACCGTGTGGTGGAGCCTGAATGAACGGAATGAGGAGTCAATATGCATTCTGTGTTGTGGGTGTCTGGGTTTGGTGGTGTGATACAATGCCTGAGCCACCGTGACTGAATCTGGCAGTGTGGTGTTCTGAAAGGATGGGGAGTTGCCCCCAATTCACATCCTCTGTTATGAGTGTCTGGTATTAGGTGAATGGCTTCAATACCTGTGAGCCTTGATTGTGTGCTGCCTGCATGAATGCACTTGTGTGTGAGGGGCTGGCTGAGCCTGGCTCACCCTGAGTGAATGAGGAGTGTTTTGTATAACCGGGGACCTCCTACTCCCCTCCTTGTCAGAAGCTGAAACAAGAAACCTGAATCAAGAAGTGTTGGGTAAGAATTAGTGCAGTCCAGCTAGTGTGGGACTACACAAGACTTATCTCCTTGGTATTAGACCCACCTTTTTTAATATAGGCCTGTACTACATAAGTTGGTAGTGTGACTGAGCATCCAGGCTTATTTTAGGAGGGGCAATGTGAGCTGTAGAGCTTTGCAATGAAAGCAGTAAATATTGTGGTTTTGGCACCTTTTTCCTCAGCACCAATGAAGAACGAAAAAATCCAGTTAGATAAACACTTATGCACTTAGTTTATAGTAAATTATTTATTTATACACAAAGATATTTAAAGCAATTAGCTGTAACATTAATTCTCAGTTAGGATTAAATTAATTCAAAAGTGAACAATAAAGCAGGTGAGTTATCATTCATATGTTACACATGTTCCAGCCCCCGGGGGTGACGTCATTTGAGGTCAGCGAATAGGCAACACCTTTGCAATAGTGAGTTTCTCAGGAAGGAAAGGTTCACGTTAGATCAGACAAGACTGATGGATTATAAGAACCATTAGATTCTCCCAAAGGGATGCAGGCAGTCAATTATCCCAGCATTAAAGTGTTCAACATTTAAGACCTTTGAGGGAACAAGCACTGCCAAAGCCAATACGTTGAGAGGGAGGCCAGGACACCCAAAGGCTGATGCTCTTCTTAGAAAACGTTTCTTAAATACTCAGTGTTCAGAAAAGAAATTGCCGCAACTCAAGAGGAGTCACCTTTAGAAAGCACACGCTGTAAGGCCAATGCAGGGAAGTTGAGGTCAACTTTGTGTTGGGTTAAATCGCACTCCCAAAGGTAGGAATCGCCCCAAAGGGCAAAGGATAAAATACCACAAGCCCCATAGTATCTTGAAAATTAAGTGTTCCAGCTGGTTGCCTTCACGATGCAATGCAGTAAACCCTTGTTCCTGGTCCTTGGTCGTGGTGACGAAAGGGAGGGCCTCTGGCGGGCTCCTGTGGCAGCACTCTCTCGAGAGAGACTCGGCAGCAATGGATTTCTGTCGGTTCAGTGGCTCTTTGTGGTTTTGGCGCCTTATTCTCAGCGCCACTGAAGAATGAAAAGCTCTGGTAAGAATGTCCTTGATCCCTCGGTCCTGGACCCTGCTAAGGGGACACTGGATGCAAATGTCTTGCTTCTGTAGGGTCCTCTGGATGCCCACGAAGATCTGTCCAGATTCGGACTTCAGAAGACAATGCACTCACAAGTGGTAGAACTTCCCCGGGCATTAGGCTTCTGCAGACTTGGAAAGTCGCAGCAAGTTGGGGGTTGTGCCAAAACAGAGTTTGTCTCGAGGCTGGTTGGTCCCTGCAGTCTAAGGGAGGAAGTCGTCCTTTACGGATCTGCCCTGCCCATTCGAAGGCTGGGTCCGCACAGCTACAGGGCTTCACTGGGCAGTTTGCGGTCCAGGAGGGTGCTACTGGTGTCTTCTGTCCTTCAGGGGTGACTCTGCATCTAGTACCAAACCCTCGCTTTTTAAGCAAGTTCCCATTCATTCACCTCCCTAGGATGTCAATCACACAGCAGGGTGGCTGTCCTTTCTGCACAGCCAGCTGGCCAATGGAAACTGGTTTCACTCAGGCACACCCAGAGACAAAGGACAGGGGAGTTTTGGGACCCTCCCTCACGCCCTGCCTTTCCAGACACACTGGATCCTGGGCGGGCTTCACAGGAAACTACACAAACAGAAATAGGCCTGTTGCAAATTGTGTCCAATGCATTTCGGTCATCCATGACCATCTTCAGCGACATTGATATTTAGATGTAAAGGTAGATGTGATCACTGCGAGTCTGGTGTCCTGCTGGCGAATATTATGAAAAACAAGGTCCTGCTAGGACTCCTGGAAACACATCTACCTTTACAGATTAAGAAAAATTGAGGGCACCAGACTGAATGCAAGTTATACTTTGGCAAACATCAAGTGAAGATATAAGAATCCTGATAAATATCAATGTCCCTGAAGATGCTCATGGATGACCGAAATGCATTGGACACAATTGGCAACAGGCCTATTTATTTACCGTTTTTAGAATAAAAGGCTACCTTTGCGAAAATCTCGAAACCACTTAATGAATCATAATGTACTTATACTTACAAATATTACCACCACAATATAAAGTGAAAAAAAAATCAAGTGGATTCCCACACAGGTCCTTCCAGCTGTCTAGGACACCTAACCCAGACCAATATTTGGCGTCTGTAAGAGAAACAGACTATTAATAAACCTATTTGGACTAGGCTGTAATATACAAATGTTTGTTAGCCTTGAATATGCAATGCACCTATTCTTCAAAGGAGTCCTCAAACGGCATCTTTCCTTCAAAATAAATCTTGAGCAGCATAGCCTTCTGATGGCTGAGGTGTAAATGACGGCAGCCAGAAACCATAGCCCCCATGATCACTGCAACTGCCTGGCCCTCTCATACGCCATATTCGAAAGTAGTTCCACCTGCGTTTGCTTTGCCTGCTACATAGACGCGCAGTTGGCCCCTTCCTCATGGCATTCATGGGATGCAGCAGCATGATTGTTCGAATGTTAGTGTAGGGGGGGTGGATCTATAAGATGTGTATCTTGCTGCTGGCATTTGCATGGTTGTGAATGGCAGGGACCAGTGTGCCAGTAATTGCCTTCATATATAAGGTGAGCTAAGCCCAGGGCCGAACGTTCTCCAAGGCCAACTAATGAAGGTCTGCAATGTCTACACGTGCGCATCTTGCAGCTTTAAAAAAAAAAAGTTTACATGTCAATGGTCCAGGCACCTTACGAGTATCTGCACTCCATGATGAAATGGTTCCAGGACATCTGCAGCCCAGAGTGCAATGGGCCTTTTTGGTTACTTTTGACTTTTGGTTTCATTATTTTTGGGAGGAAGCATAATGTTCTGCTCTGGGGTGCAATGGAGCGTGTCAGCAAAACACACACACAACAGCACATCTCACGTCCACCCTCCTATACTAACACTCCCTACCCTCGCTGACACTTTATCCCTGCAGTGTGATGGCTTGAGCCTGCAAGCAGCACATACAAACTTCACTCGCACATCCACTTCATTTTCATGTATGGATACTCCCTACCCACACTGGCACTCACTCAGCACCACACTTCCACTCACACCTGCTCTCATAACCGCACTGTTTCCCACAACCTGGATTGTGGCTGCCCTGGCACAAGTAGCAGAAAGGCCATTGGTGAACCTGAGCCACCGGAGTGAACTGCATTATGTCTACAGTCAAAATCAGCTACATCATGTGATGTGCAGCATTTAAACCCTTTGCCATGCACGCCCCTAATACACACAACTGATTTTGCTGAGGCTGTAAGCTCAGTCATTGGCAGTAGCTGTTGATAAAAGCCCCTTATTCATGCTTGTAAATAAACAAAAACGCTTTTACTCGTAAAATTAGGCAATTTATGAGTTGTCGTGCAAGTCCTGACAGTTCTCCGTTCTTTGCAGGCCGATAAATTGACCATTAACCTGGGTATTAACATGTATTATTGCAGTACTTAGAAGCAAGGGAATCGGGTATGAAGAAGTGAATAAAAATGTTTTGTTGACATGGAAGACCCTTTCAATCACTCTAACCTTTGAACTGTTCATGAATAATATTATTGTCCAACTCTTAGGACATGCATGAAACGGGGGGAAGAAAAAAAAATGTGAAGTATCTATATGCATTTGAGGGTTTCTGGCTTTTTAGTTGGCGACACTTAGCAATCCGGTACCTGTAGCTTAACTGTTCCCGTTAAGAAAATGGGGGACACAAGTACCAAAATGCAAAGAGGGGGGAGATCAAAAGTCAGTAACGTATGACAACCCTAAAATTCTGGGAATAGTCATCAATTCCTAAGTGTGGACAGCGTGCTTGCTGTATATGATATGGCATTTAAAATGCGCCTATACACAAGTGTTTGAAGGCACAACAATGTAAAGGAAGTGGAACAGAGGGAAGACAGACAACAAACTTACTAGGCCAGGTGACAACGGGATCGCGCAAGTGCAGGAGAGGGGGGAAGGGAAAGTGCGGGAGAGGGTAGAGAGAGGGGGCAGTGCAATTCATGGGATCAACAGTAAGAATAAATGAAACAAAAGGTAGAAGTGTGGCCAGCTTGTGGGAGGCCCCAACCGACAAGAGATCTACCACCAACTCATTGCTTGGAGAAGTGGCTGCCCCTAAGGGAGTTGGAGGCGGATGAGCGAAGAGCTTGTGAAGGAAGATATTTAGGAAGAGAGAGTTGGAGGTATTGAGGCCCCAGAAGGCCTTGTGGACAATGTAGAGGGGATTTGAACTTAATCCTTGCAGCGACTGGGAGCCAGTGCAGAGATTTCCGTCCTGGAGAGATATGATCCCTGGGCTTGAGGTCAAAGACAAGTCTCACAGTCCTGTTCTGGATGAGTTGCAGAGGGCGGAGAGTAGAAGCGGGCGGATTTATATAGAGGCTGTTGGCAGTAGTCCAGCTAAGAGCGAACTGGAGCTCTGGAGACAGTGAACCTCTGGGGGAAGGAGAGGAAAGGAAGAATACTTCTGAGGAAGTGCAGCTGGTAGTGTGACTTCTTAGAGATGTAAGGAGAGAGTGGAGTCGAAGATGACCCTGAGGTTTTTGGCCTCACAGTTGGGAGAAGGAAGAAGGCCAAGAGAGGCCGGCCAGAGAATGACCGGGAAAGGAGGGAGAAGTTGTGCTGATGAGGAGAATCTCCATCTTACTGGCATTAAGGGAGAGCTCATTGGCGGCATACCACCCCTGGATAGCGGACAGTCATAGATAGGAGAAGAGGTGGCGGAAGAGAGCCTGAAAATGAGCTGAGTCATCCTCTTAGCACTGAAAGTTGCGGCAGAGAGCAGCAATGCGATGGGCAAGAAGTGCCAGATATTGGTTGAACAGCCAGGGAGAGAGGTTGGACCCCCGGGGAACACCACAAGTAGAGATAAAGTAGAGGAAGGACCCAAGTTGGACTTTGGAGGGTGGATCGGAGAGGAAAGAGGTCAGCCAAGCCAGGGCCTGATCGGGAGACGGCTGAGCAGGATGGCATGGTTGACCGTGTCAAAGGCAGAAGAGAGCTCAAGTAAGATGAGGACACAGGGGGAGTCAAGGTTGGAGAGCAGGTGTTCACAGATGTTCAGGAAATCCTAATGAATGTGATCTTGTGCTTCCAAATGTACACTAATTGTCCTTGTGATTATTATGAGAATGTAACCATTGCATAAATGTCTTAGATCCTGGGGAAAGAGGTAGGGTCATAGTGGGGGTTGGTCCCTCTATGCACCCAGTCAAGACTTGGCAGATTCCATAGAAATCCATTAGTATTTTGCCAATTCCACAAGATGTTCCTAATGTCATTTTCAACTGACCCAAGCTCCCTCTGAGATAGGAGGATTGTACCTGATCACAATCATACCGTAATGTTGGTAAGATAGATCTGTTGGTACTATGGACTTTCTCTCATATCAACAGCATTAGTCCGGTCCACCGTTTACAGGGGTAATGGGGGAGGGGGAGAAGGGGGAGTGAGGGTCTCACACACAGCCATCACAGCCATCACAGGGGGCATGAGGGGGTGAGGGACACACACAGCCATCATGGGTGGGGCAAGAGGGGTTAGGGACACACACAGCCATCACGGGGGCAATGGGGGTGAGGGGCACACACAGCTCTGAAGCTAGGCTGATGGTCATGGAGACAACCAACAGATTCAGTGTGAATATTAAGCTGGGAGATGGCCAGCTTTTCCAGGGGTTTGCCGAGGAAAGGAGCGATGGAGATTGGTTGGTAGTTAGCAGGGCAGGAGGGGTCGGATGAGGGTTTCTTAAGAAGGGGGTGCACAAGGGAGTGCTTCAGGTGGGGAAGGGAAGATTCTAGTGGCGAAGGAGTGGTTGCAGAAGTTAGCCAAGCGTACAGCGTGCCCCTCCTCTGGGCAGTCTCCCCTCACAATAGGTCATGTGTTTATAAAGCTTTTGAAGCAATGGGTGTGTCTGAGGCTTTCCTTCCATGATCTGTGTGATATCGAGCTCCTTGAGTCTTGTCACATGATTTCCCTACTCTGCAAGAGTTATTTGGACTGATGCTCGATCCTGTGGGTGGGAGGGGGCTCTTTTCTTAGAAATAGTGAAACCATAGTGATCAGATCTGGCACCTGGATGTGAATATGTACGCACGTATGTATGTCTATTAGGAAAGTGCTTCTCACAGTGTGCATTGATGTGTATTAGAGCAGTGCTTCCCAAAGAGACCAATGTGTTAAGGCAGGGGTGGAGTGGGGTCCCTCGCACAGGCTGCATCTCAATGCCAGAGCAGGACTATTACTAGGTGGCGATTAGCTATGCTATCTTTTGAAAAGAGATTTGCGAGTGTGATTTAGATGATATGCTGCAGTTGTGCAAGTAAACTTCCCCCTTTATCAGAGGTATAAGGAGGGGAGGAACAGTGAGCTTAGGTTACCTTATCCAGTCTTTCTTGGAGGCAATTAAGTTTGTAATTTGAAGCCCAGGAATGGATAAAAGTGTGGATGGCTGAATGGCTGGGTGCTTGTCCAAATCCACATTCCGTGTTGTGAGTGTCTAGATGGAGAAGAATGGCCTGAATGCACTGTGAGCCTGATTGGCTGCCTGCCTGCATGGCTGCTCTTCTGAATGATTGGTTGCCTGTGTGTGACTCAGCAGAGTGAATGAGAGACCGAACAGTATATCTGGGGACCTCTCACTGATTGTTCAGAAGCTGAAGTCGAAACTTGATGCTTACACTCAAAGTCGAGCCGGAGGAAGAATAAGAAGAAGAACCGATGTAATCTGAAAGCTGATGTGCCTTTTTAAGAACCTGATCCAAGAGCAGACCGGGCTAGGGCACCTCTTCCCGAGCTACGAGGGACCATTGTGCACCAGCTGATCTTTGCCAAAGCTCTCTGGTAGTCAGACCCTCGAAAGGCTGCCGACCGGAGAAGGGGACTGCCGGGGAATCTGAAATGAAGCAACCGGACATCCAGTCCATCGTCGTTGACCAGGGTTCGCAGGTTTGCTATAACCGCTGGTCGAAGTGTGTTGCCAAGACGCAGGGACAACTTGACGTCGTTCTGCTCAACGACCAGAGCCGCAAACGCTCCATTGCCTAAGACGTTTGATTCAAGGACTCCCTTTCTCATCACCGTTGACCGCTTTGTCCGGCTGGAGAAAGTCGAGGTCGTCGACGACCGAGGAGAATCGGGTGATGGGTTTCCCGCCACCCAAAGTCCTCTAAAACGTCACCAAAGATCCAACAGCCAGTCGTGGTCACGTCCCGATCGCCAACGTCCCAGCACCTTTGCAGGTCCAAAGTCCTTCATTGACTCTCTGCGACAACGAATTATCTTCATCGAGGTATACCGCATGCCTCCTCTTTACAGGACGTTCACAAGCTTTTCATCAACTAGCACAGCGAGGATCGAAGCTGTTCCCGACAACAGCGTTCACCTCTTCTTTCACTTGGAATCTTGACGACCCATCGCTCCTGCTTTTAAAGGGAGTTCACTCAAGAAGGGCCCGTCGACGACTCATCAAAGAACTCTACGAAACCAGGTACATTGGGGTCGTAGAACCTTTAGAAGTAATCAAGACTATATTGAGCATATCTGGACTGGGCGTGTCAATATGCTTTATTTACAGGTTGCCCAGTTGGGGGGGATCCTCACACAGGACTGTCTCTAGGTAGACGGGAGGCTGTTCTGCCATTGCTTGATTTAACTTGCTTTCCTTCTATGTCTATCGTTGATTACTCTTATAATCTGATTCGGATGCCATATGAACTGTTAGTAATTGAGACATTTCAAATGAATCGATAGTTAAGAGTGGTACCACACAGACCTGTATATATTTGCCATTATAGTATTGCCAGAGTACAAAGTGTGTTATTGTGTATATAACTTTGGACCTTATTTATATTATATATCACTAATATAGTGTGTGGGCATTCCTTTGTGGGTGCTTGGGGACTACAGTGTACTTAAGAACCAGCCTGCATTACCTCCTGAGAGCTTAAGCTTTGATTGCTCGCCCACGATGCCAAATGGAGAATCTTTGCTGCGGTGCTCTGTGCCTCGACTCTGCCATATAGAGTGCTGGAGTACAGATACCCCCCCCCCACCTCCAGTCTTTCAGTCGCTTACTTTGATGTCTATATATATATATATAAACAGAATAGCACACCTTTTGACACAAGGAGGAGGGGGGAGTGGTTTAGCAAGGTTCAGGGGGGGTGGTGGGGAGTTGTTGACAAGGTTCAGTGGGGTATCCCAAGGCTCTGTGATCGGGGCCCCAAAAACTGTTTAGTTTGGAGATGGCCACCCTAATTTTAGACTGGTGGAAGTTAAAAATAATACCAACATTTTGGGCTTAAAGAAATAGTCTTCTGCAAATATCGAGGAAGTTGGTAAACTGTGGCCCTCTTGGCTTGGGAAATGTATGCTTTCTACTTGTGAAAGCTAACCGCATAGGATGTTCAAGACTGGGAGAACACTCTCTCTCCAACTTCATCTATTGTCGCCTTGCCTCCTCCTTGCTTCTCTGTTCCTTCTACAATGGCAACATCTCCATGCCTTTATTGTTCTCCTATATTCTTCCTTCCAGATTTCTCTGTCCCTTTTGAAAACTCCTCCCTATCCTTGACAAGTCTCCCTTTCCCCTCCCTCATTTTCCTCTTTCAGTCTCTTCGCTCCCTTTTCCCACAGCCACCTGACCCTCACCATTTTTCCATCCTCCTCCTTGATCTTTTATTCTGAATTCCCTTGCAATCTCTTCTCCTACGCCCTCTTTCCACTGGCTTGACTCTGTAAGGTATGTGTGCATTCCAACGTACCATGGTTCTGAAAGAGGAAAGTGATCCCCATATGTACCTGCCAAACCACACTTCTGCTCACTGATTTGCAGGAGGCGTGATCTAATTGGACATGAGGCTTTGCGTTTTAGCATTCGGAGGGAAGGATTCTGCATTTCTTTTCCAGTTTGCCACAATTTCTACAAGTAAAAAGTTAAAATTTGGGTTGTTTTTCAGGGTTGGACTGCACCATCTATTTCCCTGAAGAATTTCAAATTGGTGTACCCAGTTTGCATGTAAGGTATTTTGCACCGAAATTTCTTACAGCTGGATGAAAAGGGGATGTTTTCCCACTAGACTTTTCTGGCTGTGCCAAAAAGGAAAATATGCATACTTCACTGTAGCTGTTGCTTTGGTATAGGAAAGGCTGTGAGGTTTCCATTCCCGTATTTCCCTGAAATTCTGAATATACTCTGGGTTTTCAGTCCAAAGGAGAGTATAGTGAGGCATTGTGGGAGATGTTGAGTTGGTCTTATGACAATAAGGTATTGGATCTCCTGGGAGGCTTCTTGGGGAAAGTATGCCTCCTCACCCGTACTCCAAGAACAAAAACCTGTTTGTTTATTGTTGGTCCAATGTTTACAAATCATGGGACGGATTTTTGGGAGCTCTCGGTGGCGTTGCAAATTATATCATCTATCGTTTATGTGGTCAAGGAAGCAAAAACCAGCACTAGCCCAAGGTGCCCGCATAGAACCGGGCAACTTCGCAGGTAGGCTGAATGTGACTTGTCATTCTAAGTTGACATTAACACCTTAATTTTGAAGTGGTGGTAGTGTGCCGATGACAAAACTTTGCTTTAATATAAGGAAATATGAGAATATTGGTAAAAGAGTTGATAATTATTCCTCTAAACGATGTGAGGGGTCAGTAATGCGAGGCGGACAGCTGCTTGTAGTTTTCTCAGTATTTGACATTTTATTGTACACAAGAATTGCAAAGCAAAACTAAGTCTCCTCTACCAGGGGATTCCCTACCTAGTCTAGGATCTAAGGGAACATCGCCTAACATGCACAAAAATGGTCCTCACACTAAACAAAAAGACAATCCAAATAAAGCATAAACAACATAACTGAAAGATTACCAAATATTCAGTGTCTTGGATCACTTCTACTTGTCCTGGGTAGATCTAGTTCCCCGGGAATGTCCAAAGTCAATTTCTTCCAAGGAGAAATACTCTTAAATCAGTTCTTGAAAAGTTCCAAAGAAACAACTGTTAAATCAAACAAAAATCCAATGGTAACAGTTCCTTCTTAGTTTGTTGAAAAGTTCCCTTCCCGAAAATGGCACGAGTGGTAATCCTGGATAACTTCCTTCGAGGATAGAATGGATAAAGTTCAAAACAAAAGTACCGGTTTGAATTGAACAGTACTTCTTCTGTACCCTCTGCAGCATCTTTAATGTAACTTGTCAGGATGCTTCTTTTAAGGGGACCGATTTCTTCTCGGCACCTCCCTTTTGCCAATGAAACTGTGAAAGCAGGCTCCTTTGCCTCAGTCTACTACTACTTCAACCACATTCTAATAAAAATGTTCTGACAAAATTATAGACCACCACAGGTCTACTGCTTCTGCTGCAACTTGATACTTTGTACATATACAGACTCTTCAACCCATACAGGTAGGCAGGACACTCTTAAAAAGGGAAGCCTCGTTGCCTCTTCTGTTTGTCTTACAGCTATCACAAAATCTGTCTTGGCTTCTAGACTAGTTCTCTCCGCTTCAACAGACTCGGCTTCACAGAAAGCCCCCAGATAGCTTTTTTGCACACCTTCTGGCTTCCAGTAGTTGCCTCAAAGCTGTATTGTCACTCTTCCTGCCTTGGATAACCTTGTCACCTTTGTATCAGAGGACTCTGGATTTATAACTACTTCAAAGCATCGGTGTTCATGTCTTAATTGTGCTGGTTTCTCCTTGGAAAGGATCTGCCTACTGGCTTGGGTAATGCTTGTTCTTTTTGTGACTTAAGTAACTTCTACAACTACTTGATAATTGTTCTGACTGTTACGAGAGTCCGGTTTCACTTTAGAAACAAATGTAGGTACACACAATCTCTCGCTGATGTTAAACATCCACTTAAAGACTTACGTTTTGTTTGTGCTGCGTTCTGCTTTAACTTTGATCAGGAAACACAGTTTCATACATGCAAACTATTTGATGTTCAGTCTTGTAACACTTTGGGAAAGTAAGCTTCTACTTCATAAAGGTTTTCCGGCAACGTTCTCCTCCTTAATAGGAGACACGCGACCGTTCGCAAACAGTTTACAATGGGGAAAAAGAAAGGCTTTCTCTTCACACGGGCACTTTAACTTCAGTGAAATAAGTGTGTGATACAATTCCCTTGTTAGAATAACTTCCCACGGCTGTGAACCACCTTTGCTTGCATGTGAGCTTCAATTTACTGGTAGCAGTTACTGGCAAGGTATTCCTGATTTGGAGTACAAAGCTTCATTCACTAGCTCCACAATCGCAGAGGTTGTAGGGTTGCTTCTACGTCCCGACTTTATTTCTTCTGTTACAACTGCTACAGGCACTCTTTGGACCCACACCTCTCTGCAACATGGGTGTCTCAGATCCGGCCTCGATAATGGTGAGTCTTCGCTTCTCCAACTTCCCTCGGCTTGCTTCTGCACACGAGTCTCGGGTGGATGCACAACTTCAGCTCTGCATGTGCAGCAATTGGGTGCACTGGGAAAGACTACCTGTTTCTCCCAGTCTCTTCTAATGCAGCCACAGCCAAACAGGGTTTGTGATCACAGGACCATCTCAAAGCCTGCAAGTGTTAATCTGATCTTCCTCTGCTCTGGCGTCACTTCATAGTGAACTGCCAGCCTCGTGATTTGCTTCTTGTACTGCTACTGCTGCCAACCTTCCAGCTCCGGCTCCAGCTTCTTTCTACTGCCCTTCCTGCTGCAGCCTTTATTGCCCCTCAGGTGGGTTAATTGGCTTCAGGTACAGGACCTTTTGAGCTAATTACTTGACCCTGCCAAAAGCTATTAGGCCAGGCTGTCTGTCCTTGGCTCCTACATGCCTCTCTAGCCCTCTGCTTTGTCCCTGCTGGCCTCTGGGACATGCAGTCCACTTTTAAGAGATTCGGGTTTCCTACTTCTTTAAAAGGTTTAAGGATGTTTTTTCTTCCCTTGAAGTTGTTAGAAGAGGAATTATAGGCTTTAACCTTAAAGGCAGATGGGACAGGAAAAATGTCATTTCCGTCATTCCTTTTGGCATACCTTTGACATTGTGGAGGATATGGGATTTTAGGAGCACAAAAGACTTGTTCTTTAAGTACAACACTGTTGAATCCCATCTTTAGAATTTAGTATTGGCGAATAGGGAAACCTTGTTTAGCAATGGCGCTGGACAATGGTTGAGACCATGTTTGCGATTGCTAAATGAAGAACGTCAACACTTTATTCGTGTTCACATACAGAATATATTGTTAATTGTTAGTGTGCTTAAGTGCATGTGAGAAGCACCAACACGTGTTTCGACCGAAGTCTTTGTCAAGGCTGTGCATACGTAGTGAATTGAGTGTGTGTTGGTGACACGGTTGGTGCATGTCGACGCAACATGTATAGGTCACACATCCAATACATTCAGGAACAGTATGTACATGGTTCAAAGTGGTGTGTGAAGTGCCATTGTGGTGAAAGATGTGAATATTTTTTTTTTTTAGGTACACAAACATTGACATATCAATGTTTTTGTCACATAAATTGGTTCACAGAATGTACCATGGAAGGAGGGAGGGAGGGGGAGAAAGGGTAGAGAGTGAGTAGGTAATAAGTTAGCTGGTAGTTGTTGAATTAAATATAGAGGTTCTTACCAAGGGCGAGTGGTTGGAGAGCGCAGGTGCCCACCATTCCTCCAAACATTCCTACCATCTTTAGAATTGACCCTCCCATCCTTTATAGGAGGCTGAACTATATCAATATGGCAATAACAAATTCCTCCTCTAAGCCTGTGACAAGACCATTCCTCTTAAGGAGAAATACTGTGTCTCACCCTGCAAAATCTCCCCAATGCCCTGGGCCTGTCTCCACCCAGTAGATCCTCCTCCAGGATTCGGACCCGGAAGCATCTGCTCTCTCCTGGCCTCCTGGGAGGAGACTTCAGGCAAGGAATTGGTGGGAGAGCCACCGGATTCTCCACATCTCCCACTGGGAATGTTAGCTGATTAGGCTATTGTAGCCAGTGACATGAAGTTCTTTATATGTATGATATTTCTCTTATTTCTTTCAGAGTCTGCAAACACTGGAAAAGACTCGTCTTAGACAAAGCTTTGTGGAGAAATGTGGACTTATCGCCTCACAAGGTATTCTTGTTTTCTCTCAAAGAGCCTTCCATTGCACGCTGCTATGATTCTGTATCCTACTTACTAATGAGCAATATATATGTTCTAGATATTACAGGTATAGACCATTTTTAGGGCAACCAATTGTCTTACGCGCTTAGAAAAATTACTAGAGTTGACCAATGCATATTCTATTGTTCAAGAGGAAATGCCTTCACCTCTTAAGGAAGTAGTGTAAGAATAGTGTGAACACCAATGAAACTGCGCTGGCCCCAGTCTTCTTTTTTAGAATGTAATATTTATTTGGCATTGGTATGGTGCCTATAGACAAGTGTTTCCAGGGGCCACAAGACAACAAATGGTGGGGGACATAGGAAAAAGAAGAGCACAATGACGGTTATATTGACCTTGTGACAATCCTTCTGTGGAAGTGCAAAGACAAAGGTGAGAAGTGCAGAGGAGCGAGGAGTAGGGGGCAGGGCGGTAGAGGATGGGAGGGGGATGAAGGGCACAGAGTGACCAAGTGCTGAGGGTGGCCAGTGAGGGCAAGTGGCAGGGGGAAAAAAGGGGTATGGGCTGATACTTGTGATGGACAGCATGGGCCAGATTAGAGCTAGTCCAGGGAAGGGTGCCTGAGGGCAAGTGCTGGTAGGGGATGCTGGGGGAGACTGGTCAGGGGTGGTCTGGCCCCTGTATGACTCGGAAGGGACCAGGCACCAGTTGCAGAGGAACATTATCATGGGAGGGGGAGAAGGAAGGAAGAAGTGAAAAGGAAACTCAATCTGATGGGGGCAGGGAGGCTGTTCAGAGGGAGGAACCTCCCAAGGAAAGGGTTCTACCTCCCACTCTGTTTGGTGAAACGTTTGACCTGCAGAGAGTTGGAGCTAGAGGACCGAAGAACTCTCGCAGGGGGGTATTAAGGGAGAGAAAGCTGGATGTAGAGTGGTCCCAGGCCCCAGACAGCCTTGTTGATGATGCAAAAGGGTCTTGTAGAGGGATTTTAGGACTGAGAGTTGCGGCCCCTGGGCCAGAGGCCAAGGATACGTTTTCCAGCCCTATTCTGGATTGGTTGAAGGGGGCGAATGGAGGAACGAGGCAGATTGAGGAAGAGGCTGTTGCAGTAGTCCAACCTAGAGCGAACCATAGCTCTGGGTGCCTTGAGCTTCTGGGGGAAGGTGAGGAAAGCGAGAATGCGCCCGAGGGCGAGGAGCTGAACATTTGACTTCTTGGCAAGGTCTGTCATGTGTGTAGAGGGAGGGGTCAAAGATGACCCCAAGGTTTTTTTTCCTCACAAGAGGGTGAGTGCAGGGGACCCAAGTTGGGTAGCCAGAGAGTGGGGGAGAAACGGGAAGCAGGCGTCCCAATGAGTAGGATCTCTGTCTATCTAACTGGGATTAAGGCAGATATCATTGGCAGGGCACCACGCTTGAATAGCAGTCCGGTATGAGAGCAGAAGGCGAGGAGGAAGAGGAAGGAAGTTTAAAGAAGAGCTGTGTGCCATCAGCATAACACTGGAAATAAGGAGAGAAGGTGGAGATCAAGTGGGCCAGAGGGGCTAAGTAGATGTTGAAGAGCCATGGCGATAGGATAGAGCCCTGAGGACGCCACAGATGGAGCGTGAGGTGGAGGAGAGGAAGGGGCCTATTTGCACTTGGGAGGATCGGTTTGAAAGGCAGGTCAACCACGCCAGTGCCCGGTCCGTGACGCCTAGGGTATCATGGAGACGACTTATGAGGATGGAGTGGTTGACTGTGTCAAAGGCAGAAGAGCGATCGAGGATCCGAACAGAGGGAAAGTTGAAGTCCAGGTTTGAGAGCACTATTCAACGCTATTCAAGTGTCAATTAACCTTGGAAAAGACGTTTTGTCTTCGTCATGACACTCTTCTTTTTTTGGGAGCACTGGAAAACTGTAAGGACACTTGAATATTAAATTCTAAAAAAGAACTTTGGGCTCAGCACAGTATGATTGATGTTCACACTAACTTTACTCTAGGTATTACAGGTTACACTTTTATTTTGGTATTGCTCGAGAGGTTTGGTTACTCTGACATTTTTGTAAACTGAACATTAATTAAAAGTAAAATGTTTCAGTTTAGGCACTTCCTGTTTCTAGGATGGGGCATAGAGGAGCAAGTGGCATGCACATTGCAGCAGTGATGGTGTCACTGCCAGTCCTCACTGGTTAGTGAAAAGAATAATCCTAGATTGCAGGATGGCCACTGCTGCAGTCGGTCAAATCCAAAATTGGTCACTCAAATGAGGTGTCCATCGTGTTGAATCCCCTAATGTGCAGGTGATGTTACTGGCCATGTTGAGGGTGTTTAAACTCCTAAAGCTTCCCTTAAAAAAAAAACTTCTGAAAAATAAACAAAAAAAATAAATGTAAAAGACAATCAGCGTA
This sequence comes from Ambystoma mexicanum, assembly GCF_040938575.1. Taxonomy (NCBI): domain Eukaryota; kingdom Metazoa; phylum Chordata; class Amphibia; order Caudata; family Ambystomatidae; genus Ambystoma; species Ambystoma mexicanum. Next base: position 1,174,277,584 of record NC_090926.1, on the reverse strand, counting down.
CATTAAACAAGTGACTGTAAAAAAAAATAGACCTTATTGTCAGGATAAATAAATAAAAAGAAATGAGAGCCTTGGTCATATTCTCCTAAAACATATGGGCATCCGTTAAGGGGTTGTAAATACTCCTCTGGGAACAATCCAAGGTCTTTTAACATGTACCACTGTTTTCTGTTAGTTATTTGCAGTGTTGGTGGGTATGGTCTCGGAGGGTTACTCAGGGGCAACGTGTTTGCCTTGGAAGCAAGACCACACAGAGCAATGCAGGTTCGATCCTGGGTCCGCGCATAGAAACCTCAGGTTATTTATAACACGCTTAATACCCAATCATATCCTATGCAAACTGGTCACTTTACTGGAAAGTTATTCTACTTAAAACTTCATGAGATCTGGGTGAGTCTTATATGGTGTATCACTGGTTTGCTCTGTCTTTAAATATTCAGACAGGAAGATGAAACCAGTAGGATGCCCTAGACCACATAATGCATCGTTTTATGCACAGTTTGTTGGACCCACTTTTTCAGTCGACTGTATTGCTATGCTGTTGGCAATCCATTCACTACAGATTTGCTAGCGTAGTGACGTTCTCGCTATTGGGTGGTGCTTGAGCAACACCTAAAAGCAAAACTATTGCATTGGAGTACAGCTAGGAGGGAGATGATGTATGATGAGGAATACACAGCTTGTGGATGATGTTTCGTTATTTACCCACCCATTGACTACTGATAGCAATGTCAGTCCCTGTGGTCATTTCCACATAATACCTGCTGCCTCCAACCAAAAGCACCCCCCCCCCCTGGGATTTCTTTTGAGCTAACTCTGTTGAGCAGTAACATCCAACTTTGGCATGCCAGCGCTCTTTCTAAGCAGTCTGCTGGGAATTCATGGCTTAATTCTAGCTGTAAATATGCAACTGCTGTATTAATCTATTAAGTGAGCCTTCTGACACTCAATTTGTGTGTACCTTGCTCTGAAGTCCTCTTAAAAACAAGCATTGACAAAGAAAATAGGTTTTCCCCGTATATAGGTATTAGATAACCATTTGCTAGACACCGTTATCTCATATGCCCAGATAATCGCACTATTTTCCGCATGTAAATGCATATTCCATGCCTACTTAAAAGCCAAAACTATTGTCAGTGTTTGCTAATGTGAGTTTGACAAGGTCAAAGGATCGATTTTACTATTCTGTTGATATGTTTACTTCAGTATACTAACTATAAGACATGGTATATTGGTTAAACAATATAATGACTTAATATTTTGCATCACAATTTGAAAACTCTTTCCCTATTTGCAGATAAACTCCAAAGTATTGTGGCACCTCGTTCGGCGTTACCTAGGAGGCAGCTTGAAGGCGTTAAAGGTGAAAGGACTTCTGCATTCGGCAAAGAAACTGGAGTTTCTTTCACAAGCACTCTTGCAGGAGCTCGGAAAGCGAAGCCCTAACCTGCTGAAGCTGTGCCTTTCTGAGACCGACCTCCGCCGCTTGAGATTTGACTCTCTTCCATCTTCTGTGAAGACGTTGGAGTTGAGCCACTGTGAGATCCCCTCGCTCTGGTTCCAGGGAGATGGCACAAAGGGAAACTGTAAACTTTACCCAAAGGTGGAACACCTTGTGCTAAGTCATGTACCAGGCTTTTCCAACCTCCACCTAGAAACGCTATGTCGTGAAACTAGTCTCAAGACACTGTCCCTCACTGGAACATACCGCGTCACTGATGTGGGAATTGAAAAAGCAGCAGAGCACCTGAAGGGTTTACAGCACCTGAGACTTCAAGGTTGCAACATCACAGACGGCGCGCTCCATGTCATCGGGCGCCATTTGAAAGCTCTTCAGAAGCTGGAGCTGGTCAATTTCCGTTCCCTGACAGATTTTGGGCTGTCTTGCTTGGATTCTTTGAAAGATTTGAGCAGTCTTGGTTTGGAATGGTGCATGGGCCTGTCTCCGGGTTCGATCATTTCTGTCTGCACAGTGATGCCCAAACTTCTGTCCCTCAACTTGAATGGCATTGTATTTGAAGATCAAGGAATCCATCAAATCCTGCAAAGTCTTCCAGGCTGTGCGGTGACTAACAAAATGCTCGACCTGGACTAATGCGAGCGAAGCTTGAACAAGCCAGTGCAGGCTAATTTTCAGAGTGTAGGCTCTCGCTTTACTATTCTAATCTAACATGCAACTATCTGAAGAAGCAGAATGTCTCTAAAAGTGGCACTGTGGGGGTACACAAATGTTTTAAAACTGTAAAGCAGAGGAAAACTAAAGACAGTGAAATCAAATCTGAATGGCCTACACAGGGACAGGAATTGCACTTAAAACTATGTCATTAAAATAAAGACCAATTTTTTAAGCTTTATAGGCACTATGACAATCTCCTGTGGCCTGCCATAGCATCTATTGTGACAGCTGGGTTAGAAAGGTGGAAGGTAGACTTCTCGTATGTTCTTCTTGTCCATAAATTGCATAATTTTGTTTTTACATTTTTCTAATAAAACCTATTGTTTGGAGTTAATATTAGCTCCTTCCTTGACATTACAACCATAGTATCTGTTGCTTTGCTACAGTGTTTCGAAAATGTATTCCGAAGACTTTGTTTAGTTCATAGGGCAAACAAATAGCTCTCCTCCTCAAAGTCAATATTTTCAATAATATACAGATTACAAAGACAGGGAAACATGCAGTATCTGGATGAATTCTGCTTTTGTTCACAAGTCCTGTGGGGGAGAGGGGTTCAGGTGGATTGTGCATTCATCTGGCAGAATCTTCATATTTTATTTGACTTTTTATGCTTCATGGTGATTTTTTCTATCTTTCTAAGGTGAGCTTGTAAAGGTAAGCACTGCCTCCCAACCTCTTCTAATAACTGCATTATATCTGTTATAACCACTGACTTCTAATGATAATGTCTCCATACCTATTTTGCTATCCAACATGGTCCTTTAATTCTTCTAACTTTCTAACCACAAGGCCCTGAAACACTGTCTCTACCTCATTATACCACAGCTGCTCCTCGAACACATCTTTTACCCACCCGTTTCATACTTCTTTAACCCCCCATGGCTCAAATTGTTTCTAGCCAGCATGTTTTATAATGCTTCTAGCCACCACCATACCTCTGCTTTTGGCTCATTTTGGTGGTACAGCCATGGCCACTGTATGTCTTGCACCAATAGATTTCATTGAACCCACTAGCCATGGCCTTGGGCAAAGAGATTCATTACCCCTGCCTATCAGATGTGATCACTGTAGGTGTAACATTACTTATTGTTTTCACTCGCTCCACATTCCCGCGGGATTCCCCCATCCGATAACTGCAATAAACTACACATACATCCCACGGGATTTCCCCAGTATTCCCTCAATATTGCCAACTCCCATTGCCTCCTGCCCAGTAGATTTAGGCACTGCAAATGTTATACCTTTTTTTCTAACTCCTTATTCCCGCCATAATTTCACAGTAATCCTTTCCAATAGCCGAAATTCCTGCGGAAGAGTAGCAGTACGCGATAACTGGGAACAGTTGCTCAGAGTTAAAGGAATGGTTCGGTAAACATTTTTTATTGCCCCTACGCATCGGCCATGTGTTTTTAAGCCTAAATCGCTTGATTTTAGAAAAATTTCCTATGGACCTTACCCGAGTTTTCATCCATTAAACGCACGCGAAAACAGGGAGCTGCCATTTTGTGATAATCCTATCATTTTCCCCCATCGCCCTGGCTGACCTGCTTTTGCGGCACTAAATCATATCCCCGCCCCTGAGCCTGTCATCAGCAGACGCGTACCGCCCATTTCACAACGCCAAAGCAAGTCTCGTGTCAACATTCGCTGCGCTTCAGCTAATGATGTGTCGCCATGTAAATGGCAGGACGCCTCTTTCCTCAATAAGTATAAACAGACTGTTTCACAACACACCGCAGCAGATTTTCGATTCCATTCCTCTCTCTGTGTTACTTTGAGTATTCTGTGACTCGTTTCTGTGCTCTGGTCAGCAACTTTCGTTGCTTGTAGCCCGTGTGAACAGATACCAGTACCACCGCTATAAATTATTTTAGTTTTAACACACAATGGCTACAATAATGCCCTACATGTACGAGCCTGAGTATACAGAGGAGGAACTTCTGGAAATGGAAACAAGCGAAAACGATGGGTCTTCGGACAGCAGTTGGGAGGACAATTCAACAGCTGAAGAGCCTGGACCTAGTCGCATGGACGGTGTTTCCACCTGGTGCGCATGCAATCGGTGCAAGCTAATGCCAACCGGGGACGAGAACTGCTGCTGCTGTGAAAACTCTGGATGCGTGGCCTACGTTTCGGAAGGCGAGCCACGGCCGCAATACATCACCGAGCTGCCACTTCAGGGCAGCCTGCCTCACACGGTCCGTGTTGAGGATAATTATGGTGCTTATGCACGAACTTCGCGCAACTGTTCGTCCTCGTAATCCGAGTAACGAGTAAGTATACTCTGCTTGTCATGCCACTCCTATTTCATGGTCTTCATGTATATCCAAAATTACATATACATATCATTGTAACGCATGAAAGTCGTTCAATAGTGTGCAGTGTCTAGATAGCATTTGTCCGAGCAGAATGCCATTAGTTACAAGAATTGTCATTGACAACAAACGTTTATTAAACTTATCTTGGTCATTTAAAAACAGTTTGTGTCATTCCTTTTCACAGGTGGTACAGGCTGATGGGCTTTCGTTCCTTTACATGGTGGCTTCAAGGGAGGCTTGGACACCGCATTCGAAGAGTGATACCCGCCTGTGCCGTTCGTGCCATAAGAGAAACGTTCCCGAGTGACAGCGGTCAGTACAGGGGATTTTCTCTCACTGTGCTGCAACCTGACCTGTACAATGTGTAAAGTCTTGTATTTTTGTGTCATCAAAATAAGATACAAAATAAAACCCCACATATATTTTAACAATGGTTGTTTTCATTTTTTAAATTAATCAAGTGTGTCTCCATTCAAGGATGGACGTCGGACATCTGTGCTCCGAATGGGTGAAGGTCAGGTCGCTGTGAAGCAGGGTGGTCACTATCCAAGCTAACATATATTCTCAATAATGCATGCAGGTATTGAGGACACGTTTGTGGAGATGAACGAGCTATGTGCTTAGTTCAGGCTGGTTCACATGCAGGACAGTGATCGAAGAGGAAGAGTGATGTGTTAAATTAACTGTTGCAAATACCTCTGGAGTTTTCCAGTCCGAGTGGGAACGAGGGTGGGGGCCATGTGCTGTGCGCAGTGAGGCCTGGTCACCAAGATGGATTGGAAAGGGGGTACAAAAATGGATGCCCTGTGTCCTGCTCAGTGGTCCCATCTACGCGAATGTCAACCATTAACCTCACATAAGGGCAAGGGGTGAACCCACTACTGGAGGCACTTGGTCCGAGTTTCTATTGAGAAGTAAAGGATGAGAGGGGCCTGGTGGCCCCTCGCTCCCACACACTTGCCTGCATGCCCACCGGCCCATCCATCCCACCCCCCCTCTATCAAAGATGGTTCGCACCCGGGGATGAGCGATGGCATAGGGGGCTGTCACGGGTGCAAACGGCCAAGGTGCCAAACAGCATGTACACTTCAAAATGTATCCCACGCCCAGGGGCCATCGTGCACATGGCCTCCTCAGACCCCGTGTCTCCAGGCAGGCCTCCCCTGAGGCACCCTGCGAACCACATAATACCACGACATACACACGTCATTCATTCACAAACACACCCCTGTTTCTAATACTTTATAAACCACTTGATATGTCTCATGAGAACATCTTTGTGCCTTGCAAGTTAACTCCTGAACCTTCTACCTGAGAAGCACTGAGATCTATGCTAATCTGCTCGTCGTCGTGCTATCTGCGACCGCTTCGAGCAAACTCGTCGGTGTGCTACCTGTGGCCATCTACCTGTTCTCCTGCAACATACTGCTCGGCCTGCTGAATCCAACTGTTTGTTGGTCAAGGTAAGGCCATGTATCCTAGTCATATTTCGGTCATTTTTACATTTCTATCTATTTGCGATTACAGTACCCAATAGAGCTATGGTCATTGGTCTCGTTGCTATTGACTTGAGTTTCAATTGTTATGCTATCAATAGATCTATTTATTTTCATCTGTGTAAATTGGCATCGAATTGCATCCTTCGGGGGACCTGTCTATAATGTAAGCATGTTTCCTTTTCGTGCAAAACAGAACATCCAAGGGACGAGTCACATGTTCAGAGTTTAGTCACATAATTTAAAAAATGTCTAACTTATGCAAATACTAAGCCGCACATGATGAACTGGTATAGTTCCGGCGACCAAAACAAACCTTGCATTGAGCATGGTATGGTTAATTTACTTTTTTATGACATTTTTATTCATCAAGGTTTTATAATAATCTTGATATTTACTTTCAGAATTTTCAACCATGCCTGCCTGTTCGATTAGCGGTTGCCCTTCGAAGAACCATGCTAAATCTGAAGGCACTACAATGCATGTATTCCCTAAAACTGTTGATCGAATAAGAGAATGGGTCAGACATTGCGGATATCCACTGGATGAGCTGGAAAGTAGAGTCCAACAAGTCTTAGAGGACAAGAGGGGTGATCGATACCGCATCTGCAGCCGGCACTTTTCCTCGAACATGTATGCCACATCTTGGATAACAAAGAAGAATAAACGGCGAACGACATGAAAATTGCTCGCAGACGCTATTCCAACTCTATTCGTCCACATTCCGCCACTGGTGAGTCAAGTGTCCGGATTTAGCTTTAGGCCTTGCGGTAGTGTGTAGGTAGCCGAATGGATTAATTGATATTTTAGGTGTTGTGTCCCTTGTAATACTCCCTTGTAATACTTTCGATATTGATATGAGTGTATAGCTTTTTGAATGACATTTATCAATAAATTATTTTTCGATTTTATAACCCCCAAAGGAAATCTACTTATGGGCACAGGGAACTGTACTATATTGCGCATTTTCAATAGCATTATTCTCAAGTTTTCTGTCGGTTTACATGGCAATGTTTTTAATATTTGCCTTTCATCAAACAATAATTTACCTTTACAACTGCTTTATTAACCACTGAATCTGAAGCAAGAACATTCTACATCCGTGACGTGCCCGCAGTTATCAACCACTTCTAGAGCGTATCAGGTAATCATACTTGGCTATTCCGCTACAGACTTGTTTTATGCATGTCAAGTAATAGTTTTTATGTATCGTGTGATTATTTTACCAATTGTTTGGTTAGTGCTTTCCAATTGTTATACACCTTAGTTGTCGTCCCCTGGTGTTTTTCAGTTATAATTAGTGTTATCCATACTAATGCAAGTACTGTCTTTCAGGGAGATGCTGAAGCGTCCACCACATTGACAACAGCCCTAGATGTTCTTCAGCAGCACGAGGTATGGATACTGACAGCTCCATCGACTGTGATCATCAGGACTGGAACACTTGTCGTTTGATTGTTCTACACCATGTTTCATTCGTGGTTAGCCATTGATATGTACCTGTGCGGTCAACCCCAAGTGTGTGTTGTGTTTTCAATATTGTAATCCTTACTAATGCATATACTATGTTTCAGGCAGTTGTTGAAGCGTCAACCCACGCACTTGATGCAGAGCCTGACATTCAAGTAATTCCAGGAGAAGCGGGTCCATGCGGATACGAATCGGCGCTACAGCTTTCGGAAGTTTGTACCACATTTACAACATCCATAGATATTCTTCAGCAGCACGAGGTATGGATACTGACGGCTCCATCGAACGTGATCATATAACGTGATTCCATTTGCTATACTTTCTTCCCTATTAACGCAAGTACTGTGTTTCAGGGAGACGATGGCGCTTCCACTACAATCACAAGATCCCATTTAGATGATGCAGATGTAAAGAAATCGGAGAAATAAGTTGATTAAATCTGATCATATTTAAATATTCCTTGATTCTTTTAGACAATGCAACATTTGTGGTCATCTCTTTATATGTACCTGTGCCGTCGACCCCAAGTGTGTGTTATGTTTACAATATTGAAAACCATACTAACGCAAGTACTGTGTTTCAAGGAGTTGATGATGCCTCCTCTTCAATACAATCATTCTTGGCAGTCCATGCAGAGCCAGAGGTATGGATACTGACAGCTCCATCGAACTAGGTCATCAGCGCTCGAATACTTGTCGTTTGATTGTTCCACACAATGTTTAAATCGTGTTTAGCTTTTGAGATGTACCTGTGTGTTCGTCCTCACGTGTGTTTTATGCTAATAATATTTTGATACACAGTAATGAAAATACTATGTTTCAGGGAGTCGATGGAGCCTCATTCCGTGCTGTCTATGTGGATACAGAAAATATACAGGGTAATTCATAGAATCCAGCGCACAAGTAGCGCACGCGGCTGGCGCACAGCGTGCGCCTGCGATAGTCTGCGCCAGGCACGTGCGCTAAAACAGATTTCCGCGCACAGCGTATTCATGGATTTCAAGCTCCCAAAACAGCCGTGGCGCAGAGAATCGCAGCGAGCCTGCAGCAGCGCCAGTAACGCCCCCAAGAACGCCCTCGCGCACGGAAAAGCCATCAAAAGCGCTAAATCATCGCTAAGGGCTGCGCTAACCCCGGACCACTTCACAGGGCAGGCAAACAAGGAAAGCAAAGCGGGCAATCTCCAAATCAGGAGTACGCGGGAAGTACTACACGCGACTAGGCAGGGAACGTGAATCACAGGGGTACGCGGGAATCATCACACGCGAACAGCCAGGGTGCGTGTATTACAGGGGTAGCGGGAAGTTCAACACGCGATTGGCCAGGGAACGTGAATTACAGGGGGACGCGTGAAGTAGAACACGCGATAGGCCAGGGAACGTGTATTACAGGGGTACGCGGGAATCATCACACGCGAACAGCCAGGGTGCGTGTATTACAGGGGTAGCGGGAAGTTCAACACGCGATGGGCCAGGGAACGTGTATTACAGGGGGACGCGTGAAGTAGAACACGCGATAGGCCAGGGAACGTGCATCACAGGGGTACGCGGGAATTATCACACGCGAACAGCCAGGGTGCGTGTATTACAGGGGTAGCGGGAAGTTCAACACGCGATGGGCCAGGGAACGTGTATTACAGGGGGACGCGTGAAGTAGAACACGCGATAGGCCAGGGAACGTGTATTACAGGGGTACGCGGGAATCATCACACGCGAACAGGCAGGGTGCGTGTATTACAGGGGTAGCGGGAAGTTCAACACGCGATTGGCCAGGGTACGTGTATCACAGGGGTGCGTGGGAATTATCACATGCGAATAGGCTGGGTGGGCCCCCACAGGTGTACCCTGTACACCCTCCCCGGCCCCTGCAGGCAGCCCACAAAACAGTGGACTACCCTGCACACCTGATCATGTCCCCCTGCACCCCCATCCACCAGGGGCACCCTCCACCAGGCCCCCACCCATGTCTCCCACCACCCCCACCCCCCAGCAGTGCAGGGGCACCTGCCATCAGGCCCCCATCCATGTCTCCCACCACCTCCAACCCCCATCCACCAGGGGCACCCTCCACCAGGCCCCCACCCATGTCTCCCACCACCCCCACCCACCAGCACTGTGGGGCACGTGGCCAGCAGGCAGTCAGGCAGCAGCCGATGGCAGGTGGGAGCGTGCTCAGGCTTCTTGGGGACTTAAATTTGGCCTCCTGGCCAGGAGCGTGGTCTTTCGTGTTAGAACGCGTGGACAGCCTGATAGGGAGTGATTTTGCACCTGAAAACCCCACACTCATCGCGCGAAAACCCGTCACCAGCATATGTGCGTCAATAGTTACCTGCACGTGCAGTGTCAAAGCGTGTGATTGGTGAAAAGTGAGCGACACGCAGGAGTGTCGAAGCGCGTGATTGGTGAAAAAGGATCCACATGCAGGAGTGACAAAGCGTGTGATTGGTGAAAAGTGAGCGACACGCAGGAGTGTCGAAGCGCGTGATTGGTGAAAAAGGATCCACATGCAGGAGTGACAAAGCGTGTGATTGGTGAAAAGTGAGCTACACGCAGGAGTGTCGAAGCGCGTGATTGGTGAAAAAGGATCCACATGCAGGAGTGACAAAGCGTGTGATTGGTGAAAAGAGAGCTACACGCAGGAGTGCCAAAGCGTGTGATTGGTGAAAATGGGCCAAGCACGTACACGCCGTAAGTGACGATGTACGTGTGGGCCTGTATAAAAGGTAGTGTTGAACACAATTTCCTTGTACGTGCTTTTCGTGGAGAGCGAGTGGGTGAATTCGGTACTTCTTGTCGTTTCACACGCGATTTACTTCACGGCGTTTCCAGTTCGTACTCCCTGTTACCTCTGACAGCTCTTTTCTCTTTTTCCTCTTGTACTGGTTTTCCTGGGCCTGTTCCCTCAAACAGTGTCCCCTTCTACAGTTGTCCTGTCTCCTCAGACAGCGTACACCTCTTCTTTTGGCGGGGGTGTTGCCAACCAAAAGTGCTATTTTTTCACGCTCTTTTACCTGGCAGACGGTGAGTCACGCACGTATCTAACATCTGTGCTTGCCCCGTGTGTAGCCTACCCCTTCAGAGGTCAATCTAGGCCGCGTGTGACACGCATACGTTCATTGTGTTACTGGATGCCACAGCGTAGTGCAGGGTTTTCCATCAGCACACGTGGTCTAGGAGGGGTATTGTGCACGTTCCTTAACTTTTTTGGGGTGCCTGTGCGTTGCGTGACCCGTCATCTTTCCCCAGGGGTGTCATATAGCCTTGCCACTGCACTAGGGTACGAATACCATCTGGTACCCAACCCCTTTGACACCCAATTGCCCAGGACAATTGTGCACACCCACTCCCATACGCACAATACCATCAGTGCCATGGTTGGGAGGCGTGCAAGCCGTAAGGGTGGCAAAGGTGGCCGAGCCACACGTGGTGGCCGTGGAGGATCCAACAGGGGACGTGGTTGTGACTTGCAGGGCGCCCCTGTTCCCCCCAGTCTGGAGGAACAGTCAGGGACACCCATGCCCCCCCCCCCCCCCCCAGTTGAGAGTCATGTGGCTGATACCAACCCCCAACCCTGATCAGCCCATGTCGGACCAGGCCATTGTGGCACCAGACCTGTCCGAGGGTGATTCCATCGCTGACATCCAGGTCAGCAGGTCCACTGCACGTGCACCGGTGCACATTGGTGTCATCAGGGCACGCGCATCTATGCCAGATAGGTCATCTGCTGGCCCCCGTAGCCAGGGTGTGGCTCAATCCACCCCACCTCTCATACACCCTGCCAAGACTGTGTCGGTCCTAGTTCATGCACCTCAGATCAGGCCTGACCCCATCCCACTACCCCCAATGCCTGCACCTACTCCCATGCTGAGTGGGCAATCACACACACCCAGTACAGAGTCCACCACGGCTCCTGCCCCTAGTGTCCACAGCGGCGTAGGACACTCTGGATCCCCACCCCCTTCCAAGCGCAAGAGGAAGAGTGCACGTCCGGCACAGGCTGATGCCCCAGACACGGCTGCACAGTCCGGCCCATCAAGGAAGCCAAGCTTCACAGACGCCGAACTTAATGCACTTGTTCAGTATGTGTCAGATCATGATAGGGAAATGGTCATTGTTGCAGGGTCCAAGACCACACATGCCAGACGCCAGGCACACTGGCAGACCATTGCTGACAGAATAAGTGCCCTTGGAGTAGTGAGGCGCACAGCTAGTGATTGCCAGAAGCGCTGGAATGACCTTAAGCGCAGGGCAAAGGATAAGCTGGCCTCAAGTCATGCCGCAACCTTGGTGACTGGAGGTGGGTCCCCAGCACAGGAAATAGAACTCACACCACACGAGTCCGTAGCTGGATCCTACGTCACCGAGGGACAACTCCAAGGTGTGGGAGACCTCCCTGATTACGAGGCATCATCCGGTGAGTGCACATGCATGTGTGTATTATCCATGTGCATGGTGTGTGTGTGAAGCATTCATGTTGGGTGCCTGTCAAGGGGGTGTGTGGCAGAGTTGATAGTGGCACCCATGTGCCTCATCCAGTATGTTCAGTGCAACACCATCTGGCCACAGCACTATCCCTACTGGCAACAGTGCACATATGGGCCAACACCATGGAAGTTGCCCTTGATTAGTAATTTTGTCACTACATTGTTGCTCATACTCCCCTGTCTATTCATCTGATGTCTTACATACCATTCCTCTCCTTTCCCCCAGCCATTCAAGTTTCATCTTCACATGCCTGACATGCAATGATACCACATGCTAATGCGTCCTCTGTATATAAATGCCTACCAACATGCAGTCATACTGTGGATGTAGCCTTGACATCCACCTCCTTCCTGGGTCCTTTGGTACCGTCTGGTTTCGAGCCCCATTCCCTCACACTCCATGCTGCTCTTCATGGTCTATCTTCCATGACTTCTACAGTTCAGACCATCGTGCCCTACGCACGACACCTGCTTGCCAAAAGTCAAATGAGGGCAGCCTGCCCTCCAATGCGACCCACCCTATTGCTGACCAGTGCATCTGAGCCTACTCTAAGCTAACTCTCACTGACATCTGCTCATACATGCCTTTGCCTGTCCCATAGACCCTTCACATGGTCCCTGTCCTCTCTCCTTGCTCCTCTTCCACCATCATAGGTGGGACCCGTTGGGGTGTACTCCTGGCCTCCTTCCAATCCTCAGATACCACTATTGATGTGCATGGTAATGGGAGCGTCTCAGTCCAAGGCCCTTAGGCCAACCTCAATCTCCTTGAGAAATGCTACCCACATCTCATCAACTTCCTTACCTCTCCTGCTGTCCCCCCTCCTCTCTCCTCATCAATCCTGCACTGCCTCCCTGCACCCTCCCATGAACCTTCTCCGCCTCCCACTCCAACTCCTACACATGCGGCACCTCTGATCTCTAGCACTCCCCGTAAGTCCTACAAGGCTGTCAACCTCCTCCACAATTACACTCCTTTCACTGCGGCTGCATCAGGCATTCCTCCGATAACTGTCACTTACATGAGGTTATGCACCTTGACATCCTTGGTCTCATGGAAACATGTCTGACGGCCAGCTCTGTCTGCATCCTTGACCCTCTCCTTGGCCCGCCACTACTGTGCAGGGGGGGTGTGCCCTTGGCTTCCCTGAGGGTATTCCTGCCACTGTCACACCTACTTAGACCTACTCCACTCTGGAATGGCTTGTGTGAGGTTTCTGTCCACCACACCTTGACATTCTCAAACAGTGCGTACTGTGTCTGGGAAAACTGGTCAAATGTACTACTTCCTTTCTGAGTGTCCTCACCTCTCCTCCTCACTCATGTCCCCAGACACAGAATTCCTCATCCTTGGTGCGGTACGCATCCACCTGCATGCCTGTTGACGCCCCCACGTGACCTTTCTGTGACCTCAGCAACTCCCTCTCACCCTCTAGACTCCCGTCTGTCCCTACTCATTCTGCAGGGCACACTCTTGATGCTCTGATCTCATCTGACTTTCCCCTCTCCGTCCATCTCTGCACTCCTCTCTCCTGGAGTGATCACATTCTCCTCTCCTCCCAGCTCACCCTCAACACCCCACAGGCAAAGCCACCCTCACCACTGTCACACACCTTCTTGGTATTCCGACCCATGAAGTGTGTGTCAGTCGAGGCTCATGCTGCCAAAATCTCCCCCCCATCCAGCTCCCCCTTAGGCTCACTCCCATCCTGACAGGGCCCACTCCATGCTCCACTCCATGTCAGGTACACTGGATGTCTTTGCCACGGTCATGACCACCTGTCTGAAGCCCCATGCCAATGCAGAGTCCTGGCATGACTCGGATCTTGGGAACCCAAACCACAGGTGCCGGGTGGCAGAGAGGGAATGTCCTGCATCATGGCCATCCTCTGGCAAACTGGCCTGCCACATGCTCCAAAGGCAATAGCGCCTCACCCTTCTCACCAAGATGAGATCCCCAATCCAAGGGCACATATCTGCGGCATGTGACAACTCTGCAGGACACATAGAAATCTGAAAGGACCTTGCCGAGCCAGAAGCAGTGTGTACCTCCCCTGTCCCCTCCGAGCCCACAGCACAGCATGATTGTCTCTGTACCCCTATAGGCCACCCCCCCAGCACTTGTCTGCGCCTAACACCATCTGCCCTTGACGTCAAGTCCTACTTACCTTGTACAGCACTTCCAGCCGCCACTCCCCCTTGCACTTCATTGTGCCACCCACCCCTGCACTTGCGTGACATGAATGACACCAGCACCAGTAGTATTGTTGACTGGCATCCCCTTCTGCCCCACCACCCCTCAGTGCTCCGCTGCACCTACAAACATTACTTGACCGGTGCTTCACGAATGCAAAATTATTCCGTTACAGGTGTTGGGGAGGTGGAATCACAATGTTTACTGCATTATGTTGATGTAGACAAGGCACTGTGCATCGTTGCCAATTTGGACTAGCAGATCCATGTACAACATGTATACTAATTGATGTGACGATGCAATGTCAGGACCAGAGTGGTTGAAATCCAAAAAAGTAGCCCTCCTCTCCCTCTTCACTTGGTGGCTATGTCACATGCCATGTGTGTGATGGCATGTGCCTTTGACATGGCAATCACCGCCCAATGTGTGATGGCAGTGCTAGGCATCAAGGTGAGCAGGCGTTGCTCTCCAATCAGTACATAGTATGCCCTGAGCCTCCCCTACAGACCCAGTGATGGTGAATGCATAGGAGGACTCCCAGTCATGTAGGACATGTGTCGTAGGACTACTGCCTATGTTGTTCATCAGCCCTTGTTGCATGCCATGGTGCTAATGCCTGTTTCCATTTTTCTCTTTCATGTCTTTGCAGGGGACGAAGCACTTGTTGATGCTGGGGATGTGGTGGTGGAGCCGTCCCAGGAGGGCAACCCGGGCCGACCTACCACAAGTGAGGGACGTGGTGTGTTTGTGGGTGAAAACCCACAAGTGCTGCAGGCCGTGCTGTCGAGGGGTGTCTCTGGGGGTTCCTCCCCCGAGCAGTATTCAGGTGTAGACTCGGAGGATGACACCTATGTGCAGTCGCAGGTGAGTGTTCTTGGGAGAGAATCTCCTCTGTCCGACCCACCTGCAGCCAGGCCATTGGCCTCAATGGGGATGTCAGTGTCGGCAGATCAGCCTCCGGTGGTTACGGATGCAGGGCCACACCACCCAATCTCTGATCCTGTTCCTGGGGCTGCAGATCAGAGAGGGAATGCAGTCCTGCAGCCTGAGGCCTTGCCGGCACAGCAAGGCGCAGTCCGCCTTGCCCCAGGCAGGTGTGGTGCCCGTCAACGTGGTGGCCGTATGCCACCTGGCAATACCGTATGGGAGCAATCCATCTACGGTATGGCCACCCAACAGGCAGCATCATCCGAGATGATTGCACAGGCCATGGATAGTGTGGCCACTTCCATTGTCCCCCCAGAAAGGCTGATGGAGCGACTGGAGCAGGCTACAGAGTCCATCTGCCAGGCACACAGGGAGGATATGTTGGCGTCCAACATGGACAGGCGGGCGGCACTGGCGACTCTGCGGGAATCACTTTCCATGGAGTCCCAGCGCCACAGGGAAGCCCTGAGGGAAGAACTCCGTCACCTCAGGTCGACCCTGTTAGAGCTTGAGGCTTCATCCCATAGAAGGAGAGAGGAGCAGCTGGAGCGTCTGACACGGACGCTCTCGGCCGAGATGCAGGCAACTCGTGCGGAGGTCAGGTCATCCCGGGAGTTACTGCATGGGGACCTCCGCATGATTATAACCCAGAACCAGAACTACCAGACCCGCCTGCTTGCAGCCATGGAGGAGCAAACTCGTGCTTTGCGTGGGCTGCCTCCCATTGTCACACCATCTTCTGAGGCAGCTCCCCCACCTCCAGAGTCAGCTGCAGGGTCTGGGCAGAGCCATAGCGACTCATCTCCCACAACAGAGTAGCCGTGTGGGCCACGAGCCTATGGGGTGTTTTCCTTTCCCATGATCCACACAGGTGGATTGTGGCGTGCATCCTGTCCTCGGACCTCATAGGTGGCCCCCCCCCCCCCCCGCCGGCCCTTTCATGGCCATTTTTTCTCTTTTTCATTTTTATTTTGCAAGAGTGTTGCCTTGTGTGGGTACCTGGGCATACACTGTATTGTGGCTGGGCACATGCAGGCTTGTCCTGAGTTTGGTTTCGATGCTTGGGTAGCAGACATCCACACCCCTCCTGCTTCCGTTTCCATGGGCTTGCAAAGGGTGTGCCCAAGTGACAGCAAATTACACGGTGACATTGGACTCCCATGAGCTGTTGGCCAGTCCATAGTCAATACTGTGTAGACATTCATAGTGTTCATTGTTGTTGCACCTAACTATGCATGATGGTATGATATGTGCCTCTACTTACATATGTTGCTCATGTTTTGCAGGTATTTCACACAGATCTTCACAAGGGCATACTCTCTGGAGTCACACTACATGTCGGTAGATGTGCACTGACACTTTTGCATGGCGCCATCACTGTACATCTGGACGGTGAGGACATACCAGCTGAATCAGGTAATGAGACTACCATTGATTACATGCAATGTGTCTTGTTTGGGTGGGCTTCAGGGTGGGTTGGTGTGTAATTTGATAGAAATTACTCTTACACAGGTGTGTAGTAGTGGCTCCAGGGCGGTTAGCTGCTCAAGTGCGGCTATGTTCCATTTGGGGCACTGCTATTTGTGACACTGGTGTCATGTTGTGATGGCCAGTTTGTTTGCTGTCACATACCATGACATGGTGTCCTCAGTGGCGGGACTGTGAAGGGAGTGGGTGACATGGCAATGTTGTCATGTAGTGAATCGCCTGTGGCAATGCATTTTAGATTGATGGAGTTGTGTCTTTGCGTTGTGATGCATAGCTGGTGTATGTGTAGCTAGGGGTGCACACATATTGACACTTCCATGTTAACAATCTCAGGCTGATGTGTATCTGACAGTTCATTGTCAAGTAATTTTCAGACATTGTCAGGTAGAGTCATCATTGATTGTCAGATGGTATGTGCCAGAGCAGTGTGCACTAGCCAGCACTGTGATTCCTAGGTGAAGAAGTTGGCCACCAGTTGCGTACGGGCTGCCTCCCCCCGTGCCCTTTCCCCTCCCATGCGCAGCGGGCGTGCATGTGGTTGTGGATGTGGGGGCACCACCATGTCCACGGGCAGGCCCCGGCGTGTTGCAACGTTGTGCAGGACACATGCTGCCACTATGATCCTGCACACTATTCGGGGAGCATATAACAGCTGCCCGCCAGAACGGTCAAGGGAGCGAAAGCGTGACTTGAGCACTCCGAATGTGCGCTCCACTATGCCCCGTGTAGCAATGTGGGCTGTGTTGTACCTTACCTGGGGTGGCGTGGTGGGGTTCCGGATTGGGGTCATCATGTGGGGGCTGATAGGGTAGGCACTGTCCCCTGCGGAGGTGGTGATGGGTATCATTAGTGGTGTTGTGTCATGACCCAGTATCTGACATGCATACATGTGGAGTGGCATTCATGCTCACCAAGCAGCCATGTATCTCCATGCTGGCCAGCCTCTAGGTCCCGGCATAGGGTAGACATTCTGTAGATGAAGCTGTCGTGGGTGGACCCTGGATAGTTGGCATATACTGATGTGATGATTCCCTTGGCATTGCATATAACTTGGACGTTGATGGAATGCCAGTGCTTGCGGTTTCTATAGATGTGCTCTGTTGCCCTGGGTGGACGTAGAGCCACATGTGTGCAGTCAATTGCACCAAGCACTTTGGGGAATTGAGCCACACCATAGAATTCCTGGATGCACGTCCGCCTTTCTGCATGAGTCCTGGGGAGATATATGTGCCTGCGGACTGAAGGCCGTGCAGTGATGATGTTCAAGACCTGGTGTAGGCAGCGTGACTGCGTGGCCTGTGACACACCACCCACTATGGCACTTGTCCGCTGAAAGGATCCAGTGGCCAAGAAGTGCAGTACATTCAGGACCTTCTGCAGGGGGCTGAGTGCTTGGGAGCACAGGGTGGGTGATGTGAGGTCATCCTCCCACTCACTGACCAGGTCCAGTATGATGTGTGCTGGAAACCTGTACCTCCCATACACCTGGTCATCAGGCATCCCGAATAGGCTGGTTCTGGGTGTGAATATTCTGGCCCTGACTCTCCTCCTCATCCTCCTTTGGTAGCCCACTGCCACTGCTGCTAGGAACGGTATGTTCATCCTGGCATCTGGCTTGTTTATTGAAAAGTGCGCAAATTAATGCCTTGCGCGTGTAGTAGGCAGCGTGTGAGCCTCGCACCCCTGGAATCGAGTTCCCACTCCAATCGCGTGTGGAAATTCCCACGCTGCAGGCATACAGGTGCGCTGACGTACTTGCCTGTGTAAGTGGCCGCGCGCCCCTGAAATACACGTACATAGGCCAATGGCGTGTAAGCGCACTTTTGGGCAATTACACGCGATGAAATACACGTACATAGGCCAATGGCGTGTACGCGCACTTTTGGCCAATTACACGCGATGAAATACACGTACATAGGCCAATGGCGTGTACGCGCACTTTTGGCCAATTACACGCGATGACACTCTGACGTGCAGGATTTCCACGTGTGCTCCGTCTTCACGTGCTGAGTGGGGAACGCCCGTGCGGATCACGTCAGACGCGCTTACGCGATGAGGGACTCTGGTCCAATAGAATCGCGTATGCGTGCTGACGCACTTACGCGCTAAGGGCCTTTCCTCGGATTTCACGCTGACGTGCAGGAATTTCACGTGCCAAATCACTCCGTATCAAGCTGGCCACCCGAAAACACACGGAACACCACGCTCCTGCCCCGAAGGCCGAGTTACTGCCCCCCAAGTGCCCTGAGCAGCCTCCCACGTGCTATCTGCTGCTGCCTGCCTGCCTGCCTGCTGCCACCGTGCCCTGCCATTTGGTGCCTGCACATCAGCCATCTGCAGGGGTCCAGTTGCTGTGTCCACCCCTGCTGGAACTGAAGACTCCCAACTGGGATTACATCGCTCCACAGCCCAGCCCCAGGACCCAGTTGCCCACCCACACCTGCCTCTGGGGTTGCCATGTCGGGCACTTCTACATCTGGCACCAGTGGCAACCCCAGGCCAGAGGGGCACCAGCTTCACTGCCACCGAAGTTGGTGTCCTGGTGGAGCATGTCCTGGGGCAGTATGATGCCCTCTTTGGATCGTCCCGCGCCAGCAAGGAAGGACGGGAGAGGATCTGGGCCGACTGTGTGGTTGCCATCAACGCGGAGGGGGTGGCAACCCGCAACGTCTTGAAGATCAAGAAGCGCTGGGAGGACTTGAGGTCCAGGACCCTTGTGAAGGCCCGGCGCCTCGTGGAGGGGGGCCGGGGCCACATGAGTTCCATCCAGAAGAGGGTCCTGGAACGCGTACGCCCAGCGCTCCACGCCCAGATCCTTGAGAGGGAGACCCGTCTGGAGTTGAGCGGTAAGTGTCCAAGCATCACTGTGTGAGACAGGGCATGTTGCGGTGTGCTGGTTCTATGATACTTGCCTGTATGTGTGCCATGTGCCATGTATGCATGTATGTGTGCTGGGACATCATGGTAATGCATGTGCGACCAGTGATGTGTGACCCACATGGTTGTTGCATGTGTAGAAATGCGGCATGGGGAGCACTATGCAGATTTGGGACATGAGAGCATGCCAGTCTCTGTACCTGGACATGGATGGGGGTGAGGATGGGTGCTGATGCCAGGTACATATATGGTAGCCATGTCTGTGTGCCTGACCTGCATGTCTGTGACTTGTGCATGCCATGGATGCATGACTCATGTGTGTGACAATGCACAGATTCAGTGACGCACCCACCTTACCCTTGTTTTGCCTGTGTTTGGTGTGATTGTGGCCAGATGGATGTGACTGAGGTGTAGTGTGTGCATGTGATATGCATGAGCCATGATGCATGTGAGTTACATTTCATTGAATGTTTCAAGAGTCAATTGGACATGCATGGAAATGTGCATGGCATGCACCATGCCTGTTACTGTGTGTGTTTTGCCTGGACTGACCCATGTGTTGTGGAGGGACATGATGGAAGTGTACTTTGACAGGGGTGCTCATCTGCTATTGCTTCCTGTCTAGGGGACCATTGTACAGTAGCCTGATGCTTGTGTTCTTTGTCTCCCTCTACGCAGCGGCTAGTGAAGAAGAGGGCGGAGACGGCGCTGTGGAGCAAGGCGGCGGGGATGCCCCCACGGCTGCAGCGGAAGGGGTGGGTGAGCCCCCACAGGGGCCTGCTACGGCGGGAGACGGTGAGGAGCCATCCAGGTTGGTGGTTTGCACAGAGGAGGAGGAGGCCGACACTGGTGCACACATGGGCCCTGGTGGGAGCATCCCTGCTGGTGCAAGTGGTGCAGTCCAGGGCCAGGGGCAGGAGGCAGCACAGGTCACCGTGGAGGGGCCTGTGCATGTCGCTGTCCCTGACCCTGTGAGTGCACCACCATGCACCAGCAGGGATGCCCCGTCCCAGGCCCGTCCGCAGGTAGAGGGGATGTCCATGTCAACTGACTCCCCTCCACCTGCGGCCGTGGGAACCCCTGGCCGCGTGGAGCAGGTCCTGATTGGGGTCGCGATGCGCACGGCTGTGATTCGTGATGCCGTGCGTGCTTCCCGGGAGGAGCACGCACGTCATCACGAAGTGCACCGTGCCGACGTGGCCCAATTGGGATCGGCCATGTTCGGGGGGTTCCTGCATGTGTTGGCCAATCTGACGGCCCTCTCCTCCTCTGTGCAGGCTATCCACCAGTCGTTCTCCTTGCCGTCTTCCGGCCCAGATGCCACCATGGCCCCCTGTGGACCTGCCCCGACCAATGCAGCCAGCTCGGTGGGGATCCCATCCCTGCCGCAGTTGGGAGTCGGAGGTCCAGCAGGGGTGGACGACACAGCAAGTGGACCCCAGCAGATGGAAGATGTGCCGGCATCATCGGGCAGGGCACGTGCACGATGGCGTCGGTGGTTACCATCAGCCTGGATGCCGTCGTGCTGGCAGAGGCAGTGGCGTCGCAGGCAGCAGCGGGCTCGACGTGGGAGGCATCATGGCTCAGGGCCATCAAGATCGGAGGGGCAGGCATCGGCCGGAGGGCAGGGCAACCCTGGCATGGCGGTGTGTTCCGTGTGGGAGGAGTTTGGCCAGCGGATAGGTGCGGAGCGGCAGCGGGCGGAAGAGGAGCGGCTCGCCATGGCCAGGGCGGAGATCTCCATGCATCAGGCATTGAGGCGGGCTGAGTGCCTCGAGGAGGCTCGCAGGGAATTTGGAGAGCACATGGGGTTGTCCCTGCGAGACCTCGGGGCCAGGACTGAGTCCCGCCTCCAGGACATTGACATGGAGTTCGAGGATGCCCTGGCCAGCATCACCAAGTGAGCCGCAGGACTAGCCCGCTGCCTTTGTATATAGTTTTTTAGTTAGTTAGTGCTAGGTTTCCTTTATTTAATTTTTTTTTTTTTTGGACCGCTTGGACAATGGCCACTTCTTTGTACATATTTTTTTAAATAGTTAGTATTAGGTTTAATTTGTGGTGTTGGGCTCATGGACCCTTGAACAATCCTGTAAATATAGTTATTTTTTGTGAGATAAATTTTTTTACTTTCATATTGGTCACACCATGTCGTAATGGTTTATCTTTCATTTCATTCTACATGTGTTTACTTTGGACAAAATCTATTCATTTTTCTATCCTTTGTTTTTTGGTTTCTCATTTTTGTTCCCGGACATGGACCTTTTATTTGCTTTACCAGATAGTTGTCAGAGTTTACTTTATTTTTATTTTTTAATACATTTTAATATTATCTTACACTTGTGTCATTTTTTCTTTGGTTTCTTACATGCCATGATATGGGTTTTGACATTGACTTGCACGCATTGTGTATGTGTGTGTGGCGGACATGTGTTCTTTTGCTTACTTGCCTTTGGGGTTGTGTCATGTGATTGCATTCACTATGTGGGTGCATGCAATCCTTGCCTGGGTGTTTGTGCTGGGTATGCTGGTCATTACTGCCATTATTGTGTATCGTCAGGACCAGGGGCCAGGGGGACATGGGTGGGGGCCTGGTGGAGGGTGCCCCAGGTGGATGGGGGGTTGGGGGTGGTGGGAGACATGGGTTGGCCATGGGTGGGGGCCTGCTGGCAGGTTGCCCACAGTGCTGGGGGTGGGGGTGGTGGGAGACATGGGTTGGCCATGGGTGGGGGCCTGCTGGCAGGTTGCCCACAGTGCTGGGGGTGGGGGTGGTGGGAGACATGAGCAGGTGTGCAGGGTAGTTCCCTGTGGTGTGTGCTGCCTGCAGGGGCCGTGGAGGGTGTACAGGTAATGCCTGGGAGCACACAGCCAAATCGCGTGTGCAACTTCCCGCTCACCCCTCAAATCCACGTTCCCTGCCATATCGCGTGTGGAACTTCCCGCGCGCCCCAGAAATCCACGTACCCGGCCATATCGCGTGTGCAACTTCCCGCGCACTCCTGCAATCCACGTACCCGGCCATTTCGCGTGTGCAACGTCCCGCGCACCCCTCAAATCCACGTTCCCTGCCATATCGCGTGTGGGACTTCCCGCGCGCCCCAGAAATCCACGTACCCGGCCATATCGCGTGTGCAACTTCCCGCGCACCCCTCGAATCCACGTTCCCTGCCATATCGCGTGTGGGACTTCCCGCGCGCCCCTGAAATCCACGTACCCGGCGATTTCGCGTGTGCAACTTCCCGCGCACCCCTCGAATCCACGTTCCCTGCCATATCGCGTGTGGAACTTCCCGCGCGCCCCAGAAATCCACGTACCCGGCCATATCGCGTGTGGAACTTCCCGCGCGCCCCTGAAAACCACGTACCCGGCCATTTCGCGTGTGCAACTTCCCGCGCACTCCTGCAATCCACGTACCCGGCCATTTCGCGTGTGCAACTTCCAGCGCACTCCTGCAATCCACGTACCCGGCCATTTCGCGTGTGCAACTTCCAGCGCACTCCTGCAATCCACGTACCCGGCCATTTCGCGTGTGCAACTTCCAGCGCACTCCTGCTATCCACGTACCCGGCCATTTCGCGTGTGCAACTTCCCGCGCACTCCTGCAATCCACGTACCCGGCCATTTCGCGTGTGCAACTTCCCGCGCACTGCTGCAATCCACGTACCCGGCCATTTCGCGTGTGCAACTTCCAGCGCACTCCTGCAATCCACGTACCCGGCCATTTCGCGTGTGCAACTTCCCGCGCACTCCTGCAATCCACGTACCCGGCCATTTCGCGTGTGCAACTTCCCGCGCACTCCTGCAATCCACGTACCCGGCCATTTCGCGTGTGCAACTTCCCGCGCACCCCTCGAATCCACGTTCCCTGCCATATCGCGTGTGGGACTTCCCGCGCGCCCCTGAAATCCACGTACCCGGCCATTTCGCGTGTGCAACTTCCCGCGCACCCCTCGAATCCACGTTCCCTGCCATATCGCGTGTGGGACTTCCCGCGCGCCCCTGAAATCCACGTACCCGGCGATTTCGCGTGTGCAACTTCCCGCGCACCCCTCGAATCCACGTTCCCTGCCATATCGCGTGTGGGACTTCCCGCGCGCCCCTGAAATCCACGTACCCGGCCATTTCGCGTGTGCAACTTCCCGCGCACCCCTCGAATCCACGTTCCCTGCCATATCGCGTGTGGAACTTCCCGCGCACCCCTGCAATCCACGTACCCGCCCATATCGCGTGTGGAACTTACCGCGCACCCCGGTATGCACGCACACGTTTATTTTTTCTCTCTGCGCGTGTCTGTGTTTGTGGGTACCCCTTTGTACGTCATTTGTCCAGGAGGGCAACAGTATTGTACATTGGTCATGTCTGTATATAGGTGCTATTTGTTGGCGCGCCTTTTAGCGCACATTTCTTGCAGGCGAAGACACGCTACCGCCTGCTTTCTTGTGGCGGTCGTGTTTGTGCCTGTTTGTGCCTGTGCGCTGCTTTGAGCGTGCGCTTTTTTGCCCTATTCTATTCCATGAATACGTGTTGTATGCGAGCGTGTGGGCGTTCCGCGCACTTGCCTCCTGAACTTTCCCCGTGCCGCCCACATTCTTCCCCATTCCGAGTGTTGTGCCCCATTTTATTCCCCATTCCGAGTGTCCCGCCCTGTGTTCCGCCTACTTTAGAGCTGTGCGCTGCGCTCGGAGTGATGGCGCAGTGGCCGTGGCGCACGACGTTGGTTGACCTGTGCGCCGGCCTGCGCCGCGCGTTTTTTCCGCGCACGTCCTCTGCTTTTCTTGCGCAGGGACTTCCATGAATCGACGTGCGCTGGTTTCCCTGCGCTTTGCGCTGATTTTCGGCGCAGCGCACGCATTGGCCCCTCTGCCCCGGGATTTTCGGCGCACATTTATTCCATGAATCGGCTTGATAGTCGTTGCAGCGCAAGAGGAAGGGGAGACATGCGGATATGAATCGGAGCAACAGCGTGCAGATGTTGAAGGTCGAGTCAAAAAAATTGCAAAGAAAAGAAACAAAAATAAGTTTAGTTACAAACAGTTCATAACTTTAGAAATATTTTGTGCTGGGGACTATTTTATGTTTTTTTCCAGTCAGTTGTACTATACTATATCTTGTGTTTAAACTGAACATCCCTTTTCCAATCTGTCCTCTCGTTACCCGTGGGTCTACGAACTAGGCATACACAGACAGTGAAGCGAATGAGAGATGTTGCTTGCCAGACCATTTACACTATGGAGGAACTATTAATTCAGACGCGGCGTGTTGAGACTCGGGATGCTCATGTCCAATGGCCAGAACATGAAATGAATGTGTCCAGAGAATCCAGTAAAGTTGTATTGGACCATTGCTACAGTGCGACCGCACCACCACAACAACACGATACTGGATGTATTGAAGATGGCTCTGAAGTAGTCACAGATCAATTCACACAATCTACACCCGCCAAAAAATTACCACCAAAAAAAGCTGTCGACATTGTTGTGTTCTCCCATCAATGTTGAAGTAGCAGATGTTGAAACGACAGAGAATGAACCAGCAGCAGCATTCACCGACGTATCAGAACTTGATAGCAGCAATATTTTTTTAAAATGTGGTGATATGTCCTCAATGCCACAGGCCGAAACAATTTTGACGCCGGATGACAGTCTAATGAAAGAGGGCAAAGAATATTATAAGTATGCTGAAATGTGGGCATTCCATTAGAGAGAAAGTATGTGGAAAGCCATTGATTCATGTCACTGGTAAAAAAAAAAAGCAGTAATGTCAAAATAAATGCCGCCTGTAGATTAAATCATATGTTCTCATGGTCTGCACAACCGATGCTGGGGAAACTGCCAGCAGGCAATCTACTGTGTGCAGCTGCATCACTTTTTAGTGGGTCCAGTTTTAGAAAGTTAGAGTCTTTCTTTCAGTTTGTGGGACTCCATTTCATTTCAAAAACGCAGTTCTACAAATACCAACATGATTATCTGTTTCCGGCCATTAGTGATGCTTGGAAAATTGAACAATTGTCTGTAGCAAGTACATTCGAAGGCAAACGATTCAGGCTAGCCAGCGATGGACAGTGCGACAGCCCTGGATTTTCTGCCAAGTACTGCACCTACCACTTTCAGGACATGGATAGTAAGAAAAATTTGAGTTTGGTGGTCGTGCAGGTAACACAATGTACATCCTCAGTGGCCATGGAGAAATTAGGATTTATAAAATCAGTGGAATATCTATAATCGAGGGGAATGCACATCGACCTCATAGCCACGGACAGACACGTTTCAATTGCCAAGACAATGAGAGAGCAGTTCCCACATATTAAACATCAATTTGATGTATGGCATCTTGCTAAATCAATCAATAAGAAAATCTCGGCTGCAGGGGAAAAAAAAAGGTTTGGAAAGTATTTCAGAGTGGTCCCAGTCTATCGGCAACCATATTTGGTGGAGCTCCAAAACTTGTGAAGGGTCAGTGGAAATACTGCTTGAAAAATGGCGGTCACTGATGCACCACTGTACCAACGTGCACCGCTGGTCAGAAAATCTACATTTCCACCAATGTGAACATGGCCCTTTGTCCCCAGTGGAGACACAGAAGAAGTGGTTGATTCCATCTTCACCGACACACAAAGCCATTGAGAAGATTGTTTTCGATAAAACTCTATCAAGGGATTTGATGGGACTGACGGAATTCTGTCACACAGGAGGTTTGGAGGTGTTCCACAATATGTGCCTAAAGTACAGGCCAAAGCGCTTGCATTTCAGCATACAGGGCATGAGACCTAGGACTCTACTTGCCTTCTTGGCCCATAACGAGCATCTCGGCCGTGAACAATCTAGGACTACGGGTAATGTAAGGATGCCTCGCTACACTAAGGCCTTTTCAAAAAGAAGTAAGCAATGGGGGATCAAACCAGTCTATGAGGAAATGGAGTTCGGCTTTGCAAAAAAGCCTTATTGTTGCTGTATTAGAGAAGCACAGATATGGAATTTTGAACGTTTCTGTGCAGAGCACTGATCCATTGCCACCCAACATTGCCACTGTGCCATGTCCACCCAAAGGAGAGCTGGTTGTGAAGTACAAATCCCGGTTTAAATAATTGTAATACGATTGTCTTTTTGTAAATAAATGTTATTGTACAGTGTACATACAAAGTATGCTAACCCTAACCCCTACCTTCACCATCCTGGGTGGCGAACAACGTGGGTGTCATCTTTGAATTCTCTCTCTATTCACCTTATATTGCTGACCATGTCTATGTGTATGTA
Organism: Ambystoma mexicanum; assembly: GCF_040938575.1. Lineage (NCBI taxonomy): Eukaryota > Metazoa > Chordata > Amphibia > Caudata > Ambystomatidae > Ambystoma > Ambystoma mexicanum. The sequence goes on along the minus strand of NC_090926.1, from coordinate 1,174,250,906 downwards.
TATATTTTTGTTGATGTAACTAATTTTCGCAATCTCATGTAAATGCTGTGCACTGTTAACCGAGGGGAGGCTTGCGTATTGCAAATAATAAAACAAACAAACCATAAATCTCACTTTCAACTCAACTCCTCGGGTAATTTATACTTTCCCTGACCTTCTCCAAAAAATTAAGTCTCAATAGCTATGGTTCTTTGGGGCTGCAAAGCTCGCAGACAACGAGGACAAAATTGGGGACCTTAGAACGCGCCAAGTGAGCCGTTGCAGATGGGAGAGAAGCCAGTTCGCATTTGCACATTGAGGCGCAGTAAATAGATGGATTCAAAAAGATTGTCAAAGTGGTGCAGTTGTTGACAAGAAGCTGCAGCTGGCGGTTGAAGAAGCCGTCTGCCGGGATCTGAAACTAGTGGCAGTCGCAGTAGGGAAGGATATACCTGTTTTGAAAACATAAAAATTATAATTGGTCTCGCCAGCCGATCTTTATTAATATTATTCATTTTATTTATTACGGCCGAGCTGAAACTATTTGCTTTCAAGGAGTATGTTCCGCTCTAAAATCAATGCGAAAAGTAACGAAAGAAATTGAGGTTAACACACAATGAGAAACGACTGTTTGTCTACATGCGTGTGGAATGTGGACCTGCATGCCCATGTGCCCGCTACAAGGACGATCCCACAAACGTTTTCCTAGCTTTTCATTCATTCATTTATTCATGCATCCATTCATTAATTCTTCATTCCGGTATAAAAGCGTCTAAAGAGTTACTTACATTATATTTGCAATTTCCATTGTGTCTCTGCGTAATGCTTTTCCCCATCCCTTACCCGCTCCCATCACTCTACTCTTCACTTGTGGGCCGCACATTTTATTTTAGCACGCCTTGAGAAATTGCTGCTGTAATCTCGAGATTCCTGCGGTCTTCCCTTGATAAACCAAAAATGTTCTACCCATAATGAGCTCCCCAGGCCCAAACCTCCGACATCACATATTGTCTTCTTTTCCACTCCCAACCTCTACTCGATGTGATTGCTATTGATATTTATATAGCACCTACGGCCAGGCGATCTAAGCGCTGTGGTTCAAAACAATCTGTGTCCCATAGGAGTGATTACATAGGTTAGGTCTCTTTCCGATGTCGAGAAAGTTCTCTGACTCTGGAAGTGTATGGGGGAGTTTATTCCAAAGTTTGATGGCATTTGTTTCTTCCTTCTCCAAATAACGTTTTGAGTTCTTTCATTTGTGGCTTCTCCCGGTAATATCGCTAGAATCGCTCACATTGAGCAAAAATTAGGCAGCACTTCATTTCTGAAAAGCCTCTGCTTCAAAGCATCAAGGAGTATGTATATATATGTGTGTGTATATATATATATATATATATATATAATGAAGCAATCTATCAGTGTTAGTTTGCCCTCTGCTGTCCAAATGGTAAAGTGCACCTCTGTGTGCCCTTCCACTGCAACAACAGCTATTGTTTTAACAAACAGAATAAGCATGGGTCTATGCAGTCACCTTCACCTTCCACTATCGCAAACATTCAGAATTATTTCAAGTTATTTCTTTGCACCCCCACTTCTCTTCACACAGGGCACTGCGGTTCCAGTGTGAATGAACAGTTAATTACTGGCTCAACGTTGCAGTTTCTAAAGAGCAAATTGCTGTAGGATGAATGCCTCCTCACAAGCTAACACTGAAAGTAGGTGCTGTTCTGCTATTATGCAATCTTATGCCATCACAAGGACTCTGCAATTGAACAAGGTTGACAATTACGCATCTACAAAGACGCACCATAGAGGCCTGTGTAATCGGTGGAACTTGGATACTGTTCTTATACCGCACATACCTCTCATTGAATCTGATACAAATATGCCTTTCAAATTCAAAAGACAGTTACGAATATCTTTAGCTTTTTCGATGACCGTTAATAGGTCACCGGCATCTACTCACCCCTTCCTGGAAGCGATCAGTAGTAATTCCAATATTTAAGAAGGGGGACATAAGTGACCCTATCAATTACTGACCGATATTGACCTTTAAGATCTGCTAGAACGGCATATATTATGCTGGGAATGGCTAGTATATGTATATAAGGTTTTAAGGAACAGGGGGGCCCTCTATAACTCTGTCAAATATTTAAAAAACTACTGAATGGATATACCCCAAACCAGTCAAGGAAATAGAGGTAGTGCTTTGTGCCCAAATTGTTTGCCTTCAAAGACCTCAGTCGCAACACTAGTGTAAATGCTGCTCATTCTTAACTTACTATCGTATTCTTCATAGACTGGTCTCGATGACCATGCTGGATATGTTTTCTCTTATACACCGTTTTCTTTCTTTCTGCCCATGATTTTGCCTCCTGCGTATCCACTAAAAATATGGACTGCCTGTCCACCCCTTTTTCCTCCTTTCCACTCCCCTTGTTGCCCTATACCACTCTGCCCTACTGAATTTACTCCTGTCCACCACTCGGCCAGCCCATCCTGCACCCTTATTGGAACTTTTGCATGCCAAATAGTCAGAGCTTGCACTAATAACCTGCTCTTGCCCCTCATTCCTGCCACTAGGTGTTGCCCACTTTCCAGAGGTTTTTATCGTAGCACCAAATAATAATTCCCAAATTATTTGTATGCATAGCCGATTGCATGCGTGGCTACAACCCACTTATCTCTCTCTCTCGCTATTTCTCTTTTTCTCTCTTTCTCCCACACACACGCACCATCCTCCGTTTTCACCCTGAAGTTCTTTTGTCTGTGTGGTGAAGGCTGTATGCATGTGGTACAGAGGATTGTTCTTGCTCTTTCAGCTTCAGCTCAACGCGTTAGGGTGTCTTAACCCATCCCGGGTCTCTGATCCAAATTCACTCTGTCTGAAGTGTCTCAGATAATAAGATCGCATTTGGGCTGTGTGTTTACAAAAGTGCCCATTTAGTCAAGACGCTTGTGAGGCAATACCTTTGTTGGCAAGATGTTTGGGAAGATTCCTCTTAACACACAACGGAATTTTGCGCATATGTACACTCCAGGGATAATTCCTTTGGTACTGAGGACAACCCAATGAATCTCTGTTCAGGGGCTAATTCATTCATGAACACACTCGTCTACCATCTGTTAACTGGGACATCCTAGAGACTCCGTCAAGAAATAGGGCTAAAAACGGCCTTTCAATTGAGGCTTCCTAATGCTGTGGCTTCTGAGGATCATGTGACCGACGTTAACTGTGTGGTGCATAGTGCTGTCAGGTATCTGGTTCAAACCCTTGTTCAGCTGCTGTGATGCAGTTGAAATTGGTCCCAAATCACAAAAATTGCTAAGGGCTCATTAAAGTGGCCATTTTAAGTATCGATCACCAGTGCAGCTGCTGGGCAATGCCACCATTGTCCTGGCCTCATGTCTTCTCTGCCCAATTTCACATTGGCAAGAGAACACTCTGCCACTGGGGGAGGTAGAGAGGGGTTGTCAACACCTATTCAGATGTTGCTCCTATACTCCTATAATACAAGATCCTTCACTGCATTTATTTCACCCCAGTGGGTTGTCTTCAGAATCTGAGACACCAGTGGGTTTTCGGGCTTGTTTATCCGAGTTTGGTAGGTCTCTTTCACACCCTTGTGGGGTCTTCAGAGTTTCAGCCGTAGGTGGGCTACAGGCTCCTTCATTTTGGTGTTTGTCTCTTCGCCCACCAACCAGACCCTGTATGCAGCCACATACCTTCTTTCCAGCCGCGGACTCTGTACTTGATTCGGATTCTCTGGCCCCTGGGGTCCACATCTGTGTCCTTTTCGGTCTGCGCGTCAGCTGTTCTGCTTGCCTCTCCCCCCACCCCGCCATTTGCACTTCAGAGTCTACACCGTCACTCGCTTGCCGCCTCGGTGGCAACAGTCTTGTAGAAGCCACCGCCTTCGTCAAAGTGGCAGCTTTCCTCATGGTACAGTGACTTTCCACCCACCACACCCTCTGTCTGGCCCTCTGTGCTTCATCGGAGGGACCGCCTTACTCCTCTTTGGTTTAGTCTTTGTCCGGTCCTGAATGGTCTTGTCTGCAGGAGCTGCTGACCCCCACCGACCCTTCAAGATGTCTTAACAACTGGTAATGTATCCAAACATCCCCAAAGGAAAGGGGAAGTAGAGACACCAATAAAAAAGATTACCTCCTTCATGTGAAATGGACATCTGCAGAAAATGAGAAAACGCACAAGGTTACATTTGTTCATGTACTCTTATCCCCCTTCAAAACTCCGCCTTATTCCTAAAATGAAAGCTGTACCTGTTTTCCTCCTTGAAGAGCTGGGAGGAATAATTTCCCAATAGGGTGCTGGTCTTCTTAATCTCTTTAATTGCTGAACTGGCCCACCTAAATGTAGTTGAATCTTACTGAGGTTAGACCTTTTAACAAATGAGACTGAGTTCAGAATAAATGTTACTTTCCTTCCTTGGTATTTCTTTTCAGAAGTTAGTTAACCTTTTTGTCTTTCCTGGTTGTGATTAACAATAACTTTCAGCCAGTCTCTTATAATTGTCAATATTTTTCTACTCGTTCCATAGATACTCCTTGGTAGAAATGGAATGAAAAAAGCAGACACTATTCATAATCGCGCATGCGAGATTCGGGAAACGCTACTCTGCTACAGGCTTTGTTAGAAGTCACATGAAAAACACTAGTCTTGATCAGGTGTGAAACTGTGCAACCGTCGTTTGACATACACTGTTCAACGCGAGCAGCGTGCATGCTCACTTAAACCAGAATTTCACTAAAAAGGAAATCGCCTCAAAGTTCTGCCACCGTAACGATCAATTGACTAATGAAGCATTCCTGCTTTACATTAACGCTGGTTACTTAACGTTAGCACACACGCACGCACAGCCAATTGCTTATGACATAACATGCTTTCTTGAGCTGAAGAACAAAGCAGAAGCACTCCCTTGCTGTTTTGGGGAGTCTGACCCAAGCTAATCTGGTCCAGACCTGTCAGTCTTGCATTGCTTTCAGCCAACGATAAGGGTGCTGCATTCTTCAGCTTACCAGGTAGTCCCACGTATGCAACTATAATAGTCCTTGTCCCCAAAGGGGGAGTCTCTTCCGGTGAGGTCCAACATGCCTGAACCCCTAGAGAGGGTTTTGAGGAGCGGCTTCACCTTCCTAGCCTTACAGGGGGGAGCTCCTCGTTGGGCACAAGGGTCAAATACCTGCATTTCATCACATACTCCTCCCCTTATGCTGGTGGCTTCCCCATCTTACCGCGAGGAAATCGACTGAGAAAATCCACAGTCCCATGTTCTTACCCCTTCAGGTGTTCTACATTGAGACGGGAAGGCTGTATACCCGGTAACCATCTCATTATTCCGGGATTAGTATCTTTTCTTGTACTCATCCAGATCAAGGGAGAATGGTCCATAAGCAATCTTAATTTCCTTCGTGTGAGGTAATACCTGAGGTTGACGACGGACCATTTCATGCTAGTGTAGCATACGACTAGTTTCAGCGAAGGTATAGAGGACTGGAAGTTCCACCCTGTTGGGTTGAAAAGGCTGTCTTTTCCCTATCCGCCAGATTTAGGGGGAAACTGCCAATATACTTTTGTTAAATAAAGAGTGGAAATATGCTTAGTCATTTCTAACTTCGCAATTAAGTTGCCAACTTTGGAAAATCGCCATGGGTTATCCGTTTTGGTTACTAGGACAATAGTGGAGGACCAAGGACTCCGAGGGCTAGATGATATCGGCCTTGATCATCTCTTCTATTTCTTTTTTTTTTATTATTATTTATTTATTTGACTCTCCTAACGAGTAAGAGAGTCTTTACAAAAGGAAGAAAAATACAATCAGATATAGTGAGAGAATCATTACATAAAGTACCTTCAGACATGGAACATTACAGTATATAATCATATAAATAAAAAAAACCATCCTTCAAGTAAAATTACAGACCAGGAATTCCTATGACATATTACTAAAGAAAAAAAAAAAAAAAGGAAGAAGAAAAAGATAGACGATAAAAGTATCTACTCATTAAAATGGGCGTGCATCATCAATCTTGTCAATCTTGTGCAGATTTGCAAAGGGTAAAGAAAAAGGGAATGGATGATTCATGAAATATTCATGTAACAGTCTTTTTCCAATTCTCTTACAATTACTTTACATAGTTTCGTTAGGGCATATAAGAGCGGTTTGTGGTTGCCTTGCATCATTCTAGCCCAAAGGAAAGGCAGGCAGTCAGTATAATTAATATTTACAAATTCAGTCAATAAAATCGTTCTTTGATTCTTAAAATGGGGACAATATAAAACCAAATGTTTTAATGTTTCAATGGTTTCGGTGCACATAGGAAATCTGCAGTGAGGACTCGATGCATACAATTTATGACCAACCCATTTTACTACTCTTTCTTTGGTATGAAATAAATTAAATTTAAACCAAAGGAACATCCTCCGAGTAGAATTACAAGGAAAAAGCACAATATGATCGTATCTAGGGATACGTTTGCGTGTAAATAAGTGATATTCCTTGTAAAGTTTGTATGGTCTCATTCCATCGAGGGTGGTACACCAATCGAGTTTGAACAGTTTTTTTTTTTAGCATATCCTGGTCTGTAGTGAACATCATCCACAGTAATGTTGGTCATCTTAAGTATGGCAGCCATTTTTGTCACATAGAGAGCCATAGAGGACGTGGGCAACAGGTTAATGGTACGATTCAACTCAACATATAGGGAGTTCGCTATAGGATGTCCAATCTTAGCAAAATTGGTTAGAAGACGCCATTTACAACGAGTGGATAGAGCGACTAAACCCAATTCATGCCTCAAGATGACGTTGGGTAGGGACATCGGAAGCGACATGGCACGTTTCAGGGCAGTTCCTTGCAATTGATCCAGAATTGGGCCCATCTCACCCATACATATGTCGAGAGAGTACAGAATTACACTTTCAATTTTTAAAGTTAAAAACTCAATGAGAGGAGTTAGTGAAAACTTACAATATTTCGCATAAATTACTTTGGATTGTGATATCAGGGGTCTGATCTTTTTTTTGAGTAGGTCAGTCCACATTAGGATAGAATTTTTCTCTGTTAAATAATAACCCAAATAGATTGTTTCTGTAATGAGAGGGATGGGGGTCTGCATGATGTGCCATTGCGACTTGCCAGTTCGCTTCCGAACACCAAATTGCATTACTGCTGTTTGGGCGGGGTTAGGCGTCAAATTGTGTGCTAATGCAAATTCCTCAAATAGCCGTAGTTTGAGTTGGAGGCCTGACGGGGTGGGATCGAATAAAATAATATCTCCAAAGGCGAGCCATTTGAGACGGATCAAGCCAATTTTAACAGAGAAGAGATTTTTTGCATCCCAACCTTTATCGAGATCGGAGAGGTATAGATTGAAAAGGGTGGCGGCAAGGTTACAGCCTTGCTTTAGGCCTACCTCTGTGCTGATAGCTTTAGTAATACGTCCCTCTGAGGTGAGCTTAATTCTATAAGAGGTGTTAGTATGTAAAGCTTTGAACCAATAAATGAGGACAGATGGAATTCCCATATTGGTAAGTTTGGCCCATAATAAGTTACGGATCACTGTGTCGAAGGCTGAAGACATGTCGATGAGAGCAATATAAACGGGGTTAGATGTTAGTTTCTTAGCTTCTGCGATGGTAAATGCCATAATCATGGCATTAAGCGAGGTGGACATACCTTTTCTAAAGCCAGTTTGGTATTTGGAATATAGTCCTAGTGCTCCAATGTGATTCTCCAGGTCATGAAGAAGGAGAGAGGCGAATAATTTGGCCGCAGTGTCAATTAAGGCAATAGGTCGATAATTCTGTGGCAACGCAGCATCTCCTTTTTTAAAGATCGGGATGATATTGGCAGTTAGCCATGAGACAGGAATAACTCCTGTATTAAAAATAGACTGAAACTTGGTGTTTAAGATACATGCCCACAAATCCGGGTCATCTTTGTATAGACAGGGAGGCAAGCCATTGGGGCCGGATGATTTAGAATAAGTGAGTTTAGATATCGCCCACTTAATGTCAGCGATAGTCCAAACCAACCGCGGCAGGTCATGATATCTTAAAGCAGGGGTCGTTATATTCGAAAATCGCACGGGAGTCTTGAATTTGTGTCTGATATACTCATACCAGGTGGATTCCGATATAACATTCGGCATAGAAAGCGATACTTGAGAGGTATGGCTCTTGATCGTTCGCCATATAGTTCGAGTGTCATGAGATGCAATGGCTCTAAGAAGTTTGCAATTTATATCATTGTATCTTATTTGCCTTATCTGCTTCAAGCTGCGTTTGTATGCTGACATGATAGAATTGCGCCGCGCGAGATACCGTTCCCGCGAAAGATCAATAGATTTTTTCAAAGCTCTAAGAGCCTTGTTTTTCTCCCGCTTCTGTGCTTTGCAAAGAGGATCAAAGAAGTGACGATTTTTAATATCAGTTTTTTTCTTTTTGCTAAAGTATGTTAGTGCTGCATGCGTTATTTCAACATATCGCTGCTCAAGAACATTCGTGGGCATTCGTTCCGAGTTGTTCCAAAGTGCTGTGGCTGACTTTACAAATTGAGTAAATTGCTTGCACAGTGTCATAGACCATCTGATAGAAGTCATAGAACGATCTACTTCACACAATGCAGTAGAATGGTCAACTCCAGTAATGGAAATGTCGAATTTCAAGTTGCCTAATAACACAGCGTGGTCACCAAAAGGCAACATGGAGATTCTTAGAGGAGATGATCGTAGGAGCAAATTGTGACTAACAAATATGAAGTCAATTGTTGACCTTTTTCCATCCCTTGACCATGTGGTCCAATTTGACGGGTCAACGGGGGAATAAGATCTAGATCCCAATCTTTCAAGAAGGTCCTCCATATATTACCTCTATTTTTCGAAAGTAGGTTTCTAGGAGATCCGCCAGTTTCATTGGGGGTTCTGCAATCACAGTTAAAATCACCGCCGAGGATGATTTCAGTATTATCGTATTCATGAGTTACAAATTCTAAGCAATTCTCAACTGTCTCAATCATCTCATCAATGGGGGTAGTAGACGGATTCCAATAAATGGTCATGACGATTAAATGACGATAATTATAGATGTTAGTTTCCAGTAATATTGCTAGAAGATTATTAGCATGCCAGACAATTTTTGAATTAAACATGAGAGCATTGTCTATGGCTATCATAATACCACCAGATGGACGACCGGCAGGAGCTCGTATAGCAGGGATATAATGCGTTGAGTAATCAGGCAAAAAATGGGAAGTGGTTTTCATGGTCTCCTGAAACATAAGTATTGATGGACGACTAAGGCAATCAAGGGTTGAGTGCCATTTCATAAGGTTAAGGTAGCCACATGAATTCCACGATTGAAAAGAGAGTAGAGTTTTAGAAGACGGCTATGAAGTGGGGGAGCGATCCATAGTTTTTAAAAGAGAATTAAGCATGGGGGCAAGCCATGGTAGGTCATGAGAAATGCCTACTTTAAGCAGGAGCTCGGTGATTACGTCATTGGCAGCCCCATGATTTTGGGATTGCGATGAAGCATGTGATTTGGGGCTCAGAGCCTGGGGACATTTAAATTGAATGAATTTGGTGGCCTCTTGTTCGTTTTCCAATGAGTTTAAGGTGAGGCCTTCTTCATAGATACCTTCCCTATTAAACCATAGATATTTCTTTACAGCCTCTGAGGCTAAATGAATTACAGCACGATAATTATTGTCCGTGGCTAATGACACTCTCAGAATGTCTGCCGATTTAAACATCCGTAGTTGAGGGATGCGATTGAATAGTGCCAAGATAAAGGCCCGATTAATCCGGTTCCTACCAAGTAGATCGCTTTTCCCCTCAAATCCTAATAGATGGTGCTTTTCTGGGATAATTTGTTCATTAGTGTCAGATGACTGGTCAAATGATTTTAGGTGGGGATCAGAAGCGATTTCACTGGAGGGAACATGGTGAGAGATCATAGATGGATCTTGATGAGAAGTTACATTGGAAGAATTAGATTTCAATGATCTTTCATTAAGTTCCCTCCTAAGGATGTCTAAAATTTCATGATGGGATAACATGGTAGCAGCTTGAGGATCAAAGTTGCAGCTACCTGTTAAAAAGCCCTGCTTCGAGGTGCAGTTCTGGCCATGAGATGGAGGTATAGTGCATTGTGGCTGACCGTTAGGAGGAAGAATAGAAGGTTCCATAACAAATTGGGGAGCCAACGATGTTGCCTTTCCTAATCCGTTACCGGACATCCCAGGGCTAGTTCTACTGGGGAGATCAACATTGTCGTGCAAGATAAGACAATAGTTAGAATCATTGCTCGATTGAGAAAGTGCAGGTAATGTCACCTTATTACTGCTAGATTGTAAATCAGTCGAGCGTGCAGGTGCTAAATGCACAGATGGTGAACCGGAGGTATTTGGTGCATTGTCTCGGGCCTTGACATCGTTCATTGGATTACTAATGTTGACGTTTCCGTTGGTTCCAGAGAATGAAGTACATGCTTCACTATATGTTCTGGGAATGGAATTAGATGGACATTCGACAAGTACGATTTCATCATGCCGGGTAGTGCGATTTCTCCCACAGACCGGGAAGTAGGTGGCCAGGTTAGATTTAGCTCCTACCAATGGTGATGATACTTGTCCTTTGAGAAATGAATTGATTGGTATTACATTATTATTTTTCGTTTTTCGTTTTAAGGTGGATGTTTCAGTAGAGTCAATTCGCTGTTTTTCGACTCGATTAGTATCCAAAGTGGTCAATCTAGCGTCATCAGTTATGGGTATTCTGACGGGTAGCTCAGTCGTCTCACAAGAATGAACTGCAACATAACTTGCAGACAAATCTGATGTTATGGGTGGAAATAGGACATCTTGGCTTTCTTTCGAAAGTTGATTAAGGTCAATATGATCCTCATCTAATAGTGGTTCGACAGAGATCTTAATATTCAAATCAGTTGCAGGATTTGGTTCTTTTATGTCAGTATTCTTCTTTCTTTTAGCATTTCTTTTGGCAGCTCTTTGGTGAAGTTTCTTAGCTCTCCGCGACATGAAACCAGCATAATTACCAGTGGAAGCAGGAACCGGAGGTTCAGATTGCATATGTTCAAGAGCTGTAAGAAGAACAGAGGGGCTGTCAGAACCGTTCAAAGAGGTTGGGGCTACAGATGAATATAGAGCTATTAGAGTATTCATTTTCTCTATGGCAGATTTCAGATCGCAGGCAGAATTGTGACATTTGCACGAGACAGAATCTATTGGTGTTTTCAAGGGCGTAGCAGGCGGATCGGGAGTCAGGTCCAGGCAGCACTGAATGCTTTTATTTTTCATAAGCGAATTAATAACAGGTAGATGGATCGTGGGGCATACATTGTTGAAATTTTTTAGCGTTTCGGCTGCCATGATGAAGCCTTCGATCCGATCCATCTTTGAAGTTATCAGTGATTGCGTTGACTTGATCTCCCTCAGTGCAAGATGGGTCAGATCATGACCTTTATCCAAGAGATCTAGGATACGGATGATCACCGGAAACAAATTAGGAGAGTATTGGTTCCCCTCACAGGAATGCTGGGTTTGACACTCAGCAGGCGGTAATAGGGAATGGTCCGCTTTGTTGACTAAGGAAGTGGGTTCAGGTGAAAGCAATATGTGCGGAAAAGAGAGTTTTTTATTAATAACATTGGCCGAACCAGCACTCATATCCAAAAAAGTTTTGGGATCGTGAGGCGCATGAGATTGAGAAACCATGCGGTTTTTTACGCAATTGAAGACTATGGTGTCAGGGTGCCAATCGAACGACAAACAGCCTTGTCCAATGCCTCCATTTTCGCCATGGTTAGATCGAATTGGCATTGATCAGTCTCGGAGACCAGGGGGGACTCAGAACAACTTTTGAAGTCATCGATAGCCTTACGTATTTCAGGACTGATTAAGGGAGAAGAAATAGGAGGCACCGGAGGAACCTGGGGCGAGGAAAGTAGGGGAAGTAGTGGATTATTTTGAGCATTTATTTGCACAACATGTTCTGCAGGGCGGAGTGTGCTCGGCACCTCTTGGATAGATGTAGTCGCTAGAGCTTGCAGGGCTGGTAATTCAATATAAGAGGTTGTTCCCGGGCATACCAGTGAATCAATGGTGGTTACTGAGAGCGGAAGAGGGGCGGTGAATTTGCCCTTGATGCTTCTTAAACCATTTGCCATTTTCACGGAAATAACCTTACAGGAGGTAGAAATCAGGAAAGTTCAAGAAAAGAAAATAACTTTCTCTTTTAGTGTTTGACGCGAGCAGTCATAAAAGAGACAAAGCCAACCAGAAATATGTTAGCACATTAGATAGAGCAAAGGATATTAGACTGCACATGTATCGTAAAACTGGTAAGGAACCTAAAGAGAGATGTGGACCATTAGGGGTAGCCTCACCCCGCAACAAAGCAGCGAACAGCAAACAGCGCTACTTAGAGCGCGTACTTAATGCACGCGCGCAAATGCGCGCAGGAAGTGGATTAAGTACACTTCCAGTGGCGGGGGGCGGGACCAACTAGAATAATGAAAAAAGAAACATATATAAGTAAAATATACTTATAGTAAAGAGTGTAATGTCAATGGTGAGGGCAGATGGAATATATACCAAAGTCCAGGCATGGTCAGGCAATCCAGGCGAATCTTGAGCGCGTAGAGCAGCAAGGATGGCCAGCAAACAGCGCTACTTAGAGCGCGTACTTAATGCGCGCGCGCAAATGCGTGCAGGAAGTGGATTAAGTACACTTCCGGTGGCGGGGGGCGGGACCAACTAGAATAATGAAAAAAGAAACATATATAAGTAAAATATACTTATAGTAAAGAGTGTAATGTCAATGGTGAGGGCAGATGAAATATATACCAAAGTCCAGGCAATCCAGGCGAATCTTGAGCGCGTAGAGCAGCAAGGATGGCCAGCAAACAGCGCTACTTAGAGCGCGTACTTAATGCGTGCGTGCAAATGCGCGCAGGAAGTGGATTAAGTGCACTTCCGGTGGCGGGGGGAGGGACCAATAAAGTCCAGGCAGGGTCAGGCAATCCAGGCGAATCTTGAGCGCGTAGAGCAGCAAGGATGGCCAGCAAACAGCGCTACTTAGAGCGCGTACTTAATGCGTGCGTGCAAATGCGCGCAGGAAGTGGATTAAGTACACTTCCGGTGGCGGGGTGCGGGACCACCAAAGTCCAGGCAGGGTCAGGCAATCCAGGCAAATCTTGAGCGCGTAGAGCAGCAAGGATGGCCAGCAAACAGCGCTACTTAGAGCGCGTACTTAATGCTATCTCCTCTATTTCTTGTCCAATTATCGTTCTCCTGGCCTCAGGGATCCTGTATGGTTTCAGGTTAATAGTTTTTCCAGCCGGGGTCCGGATGTAATGGAAACCATTATGAACCCTTCAGAGTTGTTCTCAAAACACCTTTGGAAATTAAGCCAGCAAGTTGCTTAGGTCTTCCTGATGGAATAAAGGCAACTCTGGTGAATCAACTTGTCCTCAATTTCTGAATCCGGAGGGTGGCCATAGCGACTGTAGTAGTCTCACTAGGGTCTACCTTCCACTCTTTGAGGAGCTTCTCGTTATACCTCTGGGTTTTCTGACATCTATCTGGTTGTGAAATTAAATAGTTCAGGCGGCCTTTTCTTTAATCCTAGAACTTTGTAGGGTCTATGCCACTTGGAAATCATTTTATTGACTGAAGTTGGCAGGCGGACTAACACAAATGGTCCAGTAGAAAAGGATTGGGTTACAACATGTTTATTATATGCACTCTTCTGCTGTTCCTGAGCTTGACCCAACTGTTTCTTGACAATCTCCCTTAATGCCGCCATATGGGCCTTTAATATCTGGGCCATTTGGGGGGTGGGTGATATAGCCTCCTGTCTCTCCTCAAAGGTTTTCTTCACCATGTTCAAAACATCCCAGGGTTCCTTTCCATAGAGTAATTGAAAATAGGAATATCCCAGAGAACTCTGAAGGGTTTTCCTGATAGCGAACAGGGTCCAGCGTTTCTACAAACTATTGCAAAATTTTCAGTATTTGTTGGGCGGTGTTGTTACAGAGGGGAAAGCCCCGGGATACCTAGTGGTGTAGTCTGCAATCCCTAGAATATAGGGAGTTCCCCAACTTAGAATTTTCCAATGGGACGATTATGTCCATCGTTATCCTAGAGAATGGGACCTCGATAACTGGTACGTGCTGTTGGAGTGCAAATGGAACCGGAGAGGTTGCTGTCTTCTGGCAGATCTCCCATTCCTGCACTTGGTTTAACATCTGCAAAACACCTCGGCCAATAAAACCGGTTTACCGCTTGTCTTTGAGTTTTCCCTAAGCCGTTTTGGGCAGCCGTCAAGTGGGCATGGGTCAATTCTAATACCACCTTTCTGTGGCTCAGAGGAACCACTATCTGGTTCCTCTCGGGCAGAGCCATGTTTTGATAAATCCCTTCTATACACTAGGCCCTTCTTAATGAAGAAGAAACTCTGGGTTGATTGCGTCTGGCCCCGTCAGTTGTCACTATCCCAAAGGCCTCTGTGAGGGCCGGATCATTAATTAATGCGAAAGCTAAGTCTGGAAGGGGAGTGATTTCTTCTATTTCATCCTATGATGTTTCTGCTGGGGGAACATTGGTATCCCCAAACCCTCTTGACCCTCTCTCAACTTCTTTTTTTTTTTTTTTTCTTGTGGTATGCGCAATAATGATTTCTTTAGGCTACCTTGGGCGATTTTCTCCCCTTCTTTAATTGTATAGTGATGACTACCATGGTTGTGTAGTAGGAATGTATTGTCTCCGCTAAAGTCGGGGTCTATGATGCCAGCCATGGCGTCTAATCCATGTCGCCAGGCCAATCCTGTCTTTGATACTTCTGGTCCTGGTCCCTGTATGCATGTCCTATGTGAGTGGTGATGTCCGTGTGGAATGTCGGCGTGGTACCCTGTGTGCCTGAGAAGAATGCTGCATGGTTGGAGTTCTGATCCAGGCAGTTGATTAAGATGTAGCCTGGGTGGCGGGAGCCAGTGGGCTCTCCAATGATCTTCCTAGCTCCTTGATGAAACCTGATTCTTGATGTGCGTGAATAAACTACATGTGAAGTACCCTACAGCACAAGTGTGTCCTTTGAACCTGCTGTACAATATGCAGATATATGTACTTTTAGGTGGGGCCAGGATATGTCCTGTGGGTATCAATCGTGTCTCATTGGGAGGAATCAAGATTTCCTTGGTACTGTGGACATCAAAACCTATGCTTGGGCTTTATGATTTAGTTTGGTAAACATTTTGCGTCCCTAAGTTATATTAGTTGGTTGACATTGACATTTCCCTTCTAACACCATATGTGGTGGGTCGGAAGAAGGAGTTGGGACACTCGAAGACATAGTTCAGGTTATTTTAATGTAAATTAGAAGTAGAAGGCCTACTTTTCCCTATCACTAAAGGGAATACCCTACCTATCTAAAGAAACTAAAAATGCTCGTCTGTTGTCATGAAGTCCAAAAGAAAATATGTCCTCCATCTAAAACACCCAATCTAGCCCTGCCATCAATTTTAACTAACTTAAAAATAGACCAAGGTAACAATTTGTTTTGCCTGGCCTCTCCTACCATTCCTTCAATAGTCTCTTAAATGATGACACCTCTCGGTGGGAGAGAGTCTCTGTGATTAATTCTTGTAGTTCATCGAGAGCACTTTTCTCTCTCGTACTTTCTGTGGCCCCCTTTTTAGAAAGTTCTCCATGATATTATTTCTGGATACTCCGATTGTTACTTGTTTCCTTCCATGTCTCCCCTCCAGGAATACTTAAATGGGTTTTTCCTTTACCGTTTTCTAAACTCTCATTATCATAGGTTTTCAGTCATAAAGTGTCTCTTCATTTACTATTAAGATTATATAACGGCTGTCTGGATTCAGCCTTTCTCTTCTAGGCTTTTCGCTTCTGGGTTGACTTTGTTCACTATTTTGATAACTCGTCCTGCTTACTGGGATGAGGTTTCAGCTTCTTACAATGTCTCTCTTTCTCTCTAGATTACTCGTTATTTGCATACAACTCCCATCACATAATTGTAGCCGGTGTTCTCGTGACTGGGACACATTTTTGCTGATTGATGCGGTAACCCGTGGACTTTGCGCTTATCCTGGTCCCCCGGGTACCTCTCTTGGTAAGGGCCAGTGGTTTGGGTTTGGCTCTTGATCGGGGCTGTTTTTCTCTAGCTTTGCTTCTCAGCTTCACGCACTCTGAACCGCATCAAACTCCTGCTTTGTAGTGGTGCGCTGATTTGAAGCACCTGCGCTTCCAAAATGCGCTGATCGGCATTGTTCCTGGGGTGTCCTGCCCACCACGTCTAGCTTGTAGTCATGCCACCAACAAGTTACCGGTTCCTCTCTGTCGAGACTCTTCTCGTGCCTGCTTTCACCGGTTCTCCAGCATCTCGTACGCACATTCTGTCTCTCTCTCCAATTCGTAGACTCTGCATCTAGCTTATGCATTGTCTCCAGTGGGCATGATGATGTCAGGGGGCTTCCCTTGCACATTGGGCTCCTCATTTCTCTTCCTCCTCATCACAGTTAAATATGCATCTCGGATTAAAGAGACATCTTCCTTTTCTTGTGCAATTAGGTTTAGGCTTGAATTGCTTTCAGTCAACGATGAGGATGCTGCATTTTTAGCTCACCATGTAGTCGCATGTATGCAACTGTATTTGTTTGTATTGGGAGTTCCCACAGGAACGGGAGTCCTGGTCACCAAAGAGGGAGTCTCTCCTGGTGAGGTCCTATTTTTCCTCAACCCCTAGGGATGGTTTTGCGCAGCAGGCTCACCTCCCTAACCTCACACAGGGTCTCTCCCTTCGGAAGAATATCCGGGGCGAATATCAGCGATTCGTGACAGCCACCACACTGCTCCAATTACCCATCAAGTGTGTGTCCACTTCCCAGAGGATTAAAATAAGTAACGCAATGCTGCCTTTCAGAAAATCCATGTCTACTAGCTTGATATTCAGGAAAAGGTTTGATTTTTATGTTTGTAGCCAAATAACCTTAACATCATGCAATACAAAACAACAAACTAGAATGGATGAAAGCAATCCCTATACCCAAGTACCTTATTGCAACATTCTTTTAGTGTGCAGTATTCAAATGTTGAAAGCATAGTTGTGTTAAACAGGCGTGCATTATTTTGCATTCTGGGACTTCCATTCACAATGTGGAAAATAAAGCTATAGTGTTATGTTTGGCGTAACATGTTTCTATAAGGATTTATGACAAAATAATGATAGGCCATAAAATCCCAAACCTAAATATTTGTACCAATTGGTGCTTGGAATGTATGTTGTCAAGTGCCTAAATTGCAGACCTAGTTAAAATCCTGGTTTCACTGCTTAAAGGGGTAGTTCGGTCAGAAATGTTATTGGCCCAATCGATTTGGCTTGTATTTCCAAGCATACATCGATCGTTCTTAAAATAAATTCCAATGCAAATTACCCAAGTTTTTCTCACTTCAAGTGCCCTCGTGGCACTTAATCAGATCACCCGCCCTTAACGCTGACATCACTAGACGGTTGCGATGATCTCCACCTATTTTAATGACATTTGTGGGCAGCGTACCCAAACGTACCCTGTCATCACCAGCGTCATAATGTTATCTAATGCCGAACCAGGAACATAAACGCACACCTCCACGGCAAACTCAACACTTTAGTTTCTTTTCACAAAAATCATCAAAACAGTTTATTTTGAAGAAAACAGCAATAGTTGGGAGCATAACAAGTATTTTTAATTTTGACATAACGCTGAAAAGAGGTCATCAAATCAAAAAATCATGGGTAACTTTTTCCAATAGAGGTTATAGCTAGCGAACATTGCATGGTTCTCATTTTTTGTTTAACTGTGAACGGTGATCTTATAATGCTGATTCCCTTCATTGATCGATTAATCCCAGTCTTTGACTTCTTCACAGAAAGTTCTATTCCATCACTGATTTTTGATCGACGCACATGGTTCCATTACAGAGAAGAAATGAGTTGTTTACATTTAATATGCAGCACTTTCACATCTGCACATTTACATAAACTATAGGCTGCCATGTTCCTCTTTATTTCTGCAACCGCGAAAGGACAGATTGGTGACTGGAAACCGTCCCAGATAATGGTGATCACAGGTGTGTTGTTGATGAATATTGTCGTCGACCGGTAGACTGTACCCATGGCAGGCGCACATTGGGATAATATAAAATGGAGAATGCAAAAATATATTTCATTACCCACTTTATAATTGAATATACACACTAAGTATTTATATCTAAGTTACAATTAACATGTACAATGTCTATTCTTTACGCAAATTGAACATTCATCTGTCGCGATGTCAATCATGTAGCATACAGCACACTTGGCATCCTCACTTACATAAATATTATTTAAAACTTTGCTTATATTTTGTCTTGAGTTTCATTCTCTCTCTGTGAGGGATGACCAACCGATTTGAAAGACAGATAATACTTCCTATGTAAGCTTTCAATATACTAAATCTTATCAATTCTTTGTGGATATTCGACACATTTTGTCCTTCAAATTGTTAGTGCAGTGAATTCTTGGACAAATAACAATACAACCCTTCATCCAGCATGTCAGAGTGAGTTTAGTTTTTGGGAACACAAGCCAAAAAATGAACAATATTAATGGCAGGCTGTGCAGTGAAAAACAACGAAACATTTCAAGTATCCCGCATATGAAAATATTTACTTCCATTTTAACAGTATCAACGCACCTGGTCCCACAACATCTACATATTCTTTCATAGATGACGCTAAGCAAGATGCAGATGGGCTCGGAGTACCCTATACTTGAACAGTGCAATGCCCAAAAAAATGCCAAAATATTAGTGTAGGACTGTTTGGTTGGCCAAAGTGGGCCACTTCTTTTCTGAAATTAACAGAATTAGAATACACATCAGGAAAACAGGCTTTTGCATCTTGAGCCCAATACAATTCAATTGGTTAAATCATTTCAATGTTGTGACTATGCAACCTATTTCAACAGTACTCTATGCACATAGTAGCCAACACCTGGAAAGTAAGTATTGCTGTAGCTAAGTATCTGTGCGGATTAAAAACATACAAACTCATTTCAGTAACGCTACTTCACATATAGAGATGGTTACAGCATGAAATACAGATTCATGGATATAGATGAATGAAAAGCTGTGGGTTAACATATAGAGACGGCACGGGTGGACTGGGAAATGGGGGGGATGATTTTGCACTAGGCGGGGTGGACTGGGCAACACATGCAATGAGCAACAACACAAAAATAATAATGAATCACTAAAATTCCAGCATGCCTTGAATGAGTGCAGTTTTGAAAGGCTTACTGTCTCTGTGTATATCTATCTATTCCAGTAATCATATTGATTTCTGCATTGATGCAGCGGGCCTGGTTGTCCTCCACAGTCGGATGTAAATGTGCAAAGACCACAGGCGCATGTTCATAGTGCACATTGGCAAGCCACATTGCTTTGCTTGTTTTTTCAATTTAGGCAAACACTGTGGCACATAACCCTTTGGTCTATTGCAATCTACAGCCACCTATCATGATTCCTACTTTCCAGCGAGGTTAGCATTCATTTTATGTATTAGTTATTTGTAAAGCGCCTGTACAACAAACGTTGTTTCAAGGTGCCACAAGACAAAAGGGGGTGGGGAGAGGCAGAGAAGAAAAAACAATAACAGTCTTACTAGCTCTTGTGTCATTCGAAACGTACAAGTGCAGTAACAAGAAGTGCAGCGGGTAGGTGTAGGTCTGGGCAGAAGGATAAATGCTAGGATGGGAGGGAGGTGCAGGGTACGAGGACATATACAAGTGCAGGGGGGGAGAGTAGGAGGAGGGGAAGAAGCCAATGGGGCTAGACAAGTGCTAAGGGTAGGCCAGGTGGGAAAGTGCCAGGTGGAAGCAAGGAGTGAGGACCGCATGTGACGCGCGAAGACAGGGTGGACCAAGCTCGCTAGGGATGCACACCCCGGCAGGCTTGTCAGGGGAAAGGGGCCCGGAAGGGCAAGTGCAGGATGTGTGGGGGAGGATATATTGGGCAAGGAGGGCCTGATTCCCTATGGCGCTCAGAAGGGACTAGGCATCCAGTCAATGCGACAGAGGGGGGAGGGACGGAGTGAAGAAGAGAAAAGGTGAGTCTTGAGAAGCTTCTGGAACTTCAGGCAGAAGCCTGAAAAGGGGCAGAGAAGGCCATTACAGAGGGATGCTCATGCCAAGGAAAGAGATCTACCCCACACTCTCTGCTTGGAATAGCATCTGATCTGGAGAGAATTGCAGCTACATGACCTAAGGTCTTTAAGAGGGAGGTATTTAGGGAAAGAGTCGGATATAGCAGGGTCCCAGCCCCAGAAAGCCTTGGGGATGACGCAGAGGGTCTTGAATTTATCCTCACAGCCACCAGGAACCAGTGGAGATATTTTTGGGCTGGAGAGATGCAGTCCCTGGGCTTGAAGACAAGGATAAGTCTGGCTGCCCTGCTCTGAATTAGTTGAAGGGGACAAAGGGAGGATACAGGCAGATTCGGGAAGAGGCTGTTGCAGTAGTCTAGCCTGGAGAGGGTCAGCGCTCTGGAAACATCGAGTTTCTGTATGTCAGCTGCTCCAATTTTCTGCTTAGATTCTTCAACTATTGTGTTTTTGTTACAACCAGGGCTCGAAATTAGGATTGGATAAACTGGATTTACAAGCAGCACCTGGGTATCCAACAGTAACCGGTCACCAGGAGCTACCACTGGGGAACAAGGAGGTAGTTTATGGCGTTACATTAGTTGGCCTGGGGAGACAAAAGTAGCTCCTGGTAATTGTTGCTTTTAAGCTCACAAGGCTCTTCTACATTTGATTTGAGTCACTTGAAATATAATCAGACTAACATGTATTGTTGTAATATAAATCAATTATACTGATGGTAATAAATAAGAAGCAAAGAAAAATAGAAATGTTAAGGTCTATCTAGTGACATTACTTCACAAACAATAATAATACATTATTTAACAATTACATCACAAGTCACATACTATTCCTTTTATTGTAGAATGAAAACAGTTTCCAAACACTGTAAAAGCTTGAAACTGACTTTAAACATTGTGAAGAGAGACGCACATCATTTGAATATTGAAGTTTACCTTTCAACACGTTTGTTTGGGAGGGCGAACCTCTTTTGCAATGTTTCGTGGCATAGACTTGGCCCTGGAAACAAAATCTGGATCAATTCCATACGTTTGCATGGTCGCACATTCAATGGTCAGATCTTTCACAAATTCAAAATCCATCTGCTGGAAGACTGGCTTTGACACCCACTGTTTGTTTCTCTTGGTAAACTCCTTGTTGTAACGAGGCATCCCGAAAATTCTGGCAGTTTTTACTGGTTACCATCCAATGTTCTCGTCATGTGGAAGTTCAGCCAGTCTTATTCTGGCCTCCATGCCGTCTATGCCAAGATGCAACATTTTAGGCATATATCGTGGAACACCTCCAAATCGCCAGTGTGGCAGAACTCCGAGTCCCCTCATCTCTCTTGAAAGAGTTTTGTCGTCACAATCTTCTCAAGTGCTGTGTGAGGTGGGAGCCTGGAACCAACCACCTTTTCTTACGCTCCAGCTCCTTGCTCAATGGTCCATGTGCACATGCATGGAAATGTTAGTTTTCTTTCCAAGGGTGTATGTTAGAACAATGGTGCATCAACGAATGCCATTTTTCAAGCAGAATATCTACAGATCCATCACAGGGTTTTAAGCTCCACCAAAGATGGTTGCTGATGGACTGTGGCCGATTTTAAAATGTTTTCTGTAGCCTCTTTTTCCCAGCAGCTGTAATTTATTTTCTAAATTGATATTGCAACGTGCCATACATCATATTGATGCTTTATGGCTGAGAACTGCTCCCGCATGGCCTTGGGTATTGCAACATGCCTGTCGATGGCTATCGGGTCTATTTGCAGTCCTCTGGATTGCAGAAGTTGAATGGATTTAATGAAACCATATTTATGGCAAAAGAAGATGTACATTCACATACTTCAACGACTGAACTCACTATTTCTTTGGTTTTCTTGTCTTTGAAGTGGTAAGTGCAGCATTTAGCAGAAACACCTGGACTGTCACACTGTCCATCACCAGCAAGCCCGAACCTTTTGCCTGCGAGAGCATTGTCCATTGACATCTGTTCACACCCACCAGGCCTCTATGTCAAACATTATCATAGAGGCCTGGCGGGTGTGAACGAACATGTCAGACATTCACATACCGACCCAATTCCTTTATAAACACTGTGGGAGTTACAGATAACATCTGTGAAATTGACAACCATCCCCCCACTTTTTACCTTGCTCGCTGAATCGGCTCATCTGTTCTTCTAAGTAACGGTTAGGTAACTTTTACTATTGTTTTCTGTAGTGTCAACATTCTCTGCTAGGCCACTTTCTATTGCTTTGTACTCAATGTACACCCTATTCTCATTTTATTTTATTCAAAGAGTCTACACCATTATCAACGTCCTATGCATTTTTATCTCTGTAATTAGCGCATAACGTTAGAGTATTGCTTCCAAATGTAATCTTTCTTAGTGCATGTTTTCAATGCATGTTTGCTTTAGGTGCAATTTTCTAGAAAGTAATTTTTTATCAAAGGAATGTGAGGTTTGATTTACTCAATGTGATACCTTTTTAATAGTAATATTTATATTTCTTTAACAGATTATAAGACAATCCAACAATGCCTTCTTGTATCATTTAGGGTGGTCATTTGACCTCCTCAATCCAGCCAATGCAGCCCACTTGCGACAGCACGCCCACATGTGCGAACTGTCATTGATAGCGGAGGGGAATGGATGTGTATGGGGCAAGTGCAATAGGCCTGGAACACAGTCGAAGGACACAGACCTATGTTGATAGCTGGGACAGGGTCTTCAAAGGGGAGTCTGGAGACACCGGGTCTGGGGTGGCCATGTGGATATGGGTCCCCATGCAAAAGAACCCTTTGTACATTGCACCTTGGGCGTTCCCAGCCCCCTTGCGAGCGCACGGCCAGATGCAAACAGCCATTGATGGTGGAGGAGGGAGGGTTGGGGGAGGAGGCAAGTACGTTAGGCCAATAAACTTGTTAAAGCACACCAATCTTTTATGATACGCTTAGATGTTTGGACGTGTTGTGAAGTTACAAAAAACTTCTAACAACTGTTCATAATAACACTTTTTTAATTTTATTTAGTTTGGTAAAGTGGATGGCAATGTGCGCTACACATCATACTATTGCGGCCGAGACACTATCTGTATAAATCCACGGTATTGTCCGTTGTCACTGGAGAATTCATCATGAATTCACAAGGTAAACGCACCACATGCCACAAGGCTGTAGCATCTGCGTAAGAGGTACAGAAATAGTTTACTTGAATTAACCCAATAATTGCATTTCTTTGGTTTACACTACCTTGTAAAATGTAAGGCATTGTTATGCTTAAAAAAGTACCTTTTGTGCAAAGTACTGACTACTTGTGATTTCAAGTAAGGATCAATTAAAAAATATGAACGCACATTCCAGCATAAAAAAATTGGCAGATACTTCCAAGTGAAAGTATCGTAATTGTTTGGACGATAAAATCTAATGATTAGATTTAGTTATTCAATTTACATAAAAATGCTTTCATCAGTGATCCATCGAAGTGATACTGATGTAGGGGAACAACATATTATGTGAGACGTCTCGGTTGTCAAACACACAACATATATAGAACTTAATTGTTACTTGGATTACGAGGGCGAACTGTAGCTGGAAGTTCGTGCATAAGGAAACTTTGTGTATAGGCGTGTTATTATTGCCATATCATATCATAAGGACCATCATGATTCACAACACAGATCTTGTAAGGCAGGCGGCCCTGAAGTCATACAGCTCAGCAACGCATAGCAGTGGTATGTCTTGTTCGGCAATGTAGGCCAAGCAGCCAAAGTTTTCTCTGCAACAGCAGTTCTCCACCAGAGTAGGCATAAGCTCACAATGATGGCAGATACACCAGAGGGAAACGTGTTCCATGCGACTGGATTCAGGCTCCGGTGATTATTATGACTTTCATCTGATCCCACATCTTCTTGACTTTTTGCTCTTTCAAGGATTTCCTCTTCTGCATATTCGGGCTCATACAGGTAGGGATGAATTGTTGCCATAGTTCCTGAATAGTGAAGAAGCACAAAATCAACAGTGAGGTAAATAAAAACATTTTTGTTTGTATACAGTAAAGAAAAGGGGTTTACCATTAACATTGAATGTTAAAGAAAGACAAGCGAAGAAACAGCCATGTTACAAAAACACATTGTGAAAAGACAAGATTAGTAGGCTCAATCTTTAAAAGTTTGCAAGGACACATGTTTAAATATGGTTTACTAAAGACATTTGTCCACAATATAGGAAATGAAAAACGACTACTGAGTTAATACATTTTAGGCAGTACAAGTACCGGTTCTCAGTGTGTCGTAATTGGCAGATAACTGAACAGAGCAGTAACAAGTCAGGGAAGCTCGAAATGAAATGCACTGAAACAAAGGAAAAAGAAACTCCAACGTTGTGTGATCAGAAAGGGTTTGTTTACACTTGTCGAGAACAAGGCATCTTGGCATTTCCATGGAGATACGTCGATAGATTGTGCACAGAGGATGTTTACATGAGACATGCATTGGAGTTGTGAAATGGTGAGTGAGTGTCTAGTGATGTCAGCATTGGGGGCGGGTGATCTGAATTAGTGCCGCGAGGGCACTTGAACTTGGGGAGATGGATCAACTAATGAGATCAGCACAACATGGCAGTACCCGACCTGTTGTTTTTGCATGTGTTAAAGTGAGAAAAACTCAGTTAAGTTGCATTGGAAATGTTTTTAAGAATAATCGATGTATGATCAGAAATACATACCCGATTGCTTGGCCCAATAACATTTCTGACCGACCTATGCCTTTAATCAGTGAAACCAGGATTTGACTCGCTCTGCAATTTAGGCACTTGACAACATATGTTCTAAGCTCTAATTGGTACAAATATTGAAGTTTGGGATGTTATGGCCTATTAGTACACGGCGAGAGTCAAGCAGAATGCAACACGCATTCTGATTGGCTCTCGCCGGGTCCTTACCCGGCCGAGATTCCTATGATTCTCGGCTGGGACTCCAGCTGCTTTGTCCTCAGCAGGGGGGCGTGGAAGCCCCTCAGACAATGAGGAGGCTCGAAGCGGGGCCATCCCCGCTTCGAGCCTCCCCACGGCTGAGAGGCTGCCTCTGCCCCCCTGCTGGGGACTCGGGTAAGCATTTTTTTTTTCCCTTCCCTCCCTCCTCCCTACCCCACCCCACTTACCTTCTTGTCCCTGCGTCCCTGGTGGGGGACGATGGCAGCCTCCAGCAGTGTGGAGACGAAGGTACGTTTCTTTTTTTTTTAGTTCCCCCCCCTTCCCCTCCCTCCCTCCCGCCCTCCAACCCCACTTACCTTCTGCTTCTTTTTTTTCGGGAGCAGACGCGGTGGGAACACTTGTATTCCCACCGCGTCCGTTCCCGAAGGCCGCCATGGAAAAAGAAAACGGACTCCCATTTTCCCTTTCCCGGCGGCCATTTTCTTGGTCATTTTTTTTATTTTTATTTTTCTGTCCCGAAACGCCGCGGCTTTTCGGGACAGAAAAAAATGCTTTTAGTGCCCGGTCATGCATATAATGCGGGCCGGGGTACTAATAGCAATATGACCCTCAAGTCGGTAATGCCCCCGCCGCTCGGGTCATATTGCATAATTATAATACTGCCTTATAGAGTTTAATTATAAAATATACAAATGGCATAAAAAGGCAATATGACAGTAGGTACAGCCTTATAGAAGCATGTTACACCAAACAGAACACTGTAGCTTTATTTTCCACATTGTGAATGGAAACCTAGAAGTCCCAGAATGCAAAATAATGCAAGCCTGTTTAACACTACTATGCTTTCAACATTTTAATATTGCACACTAAAAGAATTTTGTAATAAGGTTAGTTGTGTAAAGGGATTGTTTCCATACATTTCTAGTTTGTTGTATTGCATGATGTTCAGATTATTTGACTACAAATATTTAAGTTTGGGATGTTATGGCCTATTATACTATTGCCTTATAAAGTTTACTTTTAAATATACAAATGGCATAGAAAAGGAATATGACTAAGTAAATCCTTATAGAAGCATTTAAGGTTAATCTTT
Source organism: Ambystoma mexicanum (assembly GCF_040938575.1). Lineage (NCBI taxonomy): Eukaryota > Metazoa > Chordata > Amphibia > Caudata > Ambystomatidae > Ambystoma > Ambystoma mexicanum. Next base: position 1,174,224,678 of record NC_090926.1, on the reverse strand, counting down.
GTTATGCCCTATTATGCTAGGTAGTTGAATCTTAAATAGCACACCGTTGGTCATTTCTCCAGTTTCTCAGCACTTCAGGTTCTGCATGACATGTGGCAGGGGACTAACGTGCGTTCAGTGGAAGGTTGCTTTGTTTCGTTGTTGATGTGTGCAGATCTGAAAAGATATGGCTCTTTGCTTGTGTACGTTTTTCAAATGGTATGAATTTTCTGAAGCCGTGGTTCATGTGTAATATATGTTGCTAACAGAAGTTGTGCGGTTGTGATGTCAAATTGGTGTTTAATGAATGTAGAGAGTTGTGGATGTTCCATTTTGTAACCTGAATTCCCGAACCGAAAGTCCAATTTCTTCTGCCGTGCAATGCCATCACTGCCTTCCCCTTTTCTATTTCTGTGATAGAGCAGATGGATATAGAACAGCCGGTACTCAAGTTAGTTTTAAATGTCTTCATTTAAATATGAGATGAGGCATAACTTATAACCAACTTCACAACAATTTCTCTCTTTGTCTTGAATTCCTAGTGATAGAGGATAATTGTGCTCTGGGATTTATCTCCTCTTGACGTGAAGTCTCCTTCAGTCTCTGATAGGATTGGAGAACTGGACTGTCCTATGGTTTATGAACACTGTGGCTGTTTAGTTCATTTGTTAATGGTCTCCATTTGGCACAAGGAACCTCGTATAGGTGTTCATAATATTCTTATCTCCTTTGGTACACACCCTTCTTGAATTCACATCTTCTCTCACCCATCAGGTGAACACTTCCTTTGCTTTATGTGATGCTTCTTGCCTTTCTAATCTTTTAAGTGTTCAAAGATAGCATCTAACAAGGATGCCTCCTCCTTTACAAACACTTATCCCAGACTGTCCATGTTAATTATTTTCACTCTGCTTCAAGCCTGGAGCAACTTCTCATTGTCCTCCGTTCCAGGCGGTGACTAAAAAAAAAAACTCTGCTTTCAGCAACCGTGGGAGCCGATTCAGCTTTGCGACTCCTACAGTTAAGCAGCTGATCTCTTCAGCCTGTTTGAGGCCTGCCTCCACAATGGTGGGGCCGATTCCCCTTCATGGCTCGTTCAGCTTCACAGCTGATCACTCGACCTGGATGGGCCCCGCCTCCACAACGGTGGGGGCCGATTCCCCTTCACGGCTCGTTCAGCTTCACAGCTGATCACTCAGCCTGGATGGGCCCCACCTCCACAACTGTGGGGACCGATTCCCTCCCGCAGCTCCTTACAGCTTCACAGCTGATTTCTCCACTGTGCCTGGTCTCAATTTCTTCAGCGGAATAAGGGAGCGGCCGGTCTCAGAGCTTGGACATACCTCTCCATGTTGTGGTAGCCTTCCGATCAGCTCTCTAACATCGTCCCTCAGTTCAGCCTCTCGCTTCAACTATAACAACAACACTGGAAACTTCACGTGATGCTCAACAGGAGTGTAACTTAGTTTAACTCTCAGAAATCCATAAAAGTATGTTCATTCATATGCGACTTCCTCTTCAGGGGCAATCCTTTCTTCTTCCCCCTTCTCCTCCGTCTATCAAAAAAAAGCATAAAACATAAAGTCCAGTATTAAAGAAAAGTACCTTAGTCAACTTCTCTTCATCTCTCATTGGTCCACTCCCCTGTCCTTGAAGAGAAGGCCCTCCCTACAAGAGCCTCTGACATCACTCCATCTCACTTCCAAGGTATTTAATTATTTAATTGGCTCTAATTGGCTCTGAATTATCTTATCTTCCTCTGCTTCATCACAATTTCCTTCATATTTGATCTTCTTGTTCCATTGTCCAAAATTTCGTATTGTTGGTATCCTCTATGATAACGACTTCCAGCTGTCAAAATGAATCACTAAACCGCCTCCATTTATCTACTCCGCATTCAGAAAATGCATCAATTTCTTACTCTCCAAAACTCTAATCTCTACTCCCATGCTCTGCACTCAGCTTCTGCTCATCTCTGCTCCTTCTACTCCTTACTCTCTGGATACACAGTCCTCGACATTTCTACCAGTATTCTCTACAACATACCCAGATCCTCCTCTACTACTACCTCATAACATTTTACTCGTTGACTTTAAAGTTTTTTGTTTTCCTAGTCTTCAAAGCTATCAATCATCTTGCGCCTTAGTACCTGCCTGACTCTAACACTTTCTACCCACCATCTTGTTCCGTGCACTTTTCCTCTGCTCTCAACCTCACTGTACATGTTGCTCCATATCTTACTTCCCTCTTCAACACCTCTATTGACAGTGCCAATTTTTCATCATCCTACAAGTCGCTATCCCTGTTCTTAAGAAGCCTGGCTTAGATGCTAACTGCCCTGCCAACTTTTGTCCTGTCTCTCTTCTACCTCACTATTCCAAAATCCTAGAACGTGTAGTGTCCAATTGACTCACTGAGTTCCTTGACACACAAAGCCTTGGGGGATCCTCTTCAATCTGTCTTCGGACCTCTGCACTCAACTGTGTCGGCTCTCTTCAATGTCCACAACTGCGTATTTTCCACTTGTCATAATAACCGTTTATCTATTCTTATTCTTCTTGACCTCTCTGCTGCCTTCAATACCGTTAACCATTCTGACCTTATCTCAACAATATCTCTCCTAGGCATCAGGGAGAAGGCCCTCATTTGGTGTGCTTCATATGTCACCCCAGGCACTTCCAGGTCTCCTAGAACAGCTTACCTCTCCACTCATCCCCCCCACACTCTACTGTTGGTGTTTCCCAAGGGTCAGACCTGGGTCCACTTCTGTTCACTCACTATACCTCTGCTCTTGGCACCTTAATCTTCTCCTATCAACTCTTTGCTGATGACATTCAGATCTTCGCCTTTGCCTCCTCATCTGATGAGCTACGGTAAAAAATGTCCTTCTCTCTGCCATGAAATACTGGATGGCATCTCACTCGCTTATGCTCAACTTCACTAAGACTGAAGTTCTCTACTTCCCATCCAAACAGGCTATCTCTTCCTCTCCCCATCTTCTATTCTTCTCTTCCGACTACCTTCCCTACACTGCTCCTGCTCACAACCTTGGTATCATCTTCGACCCATCTCACAAATTCTAACTCTCCATCTCCAAATCTGATACTGTGACCAAACTTAATCTCTTCAACATCAGAAAAATAAGAAATGTACTTACATTCAACACTGCTAAACACCTCATTGCCTCTTTAGTACTCTCTCGATCTGACTACTGGGCCAGTCTACTCTATGTCCGTCACAATTATGCTTTTCACCTCTTGACAAAGTCATCAACTTTGCTCTCAGTACTCTCGTCAATCTTCCCTGCTTCACCTCCACCTCCCCAGCCTGTCTTCAGCTAGGCTGGTTATCTATGAGACCGAGGGCAAAGTTTAAACTCATTATCAGTTTCAAAATCATACACAGACTTGCCCCACCATACCTATCAGCCGATCTCACTCCCTACTCTCCCCACGATCATCCTCAGCTCACATCTTTGCCACTTCTCAGACGTTTTGCACCCCCTCTTCTTTCTGCTCTCTTCCTCACTCTGGAATGCCCTGCCTCTCCTTTTCTGCACTACCCCATCTCGGATCTATGCGATTATTGCGACGGCTGAAAATGTTGACTTTTCTTTTAAACCCCTTTACACCACATATATATGCGTGGGGGGGCCGCAGCCCACCCCATATTAATATTATATTCCATAACCCCCACATATATATGTGGGTAAGGGGGGGGGAGTTCAAAAAATAAAAGTCGGCATTTTCAGCCATCGTAATTCTGAGGGCAACATTTTGGTACGATTCCCTCCACCTCAACCTGTATTTAAATCCAACCTCCTAACTGTCCTCCTTACCAAAGAGCCACTTGCATTCTCCACCACAACATCTCCTTGTTCTCCTCTCCCCTGATTCTCTGCAACAAATCCATGGTACTTATCCATCACCCTTTCATCCTAAAATCTAGCACTTTCTCTGCTATCCCATTCTTGTATCATTCACTATTGTCCTTGTCAATGGTTCATGTTAAATGCTAAAAGGCTTTGTGACCATTTTAGTGGCAATAATGCATTGTTTTCCCTGACATTTTAATTAAATAATAATAGAAAATGTGTAACTTGGTACAGAGATGCAGATTTTAAATGGTGCCGATGTGACTTGGCTGTCATGGCAGATGTCCAAAGTGCAACTTGGACCTATGAACCTGCTCTGTGACACTGGAGAGCAGGTGCTGCAGACTAGGAGACAGATGCAGCAGAGCACATGCCACTATGCCTTTGGCATGGAGCTTTTTAACCAGAGTTCTGATTAGCAATCACCCCTTCTGAGATGACAATTACCCCAACATTATACTTACTAACAAAAATACAAAAAAAGCTTCTACACCCTCGCCAGGTGGCAATTGCTCACTCTAAGTCACAGACTTGTTTTCATCATAGCATTGTAATGGCCATCTTGAATCGTGTGGTACAGTAAATGCATCATTAAGAAAGCCACATAAAACACTAATAACAATTCTATAATTTTAAATTATAACGTACCATGGTAAGAAAGCAATTTTGTTATACATATATGGCATTAAAGATTACTCCAGAAAAGAGTAAATGACTAGGAACTGCTGAGGGGCACCACAATGTACCAGCAATGCACGCGGTAGTCAGTGGGTAGCTGTTGCTAGGCAACCAAGCTTCAAATAGACACACCTGCCCTGGTTTTTACAGTCCTAACTGGTACACCTGGTCTTCCTGCCGCAGACCGATCATGCTGAATCATGATGCTCCCATGGTATGCTGAATCAGGGAGAAGGTAACTGTAAAAATTATATATTTGTGTGCATCCAATTTTATACAGGTCATACATACCAACCCTCCCACTTTAGGCGGGAGATTCCTGGTTTTTATAACAAAAACGTTGCCATTTCTTTTACTGTCTCCCTCCTAAAATAATTCAAACCCCAATGCAATCGAATGGGGAAATTCAATTCTCCCGATTTCTCTGAATCTCCCTCCCAGGTATTGCAAAATGTTGGCATGTATGACAGTGTGTGTGACTGGGTGCATGCATGTGTGTGTGTGTGTGTGTATACTAGTCAACGTCGCTAGGTCGAAGGAAAGAATAAGCTAAATTCTCCAATCCAACAAATCCAAAACAAGCTGACTCCCATGCAAATAATCTAAAAAAAACAAGCACACATTTAAAACACTGCGCACAGATCTCAAAAGTAAGAAACCTAACACAAGATCATTAACATACATATAGCAATGTGACAGTGTGGCCCGCCACAAAGAACCACGCTGACTCTTATAGTGAATTCAAGGGTGTTTATTAAAATGCAATGGGACAAATGGTTTCCTTTTGAATGTGCTTCAGGGCCTACCGGGTCCTCTTGGGGATTTGGCACTAGGGCTGTCCCTCTCTGTCTCAACTTCCTCGATCTTAACCCTACCTCCATATCCCAGGCGTTCCTAATTGGGATGTTAGTAGCTGTTGATCTGTGCCACCTGTGATCTTCTCTGACTGGGACTATGGATGTTTTCCCTAAGACGATGGCTACCTATGTCCCTAGAAATCTTGTAGGATTTCCCCAACCTAGCCCTCTTAGTAATCATTAGGGAGTAATGAATGGTGCCTTCTTTCGCCCAGTGTCACGCTTGCTCCTTTCACACTCTCGGGTACCTCACCGTTCGCTATACTGATTTCTCAGGCTTTTCTCCTCCCACCACGTCACTGTCCCTTCAATCTCTCCCTCCACCTTTCCACCTTCACCCTTCGATCTTTTCTTCCTACTCCAGTTCTTACTAACGCTCGCCCTTCCAACTACCCTTCTATACCTGTTATCGTCTCTTCCCTCCTTCATCTCACTCCACTTCCTACTGTTCCTCTAGTTACAAAATCTGGTTCACTCTCTGCCAATAGATACTGTTCCGGAACTCACTGTCACTCTTCCCACTCTCCCTCTACTACCATGGCCTCTTTACTACTGAATTGTAGTTGGAAAAACAGAGATAGGCTCAAGAGAAATATCCTCATGCCCAGAAGTGGAGGAGTCCAGAAATGTGACAAATTGCTTCTTTATTTAGTCCAAGCAGGGATACGCACTCAGATTCCACAGCTCCAAATGTACTCTCAGCTCATTACAGGCAGGCAGTGAGTTTTATTCTGCCGTGACCTCACAACCAAAAGATACATTCCTTGCTCTTATGCGAAATGGGATTGGGATTGGTGAACAGTATAGGCATAATTACAGTCTATAGGGGACAGATAATTTGATTGGTCTGGCTAGATCTGGTAGCTCCACCTGGCACCACCCCCCAGGTTTGTGTAAGCCTTGTCAGTTTAGGAAATTTACCAGCATGTGTGCAGAAATGATGGGTGGGGAAGGTGAGCTCAGATCACCACCTGCTTCCCACTATTGTTTCACCCCTCTGACTTCCCAAACCTCCCGCCGCGGTACTCCATTCTTCATCTTCATGTTGTGTCGCATTTTTTCTTCCTCTAATTTGATGGGAACGATCTTATCTGTCTGAATGGGCTTTTTACCCCTGCACCAGGTCACGTGCTCAGGGACCGTAAAAATGATCTTCTTTTCTGACATTTATGAGGGTTTCAGCCTTTTTGTCCTGGCAGGTGCTGTATGTTTTCAGCTGACTCAAGCACTCGTCCTCATTGTCGTCGTTAGGGCTGCACATGCTACCAAGCCTGTTTCGCATCTCTCAGAAAAGTCAGTGTATCTGGCCTCAGCCCTGTGTTTTGAGCTTTCCCTATTCTTTTCAAATGCAGCTGTGGCTTCCATGTCGCTGATAATCGCCTTTTTCAGTGTGAGCAAGCAGTTCATGTTTGTTGTTTTGCACCTGGCTAATGTCTCTGTGGGTATGTTCAACCATGTCGCCTTTTCAAGATTACTTTGATGATGTCATTCGGGTATGGTCTGTGGGGCTGCTTAAGTGTGTGGCATCCGTCATCTTGTGTCATGGCCACCAACCCAGGGACAAAACATTCATCCTCTAAAGGGTCCTGCACACTTTGAATCCAAGGCACATGCTCTCGGGCTGGGCGTGGCCATTAGAAGACATTGGCATGCACATGCAGGAGTCTATGGGAGTGGTGAGGTGGGGCTACAAGGCGGGGCTAAAGGGGAATGGCTGGAGCCAGTCTATTTAAGCTAGCCCCATCCGCATGTAGAGGCTTTGCGTTAATCTGCCCTGGGCAGCGTAACGCTCTCCGCCGTCTGCAGCTCTTACCTGCTTCCAGCTCTTACCTGCTTCCAGCTCTTACCTGCTTCCAGCTCTGCACACTGGGCCTGGACATCATCTGCAATGCGCGCATCCTACCTGAATCCAGCCATACCATCGCTCACAGCACTGCGCGCATCTCATCTGAATCCAGCCATACCATCACTCTCAACGCAGTACGCACCTTACCTGTTCCTGCAAATCCATCGCCTGCAGCTCGTCTCGTCCTCACCTGTCTGAGCGCACCTATGCGGGAGTCTTCTTCTCGTCCAAGATCTTCAGGGATGTTCCATCTACCAGCCGGTGACAGGTTTTCAGACCGCCGCTCTCCACCAGTCGACGCCAGATTATCCCTGCAAGAGAAAAGGAACGCACAAGGTTAGAAACTGCATAAACACTTAACGCTTGGCTGCGCAATACCTAAGCCTTGTGTTTTACCTAAAAACCCACTTACCCGCCAGTGGGGCCGCTCCATCACCCTTCTGGCACCGTGCAGGCTCGTTCCCAACACCGCGACTCTGCAGGGCCATCTTCACATCTATTGGGAAAAAGAAAGACATTATTAGAATTACGAGCCAGAACCGTTGGAAAAGACATTGTAAAAACTTACAAACAATAATCATTATTACGAACACTTACCTCAAAGAGGGGATTGGTCGCAGCCGGTCTGGGCCATCACGTATACGGACCAGTGAAGCAACTAGGTCTATCTACAGCGCCCCTGCTGAAGAGCAGCAGGACGGAGAGCTCATCTTTACTAAACAACAGGTGAGAGTTCATGGGAAAACGCATGCTTCTCTCATTCTGGAAAGAGGAGTTGGAGGGGGATCGCAATCCAACCGCTGCATTTTCACTGCCTCTCACCTTCTCCCAAGGGCTTTGCCAGCGACCAGAGCATTCCACCCTACAGCAGCTGAGAGGTCCAGAGGAGTCAAATCCAGGGAGAGCCCCAACCATGCCCCAACGCCCCCGTGGAGATCAGGTGAGCGTAACATCTTGGAGGTATGCTCAGGGGGAGAGGGGTTGAGACCCCCTCAACACTACCTTTACTTCTCCAAGACACTCAGGGATGTGATATGATGTGGCATTTATAACGCGCCTGTACACAAGTGTTCGATATATGCTCTGCTCACCCCTCTACTACCGACTAACACTACCATTTATTTCATTCACTTGTCACTCGGCCACCTATCTTTACTCCCAGCTACTACTACCCCACTCCACTGCTCCTACTCCTACTGCTCACACCCTCCCCTCTCTCACGTAAACACTCCATGGACTCCCTCCTTATAATAGCCTCTGCACTCCTTTTGTGCTTGCCTCCACTGGTCACTCGGACGTCCTTCACTGCCTCCTTTCCTCACTCAACTAACCCACACTTGCACATTCACACACACAACGTACCCAAAGACAAGCAATGGTGTACTAATATCCAAAATGCCCTCGTAAATACAGTAAAAACATTACAACCAAAAATTGCCATAAAAAAAGCCACGCTCCGTCTTAGCAAATCTCCCAGCACGCCCTCGCTCAAATCTAACCTAACACCCTTCGAATTCTCTAAAGTCTCCACTCAGGAAACTGAAAAAATCCTTGCCTCACTAAAACCGTCCAACTGCAAAGGCGATCACTGCCCAGCCCAAATAATTAAGGATGCTGCCAGAGACCTTGCCCCCTTTGTTACTAAACTTATCAATGCATCCTTCTCATCCAGCACCGTCCCAAGCAGCCTAAAAGAGTCCTGGGTTCTCCCTCTGCTTAAAAAACAAACCTTAGACCCCTACGTCACCACCAACTATAGGCCCAGCACCACTGTTCCCTTCCTCCTGAAGATAATTGACAGAGTGGCCTATCTCCAAATCCAAAAATACCTAGAGACTAACCAACTGCTCGGCACTCAGGCTTCAGACCTCAGCATGGCACTGAGACCGCTCTTACAGATCTAAAGGCCCAAATTGACAAGCTTAACGATAAAGGAAACACAGCTATGCTACTACTCCTTGACCTGTCAGCAGCTTTTGACCTAGTGCTATAGCCTGGGTCCAATCCTTTCTGGATAACAGAAGCATGCAAGTCTTCTCCACCTCAAACTCCGCAGACCCTATCCAGACAACTTGTGGAGTTCCACAGGGCTCCTGTGTCTCGCCAACGATGTACAATATCTTTACTAAACCTCTATTCGACAAATTGGAAAGACTGGGTGTCACCTACACAATTTATGCAGACGACACCCAGATCCTCATCCCCCTTTCGGGCAATTTCACTACGGATACAGCTTTAGTAAATAAAATCTACACCCTCATTCAGGCGTGGATGGCAACCCATGGCCTCTGCCTGAACGACGAAAAAACAGAGATCCTCATTCTAGGCTCACCCAATAACCTAAAAAAACTCAACCCCAATTACAGCTCCTTCAACATCGATGGTAACACAATCCCCATCGCCAGAGAGGTGAAAACCCTTGGTTTCTATTTGGATTCCACTTTGTCCCTAAGGAAACAAGTGAATTCTCTGGCCTCATCCACCACCTACACTGGCAAACTTATTAAAGCATGTAGACCATTCCTCTCACCAGCCAGCTGCATTATCCTAGCCAATGCACTAATCCTCTCAAAATTGGATTACTGCAACGCACTTTATGCAGGCGCAAATAAACATATCATCAATAAACTCCAAACCCTGCAAAATAACGCACTCAGAACGGCCCTGAACCTCCGAGCTAGAGAGCATATTTCGAATGTGCGGAGAAACTACAATTGGCTAAAAATTAGCGATAGGATCACCTTCAAAATTGTCACACTGACATTCAAATGTCTGCACAATGCCGCCCCCCCATACCTCAGGGATAGAATAATAATAATAAGAACTGCTGCACGACCAACTAGAACAGCCAACTCCTTCTGCCTCCAAACCCCTAGATTCCGACTAAAAAAAAAGGAGGCAATAGCTTCCCTGTGCAAGCAGCTCAGTACTGGAACGCCCTACCAGTTGAACTAAGAAGGGACCAGCCTTACAACAGCTTCAGGCACCATACCCGCACCTGGCTCTGACGCAACGACTTCTGAAACCTATGACCCTATGCACTGCGACCCGGATGATATTCCTCCCCGTCTACTATCACATGTCTCATGCACATAAGGTATTTATTGTATATAAGATGCTACCTCAAATGTAAAGAATGTATATAATGTTATTACTGTCCACAATTTATGCTATCTGCATTGCTGCAACCTGTAACCAAGTTCTAAGTATTCTTATTATTCTGTGCGCCCAGCTTCCCAAGGGTTTTCTGGCGCCCTATAAATAAACAAACAAACAAACACCTCCTTAACTACTCCACTCCCTGCCAGGATTGGATATTTACCCTGTCCAACCACTTACCTGGCGCAAGGGTGTGTGGCAGGGATGGCCATGGGAGGGCTTAATGGGGCTGATACACCTGCCTCTTTTCCCAGCTGTATTTCGAACCTGGAACCTGTACTCACTGCATAGACCTGCTGCCCTCTCTGGTCCCCCTGCTGTTGCCAAAACCCTCCCTGTTGGGTTAGTGGTTTCACTACGGCTCCGATGGTTGGTGCTGAGGTTCATGCAGCACCTCTTTATTTTCTGTTGACCACTGCCCCACCCTCTAATCGGTATAGTTGTGCTTGTGGCACACGTTAACAGGGATGCTGCTGCAGTCTCTGAAGTCCCTCTGGATGTGATGGGGCACTTCCTGGCCCCGCCGCTGGTGTCCTCTTCGTCCTGGGGTGCATGCCCCACTCCAGTCACAGCCTGGAGGCCATCCTCTCTACAGGTAAGGAGAAGATGGGAAGGGGCCTGCCTGCACTCAGTCACCCAGGGTGAGTGGGCCCTCCCTGGCAGGGCCACAATACTTGCCCTGTCACAGAGAACACAGACATAACATGTCAGAACAAGAATCCTTTATTATAATTGAAGTTTCCGTCAGTTAGTGTATCTTCAGTTCGCTTCTTCTATGTATGGGATTTATAAACTGCTTCCTTGGCTCCCCTATGTTCCTTGGCTCTGTCGTCAGTATGTCTTCTTTGTCACCCCTCAGGTGCTTGACCACTCTGGTGCATTGCCACTCTGTTCCTTGGCCTACTTGAGTCGGTCTCCTTTGGTCCTTGGCTCCCCTGGTATGTCGCCCCTCTTATCCTTGGGTCCCTAATGTCACTCCCCTATATTCCTTGGCTTGTCTGATCCATCACCCCTCTGGTACTTGGTTCCTTTGTGTGTTGCTCCTGTGGTTAATGGCCCCTCTTGTTTTTGGTTCCCCTGTGAGTTGCTCATCAAAAGTAATGGAAGCTGAACACTTCCTTTTTCGGTGTGCTGCTGCTGCCCAAATTGCTCTTTAAAAGCCTGAAATTCCCACACTTACATGGTGTGTCCATGCAATAAAATTCAGCTCTGATTGGCGCACCCATTGACAATGTGCCAAAAAAAGGATGATAGAATGGAAATTGCCATTATCTCTGGCTCCTAGACATAGTGCCATATTATGTGATGCCTCGCCTCCCTTGTAGTGCTAGGCCATTCTGACCTGCAGTGCTGCCCCCTACCTAACTTCATCTTCTTCTGGCCCCTGCCCTTCCATCTGGTTGTGCACTTTCCATCTGCAGTGCCAACACTGGCGCTGCTGCGGGCTCCCCACTGTGCCCCCTCCCGCCCCTGAACATGCAGGGGTGGTCACGTGACTATCAGCTGACTGCTGCTTCAGAAAGTGGCCTGGAGCTTCCTGGCAGTGCTAGGCTGTTCTGACCTGCAGTGTGCGCTTTCCGCCAACCTGACTTCATCTGCTGCTGTCCCTGCCCTGCTGCCTACATTATGGACTTTCCATCTGCAGTGTAAAGACCGCTGCTGCTGCAGGCTCCCCTCTGAGGTCCCGCCCCCTGAGTGTGCAGGAAGCGGTCACATGATTTTCACCTGAATGCTACTTCAGGAAGTGGCCTTAGGGCATCGTTTGACCTGGGTGTTGCCAAGCACTCAGGGGTTAAGGAGTGCTGCCCCCACCGTTGTGGGGGCGGAGCTATGATACGGCGGGAGGACGAAGGGAAAGGGGTTTTATGGGTAAGGCGCGCTGAGCGCCAGTGAGAGTTACGTTGAGGGAAATAAAGAAGCAGCCTGCAAATCTCCTTGTGTGCGCGTCCTCCTTTACGAGGCCTCTACGAGGCAACACTGGCGACGAGGTTTCATCCCCGTGCGCCCACGGAGTCCTCCTTGGCAATCCGCCGCTCCTCCTTTGGCTTTCCGCCACTCGCCGCGCCGCAAGCGCGGTCAAAGGCATCCGCATTGGCAGTCCGCCAATTTTCTCGCCCTGAATGGCCCGGGCCGCCTCCTCCTACATCCTGATGTCCTACACGGGCGGGAGCCCTCTTCCTCCTCTCCGTACTTCCTCAACACCTCAAGAGAGTCGTCGGTGGATCCTGGGAGCCTGCGTGACCACCACACACCCCTGGCGCAGCACAGCGCAGGGAAGCATTGGACATCTGCTGCGACACCCCACACGTCGTAGGCTGGTGAGTCTGCCCGGCCCCCCCCTCCATAACATTCCACCCTTTCAAATGGGCCAAGCTCCACTAGCCTACCCGAATCAGGCCAAATCAGGCACAAAGTACATATTTTTCCGGCATCATGAGCACGCCAGCCTCCGCGTCAGGGTCCAACCCAGGGTCGCCGACGCCGGCTCACGTGGTGCAGCCGATTCAACTGCGTCTACCACCCCCTTTCACCATGACCCCACAAGCCACGAAAGGACCCAGATGGACTGATTGGATGGAAGATTTCCAGCACTATGTCAGGGGATCTGGTGATGGAAATTCCCCCAATATCAGGGACATCTTCCTTAATCTGGTGGGGGGCGAGATAAAGACTGTGGTCAAGACTATTCCTGCAGCTGAACAGAACACTTTCAAGGACTTAATAAAGGCCCTAGACAAACTCCTCATCATAGAAGTCAATCGCGACTATGAACGCTACCTTTTCAACAAGTGCACTCAAATGCCACAGGAGACTGTTGATGAATTCATAACCCGCCTGAGAGTAAAAGGTGCAAATTGCCAATTTGACGCATTTTCTCTAGAAGAAGCCATAAGATTAAGGGTCATTGAAGGTTGCTTATCCCCTGCCCTCAAGAAACAGCTCTTGAAAAAACCCCTCTCCATCCAGGAAGTGAGCGAGCTCGCTCGCATACATGAGAGGGTCGATGCCCAAGCTACATCTATGGCCAGTTCAAGCACCCCCAAACACGACGCAGCGGAACTGGTCGCAACCATACAACCATCTCGTCCAGGTGACAGGGGGCCACAGCCATACAGAACTCAGAACATTCAAACACCCCGCCTACAGAGACAATGCTATCGCTGTGGGATGTCTTTTCCGCATGCAGGATCTTGCCCAGCTCTGTCTCAACGATGCACAAACTGCGGAAGAGAAGGCCATTTCCACTCGGTGTGCAGGGAAGGCGTACCATTTCCACCAGTGATACCCCAAACGCCAGTCAGGACATTTGTCCGTCCGCCACCTCCTAGACACTTTCAACCCCGATACTACCAACAAAGCCAAGGACAGAGACGGTACGTCAGAGCCATTGACGAATACCATACGCCGGGGTACCCGCCACAGCCAGAGCAGACTGATCGGACCAGATACTTCACCGATGAATATGATCATCCCCCAGAGGAATATGGGCCTGAGACTCTCTACCAGGAGGTGCAGGGAGCCGCATATGACATGCCGTATGACTCATACGACCAAGATGAGTTTGTCAACCTCATACTCGACACTGAAGAGGCCAGAGAAGCCCCGAAAATCCCCATCAAAATGGGGAATAGACAATTCCATTTCATGATTGACTCAGGCGCTACTGTTAACATTATGGGCGAACAGGACTATGCCATACTACCGAACCCACCTGCACTTCAACTGTCCCGTTCAAGGTTATTTCAGTGGGGCGCCACAACCCCCCCTACCGACAGTAGGATGTTTCACACAACGCCTTCTCCTGAATGGCCGGAAAGTAGACACAACAATACACATCATCCGGTCACTTGCTAGAAGCCGATGCCTGCTCAGTTATCACACGGGTCCCGGTTGGGTTTAATCGAAATACACGTGAGGGCGGGAGACTCCATCACAGCAACCTCCGAGAGCACAAACGCGAGAGATACAGTTGGCGCCATCGCATGCTACCAGCTGCAGAACCTGGTCACACAGGCTGACATCACAAGAGACTTCCCCAACCTCTGCACGGGGCTGGGCAAACTCGAGGCCCCTCCCATCCGACTCCACATTGACACATCGGTGAAGCCGGGACCGCAACACCCCCGGAGAGTGGGTTTCCACCTGCAAGCGGCAGTATCAGACGCACTCCAACAACTGTTGTCTGATGGCATCATTGAACCAGCCACAGGTCCGACACCATGGGTTTCCCCACTCGTGGTTGTACCAAAAGAGGGAGGAAAGATGCGTGTGGACATGAGAGTGGCAAACACGGCCATTCAGCGCGAGAGGCATCCGGGCCCTTGCATCGAGGACATGATCGTGCAACTGAACAACGCCCAGATGTTCTCCAAACTCGACCTCAACCAAGGATACCATCAGCTGGAGCTGCATCCGGAATCCAGACCCATCACAACGTTCGCGACCCATGATGGTCTCTACAGATATCGGCGCCTGAACTTCGGCATCTCATCAGCCGCAGAAATCTTCCAAGAGGCCATCCGGCAGGTGATCAGACCCATCAAGGGCACACTGAATTACAGTGACGACATCCTCGTTTTTGGATCATCGAAAGAGTCTCGCGACAAGGCTCTGCTCGCTACATGTGCAGCACTCCAAGAAGCAGGCCTCACCCTCAATATTGCAAAATGCCGTTTCAGCAAGACCAAGCTGAAATTTTTTGGACACATCTTTTCCAGCGAGGGTATGATGCCGGATCCTGATAAAGTTGACACTATCACCAACCTAGAAGAACCGCGACAGGTTGCTGACGTCCGCTCGTTTCTCGGCATGGCTGGCTACTGTGCGAGGTATATACCGCACTACGCGTCCCTCACCGACCCTCTACGGAAACTCCTCCAGAAAGAAACGGTGTTTGAATGGACCCCTGCGTGTCTCCAGGCTTTCTCGGACATCAAGCGGGCCCTGATGGAAGCACACCGCCTGGCATACTTCAATCCCGCATGGCACACTGAAATAGTGGTGGACGCGAGCCCGGTGGGCCTTGGTGCCATCCTAGCCCAAACCAGCGGGGCGGATGTCCACCCGAGACACGTTGTCGCGTATGCGAGCAGGGCCCTGTCCACCCCGGAACTGGCCTACTCCCAGGCGGAAAAAGAGAGCTTAGCCGCCGTCTGGGCGTGCGAACATTTCCATGACTTCATCATTGGAAAAAAGTTTACTTTAATAACGGACCACCAAGCCCTGCTATCGCTCTTTGGCAACCCGCACACCAAGATGCCTCCTAGAATCGAGCGGTGGGGAATCCATTTACAGGAGTATGACTATGACATCGTGCATCGTCCCGGGGGCGACCTTAATCCCGCTGACTACCTGTCACGTCACCCAGTTGGGGCCCCACTGACCCGTGAGGGAGACATCGCCTATGTACAATACATAGCGTCAAACTCGCTACCACCGGTGCTGTCCCTTGAGAGAGTCGCTGCCGCATCAGCTGCTGACCCCACCATGGCACTCGCCATCAGCCTCACATTGTCCAGCAAATGGAGGGATCACCATAGAGCAACGCTGGCACACCCAGGAGCGTGCAAACAAGAAATTGAAAGGTTGGCCAGGGTACACAGCGAACTGGCCGTCAAGGACAACGACATCCTCCTCAGTGGGTGCAAAATCGTCATCCCCGCCACGCTCAGGAATGAAGTAGTAAGCACGGCCCATGAGGGTCATAGAGGAGCAGAAAACACCAAAAGGCAGCTGAGGCGCCATGTCTGGTTCCCGTTCCTGGACGCTGCAGTAGAAGAATGGGTGAAGAACTGCCATGCCTGTCAGTGCACAGCCCCTGCGGAACATCCACCCCCGCTCCACACACACGGATACCCGAACGACCATGGGAACGTGTAGCCATGGACTTCTATGGACCCACAGAAGAGGGTGACTACCTCTTGCTCCTAATAGATGAACACTCACGTTTCCCAATCGTCAAAACGGTCACCACCACCGCATTCCCCCAAGTAGCAGCGGCAATAGAAGAAGTGTTCAGCGAGTGGGGGATCCCCAAGATAGTCAAATCCGACAATGGGCCCCCGTTCAGTGGACATGAATTTGGAACACTAGCAGAACACCTAGGATTTGTACATACGAAGACAACTCCTCGCCACCCTCAAGCGAATGGGATGGCTGAACGATTCATGGCATCGATCAAAAAAACGAGACAAAGAGCCAGAGTAGAAGCGGTCGACCCACACCAGGCGCTGTGCCGACTCCTACGGGACTACAGAAACACTCCTCACGAAGCCACCAACAAGACACCGGCCGAGCTCATATTTCGCTACAAAGTACGAACCCGCATACCGCACAACCCATCTGATGAGGAGCCGCTTGACATGGACGTGCTCCGAAGGGATGCAGAAGCCAAGGAGAGAGCGAGACGAGAGACAGACGCCCGCCGCCATGCAGTAATACAAGACTTCCACATTGGAGACGAAGTACTCGTCCAGCAACCAACGCTCAGAAAGACAGATCCGCGGTTTGCTCCAAGTCCCATGAGAGTAACCGCAGTGAAAGGCACGATGGTGACAGCCGAGGATCAAAGTAGAGCTGTCACCAGGAACTGTCAACAATTCAGACACTACTCCAGACGAGAAGGAACAGAGCCGCTCCAGCGATCGGCCTCTCCAGAGCCGCGAGAGTCGCGGGATGACTTGTGGGTCCCACCAGGAGGAGACCCAGAAGGGACAAGCAGAGAAGTGAGGACCACGGAACTGCAAGAGGCAGGTGACCAAGAGGAGAGGCCACGGAGAACTGTAAGAAAACCTGTGAGACTTGTTGAAGAATGTTGATCTCGATGTTTGAATATATTGTTCGGGGGTGATGTTGCCAAGCACTCAGGGGTTAAGGAGTGCTGCCCCCACCGTTGTTGGGGCGGAGCTATGATACGGCGGGAGGACGAAGGGAAAGGGGTTTTATGGGTAAGACGCGCTGAGCGCCAGTGAGAGTTACGTTGAGGGAAATAAAGAAGCAGCCTGCAAATCTCCGTGTGTGCGCGTCCTCCTTTACGAGGCCTCTACGAGGCAACACTGGGGGCGTCCCATTCAAAGGGCGTCTTTCCCTGTTTGCGCCTGATCCTGTGCTCACCTGCCACCCACCTGCTCCTTTTTCCACTTATCTTGTACACTCTTTTTGTTCATGCCTTGCCCTATTCCATCTTGGATAACCCACTGTTCTTTTCCACAAGGAGTCTCTGCTCGTTTTCACTACCATTCCAATCTATGTTCCCCTCCAATTTCTACGGATGCCTTACCTGTTTTTCACTTCGGTCTTCTCAGTGCCTGTTCAGTCTGCAATAAGTCTCACCCGATTCTTGATCAGTTTTTCCATTCTAGTTTGCACTTTCTTTGTCTTACTGGAACTTGGATTACCACTGACAACTCTTTTGACATTGATATTGATATTTTATTTATATCGCGCTCGTACACAAGTGCTTAAGAGCGCAACAAGGCAAGGGAGGGGAACAAGGGAGAACAAAACAACAATCTTACTAACGACCAGTGACACTGAGAACGTGCAAATGCATGGGAGAGGGAAAGGGGAATACTGCATGGAGGAGGGGAGAAGTGGAAAGTGCGGAGCAAAGGAAAAACAGATAAATAATACATAAATAAATAAATAATAAAAGGCAACAAACAGTGGTAGTGCAGCCAGCAAGTGGCAAGTGCTGGGTTTAAGGCAGCAGACATGCTAAGTCTGATAAATGCAAGGAGAAAAAAAAGGGGGGCTGTATGGTTACAGATACAGACCCCAGTGCAAGGGGTGGCCCGTAGGCAGTGCGGGAGGGTGGCAGGGTGAGCAGGTACCTGGGCCCGGAAGAATAGAGGGTAGGCCAGGTGTACGGTGCTGAGAGAAACGGATCAGCAGGGGAGAGGAGGGGCGAAGGCAGAAGAAAAGAGGAAGGTCTTGTGGTGCTTCCGGAACAGAGGTGGTTATATCAGCTTCTTTTCATACTGCTTATGCTCTGTTCTCTCATAGTCCTCGCCCTCGTGGCGGGGGATACTGAGGTTCTCTATAATTCCTCCTGTACTCCCTTACCATCTTTTTCTGGCCGTCAAACCTTTAATTCTTTTGACTATCATTTTTCGTCCTTCTCGGGCCCCTTTCCTGTATCTTTTCTTATTGTCTATCGTCCCCCAGGCTCAGTTGGTGATTTCCTGGACCCTTTTGATCTCCCTCCCTCCACCCTTTCTTCTTCCTTCTTCATCACCTTTTTTTCCTCCTGGGTGCCTTTTTAGGTCCCTTCTTCTAATCCATCCTGCTCTGTTAATATCACTTACTGACTCCTATTATCTTCAGTTGTTTCCATCCCCGCCCGCTCATTAGTCTGGCTCTTCTCTTGACCTAATCTTTTCCTCACTGCCTTCAGCCGAGCCTGTTTCTTCTTGTCCCTTCTATGCCTCTGATGACTTCTTACTTTACTTTTCTCTATCTCCCCTTACCCTTTCTACCCTTTCTACTACTCCTCGTTCACCTACTTTTACTCATCGTAATCTTTGTTCCTTTTTTTGTATCTTTTCTCTCTTCTCTACACACTTCTCTTCTGTCTATTACTACTTTCTCTTCTTTGTTTTCTGATGTGGCTGCTAATACCGTCAATTCTACATTTCTGTCTGTACTTGATTCTGTCTCTCCTCTTTGTTCTTTTACTCCCACTTCTAACACCTTGCTTTCTGAACTTTTCTCCCTCTGCTGCCGTCTGCGTAAAGCTGAAAGGCACTGGAGAAAATGTAGATCACCGCCTGATCTTGTTGCACTCTTCTTACTTGCGGCAATGAAAATTGTACTTTTCAGATTTTACTGTTTCTCTCTCTCACCACCCAAGTTGTCTTTTCCAACTTTTCCACAACATGCTGTCTCCTAATTCTCCTGACCCTCCCTCGTTCATTTCTTTGTTCCTCTGACTGTGCTAGTTACTTCACATCTAAAGTTGCTAATCTTCATTCTGCTTTTGCTTCTTCTACCACTCCTCCTCCTTTCTCTTCTTCCAGTTTACCTTGATACGCTTTATCCTCATTCTCTCCTCTTACCGATTCTGATACTTCTGCCCTTATTACCTGTGCTCATCCAACAGCATCACCTTCTGATCCTCTTCCCAGATGTCTATCCCATCTTCTTCCTTTTCTTACTTCACTCATTAATTCTTCTCTTTCTAACTCCTGTTTCCCTGCTACCTTTAAGCATGCTCTTATTCTCCCTATTAAAAAAAAATGCTCTTAACCCTTTGACTCCTGCTAATTTAAGCCCAATTTTACTTCTTCCCTTTCTCTCTCTAATTCATGAGCGGGCTGCAAATGCCCAGGTTGCTAGTTTCCTAAATCTTAATTCTCTTCTACCACCTCTTCAATCTGGATTCCATCCTTATCATTCTATTGAGACTGCTATTTTGCATGTCTCTAGCTCTCTTCTCTCTGCTCTTCATTCTAAGCTCTCCTTTATTCTTATTCTTCTCGATCTTTCTGCAGCATTCGATACTGTTGATCACGCTCTTCTTATTTCTTCACTTTCTTCTTTGGGTATTACTGGGTCTGTCCTTGAATGATTCTACTCCTATCTTTCTCAGTGGTCCTATTTTGTAACTTGGGCCATACATATTTTTTCCTCACTTCTTCTTCTCTATGGTGTCCCTCCAGGCTCTGTACTTTGTCCTCTCCTTATCTCTCTTTACACTGCCCCACCCTCTGCTCTTATTTCTTCATTTAATCTTTCCTTTCATCTGTACGCAGATGATACACAGATATTTCTCTCTTTTTCTTCCTTTGACACTATTTTGCACTCCACTGTATCAACCTTCCTTTTTGCTGTCCAAAACTGAATGTATTTACTATTTCTACACCTCAATCCTTCTGTTTTTTCTGGCTTCAACTGTTCTGTCTATTCCTCCTCCTTCCTTTCTCTTTTTCCTCCTTCATCTCTGCCCTTTTCCTCTTCTGCATGCAATTTTGGGCGTTATATTTGATCCCTTGCTTTCCTTTAAACTGCATATCTCTTCTATTGCTCACTGCGCTGCTATGCCCTTTTTGACATCTGTCGTGCTCACCCCATCTCTCATTTCATGCTACTAAACTTCTTCTATTCTGCCAGGTCTTTTATCATATTGACTACTGCTCTTCTCTCCGTCTTGGCCTTCCTGCCTCACATCTTCTTCCTCTGCGATCTGTTTATAATTCTTTGGTTTGTCTTCCCTTTATAGCTTTTTGCTCCTCTATCACATCATCTTTGTTGTCTATTTCACTGCTGCACTTTGAAGCACATCTTCTTTGTATTGTTTTTAAATGTACTTACGGCTTGGCTCCTTAACTTTCTTCGCTATCTCGTTCTATTCTCCCCTTCAGACTCTCCAATCACAGATTTTGCTTCTCCTCACTGTCCCCAAGCCCCCCTGTGCTTCTTCCTGTTTCCGATCTTTTGCTCTCAGCCCATAAATACTGGAATCCTCCCTCTCTCTATCCGCTTTTCCTCTTCTCTTTGTATTTTTCAATCTAACCAGAAAGCTCATCTTCTCTCCTTTCTACTTTGTTTCTCTCCCCGTTTTAGCTGTTTTTTTACATTATCATGTACTTTGTACCGTATTTCTATATTTTGTAATGGCGCTTTTGGAAAAATGTGCTTTATAAATTCAATAAGTGAAATTAAGACACAACACTTGCACAATAAAACAACATTGCCCTGTATTGTATTTATTTGAGGAGCTGTCAATTTTCGATCATTGATTGATTAATTGACGAACAATAACACATTTACAGATTGCAGAGGCATTCCAACGAGAGGTGCCTGATACACATGCACAAAGTTGAGAACAAGTGGTGAGGCAGTTTGAGGGTGTGAACAAATTGGAACATAGACCAGGGACAAAAGAAACAAATAGACAAACATAAGTAGGAGAGATGGGAGGTTTAGACCTGAACAGTCCTACACCACCACTCCAACCACTAGGTAGCGAGAGTGGATGAAGGTGTAGGCAAGGTCTTGAAGGGGAGCAAGGGCTGCAGAGTCTGGGGGAGAAATCCAGGTTTCTGTAAGTGTAATGAGGCCAAGAGAGGGAGAATAGGAAAGAATACAGTTGGAGGTCTTGTTATTTACACATTGTGCATTCCAAAGAGCAACATGAAGAGGATGAGATGTAGGAGCACAGTGATATTGAGTCTGTGAAGTAGAGAGGCACTTGCAGTAGATGTGAGAAGAGTAAGTGGCTGCGTCGAGGAGAAGAGATGATGGGTATAGGAAGATTGTTGAAATGCTTTTTAGCAGAGGAACATGAGGAGAGAAGTAGAAGAGAAAGTAATAGATAGTAAGAGCAATGCATGGTGAGGGCATGGCTTAGTAAAGTCTTAATTGGTACTCACAAGCAAGTAGCGGGAAACAGCAAAGCAAAAGCTCAAGGGCAAAGTGGCTAGAGGAAAGGCTGGAAGTTGGCCCTTAGCGGTTTGCCCTTTGCTGGGTCACCCGTCGCTGAATTGCCCCAAAGCAAGACGTCAAGTACTTAAAGTGGTGAGGCACATCCAATGGTGGGAATGATAGGTGTGACCACCAGGCTGCAGCTACGAAGCATGGAAGGCTGGGAGATGGTGTCCTGGGCCGGCCGTCCTGTTCATCACTTGATGGTGGTGCAGGTTCCTGAGGGGAGCGGACTGGATGGAGGATGCCATGCTTTCATTAGCAGCAGTAGACAGTGGAGGAGCCATGCTACCTCTGCAGGCAGTCTGAGGCAGATGGAATGAGTGCCTATGGTGCAGTTGTTATGAGCTAAATGTTGCTCTGTGCCCAGTTGAAGCCCCTTTTGGAGGTGTAAAGACCTTTCAAAGATGGTGGTTTTGGGGTCGGTAGGTCATGTGAGCAGTCTGTAGATCAATCCTAGATGCTTCTTGTAGGTCCCCTGGCCTCTGCAGGCAGACGGAATGAGCGCCTCTGGTGCTGTTGTTATGAGCTCTATGTTGCCCTCAGCTCAGTTGAAGCCCCTTTTGGAGGTGTAAAGACCTTTCAAAGATGGTGGTTTTGGGGTCGGTAGGTCATGTGAGCAGTCTGTAGATCAATCCTAGATGCTTCTTGTAGGTCCCCTGGCCTCTGCAGGCAGACGGAATGAGCGCCTCTGGTGCTGTTGTTATGAGCTCTATGTTGCCCTCAGCTCAGTAGAAGCCCCTTTTGGAGGTGTAAAGACCTTTCAAAGATGGTGGTTTTGAAGTTGGTAGGGCATTCCGTAGATCGATCCTGGATGCTTCTTGTAGGTTCCCTGACCACATAGCTATGGGTAATTACTATTCTGGTTGGACTTTACTCTTTATAAATAAAACCATATCTGAGTTTAAGATGTGGTAGATAATAATTCACATAACTGTAAGATGCCACATTGGATTTATATCATACACATGTTGGCACTGTGAGCGCAGGCCAGCTGTGGATAGATTGTGTATATTCTGGTGATACAGCCTGACTCCACCACTAGCAGGGTGAGAGACTGAATGGCTGTGCTGCTCCTTTGATCCTTTGTGAGTCAGGTAACACTTCTCTACAGTGAGATAGCCCCTCAGCAAGGGATGTCCTAGGAAACCAGCATTAAAAAGGACTAGCTACACACCAGGTGTTTGCCAGCCTCTCCCATGTTTGGGAGAACGAGAAGAAGGACTTATCTTGTCACAGAGCCCCTGGATTGGGACTTGCAGCAACCTGAGACAAAACAGTCAGGATCTATGTTTTTCACTGCTTCAGACAGATCGAACTGCCTTCGAACCGTGTTCACTGCATTTGAATCTCAGTACCCGGTGCTGGCTTTGACGCTCAATCGATCCCTTCAGACCAGTGTGACTTTGAACCAGCTTTATGCTGCATTGTACCTTGCAGAGCCCCTCAACTGCTCAGCTCGAATCTAGAGCTCATCGATGGACCACGACACGAACCACTGAAGCGTCACTCCCTGAACCTAACCAGCAGTTACTGAACAACTCGACCTCAAATTGCTGCTTCGTCAAACCACACACTGGAAAATGAAGAGCACAGCTTTGAACCATCACTCAACCTCAACTTGAACCGCTGGAGTGTAATTTGCAAACCCCAACAAGCGGTTACCACATGTCTCAAGTCCGAACCGAACCTGGTGAGCAACCCGACTTGCATCGCTTGAATGCCACCTTCATACTGCTCTGGGCCACTGCATTGTAACCAACTCGAAGCCAGCTCGCCGCTTGGACCAATGCAACTCACCACATCTGAATCACACAACAGCTCAAAGCTTGGTTTGATGCTGTAGTGAGCATGTATTTTGACTACTTACAGAACCCCTGGTCCAACATTTTGCCCTAGTGACTAGTTAGGTCACTTTTATCACTTTTCTAGCTCAAAATAAATCCTTTTTATACCTGTTCTATTACAAAGCTGCATCTTGCATATTCTGTGTTCTCTCTTACAGGGGTGGGTTTCTATAAAGTATTTTTAGTTATTTGCACATGGATGTATTTAATCAAAGTGTATATATATTTGTATCGAAGCTTGATAGGGCATTCCCTTTGTTTTGGAATGTTATAGTTTGCTGTTTTAGTTGCTACTGGATCACATTCACACCCCCTGTGAGAGTATAGACTTCCCTCGGCCCACGTTACCACAAACGGAAACGAGGTATATCTCTTATATGCCTGTTTAACCTTTATGATCAGGATCACTCTTGGTTTAGCCCCTACCCATCCTTCTACTCCTGCAGAGCAGAAGTAATTTTATCACATTTAGTCCTTCGGTAGGTTTGTTTTGCCATATACTACACATATATGACAAATCCCCAGTCCATTGTTTTACAGTGCCAAGCATCCATAGCCACAGTGCTTCTCGTTAGCAACGAACAGCTCTAGTAGTCTATGGGATAACCGGTTTCTTCATAGATATGTTTTACATGATCAACTGTCAGTATGTGGGCTAACCAATCTATGTAAAAAAAAAAACAACGACCTGCACGTGATTGACTAACTGGAGGATTGGACGAATGAATGAACGAACGGTAGAATAGGGAAACAGATTGTGTTACCGCAATCTGATTTGTGCTTGCACATCACCATCCCAGGCTGTGAGTGCATGGCCTAGAGTATGCCAAAAAGTAGGATTTGGGTTGTTTGGCCGCGCCGGAAATGCATGTGGTCGAAATGACTGTAGCTAACTTGCCCGTTATGGTCAAACAACCCATACAGCACATATACACTCTTCCCCCTTACTTACCATTTGGTGGCACACCACGCTATGTGCCACTGACTCTCCTGACTCCCTGCAACCCCGATTCCCTGCACTTATGTGCTTGGGAACTGGCTATACAGGGTCCTTTTTTGTTGTTGTTGAAACTTTATTCCCCCATGCAGGGGACATCCCCTGAACCCCTGTTCCCATTATAGCAACCGAGGGGAGCGGAAGACACCACTGCAACCCCCGTTGCACTTGTTTGCTATAATAGATTTGAATGGCATATTTCATTGAGTTTTTGGTTGTACGAGATTTTCGCATATCCTAAATTCAGTCATATATGACATTTGTGCTTTTTAATTCAGTCTTTTGAGGTATTTCCAAAATGAAAACACAGTGCAACACAAATATCAGGGGCACTTTTTTCCATTTATGGTGCTTTTGTTTTAAATAAACAAAACAAACTGGGAAAGGAAGGAGGGACCAGAGATGTTGCTCTGAATGGAGGGACAGGAAAATTCACCAATCAGACTCTGCCCGACCCTTTCTTGTAACTATCAGGCCCACAACATTATTGGATGAGTGCTCTAATGGAAGGATATAGCTAGCTGAACTACTTTGTGATCTTACACGAATACGAAAAGTACATATATATAGTGTAAGGGTGCATAAGTAAGGCTCTGACACAAAAATGCTGTAGTTGTGGTTATAACCTTTTATTAACCAGTAAAAGGGTTGGGAAAATTGCCTCTCTGTCCCTTAAGTTAAGCAGGGTTTCCCTGCCTCAACGAAAACTAGTGAAAATGTCAGGATGTCAAATAAAGAGTCAGTTGCTGTCATGTCCCAAAATCTACTTCTGATTCTAACACTAATAACCTTAATCAAATGTGCAAGGCTGTTCTCTTCCAAAGTAAAGTGGGAATGATAGTTCTTGCCAACAGAAACGTTCCCAAAGTCGCGCATGTTAAAAACGACAACAGAAACGTTCCCAAAGTCTTGCGTGATCAAAACAATTGAGGGTTAGCTTCTTTCCCCTGGATTCCTTCTGGTTTTATTTTCGTTTCTTTATCTCTTCTGGCCCCACACCCCGTATCTTCTTGGATGAACTTCACTGTACCTTTATACTTTCATGTGGTGCGAGTTGCAGACTCACCGTTCTGCATTATACCAGTTTGGTTTACTCTCCTGCTAAGCATAGGACTTGCGATCTGTCTCTTTTTGCTTTCAGGGTCCCAAATCATCTTATTCTCATGTGGGTGTGTGTCCCAGACTCGCAATGTGTGGGTGCAATGGCTTGGTTTACTCTCTTGCCCTGTGTATTCTTTCTTGTGGACTGCTCTGTTTCTCTCAGGGTCCCAGACCCTATTATTCTTTGGCTCTCATATTGGTGCGGGTCCCAGACTCACACTGTGCTGTTGCAATAGCCTGGTTTACTCCCCTGCCTAATCATAATCTACAATTTTATACAATGTAGGGTACATGAGCATACATAAATAATGAACCCTTTGTAATAAATAGTAACTGATAGTGGGAAATCTGGAAGTCATGTGTGCTCTATAGGGAGTCCTGCACTAGGGATATAGGAAATAAAGGGAGCCCTTTTCAAATGTTCTCACCGTCTCCTGAGATTTCTGGTTCTTACTGCCCCCGCGTATCTCTATGTCCAGCTATCTGTTGAGCTAACACCACAGCACTTTCTTCCTCCTCCTACGAAGAACTGCCCGCCTACTAAGATTATCAATCCTTACTCCCAACACACGAATTTTGTCGGATGCCGGTT
Source organism: Ambystoma mexicanum (assembly GCF_040938575.1). Lineage (NCBI taxonomy): Eukaryota > Metazoa > Chordata > Amphibia > Caudata > Ambystomatidae > Ambystoma > Ambystoma mexicanum. The sequence goes on along the minus strand of NC_090926.1, from coordinate 1,174,198,324 downwards.
GGCAACCTAATTCCACAAATAGTGGGCCACCTGAGGGGCAACCTATTTACATGATCTGTTTTGATCCCAGAAATTAAATCTGACTGCCACCAGTTTAAAAAAGCAGCAAATACATAGCTTCTGTAAATCACACGTTTGATGCCTGAGGGGAAAACAGATTATAAATGTTCTCTCTTTCAATGCCCTGGGGACACGAGTGGGGCGTCCATTACATCAGAGACTCATCAGAGTTGCTGATAACTTCTCTAATAATGTATTGCTACTACCCTAACCTTTTAAACTATCATATTGGGCACAGGAGGACACCAGGTTAAATGATCTATTGGGGCACCAGAGAACATCTGGTTACAGGCTCCATGCGCCCATTGTCACGATTGTGCATCAGGCCCAAATCATTTCCCACCCAAATAATGCCAGCAGCCAACAAAAGGTAAAATAGCCCTTGCTGGGTGCCTCAAGCAGGCCTATGCACATGAATTCGCCCCGCACAGGAGATTTGCTGTTTTACTCTATGAGCGACATAATGTCAGCGGTCCTCTTATTATGGGCTTAGGTCTTCTCACTCTTACCTACGCCAAGGGGAAGCGATGGATTACAAAGAAGAAATCTTTTAGTTTAGCGTCATTAAAAAATCCAGACTTCACCTGAAATAGGTCTGCTTTCTCTCTCTCTTGTCCCCTCTCCCCATTGCCTCACAGAATCTCTTCATCAGTCCCGCTCTCTTTCCTGTCAAAGGTCACCGCACTCAGTGGTCGAGTCTGCTCTCAGTCATGCAGTCACTAAGCTATAGTTACTCTCTTCCAGTATCTCTAGAGACTCCAGACAGACCCTGCTGCCACCTACTGCCAGGCACTCCTCACTGCACTTCTGACAAGCCCAGCCAAAAACATGGCATGTTATCACAAGCATGAACTACTGTACTGAAAGCTTAACCCAATGAAGCAACCTCACCCACATCATCCCCAAGCCCATCAGCACCCCCTCACCATCTACAACACGGAAGATGATGGTCGCCAACGTCCGATCAGCTATCACCCATGCAGCAGACATCGCCAACCTCATCACTACGCCTGACTCACATCTTCATCACCAAGACCTGGCTGACACCCACCTCCACCGACATCCTAGACGTCCTTGTCCCCAATGGCTATAGCATCCAACACAGAAACCGACCGAACAAGACAGGCGGAGGACTTGTAGTCCATAAGACCTTGTGGCCCGGCACCAGACATGATATTGACAACATTGGATGCTTCGAAGTCCTCTCCGGCCACTTCCGGCTCTCACCGACGGACACAGTCATCTCATTTACAGACCACCCAATACCGCCTTCATCAGAGAGTTCACTGACCTGGTCACCACCATGTCGTTCATGCGTGCCGACCACATATTTCTAAGCGACTTCAACCATCCAGGAAACAAGGCTGCCAAACCAATGAAGGAAGCTTTCCTTGGCCCTCGACAGTCTCAGCCTCACACAGCACACAAAAGACCCAACACTTGACCCATGATCACTGCACTGTCTACCCTCCACCACAGCTCTCCTCTCCTGCTTGACTGGTCTGACCACCTAGCGGTGCCTTTCAACATCCTGCACACCACCCCAATCAAGCACTCCCAGCAGAAAGCCAGCAGATACACCTTCAATTCCTTCAAGAACTTCCCGGTGTAAGCCATCATGGAAGACCTACCAACCTCCACCTTACTTTGACTGAATACCCACAACCGAACTGCGACTGGTAGCACTCATCGCCACCCTCTCAGCCTCCATCGACCAACATGTGCTGCTAAAACAATGCATCTGCAAACCAAAATCATCAGCACCCTGGTACACACAAGAGCTCAACCTCAGCAAAAGAGTCACCAGGAAACAAAAGAAAGCCTGGCACTGCTCCAGGACTGCATCTAATCTGGTGCTCCTCAAGCAACTCTGAGCAACCCGCCGACAACTAATCAACACAGCCAAGGCCTTGTAATATCAGAACGCCATAGCAGAAGCCAAACACAAAAGCAGAGACCTCTTCAAGCAGTCAAGCATTGTGTCAACCCACTACGCGCCCTTGCCATACCGCACGCCATCTAAAAATACACTGCCATCAACAACTTCTTCATCAACAAAATCATCAAGATTCGCCAGCACATAGACACCAGCTCTGCATCCACAGAGCCAACTCACGTCCCTCCTCGTGAAATCTCCACACCCTGGACAACATTCAAGAGACTGGTAGAAACCCACCACCAAAGCCACATCGTATACAGATGACATCCTCACAGCATCCATCCTCAAGATCCTCCCCACAGAAACTCTCTTTCACTATCTGGAGATCATCAACGGCTCCCTAACTCAAGGCACCTTCACATCAACCATAAAAACAGGACCAATCCTCCCTTTACTAAAGAAACCCACTCTGGATCCCGACAACCTAGGTAACTATCACCCCATCACCCATTTCCCTTCCTGGGTAAGATCATTGAGAAAGCAGTAGAAGCACAACTGCAGCAACACATCAACACCAATCTCCTTCAAACCTACAAATCTGGGTACAGACCCAGATGCAGCATAGAGGCAGCAACCATACAGGTGGTCGACGTCCTCAATTTCCTTGATGACTGTCCCCCCCCGGACTCCTTGTTGTACTCGACCTCTCAGCCACTTTCAACACAGTTGACCTCGAGGCGCTTATGGACATCCTACATTGGCGCATGGGGATCAACAACCTTGTCCTACTCTGGTTCAAACCCTACATCGCCACCCGCCAGCGGTTTGTTCAGATGTGCTCCTCTAGATTGCCAATGCTACCCATCACCTGTCGAGTCCCACAGGGTTGCAAGCTCTCCCCAGTGATCTTCAATTAACACACTGAGCCACTGGGGGCCCTCCTAGCCACACACAACATCCATATCCACCAATACGCCGACGACACACAGCTATACCTCAAGATTGACTCCATCAAGGATATCAATAGGCTCAAAACCTGCCTCTCGCTGGTCCAGTCTTGGATGTCCAGGGCATACTTGAAACTCAACCCTCCAAGACTGAATTCCTACTCCTCACCAACAACACCGAACACCCAGACATACAGACCTGGAATATCAACCATGAACTCTGAGGGATTCACACCCAAACTCACTTCCTGTGCCAAGTCCCCCGGGTTCCACATCGACAAACACTTCTTCTTCAAGACACAAATAGCTAAGAATTCTCAGACAGCTTGGTATCAGCTCTCCCTCCTGTGGAAAGTCAAACCCTTCCTCCCACCATACAGCTTTAGATCCACTGTTCAAGCACTCGTCCTATCCCACCTGGATGGGGGAAATGCACTCCTCGAAGATCTCCCGTCATCCTCCCTTGTACCCCTGAGAAGTGTCCTACAAGTGGCTGCATGTCTCATCAAGGATCTACGCAGATACGACCACATCACCCTGGCCATCATGTAACCTTCACTGGCTCCCACTGCACGCACAAATCACCTTCAAGTTGCCCTCAAGTCAGCCAGCTACCTCGTGGTGAAACTCAGCATCTCCGGCGGACAGGGCACCACCAGAAGCCAAGACACGTGCAGACCTGAAATCTGCCACTGCAAAAAGGACAAGGCCCAGAAAACAAGCCTTCTCTGCCTACGCCCCAAGACTATAGAACCGCCTCCCCATCAGCATCAGACTCGCTCCCACACTCCTACAATTCAGAAATGAACTCAAGGAATCTCTCCTCCTCAACACCTAGGCCATCCCATCGCCACCTGACTAACTAGACGCCCTCCGCCCCGCCAACCAGTACAGCTGTACCCCTCCTCTGTGCCCCTCTGTATCCTACCCCCCGCTATTTATCTGTTCTGTATTTACCACTGAAATGCGCTCAGTTATGCATCTGTACTGTTGTATACCTCTGTAAAGCGTTCCGTTGCTTCTCGAAGTTAGGGCCGCGCTCAATAAATACCATAATAATAATAATAATAATAATAATTCACCTCTTCTGTCACCACAGGCAGCATTTTACCCTATCCACTGCAGTTTAAACACAGAAAACACTGTTCTAGGCTAGAATTAGCTCTTTGCTTAGATTCTACTGTACAATTATGGTCACTACATAAACCATAATTAGCTGCTTTGGAAGCAGCTTGGCTGGGCAGAGAGGCCCTATCTGAGATTCCAGCAACTTTCATTGGTAGTTTCCTCTGGTATTCGATCAGCCTACATTGAATGTGTGGGTTCAGTCCTCTTGACCCCATTGTCGACACCATGTGTGGTGGATCAACAGAACACAAGACACAAAAATGTATTTCAAAGTCTTTGGAGGTCATTACAAATGTGATGATGCATTGGTAAATCCAGAGGTATTTTTAAAAAACTATCATCCAAGTCCTGCTTTGATACAAATACCACCCGCGGTATTCCAGGTGAACTTTCAGCTGAATTTTCTCCTATTTTTATGTCCACCCCTGAGTTGGAGGAGAACATTCCAAAGTGGCCCCAATGTTTTCTAGCCTTTTTATTGTGCTGCTTCCCTTCTGTACAGTAAAACAGCATTTTCTATGGGCTTTGGTAAGTGGATGAGAATATGGGCGTCTAGGATGCCAACTGTAGCCACCTTACCATCGTAATGCCTAAAAGTGTTCATTTTGACCCTTTTCTGTATTATAAAATGTATAATAGTTGTTTGAACCACCACGGTGCACTATCCATTTCCACCTTCACATTGAAGGTATACATGAGTAGAAACATTTTTGGGGAAAATTCCTTACGTTTGAGGTTACCACAGGGGGAAGTGGTGTGGCTGTAATGCTCCACAATACCACTCTTACCTGTAGTAAACTCTGAATTGGGTGGATTTTGTGAACTACCACTGGTAAATGCGGTAACTGCCGTTGGCGATATTGCATACAAAAAATACACTCAACTCTAAATAATGCCCTTAATGGGCAGGGTGGGTATTCGAATAAATTCCTGTAGATCCAAGAAGGTTCTCTACAAATGAAAACTATGTACATCTCTGAACTGTCTAGGCAAATGGTGTAAGGATGAGCTTAACTATAGTGTCCCATTGCTCCCTTATCTAGCAGAAATGCTGGTCTTACATCCTCTGGTCTAAATACAGCCCCAGGGATATATTGCACAGCACGTTCTAGGTACAGTCTCGGGGATATATTTCCCACCATGATCTTTGATTCAGTCGCAGGGAAAGCCTTCTCTGTGTAGCTCCAGAGATATAGTGCCCAGCTTACTTTGCCTTTAGAGATGTTGCAAATGCTCACTCTTTAGTTACAAAAAAGGAGGTAGAACATTATCTTTTTTTTCCAAAGGTGACCTGCTATTTTATTCAAAACACTAATAATAAGTGTAGAAAAAGATTTATAATAGTCAAAAAATATGCTCTTTAATTTTTATTTCATTCAATATCAAATTAATACAATTCTAAAACACCTTATAAATACCCTTTACCCAGGTATATATCCGAACACATCACATCCAACAATGCATATTTATAAACACCATTACACAAATTACTTATAAAAACAAACACAGGTCAACACTTAATACCACATTGATCTATTTGTTGTGTTTACAAAGAACCCAACATGTTTCTGTCAACCCGACAATTCTTGGTCAGACATTCATCACTCTCACAGTTTGTCCCGGGTACTCCCACCCTCTGTCTGGGTCGCCTTTTCACTCATTGGTAGACTCGGGTCGCTCGGCTCCCCTTAGCCTTTTAAGTACCTCAGCTGTCTCAGGTGCTTTGACTTTGCTGGTGATTGCGCTCTCTCTCTCACTCCCACAGTGCATCCTTATGATTTTGCCTTCTCTTCCTCTTTTACTAAGGTCTGGGTGGCATTATTATTATAATATTATATTATATGGCATTGGTTTGATTTCTAAAAGTATTTTTTTAGCGCTGTTGATAGATTTTGAGTTGCAGCAAGGGTACACACCTCGGCTGTGGGCACGGGTGAGTCTTGGTGGCCATTCCAAGGCCAGGCGGAAGTCCTGCTTCCTGTATGTGGTGTTGCATGTTCTCAGTACCTGGGATCCAGGGACTCCGGATTGCTAGCAGCTCCTGTGTGATGTTCTTCATTGATGGTTCAATTCCCTTTTGGTAGATGCGGGAGAACTCTGCTCCCTGGTACAAGGCCTATCACCTCTATAGCACTTCTATAAAGAGCCTGGGTTCCACCGAGATGACAATGGGAAGCCACTGACACCTCATATGCCTCTGTCAGTCTTACATTCGTATATACAATGGTTGAATAGTATTACCACCGGCCGCATAAAAGAATGTGTAGTTCTCGGGAAGAGGTACAACGATTCGATCTGTTTAGCAGGGTTGTGGGGAGGGTGCTGAATTCAGTTGAGGACTTTTAGATCCCCACCCATGTCCATCTCCCGGTAGCTCACAGCAACGGGCTGAGTTACCCTGTAAGCATTCCTGGTCCGTAGAGTTCCCCAGAGCTCCTGGGACTGGGTTAGGATGCTGTCAAAGTGGTTCAGATCCTCGGTCACCTGGCCTATAAGTACTCCTCATTTGGCCACGAGAAGGAATCTGAATTCATGTCAATGCCAGTCCATCCCTGTGCCCCGAGAGCCGCATCACATAATAGGCATTCTGGACACTAGTCGATTCCAGTAAACAAGGTAAATACCCAGAAGACCCTAGCCTGCCAGGCATCTAAAAAGTCATGACATTAAGCATTAGCCTGCCTCTTCTGGCCATTGACTCTGCCATAGAACAAGAAATCATCCCAACAGGCAGGAAGCCTCCATACACCTCACCTCACCTAACAAGCAATAGCAAATCCCACAGACTTGATTGGCGAGCACCTAATTTCCAACATCCCCTACCAAGTGAAGTTCCTGGAGCAGCTTGTCTTTTACCCACTACTTGACCTGATGGAAGCTGATAACATCCTTCATCAGACTTGCGTAGGATTCAGACCAATGAGGGGAACTGAATTAGCAGTGTTTTATATCTGGGACAATGTAAAGAACAACCTGGATTCTGATGTACCAAGTGTGCATAGTAGCATGAACGTTTTGGAAGAGTTTAATACAATAGTATGATTAAAGACTGACTGGCGCATGACCTGAGCTAACGTATTAAGCTGGATGACTTAATTTCTCACCAGCAGGACTGAGGCCACCCACAGGTCACCATTAAAATCAGCCCTGTTCCACATCAGATGCAGAGTGCCGCAGAGACCCACCCTCTCTCCCCTCTTCTCCGATCTCTCCATGGCCCCGCTCATTGAAGTCATTAGCAACGGAAAGCTTGCCTGCCAAACAGAACACCAACGCGGCTTAGCCAGAACTTTACCATTGTTAGGTTCCGGGATGACCCAATCGAAGTTCAACCCAAGCAAAACTGAAATCCTGATCTGCCCAACTAAGACACCCTACACTATGAGAATCTCGTGGCCGGAAGAAATGGAGTTTGCCCTTAGTCCACCATTTATTTATTTATTTTAATTCTTAGTAACGAGCCACATCGCCCGTAGGCCTCAAGGCAAGTATCATATGGCATTTATAACGCGCCTATACACAAGTGTTTCAAGGGGCGACAAGGCAAGGGAGGGGCAACACAGGGAAGACCGAGACAACGATCGTACTAGGCCAGGTGACATTATATCGTGCAAGTACAGGGGATGGAGGGAGGGAAAAAGTGCAGGGGAGGGCGCATTGCAGTACATATGATAACAGTAAAATAAATAAAAACAATAGAAAAAAAAGTGCAGCCATAGGTGGCAAGTTCAAGGGTAAGTGCAGACATCAGGTGTCAAGTGCTAGCAGGGGCTGAACAGAACAGTCCCTGAGTGAAAGGGTTGCCAGGGGGGCAGTGCAGGTGAGCAACTGCCGGGGGGACCTGGGCCCTAGATCGGAGGGTTACCAGGTAACCCGTGCAATTTCAGATTCAGCCAGAAGATCAGCAGGGCAGAGGAGGAGAGAAAGCAGAAACAAAGAGGATGGTCTTGAGGTGCTTTCAGAACCGGAGATGGGTCTCCACAAATTTAAAAGAGGCAAGGAGGCTGTTCCAGAGGGAGGCTTCAGCAGAACAAAGAGATCTACCACCAACTTGCTGCTTGGAGAAGCAACTAACCCACAGGGAGTTGGAGGCGGATGAGCAAAGAGCTCGAGAAGGAAGATATTTAGGAAGAGAGAGTTGAAGGTATTGAGGTCCCAGGCCTCAGAAGGCCTTGCGGACAATGCAGAGGGTGTTGAACTTTATCCTCGCCGCCACTGGGAGCCAGTGCAGAGATTTCAGTCCTGTAGAGATACAATCTCTGGGCTTGAGGCCAAGGACAAGTCTCGCAGTCCTGTTTTGGATGAGTTGCAGAGGGCAGAGAGTAGAGGCAGGCAGACTCAGGAAGAGGCTGTTGCAGTAGCCAAGCCTAGAGAGAACCAGAGCTCTGGAGTCAGTGAGCTTCTGGGGGAAGGAGAGGAAAGGAAGAATACCTCCGAGGAGCTGCAGCTGGTTGTGTGACTTCTCAGAGACATCAGAGATGTGAAAAGAGAAGGAAAGTGTGGACTCAAAGTTGACACATAGGCTTTTAGCCTCGCAGGTGGGAGCAGGAAGATGGCCAAGAGAGGCCGGCCAGAGAGTGACATGAAAGGAGGGAGCAGGTGTGCCGATTAAAAGAATCTTGGTCTTACTGGCGTTAAGGCAGCGATCATTGGGGGCACACCACTCCTGGATGGCGGACAGACAGTCAGAGATGAGAGAAGGAGAAGAGGAGGCTGAAGGGAGCCTGAAAATGAGCTGAGTGTCATCCGCATAGCACTGAAAGTTGGGGCAGTGAGCAGCAATGCAGTGGGAAAGAAGTGCCAGGTATTGGTTGAACAGCCAGGGAGAGAGGTAAGACCCCTGGGGAACACCACAGGTGGAGATAGAGATAGAGGAGGGGAAGGACCCAAGTTGGATCTGGGATGGTCGATCAGAGAGGAAGGAGGTCAGCCAAGCCAGGGCCTGATTGGTGATACCCAGGTTATCACAGAGACGGTTGAGCAGGATGGCATGGTTGACCATGTCAAAGGCAAAAGAGGGATCAAGTAAGATAAGGACGCAGGGGGTGTTGGAATCGAGGTTGGAGAGCAGGTCTTCACGGATGTTCAGAAGAGCAGTTTCCGTGCTTCTGGCAGCTTTGAATCCAGACTAATGATCATGGAGACAGCCAACCGATTCAGAGTGAAGATTAAGCTGGGAGATGGCCAGCCAGGGTCGGCAGAGGGTTTCTTAAGAAGAGGGTGCACAAGGGAGTACTTCAGGGGAAAGGGGAAGCCGACAGAGGCAGGCATCCACTTGGGGAAGATCAGGGCTACACCGTCTCTGGAGCGGTTGGACCTGGGTGCAGAGAGGATCTTGTAGCCATCAGGGAGGAGAGTGTCAAAGCTTGTGACAGAGCTGGGCGTGAATCATGTCTCGGTGAGATCAAGGACATCGAGGTAAAGTTCCTCCAGGAGGAGGCAGATGTCAGAAAGGCAATATGGAGAAGTTTGCCATCCTTGAAAGACATCCGGGGAGGGTACAAATCAGAGGTACGCCCTGCAGAGGTGTAGAAGCAGCCTGAGGGAGGGCGGAAGAGGAAGGAGGAGAGGGCAAGGTAGCCAAGGAGGAGACGGCAGGGAGAGGCGAGGGAGCCGTGAAGGGGAGAGAGGGGACAGCAAGAGAAGAAAGGAAATTGATGAGGCACAGGATGCATCTATCAAAGAGGAGAAGGTTGATTGTCTACGACCTCAGGATTCGTATTTGCAATTCCTTTAACTTAGACCCACACGTCAAAGCACTGGTTAGAAAGTGCTTCTTCTAGGTAAGACCAATCCAATGCATTACACAATACTCTGATTAAGTGGTATCGGTGGATGATTGTCGGAAGCGGCTTTGTTCAGTTACTCAGTGTGGCTTGACGATCAGACGTGTGTTATGTAAGGTCCCTTACTCTGACTAGCTCCTTTTGTGCAAACATAAAAATTGATATGAGGCTGGGAAGCCCAAAAGAAACACACCAACACAGGTTACAAAGGACATACAAGTGCTTTATTAAAAAGCTACAACAGTTACCAAAGTCAATTGACAAACGGATAGCTATTCGGCTCTCAGAGTAACGTAACGAACTTCAACGAGTGTTCAATGCATTTAGAGAGACCGTACATTTGGAATACTTGGGCTTTTATATCCTTTATCCAGCCCTTGGCCAACCCTCTCGCGGGTTAAACATTCTTGGGATCAGGCCTAGGGTTCCTTGCCAGGTCAATCCTATAATGTATGCATTTTGATCAGTTCCGCTGATACAGTTGTTCATTTACACATAGGTCAGTGATAGGACAAGGTCTCAGTTTGCGACCCCGACAAGTGGCCTGCAGGCATATTAATTATTCGTGTGTGCGGAGGTCACAACGGCCAGAATCTCACTCAGAATGTTATTCAGCCTCCATTTTGATGTTCAGGGTGACTTCCATATTACAAGAGAACCTAAAATGGCGGCTAAATCCAAGATGGCGACTTACATTACTTTTCGTTAAGGTCAAGACCTTGCCACGGAGTCTATTTACATGATAAATTAGACAACTTGGCATAGGCCAATACACATTCAATTACTGCGATAGGAGGCATATCATTATTTCAATTCTAACACTTTGAATTCGGCAGTCAGTCAGTCAGGAAGCAGCGTAGCAGAGTAGTGCTGCAGCTGACACAAGCGAGGTACAAGCTAAGGAGGAGGAGGACCGGGACAGTACACCCGCGGCTGGGGCTCCCTCCATCTCTCCTTCCAGTCATTGCAGGATCGCCTCCCCTCGACCTTCCGACTTTCCAATCCTCCTGCACCCCCTGCACCCTGTCGGGTGGCAAGTATGTTCGGTGGCGGAGGTGCTTGGAGGAAGCAGGTCAGGTCGGAGTGGGTAAGTGCGGGGGGTAAGGTTGCTTGGCAGCACTCCTATCTTCGAGCTGACTCCAAGTTGAGCAGCTTTGGATAAAGCAAGTAAGTCTTGTGTCGAGTGCCCTGTAGTAATTTGTAGCTCTGACAGAAAGCTGATATAAAGCAGTAATATTGGGAACGGAAGGTAGCGCTAACCACACAGTTCCAATAAACACTACCTATAACTGTGCTTCTGGCCCTGGAGCAAAACTAGCAACTGCTGCTGGCATCTGCAGCTTTGGAATTCTGATACGCTACTGATAATCTACTGATACTCTATTGAGATTCCTTTCAATATGCCGGCTCGCGGCAAAGGCTCGAAGCCCCATTACAACTTGAGACGGTGCAGGTATGATGCCCAGACGAGCGCCTCAGAGGTTGGCACCGCAGAAACCAAAAAAAAGAAAGACAACAAGAAGTCGAAGGTGCCTAATGAGAGGGTTACTATTCCGGCATTTTCCCAACCTGGCACCCAGAGTGAAAAAAGTATTGCACTAATAGAAGAAGACGCTGTTACTAGCCAAAATGGTAGTCATCTGCTGGACATCACTAATTATGTGGATATTGATAACAATTCTCTCCTGAACTTGTGTCTATCAATACAAAGATCAATGACACCAGCTGGAACTAGGGCCGCGACTAGGGGCAGGGGCATAGTTATTACTGATGCCCAAGTAATGCATGCAGAACATAGCCTACCATGATTGGCAGGCTCAGCCAGATTATCTGCATCACCTAATCTAGTGATTGACACTGAGGGTGCAGTACATTTGGAAGACTGTAGCCCAACTGAAACCTCCATTAATAATGCAACGGCAATTGCTGAACTTCAGTCCTCTATGGCATCTCTGCAATTTGCAATGAAGATACTCTTGAAACTATGTTGCTGTGTACACTTGAACATCACGCCACAAACGATACCCCCGAATACACCAGTTGGAAATGGACAAAGAGAGATGAGTGATACGCCACCAGATATAATATTAGATCCACCCGCCCCGCTGTCTAATCTGGAAATTAATCAAGATAACATTGATAGTTCATCAACTTTCTTCTCCAGGAAACAAAGCCGACTGGTGAGAAGAGCAGCCGCAAGGAAAGTGCCCTGTGAGGTTGCCTCTCCCCTTCCGGATACAGCTATACCTGGAAAAAGAATTAAGAAAGCACGCAAGAGGGCAGTTTGTGCCAAGAAATGTAACCTCAAAGGAGTGGGCAGTCTGACCAGTTGGATAATTCCAGACCAAGCTGACGAGATTTCGACTACTAGTAATGATCATCAAGACTCAGTTCTCGCTCCGAATACAGGACACCCAGAGAATAATTTCTCTACGCCATGTAGGTAGGCGAATCCTTGCGTGTTGGAAAGAAGTCCCTGGGTTGAGGAATCTGACAGTATGATCTAGAACAACAGGCCCGAGGAAAGCAATGTGTTATCAAGAACCTTAATCAGAAAGTTAGTTGCAAATGGCTTGCGAGATCAACGCTGCTGGCTAAACTCCATTCTATTCCCCAGCTACGTGGACTACTTTAAAAAATAAAGTCTTACGTGTAAGACTTTATTGGTGTAGAACCTTTATAAGTTATCAACTCTAATGTTTTGGCAGTGCACTGTAAGTTTCTCGCCACTGCGCAATTGATCCGCAAATATAGGAAAGGTCTGTTGCAAGTTGATGTGGAAATAGATGCAGATACTGATCAGGAAGATCCGAAGCTACAAACAGACAAACAGGGGGGTAAGAAAAAGGCAAGCAAGCCAGAATTACCAGTAGGAAAAGATATACAGATGACAGATATTGAAAATGTGCTAAAATGGTTTGCAGAATCTTTACCTATTGTGGTTCAAAAACATTGAGATTGCTCTCTATTGTCATGGAATATGAGAGGTTTTAACCACTTATTATCTACTGATGGTTCTCTCCCTTTTCCCTTTAATTACTAGTCAAGTTTTTTTTCCTACACGAAACGTGACTAATTTATCCCATTATAATGAATGGTTATACTATACATCAAACATTAGCTAAGAAGGGTATAAGCGGAAGACGATATGGAGGATTGATAATTGGGGTGACCCATAGATTGAAATCTTGTAAGATACCTACGTACCTGGAAGACAGCATTAATGCAGTTGAAGTTGAGATATTGTTGAAAGAAGGCTGTGAAAAATTATTGTTGGTTAACCTTTATAATTCCCCGGGGTCTAATCTTAGAGAGCCTTCGCAAGAGGCTTTACATTGCCTGATGAGTGAATGGGCTCATGCTACTAAAAGCAACTTCATTATTGCAGCGGGTGATTTCATCTACCATATTAAGGGAGGAACAGGTATCACCTCCAATCCTTCTTTGTTACCTACCAGCAACATGGAACATTCGGTTGATGATCCTGAGGGAGTATGCTGGTTATGGTTTTTTTTTGACAATTGGGAATTAGAAATGGTGAATGGGCATGCTTTGAGTGATTGCCTGAGTGAAAGTACCTGGAAAAGTGGTCATGCTCATAGTACGCTGGATTACATCTTCACTAGCTGTGAAGTAGCTGCGTTGATCAAGTACATGAGCATACAGCAGAATATGCGTAGCGATCATGAGGCACTGAGTATGAATTTGGGTGCCTATGTGGATGCTTCCATGGTCATAGCAATGGGCAACCTTGCAGGTAATCACACAGCAATCCGAATTATATGGTCGTAAAATAATATCTTGAAGTCTGAGCGGGCGATATCATACTCGATTATGGGTAGCCTACACTGATTTGAGGGATTTGAGGAAATGCACATCGAGGAAATCGAGAGATGGATCTCCTCTTTCTCCTGTTTACATGCAACATTCAAATCTAGTATTACAGTAAGAGAATCTGTGAAAGGGAGGCCCTTTGATAAAGCCATTCGAGATGCCAAACGAAAATGAAGAGATGAAATTCGTAAAGCCAGGAGGGTTTGTAATTCTCTGATGACTTTTCATCAGTCATCCAGAAAATTAAAAAATAAGTATCAGGTTTGGCTAAAACATTGGAAACGTAATAGGAGAGACGAACTATGGCAACATACAGTTAAAACATTATGTACTCGGAACTCCTGTAGTATATGGACACTAGAGCCTGGGGTAACAGGAAAATCATTTGATCAATGCCATCAGTGCTCACGATTGGATGGTATTCTTAGAGAAACATAATACAATGGAGAGTACAGTGAAGTTAAGAGAGAGTAACCCTAAGCCTAGGTACCCCCCTTTCGAGGTTAAGGTGGTTGAATTGCAGAATAAAATCATGAGTTTGAAATCTTCCAGGGCCACGGGTCCGAATGGACTAGCTAACGTGGTGCTTAAGAAGAACCCTTACTTCTGGGCCTGCCTGCTGAAAATATTCTACGAAAAGGTGCTATCAGAGGGTCAAATCCCTAATTCTTGGCAAACAGCCATCTTAATACGGTATTTAAAAGAGGCATTGAAAACGATCCGAGTAATTATAGATTACTTTCCATGCTGGACTGCTCTGGGAAAATATTTGCTATGCTACTCCTTGTTGCAAATTTGGGCTGATAAAGAAGGTATCCTCGAGAGATTCCAGAGTGGCTTTAGAGCAGGCTTTTCCACTCCTCATAACCTGCTAATTATGGACACCCTTAGCAAGAGAGCTAGACGACCTAATCGTCCTCCGCTGTACACCCTTTATATAGATTTTACAGCTGTATTTGACACAGTATCTAGAGAGCGGCTCTGGCTTAAACATCAGAAATTGTTCTGCCCATCGGGAATACTTTATTATCTGAAGCTCTTGCACAGTAATACCACAGTTCGCCTTAAACTGGAAATCCAGGGCACAATGACCGAGCCTATTAAGCAAAATAGGAGGGTAAAGCAGGGATGTGTTACGGCACCATTAATATACAAATTGTTTGCATCTGATATCCCTGCTTCAATTAAGGGGGTCCATAATTGTCCCCCTAAGATCGGTACGACCCACTGTCCGCTACTAGCTAATGCGGACGACTTAGTCATCTTAGACCACACCTTCAGTGGATTCCAGAGATCTGCCAAAGCACTTTGGCTATATGCGGACGCCAACGGTTTGGTCATAAACCGAGATAAAGCACGAGTGATGGTATACACTAGTGGAAAGATCGCTCGTCCCTGCTTGTATGTCAGGACACTTGAGATACATTATACACCATCATATAAATATCTAGGAGTTGAGTTTGATATCAAGGGGGATTTTTGCTCTTTCATTCAGGCACGTACCAGAAAAGCAGCACAATTAACTGCACTGCTGTATCAATTCACATGCAAAAGGAGGGGGTATTCAGTATGGGGGAGCACGCCAACTCTATATACAATGTGTAGTGCCAATGGTAACCTATGGTTTGGAAGCCCTTTTAGGAACTGACCTGAAGTGACTTCAAGTCATCGAAGGTAAGTCAACTTTTGGAGGAAACTACTGGGGCTTTCTGCATGTATCACTATGGCCATTATAAGAATAGAGTTGGGATTACTTCCATTAAAATCATTGGTTCTGAAAAAGAGAGCGGAACTGTATTTAAAAATGCTATACACCCCACCTAATTTGCTCCTAGACAGTATGGGAGAGTATATCAGAAAAGAAAAGCAGTTATCTATGCTCAAGAAAAGCATGGATACATTGTTCGGTGCTATCGGTTGGACCCTGAAATGGGTGTGTGAATTTGCTGACATGAAATACGCCTTGGGGAAGCGCCTTGACTACTGGGACTGGCATGAGAATTTTGAACACCTTAATAGCTTGAAAAGCTACACATCTATTTGGAATGTATTGTATACTTTTAAGAAACCACACAAATATTTGAACTTATGTCCGTCTCCCGATCTTAGGAGATTTATATTACTACTTAGGATTGATCAGCTGCACGTAATTGCCGGTTGCGGAACGTCAGATCCCCAAAGATGAACGCTCATGTAGATTATGTAAGAATCATGGGGTCCATGTATCTGCCAAACATGTACTCACCGAGTGCGTAAATATGAGAAAGATCTATATGAAAGATTATGGCAGATTCGTTCACCATTTTCAGAAATTAAAGAATCCACCTTCTGGCAGCAGTGCGTTAATACGCAACATGCTAGTCTAGATATGTCCCTATTTAGAGTGTGGTCTATTGCTAAAAAGCAGTAGAACACTTGAGTAGTGACCCTTGAGTACTTTGTCCTGAATGAGACATTCTCCAACTTATCTCGACTTTGTGCTTTGGCGGTAAGCCCTTGTTTGTAGTTTTGTAGATGTTACCAATCTAAAAGAACTATGATTTTCTGATCTATGAACCAGGTGCTGATAATGAATTGTGTAAAGACAGATTAACTGAATAGGTGGCTGTTCAAGTCTGGGATATTAGTATTACTATCTGGAAGTACTTTGAGCTGATTATTGGGATTGCTGCTGCATATTCATTTTGGAATGTATGCTCATTAATGGATTTTAGGAATATATACATATGTTATTTTATGCTGTTGATTTATTCTATTTTATGATATGTTATTAGTATTCAAATCTATTTGATTTGATTAAGGAATATTGATTACTGCTATGGAAATTGATCTCGATTTTATGGAATGATTCTTGGATTTTCTTTAATTATGATTTATTATGTGTGAAGTTTTCTTTGCAAAACTGTATCACATTAAATAAATAAATTAGACGAAACTTGTGATTCCCATACAGAACCCTTCAGCTGATTGCATGGATCGCTTCAAGAGTGGACTATTCCACAACTCCCAGACAACTTAGGAACCGTTTCTAGAGAGTACAAAATGCAGCTTCCAGACTGCTGCTGGAAAAATGGAAACATATCCAAACTCCACTCTGGAGCTTTCACTAGCTTCCAGTCAAATGTAGGATCCAGTTAAAAGCCCTTTACACCGATTCTACCACAGTAGGGGGACTTGAAGTCACCTGAAGAAATTAACCTGTGTGTACCGGCCAAGATACTCCATTTGCACCCGCGGAAAGACATTTTATCCAATGAGAAACTGTCTTTCCTGGGTGGAATCAATAATCACCACCCGCTCCTGCAGCAAGACATTCCAAGCTCGAATGTGTGGAGGCAACAGGGATCTTCCCCATCCCCACAAACAAACATACCCCTTCCCTAGCCGCTCCCTACCTTCCCACTTACCTGCTGGACTGGAGCTTTGTGCTCCATCCCAGTGTTCCTCCCGTCTCCCGGCTGCCACCATAGAAATGGAAAAGGGACTTGATCCCTTTTCCCTATGGCGGTGTCCATCTTTTTTCCTTTTTTATTCCCCCGTTGCTTGCGTAGCCAATCTTCAGAAGAAAAACAATTTGCGATTGGAATTCATCCCCGCTGTTGGGGAGGACATGGCCTTTAACAGCCCATAGCCCTCACTGAAGACCTTGCTTTGCTCGTCCCTACTTGGGCTCAGGCTGGTGGGCCGTTAATGGCCATGTCCGCCACCCCCGCCACAGCGGGAGTGAAAACCATATTCGAACTAGACCGACTTTGTCACAGCGACATGGTACAATAAAAGTTTGCAGTCGTGGCCACTAACCTTTGATCTCCATATCTATGCTAGTTTGCACCCTGGAGGACCACTGCAGTTGGTGGAAAATCAGTAAAACATGTCTGTTTACTAGGTTGCCGGAATTAAAACTGACTCGTTCCCCAAGGCTGGGCCGATCGAACAAAGATTGTGCCTGCACGAAATGCTCTGGGACACTTGGACCAGTGTCACCAAGGCAGTCACTTGAGGACTATGATAGGATTAGCAGAACTTGTGCACCAATTCAGTGGACAACCAAGACCTCCCATCCTGGTAATTAGTCATGGATATGGATTCGCATAAACTTTCCCCAGTTCCTACTACCTTACTCATCTTTCATCTTTCCACATTACAACAAACATATTCTCTCTCTCTCACGCACACACTTTCTCTCTCTCTACACTGGTCTACCTGGTTGAGTACTCTCAGCCTCAAAAATTAATACTGTGGAAATTCTGCACCTTGCCTGACAATGCGCACCGACTATTTGAAAAGTACTTGAAGGGTGAAAACATTATCAAGTACTCTAGCAAGCAGGGTGACCTGGCACCCACCTACCGTGACCATCCCCCATGAACCACACGCAGAACCTGGATGCTTCTGGTCTGCAAAGATCAATACGTCAGGTTTTGCACCTTGCCTCTCTCTCTCTTCCACCCCTGTGGTGTGTCAACCCTCCTGGGAGCATGGTATCTTCCAGCGCTCTGCTGAGATCACATGGTCGTCCAGTCATAACAACCCCTAACTCCACCCCCCTTGTCGGCTCTTAGGCCTACACCCAAGGTGGCGTGAATATCACAGAAGTCCCTCTACAAAGCACAATATGGCAGGTTGCCTTGGCGCTGACTTCAGAGCACCATGTGCAGATCCTCACTTAATGATTATAGAAGTGACGCGTCTCCAGAAAGTCAGGCGTGGTACACTTACACTGGATTGAGTGGCCATGGCCTACTCCCACTCTTACGTGTTAGGAAGTGAGGGTGTCTGGCTGATAGCTTCCGTCTTCCGTGTCCAGCTTGGTGGGCTCTGCTCATAGATTTGATTGGCCTTTTACATGCCAGGGGCCTTTGCTTGTTTGAGGGGTGAAGAGGATTGACCGTGGTGCCTTGTAGTGGCAATAACCGTCTTTCTTGAACAGTGGAGTTCTTGATGTGCCTTTTAAAGATTTGGTAGATCTGGTGGGACTGAAGTCCCATTGGTCTGCCGCCATGTTTGATCCATTTCAATTTGGCGGGGCAGATGGTGAAGCACAGCTGGATCTGAGGGGTCTAGCCCGAAATAAGAGTTGGTGTAGGTAGGTAGGGCCATGGCTGGACCCGATACTCAACTGGCAGCAGGTAGAATGTGTTTTTACTGATGGCCCTAATGCTTCAAGCTGAGGCAGCTTCTGGGTGTGTCCTTCAGCATGCTCGCAAGTTTCATGTTCTGCACAGCAGGGTGCAAAGGTAAAGAATAAAAGCAGGCAGCATTGTCTTTACTAAAGAAATGCAAACGCAGCTTGCAGACCCTGCACTCCAGACAACATGTGCAATGGATTCCTATTGCATGCGCGTCCTTTTACCAGACACTCAATGAAGGAAGAAGCCGCAGGAATCCATCCATGTTATGCCAGCATTGCCAGCGTGAGAACCTCAGGCAGAAGTAAAACGAAAGGAGCTTTGAAGACACAGGCAGAAAGCACGCCAGCAATGTCAATTTCACTTTGTGCCCCATCTCCGCTTTCAAAAAGAAATGATAATGTCCCAGGGCAGGAAAGCAAGGCCCACGTGCTTCACACTTCCCTTTACACCTTGGGTTACCACTACCACTGGCGTAACAAGGGCCCCCGCACCCCCTCCGGTGCGGGGGGCCCCACGACCACATGTTCTGGAAGGGGGCCCCACTTGGAGTAAAAACAAAAAAAATGTGCACTTTTTTTTTACATTTTTCTTTTTGAATTCACTCTGCATTTCTAAAGAAATGATTTCTGTAACAGAAATAATTTCTTTATGAAGGCAGAGTGAATATAAAAAGTCTGGTGGCTACCCCCACCCCATGACATGAAGACCCTAAGGAACTGGCCAACCCTGCTGCAGTCTCTACCTCTCCTGTCCCCTCCCAGGCTCTCTGCACGGCACTGGCTTCTCACTTCATTTCAAAAACTCAGGACATCCTGTCCTCACTCTCCTCCTATCACCTCCCTCCCTCTATTCCCTGCTCCTCTGGCCCTTCTGCAGCCACCGCTCCTCCCTTTTTCTCTGCTGACGAGGTTTCCAGACAAGTCCGATCTATGAAAGTCTCGTCAAAACAGGTCCACCCCTGTTCCTCCAAAACTATCAAGGACCACATCGACTCCTTGGCTCCTGCCCTTGCTGACTTCTGCAATCACTTCTTCCCCTCCGGAGTTTTCCCATCCCCTCTCAAGCACTCCCTTGTGCACCCTCTTCTTAAGAAACCCTCTTCCGACCCCTCCTGCCCGGCTAACTATAGCCCAATCTCCATCACTCCCTTCCTGGGCAAGCTCCTGGAGAAACTGGCCATCTCCCAGCTTAATCTCCATTCTGAATCTGTTGGTTGTCTCCATGACCATCAGTCTGGCTTCAGAGCTGCCAGAAGCATGGAAGCTGCTCTCCTGAACATCCGTGAAGATCTGCTCTCCAACCTTGATTTTAACACTCTGTGTGTTCTCATTTTGCTTGATATCTCTTCTGCCTTTGATACTGTCAACCATGCTATCCTGCTCAACCGCCTCCGTGATAATCTGGGTATCACTTGTCAGGCCCTGGCGTGGCTGACCTCTTTCCTCTCCAATCGACCCTCCCAGGTCCAATTGGGGTCCTTCCTCTCTGACATCTTTTTCTCTACCTGTGGTGTCCCCCAGGGATCTAACTTCTCTCCCTGGCTGTTCAACAAATATCTGGCACTCCTTGCCCACCGCATCCCCACTCTCTGCCCCAACTTTCAGTGCTATGCAGATGATACCCAGCTCATTTTCAGGCTACTCTCGGCCTCCTCCTCTCCTTCCCTCATCTCAGACTGTCTGTCTGCTATCCAGGAATGGTGTGCCGCCAATGGCCTCTGCCTTAATGCCAGTAAGACTGAGATTCTACTCATCGGCACACCCACTCCCTCCTTCCCTGCAGCTCTCTGGCCGGCCTCTCTTGGCCCTCTTCCTGCTCCTAACTGCAAGGCAAAAAACCTTGGGGTCATCTTCGACTCCACACTCTCCTTCTCTCCTCACATATCTGATGTCTCTAAAAAGTCACACTACCAGCTGCACCTCCTCAGAGGTATTCTTCCTTCCCAGCACTTGTCTGCACTTACCTTGCACTTGCCACCAGCTGGCCCTTATTATTTATCTGTTATTCTACTACCCCTGTACTGCACTTTCCCCTCTACCCATGCACTTGCGCGATCTGAATGACACCTGGCCTAGTAGGATTGATGTCTGTCTTCCCTTTGTTCCCCCTCGCTGCCTCGTCACGCGTTGAAATACTTGTGTATAGGCGCGTTACAAATACCATATCATATCATATCATATCATTCCTCTCCTTCCCCCAGAAGCTCACTGTCTTCAGAGCCCTGGTTCTCTCTAAGCTGGGCTACTGTAATAGCCTCTATCTAAATCTGCCTGCCTCTACTCTCCGCCCTCTGCAACTCATCCAGAACAGGACTGCAAGACTTGTCCTTGGTCTCAAGCCCAGGGACCGTATCTCTCCAGGACTGAAATCTCTGCACTGGCTCCCAGTGGCTGGAAGGATTAAGTTCAAAACCATCTGCATTGTCCACAAGGCCTTCTGGGGCCTTTGGCCAAAATACCTTCAACTCTCTCTTCCTAAATATCTTCCTTCTCGAGCTCTTCGCTCATCCGCCTCCAACTCCCTCAGGGTCAGCCGCTTCTCCAAGCAACGAGTTGGTGGTAGATCTCTCTCCGCGGCAGGGGCCTCCCTCTGGAACAGCCTTCCTTCCTCCCTGAAACTTGAGGAGAACCATCTCTGGTTCCGGAAGCACCTCAAAACCTTCCTCTTTGCTTCTGCCTTCTCTCCCCCTCTCCCCTGCTAAATTCCTGACTGAAACTGCACTGAATCTGCAACTGGGCCACTCTCACCGATCTCGGTCCCTGGCCCAGCCACTCTCCCCTTGCACTGCCTCCCTGGCAACCCCTGCACTGCGGGACTGTCTCTGTATCCCTACAGCCCCCCTTCCAACACTTGTCTGCACTTACCTTGCACTTGCCACCAGCTGGCCCTTATTATTTATCTTGTTATTCTACTACCCCTGTACTGCACTTTCCCCTCTCCCTTTCCCCCTTGCACTTTCCCTTCCCCTCTGCACTTGCACGATCTGAATGACACCTGGCCTAGTAAGATCGTTGTCTGTCTTCCCTTTGTCCACCCCTCCCTGCCTCGTCGCGCCTTGAAACACTTGTGTATAGGCGCGTTACAAATGCCATATCATATCATATCATAAACTGGAGGCCTCCATGTCATGGGGTGGGGGAAGCCCTATGACTTCAAAAATAAATAGTTTATTTTTGAAGTCGCTTTGCCTTCATAAAGAAATTATTTCTGTTATGGTTCAGTCCTTAACGGAAATAATTTCTTTATGAAGTCAGAGTGACTTCAAAAACAAATAATGGGCCTCATTACGAACATGGCGGTAGCCGTGCCTGTATGGCATGCTTGCGACCGGCACGCCTCCCGTGATTACAAGATGAATGGGCCGGTAATTGCCCATTCGCGGGTGGCGGCATTGCCGGGCTGCCGATCCCCATTCTGCCCACAAGTATGACTCATACACAAGTACTGGGATAAGGTAGAGGTACATGAAGGTAATGCCTGACTTAGTTACCTGTAATTGTCATGAACACTGCTCCCGAGAAGCCAAGTCAAGCCCAGCATCCCCGGAAGCAGGCTCACGACCCTCGTCCCCGGCTCCAGTAAACCCCTATTGGGGCCCTTTGGACCATGTCCTGGCGCCTCTGGCGCCAGGCTCATAAGGAACCTCAGTCCCGGCGCTCATAATTCTTGCAAAGGTGCTTGGGTGGACCTACCTATAGCAGACCATGCTGCATACTCACCTTTGCAAATGCTGGCAGGATGAAGTCCCCAGCCTTCTGCTGGGAGGAACTATTCCCTGAACTGGGACTACTTTCTTACCTGGGTGGGGCTGGTGCCACTCCTTAGCTCTGGAACACAGGAACTCTTTTACCTGGGCGAGGCTGAGGAAGAAGGCTCCCAATCACTCCAACACTATTTAAACCACACCCGATTGGGAAAACGTGCTTCGCGTTATTCTGCATCTGCAGCAGGACGCTCACCGAGTCAGCTCCAGCATTCCAGTGACATCTCCAGCTTCAGCTCAGCAACCTGTGGAAGAAAGACACAAGAACTATACTTACCATCCAGGAATCCAGACACCGGCAGAACCTGCAAGCAAAAGAAACATAAGGTTAGCAAGTTGCAACACGTTCGCAGCCGCTCTCGCTTACCTGATCCATCTGTGCTTTCACGGATTCTTCGCGGCCTTCTCTTCAGCAGCCTAACGGCACCTGTAAAGACAAAGAACATTGTTAAGTAGGAATCGGGTGAAGGCGGCCGCATTTACTTTTCTTACCTACTTTTGTGCGCGTATTACGATCTCTTCAACCGCAGCAGCCCGGCACCTGAAAACAAGAAAAGACATTATTTAAGTGCCATTAAAGACTTCAAGAAAGCCTAACACTTACGTGTTTCCCCACGTGCATCCGCGACTGGGAAAACGCCCGCAAGGTCCCGACACCTGCAAATAAGAAAAGAACATTGTTAGAGGTGCTATAATAAGGTCACAGATCATTATACTCAGATACTTCGCACGTGCAACGGCAACGGACGAACAACGCCCGCAACATCTCAAGACCTGAAAACAGAAAACAAGGGACATTATTGAGGTGTCATAGAAATTCCCATACCTACGTACAACCGCACGTGTCGCGCTCTCAGTGACCAGGCACCTGAAAAAGACAATGCAAAGACTTCATTAAAGGTGCCCATCTCTTCAAGACTATAAACTCTTTATACCTACTGGCATCCGCTCGTGCAGTAACGGCGGCATCACCTTTTGGCATCTCAGCACCTGTGCCACTTCTAAGGCCACAAAAGACTTTGAGGACCTCCAGTGACGTAACTGGAACCCACGCACCCCTGCATAAGTCGCAGGATGGAGAGCCCAGCATTTATACGCCTAAGGTGAGAGCTCACCAGGACATTGGACTTTCGGAGAGTTGGCGATTAGTGAGGAGGAAGTCCAGCCAAACGGTCATTAACCCTTTTTTTCTTCCGCTTGCAGAAACCTTACCCTGCAAGCCAGACGGTCAATAAGAGGAAGCCCAGTCCAGAGAGTCATCCGAGCTCTACGCTTCTCAATTGAAGAGACAATAACAGTTCAGCCGGGACCAGCGCCTCCGTGGTAATCAGGTGAGCGTTACAGAACGCAAAGCCCTCCAATAACCTCCTACCCAGGCGCTATGGAAACTTCCGACACTGATCAACTGGCCCAGTTACTAGGGGAATTAAGAGCTGAAGTACATGCTGCCCGCCAGGAAACGAATGCCCTGAGGAGGGAATTGATTATGTCCAAAGAACGAACTGATGACCTCGCCAGACAGTTATTACAAACACAAGCGGGGCAAACCCCTCTACCTAATTCAGGAGGGACCTATACCCCGGCGGCTTCAGCCAATCCTGTTCAAATCAATCTGCCCGGAAATGTGCCTTTGGCTCCGCCCGAACGCTTCTCTGGTGACCCTAAGAGGTTTGCGGTGTTCATAAATCAGTGCCGATTGCACTTTCTTTGTAGACCAGCTGCTTTTCCGACTGATCAGACTAAAGTAGCCTTTGCGCTTTTGTATCATAGCGGCAGCGCCGCTGATTGGTCGATCCCTCTGGTTACACAGGATGACCCGATTGTTCGCAATTTCCAGGCCTTCCAGGCCAATATGGAAAGACTTTTCGCAAGACATTCCCAGGGGCAGGCCCTGGACAACAAACTCCTTTCCCTACGGCAGGGCAATCAGGATCTTCTGGCTTATATTGCGTCATTTAACAGACTAATCGTAGAAACCAGATGGCCCGAGGACAAGAGGATCACGCTTTTCCACAGGGGTTTGCGTGGCGAACTCAAAGACGTCCTAGCCCAGGTCGTGAATCCCCCTCAAGATTGTTCAGAGTACATTGATTTAGTGGTCCAATTGGATCACAGACTACAAAACAGAAAGGCAGACCGCTCCAGGTTCGAAACTCGAGTATTCTCTAAGCCACTAACTCACACCAAAGGAGTTGAAGCCGTAGAACCTATGCAAATAGGAGTCGTAAAGGGTCCCCTAACCCAGAAAGAACGCGACAGGAGACGACAATTGCAGCTATGTCTCTATTGTGGAAATTCAGGACATTTCCTCCGAGATTGCCCGGTGAAACCTCCGAAGAAGACAGTGGGAGCTTCTGATAAGAATTCCAAAAATGTCATCCGCAATCGCTACCGCGGGTGGCGGCTCCTTCCACGTTGGAGGCTAACCGGCAGGTAGAGAGGTTTTAGTCCCTTTTTTGTGTCTGGTAACAAGTCACGGCCAATCACAGCACTGCCGGGTGTTTATCTGCCTTTCTAGCCCGGCAGTCGCTGCATTTCAACCCTTTGCTGGTTCTCGCACCAGCGGCTCTGGTTTTTGCGCTCCCAGCGTTTGCCCTCTGCTCGCCTCGGCGTGTGGCGGGTTTTCTCTGCTTGCTTTTCCCTTCTCCTAGGGATAAGTTCCTTCTACTTACCTGACGGTCGTTTAAGTTTCAGCGGTGGCCTTCTTTTCTGCAGCCTCTTCCTTGCCGATCCCTCGGCACTACTTCGCTTTTTCCTTCTAGTCTCGCCGCTTCGGCGGCAGGCGTGTTTTTTCTCTCCTCTTTGCCGCTCTTTTCCTCCGCGGCTCTCCAGTTTTCCCTTGTTTTCTCTGTCCGTTGTTTTCTCTCCTGTATTTTCTCTCTTTCTTACCGCGCCTGGTAGGTCCTTGGGCCGGTAGTGGCTTCGGCTCCCTTCACCTCTAATTGGTGTCGCATTGGACTTCTCTCCTGTGTTCAACCCAGTGGACCTCGCATCGGCTTCCAGTCCTACTGGTTACAAGCTTGGATCTTCACCTACCTCATTGCCAGAAGTATCCTAAGGGTTTTTCCCACGTGTGGGTTTTTTCCCTTTATTCCGGCCTGTTCCCGGTAACGGGGCCCCAGGACGGCTGTCTATTCAGTGGTCACTGTGGCTTCTCACCGAGACAGGCAAGTGCTACCTAAAAAAGAACGGGACTACCTTTAACCGGCGGAATCTACGGAACGCAGACAACTCTGAAGACTCAGGTGAGGAGAGTGTGGAGGGACGGGAAGAAGAAGGGGTTCTGCAGCTTACACAGTCACAGATTGAAACGCCATTAAGGACCAAGATGTCAGCCGAAGAACAAGTTCAGGAGTTATGGAAGGCTTTTCAGGCCATGTCACTGGAATTACAGGGGGTCAAGACGGAGAATGCCCTGCTAAAACAGATGGTAGCGGTCCGGGAACCCTCACATCCCCTGGAATTGCCTCCTATGGCTCTTTCGTCAGGAAGATTTGATGGCTCTCCTAAGAGGGTAAAGGAATTCCTGGAGGCCTGCAATGTGTACTTTACCTTCAGACCACACACCTTCTCCACGGACCAAGCCAGAGTAGGGTTTATGGTCTCAAATATGACAGGGAATGCTTTAGCCTGGGCTCCTCCGCTAGTTACTAACAGTAATGCTGTTCTACAAGATTTCTCGGGTTTTCAGAACCTACTGAAACAGACTTTCGAGCGACCCAAACTATCTTTTACTGCAGGTGAGGACCTGCTGGATGCACGACAGGGTGCTCTAGATGTGCTGTCGTACATCTCCTCCTTTAAGACACTGGCAGCAGGAGCGGGATGGTCCGAACAAGCACAATATGCGGTATTCCGGAGAGGGTTGAGAGATGAGATCAAGGATGAGCTAGCCAGATCCCCACGCTCTCCCACATTTCCGGACTTACTGGCTGCCGCTCTCCACATCGAGTACCGTCTCCAAGAGAGAAGGACAGAACGCAGAAAGCAAAGAGGATCAGGAAATCCCATGAACCCTCCTTCACACTCTCCCTCTGGACGTTTCTCCTCTACTCAGAGCGAAGAACCGATGCAAATCGGAGCTACCAGAGCACCTCTGTCATCAGCAGAGAGAAGGCGAAGAAGAGAAAAAGGATTGTGCGCCTATTGTGGTTCCGATCAACATGTACTGAAGGATTGCTCTGAGGTTCCGGAGAGGAAGGCGGGAAACGAATACCCTCGGCGTCAATAGGGACGGGCAGCCGGGGGTACTCCGATCTTCTTCAGCGTCCCTATGTCACACTCTCGGTGTCGGCTTCAGAATCCCAAGAGGATTCCAGACTGATGGTACTATCTGTTACCTTGAATCTAAACGGAAGACTGGTGGAAACATTAGCCTTATTGGATTGTGGAGCGGCAGGGAATTTTGTGGACACTCTGTGGGCGGACAAGATGGGGCTCACTCGGATAGTTCGGAAGGTGGGTCAGAAAGTGGAAGGAGTGGACGGTACACCTTTGTCGTCTGGACTAATCACACATACCACCGAACAACTCTCTGTGGTCATCAACCAACACACAGAGGCCCTGCAGTTCGACATTATTAGAGCCGCACATTTCCCCATAATCGTAGGCATTCCTTGGCTGCGCAGGCATAACCCGTATATCAACTGGACGGAAAATCGACTACGTTTTTGTTCTACGTACTGTTCGGTCAATTGTCTTCCTCCCAATACCAGGGAAGATCAACAGTCAGTTGGAGTTCTCTCCAAAGATCTTGTAGGTATTCACGCGCTTCCTCATTTTTGTGCACAATTCTCCGGGGTATTCCAAGAGAATCTTCACGCTCAGCTACCTCCTCATCGGCCAGAAGACTGCTCAATCGATCTCGAACCTAATGCACTGGTTCCATTTGGGCGCATGTTCTCTCTCTCTCAGGCTGAAAAGAAGGTATTAAGAGTCTATCTGGATACCAACTTGGAGAATGGTCTTATTCGACCTTCGAAGTCACCAGCTGGCGCCTCCCTGTTCTTCATCAAGAAAAAGACACGACTGATCTCAGACCATGTATCGATTACCGGGGCCTCAATAAGGTTAACATCCGTGATCGGTATCCCATGCCACTCATAACCGACATTATTGAGGCGGTACAAGGGGCTCGAATCTTCACCAAATTGGATATCAGGAACGCATATCATCTGCTTCGCATCACTGATGGGGACGAATGGAAGACGGCTTTTCGAACTCCATACGGTCTTTTTGAGTACAGAGTGATGCCGTTCGGTTTAGTGAACGCACCGGCTGCATTCCAGAGATTCATGGACAGGCTATTTTCAGATCTGCTGTCGGTCTCGGTTATAATATACCTCGACGACATTCTGATTTTCTCCCCTAACATGGAGGAACATATTCAACACGTCACACAGGTTCTGTCTCGTCTTCAGGAAAATCAGTTGCTGGTCAAGGGCGGGAAGTGCAAATTTGCAGTACCCTCGGTTCACTATCTCGGATTCATTCTTTCCGAAGAAGGCGTGGCCATGGACCAAACCAAGGTTGATGCTATTCTTGATTGGCCAGCTCCTACTTCAGTCCGAGAGGTCCAGAGATTCTTGGGATTAGCGAATTACTACCGCAGATTTATCTCAAACTTTTCGGAGGTAGTATACCCGATTACGCGCCTACTCAAGAAGGAGGCCGTTCCATTTTTTTGGTCTGATGAGGCAGAGAAGAGTTTCGATTTTCTCAAGAGATTGTTCTGTACTGCCCCCATTCTCCAGCATCCTGATCAATCACAACCATTTGTTTTGGAGACCGACGCTTCTGCGGTAGCAGTAGGAGCGGTATTGCTCCAGATCATCCTAGGAGTGGAACACCCCGTGGCATACATGTCAAAATCTCTTTCTCCTAGCCAGCTCAACTATTCGGTACTGGAGAAAGAACTCCTGGCCATGAAACTTGCCTGTGAAGAGTGGCGCCATCTCCTACTAGGAGCCAGACATCCATTTCTAATTAGGACCGACCATAAGAACCTCAAGGTACTACAAGATTTGGAGTGTTCAAATTCCAGGCAGGCCAGATGGGCTCATCATTTTGCACAGTTTGAATTCCAAGTCTCGTATATCCCGGGATCACAGAATAGTCTAGCGGATGCCTTATCCCGCAAAGACTCCACCAAGGAACGCCTGGAAATCAAGAGGGAATCCATGTTCAAACGCAACCAAATCATAGCCTTTGCTGGCTCTTTCCTTAAAGAAGTGAAAACTGCCCTCATTCAGGAAAAGCCCCAACTATCCCTACGTATTACCTCTCCTTTTCAACAAAGAGGTGACTGGCTTTTCTACAAACAGAAAATGTACATTCCCAAGGGTCCTCTTCGTTCTAGAATCCTGAAGTGGAGTCACGACTCTCGCTCGGCCGGACATAGAGGGGCTGAGAATACCTTTGAGCTCCTCTCTAGAACGTTTCTTTGGCCAAACGCTAGAAAGGAGACATACGAGTATGTCAAGGCTTGTCCAATTTGTGCCAGAGCCAAATATCGCCTGGGAAAACCGTTGGGTCTACTCACTCAGGTCGAACTCCCAACGCGCCCCTGGGGTCTCATATCTACCGATTTCATTGTCGATCTGCCGGTATCGGAATCCTGTACCTGCATTATGGTCACGGTAGACGCCTTTTCTAAGTTGGCACATTTCTCTCCTCTTCCAGGTCTGCCCACTGCGGCTAAGATGGCGGAGGTCTTCTCTCGAGATATATTCAAGCTTCACGGTCTCCCCGACAAGATAATCTCGGATCGGGGAAGTCAGTATATCTCGAAGTTTTGGACTGCCTTCTGCAACCGTTTGGGCATTGAAAGATCTCTGTCTTCAGGGTTTCACCCGGAGACCAATGGTCAAACGGAACGCCTGAATGCGACCCTGGAACAATACCTAAGGTGTTATATATCTCAACATCAAGACAACTGGGTCTCGCTGCTTCCCACGGCAGAGTACTCGTACAACAATACCAGGCATTCCGCTACAGGACTCTCTCCTTTCTTCTGCACTTACGGGGTTCACCCTCGTGCCGTGTTTCCGGAGGTTCCCAGCTACACCAACTCCCCGACGGTAGAAGAGGTATTAGGGAATATTAAGGAAGCCCAGACTTCAGCCATGCGGAGTTTAGAGGTCAGCAGAAGATGGACAAAATCCTGTGCCGATCAGCATCGGAAAGAATGTCCATTATGGAAGCCAGGAGATCAGGTGTGGTTGTCCACCCGGTTTCTGCCCAGATGGACAAGGCCTTCTAAACTGTCTCCTCGTTTTCTTGGGCCTTTCACTATTCTCTCTAAAGTCAATCCTGTGGTTTTTCGCCTTCGGCTTCCCTCCTCTCTTCGCCGCATTCACCCGGTTTTTCATTCCTTTCTTCTCAAACCTTACTGTCCCGATCTTCACCATAGAATCATTCCCAGATCGATCCTAGCACGGTCCTCGGAGCCTGATGAGTATGAGGTATCTAAGGTCCGTGATTCCAGGTATTATCGCGGACGTCTTGAGTACCTGCTGTCTTGGAAGGGATACCCTGAGTCGGAGGACTCATGGGAACCGGCTTCTCAGGTTCATGCACCAAGATTGTTGGCTACTTTTCACCGCCAACCTGGGGTGGTTAGGTGGGGAGGGGGTCATACTGTCATCCGCAATCGCTACCGCGGGTGGCGGCTCCTTCCACGTTGGAGGCTAACCGGCAGGTAGAGAGGTTTTAGTCCCTTTTTTGTGTCTGGTAACAAGTCACGGCCAATCACAGCACTGCCGGGTGTTTATCTGCCTTTCTAGCCCGGCAGTCACTGCGTTTCAACCCTTTGCTGGTTCTCGCACCAGCGGCTCTGGTTTTTGGCCTCCCAGCGTTTGCCCTCTGCTCGCCTCGGCGTGTGGCGGGTTTTCTCTGCTTGCTTTTCCCTTCTCCTAGGGATAAGTTCCTTCTACTTACCTGACGGCCGTTTAAGTTTCAGCGTTGGTCTTCTTTTCTGCAGCCTCTTCCTTGCCGATCCCTCGGCACTACTTCGCTTTTTCCTTCTAGTCTCGCCGCTTCGGCGGCAGGCGTGTTTTTTCTCTCCTCTTTGCTGCTCTTTTCCTCCACGGCTCTCCAGTTTTCCCTTGTTTTCTTTGTCCGTTGTTTTCTCTCCTGTATTTTCTCTCTTTCTTACCGCGCCTGGTAGGTCCTTGGGCCGGTAGTGGCTTCGGCTCCCTTCACCTCTTATTGGTGTCGCATTGGACTTCTCTCCTGTGTTCAACCCAGTGGACCTCGCATCGGCTTCCAGTCCTACTGGTTACAAGCTTGGATCTTCACCTACCTCATTGCCAGAAGTATCCTAAGGGTTTTTCCCACGTGTGGGTTTTTTCCCTTTATTCCGGCCTGTTCCCGGTAACGGGGCCCCAGGACGGCTGTCTATTCAGTGGTCACTGTGGCTTCTCACCGAGACAGGCAAGTGCTACCTAAAAAATAACGGGACTACCTGAGCCGGCGGAATCTACGGAACGCAGACAACTCTGAAGACTCAGGTGAGGAGAGTGTGGAGGGACGGGAAGAAGAAGGGGTTCTGCAGCTTACACAGTCACAGAAAAGCCCGAGCCGGGAAACAACCTCGCCCGACAAGTGTAGAGGTCCGCTTGCCGAGCGTAAAAACCAGTTCTTTGACCTCGCACTTCATAATGTCAATGGTCCTCATAAATCCAGAACGACCGGATCGTTTGCATGTCATTAAAGCATACATTGATAGCGGAGCGATTGGAAATTATGTAGACCGCGAGATGGCTTCCAGGATGAACCTACCCCTTTGTCCTAAGGTAATTAAAGACGTCATTACCACAGTGGATGGTACGGAAATAGCCTCCGGACCGGTAACCCATACCACTACAGAAGTGACGTTAATAGGCCAAGATGGACATCGGGAGGTAATCGTGTTCGATGTGATCAAGGCCCCTCAGCTCCAAATAATTCTGGGGACCCCTTGGTTGGAGAAACACAATCCTCAAATTGATTGGCGAGCAAAGACGATACAGTTCCCAGAGTGTGCACCTACTTGTTATCCTCGACCCAGTATTGGCCTAGCGGTAGCAACATCTGAAGGACCGCAATTGCCTCCAGAGTATCAAGAATTCCAAGATGTCTTTCAGAAGGAACAGGCTAATACCCTGCCTCCCCACAGATCTTACGACTGTCAAATAGACCTGATACCCGGAGCCACTCCCCCTTGTAGTAGAATTTACACCCTTACCGAGCCTGAAAATCTTCATTTGCGACAGTATCTGGACCAGTACCTGGCCAATGGATTTATCCGCCCATCAAAGTCTCCTGCATCCTCGGCTCTGTTCTTCGTACCTAAAAAAGAAGGTGACCTTAGAACCTGTATTGATTATCGTGCCCTGAACCAGATAACGGTAAAGAACAGATACCCCCTACCACTGATTCCGGAACTCCTTGACCAAGTTAAGAATGCCTGCATTTATACAAAGCTGGATCTACGGGGAGCCTACCACTTGGTACGGATTAAAGAAGGCGACGAATGGAAGACGGCATTTCGCACCAAGAATGGACTATTTGAATACCAAGTGATGCCCTTCGGACTATGCAATGCACCAGCCGCTTTTCAGTATTTTATGAATGATGTCCTCAGAGAACTCATAGATGTTTGCGTAGTCGTCTACATAGATGACATCCTTGTGTACTCATCTTCAGAAGCAGATCATCGGAAACATGTTAGAGCCGTCCTTGAAAAACTCCGCCAACATAAGCTTTTTGCTAAGCTCGAAAAATGTGTTTTTCACGTCACGGAGGTCGAATTTCTAGGCTTTATTCTGACACCCAAAGGAGTCCACATGGACTCGAGAAAGGTGGACGCTATCATCAAGTGGCCATCACCTACTTCCGTGAAAGGTGTCCAAAGCATGTTAGGTTTCGCCAACTTTTACCGCAGGTTTATTCCAGAGTTTTCACGAGTGGTGCAGCCCATCACCGCCCTCTTAAGAAAAAACAAACGTTTCGAGTGGTCAACAGAAGCAGAACAGGCCTTTCAAGAGCTAAAAGCCAAGATCACCTCAGCACCCATACTGAAACACCCACGCCCAGACCTCCCTTACATCGTTGAGACCGACGCCTCCAACTTAGCAATGGGGGCGGTTCTATCACAGAGAGATCCGCAAACTAACCAATTGCACCCCGTGGCATTCTCGTCTCGCAAGTTCTCGGCGCCTGAAATTAACTACACCATCACAGATAAAGAGCTTTTAGCAATTAAGTCCGCTTTCAAGGCCTGGTGGCACTATCTCCTTGGAGCCAAACACACTGTCACGGTAATCACCGATCATCGAAACCTACAATACCTGAAAACCGCCAAAGCACAGTCCTCCAGACAGCTTCGCTGGGCACTTTTCTTTGCCGGATTTGACTTTGTAATTACTTATCGGCCCGGCAACAAAAATGGCAAAGCGGATGCCCTTTCACAGATTGGAATGGGAGATAATATTGTCAATCCTGAACCTGTGCCAATAATTCCAGAACAGAGAATCCTGGGCCTGATTTCTTCACAATCCATCGAAGATATCGAAGCAAAAGTTAAACAACTTGTGACCCCTTCGGACTTACAAAACTGGCAACTGAAGGGAAAGGACTTCATCATAAAAAAAGACCTGCCTTATTTTCAGGCATGACTATTCCTACCACATGCCGATTTACAAAAACAGGTAATCTCTTGCTGCCATGATTCCTTGATGGAGGGCCACCCAGGCATTGCCAAAACCTCGGAAAAAGTCAAGAGACACTTCTGGTGGCCGTCATGGAGAAAAGACATAAAGGAGTTTGTGATGTCCTGTGGTGTGTGTGCCCAAAACAAAGGTCAGAAGGAAAGACCAGCGGGTCTCCTGCATCCGCTAGACATCCCGCCACATCCCTGGCATACCCTCTCCATGGACTTCATCACCGATTTACCCTCCTGTTCCGGATACAACACTATTCTAGTAATTGTAGATTTGTTTTCTAAAATGGCCCACTTCGTTCCACCCTCAGCTTCAGTTCTAGCACGGGAATTCCTTGAAAATATTGTAAGATTGCACGGCTTCCCTTCGGTTTTGATCTCAGATAGCGGGAGCCAGTTTATCTCTCACTTTTGGCGAAGTTGCTGTCTTTTGGCTCAAATCGATGTGAGACTTTCAACCAGCCATCATCCCCAGACCGACGGACAAACTGAGAGGACAAACCAAACTCTGGAACAATATTTACGTTGTATGCTACAGCAGTCGGAAAGTAATTGGAAAGATATCCTTTGGATAGCCGAATATGCTTACAACAACTCGATCCATTCAGGAAACGGAAAAAGTCCCTTTTTTTACATTTTATATGGGATTCATCCTCGAACCTCCAATCTCGACCCGCCCCAAGATCTTGGAACGCCTGCCGTGGATCAACTTCACAATGCTATCACTCAAGCTTTCAAAGAAGCGACAATCCACCTAAAGAACGGTACAAAAGGGCTAAAGAACGGTACAGGCTAAAGAACGGTACAAAAGGGGAGCAGACCAACACCGAAGAGACGCCCCTCAATACCAGATTGGAGATCAAGTTTGGTTATCCACCAAACATTTATCACTTAAAGGACCTCACACCTTCAACCCAAAATATCTGGGACCATATCCAATTACAGCCATAATAAACCCAGTGACTGTCAAATTGGGTTTGCCATCCCACATGAAAATACATCCGGTGTTTCACGTATCTCTACTAAAACCTATGCAACCTGGAACCAGACTGAATAAACCTCCAGAGCCTATTCAAGTAAATGGAGAACCTGAATTTGAGGTTAAAAACATCCTGGACTCCAAGATCATCAAGTCAAAATTATACTATCTGATCGACTGGAAGGGTTACGGACCTCAAGAATGATCATGGGAACCCTCTGACCACGTCCATGCTCCTCGTCTAGTCAGAAAATTCCACTGAACTTTTCCCAATAGGCCAAAACCTCCGGGGAAGACAAGTTTGGGAGGGGCCTTGAGGGGGGGTGCTGTCATGAGCACTGCTCCCGAGAAGCCAAGTCAAGCCCAGCATCCCCGGAAGCAGGCTCACGACCCTCGTCCCCGGCTCCAGCAAACCCCTATTGGGGCCCTTTGGACCATGTCCTGGCGCCTCTGGCGCCAGGCTCATAAGGAACCTCAGTCCCGGCGCCAGGGACGCCGGGCTCATAATTCTTGCAAAGGTGCTTGGGTGGACCTACCTGTAGCAGACCATGCTGCATACTCACCTTTGCAAATGCTGGCAGGATGAAGTCCCCAGCCTTCTGCTGGGAGGAACTATTCCCTGAACTGGGACTACTTTCTTACCTGGGTGGGGCTGGTGCCACTCCTTAGCTCTGGAACACAGGAACTCTTTTACCTGGGCGAGGCTGAGGAAGAAGACACCCAATCACTCCAACACTATTTAAACCACACCCGATTGGGAAAACGTGCTTCGCGTTATTCTGCATCTGCAGCAGGACGCTCACCGAGTCAGCTCCAGCATTCCAGTGACATCTCCAGCTTCAGCTCAGCAACCTGTGGAAGAAAGACACAAGAACTATACTTACCATCCAGGAATCCAGACACCGGCAGAACCTGCAAGCAAAAGAAACATAAGGTTAGCAAGTTGCAACACGTTCGCAGCCGCGCTCGCTTACCTGATCCATCTGTGCTTTCACGGATTCTTCGTGGCCTTCTCTTCAGCAGCCTAACGGCACCTGTAAAGACAAAGAACATTGTTAAGTAGGAATCGGGTGAAGGCGGCCGCATTTACTTTTCTTACCTGCTTTTGTGTGCGTATTACGATCTCTTCAACCGCAGCAGCCCGGCACCTGAAAACAAGAAAAGACATTATTTAAGTGCCATTAAAGACTTCAAGAAAGCCTAACACTTACGTGTTTCCCCACGTGCATCCGCGACTGGGAAAACGCCCGCAAGGTCCCGACACCTGCAAATAAGAAAAGAACATTGTTAGAGGTGCTATAATAAGGTCACAGATCATTATACTCACGTACTTCGCACGTGCAACGGCAACGGACGAACAACGCCCGCAACATCTCCCGCAACAAAGACCTGAAAACAGAAACCAAGGGACATTATTGAGGTGTCATAGAAATTCCCATACCTACGTACAACCGCACGTGTCGCGCTCTCAGTGACCATGCCCTCAGCATCCAGGCACCTGAAAAAGACAATGCAAAGACTTCATTAAAGGTGCCCATCTCTTCAAGACTATAAACTCTTTATACCTACTGGCATCCGCTCGTGCAGTAACGGCAGCATCACCTTTTGGCATCTCAGCACCTGTGCCACTTCTAAGGCCACAAAAGACTTTGAGGACCTCCAGTGACGTAACTGGAACCCACGCACCCCTGCATAAGTCGCAGGATGGAGAGCCCAGCATTTATACGCCTAAGGTGAGAGCTCACCAGGACATTGGACTTTCGGAGAGTTGGCGATTAGTGAGGAGGAAGTCCAGCCAAACGGTCATTAACCCTTTTTTTCTTCCGCCTGCAGAAACCTTACCCTGCAAGCCAGACGGTCAATAAGAGGAAGCCCAGTCCAGAGAGTCATCCGAGCTCTACGCTTCTCAATTGAAGAGACAATAACAGTTCAGCCGGGACCAGCGCCTCCGTGGGAATCAGGTGAGCGTTACAGTAATCTTCATTACTCCTAGTCCCACTCTTCCTCCAGTACTTAGCAGTGAGGCAAGGAGCCTCATACGTTAGCACTGGGAAAAGGAAGAGGGACGTGGAGGTAATTCTGGGCCAATGAGCTGATTTTGGAGGTAGGGGATGGGAGGGAGAAGGGATGTGTGGGGTGGGGGTGGGGTTGTGCAATAAATCATAATGGTTTTCCATGACCATGCTAAGCAGGCATGATATGTGGTATTAGTGGCTAGAGAGGCATTTTGGTGCAGCCAGTCTAGTCATTCCTCAGTTTGGTATGACTTTTTTAAGTGGCCATTTCTGATAAAGCAGTCCTGCTAAGTGTAATTACCTGGCTAGACTGGCATTTGGGTTCTGCCAGTCTAGCTGTTTCTTACCATGGCACTGTATATTTTTCTGGGCATCTGTGATAAAATTATATGTTATGATATGATAAGTCATATATAACACACCTGTACACAAGTGTTTTTAGGCACGACAAGAGAAGGAAAACTGAGGGAGGACAGGGCAAATGATCTTACTAAGCCTTGTGTCATTCAGATTGTGCAAGTGCGAGAACGAGAAGGGGAAAGGGAGGGGGGAAGTGAAAGGGTGAGTGGAGGGGAAAACAGGGCAGCAATGCTCTGAGTAAGTGCCGCCGGGGCAGCGCAGCTCTGGGTAGTGCAAGGAGAACAAGGGACTGTAGGGTTACAGTTAGGGCCCCTAACTGCATGGTAGGCCTGGAGGCAGTGCAAGGGTGACTAATCAAGAAAGAGCCTGGACTCAGTGAGAAAGAGGGTAGCCAAGCCACCAGTTGGTACAGCGGACAGGTAGGTAAGCAGGGGAGGGAGAGAGAGAAAGCAGAGGAGAAGAGGAACATTTTGAGCTGCTTT
Organism: Ambystoma mexicanum; assembly: GCF_040938575.1. Classification (NCBI taxonomy): domain Eukaryota; kingdom Metazoa; phylum Chordata; class Amphibia; order Caudata; family Ambystomatidae; genus Ambystoma; species Ambystoma mexicanum. The sequence continues at coordinate 1,174,161,257 of NC_090926.1, read as the reverse complement.
CAGAACTTCAGGTGGTCCGGCTCAAGTTTGGGAGGGTCAGGGAGGACATTTCAGAGGGAGGCGCCTGCAGGGGAGAAGGATGTACCCCCCTCCCACTCGAAGTATCTAACCATTAGGGCCCGGGAAGGAAGGTATTTTGGAATGTAACGTTGGATGCAGTGCGGATCCCAGCCCCAGAAAGCCTGGTGGACAATGAAAAGGGTCTTGAACTTGATCCTTGCAGCCACCGAGAGCCAGTGGAGAGATTTCATGGCTGGAGAGATACAGTCCCTGGGCTTGAGGCCAAGGATAAGTCTCACAGTCCTATTCTGGATTAGTTGCAGAGGGTAGAGGAAGGCAGATTGAGCAAGTGGCTGTTGCAGTAGTCCAGCCTAGAGAGAACCAGAGCTCTGGAGACAGTGAGCTTCTGGGGGAAAGTGAGAAATGGAAGAGTCACTTTCAGGAGGTGCAGCTGGTAGTGGGATTTCTTGACGACGTCCGAGATGTGAGGAGAGAAAGAGAGAGTGGAGTTGAAGATGACACCAGGAATGAGCGAGAGAGGAGAGTAGGCTGAGGGGAGCCTGAAGGAAAGCTGAGTGTCATCTGCATAACACTGTAAGTTAGAGGAGAAGGTTGAGATCAGGTGGGACAAAGGGGCCAAGTAGATTTTGAAAAACCAGGGTGAGAGGATAGAGCCCTGGAGAACGCCACATGTAGAGAGGTGGCGGAGAGAAAGGGACAAAGTTGGACCTGGGAGGGGTGGTCCAAGAGGAAGGAGGTCAGCCACTCCAGGGCCTGATCCATGATGTCCAGGTTCTCACAGAGTCAATTGATCAGCGTGACGTGGTTGACAGTATCGAAAGCAGAGGAAAGTTCCAGGATGATGAGGACAGAAGGAATGCTGGAATCAAGGTTAGAGATCAGATCTTCACAGGTGTTCAGGAGAGCAGTTTCCGTGCCTCTGCCAGCTCTTAAGCCAGACTGATGGTCATGGAGACAACCAACAGATTCAGTGTGGAGAGTAAGCTGGCAGTTGGCCAGCTTTTCCAAGAATTTGGGAGATGGGAAAGTTCCAGTGGCAAAAGAATGATTGCAGAATTTTTCCAATCTTAATTTCAGTCCCTGGCACGTGAGGTGAGGCACGTGTTGGGGTGCAAGTGCCCCGGAGCATTGTCGGTTGCTAGGCTGCGCCCTTTTTCACTCTCATTATCATCGAAAAATGTAGGTATTAGCCATTGACCATCTTTACTCTCAAAACACATCAAAAACATTACTCTCATAAAATCCAGACAGGGCGCCATCTGTCTGTGGTTGTTGGTCAACTTTAAGAAATATCTGTCTTGTTGACAAAGTACTGATTAAAGTTGCACTGATTTTACGCCATGTTTTGCTGCACCTGGGAAATCCCTCCTTAAAGTATTGTGTTTATATAGTTTCATAGGAAAGTATTTGATTTGGTATCAGGTAATAACGTCCCCATACATAACGTCACCGGGAAAAGCCATTGGCGACATTATATATGGTGACATTATGTATGGGGACGGGTTGGGGGGATGTCCCTTGCACCCCTTGAAAAATAAAAAAAAACAGGTGTTGGAGGGGGGGTGTCCCCCACATGTTCAATGTAATAATGTCCCTGCAAAAAAAGGCGACTTTTTTGTCAGGAGACATTTTTGCGGGGACATTATTACATGGAACCTTTGATTTCACCCAATTCTGAAAGATTTGCAGTATGGCGCGGGGGATCACAGTCCCCTGGTATAAAACGCAACAATTCAAGCTCAGTTGCACCGTGGCCTCTGATTTCCCGCTTCAGAAGAAAGACTCATTTCGCCGTGGTGTCTGCATTCCGAAGGCCCTGGGAGAGGAGCGGGGGCGTCTCACCAGGATGACACACTGCGGAAACAGCAGAGACACGCTGTCTTCCAAGGAAGTAAACATCACAACTGACAAAAGATGACAAAACTGCTGGGCTGTCAAAGCAGAAGTGCCCTCTGGAGGTTATCTTCTTGCAGGCTGATTTATGGACCTGAAATTCCCGTCTTAGGTTGCTCGAATGTTACCCAACCCGTAGCTGCAAACGCGAGAGCCTGGCGCAGCCAGGAAATGCAAACAAGCACTGGCAAAGCCAAGCTCGTTACATGCAGTACCGTTACACTGGGCACTGGCAAAGCCAAGCTCGTTACATGCAGTACCGTTACACTGGGCACTGGCAAAGCCAAGCTCGGTACATGCAGTACCGTTACACTGGGCACTGGCAAAGCCAAGCTCGGTACATGCAGTACCGTTACACTGGGCACTGGCAAAGCTAAGCTCGGTACATGCCGTACCGTTACTCTGGGCACTGGCAAAGCCAAGCTCGGTACATGCAGTACCGTTACACTGGGTGACAGTGTAACAGCTATGCATCTAGTGCTTAAAAGCGAGAGACCATTTACTCAGCTACTTCCATCACTTGGCAGGATATTGCCATCATATGCCATGCGCTAACATACACATGGCATACGAGGCATGTGCTCACATCCTTTCCCAACTACTGGAATCGTATGCCCACGAACGACATCATTTGCCAGGTATGGCCAGCATATGCCCAGAAACGCACCCCATGTCTACAGCATTGCCAATGGCATCACATATTCAAGTGCTCCTCGCATTGGAATAAAGTGCAAGTTTGGCAAGGGTGGGGGAGAGCGGGAATGCTGCATTACGCGCCTCCCCACGCCTGTGTGCCAGCGGAGAGTGGTGGTGGTGGTGGGGGTGGAGGGGAGGCTAGCATCCCTACTCACCCACAGCCCCATGCCTGACCCGTTAAGGCAGTACCAGCCTATTAGGGAGTCTTTTTTTCCTTCCTAATAGCTGGCCTTCTTTGGGGGCGGTGTAGCCAAGTAACTCAATTGGGGACTGTGGTCCAAAGTGGTCTTAGGTCTAATCATGGCCAATCATTGTGCATTGTGCACCTGAGCAAATACACCTGCCCCCTCCCCAGGTTAAACCGTTCGACAGCCAGTCTGTAAGTAGTAAACATACATTCATAGCATAGTGCACCGTGTTAAAGCATAGCTGCCTCGTGCACCCCGAGGGGGAATAGACTCGTTTTCTAAAGGCAGTGGTGAGTGCCCTGCACGGTGCATTCCTAGGAAGCAGCCTGGTGCGGCATTCTGCTACTGAGAGCCTAGCAACATGCGTAGCTACCCACGCCGCCCATGTTCTCAGGAGTGCTCTAGGGTTCTTCACTCGGTGATGTCAAGTTGAAGGGGCAACTTGTAGTTTGGATGTTGGAACTCTTGAACATATGCTCTGGGATTGTGTCAGGGTGAGGCGCTTTTGGCAGGAGGTTTGCACTATGTGCCTCCGGGTCCTGGATTGTAACATTGATTTGGATTTTAAGACGATGGTTCTGGGCTGTGATGAATTGCTTGAAGATCTTTCTATGTCTGAGAAGAAATTTTTGTTCAGAGGGGCATCCGTGTACAAGAAAATGATCTTACGGGGTTGGAAATCCCGGGTCCCGCCAACAGCGGAAGGTTGGATTGATGAGATGATTTCCTTGGAAAATATTGAGAAGATGATGTATAGGCAATTGAAGAAATTGCAGGTACATGCTAAGGTGTGGGAGGTATTCTTAAATCTGTATTAACAAGTAGAATGTATATAAATCTGTATTAGCAAGCGGAATGTTTATATATATATATATATAATTGTTATTTTTTCTTTTCTTTCTTTCTCTCTTTCTTTCCATGTATTCAAGTATTGTTTGCATTGTGGTTCTCTGTTCATATTATGCTGTATTTGCTTTGTGATCGATGTATTCTTGTTGTGGTAAAAGTTAAATAAACATTTAAAAAAAAAAAAAAAGTTGAAGGGGCAAAATAGAAAAGTCGATTGGGCCGGAGGACCTATAGCACCTGTCCATCAGGGGTCTGTGACGTGTTCCCTCTCATTCTTCCTGTCCTCTCAGAGATGCCGGCCCTTCTAGAGACAATGGCGCACTATTTCTTTGGCGTCTGTGACGTGTTCCCTCTCATTCTTCCTGTCCTATCAGATATGCTGGCCCTTCAGGAAATGTACTGTTTTCTCTAGAGACAATGACGCACTATTTCTTTGGATGAGAGGTCGTCTACTGACTAACTTGATGCATGTTGTAAGGAACTCATGGAGGCAACTTTAAAGGCAGACACAAGTGATCGCAGTACAAAGGTGTTTATTAAACTGTATAAATGGGTGAGAAAAACACCTAATCTAAACCTAAATCTAAGATGGGAGCAAGCTTCGACCATCAAATAATAATAAGGCAGTCCTAGTGGCATCTTGTCAAATAAAAAGGGCCTATACAAAAAAAAACGATTGCCAATCCTCACAACTAAGTTACAAAACAGTGTGGGATAGTGTTCACAAGAAAATAAAGAAGTGTTCACAAAAATGTTAGGTCAGGATGTTATGGCGGGGGTCTCCCTTCTCCACGTTTTCTAGCATGGGACAAAGGCGGCTCTCACAAGCACAGCACACTCCTGGGTTTCTCCAGCATGAGGTTACAGTTCCTGTCAACAATGCCCAGACCTTCTGTTTCCAAAACTCCTTCAAGTAAAGTCTCTTACTCCAGAGGACCTGATACACTGTAAAAGATAAAAACAAAAGTTCCTTCTAATTCTCTTCTTGTCGGGTGATTACTCTTCACCCGTGGATCCCCCTTAGTCAGGCTCCGATCCGCTTCTCAACATTAGTCTCCCTCAGTCGGGCTCAGACCAACCAATAGCACTGTGAATATCCCTCGGTCGGGTTCACGTTTTTGTTCCCACAATGCAATTCATTTAGCTTTCACACAATATTTTCTCTTGACATCCCTCAGTCGGGTTCACTACCGTCTTGCACTCATACTCGCTTCATTTATAATATTCAAGAGTTTTAATGTCTTTTTAAACAATCACGTCGCTTAGTTAGGTCCCCCTCATCCGGGTTCAGACCTTCCCTTAGTTTATTCACTCCCAGGCAGGCTTTCTCTTAGCCCCCAGTCAGGCTTTCTATCAGTCCCCAGTCAGGCTTTCTCTCAGTCCCCATTCAGGATTTCTGAGTTCACAGAGGCGTTCCGCTCAGCCGGGTGCAAGCGCCAATCTTACAATGATTTCTACTTAACAACGTGTCAAGTACTTTCGATTGTACAAGGGATTTGGCTGGACCCTTGTATGACCACCTTGACACCTCCCGTTGGCCTTCTCTCACAATCCTTTGGTATTCAAAATGTTAATTACAGTTCCTTCTTCTTGCCACTGCAATTTTAAGTTTAACACTTTCCGGCTCCTATCTGGTTTCCTCCCGACTCACCAGCTGTGCTGAACTCAAGTCTCTTTTGCTGCTGGAGTCAAGGCCAGTACCACGATGGTACCCTCGTCTCCCCACACTGTCAGTGCGGGAGGGTTCAATGGACCTCCAACATCTGTCGCACCATTCGCCAACTGCGATTCCCGGTCTTCCGTTTCTTTGTTTAGAGCTTTCGTGGGTCTGGGTTGAAAAGGGCAAGGGCAATTCCCTCCTTGGCATCTTTTTGGGTTGCACCACCTTCCTCCTTCGTTTGAACCGCCGTCCTGGAATCACTGCTTCCTCATACGTTCCGCCTTGCTCAGAGTGTGCTCTTGTGCACCGCCTTTTATCCCTATGGGGAAGGGAAAGGGTAGTCAGGTGTGTGAAATTAGTATTAAGTGCCTGACTCTGTGTGACCCTTGAGTTGGGACATTTCAGGTATACGGCGCTGGTGTTAGTCCGTCGTCTTTCAGGGTAATCAGTTTGTGATAACGTGCTCCTGTTAAGAAAGGGTGGGTTGAGGTGTTAGGTATACTACAGAGTAGGATGGGGAAAAGGTGTTAACAAAAAGGATATACCGCGTCTCACCCGTTGGTGTCCCACTTCCGCTCCCTTAAGATTCTTCATCCAGTGAACCTCCTGCACTGGTCCACCCCCAGGAACTGGATCCAATAGCGATGGCCATGTCCTAACCACCTGGATGACTGGACCCTGGGGACTAGTAAGTGAGACACCTTCATGTTTCTCACAATGTGGATACAGGTTTCCTTGGTTTGAATCATGAATCCCACACTTTATTGCGTTATCCAGGTAAAATCCTTTTACCTTATTTCACCCGTTTTCCCTTAAATAACAAATCTGGGACCACTTAAAATACAAAACATTAAAAAAAATTAGCTGTTTCATATTTAAACCAGAGAAGTTTTGTAATCCACTGTTCCTTACATTTGGTACATGATTTCAGCCTAGTTCTTTATGCTGCATTCATCATGCTGATACTATATAAACCAGGTAACATGGGTATTGTGTTATATATTGCTTTTTATGATATTGTCCTTAGTTACCCCGAACAATTACTAGATAGATAGCAGTTAAAAGATAAAATGCTTATCATGTTTTGAACATTCAGGATACATTGATTGATAAATTAACTGCCGTGACCAAACCTGCCTCTGGGGACTCCAAAGAAGATAGCCAAGGGAGCCAGGTACCCCCCCCCCCCAAGCTACGATGGGTTTGGGGACAGTACAGGAAGGATTCCCTAGCACTCCTCCCATGGCCCCTGTCATATGTCAGTCTCTGACTCTGAAAATCCCACTATCCAGACCTAATGTCCCCCAAATTAAAAGAAGCGCACCAATTCATCGACAGTCAGCTTTGTACACAAGAAACCTTTAAAATCACGCATCTCACAATATAAAATAATTCCCTTCAAAGGCCAAGAGAAATTCTCTCTAAGCCTTAAGTTCCTGTGTGTGAAACAATGTAGCCATTTTGCAGTTTTACAGCAGCATGTATTCCCAGGAATGATACAAGCTTACCAACCCATTGACTACTGGGGGAGAATTTCCTTGGTGGGTAATCGAACATTGAGGTTTTTCTGAGTACAAGCATTTCATCAAATGCCAGGGGGGTTAAAAAGACTGTGAGCAGATTTATCAGCATTGTGTTCTCAGCCTGGGGAAGCCAGGGAGTTGTCAGTTTACCAGGCAGGACTCTGAAGTAACAGGAAAGGGGAATTAGATTCTAAAATGCCGGACAGGTAAGATAAAGAATTGGGCCAGCACCTTAAAATCCAGTGGAAGTACAGTGAGCCTAGGAGGGGCTGCCAATCCCAGCCCCTCACTAATTACAAGACACAGGTGCAGACCCTTTTGAAGAGAACACCCAAAGGGTAGGAAGCACAGGGCTGTTTGGAGGAAAGAGATTGGAGAGTGAAGACAGTGCTGGAGAAAGGAGCATGGAGCAGTGTGGCGAGCAGGGAGAGTGTGCAAAAGGTGTTGAAGTCGAGGCTGGTGACAAAAGATGAGATGGAAGTGAGTTAGAAGGAGGTTAGTGGAGAAGATTGGGAGGTTTCAATTGAAGATCAGGAGGTTGGTTGCAAAGATGACATTGAAGAGGGAAAGTTCTGGATGTTGGCGGAGAAGATCAGGCGCTTGCTGTTGAAGAAAAACTATGAAGGACTATCCAGGTGAATCTCTCTTATGTCCTGAATAAAGCCTTCCACATCTGATATGCTATGGGAGTAGATCAATCACAGTCAATAGGGACACACTGAATGATCCATATGACAAATGTACACATTTTATATATCAGAAAAGTGCAGCATTTTTATTATCCACGCCACCAGAGGGACTTTAATGAACACACATAGATCTACCAAACATAAAAAAAGGTCCATCTTAGCTTCACCATAAAATGCGTACAATTCATCACATATCAGTAGGAATGTATACAAAAAATACAATATTACATAACAACCTGAAAACAATCAATGGATACGTTTCAAATATTAGTGCATACAAAATCTTGAAAATCTAATTATTGAACACAACCTTCATATGTGAACGTGTATTTCTACATGTAACCACTACATGTTAAATCACGTCAATAAATGAAGGCACCTTTCAAACTTAAGTTCCCATGCCTCCTGGCATGTACATGTTTATGTCCTTTTTGCGAAGCAGTCTTGGATTTATCGAAGGACCCTGCTGATGCACTAATCACAGTGACTATCATGGGATCCTCTCTTATCAAACCACATTCTGGGCCATGGGCTAATCAATTATTCTGATATTTGATCATTGATGGGCCCATGTTCTTAAAATAAGTGAAATGAAAAGTTAATACGTAAGTGACCTAACGTGAATGAATACTTACTGTGGCCATGTTAAAATGCATGAATGATTACATCACGCATGCATGTTGCCTGGCTTTGCTATAGTCCCAATTGACGTCCACTCTAAGTCTTCTAATATAGTTGCTCTTTGCTTCCATGCTAAGCGGCTAATTTCCAAAGTACCTAGTGTAAAAGCAAACTAAATGCCAGTACGCCCACCTTAAAACTTGAATACATCCATATTCAAGATAACGAAACAATGGGCTTACCCTATGCCCACTTTTACTGCCTAAGATTCACAGTAATTGTAATATGTCAGTTTAAGAAAGAACTGTTGATTTACTTAAAGTTGGAAGTGGCAACTCTACAATGAATTTCCGTGTTAGGTTTTTATCCAAATGTACTTCCTTAATAGTCTAACTAAATCTAATCAGTAAATGGAGCAACACACTACTCACTTGCTGTTCTGCTTGAAATTTTCCCCAGTTCCAATAGGTGTGTCTTGCGGGTTGCGCTAAGCAAGATGCCTTTTCACTTGTGGGCTACTTATTGCTAGCGTAATGTGATGAATCCTATGGTGTCATCACTCCTTTCCCATGTGGCCAGGGGACGGCAGCTGCTACATGATCCTGACCCTGGGGGCGGCTATATGAGGGTGGATCACATGGGCGGAGACAGCCTGCAGAGGACTAGAATGGCACCATCAGACAAGGCATGGTAGTCCCCTTCCTTTCTTAAGGATACCCCATCCATACCCAATCCCTTAATGGCATATTGTTAGACCTCCCCTCATGCACCCAGGAAGGGTACTGAAGACCTTCCAGTAGGATCTGCAAGTGAGCCATCAGGTTTTGATTTACTCTCTAAGACTCATGAAAACATCTTTTCAGACTCTACCTACAAGTTAATCAGAGCTAACTTTGCCTTAAAGAACACTTACACAATCTGTACTTGTAAAACATCAAGAATGAACTTCCATTCCCATAACTGCAAGTGAGAGCGGAGAGAGGCAGAGACAGAGAGCCGTTTGCCGCAGTGTGTTGAAGCGGCTGGTTCAAAGTTTTCTGGTGAGTGGGCGTGCTACTGGAGGCCCCCCTGTGTCACAGCTACTATTTAATTAGAGAGGCTGCGCACAGCGTGGTGAGAGCTGAGAGCGGCAGAGACAGAGAGCAGTTTGCCGCTGTTCGCTGCAGAAGCAAGCCGAGCCGGTGAGATCCACTCCGATACCCATTTTCTCCAGTTAACATCAAATATCGCTTTATCCATTGGGAGAAGATAAGTGAATTTGGCTTGTTCGGCAGGAAGTGTATAGTAAATCTCTGCATTGCTTTAGACAGTTCAGAATTGTAAAAGCGAAAGTGAACGGCACGGCAATGTACGGCCATAGTGAAGTGGATTGCTCAGCCGTTAGCCCAATATTTGCAGTTTGCAGTTTTTGACTTTATATTTGTATGTACAATGTACGTAGTGGGGCCAAAAGTTTAGATGGAGATCTCGGAGAGGCTTGTAAAGCGGGCAGCCGCCTTGCCCTTACCGCTTTCTCTGGAGGAAGGTACGCACTCCATGGCACTCGCGGCGACCTCGATAACTGCAATCTCTTTAGCTGCACAAGAAGACAGCGAGCTCGAGGTTGAGGCCTGTGCAGAGGCGAGGAAGGTTAACAGTTCTAAAATAATTTCATTTTTTAATCCGGTCAAATCTAAAAACTCTAAAAGCTCCAGGGAGCCGGGGCTAAAAACTCTAAAAGCTCCAGGGAGTGGGAGCTAAAAACGCTAAAAGCTCCAGGAAGTGGAAAAGAGACCATTTTATGTGAAGGTACAATTGGGAAACATGGAAATTAATATACTGAAGTAGGCATACCCAATCCCGTGTCTGAAAATATTCTTTTGTCTGTCCCAGATTATGAGGGGTTTGACTTGTCGGATACCCAGGGTTAGAACACTCTCCTTTTCTTCTAAACATGAGTACCCCCGACTCAAGTATTAAATCTTATACTTCCACTCCTAGGGCTGTTCCACCGAAACGTTTATCCACTTTATTGAGAAAGATGAACATGCATATAGTGACGCAGCAGTTAAAGGCCAGGAGGACCTATTAAATAAGATCAATCAAGTGTTGTGTGTATTTGTCTAAAATACTCACTACTATGGTGGAATCACTCTTATTTAAATTCGAGCACATAGGGGTGCAAAATAAATGTAATTAATTTCTGGTGGGGAAGCAGGCACATCATTCTGTAGACCTGAGCCGAGCAGGGGAGCAAAATCATGCTTACAATGAACAATGTCAACCAATGAACCGGCTAGGTGATGTACATCCCGTAAGTCCTCAACTTGGTAGCAACGTAACTAATCATTCTAGTCACCCGGGATCCAATATGGTGATAAATGGGAGATCTCGATTGAGCACCCCAAGGGGAAACAATGGAGGGTGTTAGAGAATGGAAGAATCAGCTGAGTGCCGCATAAAGGAGCCTGCGATTTTGCTGGACAAGGAAAATTGGAATTGGGAAATCATTGGTGTGGAACAGGATGTTCCGGAGGTAATGGCTAATGATGACCGTGGATGCCTAAAAAGAATGTCAAAAAGATCTAAAATAGTGCAAACAAAAAAAACAAAAAATAAACCCTGGGGTAAAGTCCATAAGAAATCCTCACGGAAATTTCTAAGTAACTTGGTAAATCAACCTTCGGTTGTAAAAATCCTAGAGAACCAACCACAGGAGAAAACCGGATTGGGCACCCAGGGATCACAAGCAGAGGATCCTACAAGTAAAATCCCAGTTGGCAAAGCTCAAGCGAGTCACAGAATGAGAGTGTGAGTGCGACATTAAGATCTATGGAATCACACGCAGTTCAAACAGACTTGGTTTTTATATGAAAGGGAGACTGGTAGGATGTGGGCAGTGAAAAGTTGAATTTAGCTAGTGTCATGCTCCGTCCCTCGAGACGCTGGTCTCAGTGGAGGTTAGGTGGCATTGTGCGCTCGAACCGCATTCAACGGTCTAGTCTACTCCCAAGATGGCCACCTGTGTGATATAGGCAGTCACTTCCGGATACGCTGTGCGTTGTATCCGTTTTTGGACCGGCACTGCTCGTACCGGTTTTGCTAGTCCTAGTGCTCTCTCCGTTAGTCTATTGACTAGTTTCTCTATTTTGTCCTTTTCGCTCTTTTCTATCTTTGTTGGGACTTTTCTTTCCGTTTCGGTTTTCAGGTTCTTTCTTTACTTCTTGCTCGCCGTCCTCACGGTACTCTGGTTTACTTTCGTTTTCTAACTCCTAGTGTCTTAATCATGCTATTTGCCTTCTCGTTTCTCTCTCTCTCTCTCTCTCTCTCTCTCTCTCTCTCTCTCTCTCTCTCTCGGATTCTATCTACTCACTTCCCTCTTTACACTGTGTTCGGTTTACCCCTTTTCTGTTGGCTGTTTGGCCGTAGCCGATGTAGAACACCATGAGTCTTTTTCAAGGATATAGTGAGACTACACAGGATTCCCTGGACCATTGTCTCTGACAGAGGTGCGCAGTTAACTTCTATGTTTTGGACTTCTCTTTGTGAACAAATGGGCATCCATAGGGCACTATCATCGGGGTTTCATCCCCAGACTAATGGCCAGACGGAAAGGCTTAATGCTACACTAGAACAATATCTCTGTTGTTTCTGCAACATAGAACAAGATGACTGGGCAGAATTCCTCTCTGTGGCAGAGTTTTCATATAACAACTCAAGACATTCAGCCATTAACATGAGCCTGTTCTTCTGTACCTACGGATTTGATCCCCAACATCTTCCATGGAGTGGTTTCTCTTCCACTAACTCCCCTACAGTGGATAATTTACTTTCCCACCTCAAACAGGTTCATAAGGTAGCCTTGGGAGCACTAGAAGAGTGCCGCCGGTTCTATAAGACACTGGCTGACCGAAATCGTAGACCTAACCCTGATTGGAAGATTGGAACACTGGTATGGTTGTCCACGAAGTATTTGCCTCGATGGGTACATCATGGGAAATGTTCTCCCCGCTACATCGGGCCATTCCCCATCATGTCTCGAGTTAACCCTGTTGCATTCAAGCTAAAATTGCCTCCCTCTCTCAAGAGGGTCCATCCGGTGTTTCACACCTCTCTTTTCAAACATTTTGTGGATGACCCATACAGAAGGAGACTACCCAAACTTAGGTCAACCACAGAACAAGATCCTGAAGAATATGAGGTGGACAGACTGGTGTATCAACGCTACAGGCGTGGAGAGTTACAATATCTTGTTCACTTGAAGGATTACTCAATAACTGAAAGAACCTGGGAACTGGTTCGGCATATTCATGCCCCCCGCCTGATTGAACGGTTCCATAGACTGAACCCGACTAAGCCAGAAGGGGTGGCGATAAGAAGAAGGCATACTGTCATGCTCCGTCCCTGGAGACGCTGGTCTCAGTGGAGGTTAGGTGGCATTGTGCACTCGAACCGCATTCAACGGTCTAGTCTACTCCCAAGATGGCCACCTGTGTGATATAGGCGGTGACTTCTGGATACGCTGTGCGTTGTATCCGTTTTTCTAGTTTGTACTTTTCGCTCTTTTCTATCTATGTTGGGACTTTTCTTTCCATTTCGGTATTCACGTCTTTCTTTACTTCTTGCTCGCCGTCCTCACGGTACTCTGGTTTCCTTTCGTTTTCTAACTCCTAGGGCCTCATTACTGCCATGGCACTCCCGTAATGAAGGGTGCCGGTACGGGACCGGCACCCTTCATTACGGGATGCCCTATTACGAGGTTCCCTTGCGGGATCCGGTAAGGACGCCTGGTAAAACCTGGCGTCCTTAGTGGGTCCCGCTAAGGGACCAGGGAGCTAATAACGGGCCCGTTATTAGCTCCCTCCCCATTCCCATTCAGCCCTATGGGGGCTCAAATGGGAATGGGGATGGGTTTTTCCAATGAGGAATTACTGGGTCCTCCATGGTTGGAATAGCCCGGTATGTCCTCATTGGAGGAATCCGGTACTGGAGCCCGGTATGGAGGCAGCCATGCCCTTATTAAGAGCATGGCTGCCTCCATACTCGTAATGAGGCCCCTAGTCTCTTAATCAGGCTATTTGCATTCTCGTTTCTCTCTCTCTCTCACTCTCTCTCTCTCTCTCGGATTCTATCTACCCATTTCCCTCTTTACACTGTGTTCGGTTTACTCCTTTTCTGTTGGCTGTTTGGCTGTAGCCGATGCAGAACACCCCTTGCTTGTTTTGGTTCTGTACCGGCCGCGCTGATTTTCAGTTCTGAATAGCTTTCTTAATCTTACATGTATCTACAGTGTCCTGCCAGACTATCATACTTCCTCTCATCTGGCTGTCTTTCTGTTAGCTTTTCGTTTCTTCTATTCCTTTATCCGCTGGTATCCCTATTCCTCAGGGATTCTTGTTAAGAGGACTTCTTGGAACATTTCTGCTGCCTTCCTCTGATTTCACTTGACGAGTCCAGGATACAGTCTTACCGGATTTCCAGTCTTCATCCTGCAGTATTACATCCGTACCTGATTTATGGAAGAACCTATCTACACACGTTAACCAGGACTTCTTTATTCAAGAGAACCACTACTCATACAATTCATGATCTGATCATCCTTTTCAAACAGGGTTTTTTCTGCCACAACTGGCTTTTTCCATGGACATTTTGGGAGCTTGCTCCTTGGGGTTCCCCGTGGCCCTGTTCCCTGCATGTCACGGTGGCCTCTGAGGGAGCTCGCCCTTATTTGCATGTAAAAAAGGGAAGGAAGCTTAAAGAAACCAAGACGACCAGAAGGAAAAAGGCATCTGAGAACTCCAACGATACCATTGAAGATTCAGATGAGGAGAGGGAACAGGGAGGTACTTCAGTTCCTGACAGCTAGTGGAAATGACTCTGCTTCAGGCACCTATTTTAAAGCAGATGATGGTAGGACCGTAATAAGTACAGCAACCTCAATGGAAATGGATGGAATGCCTTATTGTGAAAAAACATTGAACTTGTCTCAAATATCATCACATTTTATTCCAGTTGCCCGATATATGGAGAAGGTCGGAATGAATGGAGCTCCAAATGGACAACTGGAGTTGTTCTGGGGGTGAAGGGACCATATAAGATCCTGGTGTAGAGTTTACTGCTGGGGAACCAGAACATTCTGTTGAATAGATCTAATATTATAAGACTTATGGGAGATGTCCCAATGCGTAGGGCTTCATCATCTGTTGACAACTCGGGTCCTTCCTCTCTGACATCTTTTTCTCCACCTGTGGTGTCCCCCAGGGATCAAATCCCTCCCCCTGGCTGTTCAACCAGTATCTGGCACTCCTTGCCCACCGCATAGCCGCTCTCTGCCCCAACTTTCAGTGCTATGCGGACGATACCCAGCTCATTTTCAGGCTACCCTCGGCCTCCTCCTCTTCCTCCCTCATCTCTGACTGTCTGTCTGCTATCCAGGAATGGTGTGCCGCCAATGACCTCTGCCTTAATGCCAGTAAGACTGAGATTCTGCTCATCGGCACACCCACTCCCTCCTTCCCTGCAGCTCTCTGGCCGGCCTCTCTTGGCCCTCTTCCTGCTCCTACCTGCAAGGCAAAAAACCTTGGGGTTATCTTCGACTCCACACTCTCCTTCTCTCCTCATATATCTGACGTCTCTAAGAAGTCACACTACCAGCTGCACCTCCTCAGAGGTATTCTTCCCTTCCTCTCCTTCCCCCAGAAGCTCGCTGTCTCCCGAGCCCTGGTTCTCTCAAAACTGGACTACTGTAACAGCCTTTATCTTAATCTGCCTGCCTCCACACTCCGCCCTCTGCAACTCATCCAGAACAGAACTGCGAGACTTGTCCTTGGCCTCAAGCCCAGGGACCGTATCTCTCCAGGACTGAAATCTCTACACTGGCTCCCAGTGGCTGCGAGGATAAAGTTCAAAACCCTCTGCATTGTCCACAAGGCCTTCTGGGGCCTGGGGCCTAAATACCTTCAACTTTCTCTTCCTAAATATCTTCCTTCCCGAGCCCTTCGCTCATCCGTCTCCAACTCCCTCAGGGTCAGCCGCTTCTCGAAGCAACGAGCTGGGGGTAGATCTCTCTCCGCGGCAGGGGCCTCCCTCTGGAACAGCCTTCCTGCCCCCCTGAAACTTGAGGAGAACCATCTCCGGTTCCGGAAGCACCTCAAAACCTTCCTCTTTGCTTCTGCTTTCTCTCTCCCTCTCCCCTGCTAATTCTTCGCTGAAACTGCACTGAATCTGCAACTGGGCCACTCTCACCGACCTCGGTCCTGGGCCCAGCCACTCTCCACTTGCACTGCCTCCCTGGCAACCCCTGCACTGCGGGACTGTGTCTGTATCCCTACAGCCCCCCCTTCCCAGCACTTATTCTGCACTTACCTTGCACTTGCCACCAGCTGGCCCTTCTATTTATTTATTCTACTTACCTTGTACTGCACTTCCCCCCTCCCCTTCCCCATGCACCTCTCCCCTCCCCCTCCCCCTGCACTTGCGCGATCTGAATGACACCTGGCCTAGTAGGATCGTTGTCTGTCTTCCCCTTGTTCCCCCCTCCCTGCCTCGTCGCGCCTTGAAACACCTGTGTATAGGCGCGTTACAAATGCCTTATCATATCATATCATATCATATCATTAATAGAGTGGACTTCATTGATTTGCATCGTACAGACCGTGCCATCATGTATATTAATTCCAAAGTAGTTGTTGATATTATTCTGAAAGAACTTTACCTACTGCAACAACTAGGCTTTGATGTATATGGAGGGGGAAAAGGGGCACTTCGATTTGGTTAATGCAGGGGCTCCACTGCCAAATAATAATTTGGTTTCAGCAGACTGTAATGGATCTGGCAATGGGAGGGGGGTGTTTTTCAAAGCAAAACCAAGTTAACGGGGGAAGTGACCAAGATTGTTCTTGGGAGACAGGGGCCTTTTTACAAGGTGGAAAGGGGAGACAACTGTAGCTTAACACCAAAATGTTAGCTACAAGGGATTTTAAATTGTTGGAATACTAGGGATCCTCGTAACCTGCTAACCAACCATGAATTGGGCAAAATGTTTAAAACATGTGTTTTAATATGCTTACAGGTAATTTGGCTTGTGGACAGACTCTTTTTTTATAGATACACATCCCATTTCCAAGCAGCAAAGAAGGGAATGAGGGGTCGTCCCACGGGGGGCCTCCTTACATTAATTAAATCCGCTCCAGGTTTTTAAATAGTCTCAGATGTAACAAGGGACTTTTTGGCTTCTCGTATTCTGGTTGATGGAGGAAGGACAAGGTACGATTTCCTGATTATAAATGTATATTGGCATAGTGGGATTTCAGTGTTCGAGGTAATGTTAGATAGGCTCACGTGCTTTGAAAACGACTGGTGTAATCAAATCCAGGGAGGGTCTCCAATAATAATGGGAGACATGAATGCTCACTGCATTCATGTTGAAATGAGTACAATAGTAAACCTCAGATTAGATGGAGCTGAGAGAATCCTAAAAAATGGATAGGGGCATTGCATGCACTAGGTTTATACATGTTCAGTTGGTGAGTTGGGGAGACCGATACAAGACCGGTCTGTGTTGAAGCCGAGGTTGCAGGCAGCAACATTATACACCGAGCGCTGGGTCGAACATTGTTAAAACGCGTGTGATAAAAGACGCGAGTAAAGTTGAACTGCTGATGAATGTTTGAACTTTGAAAGGATACAATATCGTTCACAGAGTGGTTTGGCTCCACGAGCATGCTCAATCGAAGGCCTATATAAGGTATGCAGCCTAGAGGGGGTAGAAATGAAAGTAAAGAATAGATTTTTGTGAATCGAAGTTGTCCTGCAGCAGGTCAAGCAAAATCCTGCGCACAATCGAAAGTCTTCGATTTTTTGGATACAGAAAAGGAAAGATTGGACAATGAGATAAAGTAGTCCAAGCCCGAACGAGGGAGATCAATTGAGAACGTTGTGTTAAAGCGGGTCTGAGCCTGGCAGAGGGGGAACCGGGCTGAACAGTAAATCACCAGAGAAATTGTAAAAGTGAAATCCTGAAAAGAAAGGAACTTTTCTGTTTGTTTATCGCATCAGGCCCTCTGAAATAAGGGACTTTGAATGGCAATGAGACTTTGGCACTGAAGGCCCTTATTCTTAGGTTTCGAACTGCATCCTCGTGCTAATGAAGCCAGAGTGTGTGCTAAGCTCTAGTGTTCTGCCTTGCCCCGTGCTGAAAACGTGGGGAAGGAGAGCCAACGGCTCAAATATACTAACATATCATTTCTTGAACACTTTTCTTTTGCATAACATTGTTTCCCACACCATTTGGAATTATAAGTAAGGATTGGCAATAGGTTTAGTAGTATAGGCCCTTTTATTTTGATAAGACTCCACTAGGACTGCGTTATTATTATTTGATGGTCCCTCTTCTCCTTCTCTCATCTCTGACTGTCTGTTATCCCGGAGTGGTGTCACGCCAATGATCTCTGCCTTAATGCCAGTAAGGCTGAGATTCTCCCCATCGGCACACCTGCTCCCCTCCTATCCTTTCACTCTCTGGTCGGCCTCTTTTAGCCCTCTTCCTGCTCCCACCTGTGAGGCTGAAAACCTTGGGGTCATCTTCGACTGCACACTCTCCTTCTCTCCTCACATCTCTGACGTCTCTAAGAAGTCACACTACCAACTGCACCTCCTCAGAGGTATTCTTCCTTTCCTCTCCTTCCCCCAGAATCTCACTGTCTCCAGAGCTCTGGTTCTCTCTAGGCTTTACAACTGCAACAGCCTCTTTCAAAATCTGCCTGCCTCTATTCTCTGCCCTCTGCAACCCATCCAAAACAGGACTGCGAGACTTGTCCTTGGCCTCAAGCCCAGGGATCGTATCTCTCTAGGACTGAAATCTCTGCACTGGATCCCAGTGGCTGTGAGGATTAAGTTCAAAACAAACCCTCTGCATTGTCCACAAGGACTTCTGGGGCCTTGGGCCTCAATACCTTCAACTTGTTATTCCTAAATATCTTCCTTCTCGAGCTCTTCACTCATCCGCCTCCAACTCCCTCAGAGTCAGTCGCTTCTCCAAGCAAGTAGTTGGTGGCAGCTCTCTTTCGTCGGCTGGGGCCTCCCTTTGGAACAGCCTCCCTGCCTCTCTGAAACTTGAGGAGAATCATCGCTGGTTACGGAAGCACCTCAAGACCTTCCTCTTTGCTTCTGCTTTCTATCCTCCTCTCCCCTGCTGAACTCCTGGCCGAAACTGAAACTGCACTGGTTACCCGGCTACCCTCTGTTCTCGGGCCCAGGTCCCCTCCCCTTCAGTTGCACACTTGCACTGCCCCGCTGGCAACCCCTGCACTTGGGAGCTGTTTCTGTATCCCTACAGCCCCCTACCAGCACTTGCCACCAGCTGGCCCCACTTCTTATGTATTGTTTTTATTTATTGTTTATGCTATGTACTGCACTGCCCCTTCCCCTTTCACCTTGCACTTTTCCAGTTACCCCCTCCCCCGCACTTGCACAATCTCAATGTCACCTGGCCTAGTAAGATCGTTGTCTCTGTCTTTCCTCTGTTCCCCCTCCCTTGCCTCGTCGGGCCTTGAAACACTTGTGTATAGTTGCGTTATAAATGCCATATCATATCATATCATAGCATGCTCCAATCTTTAGATTTAGGATTAGATGTAGGGGAGGATTGGTCCAAAAGACCCCCGTCCCCTGCGTCCTCTCCCCCGGTGAGGTCCATGACTCGTCAGGGGCCCCCTCCTTACCACCAGGGCCCAGGTGGTGGATGGGTCACCTGCCGAAGACATTGACCGTACCTGCTGAATTTAGCTAGGCCATGGAAACCATTTTGTCTAATAAAGATGGTTTGAGCCCTGCGCACCGCAGCACGGCTCCCACCCTTGGAGAGTTTCAATTATCCCTGTGGCCACAGCTCTCTGGCAGATCCGCTGAGAGCCCGTTCCCACGAACAAGACGGACATGAGCTAGTGTAAGATACCAACACTGTAACAGTTCACCTTCCGCAGTGTGTCGCTGCTCCCAGCATGACCCGGCCAGCAGGGCCTGGGTGGAAAAAGAACTGTAGAATGATCTCTTGACAAAAGCAAAGTTTCCAAATACTGATGAGAAAACTACCTGCGATGAAAGCGTTCTCTCCACAACCTCTCTAAGAACCTGTAAAATGTATAAATATGGCAGAATGTGTGCTCATACGATAATAGAAATGGAGCACCCACATCCCTGCAGTTATGCGCAAATAGTAAAAGCATCCTGGGGGTTGTCGTGTTATGTGTGTCATTGAAAAGATTGCACCCCACGGTCCCGCGCCATAACCGAACTAATGCTGCTAGAGTGCAAAGAAAGACGAATGCAACCATATTGAGGGCTCACGTAAAGGGTGCAGGAAAATGCCCCCTATGTGTGTATGTCCAAGCCCACTATGTGCCACTGCCATCAGTCTCAGTGGCGAGTTGTTTCTGTGTGCTCCACCAACCTTACTACTACCTCACTTACCGCAAATGTATAAGCATATAACAAAATGCTGTAATTGTCAAAAACATAGTGTACGAGTAATGTGCTCGGATTGATTATGTAATGTTAAAACGTGAGCTTTGGAGTGACTCAATTAATACTGTATATTATTTGAATGTTTATGCTTCTTCCACCAAGAATCGGCAACACACGAGGAAAATACCTTTGTGAGCACATGCAAGGCCATTCTCCCTCCCTCCCAGCGAAGTCTGCCAGACAAAAAAGCAGAGGCCTGTGCCGAGCTGCTCCACCTCCCCCAACTCGGCTGGAGCCGCTTCAAAGATTTGTAGTTTCCCCTACACCCCCCAAGGCCACGGCCCGCCACCTGTATTATTTACAACCCAGCAGTAAACCCCCGCCTGAAAACACAAATCCAGAGGCGCCCTTTCTTAAGCTCCACGACCCACCGGCTCACCTTAGGTTAATGGCCCCTGTAAAATTAGGACATCCAATATTGTGGCAACATTACAGCAACACATCCATAATGACTTCTAACAAGACACGATGACATGGACCGCCTGTCCCATGCCCCGAGACCCAACCCCACGACCTACGATACCCGGTCAACAGGACACTGGTAATCATGTATTGATAAATCGCCAACAGACCCCACTCTAGGTGCATTCCTCCGGTGTTGCATTAACCTGTAGAATAACCTATTGGAATATTTACTAAGGAAGATAATATTGCAAATGGTTGAATGACTGCGGTGTGCATGGCCTAGGGCAAGAAGTCAAGAAAAGACATTCATCTCTGACACGGCCCCCAGTGGCACAACAACACCGCCCGGATGAACTCAGCTGACCTGCCAGGCCCAGCCCAACCCACGAGGCTAACCAGTGACGTCCTCCAGCCGCGGCCAACCACATCGCAGCAGCACCTATAGCTAGTCGTCGCCACCCAATCCCCACGAACTTGTGCCCCCTATAGCATGTAGGTTCTTATGACGTTTTTTGTAAATATATACGCCTGTCTTTGCTAGTGTCAGACAGAGCGCTCTCGGAGTTTGCAGAGTTCTTTGCATGCCCTATTTTGATTGATAAACTCCCATTTACGCTCACCCGCACTTTGTCTTGGCCTTATTCCCATCCTGGGAGAGTCCATTATTGTCTCCCCTTGTGGGGAGGATCGTGCTGGCTGGGGACGCATGCCTTCAGTGGTGACCCCGAAGGCGTGATTATTATTTTTCTCCTAATATATACATATCCCTACCGTCCCCTTTGGCACGAAAATCTCCGGTCGAAAAGGGATACGCACGGTGCGCCGGCTCCGGGAGGCTGCCCACCAACGGCGTCCGGTACGCTCAGAAGTGCGCCCTCAACAGAGAGAGGGTACGGGATCCCGGTTGAAAAATCCCCTTTGAGTACCGCTCGCCGGAGCCGGGGCTGACCGTTGAGCGTACGGCAACACTGCCTGGACGGACCCAGTTTCGGAGACTCTCGGTTCAAGACGGGCACGTGAGTATTGAGTGCGAGCGATCATAAAGGGAGTGGGGGAGGAAATATAGGTCAGGGAACGAGGCTGGTTGAAAAGGGGCACTTTGGGTCTACTAAGGACCATCTTAAACTTTCTTTGCTTTTTTCTTTGCATATGGCCATTAGGATTAAGAAGTGAATAGAGATAAAGTGACGGGAACCTAGCTCCGCGAGGGGGTGGAAGGCGGCGCCGCATAGTGCTATCTTGACTAGTACTGGGAATATATGAAGAAGTGGAAAATGAAATAAAGGTGTCTGGTAAAGGAAGACACAGAGAATATATTAGTAATTGCTTCACTTTCTATTCTTTTCTTTAGGTTTTCGGGAAAATAAAAGTGGGATAGTAAAAAAACAAAGATATAAGCTAAATAAAAAGACAATTTTAGATCAAAACTAAGAAACAAATATATATATATATCAGATTAAGACGGACAGGGACAGCTGGCAAGGGAGGAAAGGGAGGACAAACTGAGCTGTGAATAGAGTGCTGCCTATGGGTGTGTGAATGTCGTATGTGTCAGAACATATTTTGTTATAATGAGTGTGTAGAAGTGGTCAAAAATGCATAATTATGGAAGGGTCATGGTAAGTGTGACCAGACGGAATAACATAAAGAGGAGAGTAATGTGGTGAAGTGACTGTTTACTTTTTGATTTGCTGGGTAGCATTGTCGAAATTACTGACGGTTTGCTCTTGTACGTGCCCCCAAAGAGGATAGAATAGAGGCTGTGCGCAGCCATTCTTATGGAGTGCAGGTGGAGGGAGAATACGCAGGTCCCCACGATTCAGTAAGATATAAATACGCGAACTCACATGGTGATACGTTTATATTGAGATACCGAGATATATAGAGACACATCTGTGTCAGGTGAGCACGAAGTATGGGGGCAGAAACACCCTTATCACATATTTGTAAGAACCTACCCGGGTATGTAGAACGGATTAAGAAATATCATGACCAGTGGATCACAGAGTTGAAGGGGGAGGGGTTGCCTCAGATATGGCCCGAAGGGGGATCGTTTGATAAGAGTGTCCTAGATATGGTAGCCATGTGCATCTGCTTGAAATACAAGGGGAAGCAGTTACATAATAGGAGAGAAATATTAGACCTATGGAGACTGTTTGAAGAGGTACCCCCGCCTAGGAAAGGGAATTAGATCCTGATCTACCATCTACCACTGACAATCCACTAATGATACAAAAGGATGATAAGGTATTGCCAGAAGGGGAGCCACCGATAGAGTAACTAGGTTGTACCCAATACTAAATAAGCCAGTGCCCGCGGAGGGATACAGTGACCCAACTTATGTGCCCCCACCGACAACTACCACCACCCAAGGGCCAACAGCACCCCCGCCATATGAGAGTCATAGGGAGCGAGAACAGGTGAGCACACCAAGGGTGGACATAGAAAAATTAACAGGAGATTTAGAACCAAGGCTCTCTATAGCCAAAGATGAGCTCTCGAGAATAAAAAGCATATGTGAGCGGACTGCACTCAATACAGCTAGATCAGAGCTTGCATCCAGAGTGCAGAGTGAGAGTAGAACATTTGAAGACGGGTGGAAAAAAGGAGAGATACTGTTTAGGATACAGGAAGAACCAACACAAATAATTGAACTAGAGGAAAGAGAGGGGTGTACTGACAACGAAGAGAGGCCCGCAGGAGGCAGGGAGGAGCTACTATGTGATATAGGGGATGATTTAGAAGAAAGTGAAAGGCTAAGTATGGCAATGGGAGGGGGAAGCGAAGGGTTGGATGGCGCATGCTCAATGAGAACGATGGATGATGAGTGGACAGGGCGACTAAGGAACAGGTTGGGAAAAATGGCATCGTTAGGAAAATCAGGAATGAAGGTGAGTACTGATACAACGTCAAAGGGAAAGTTGCAGCTCCCACTAATACACAGGGGAGGAGGGAGGCCGAATTACATACCCTGGGCTCAGATGGATAAGGCCAATTCGTTAAACTTATTGCCCCCGCTATCAGGAGGGGCGAGCAAGTGGATAAATGCTTTTGAGAAACACACAGCCGGGGTACCTCTAGCGAGAGGGGACGTGAAAAGTTTGCTAGTATCAGCAGTTGGGGATCTGGCTGACAGAGTATGGGTTAAAGCTGGCTTCCCGGGAGTAACGTTAGACTGCGATCGCCATGATGGTGCCTCTTTCAACACAGTGCGTGCCAGGGTGTGGGATGCCTTGCGGGAAACGTTTCCAGATACCCCAGATTTGCAGTCAGTAATGCAATGTACAATGAATGACGGGGAAGATGCTATGGATTACATTTTTCGGGTCCAAGAGATGTGGAGAGCAGAAACGGGCACGCCCTGGTATCAATCGACATCATTATTTTACTTCATAATAAAGAGAGGGCTCCCAAAAGAAGTGCAAAAGGCACTTGACAAAATAGCGGGTATCGAAGCGAAAGGATGGCCCGAAATTCAGAGCATAATAGTGCACCACTGTAAGCGAATAAAAGAGAGGGAGAAGGAGGTGGCGCAGAGAAGATTGGCAGACAAAGCGAAACTAGTACAAACAAAGCTGGTGAAGGTCGCTGCAGTGGCCGCGCTCCCACACAGCAGGGAGGGAGATGAGGAAGAGGAGGGGCTGGTGGCAATACAAGGAAGGATGGCAACTAATTGGGCAGGAGCAGGGCAGCGGCAGTGGAACGAGCAGGAGCAGAGTGGAGGTCCACAGTGGCAAGAGTGGGCCCCTCGAGGGGGACGAGGTGGGTACAGGGGCTGAAGAGGAGGTGGACAAGGGTATGGGGGAATGGGAGGAAACGGATGGCAGGGTCCCAGAGGTGCGCAAGGGAGTTGTTGGAACTGCGGGAGGTGGGGACACTACTCCAGGGAGTGCAGAAGTAGACCAAACAACGGATTTCCAGAAGTAGAACATTATGGCCATCCCCATCCAGGGAGCCCATAGGGCCTCCCAATGGGACAACAACAAAGGGACCCAGGGCAGGGGTACCATGAACAACGACAGGGACACCAATACAGAACACAGAATCATCCACAAAACAATGACACTATGCACTACACGCCAGGCAACCCTTTCGCGACCACAGCAAACGGAGCCCCAGCACCAGCCCCCTATAGTGGCGTGTCGGTGGTTTCGGGGAGTGTATTCAATCAAGGGGGGGCAATGAGACACCCCGCATAGGACAGCCCACAGAGAACACTTGCATGTCCTGTTCTATCTACCACCTACGATGCAGCAGAGGAACCATTGGTAGGGGCGCAGATAGGAGACAAGCAGTTCATATTCATGGTGGATTCGGGAGCAGAGAAATCATGTATTAGGGAGGGCCGGTTCCCGTTATCTAACCGGAAGTTAGAGACGCAGGGGTTCTCTGGGGCTGTAATTGAAGTTCCTTACACAGAAGCTTTGGATGTGACAGTGGGGGGTAAAACTGTAAAAACACCCTTACTGTATTATGAACATTCGCCAATAAATTTACTAGGGAGGGACCTTCTTAGCAAACTCAACATGACAATATCATTCACTGAGAGAGGTATAGTGTGTTCAACACCAGGAATATGCCCATTACGTGTAATGCTGGTAGTACAGACTCACACAACTGCACCGGAAATACGTGGCCTGTCAGTGGACGAGAGAATGTTTATCGAAGGCTTAAGGACTCTGGCCCACGTAGTTCCTGAGCTGAAAAGGATGGATTGGAGAATACCCGCGGAGTTCCTCTTCCGCCCAATAGTGCACCCAGACATAGTACCATGATCAGTGGTATTAGACTTGCATGCTGTACAGGTATCTGCAAAAAGGATCGCTGTGATTGGTATGGACATAGACGGGTGTGAATGGCGCACAGTACTGTGCATCAATGCCGACATTGCCCTGCGAGAGTTAACTGATGAAGATCTCTTTTCTGATTTAGAAAGCGATGGCGAAATAATAATGGAAATAGCAATGCCCTGTGACATTTTGATTCAGGCTAGACAGATTCCTGTCCATTTGATGGCAGCGGTGGGAGCACCACCGTCATTCTTTGATGATGACATGCGACTAGTACCAAACAATTTGTGGACAACAGGCCCCCATGACGTAGGGTTGTTGCATGGAGTAACACCAGTGATAATTAAGCTCAAACAAGGGGCGATCCTACCCCGAGTGAAACAGTATCCATTGTCCCGCGAAGCTGAGGAAGGGATAAAAGAGAAAATAAATGCACTGCTAGCACAAGGGATAATAGTGCCTTCAAACTCCCCATGTAACACATGTATCTACCCGATCAAAAAGCAAAGGGAGGGGCTTGGAGGATGATCCAGGATTTACGCCCCCTAAACGACGTCATACAGAAAGAGTTCCCCTTGGTCCCGAACCCTGCATCAATATTATGCAGTATCCCGAAAACGGCATCACATTTCACAGTGGTCGATTTGAAAAACGCATTTTTCTCCATCCCTTTGGCAGAAGAAAGCAGATACCTGACAGCCTTCACACTAGGGGGAAAGAGATATGAACATTGCAGATTACCACAGGGATACTGTGAGAGCCCAAGAATATTCAACCGCATACTACACGAAGACTTAGGCAACTTATCAGTTGAAAGCACAATCATTCAGTACATAGACGATCTGCTCGTCTGCGCACAGGATGAAGAGACATGTAGAAAAGATTCAGTAACACTCCTGTCCCTGCTGGCAAATAAGGGATATAAAGTAGACAAGGAAAAGCTACAATATTGTCAGAAAGAAGTTCTATACTTGGGACAGCTAATATCAAAAGACGGGAAAAGAATAATACCTGACAGGGTAGAAGCAATAAGATCAGTAAGAGAACCCACAACAGTGAAAGAGATGCAGAAATTCTTGGGAATGTGCAAATATTGTAGAGCATGGATATTAGATTATGCAGCCTACACAAGACCCTTACTGCAAGCACTCAAGGAGGCACAACAAGAGAACAGGAAGATAGAATGGTCTGAAGAAATGAGCACCTCATTTAAGTCTCTAAAAGAGTTGATTTCAAGTGCTCCAGTACTCGCCAATCCTGATTATGAACGCGAATTTTACCTGTTCTCACACTGCAAGGGAACACTCATGACAGCTGTACTGACACAAAAGACTTCCCTAGGACACAAGCCGTTGGCTTACTATAGTGGAACTTTGGATGCGGTGATGCAAGGACATTTCGCGTGCGAGCAATCACTCGCTGCAGCCGCGTTCGCAATTGAGAAAAGCGCCACAATAGTAATGGGATGCCCCGTCACATTGTTTGTGGAGCATTCATTATTTGCAATACTGGAAAGGTCAAAGAGTACACTGACCACACAGCGAGCAACTGCATATGAAATAATATTGTCCAGCGCCAATATCCATGTGGTACGTTGCAGGACAGTGAATCTGGCAACATTCATTACAGAAGCATGCACACTAGAGGACATGCAAGAACACGATTGTGCGACTTACACAGGGGAAAGAGGGGAGGACACAGTGGTGTGCGAGAATGCCCTGAGTGAGGGGGAGGTGTACTTTGTGGACGGGTCAGCATCAATTGACATGGACATGGGAGAGAAACATGTGGGATTGGCAGTGGTGAGATTAGAAGAAGGTGAGTATGAGACACTAGTGCAGTACCGCCTCCCATCACATTTCTCAGCACAAGCAGCAGAACTCATCGCCCTAAAAGAAGCATTACATGCAGCTAAGCGTTGTGCAGTGACAATCTACACAGATTCAGCTTACATGACAACAACAGTACATGGAGGTCTGGCAAGATGGGGGCAGAGGGGGTTTCGACGAGCAGATGGGACTCCAGTGCAACATGCAGAATTGCTGAAGGAGTTAATTGAGGCCCTACGAGATCCCACAGTGGTAGCAATAGTGAAGTGCCAAGCACATACGTCCAACACAGATGTTGTGTCTTTGGGAAACGCGGCAGCGGACGCTGCTGCCAAGGAAGCTTCGTACTTTGAAAAACATGAAACAGGTGAGTATATGCTGCAACACAAGACAAACGAAGAGCTCCCAGAAGGGTACAATGCAATGCCTATATCACAAATACTAGAGTTACAGGAAGGAGCAAGTGAGGATGAAAAGATGATGTGGGTAAAACGAGGGTGCAGTCATTCAGCAACAGACTTACTCTGGCGACAAAATAACTCAGGAAAAGTGGTAATGCCAGTAAAGCTGTTAGAAATAGCGTTCCAACAATTACACTTTCCAGCACATAACACGAAACAACACATTGCAGCAGAAATACAAGAAGAGTGGTTTGTGCCTTGTCTTCAGGAGCACATATCTAGACTGACAATGGAGTGCACGACATGCCAGATATACAACTCTGGAATGACATTACGTACACTCAGGGGAACAATTCCAAAACCGATTGGGCCATTCAGAGAGCTGCACATTGACTACGCAGACATGGGAGAAAGGTGTAATGGGGCACGCTACATGATTGTGGTTGTATGCCCATTTTCGAGATGGGTGGAAGCAGGCCCATGTGCACAACCTGATGCCAAGAGCGCCGCAAAGTTCCTAGTAAGGGAAGTATTTCTGCGCTGGGGAAGTTAGAGACGCAGGGGTTCTCTGGGGCTGTAATTGAAGTTCCTTACACAGAAGCTTTGGATGTGACAGTGGGGGGTAAAACTGTAAAAACACCCTTACTGTATTATGAACATTCGCCAATAAATTTACTAGGGAGGGACCTTCTTAGCAAACTCAACATGACAATATCATTCACTGAGAGAGGTATAGTGTGTTCAACACCAGGAATATGCCCATTACGTGTAATGCTGGTAGTACAGACTCACACAACTGCACCGGAAATACGTGGCCTGTCAGTGGACGAGAGAATGTTTATCGAAGGCTTAAGGACTCTGGCCCACGTAGTTCCTGAGCTGAAAAGGATGGATTGGAGAATACCCGCGGAGTTCCTCTTCCGCCCAATAGTGCACCCAGACATAGTACCATGATCAGTGGTATTAGACTTGCATGCTGTACAGGTATCTGCAAAAAGGATCGCTGTGATTGGTATGGACATAGACGGGTGTGAATGGCGCACAGTACTGTGCATCAATGCCGACATTGCCCTGCGAGAGTTAACTGATGAAGATCTCTTTTCTGATTTAGAAAGCGATGGCGAAATAATAATGGAAATAGCAATGCCCTGTGACATTTTGATTCAGGCTAGACAGATTCCTGTCCATTTGATGGCAGCGGTGGGAGCACCACCGTCATTCTTTGATGATGACATGCGACTAGTACCAAACAATTTGTGGACAACAGGCCCCCATGACGTAGGGTTGTTGCATGGAGTAACACCAGTGATAATTAAGCTCAAACAAGGGGCGATCCTACCCCGAGTGAAACAGTATCCATTGTCCCGCGAAGCTGAGGAAGGGATAAAAGAGAAAATAAATGCACTGCTAGCACAAGGGATAATAGTGCCTTCAAACTCCCCATGTAACACATGTATCTACCCGATCAAAAAGCAAAGGGAGGGGCTTGGAGGATGATCCAGGATTTACGCCCCCTAAACGACGTCATACAGAAAGAGTTCCCCTTGGTCCCGAACCCTGCATCAATATTATGCAGTATCCCGAAAACGGCATCACATTTCACAGTGGTCGATTTGAAAAACGCATTTTTCTCCATCCCTTTGGCAGAAGAAAGCAGATACCTGACAGCCTTCACACTAGGGGGAAAGAGATATGAACATTGCAGATTACCACAGGGATACTGTGAGAGCCCAAGAATATTCAACCGCATACTACACGAAGACTTAGGCAACTTATCAGTTGAAAGCACAATCATTCAGTACATAGACGATCTGCTCGTCTGCGCACAGGATGAAGAGACATGTAGAAAAGATTCAGTAACACTCCTGTCCCTGCTGGCAAATAAGGGATATAAAGTAGACAAGGAAAAGCTACAATATTGTCAGAAAGAAGTTCTATACTTGGGACAGCTAATATCAAAAGACGGGAAAAGAATAATACCTGACAGGGTAGAAGCAATAAGATCAGTAAGAGAACCCACAACAGTGAAAGAGATGCAGAAATTCTTGGGAATGTGCAAATATTGTAGAGCATGGATATTAGATTATGCAGCCTACACAAGACCCTTACTGCAAGCACTCAAGGAGGCACAACAAGAGAACAGGAAGATAGAATGGTCTGAAGAAATGAGCACCTCATTTAAGTCTCTAAAAGAGTTGATTTCAAGTGCTCCAGTACTCGCCAATCCTGATTATGAACGCGAATTTTACCTGTTCTCACACTGCAAGGGAACACTCATGACAGCTGTACTGACACAAAAGACTTCCCTAGGACACAAGCCGTTGGCTTACTATAGTGGAACTTTGGATGCGGTGATGCAAGGACATTTCGCGTGCGAGCAATCACTCGCTGCAGCCGCGTTCGCAATTGAGAAAAGCGCCACAATAGTAATGGGATGCCCCGTCACATTGTTTGTGGAGCATTCATTATTTGCAATACTGGAAAGGTCAAAGAGTACACTGACCACACAGCGAGCAACTGCATATGAAATAATATTGTCCAGCGCCAATATCCATGTGGTACGTTGCAGGACAGTGAATCTGGCAACATTCATTACAGAAGCATGCACACTAGAGGACATGCAAGAACACGATTGTGCGACTTACACAGGGGAAAGAGGGGAGGACACAGTGGTGTGCGAGAATGCCCTGAGTGAGGGGGAGGTGTACTTTGTGGACGGGTCAGCATCAATTGACATGGACATGGGAGAGAAACATGTGGGATTGGCAGTGGTGAGATTAGAAGAAGGTGAGTATGAGACACTAGTGCAGTACCGCCTCCCATCACATTTCTCAGCACAAGCAGCAGAACTCATCGCCCTAAAAGAAGCATTACATGCAGCTAAGCGTTGTGCAGTGACAATCTACACAGATTCAGCTTACATGACAACAACAGTACATGGAGGTCTGGCAAGATGGGGGCAGAGGGGGTTTCGACGAGCAGATGGGACTCCAGTGCAACATGCAGAATTGCTGAAGGAGTTAATTGAGGCCCTACGAGATCCCACAGTGGTAGCAATAGTGAAGTGCCAAGCACATACGTCCAACACAGATGTTGTGTCTTTGGGAAACGCGGCAGCGGACGCTGCTGCCAAGGAAGCTTCGTACTTTGAAAAACATGAAACAGGTGAGTATATGCTGCAACACAAGACAAACGAAGAGCTCCCAGAAGGGTACAATGCAATGCCTATATCACAAATACTAGAGTTACAGGAAGGAGCAAGTGAGGATGAAAAGATGATGTGGGTAAAACGAGGGTGCAGTCATTCAGCAACAGACTTACTCTGGCGACAAAATAACTCAGGAAAAGTGGTAATGCCAGTAAAGCTGTTAGAAATAGCGTTCCAACAATTACACTTTCCAGCACATAACACGAAACAACACATTGCAGCAGAAATACAAGAAGAGTGGTTTGTGCCTTGTCTTCAGGAGCACATATCTAGACTGACAATGGAGTGCACGACATGCCAGATATACAACTCTGGAATGACATTACGTACACTCAGGGGAACAATTCCAAAACCGATTGGGCCATTCAGAGAGCTGCACATTGACTACGCAGACATGGGAGAAAGGTGTAATGGGGCACGCTACATGATTGTGGTTGTATGCCCATTTTCGAGATGGGTGGAAGCAGGCCCATGTGCACAACCTGATGCCAAGAGCGCCGCAAAGTTCCTAGTAAGGGAAGTATTTCTGCGCTGGGGAATTTGTGACGTAGTTCGCTCAGACAACGGCACTCACTTTGTGAACGAGCTCTTCAAAGAAGTGACGACACTATTGGGAATAAAACATAAATTGTGCTTGATTTATCATCCTCAAAGTAATGGCGTGGTAGAAAAGATGAACAGACTGTTAAAAGGAAGATTATCAAAATTGTGCTTCTCATTAAAGAAGAACTGGATTTACTGTTTGCCCCTTGCGCTGTTTGAGTTGAGAAATCAGCCAAGCAAGGACCACCATTTGTCCCCGCACGAAATCGTGACCGGGAGACGAATGCACACAGCACACTCCCCATTGCGCCAACACTCAGACGCGCATAGAAGCGCTGCGATATTGGGAGATCAGTTCACAGAATACTTGAAAAAGCTAACTAGGGCAGCGCACGCCATATCAAAGCAGCTCTCACCACCATTCACAAGAGAAGAAGGGAACACAACAGGATCCCTTACGGAACCTGAAACACAGGTACAATTGATGCCGGGAGAATTCATCTATGTCAGGAGCTTTGTGCGCCGGTGGAATGCACCACGGTTCCACAGGCCATACGAAGTGGTATTTTGCACTCCTACGGCTGTAAAAGTGAAGGGCCTTAAGTACTGGATACATTTGACGAATGTACGAAAGGCATATAATAGTGTGCAGGAAGAGGTGGATGACAGGGCACAGACAACAGCAAACAATACAAATGATAATAAGGAGTGAATGTGAACATGTGTATGACGGAAATGTACCTGATTGATAAAGTTGGTAGCGAGAACCATTACATTTAAGGGTATCTATAAAAATGCAAAGATTGAAAAAAAAAAAAAAAAATGTGGACTTATGTGTAAATGATAATGTGATAAAAATGTATAGTGTCTGCTCCCTTGTCTGTACAGCCCCAACCCCACTCCCCTACACACTTCCATTCCCTTTCCATGATATCTTGGCACTGGTAGTGCCAACAAAATGTTTACATGCATGCACTTAATGCACTTTTATATCTCAAACAGGAGCTACCATGGCATCTAACGGGCAGCCTGCAACGGATAGATTTATTAGATATAGAGAATTCTTAGCTGAGAGATGTAGATATTCGTATGAGTGTGGATTGTCTGTGTGCATTACATTATTTTTTACAATTATGTTTGGCCTGATTACGTATTGGTTCATAGCGTTCATCTCTATCGAGATGAGCGAGGGGGGAGGGATTAACAGGACTAATGTGACAAATGAAACAACAATTGCAAATACTAAAGAAGGTGATTTTTTGGTATGGGATGGGACTAAACTGGTATGGGGATATTATACGACACCATCCAATGCTGTCATCTCGAAAAATGAAGGTCTGCAGGGAAAAATGCAAAACAACACAATGCCCCCGCCAAAAGTGTCTGATTACAATGCCCGCAGTCTAAATTATCGTAACCCCTCTGCTATATTCTGGTTATATAACACCCCCACCAGCCAGCCCGCCCCCGTAACCAGAAACACACTGTTAGATGACATAAAGGAGGAAAATGAAAAAATGACAGCGACATATGAAATATTATATGATGATTGGGCAAAGGGGGGCGGGAAGGAGAAAGGGGGGCCCACATTGTCCATCGCCCATGAAGCAGGGAAATATATTAGACAAAGAAATACCAGACGGAAAAGGGAGATGGGGAGGAGGAAGCATGATGAGTATTATGGGTTAGGATTAGACAAAATGGAAGACCCACGACACCCCCACCAGACAAATAAATGGTATGCAGATATGAGTGCAACGACTAGACAAACAACAAATGAGAGCTGTTATGTCTGCTCCCTCATCCCCCATGCTTCAGGCACACCCAAAGTATTGTTACCCAAAGAGTTGCCTATTGTAGATGCCCAGTTTCTCCTTCATCTCACGTTGGGCAGAATTAAGAACACCTTCCAGGCACATGAAGTAACTTTTAGAATGTTGCAGAATGAAAAAAACTGTTATCCAAAGACAGTAGGAGTGGTATGTCTGGAAGAGCCATTTTTTATAATACAAGGGACACTTTTTTCAGACAACAAATGGAAGGATGAAGAAGTAATGTGCAAGGCTGAAGCATTGAGGGGTGTGGCACCAGAGAAACTGCAATGGATAGAAGAAACATGCACACCAGTATGCAAGGAACACATCTCAAAGCTGACTTGGGTAACGGCCATTGAAAAACCCTTCAAGCTGCAGAAGGAAATAAACTATGAACTGTGTTTTAAAGGAGACGGGAAAACCTCCATGGGGGCAAACAAGAACTGTAACAATACCCTCACCATCCCAGATCTGAGAAAAGGGACAGCGGCCCTCTGGATACGTATTGGGTATGTGGCAACCAGGCATACCTGCACCTCCCACAATCATGGAGTGGCAGCTGCTCAATGGCCACCCTACACTCCGCACTAATGGTAATCCCGGAAAGCCACATTGACGGAAGCAAGAAGACACGAGGAAACACCCAACGGGGTGCGGCCCAGCCAACTGCAGAACCACAAGTGTATGTCCTGTCTTCCGGGAACAAGGAAGGGGTGCTGTCCCGAAACAAACGATCATCGAACTATATATCAAAGGCATCATCGGAATTGCTGGCTCAGATCCCGGATAGATGTCGATTATTCAGCTCTGCAGAAACGTTCTTCGCCTCACTCATCCAGGCGCGAGCAAATGCAAAGTGGCTCCAAATCACATGTTGGGAGCTGATCCAGCTGGCGAATGACACGGAAGAAGGGTTTAACGTAATAAAAGTGGAACTAAGAGCACTACGGCTAATGACCATGCAAAACAGGTATGTCTTGGACCTGTTGACAGCGATGGACGGTGGTGTTTGCCGAAAAATCGGAAGTGCCTGCTGCACTTTCGTACCTTCTGAAGACGCAGACAACGGCTCCCTGTCCCATGTGATCAAAGCAGTACACAACCTAGGAGAAAGAATGAGAATGGAAGGTGGAGCAGAAGAAAGCACGTGGTTCGACAATATCTTCTCCTGTGTTCCAACGCGGCTGGGAATGACTGTGAAATTCTTGATGCCGGCTGTAGTATTCCTTCTCTTTATTTTTTGCCTGTGCCAGGTGGGTCTTCGATGTTGTGCTAACGCAGTACCGAATGGTGCAATGATGATGGTGACAATGGGCAACACCCGCGGTACAATACAAGCTATGCAGGAAGTACAGGTACAAACAGGAACAGATGACACGCCGAGATATCAGCTAGTGCCTACGTACCACGACAAGGATATAGTAGATAAATTGTGGCATACTACCATTAAAGAGCCCTGTATACTAGAATGGTACGAGGAGGTGTGGGTGGATTTGGAAGGGGAGAACGGTTGCATATACCTGACTTGTACCCCAGATGAATATGCTAGGAGAGGTGAGAGCCTGAGAGGGGTGTGCAGAGCATGGAGGCCCATAAAAGGCACACCTGCATGGGATGACGCAATAATTGATGAGTAAGAGTGCAGGAGATTGGAGGATTTAAAGAATTTGTTACTTAAGTAACGAAAGGGGGGAAATGTAGGGGAGGATTGGTCCAAAAGACCTCCCTCCCCTGCGTCCTCTCCCCCGGTGAGGTCCATGACTCGTCAGTGGCCCCCTCCTTACCACCAGGGCCCATGTGGTGGATGGGTCACCTGCCGAAGACATTGACCGAACCTGCTGAATTTAGCTAGGCCATGGAAACCATTTTGTCTAATAAAGATGGTTTGAGCCCTGCGCACCGCAGCACGGCCCCCACCCTTGGAGAGTTTCAATTATCCCTGTGGCCACAGCTCTCTGGCAGATCCGCTGAGAGCCCGTTCCCACGAACAAGACGGACATGAGCTAGTGTAAGATGCCAACACTGTAACAGTTCACCTTCCTCAGTGTGTCGCTGCTCCCAGCATGACCCGGCCAGCAGGGCCTGGGTGGAAAAAGAACTGTAGAATGATCTCTTGACAAAAGCAAAGTTTCCAAATACTGATGAGAAAACTACCTGCGATTAAAGCGTTCTCTCCACAACCTCTCTGACTAAGAACCTGTAAAATGTATAAATATGGCAGAATGTGTGCTCATACGATATTAGGAATGGAGCACCCACATCCCTGCAGTTATGCGCAAATAGTAAAAGCATCCCGGGGGTTGTCGTGTTATGTGTGTCATTGAAAAGATTGCAACCCACGATCCCGCGCCATAACCAAACTAATGCTGCTAGAGTGCAAAGAAAGACGAATGCAACCATATTGAGGGCTCACGTAAAGGGTGCACGAAAACGCCCCCTATGTGTGTATGTCCAAGCCCACTATGTGCCACTGCCATCAGTCTCAGTTGCGAGTTGTTTCTGTGTGCTCCACCAACCTTACTACTACCTCACTTACACGCAAATGTATAAGCATATAACAAAATTCTGTAGTTGTCAAAAACATAGTGTACAAGTAATGTGCTCGGATTGATTATGTAATGTTAAAACGTGAGCTTTGGAGTGACTCAATTAGTACTGTATATTATTTGAATGTTTATGCTTCTTCCACCAAGAATCGGCAACACACGAGGAAAATACCTTTGTGAGCACATGCAAGGCCATTCTCCCTCCCTCCCAGCGAAGTCTGCCAGACGAAAAAGCAGAGGCCTGTGCCGAGCTGCTCCACCTCCCCCAACTCGGCTAGAGCCGCTTCAAAGATTTGTAGTTTCCCCTACACCACCCAAGGCCACGGCCCGCCACCTGTATTATTTACAACCCAGCAGTAAACCTCCGCCTGAAAACACAAATCCAGAGGCGCCCTTTCTTAAGCTCCACGACCCACCGGCTCACCTTAGGTTAATGGCCCCTGTAAAATTAGGACATCCAATATTGTGGCAACATTACAGCAACACATCCATAATGACTTCTAACAAGACACGATGATATGGACCGCCTGTCCCATGCCCCGAGACCCAACCCCACGACCTACGATACCCGGTCAACAGGACACTGGTAATCATGTATTGATAAATCTCCAACAGACCCCACTCTAGGTGCATTCCTCCGGTGTTGCATTAACCTGTAGAATAACCTATTAGAAGATTTACTAAGGAAGATAATATTGCAAATGGTTGAATGACTGCGGTGTGCATGGTCTAGGGCAAGAAGTCAAGAAAAGACATTCATCTCTGACACGGACCCCAGTGGCACAACAACACCGCCCGGATGAACTCAGCTGACCTGCCAGGCCCAGCCCAACCCACGAGGCTAACCAGTGACGTCCTCCAGCTGCGGCCAACCACATCGCAGCAGCACCTATAGCTAGTCGTCGCCACCCAATCCCCACGAACTTGTGCCCCCTATAGCATGAAGGTTCTTATGACGTTTTTTGTAAATATATGCGCCTGTCTTTGCTAGTGTCAGACAGAGCGCTCTCGGAATTTGCAGAGTTCTTTGCATGCCCTATTTTGATTGATAAACTCCCATTTACGCTCACCCGCACTTTGTCTTGGCCTTATTCCCATCCTGGGAGAGTCCATTATTGTCTCTCATTGTGGGGAGGATCGTGCTGGCTGGGGACGCATGCCTTCATTAGATAGGCATTTTACAAACCCATTTGAAAGTTCAATAAACACCCTTGAACTGTGTTCACTTGTGTTTGTCTTACTGTTTGATACTATGCCTTCCTTACACTACCTAGCAAACAAAAACTAAATGACCTTGTGTCCAAAATACCCCTGGGCCTCACAATAATACATACAATCAAATTATACAAGGAACATATGGCTGATTTTTCGTTCAACAACATTTTTTGTAATTCAAAATCAAATGTTCTTAGACGTGTTCTTTGTGACCAGGGTTGTATTCTCTTCCCCTGGATCAATTCAGGTATACTATGGCATTCATGACCTGCCAGGGGGGCAGACATGGCCTTTAATGACCCGTCAGCCTGAGCTAAGGCACCCAGCCCAGGCAGTGAGCCATTAAAGGGCATGTCCGCCCTCCTAGCAGGGCATGAAAGCCATTCGCACCCCGGAGTTCGTCTGGGGTGTGAATGGTTTTCAACATTTTTAATCGGGAGATCTGTGCTGCTAGTCTTCCATCCCCATCTCTACTGCGGGCAGTTGTCCTTACGGCTCCTGGTAACT
Source organism: Ambystoma mexicanum (assembly GCF_040938575.1). NCBI lineage: Eukaryota > Metazoa > Chordata > Amphibia > Caudata > Ambystomatidae > Ambystoma > Ambystoma mexicanum. The sequence continues at coordinate 1,174,124,357 of NC_090926.1, read as the reverse complement.
CGTGCAAACTGGAAAACATGGTGGAATTGACGTGTAGAACTTGGGTTTGCATTTGAGGTAGAGGTAGAGGGGACGTTCTCTATTCCCTAAGTTGCCGGTTATACACATCCGAATGTGCCATTGACCAGTGAGCTTGGCTTTGTACATTGTATGAGGCGGCTGGGTGTCTCTCAATTTGGGGACTTATTTCCAGGAAGACAGTTCCTCACCATGGATGTGTTTAGAAAAAAGGGGAATGTTAGGACCTTATATTTGTTTCTGTATTTTAAATTGAAGAAATACTTAAAGGCATTGTTCCCGTCCTTTCCGAGGCAACTGGAAGTGGCTACTATTTTCAACAGAGTAATAGGGTTAAATCGACACGGTAAAGCTTGTGTCTGGCCTCTATGGTAAAATAATTCATAGTAGGGTACGGTGGGCAGAGACAGCCTGGGTGATGAGATTACTGAAGAGGTGTGGCGATATTGTTGCGGACAAACTAGGAAAATAGCTAGCAATTGTAGGTTTAGGCTCATACATTTCAAATATCTCTACCAGTTCTACTATGCACAAAATACTTTCCAAGCACTCTGAATGAGTGTGTTCAGTGAGCGGCTTCACCTGAGGATGTTTTGCATGTGGCATGAAGCAGCCCCCAAGTGATGGAATTTTGGGAGGATGTTTTTGCCATAATCAGTGTCATTATTGGGGAGCAGATGTATCTCGCACCAATGCTGGCCTTGTAGGGATATAGCACTCAAATAGTGGGGCATGTACGGATGTTTGAGGGCTGCTACTACTCTTTGCCAAGAGGAGAGTGGCAATGGTCTCGGGTAGGAAAAAATGACCAATAGAACAATGGAAGGAGGACATTCTGTATTGCAATGAGATGGAGTATGGACTGTGCTATACTTAGAGACATTTGGGGTCCCTATAAACAATATCTTATCTCACAAGCACAGGAGACTGTGTCTGGATTAGAGGATGGTATAAACAGAGATATACTTGGCAGGAGGTGTGGTTGTGATCGCTGGGAGAGGCATATGTATTGATATTTCTGTTTATATAGCCTGTTGAAGTCAGGATTATTACTGTGAAGGAAGCTGGCAATGACTGTTGACTACTGGAATGTTCATTTATGTAACACGGGAGGGGATTACATGTTGTAATGTGACTCGGGAGGTGGAATGCCAAACCATTGCTTTTTTTGTTGTTGGTGGTCATGAAAATAATACAAACATTTTCTTTAAAAATAAAAAAGGGAAAACGACTGAAAAGTAAAAGACTTTCCTATTTTTAAATGTATGCAGTACACATTATAAGAAAGCCCTGGCAGGATAGTGTACCAGGCAGAGCCAGCATTAGAAATATAAGAAGATATCACATTTTGACAGGGGCGCAGAGCCCACATGAGAAAAGCCCTGGAAAGAAATTAGACCAGGCTAAGTAAAGCTGCAAGTGTGTGCGTTTAAGAAAGTCCTGGCAGGAGAGTATACCAGGCAGTTGCAAGTGTATTTAAGAAAGCCCTGGCAGGAAAGTATACCAGTCAAGTGTGTTCACATAAGAAAGCCCTGTTAGGGAAGATACAAAGCAAGGACAAACTGAACAAGTGTACAAGAAAGACATTACCCAACGGCATCCTGAGAAGGATATATAAGGACTAGTCAAAGGCTGTATGAAACCAAAGAGCGGAGGAGTGAAAACCTGACAGGAGAGTACACCAGGTTTCCTTACAAGATACAGATAAACAGCCAAGTTGTTTTGTGTACTGCCCTCACTTCTTTTCCCCCTGTAGCCTCCGCTTGGGTGGTCAGGGAAAGGTCATCGCTTTTGGATCCTGACCATGGGGTGGATATGGGACGGAGGATCACCTGGGTGGAGGAGACTTGGGGAGTGCGGAGAGGATGTCCTTAGGTAAAACATGGTATCCCCCATTCCCCTTTCACAGTGAACCCTCTAGCCCTCAAGCCTTTATAGGCTTTCGTCAGACCTTTCCTTGTTCTTCCCCCGAAAACCTTCCCCAAAACATACCAGTATGCTACTCGGATGCAGAAGAGGATAACTAGAACAACACATCCTCATGTTATTAATGCAGACACATATCAACCCCAGCCAGCTACTGTTACGGGGACAGGTAGGACCACAAGAGTAAAGCAGGACTAGCACTTTAGTTGTTTGTGGGCTAGTCCTTTTTGGAATAATCTTGGAGGCTGGAACTTTAAAAGCCGGAATCAAGATGGAAATGGAGTCAGTTGTGGAGGCAGAGGCAGCAGCTGGGAAAGCAACTCCAGGTCAGCGGTGTGGCAAGCAGAGTGCTCGAGACCCGTGTCCAGATGCAGAGTTTATGCAGTAGCAAACGAATCCAAGGTGTGCTCGGAGCCGGTAGCAGTCCGTGAGAGTGAGACCAGCTTGACTGAGAGAAGCAGTCACAAGAATCCTGATCTGTAGGTGGAGCATCACTAGGCCGCCATGCCACAAAGAGGCACTGTGAGAGGAAGGCGAGGTAATGCATGGGAAGGTGGAGACCCTTGGCAGCTGAGAACTCGCAACACCATAAGCTCCAACCGGTGAGTGTGGGAAACACCGGGCTAGCAGGCAAATATGCGCTGAGCATTATTTTGAATACCGAATGAAATGAAGACCTTTACAAGTACTTACAAATATTGCACAGAGCCATTACAAGTCCTTTTGAATAATGAACGAACTGAAAGTCAGGATTGAATACCGCACAGAGCAATTACCAGTACTTTTGAATAACAAACGAACTGAAAGTCATGTCTTGGAAGGATAGCTCAGCTGCAACATGCTCGCCTTGGAAGCAACACAACACGGAGCAACACAGGTTCGATCCCCAGGTCTGTGCTTAGAAACCTCTGGGTATTAAGCATGTCATAAATAACCTATCATATCATATCATATAAATACTTTTGAATACCGAGCAGAGCAAAAGCAACTTTTGAGCACACGTGAGTGGAGTGAAAGAAAGATGTTGAAATTAGGGATACAACGAACTGTATTTTTTTAAACATAAGTATTGGCAAAGTTAAGATAATACCCAGAAGGGTATGGTATGAGAAACCAGGTATTGGCCAAAGCCAAAAGAGTTCAAGGAACTGCATATTATGAGGCAGCATTGGCAAGAGCCAAGAGAAGCCAAGAAAGGGGACTCAGTTGTGTGACCTGTAATGGGGTGAGCGTGTGGTCCAACAACTGCGCCTAGACCGAGTGGCCCTGCATCGAAGTAGTGTTGATGGAAATAAGCCAAGAAAGGAGATCGGTTGCGTGACCTTTAATGGGTGAACTGTGTGGTCTGACAACTGCGTGTAGACCGATGCCCCTGATTAGAGAAGCCATTGAAAGTATCCATAAAGAAGTTTATGTTCTGCAACAACCATTTGTGTAATTTTGAAATGAAGATATTGAACCACCTATGTGAATGTAACGCTCACCTGATTCTCGCAGAGGCGCCGGTCTTGACTGGGCGACTACCGTATTTTCAAAGGTGATGTGCAGCACCCGGTTGGCTCTTTGGGCTGGACCTGTGTGCCCTGTATGCCTGACATGCAGAGAGGATGTCTGCAGATAGAAAATACGGGGTTAATGAACTGGGGTTATTGGGGTGTCCCTATCTCTTTCCTCTTCTCCTCTCCTGTAGACCCCCACAGGTTAACGCTCTCACCTTAGGTAAGTGAATGCCGAGCTCTCCATCTGCCTCGGGGCAGGGTGCTGTAACCAGTTCCTTCACTGGATAGGTAGCGCAGGCCTCTTGACTTCAGAGGACTGCTGTCCGTCGTTTACTGCACGAACGGTAAGTTTCGAGTAACTCAAATGTCTTTAAAGTCTTTAATAATGATGTCTCTTGTTTTGCAGGGTTCCGGCGATGGCGGATGACGGGCTGAAGTGAGTTGAAGATGGAGCCCGTGTGATGAATAGAAGCGCCTGGAAGCACGTAAGTAAGCGCTTGTTGCCAGCTTCACGATGCGCTCTAACTGTCTTTTATTTTGCAGGTACAAGTTCGGAGCGGCTGCAGGGTGCCGGGATAGATGTGGAAAGGAGTAATGGCACGTGAGTATTAAAGTTCCCCAATGTCTTTAAACACACCTTGTTTTGTCTTTCAGATGCGGGATGCAGCGCCGACGGCCTCCGGAGCGTGCAAAGAGTTGGTAAGCTTTTGTCTTTCAGATGCCGGAATGCAGTGTGAAGACCTCCGGAGCGCACGAAGAGTAGGTAAGCCTTTGCCTTTCAGATGCCGGAATGCTAACCTGTTCTTTCTTGTCTTTATAGGAGTTGCTGAAGACTGGATTCAGGATGGTAAGCCTTTTTCCTTAGGCCCAGGACCGGATGCAGAAGACACGATGAGCGTTCTGCTGCAGAGGGTGCAGAATAACGCAAAGCAAGATTCATCCACCGGGTGTGGTTTAAATAGCCTCCTGTAGTGCTTAGGTGTCTTCTTCCACAGCCACGCCTAAGTAAGAAAAGAGTTCCTGGTAAGAAAAGAGTTCCTGCCTTCCAGAAGAGTTCCAGTGTTCTGAATCTAGGGAGTGGCTCCAGCCCCACCCAACAGGAAAAGTAGTTCCAAACAGAAGAGGATCAGAGACTCAACTGGCAGGCAAGTAAGCAGCATGGTCTGCTGCAGGTAAGTCCACCCAAGCATTATGAGCCCGGCGCTTCCAGCGCTGGGACTGGGCATATTTATGAGCCTGGTGCCACTGGCGCCAGGACTGGGTCCAAAAGGTCCCAATTGGGACTGGTTGGCACTCGGAACCTGGGTTATGGATCTGCTTCCAAGGGAGTTGGGAAAACCCTGACCTTTTGGAAGCAGAGACCATGACAGTACCCCCCCTCAAGGCCCCTCCCAAACCGGGCTTCTCCGGGGGTTTTGGCTTGTCAGGAAATGTTCGGTGAAATCTTTTGATTAGGCGAGGCGCGTGGACATATTCAGCAGGTTCCCAGGATCTCTCTTGGGAGCCGTAGCCTTTCCAGTCAATTAGGTAGAATAGTTTAGATTTGGAGATCTTGGAGTCCAGAATGCTTTTGACTTCAAACTCGAGTTCTCCATCAACTAGGATAGGTTTTGGAGATTGGGTTAGTCGGGTTTGAGGTTGCACGGGTTTTAATAGAGAGACGTGGAAGACCGGATGTATCTTCATGTGCGGTGGCAAGTCCAACTTGACCGCTACTGGGTTTACTATGGTAGTGATGGAATAGGGACCAAGGTATCTTGGGTTGAATGTGCGTGGCCCTTTTAGAGATAGATATTTGGTGGATAACCAGACTTGATCCCCTACTTGGTAGTGAGGGGCTTCCTTCCGATGTTGATCTGCTCCTTTCTTGTATTGTTCTTTAGCCCTTTGAAGGTGAGAAACAGCTTCCTTAAAGGCTTGGGTGATTGTAGAATGCAGGTAGTCTACTGCTGGTGTTTCAAGATCTTGGAGGGGATCCAACTCCGAGGTTCGAGGGTGACTGTCGTACAAAAGAAAAAACGGGGTTTTCCCAGTTCCCGAATGGACAGAGTTATTGTAGGCATACTCGGCTATCCAAAGGATATCTTTCCAAGTTTTTTCAGTTTGTTGCAGCATGCAGCGTAAATACTGTTCCAGAGTTTGATTGGTCCTCTCGGTTTGTCCGTCGGTCTGAGGGTGGTGACTGGTCGATAGTCTCACATCAATTTGAGCCGACCGACAGCAACTTCGCCAGAAATGAGAAATAAATTGACTACCTCGATCCGGAATTAGAACCGAAGGAAAACCGTGCAGTCGGACGATGTTTTCGAGAAATTCTCGGGCCAGAGTTGCTGCTGTTGGCAAGCCTTTGAGCGGAATGAAATGCGCCATCTTGGAGAATAAGTCCACGATTACTAGAATCGTATTGTGTCTGGAGCATGGAGGTAGATCGGTGATGAAGTCCATAGAAAGCGTATGCCAAGGGCGAGGTGGGATGTCAATAGGGCGTAAGAGGCCTGCTGGTCTTTCCTTTTGACTCTTGCTTTGGGCACATACTCCACAGGACATTATAAAGTCTCTGATATCTTTTTTCCAAGACGGCCACCAGAAGTAGCGCTTGATCTTTTCTGAGGTCTTGGCTATACCGGGATGACCTTCCATTAAAGAGTCGTGATAACAAGAGATTACTTTTTTCTGTAAATCTGTGCTGGGTAGGTATAATCGTTCTTGGAAATACAATAAGTTGTCCTTTACTGCAAAGCCCTTTCCCTGCAGATGCCAATTCTGTATGTCTGCTGGAGTTACCAGTTGCCTGGCTTTATCCTTAACTTCCTCTATGGATTCTGTGGCGATTACACCCAGAATTCTTTGTTCGGGAATGATTGGTACAGGTTTAGGGTTGATCAAGTGTTCTTCCACTCCCATCCGAGAAAGGGCATCGGCTTTACCGTTCTTTGTACCAGGTCGATAGGTAATTATGAAGTCAAACTCGGCAAAGAATAATGCCCAACGGAGTTGTCTAGAGGATTGGGCTTTTGCGGTTTTCAAATATTGCAGGCTTCGGTGATCCGTAATCACAGTAACGGTGTGTCGGGCTCCCAGCAGATAATGCCGCCAAGCCTTAAAGGCAGACTTGATAGCCAGAAGTTCCTTGTCAGTAATCGTGTAATTGACTTCAGGAGGCGAGAATTTGCGGGACCAAAATGCCACGGGATGCAACTGATTGGTTACCGGGTCCTTTTGTGATAGAACTGCCCCCATGGCAAGGCTTGAAGCATCAGTTTCCACGATGTAGGGGAGTTCGGGGCGAGGGTGTTTTAAGATTGGTGCAGAGATAAATTTAGTCTTCAAATCCTGGAAAGCTTGTTCCGCCTCGGTAGATCATTCAAAACGTTAGTTTTTCTTTAACAAGGCAGTGATGGGCTGGACTATTCGAGAGAACTCGGGGATAAACCTGTGGTAAAAGTTAGCAAAGCCTAACATGCTTTGCACACCTTTTACGGAGGATGGTGATGGCCATTTGAGAACTGCATCGACCTTCTTTGAATCCATACGCACTCCGCTAGGTGATAATATGAATCCCAAGAATTCAACTTCAGTCACGTTGAAAACACATTTTTCCAACTTAGCGAAAAGTTTGTGTTGACGCAATCTTTCGAGGACCATTTTCACGTGTTTCCGATGTTCAGATTCCGATGAAGAATAAACGAGAATGTCGTCGATGTAAACACCAACACACACATCTATGAGCTCTCTGAGGACATCGTTCATAAAATATTGAAAGGCGGCTGGGGCATTGCAAAGTCCGAAGGGCATGACCTGATATTCAAATAGCCCATACTTGGTGCGGAAGGCCGTCTTCCATTCATCTCCCTCTTTTACTCGTACCAAGTGGTAAGCTCCTCTAAGATCCAGCTTTGTATATATGCATGCTTTTCTGACTTGGTCCAGGAGTTCAGGGATCAAAGGTAACGGATATCTATTCTTAACGGTGATCTGGTTCAGGGAGCGATAATCGATACAAGTTCTAAGGTCTCCTTCCTTTTTTGGAACGAAGAACAAAGCTGAAGAGGCAGGGGACTTGGAAGGACGAATAAACCCATTTGCCAGGTATTGATCCAGGTATTGTCAAAGGTGAAGGTTCTCAGGCTCGGTGAGGGCATAAATTCTACTACAAGGAGGAGTAGATCCAGGTATCAGGTCTATCTGGCAGTCATAAGACCTATGAGGAGGTAGAGAGTTAGCCTGCTCCTTCCGGAAAACATCTTGGTATTCTAGGTATTCGGGAGGTAACTGGGGAGTCTCTGAAGAAATTGCTGCCAGTGCAACACCAGGTGGAGGGTGACAAGTAGAGACACATTCTGGAAACTGGACCGTTCTTGCTCGCCAATCGATCAGAGGATTGTGTTTCTCTAACCAAGGTATTCCTAGAATAATCTGGAACTGAGGGGCCTTGATCACATCGAACACGATCTTCTCATGGTGTCCATCTTGACTTACTAGCGTCACCTCTTGAGTGGTATGCGTTACTGGCCCGGAGGCTATCTCCGTACCATCCACCGTAGTAATGACGTCCTTTACAGCCTTGGGACAAAGAGTTAGATTCATCCACAAAACCATTTCATGATCCACATAATTGCCGATGGCACCGCTGTCGACGTAAGCTTCAATTGCATGTAATCGATCCGGATTATCAGGGCTAATGAGGACCATAGGTATCACGAAATGCGAGGTCACGGAACTGGTTTTCACGCTCGGCAAGAGGACCTCTATTCTTGTCAGGCGCGGTCGTTTCCCTGCTCAGAGTTTGTAACTGTGGTAACTGCAGCTCCTACTGCCTTCTTGGCAGGTTTCACCGGACAGTCTCGAAGAAAGTGCCCTGAGTTTCCGCAATATAGGCATAATTGCAACTGTTTTCTCCTTTCCCTTTGTGTTAGAGGACCTTTCAGACCCCCTATTTGCATGGGTTCCCCTGAGTCCACTCCTTTGGATGGAGTTGGCGGTTTGGAAAATACTCGAGCATCAAACTTGGAACGATCGGCCTTCCTGTTCTGCAGTCTGTGATCTATTTGAACGACCAAGTCTATATAATCCGAACAGTCTTGTGGGGGATTCACTACTTGGGCTAAAACGTCTTTGAGCTCTCCACGTAGACCTCTATAAAACAGCGTAATCCTTTTGTCCTCAGGCCATTGAGTTTCCACTATTAGTCTATTGAAAGATGCAATATAAGCCAAAAGGTCTTGATTACCCTGTCGCAACGAAAGAAGCTCATTGTCCAAGGCCTGCCCCTGTGCATGTCTTGCGAACAGTTTTTCCATACTAAGCTGAAAGGCTTGAAAATCATGGAGAACCGGATCATCTTGATTAACTAGAGGGATCGACCAGTCTGCCGCATTGCCACTAAGGTACGAAAGTACAAAAGCTACTTTAGCTTGATCAGTTGGAAAGGCTGCTGGCCGGCATAAGAAGTGCAACCGGCACTGATTGATAAATACCGCAAACCTCTTTGGGTCACCAGAAAATCGTTCGGGCGGAGCCAAAGGTACATTCCCAGGTAGGTTGATCTGCACTGGATTCATAGAGGATGTTGAAGGAAGATTTGCCCCTGATGCGGGTAGCGGGGTCTGTCCGGCTTGTGACTGTAGCAATTGTCTAGCAAGATCATCTGTTCTCTCCTTGGAAATAATTAGTTCCCTTCTTAGAGCGTTCGTTTCCTGACGAGCTGCATGCACTTCTGCCCTTAGTTCCCCAAGTAACCGGGCTAGGTGGTCAGTATCCGAGGTTTCCATAGCGCCTGGGCGAGAGTTTTGCGGTAGGCTTTGCGTTCTGTAACGCTCACCTGATTCTCGCAGAGGCGCCGGTCTTGACTGGGCGACTACCGTATCTTCAAAGGTGATGTGCAGCACCCGGTTGGCTCTTTGGGCTGGACCTCTGTGCCCTGTATGCCTGACATGCAGAGAGGATGTCTGCAGATAGAAAATACGGGGTTAATGAACTGGGGTTATTGGGGTGTCCCTATCTCTTTCCTCTTCTCCTCTCCTGTAGACCCCCACAGGTTAACGCTCTCACCTTAGGTAAGTGAATGCCGAGCTCTCCATCTGCCTCGGGGCAGGGTGCTGTAACCAGTTCCTTCACTGGATAGGTAGCGCAGGCCTCTTGACTTCAGAGGACTGCTGTCCGTCGTTTACTGCACGAACGGTAAGTTTCGAGTAACTCAAATGTCTTTAAAGTCTTTAATAATGATGTCTCTTGTTTTGCAGGGTTCCGGCGATGGCGGATGACGGGCTGAAGTGAGTTGAAGATGGAGCCTGTGTGATGAATAGAAGCACCTGGAAGCACGTAAGTAAGCGCTTGTTGCCAGCTTCACGATGCGCTCTAACTGTCTTTTATTTTGCAGGTACAAGTTCGGAGCGGCTGCAGGGTGCCGGGATACCCACTGGGTTAGATGTGGAAAGGAGTAATGGCACGTGAGTATTAAAGTTCCCCAATGTCTTTAAACGCACCTTGTTTTGTCTTTCAGATGCGGGATGCAGCGCCGACGGCCTCCGGAGCGTGCAAAGAGTTGGTAAGCTTTTGTCTTTCAGATGCCGGAATGCAGTGTGAAGACCTCCGGAGCGCACGAAGAGTAGGTAAGCCTTTGCCTTTCAGATGCCGGAATGCTAACCTGTTCTTTCTTGTCTTTATAGGAGTTGCTGAAGACTGGATTCAGGATGGTAAGCCTTTTTCCTTAGGCCCAGGACCGGATGCAGAAGACACGATGAGCGTTCTGCTGCAGAGGGTGCAGAATAACGCAAAGCAAGATTCATCCACCGGGTGTGGTTTAAATAGCCTCCTGTAGTGCTTAGGTGTCTTCTTCCACAGCCACGCCTAAGTAAGTTCCTGGTAAGAAAAGAGTTCCTGCCTTCCAGAAGAGTTCCAGTGTTCTGAATCTAGGGAGTGGCTCCAGCCCCACCCAACAGGAAAAGTAGTTCCAAACAGAAGAGGATCAGAGACTCAACTGGCAGGCAAGTAAGCAGCATGGTCTGCTGCAGGTAAGTCCACCCAAGCATTATGAGCCCGGCGCTTCCAGCGCTGGGACTGGGCATATTTATGAGCCTGGTGCCACTGGCGCCAGGACTGGGTCCAAAAGGTCCCAATTGGGACTGGTTGGCACTCGGAACCTGGGTTATGGATCTGCTTCCAAGGGAGTTGGGAAAACCCTGACCTTTTGGAAGCAGAGACCATGACAGTGAACTAGTGAAAGAAAGAATATCAAGAGAACTGGCAAGAGTCCCAAGGTACTGTACTGTTTTGAGAAAGCTGGAAGATTTGAACTTGTGGGGAAGTGACCCCGAGTATCTTGTGAACTATTTTGAACTTGGGAAACTGATTACAAGCCAAGAGCTGGAAAAAGCCCTGAACTTTATTTTTAACACTGCTCATTTTGAGGCTGACACCCCTACACATTGTATACAGATAGTTGTGAGGGCAAGTATAGATTTTGGACACAGAAATCCATTTGATTTGGACGTCCTGACAAAGATTAGCCCTAGCTTTCTTTAGGAAGGGACATCCACCTTAGCATAGGGCAAGTTAGGCCATCCTGCTATTTAAGTTAATAAAGCCTTTTTGTGAACCAAACTTGAACCAGTGGTTTTTGTCTGCTTCATTATGTCTTCACAGTACCAGTTGTGCTGTGAAGCACGAGGAAAACTCAAGGAATGGATATCATTAAATAGACAACAGAGGGAAGAGAAATCCAGGAGAAGGGAACACCCTTTGGAATAAGGAACTCCATCCCTTCTGCAACCTTTGTGCTGGAGTTATGCATTTTCCTTTTTGAACATTTATGAACGACTCAAGGCCAGAGACCTTATCCTTTTCATCTTAGAGTTTATTTTGTTACAATGTGATGGACAGAATAGTACTTTGGGCATGGGACAGGTTTGTTTTGCACATTTTGACCTATCAGCAACTTAGTTTTGGTTTTAGGTAGGGAAACACCTCAAGAGAAGGGACTGAGAGGCATTTCCCCACCCACTTTCATTTTCATAAAAGCCTTTGACTGAAACCATGAATCACTTGTGTCTGAGTCTCATTCCTTGACTTTGCCTGGCATACTCTCCTGCCAGGGCTTTTCTCATGTGATTCGCTTTACACACTTGCAAACTTGACTTTGCCTAGTATACTATCCTGCCAGGGCATTCCACATATGATTCGCTTTACACACTTGCAAACTTGGCTTTGCCTTGCATTCACTTGTATATTTCTCACATTTGCTTTTTTATTATTCTGAAGACATTGGGCCTCATTACACGGTAGGCGGTAGCCCTGGTGCTATTAGCGCCATGGCTACCCCCTTACCGCATTCCGGGTCCGTGTTCCTGGAATAGGGACATACCGGGTCATTCCGACCTTGGAGGACCCGGTAAGTCCCCATTCCAGGAACCATTCCCCATTCTCATTTGAACCCCCATAGGGCTCAATGGGAATGGGGAAGGAGCTAATAATGGTACCGCAATTTGCGGTACTGTTATTAGCTCTGAAGTCCCTTAGCGGGTCCCTCCCCTAACGCCTGGTGAAACCAGGCGTTAGGGGAGGGACCCGCTAAGGGACCTCGTAGTAGGGTGGTAAGGGATTACCGGCATCAGTGCCCTTACCGGTGCCGGTAATCCCTTACCGCCTACCGTGTAATGAGGCCCATCTAGTCACAAATTACCCTTCATTCACTTCGCTTGCTTTCATCATCCTTGATAAAGTTCCTGGAGTGCCCCGGTGACCCAGTGTCCCTTCTCAGAACTCAACGTCTTTTCTTGGCATTCGTCACCTCTACCGCAGTAAATGGGTTGCAGCATTCCAGGGTCCAGCTTTCTTTTCACAGACTTGTTGGCTTCGTTCAGCTGCTCCCGCCTTGCTGTGGAGCCCTTCCCTGTGTTCGGGCAACTTCGGAACTGTTGCCCCGCTCCCGTGGCTATTAGGGAGATTTCCCTCTTCTTCCTATCATGGTTCTGATATGGCAAACCAGCATCTGCAGTCTTCCTTTCTTCACCATCCCCCTGAGCTGGCTGGTCCATGGTCTGCTTTGTGGCTCAGTTGTCCTGCACCGAGAGGATCAAGCTTTCCCAGGCAACGTCTCTGCTCTCCAGGCTGGTTGGGATTTTTAAATGTCTGGACACCTATCACACGTTTGCAAACACTAGAGCGTGTGATGTGCTTCCCAGACTCATTTATTACCATTACCCCGTTCAGTTTCCTTGTCCCAGTGTTTCTATACGTATGGGATTGATAGGCAGTTCTTGGTAGCTTACTCATGGAGTATTGAAAAATCCCATTAGTAAATTTGGTGGAGGTTTGAAGACAACAATCACTTTAAGCCATGAGAGCTTGGGATGTGGAGGGTACTTCCCTAAAAGGGAAAGAGGGTTGTATGCTTTCACCTGATGATACTATATCATCCCCCTGAGGGTTGTCTCACCCCATGTGGTGCTCCCGCACATAGCCGCCCCCAGGATCTGTTAGAGACTGCCGTACCCTGGCCACATGGGTAGAGGCTAACTCTGGGAAAAGGGCGATAAGATCACAGTTGTCACAAATAAAACGTCTAAACTCAAAACATACTCATCACTTGGAGAATAAGGGTGACATTTTTTTCTACGTTTTTGCATCAGGACCATCATCATTCTCAACACGGATCTGGTAAGTCAGGCTGCTCTTAATTCATGCAGCTGAGCAACACATTGTATAAGTGCTGCCAAAATCAATGCAATTAAACAAAAAAGAGGAGCGCACCAGGTGCAAGAAAATAACAGTTTTATTTTGCAATATGTGAAGGCATCATGAAGCCAGTCACAGACAATAGCCTCAAAGTTCAAACAAAGGATATTTATTAACTTAAAGGTCAGGGTGGTTGAGGGCCTAACTTGCCCTATGCTAAGGTGGGATTTCCATACCTGAATGAAACGAAGGAAAGTCTGAGTCAAAGAGTTCAACTTAAAAGTCTGCCTGTGTCCAAAACCTATACTTGCCCTCACAACTACAATTAACCAATGTGTAGGGATGTCAAAGTCCAAAGGAACAGTGTTTGACTCAAAGTTCTGAGCTTCTTGCAGCTCCCAGATTTCGTTCAGTTTACCCTCCCCAAGCATAATGAAGTTCCATGAAAAATTCTCAAAGTTTTCCTTTCTCCAATTCAAGGTGATATAGTTCAGAACCAATCCTTGGTGTTCCCTTGCCCAAGTTTCAAGTAACACAATCCAAAACAAAGGGATATTGAGACTCTGGTCCCAAGGCAACAAGTGTAGTCCCTTAGGTCTCAGGGTTCCTTCCCCAAGACGTCAATGTCTTTAATTACACTTGTCTTAGTCCTTTCAGAAGTCTTTAACACAACACCAGGTCAACGTAACCCTCATTCTGGCTTGCCTCGCCAGCTCTGTCGCAGTGGTTTCGGTGGTTTTGTTTCACTGTGTGCTTAGCTTTCACTTTTAGGGCTCTCTGGTCCAGGCGCCGTTGTCAGATCACAGAGTCCACCCATCACAGGTCGTGCATCCAGGTCCCCTTGGATCCTCACCACAAACACACAGGTTACTTGGTACTTTTTCCTGTACATCAAGTCACTTTCACTTAATTACTTTTATTGGGCTCTTGGCTTAGGGTATATTCTTGAACGCCTCTGGCTAATCATTAGTCGCATTGTGCCGCTGACACCATGTATCACACACCTCTTGCCAAACTGTAGCCTTGCCACACTGCATTCACTCATTAAAGTTCATTGTTTGCCATCCCTCAGCCTTTAATGTAATAGACTTCAAGGTTTGGGTTAATTCATTATACCACATGTATTTAAAGTGTACTTTCAGCACAGAGTTCAGTGTTCTGTTATGTTGCTTAATTAAGTTCAGTATTCAATGTATATGTGTTCTCTTTAATGTTGAATTGCTATTTAATTCAGTATTCAATATGCGTTGGGTTTTAAATGTTCCATGCAGTTCAGTATTCAATATGCATTGGGATTTCAAATGTTGAATTTCCATTTAGTTTGGTATTCAATATGCACTTAATTGTTCGCTCTTATGGACCGTTAATCGCTTGTGGTCCTTTAGTCTCTCCCCGGTGCTGGAGCGCCTCTACGACACTCGCCTGCCTTCTATGCATCCTCTCGGCGGTTCCTGCGGCTTCCTTTCATCTCTTGAAGTCGGGAAAACCCACTATTACGAGCTCCTCTCATTCGCTCTGTGCTCTGTGCTTCACAACGGCACCTCCGATGCTTATTTCCAGATGTGGATATCTTCCTCCGCATTCCGGCTTCTTAGCAGCTGCTGCTCTACAAGCTGAGGTTTGGAGGCTCCCAGACTTGTGGGGACTACGGAGTCCACTTACATTGGGTCCCATTAGCCTGACCCTCACAGTTCCTTACAGGAATCTTCTTCGTCATAGTACCAAAGTGGTGAAAAGGTGTACTCTTCATCATTGTTAGTTGCCTCTTCTTCATCTCAGTACTGTCAAATGTTACATGTGAGGATTTGAAGGAAACTGGTTAATAATAACCCACAAAGTTTGGGGGAGGGTCAGGGTGGTTATCAATAGGGAAATGGGCATACTATGTCTTTCCCAAAGGCATCCCACTCCCAATCACCAAGGACCCTCCACCCAGGTGATCCTCACTCGCTTTCCCACCCCCAGGGTCAAGATCCAAGAGCGATGGCCTTTCCCTGGCCACCTGCGTAGAGGATCCAAGTTGAGTAGGAGTGAGAATACCCTCAGGTTTCTCACATACCCTTCCCCAATGCAGGTTGGACCGGGGTTCTTCAGAGGGAAACTGGGAGAGGACATCCACATTACCCTACTCTCTGCCTTTCCGGTGTTCAACTGTGAAGCAATATTGTTGGAGATCCGAGAAACACAGGATTTCCCGAGGGTTGGATTCCTTTCTCCGACAAATCCAAACTAGAGGAAAGTGGTCTGTCACTAAGCGAAACCTGCAACCTAAAGGGTAGTACTTTAAGTGAATTATAGCCCATTTGATTGTCACTGCCTCTAACTCAATGACTGAATAGTATTTCTCTCTGGGGAAGAGCTTTCTGCTTTGCTTATGTATAAGATAGGATGCTCAACTCCTTCGTACTCTTGTGACAGCACAGCTCCTAGTCCCATCAAGGAAGCATCAGTCCGAAGGATGAACTCCTTTGATAAATCAGCCATGCCCAAAACTGGGCTCTGGCATAGGGCTTGTTTTAAGGTCGTAAAACAGATTTATCCTTTCTCCCACCAGATATTTGTTTTGGCTCAGCATTTTTTCAGTTCATCTTTTAGACGGGATGTCTTATGAATGAATCTGCGGTAATACCTGATTAGTCCCAAAAACACACTTAGATCTTTCTATGTTTTTGGAGGAGGTGTATAAAGGACGGCCCTCACCTTCTCCTTTTGTGGTTGAACTGTGCCATTACCCATAAAACCCACCAGATATTTTACAGCTGATTGGGCAAGCTTGCACTTTCTGGGATTAGCAGTTAGCCCTGTTTTTCTTAATACTTTTATGATGGTATAGAGATGGTACACATGGTCTTCCCATGTTTTGCTGTTTATTACGATGTCATCTATGTAGGCTCTGCAAAATCTTCCCTCGCTTCTCCACCCCCAGGGTCAGGATACAAGAGCGATGTCCTTTCCCTGGCCACCTGCGAGAGGATCCAAGGGGACTAGGAGTGAAAATACCCTCAGGTTTCTCACAAATAGTAACGGCCAAGAGAAAAACAAAAACCTCTTTCAACCTGCCCACATAAGGCTAAGGAATATAAGGTAGAAAAGGTAGAAAACCACAGATGTGACATAATTACAGAAGAACAACATTTCAAAAATGTGAACATAGTCATTGGCTACTCAAATCAAGACCCTATAGAACCCTATAAATTCAAGTCTACCATTCGTGTCTACCATTGGCTAATCCGCAATCTCCAAAACCAAAGTCCAACCCATGAACTGTAAAATCATCACCACGAGCATCATTAACTCACTGTTTGATTGGTTAGCAGGTTTCATGATGACAGTGATAACAGGTCTTTAAGCCATTGGTTGGCACTTCTTAGGGTGGCCTTGGATGCTGTATGCCTCAGAGACAACCCGATTAGCAATTAATGTGAACAGAGAGATCGCAACTTGTCTTCAAGAAAAAACAAATACTCCCATCTCACTTCCCATGCTCGATCCCCAAGGATCCCAGACTCTTCCCTAACCTTGAATAGCTCATTCTGCAACTCGTCTTGATACATTTTGCCAGCGCAGGTGCACAGTCTTCTAATTAGGTCATGGGATGATTAGCTCTTTTAGAAAAACACGGTCAAGGCCCTGTATGCAGAAAATAGTTTCTCGTATTTATTGGTGTCACCAAACATTCTACCACTGGTGCGATGGCACTAGCTTGTCGTTGGATGCACTGTGTATACATGGATCCTTGTGCACCTGGGGTCAAAGCTCTGTGTATTTGTCTAGTTATCCTCTGAAATGAAAATAATTGTTGCATATCTAGTTTCGATTTCTGGAAACAAACAAGTCTCACAGCTTCAGCTAACACCATCCTATCCTCCCTTCTTTTCCTCACCTTGGCTGTCTGGTGTTTTCCAAACAGAAGTGAAAAGGAAAACTTTTAATGAAACAAATACATTGGGCCTCATTACGAGTCCGGCGTTAACCGAGGCGGTAAAACCGCCTGGTTAACGCCGGACTCGTATTACCATTCCGCCTCCGTGATTCCCGGAATTACCGGGGCATCACAACCCCGGCTTTCCGGGAATCACGGAGGCGGAATGGTGTAAATCCCCATTCCCATTGAGTCCTATGGGACTCAATGGGAATCGGGATCATGGAAACACCGGCAGCATCTTGTAATGCTGCCGGTGTTTCCTCGTCCGCCTGCAGGCGGGCGGTGTTAAACCCGCCAGGTCAGACCTGGCGGGAACATCACCTCCCGCCTGCAGGGGTCGGGATCAGGCGGTCCGGAAACAACGGTGGCGGCGGGTTTACCGCCGTTATTTCCGGACCGCAAGGGTCGTCATGAGGCCCATTGTGTAGCTTCGAATGGGGGCCTTATCTCAAAATGGCTATACCCTTGCTCAATGTCACAAACAAAACTAATGTTCTAATATGTACCCTGTTCAGCTATACATGCCACCCTTCATTGTTTTGTATATCGTTTGTTTATTCATCGACCTATCGCTCCCTCAAGTGCAGCAAAACTAGTTGCCTGAAGTGTGGCAAAACTAACTCTATTCTACTTGTGTTCATAATCTACTAAACAACATGGCAGCTATTCAAACAACAAAAGGCCTAAAAACCTTTACTAAAAAAGTGTTCTTATTTTATATTTCCACATAGCGGTGTTGTATCTTCTTCAGCAAGCAGCTAGAGTTTTCTCTGCAACAGCATTTCTCCACCAAAATGGGCATTACTTCACATTGATGGCAGGTACACCAAGTGGAAACGTCTTCCATCCGACTAGGATCAGGAACCTGTAATTGATTGTCTCTGACATCTGTCTCCTTCTTGAAGACTTTGACCTTGACGTCTTTGCCCTTACCGAGACGTGGTTCAATGCCAGCTCTGTCACTGCTTTTGACATTCTCCTTCCTGCGGGCTACAAGCTCCTCTCCAAACCCTGGCTAAATCGGTCCGTTGGTAGAGTGGCCCTGATCTTCCCTGTGTAGGTCCCTACTTCTAGCATACCTACTCAACCATACTCCTCTTTTGAATGCCTTGTCTGTAGGCTCGGCATCTCCCCTACTCTCTCTCTTACCCTCGCCACTATCTATAGGCCCCCTAGCCCCGACTCTCTCTTCCTCACGGAATGGGCTGACATCACCTCTTCTCTTTTGTCCTTTACTTCTAAACTCCACCTCCTCAGAGATTTCAACTTCCATCTTGACTCTCCTGAATCCGCCACCTCACTGTTGTTCCGGGACCTCTGTGACTCACTCTCCCATACAATTCTCCCTTCTGGTCTGACCCATTCAGCCGGACACACTATGGATGCTTTCATCTCTGCTGACCTTCCTATCTCTAACTCCCTCACAACCCCTTCTCCTGGTCTGACCACTCTCTCCTCTTTTCCCACTTGAGGCCCCTCGGCCCTCTTACCGAGCTGCCTCCCGCACTGCCAGCCTCCTTCTTAGTCATTCGACTGATGAAGCGAGTGTCAGTTGCTGATTTTGCTTCTACTTTCATCCCCCCTGGCCCATCCCACACTTGCTATTGACTCTCCCACTGACTCAGTGCTTGTTAACCTTCACCTCGCCATCTCTAATACTCTTGACATCCTTGCCCCTGTCATGAGGATCCATCTGAAACCTGCCTCCAAGCATAATGGCTGGTATGACTCTGATCTAACCTCTTAGAAACGTGAGCGCAGAGTTCCTGAAAGGAAGTGGCAGACCTCGGGTACATCCACTGACAAACCGGTCTGTCACCTGCTCCAAAGACAATACTGTCTCTCCCGCCACTCCATGAAGAGGGTCCACATTGATGTCTGCATCTCTGGAGCCACTAATACGGCTGAATTCTTCAAAATCTGCAAGGAACTCTCCAATCCAACTGCAGTCTCTACCTCTCTCCTTTTTTTCTCAGGCCCTCTGCACTGCACTGGCCGCCCCCTTCACATCTAAAATGTCCTATGCTGGTGACATCAAGCATCTTCCTTTGGAACGGCCTCTCTCTGACTTGACCCGGACCACCTTAAATTCCGGAAACTTCTCAAAACTTTTCTTTTCTCTACCTCCTTCCCTCTCTCCCTCCACTGCTAATCTTCCCACTGCTACTGAGACTGGCAGCCTGATCCCTCATGAGTATTACAGGCTACCAGGCCCTCTGCCCAGTCGACACCAGCACCCCCCTCAGTGCTACCCTATGGACCCCCTGCATGACTGCTGGGTGGTTTGTGTCACCTCTACCCTAGCACTTAGCCAGCGGCTTGCTCCTCTGTCTCCCTATGGCTCTTCCCCTTTGGACTCCCACTAGCACTTACCCTTCCTGATCCCCCCTCGTCTGCCCCATCCCTTCCATCCCTCCTGCACTTCCTGTCACCTCACTTGCACGTTCTGAATGTCACAAGACCTAGTATGACCGGTACACTTTATTTATTGTTAGTGTTACTGTTTATTTACTCCCCTTGTTCCCTTCCCACTTTTGCCATGTGGCGCCTGGAAACACTATTTGATGTATAGGCGCCTTACTAAAGTATTGAAGAAGTATAAAATTAACTGTGGGAGAAAAATAAATAATTTGTTTGAAATGAGGTTTTAGTTTAAAATGGAATGTAAAAGTACATTATGAAAAGAAACAGACATGTTACAAAAACCCATAGTACAAAGACAAGAGGAATAGGCCAAAACTTTGAAATTTCACATTGCCACTTGCAAAAAAGAAGTCATGTAAATATATATATATAACATTATAATATTATTATATGGTTTTGTAAAGACATTTTGTTGACCATGGAATATTCCTAGAAGAGCATACACTTCCTGGATACAACTATCTCTACGGGAAGGAATGCCACCTTGAAACTGCTGTATACAAGAAACCCATGGACAGGAGCAAATGCCTGCACAGGACAGGTTACAATCCAAGCCACACAAAACATGGTCTATTATCTACAGCCAGGCAATTTGGAACTAATACAAAACAAAAGAGATGATGGCTGGAGGGTTTGGAATTAATCCTAACCACTGCATTGATCTGGACAACCCTCCAGACCATCGTTCCTCGCCTGCCAAGCCATTATAAAAGAGGAAAGACGATATGCAAATCAGGTTTGGTCCCACCCCAAAAGGGGCAGTCCAGCAAGCTGCTTGGTCACATCCCTTCTGCACGAGACCACAAGTATCCCCAAACATGCTTCGGGCTAAAGCAGATAGTCCAACAGGAAGACAAGCAACAATGAACTTGCCACGCTCCGTACATCCATCTTGCAAAAGGGTCACTTAGCCTGACAAATTCATAGGCAAATTGATTGGAATTTGAAAATACCCAGAGACAACTTGCTACAGTAAAGAGGCGCAGTTAAAATACAAAATGATTGCCCTTGGTGGTCACCTATCATCAGCACTAAGACAACTGACTAGGATTGTTACGAACCTACCAACTATCTTTAGCGGGAATGATCTGCCGAGAGATATTTTGCATAAAAGCAACCAAGAAACCTAGCACGGTCTCTGACCAGGAGTACATTCCCACTAGATCAAGGATACGAAAGACTTGGAACGTACACATGCAATGTCAGGAAATGAAAAACATGCCGATGTATCTGCACCTGATCTACCGTAACAACCGCACAAAACTAACAATACAGATTCAGCTGTAGATTGACCAATGTTGTGTTTCTCATCCATTGCAAGAAATGCCCACAAGCAAAGTATGTAGGCGAGACCTGCAGGAGCTGCAAGCAAGGATGAATCTACATAGATACAGCATCTCGAACCACAAAACAGAAACGTCAGTGGGTCGACACTTCACAAAGGATGGGCACGTCTGCCGGTGATGGTTGTGAAAAATGACCCCTCGAATACCGCCAACAGAAAAGCGTGGGAGCTCAAGAACTTGAAGATGCTCAACCTAAAAGACAGAGGTCTGAACCTGGTAATAGACTTTGTGACACACAATGGCCAACTTTGAGCCCAGGACTAGTGAAGAAGTCTCATCAACAATGCCAGAAGACAGCCCTCTAGTACCACCTCTCATCAACAGCTGTTTGTTACTACTGTTTATTTATTTATTTATTTTAATATTCATAACACGCCACATGCCCATGCGCCTCAGAGCACACACAAAGAAACAAACAGGATAGACAGGGGGTCAATAGCCAAGGAGCGTAGGAGGTGCAGAGCCGTACTTAACCTGGTTTAAGATTGAACAAGTAGGTTTTGATTTGCTTCTTGAACAGCACAAGATTGTTGGACAGGCGTATGAGCCCAGGAAGCACGTTCCAGTGTAAGGGAGCATGGATATCAAAGGATGTCCGCCCAAAAGGTGTCGGCTTGTATCTGGGCTGCGCAAGGGTGGGGTAGATGGAGGACCGAAGTTGTCTACCTGGTGTGTGAGCCTTCACACGATCCTTTAAGTATGTTGGGCAGGCATTAGACTGGCATTTGAATGACAGAGTGAGAATCTTGTGAGTTATCCTGTGTTGTACTGGTAACCAGTCTAGTGCCCTCCGAGCATCAGATACATGGGCGCATTTAGACATGGCATAAATGGCACGATGTGCGCTGTTCTGTGCAACCTGTAGCGATTGCGTTTTTGAAAGAGCGGTTCCAGCCAGCAGGCTGTTACAATAGTCAAGTCTAGAGTTTATTAATGCAGAAGCTAGCAACGCACGGTTCTTGGCTGATAGAAATGGGCATATGTAGTTTAGTAACTTGGAGATGAGGCCACAGGAGGATCGGATGTAAGAGACGTGTGGTCTCATGGTCAGTTCAGCATCAAGAATGACCCCTAGTGTCTTGACATTTTTGGACACATTGATGATGTTGCCGGCAATACAAAAATTGACATAGGCCGGATTGAATTTATTAAGACGGGAACTGGATGTTATGATCAGGAGCTCAGTTTTGTCGCAGTTCAAGGTAAGTGAGTTGCCTTCCATCCAAGCCTGGACTGCATCATAGATTTTGTTTATGGCAGCTAAGTCCTGTTCATACTTCCCGTTCAGCTCAAGAATGACCTGGTTCATATACTGTACACCCAGGGCGTCCAATAGGTCGAACAAGGGCCTGATGTAGACATTAAACAGGGTAGGTGATAAGCATGAGCCTCGGGGAACATTGCATGTTTGAAAAACAGGGGAGGAGCTTCCTTTGCAGACTGCTAACCGAACAGTCCAAGGACCAAGGAACGAGGAGATCCAATGTGATGTCTGGTCGGAGCACTGCGCTAGCTCCCTGAGCCTTGTCATCAGAAGAGAGTGAACCACTAGGTCGAGGCCGCTGAGAGATCTAGGAGCATCAGCAGGGAGGAATGACCCCATCAGCTATGCCAGGCAAGGTGGATTTAAGATCCAGCATAGCGATTTCCATCCTGTGCTGTGCTCTGCAGCCAGATTGCCATGACCCCAAGATGTGGTGATCTTCTATGTGTTTCTGAAGCTTAACATATGCCAATTTGTCCATGATCGTAATGATGAATGGAACGTTTGTGATTGGTCGATAATTACAAGTAATTTGGGGGTCTGCATTGGTCTTTTTTAGTAAAGGTGTGATCCATGCCTCATTAAGGGGGAATGGGACCGAACCTTCGTCGAAAGAGAGATTGGTGAACTTTGTCATCCAGGGAACCAGTAGCTGAAGTAAGCCCTTAAAGACGTCTGCCAGGCAGCAATCGCTGAGGCATGAGGTAGGTTTCAGATCGTGGATAACTTTAAAAACCTGATCCTCCGTGCAGTGAACAAATTTCAATATGAGGACACAGGACATTTTGTGTCCCAGCGTAAATGGTTGCCACCCGTTATTAAGCATGACACACAGAGATAACACCGGACATTACACCAGTAAACAAATGGTGAAATATTTTGTATTTTTCCGCATTGTATGCAAGCCCGGATGCTATTTTGAGGCTTCAGGCATTCCGAGGTACCATTGGAGCTTGCATTTTAACCGTAACGACATATTTTGCAGTGTCAGATTGTATGCCAGCCGGTGAACCTTTGCAGCACTATTGAAATCACTACACTGTCCTGACCCTGCATATGGACCGCAGGAACACAATTATAGGCTCTGTCTGAGGAAAATGCAAATCACGCCCTGCCTTCCAATTGTACCTTTTAAAACCTTTCTCATCAATATGTTTCTAAAAGAATATCAATAATTTCAGGAAATTAGAGGGCCAACTTTAAGACGGCATGTGACGAAGTTTGAGAACATAGTACATTCAACATTTACTCATGAAGAGGGTTTGTTTACCTGAAATGCAACTCACAGCAGCCTAGAAATGGGAATTGATTTCAGTGAAAACTGGCATGTGCGCTTCCTGCTTCCAGGTTTATAGTCTTTTAGAAAAGGCTGCACCCCCAGAACTGCCTTCAATGCACAGTATTCCTTCACCCAATAGAAAATGAAAATGCAGAAAATGCTCTCTTTTTTCCCGCAATAATAATGCAGTTTGCAGTGTGGGACTCTTTGCCTCTCATATCCCTCTGCATCGCCTGAAGAAGTCATCCATGGGACTTTGAAAGTTAATGCATTACTCCAGCTCTGACTAATACTTCCATTTAGTCTATCAAATGGCAACAAACCCAGCATTTGTGCGATTCTAAAACTGGACGAACACAGTGTAAAAAACCTTCCTTTGCACAAGCAAGCTTGTAAACCCAGAATACTGCATTCTCACAAGAGACAGAGATTCTGGATCAAAGCATTCTTTTTTTGTCTGTTTCCCTTGATCTTTTCAAAGGGTACCTTTAATAACACACTTTAATGCACCTGCAATAAGGCCTCTTCAGTATGTATACAGCATTTTCATGACACATTACAGTAGAATCGAATCTCGTATCCTCATCGGCAATGTACCTGAATATTTGGAAGCATAGCTTTAGAATGATTTACTGGAGTTGATATAAAACACCCTTTAAGTTGAAATACCCACGCTTTCCTCCTGCCAGCAAGAAAACTGTTGTATAATAGTTGTAAGGATGACAGGAGGCGTCTTAGTTATAGTGATGTCCTTTATTCAGCATAAGACATCAGTTGTCACATATGGATGTATATGTGGAAAATCCCCTTGGGCAAGTTTGCCTCTTAAGTAAAGGGTTGCAGCTGGGAGGCTGTTTAGTCTCTTGTTAGGCCTAGGGCCTAATTCTCGGAGGAGCTGGGAGGACACGTCCTCACGCGTCCTCTGCTGCTCCCGTAATGCGCGCCGAGCGCGCGGGGGCGGCCCTAGTGGCCGCGGCCGAGATCTCGCGAGAGTTGCGGCTCTCGCGATATCTCTACACACCTCCCCCTGATAATGCAAAGGCAGTTCATTGCAATACATAGTCATTGTATCTCACCGGTCTTCTGTGTTCTCTTCTTGGCCGGTTACTTTCCTCGCTGTGGGCATCCTGATGTTCCAGTTCTCGTTCTGCTGTGGGTGCATCCGGTTCCATTTCTGTTTCCTCCCTTTCTCTGTCATGATTCTCTGGCTCACGTTCTTCTTCTCGCTCGTAGTCCATTCCTCCTTCCGCTTCTGATCTCTCTGGGGTCCTTGCTCTCTCTTGTCTCTTCTGGAATAGGGCTACTCTTTTCAGGTTCCAAGTGCGCCCGTCTTCGGTGCGGACGTGGTTGGTTCCTCTGTGGATCACTTTTATGGGTCTGCTGAACCGAGAGCCCGTGATTTGATCCTTTGTCGGTAGTCGTATTTTGATCCAATCTCCCTCTCTAATGTCTGACGCTTGTTTAGTCCTTCTTCTTCTGTCACTCCATGTTTTCATGCGTGTTTTGCTGTTTTCAATTTTCCACACCACCTCTGACATGTCTACTTCTTCATCTTCTCTTACTTTGGTCAACCATGGTGGTATAAGCGTTGAAGCTGCTCTCCTCCCTCTCAACATTCGAAACGGGGATACTTGAGTGATCCCGTTGGGAGTAAGTCTATGGGCCGCTATGGCCTCTTTGGTTGTTTTGAGCGGGTCCATTCTGGAAGCGGTTGCTAGCTGGATAGCACCTTTTATAAACCTGTTGGCTCTCTCTACCAGTCCATTGGCTTGGGGATGATACAAAGCTGCTTTCTTCTGGTGTATGTGGTGCTTCCTCAGGAATTATTCCATGTCCCTTGAAATTAGTTGTACCCCATTGTCCGTTACTACTTCGTTGGGGAGTCCTTCCCTTTGAAAAATGTCAGTGAGGACTTTGATTACTGTCGCGGTGGTGATGTTTGGGACAAACACAGCCTCAACCCTCTTTGATAAGTAGTCCACCAGCACTATGCCATAGCGATGTTCGGGCGCCATCGCCTCCAAGGGTCCTATAAAGTCTATACCTACTTTTGACCAAACCGCTTCTGGTACTTCTGTGGGAATCAGAGGTGCCTGTCTGACCTTTAAGCGCTTGTCACTGTTGAGGCATTCATGACATCTCTCTATCATGGTGCGAATCTCTTGATCCATGAATGGCCACCAGTAGGCCTCTCTCACTCTGCGACGGGTCATAGTGTTCCCTAGGTGGCCCGCATGGGCTCTGCAGAGAATGGTCTTTCTCATACCTACGGGTGGGATTATCTGGTCCGTTTTCAATATTATTCCATCGGTTTCTGATATCTCATCTGCCACCTTCCAATAGGGCCTCATGCCTTCTGGCTACCGCCCATGCACACGCTAACATTTCTTTTTCTATGGTGGAGTAGTTTTGTTCGGCCGAGGATAAAGCTTTCGAGGCAAAGGCTACCACATGTTCCGTGTCACCTTTCTTCTGCGTTAGGACAGCTCCTAATCCGTACGCACTGGCGTCTGTGGTGATGACTGTACCCCATTCGGGGGTAAATGATTGGAGTCACGGAGCTTCCATTATGTGGCGTTTTATGCTTTCTAGCGCATTCTTTTGGGGTTCTTGCCACGAGTACTCCGACCCTTTTTTGAGGAGTTCGCGGAGGGGTGCTGAGGTTTCCGAGAACTTGGGGATAAATTTTGCATAGTACTCCGCCAGTCCAAGGAATGACCTTACTTCATCTTTGCTGGTGGGTTCCGGTGCTTTAATTATGGCTTGCATTAAGTTTTGTTTGGGACTTATCCCTTGCTCGGATATTCTGTACCCTAAGTACTCAACTTCTTTTGCTTTGAATACGCATTTCTCGTAGCGTAACCTCACCCCCGCTTCTTGCAGCTTAGTTAGGACTGTTCTCAATGTGGCATCGTGTGTCTGTTCGTCCCTTGCATAGACAAGGATGTCATCCTGAAAATATGCCACGTTTTTGACTTTCCTTAGTAGGACATCCATCATTCGTTGAAAAGACGATGCAGCAGAAGATAAGCCGAATGGCATCTTGGTGAACTGATAGGTGCCAAACGGAGTGATGAATGCTGTGAGGGGTTTGGATTCCTTGTGCAATTGTATTTGATGGTACGCGTTTCTCATATCCAGTTTTGAGAATATTTTGGCTTCTTTCATCATAAGAAACAGTTCATTTATGCTCGGTAGCGGGTAACTGTCTGTAATGACCTCCAAGTTTAAACTGCGAAGGTCAATGCAAACCCTTAGCTCTTGTGAGTTGGGTTTCTTTATGAGCACGACTGGGCTCAGCCACTCCGAAGCTTCAATTTCTTCAATGACGCCATCCATCCTCATTTTGTCCAATTGACTCCTGAGTGTGTCTCTCGCGGTTGCTGGTACTGGTCTCACGCGATGTTTGACTGGGACCGCATTCCTTTTAAGCATTATTTTGTGTACGAAGCCTTTGATATGTCCCGGCTCCTCCGAGAAGAGTTTAAGATAATCACCTTTGACTATTGGCACACTCCTCCCGCAGACAGAGAGTACTTGATCTTCTGTGCTGGGATCCAGTTTGATTTTCAATTTATCTTGGTCGTCCCATCCTAATACAGCTGGGCCTTCTTGGCTGAAATATACTCTGGTGGTGGTTTCTCTTCCTTTAAACTCCACCTTCCCATTGATATAGCACAGTAGGTCAACTGACGCCCCTCCAAAAACCGTGGGTTTGTGCCGTATGGTGAGCACTCGAACCTTTTTCGTCCCCAACATTTCTTTGTATGTGCGTAGGGGTATTATGGTGAGGTCAGAACCTGAGTCCGCCATGACTTTTGTTTCCACCCCGTCGATTTTGATTATGCAATGGGGTTTTTCTCTCCTGGCCCGTGTACTGTTCACCATGATGACTGTGGGTCTCCCTTCATCTTCCGAGGATGAATCTCTCTCCGTGTTGCGACCCATGTTGACGTTTGTGACTTTCTTGTTTCTCCACCGACACACAATCGAGAAATGGCCAATACGTTTGCAGATAGAGCACTCTTTATCTCTGGCTGGGCACTCCCTGTCAAACGCCAAATGTTTCGTGCTTGTACACCTGTGGCATTTCAGTGGTTCTTTCGTGCTCCACTTTTCTTCTTTCGTGTTCCATACTTGTCTCTCTTTCTTCGGGCGAAACGCCACTGCTTGTATTTCAGTGGAACTATTGCTTCCCGTGAGTTCTTTTCGTCTCCCAGCTGTTTCTTCGTCTGCTCTGGCAATCTCAATCGCTTTCTCTAGCAGCAGTTCCTTCTCCATAATGAATTTATCTTGCACTTTCCTGCTGTTGGTGTAAACTACCAGCATGTCGCAGATGAGGCTTTCGGCATTGTTACCAAAGCTGTACAGCGCTGCCAATTCTCGCAGCTTTGTAACGTAGTCGTCGACGGGTTCCGAGGCTTCTTGTTTGCGGCTATAGAAACGTATTCTGTGCAGAACCGTGTTCTCTTTACTGGCAAACCTTTTTACAATTCTTCTTACAGCTTCCTTTAAGTCGTCATCGTTGTCACCAACCACCGGGCCCGGGGTGAGACTTTCAAACACCCTCTGTCCTTCTACCCCTAGGGCGTTAAGTAACATTGCCCTGCGCCGTGTCGCCGAGAATCCTGCACCGCCCACAGCCTCTACGTATGTCGTAAATAAGGGTTGCCATTGCGGCCACGGGATGGCAGGTTTACCTGGAGTTTGTAGGAAGGGCCGTGGTGGTGTTGCATCCTTTATTCAGAATACGACATCATTTGTCACATATGGATGTATATGTGGAAAATCCCCTTGGGCAGCTTGCCTCTTAAGTAAAGGGTTGCAGCTGGGAGGCTGTCTAGTCTCTTGTTAGGCCTAGGGCCTAATTCTCGGAGGAGCTGGGAGGACACGTCCTCACGCGTCCTCTGCTGCTCCCGTAATGCGCGCCGAGCGCGCGGGGGCGGCCCTTGTGGCCGCGGCCGAGATCTCGCGAGAGTTGCGGCTCTCGCGATATCTCTACAAAAACATTTTAAGAATGCCCTGCAAAACACCTTCACAGTCCTGTCAGAAGTCAGAACCCACATGCGAGCGACTTCTGTCACTCCCGTTTTGCTCCCATTCTCAACAATTGAATCTCTGAACAAAATACTTTACCCCTTCACCCCCTTCAGGCACAGTGCGACTTGTGCGAGAAAATAAAGACACACTTTTCCCATCGCCACGTGGCGCGATCCATTTGAGAACAGACACCAGGGTTGTTACATGCTGATCCATTTAGGCACAGACACCAGGGTTGTTACATGCTGATCCATTTGAGCACAGACACCAGGGTTGTTACATGCTGATCCATTTGAGAACAGACACCAGGGTTGTTACATGCTGATCCATTTGAGCACAGACACCAGGGTTGTTACATGCTGATCCATTTGAGCACAGACACCAGGGTTGTTACATGCTGATCCATTTGAGAACAGACACCAGGGTTGTTACATGCTGATCCATTTGAGCACAGACTCCAGGGTTGTTACATGCTGATCCATTTGAGCACAGACACCAGGGTTGTTACATGCTGATCCATTTGAGCACAGACACCAGGGTTGTTACATGTGCATGGCCATGTGAGTTGGAGTTACTCGTGGGGGCCCAGTGAATCAGCAGCAGTGGTTGGAACTGCTCCTGCTGTCCTGGTTATTTATAATAAGTGCAGACCCGGGGATCGAACCTGCATTGCTCCTGCATCATCTTGCTTCGAAGGCGAGCGCTTTGCCCCTGAGCTATCCTCCCGAGACTATAAAATGGATGCTGTGTTTTCTCTCGTTAAGAGTTCAATTATACTTTGTAGTTGCGTGCTCTGGCCTCTGCGCTCATTATTTCATTTTGGCCCTCGTTTAGAATCTATTTGCTCCTGTTACTTGCTGGTCGTGGGGCCTGCTTTTCTCTTGCATCTGCAGGGGATTTTGCAGCTCCCTCTGTTTCCTGCCCACCAGCCTTGCTCCTGTTGCCCAGCGAGTAACTATGTTTTTTCTTAGTATTCCCCAGCTCTGCTTTTTTCCCGCCATTGTTGCTCAGCGACAGGAGCCCACACGCCGGCATGTTTTCCCTTTGGGCATAATCTGCTTTCAATCTGTGATAAAAAAAAAACATTATGGAGACCCTCAGTATCAGCTGCTGTGAATCTGTCCCCACACGACAAACGCCTCCAGCTCATTGCAAATGTGACTGAGAGAGGATGTTTGAAAGATAGTGAGAGGGGCGGATGGCTCATTGAACTGGTGCAACTCCCCCACTTTTTACATATTGATTAATGAAGGAGATTAGCCGGTTTCTAAGCATTTTAAATTTGGCAGAAAAGGGATTATGATGGCATTTGCCTAGAATCACACAGTTTGGTCGCATGGAACACAGGATTACAATTTAGCGTTCCTGTGTCCATAGGTGACATTAACACTGTATGTGCTTTTTGAGGCGTCACCAATAACAGAGAAAGAAAGTGGTGTTTTGGGGAGGATTTGATTCAAATTATTAGAGTTTTTGACTGGGAGAAGCCAAAATCAACCCACGGCATCTCTATTGGTACCTCAAAGATACATGATATATTCCATGCTCACGTGGCTATGTAAGAAAGTGGGTTGGGTACGTTAGTGGGGGAAGAGAGGGAAAGGATGCAGTGGCAAACATGTTACACGGAGCAGCAGCAGTGTTTTGGGCTGGTGGTGGGCCGATCTGGCACTGACTTGGTCAGGGCCGGCATTAGTGAGCCAAGATTTTTTGGGCCCTGGCACTTATTTCTTTTCGAAATCAAGCACTGGTGGTACTCATCTGTTGATGTGTGCAGAACCACGAGGAACAGGAGTCTGTGCGTGTGAGATTTCTGGGTGGGCTTAATTATGTGCACTGGACTTGTTATGTCTGTAAGGGTGGCGTCCAGTGTCTGAGTTGTTGGTTGTTTGCAGTATGATTAGAGTAGGGTGGGCAGTTTGCAAGTTTTTTTGGTGGGTTGTTTCACTAGTCCTTCATAAAACACACGCGCACCCACACACAGGTTTTTTTGGCGCTCAAGGGAAATATATGGCCGGCCAAACATAACCCCCTTTTACTCTTAAGCATGATCGGTATTCGGCCAGTACTTGCGAATGCATTAAGCTGCTAACCTGTGTTACCAGAGGAGGTTTGCACAATAACCCATACGTTATTATGACATAAACGTCTTGCATACACGTAGAATGTGCATGCAAGGCACCGCAACATGCAGAACTGTCAATAGCTCACGATATAGAAAAGTGTCTCCACCTGCCCCTGTGTAAGGAGGCCGCAGATATGATATGATAGGTTACTTATAATGCGCTAAACACCCAGAGGTTTCTAAGCGCGGACCCGGGGATTAAACCTGTGTTGCTCCGTGTCGTTTTGCTTCCAAGGTGAGCGCGTTGCCTCTGAGCTATCCTCACAAGACGCCACAGGCAGTAATGACATGAGAAACGTAAAGGGATGTATTGTTATGCCACCCAGCAATCTCAGCACAAAGACCAGTCTGCTTCTTTTTTGCACTAATTCAAACATGTAAGATAATTCACTGTGGGACAAACCTATTTGCTCCATTCTGTGTTATTTAGTTGCTAAATGTTAAGCAATAAACATTTATAATCCCTCATGCAACGTTTCAGTGACAAATGAATAAATAAACCCAGAACTTCATTTCATCATGATGTGAAGACTTTTACATGCATTGGACCCAGAAATATAGTATAAATTGACCCCCTTGTCGCTTAACATAACAGGGTATTTGCAATGGTGTTTAGCAGTGGCCTCTCTAAGGTAGGGCCAGGGAAGGCACCTCCCTCCCTACACGATCTTGTGCCCCTCGCTCAGTCCCACCCACCCCCTTCTATTCCATCCCTAGGTGGCAGGTGTGGGCTTGGGTTGCTATGCCGGCTGTCTCTCTATGGAGAAAGCCTGCACAGAACAGAAGGGCTTGCGCCAAACCTCCCTACATTTGAAAATAAAAAGCCCTGACATGTGGCCACGTGATGCCATGCCTGTATCTCTCAGACACTCTACTTGCCTGCCCAGCCCCAAACACCCCCAACATGCACAACGCTGGCAGGATGTGGGAGAGGGTAATCTGTGCTGTCAGCACTCCTCCATACAAAGGTTCCCAAAAGGGCTTCTTGCATTATTTTACACAACACATACGCCACATATTGTCACGCTAGAAAGTAAGTAAATAAAAATAAAGAATGAGTAGACACAATTCTTCTCCCCATTGGGCGGGAAAATGGGAGGCTCTCGTGTCTGAGTAAACAGGAAAGCCCGTGGAATCGCAGGAAGAGCAGCTGACTCGGGCCCTTCGCTTCCTGCCTACTATCACACTTTTGGTCCCTGTCATTTTCCTTAGATAATGACATTTATGGTTTGCACATAGCTGTCCATCCCCCACCCACGCAGCTCGTGTGCTCCGCTTGCTCCAAGAAACTCGTGCCGCCCCCTTAGCGACCAATCATAGCTTTCCATGCCACGTGGCCCTGTGTGCGGCGCCAAAGTCTATATAATGCCTGCGAGGCCACCGTTCTAATCATGTGTCAGGCCTCAACCTTCGCCACCATGGAGTCCGCTGTGGCGCGAGAAGGCGCTCAAGATGACTTCATGCTCTTTTCAGGTAAGTGGCAAGAGAGCATGGAGGTGGACCTAGTTCTGGCTTGGCCACTTGAGCACAGCATTGTGGGATCCGGGCCAAAGCGCTTAATCTCACTGTGCGTCTGACGAAGAAAATGGGAACTCCATCTTTAGGTATTAATCTAGCCCTCTCTCCCTCTAGCTCTCCCTTTCTCCTGAAATGTAATATGGCACATATGACTGCACTTGTACCATATATGGGATATCATCGCTCCTGAGGGAGGCAGTGGCAGCTTTTTTGTTTTCTTTAAATGGTGTGGTGTAACAATTTCCCATGGAAATGTGTGAGTGGCGGAGCGTAGCAGGGACCCCAAAACCATGCAAGGCGAGTTCGGAGGTGGTCGTGGGGTGGCTACTCTGGCATATTTTGTTTGACTCAAATGGTGTATTATACAGCAAAGTTCTTAGAACCTTGGACATTTAGTCCATACTGGTTGTGCCAGTATATGCCACTAGTCCCACATATGCCAGCATTCCCAAGTAAGAACGTTCATGTTGCCTTTGCCCAAAATACCACTAATGCAACTGTAAGAAAACATCCATTGTGGTTGTGCCAGTATAGAGCAGTGTCCCCACTTAGCAACATTCACATTGGCTTTGCCAAGAATGTCAGTAATATTGCCATGTCACTGTATACAAACATGTCCATGTAGGTTGTGTCATTATATGCTAGTATCCCCATGTAAGATACCCTCTTGGCCCCCTTCCTGCCCCCACCTGTGGGGCTAAAAACCTCAGGGTCATCATCGACTCCACACTCTCCTTCGCTCCTCACATCTCTGAATGTGACTAAGAAGTCACACTACCAGCTGCACCTCATCAAGGTATTCTTCCTTTCCTCTCCTTCCCCCAGAAGCTCACCGTCTCCAGAGCCCTGGTTCTCTCTAGGCTGGACGATTGCAACAGCCTCTTTTTAAATCTGCCTGCTTCTACTCTCCACCCTCTGCAACTCATCCAAAACAGCACTGCGCGACTTGTCCTTGGCCTCAAGCCCAGGGATCATATCTCTCCAGGACAGACATCTCTGCACTGGCTCCCAGTGGCTGCAAGGATGAAGTTCAAAACCTTCTGCATTGTCCCACTGGCGTAACTGGGGCCCCCGCATCTCCTGCATGTCCTGAGAGGAGCCCCTCACATTAAAAAAATATATTTTTTTAACTATTTTTTTTAAAAAGAAAAAAGTTTCTTTTTGGAGTACTCTTGCCTTCTTAAATATTTTTGTTTACAGAAATAATTTCCTTATGATGGCAGAGTGACAAAAAAAAGATTCTATTTCTTTATGAAGTCATGGGGCGGGGAGCCCTACGACTTAAAAAAGAAAAATGGCCTCATTACGGGGTTGGCAGTAACCCGCTGGTGTGACCGGCGGGTTGCCACCGACCTCGTAACACCATTTCCGACACCTAGCTTCCCGCTGCTACCGGGACATTTCAAGTCCCGGCGGACTGGGAAGCTAGGAGCCGGAAAATGTTAGTCCCCATTGGTTCAGGGAAGCACCAGCACCGTCACTAACGGTGCCGGTGTATCCGTGATGAGTCTGCCTACTGGGGCTGCTGTGCCTGCCAGGGTCATACCTGTCGGGCGTAGCTCCCCCAGCAGGCAGACTCTGAGTGTGGCGGTTCAGAAACAAGGGTGCTGGTAAGGTTACCGGCACCCTTGTTTCCGAACCGCCACACTCATAATGAGGCCCATAGTTTCAGTTTGAAGTCACTCTGCCTTCAAAGAAAAATTCTTTCTGTTCCGGTTTGGTTCTTTAACGGAAATATTTTCTTTATGAAGTGAGAGTGACTTCAAAAAGAAACCATTTCTTTTTGAAGTAATGGGAATCCCCTCCACCCCATGACACGGGTGCCTTCCGATCCTCTGCAGATGACGGGAACAATCATTCCTGGCTACTGCAGGGAGCTGAAGGTCTCATCCCCTGGTGGACCAATGGAGTAAAGGTGTGTGTGCGTGCATGTAAGTATGTGTATATGTATGTATATAATGTAATGTGCATTAATGAGTGAGTGCATGATGCAGCCTGGGTATGCCTGTGTGAGTGTATGGTGAAAGTGTGCAGACTCAAATGTATGGGTGGCTGCCTTGGTGTGCCTGTATGGTGAAAGGGTACACACTTAAATGTATGGGTGGCTGGGTGTGCGTGTGCGTGCATGTATGTGTATGGTGTGTGTGCTTGTGTTCAGGGACTCAACAAAACCTACATTTCGGGAATCCGCTAACCCTTCAAATGTTGGGGGAGGCGCTAACTTCATGAGCGATGGGGGTGGGGCAAACATATTTGTGTGGGGGCATCTAACTTCTTTATGCATTCTAATGAGACTATTCTAGTGCAGCTTCAATGTTACAAGCAGTTAACTCTCTCCTTTAAGTCTGAAAGCACCCACTTATGGACTGCTGTGAGAATGAGTGGTCTCCTGTCCCCTCTCTACCCTTCCAATCACTCCCCTGTCATGCAAGTACTAAACCCACATCATGATTTGAACTGCCTAAAAACGAACACTGAAATGCTTTACGTTAGTATTTGGGCCTTAACAATGAAACACAGGTGCTGTTTAACATCTGTGTCCTGTTCTGTCTGGCAACGGCATTGTAGGTCAGCCAGGTCGAGTCAACATAGCCCAACATTTCAGGGGCTCAGGGAGAGGACTGAAGCCCAGTCAGATCAATTGTGTTGTGCCACTGCTTGTGTTTTGTGCCATGATTACTTATTGGTAATCTTCATTACTCGTATCCCCCTTCTTCCTCATCACAGTACTTGTGTATGAGGCACTTTGGCTCATGCACAAGTACTGGGATAAGGTAGAGGGACATGAAGGTAATGCCTGGCTTAGTTACCTGTAATCTTCATTACTTCCAGGCCCACTTTTCCTTGTCCTTGTACATACCCCTGAGGGACGGTGCCTCATACGTCAGCACTGGGACAAGGAACAGGGACGTGGAGGTAATTCTGGGCATATGTGCTGATTTTAGGGTTTGGAGCAGGGGGTTGAAGGGAAAGGGGTAGTGTGGGGGCAGGGATTGTGGGTTAAATCATACTGGCAATCCATCTCCTGGCTAAGCAGGCATAATCTGTGGTATTTGTGGCTAGAGAGGCATTTGGGTGCAGCCAGTCTAGTCATTCCTTAGTTTGGCTTGATGTTATTTAACTGGGCATCTCTGGTTTAGCAGTCCTGCTAAGTGTAATGACCTGGCTAGACTGGCATTTGGTTGCTGCCAATCTCACCGTTTCTTACTGTGACATTGTATATTTTTCTTGGCATCTGTGATAAAACAACCATGATACGTGTGATTGCTTTGACTGCCATTTTGGTGCAACCAGTCTAGGTATGTCTAAATGTGGCCTGGCATTCTTTACTGTAATATGTTATTACGTGGCTAGAATGGTCTACATTGTACAGCCAGTTGAACATGTTTTCATTGTGGCATGGCATTTTTAATAGCAAAGCATTCAATTAATGAAAGCATTAATGTTCCTGTGAACTGTTGGTGACTTGCATGTATTGGATTTTTGGACTGGTGTTACCCTACAAAACAATTTTTCTCAGAAAGTGTGCCGTATAATGCATTAAAACACTCATATACATAAATATATATATATATGCTGCTCCTAGTACGGTGTGCAGTGTACGCTAGAAGCAGCACACTCGTGCGTACTGCGCAAGCGTGGTAATCTAGGCCGGCCCAGAGTGTGGCGCGACCCATGATTTGTTGCTGAACAAGGGGACCCCTCAGCATGGCTCACAGGGGGCCCCCAAATGGTGCGTTACGCCACTGCATTGTCCACAAGGCCTTCTGGGTCCTGGGACCTGAGTACCTTCAACTCTTCTCTTCCTTAATATCTTCCTTCTCGAGCTCTTCACTCAGCTGCCTCAAACTCCCTCAGGATCAGTCGCTACTCCAAGCAACGAGTTGGTGGTAGATCTCTTTCTTCGGCTGGGGCCTCCCTTTGGAACAGCCTCCCTGCCTATTAAGCACGTTATTTATAACGTGCTTAATACCCAGAGGTTTCTAAGCGCGGACCCGGAAATCGAACCTGTGTTGCTCCCTGTCGCCTTGCTTCCAAGGCGAGCACATTGCCCCTGAGCTATCTTCCCGAGATGGTAAATGTCTTTCTGTTTAACATAACATAACAGGCGTATTTGTAAATCGCACCGTATCCTGCATTTCTGATCTCTGTGTTCTTGTGTCTATTTTATTATATTTAACTCTTGGGGTTACCCTGTTTCTGAGCACTTTCGATCCACTGTAATGAGAAACCATGCCCCAGTAGACAACATAAGTGGTCCCAAGCCACACGTGGGCATTGGTTTTAGGAACCAGGACTAGAACTCTGTCCTCAAGATATCAACCACTTTGCTGCAGCCAGTAGACAACACTGATACATAGCTAAAGGTGGCTTATAGGGCAGCCATTTAGATCATAAAATGGATCTCTATACCAATAGAGGCTTGATTGATAATGTGGAAATGTTATTGGATTTGGATGCATTGATAAATAAATATATAAACGTGGGTAGATTTATAAAGGGGGCTGGGTTGAGAGATGCGGGCAAATTGAGGGTGATTAATCTATTTATTTAGGTGGATCGATTGAGATAAGCCGGGGGATTGTTGATGTGTGGGCATTTGCAGGGGGTGGTTATGCTGGTAGCGGTGGACAGACTGAACAGTGACCGGCTAAATGTCAGTAGACTGATAGAGGTTGGTGAAGTTGTAGTGGTGACTAGAGTTGTGGTGGTGGATAGATTGTGGGTGGATGGTTGGAGATGACAAGAGTGACAGAAAGTTTAAAGTTCACCGAGGTTGGTAGACTTATACATGTGGAGAGAGTACTAGAGGTGAATTGATTGATACATGTAAGTAGGTAGGTGATTTTGAAAGCTTCAGTGGCGTAACGCAAAATGTGGGGCCACCCTTTGTACCATACTATGGGCCCCCTCCAAGCTTGACAACAAAGCACAGGTCCTGCCACACTCCAGGCCGGCCTGCACCACGACACACGTGCAATATGCATGATGATCATGCTACTGCAGTAGCCCGCCACGCAGTGCTCTATATGAAACATATAAATACGTGTGCTTTAATCATATCCTAAATCTCTCACCTAGCGTAGAAACAAGACGGCTGTACCTGGCTTCGGGCAACCAAACGACCCAGCCAACTCTGTGCGTGGCCAGTAATATTGTGCATAGTAATTATACCATAGGAAAACATGTTCATGCTGGCTCTCCCAGTATATGCCATTATCTCCACGTACATTCTCTTGTTGGCTTTGTCCTTAATGGCAGTAAAAATCTGCCACAGGAATAAACATGTTATTGTTGGTTGCACAAATGCTTGCCGAGCTCCCACACCAGCGTGCAGGAATACTCTTCATGTTGACCTTGCCCTGAACACCAGTAAAACATGCAATGATACAGTAAGGAAACCTTTTCTTGTTTGGCTCCTCAAATGTCTCTACCAACCAAGGGAAGAACACACATCATGTGAGTAAAACATGCCATGCCACAGTAAATGTCCAGTTTGCTTGCCCCATTGCGCTATAAACCCCCACCCCAAACCCTCCTCTATGTGATAAGATTTATCAAGTTGGCTTTGCCCAAAAATGCAAGTGGAACATACAAGAAAGCGTCAATGCTTCAATGCCCCTTACCCGGGCCTCAACCTTGCATGCACAATTTTAACCCATTCACTCACCAGTCGCTCACCAGTCACTCACCCAGTGGCGACTGGTGAATTTTGTAATTGAAGGGGAGTAAACATTTCCTACAAATATTCCAGAGTGACCGAGCATGGCAAGGGAGCCCAAACCAACCAAAAAGGATTCACAGATGTTCTAAACCTCGAGAAAAACGTTTGACTAATGGGTTCGAATGGTACATCACAGCACACATTCTGTGAAAAATTGGGTAAAAACCCAGACAGTTTCCACCCCGTCGATTTTGATTATGCAATGGGGTTTTTCTCTCCTGGCCCGTGTACTGTTCACCATGATGACTGTGGGTCTCCCTTCATCTTCCGAGGATGAATCTCTCTCCGTGTTGCGACCCATGTTGACGTTTGTGACTTTCTTGTTTCTCCACCGACACACAATCGAGAAATGGCCAATACGTTTGCAGATAGAGCACTCTTTATCTCTGGCTGGGCACTCCCTGTCAAACGCCAAATGTTTCGTGCTTGTACACCTGTGGCATTTCAGTGGTTCTTTCGTGCTCCACTTTTCTTCTTTCGTGTTCCATACTTGTCTCTCTTTCTTCGGGCGAAACGCCACTGCTTGTATTTCAGTGGAACTATTGCTTCCCGTGAGTTCTTTTCGTCTCCCAGCTGTTTCTTCGTCTGCTCTGGCAATCTCAATCGCTTTCTCTAGCAGCAGTTCCTTCTCCATAATGAATTTATCTTGCACTTTCCTGCTGTTGGTGTAAACTACCAGCATGTCGCAGATGAGGCTTTCGGCATTGTTACCAAAGCTGTACAGCGCTGCCAATTCTCGCAGCTTTGTAACGTAGTCATCGACGGGTTCCGAGGCTTCTTGTTTGCGGCTATAGAAACGTATTCTGTGCAGAACCGTGTTCTCTTTACTGGCAAACCTTTTTACAATTCTTCTTACAGCTTCCTTTAAGTCGTCATCGTTGTCACCAACCACCGGGCCCGGGGTGAGACTTTCAAACACCCTCTGTCCTTCTACCCCTAGGGCGTTAAGTAACATTGCCCTGCGCCGTGTCGCCGAGAATCCTGCACCGCCCACAGCCTCTACGTATGTCGTAAATAAGGGTTGCCATTGCGGCCACGGGATGGCAGGTTTACCT